>NW_024545550.1:11291479-12582959 GCF_018152505.1 Drosophila elegans
AGTCCGCCCCCACGCCCCTGCTGCCACGCCTCTAATTGCCAGGCATGCGGCTACTTTGATTGCAATAATGATATTATTAATTGTAACAAGTTTTTAGAAGAAAGCTTCAAACTCTACTTTAGATTGGCCCCTTGTTTGGAGGAATCATTTTACTGAAGGTATGTGAAAAGTTGGAACGCAAGCAGCCCAATTAAAGTTCAAGGAAAATAAATTTAGGAAAAACTTTGACACTTTACTATTTCGAAATCTATATGATTATGTGGGTTAAAATATTGTGCCACTTCTTAAGGCTTTGGAAATTTAATTCTAAATAGAGAAATTAACTAAATGGACTAACAATCTTAAGGTGACCATGCATTTAAGCTTTTCTTATATTTTTTTAATTTAGTGTATATTTTGTAAAAATATTAGTATAAAATTAAAGCATACAACTTTTAATCACAAATCCTGGCAGCATGAACAAACGTCATTGCACATTTTTCAAAATTATTCAGTTATATCTAGAGCTTAAAATAATAGCATGAATGTAAGCCGCATTAAAAACTTTCTTTTCTGGATTTAATTTAATGCTAAATAAATAGGAAAACGAGCAAAAGGAGCAAGGGCAGCCAGGCAAAGGCGGACCAGACACTATTTAGTATTTTTCCACTGACAACAAAAACGAAGAAACAGAAAACAAATTAATTATTATAATTACAAAAGAGTGCTGGCTATGGCGCGGGTGGAGAGCGTGGTTAGCGTACACCTCATTGTTGCATTGTAAAATGAACTCGAGGTTTAATTATGGGCCGTAGCCGGCACTTTTACCGCAAAACGAACGAAAGCAACACGTGACTCCAGGACGAAAGACAAAAGGAGCAACGGCAACGGCAGAGGCAGAGGCAGCAGCCTGCCCAAATGGTTGCCATAATTACGGAATATTATGCTGCTTAACGAGTATCTTCTGGCTCTTTCTGTGGCCGCCACAGCAATACATTATTTATACCATTATGTGGGAGGCGTGAATGGAACCTGAGCCGGAAGGAAATCTGTGCGTAAAATTATTCAAAAGTGCCGCCAACGTGACCTAAATGAGAAAGCAAACATGCTCAAATAAACATAAAATGGCATTGATTTGGCAAGCAAAACTATTTGAAGTCGAACAATTTATAACCTACTTTCCGGGGCATACTTTACCTTGACTCGCTACTAATAACATCAGCCAGATTTTAACTAGCTAACTGGGATTATCAAGAGCAAGCCACTTATTATTTATGAAAATTGTTTTGCCTGCTACTTGAAAACTCCCTTGGCCTGCAAAAAGAAAAAAAAAAATGAAGGGCAATGGAAAATGGTAGAGAAATGAAAAAAATTTAAATAAAAATGAAATTTCTTTAGTTTTTACTATGCAAATTGCTAATTGCACTCATCAACCTCCTCCCTTAATGAGAAATGCAAAATAGTCTCAATTTATAAAATGTTCAATGGCCAAACGGGGGGGGCAAAAAAAGTAGGAGAACTGCAAAGCTGAAAAAGATGAGCGGCGAGTTCGTTAAGTCGAAAATTAAGCATTGGCCCGGGAAAAGAAGAGCAGGTTGGATTTGGATCCAAAGGGACACGGGCACGGACACGGACACGGACTGGGTTTCTATGTAGAAACTTAAGTGCCCAGAAATGCGTACGCACTGAGGCGTACAAATTGTTGGGGGACCTGCAAAAGGCGCAAAAGAACGGGCTTTCTCCTCGTAGATTTAAACAAAAGTTCCCTAACGTTGCTTTCTTTTACGTTTTCGCTTTCTTTTTTCGTTTTTCGTTTTCTGTAGCGCCTTTTATCACTGCGGGACGCATTATGCACAGAGCGAAAAGTGGGGGGCGGAAGTGGGTGGCTAGTGTCACGGATGCCACAGCATGGCGCTGTAAGTGTGAAGTATTTGCATGAGAATAAACACCGAGTCGAGCAGCGCACCGGAAATGGCAGCGAAGAAATGGCAAAATAAATGGAAAGACAATAGGGTTGTGTCATTTGTAATGCCACTCCCAGTTGTTAATTGAAAGATTAAATATTAAGAGTATTTTATTTTAATTAAATAAACTACACCAGGTGGCACACGGATTCACGTTTCATTGCCAGTCGTTTCGCTTGTTAGTATCCGGAAGTGCAAGTGTATAACAGTTTGCTAACGCAGCAAAGCAGGTCGGCACAAGTAACTTTACATAAATTTGCAAAATTCGAGACCGGATTAATTTGCATACTTTATACATCCTGATGAAGGCTGAACTGCCGTGTAGAAGTGGCATAATTGAGGCTATCAACTGCTGCCTGCATACGTTCCGAATGCAAATGAAACAAACGAAGTGCGGAGGTCTCAAAGTATATATATTATATATCGGGTGGAGGTGATGGATGGACCTGAGCTACTTAGTTAAATGCTTCAGCCCTCCAGGCACACAAAATGCTGGCATAAATTATTTTAAAGCCTCGGGAAAGAAGGGAAATTGAACATCCGTTGCTGACTGAACTAAAGTAAAGCAAGTCGCTGGTAAAGCGGCAAAAACACGGACACTGCCACGGCCGGAAACCATCTGTAAAGCCCAGCTCAACTATGACACGGCTTGCATGTTCTACACAAACTAACTCAACTCAACTGAACTCAGATGCACCGAAAACTAAATAATGTGCTTTGTTAGGGTGGTTCAAAGTGTCTTAAAGGTGTTTGATTTAAATAATAATACTCATACGACTTGAGAGCCTAGTTTTAAAGTCTTAACTTTTTAGTAAAAATATCCGTTTAGTAAAAATATCTTGAACATTTGATATTTTATTTTTTTACTTAATTTGTTATAAAGGCATTACTCTTGTCAATAATTTACTTAATGAGATTTAAATAATATAACTTTTACGATTTGAAGACATAGTTTAAAAGTATCAACTATGAAAGTATTACTCATACGTCACGTTGTCGTTTGGAAAAATCTTCTTGAATATTTAATACTTTACTATTTTTCTTAATTTGTTAAAAAGGCACTAACATGACAAGTTGTTATAATGTTAAATTTTCCTGATAACCATTTTATGTACCAAGCAACCAAGGTTCACCCTAGGCTACCCACATATCTATCCAGTTTTCCAGCTGATAGTGCTGATGACTCCGAAACGAAAACGCTTTTGGCCGCCGCCACTGATGACGCTGATGGGCGGTGGGCGGTGGGCGGGCGAGCGTGCGAAAATGTGACTTTGAGGCGGCAGGGGAAATGGATAACCATGAATGAATGAAAAGCGGATGTTCGCCACCAAGCCGCCGTCAGCAGGGCAGATTACACCAACAATTAGGGCCAAAAGCGGAGCCGAGACCCGGAATCAGATGGAGCAGAAGAGCCCCAAACATTCAGCAGTTAGCAGACCAAGTGGCCAGAGCCAAGGGAACGGTTCTGAAGCTGTGGGGATAAGCAAAATAATGTGACAAGGCTAAATGGCGGAGCTGACATTGCACAACTCCAACTTTGGTTGGTTGGTTGGTTGGTTGGCTGGTTGGCTAAAAGGAAATGGCCGAAAGCCAGGAGCAGGACCTGCAGGTCGTCGGCATGGCGACGCGGACTAGATTTCTATATTTTCAACTGACTAAGCCAAACTTCTGTGACTTTTAATTGTCGTAAAATGCAATTACATCACGCTGCAAGTTGGTTGCCATTCCTTGACATTCATTCGCAATGTAAACACTTGCACTCCAACTTAAATAGCTTCCTCACAATATTTATGAGGTGAACTGGAGTAAATCATAAATTACCTCAAAAACTCTTAGCATTTAATCTCGGGGAAAACAACCTTTAAATCAGTGCAGTGCAGTGAGGCGTAAGATCTAAAATCGACATGTTTCAATCGAGAATAAAACACTCCAGTTCACACACACACACACGCACACACACACACACACGAGTCCTTGTTGCAAGGATTACGTTGCTTAACTGTCCGTACTTCTGAACTTGCTCGAACATACTTATTCAAATGCATTGTAACTTTACTCCATCCGCAGTTGTGCGAGTATATGTGTTCAGCTTAAAAAGTTGCCATGACTTTCGGGCACCACCGTTATTGAAGGGTATTAAATCTGTCGAAGTGTATTGGTTTTGGAATGAACTTTCAGTTCGGGCAATTTAAATAGAAATAATAATAGTTTTAAACCTCTGCCATTTAAAAGTTGACAACATGAAGAAGTATTATATCATTTATACGTCATATTATTTAAAATGTTGCGTTTGTACTGCATAAAATGTATGGTGTGGCTTGTTTAGCAATAAATGAAAATGTTTCACATATTAATAATCAAAGTTTAATTTTAAAAATATTTTAACATGACAAATATTACCAATTTCATTTATCAGCAATTGCCTTGCCCTAAAAACGAATAAAACGGCTTGAAATGAATTAAAGAATTTGCTTTTATTGATAAAAGAGAACATTTTTTTTTATTTTTTTTTATATTCGATAAATAATTGAAGTTTTCTATTCTATCTGGCGTTCGATCAAGAGCCAACACAAAGGCCAGCCCAATATGCACTCCACACCAATTCATCCGTGAGTCCCCAGTCGTTGGCATTGTTCTATACATGTAGTATAGAACATTCCACAACCATAACCATATGCGGAATTCAACCAAAGAATTGTTCAATTGCCAGAACATAAACGTGTGCATGTATTTTTTGCCCTTTGTTAGTTTGATTTAGGCGGCAGTATATATGAATTATTATAGTTAAATATGGATATTTATTGCGATTTTGGGGGCAATTGTTGTAACACTAGATAGTTTCAACCCGAAAATGCAGCTGAGGCAGAAAGCTTTTGATCTGCCGGACAATCGAGTCACATATATATTCATGCATTTGAATTTTATAGCTCCTCCAATGGGCTGCCTTCACTTCCATTTCGAAGTTTGCCTCATTTAAGTAATATTTATTTCTTTCGAGGGCTTTCTCGCAAAAGGCAACTGAGAGTGCCCACAAATGTAATTGCATAAAAGTTTTGCCGAAAAACCAAAAATTATGAAATGAGCAAGTTTCTCGTTTGTGGCTTTTTAACTAATCAAAACGGGGGAGAAAAATGCGTTTTTGATTGCAACTCTGCCGCAAATCAAAGACGAAAATTGAAGTGCAGTGAATGCAATAATTTTAAAGGACAATATCATTAGATTTCCATTAGAAAGTCAACAGTAGTCCAAAGCGGGACAAAGCAATCAAATTAGAAATGAACAACAAGCCAACTGCAAATGCAGCCGACTAGCACAAATATAAAATTTATGGGGAGCACATTGAAAGTAAGCAAATATAGAGTTAAGTCCGGACCCGTTCGTAGCCCCTGGCTTGAGCCATAAATTGTAACGGCTTTTGGCCCCACCTTATGCAGATTTGTTTAACTTCAAAAGAGCCAACAAATTTCCAAGCATTGCCTTTTTCTACCATACCTTATACAGCTCCTCGAGCTGACTTTTATTTGGCTTGTTGTTTTTTTTCATTTGTATTTTTCTCTCAAACATTAATCCACTAAACCGTAAACAAACGATGGCAGTCAACAAAGGGACCAACATGGCGTATGAGCTATTAAGTGTACCATATGTTTGCCGATGTGTGCGTTGGGCTAGCCATATTTTAAGCTCTCCTGCACAATTCTGTTGTTTCCGCATTCCGTTTCCGTTTTCTGTTTTCTAAATTTTTTACCGACTGCAACTGCAAGCCGTTTTCACTTCAAATTGCATCGCCTCTGAATTATACGACTCAGAGATTTATTGCACCGCCAAGGGTCTTAAAGATGCCATTTCGAATTGAAAACTGAGCAGACAAAAAACTTTAAATGAACTAAATGGTAATCTTTTTTCATTTAAATTAACATGAAGAGGAACCCATTTTTCAATATAAGTAAAATGCAAATTAAAATAGTATACAAAAGTAGGAATTGCATAATATTTTTGAAATGTGTATCATAGTAAAGTAAAATATTAAGCCAAAGGGCTTTAAGAGAATTTTCATTTGTAATTTAACTACATTTTAATTTTCTAAGTTATAGTTCAATTATCTAAGAACTAAGGAATAAACGTTAAATTTTATTTAGTTTGAAGTACAGATCTTTTGAACTCCTGAAAAAAAGTTTAAATGAACATGAAGAGTATTTATAAAGTACTGTATTTAAAGAACATCACAAAACATTTAACAAGACTCAATTAATTGAGTTTATTTGAACACAATACGTATCGCATGTACCCATTAAATATTTAAAAATAATCCCATTTGCTTTGTGCGTGCAAGCTGGAAAATTGTGAAATTAAATATTTATGTGCCCGCTGAAAATTTTGCGAACACCAAAGTGCTTATCCTTTCACAACAGAGTCACAAGGTCGAACCGCAATGGGGAACTTGCCTTTCATTGGCAATTTGTATTTGTTGTATTTGTTTTTGTTTCCCCGCTGTTGCTTTGTGTGTAGTTATATTTGAGCACAAAAACACGAACACCAGCAAGCGGCAATGAAAGTTAAACAATGTTTGCGGCTTTGCTATCCGTTTCCGCAATAATTTCTCGGATCCGGCTGCGAGCGTTTTGTGGCCTTGACACAATTTCCCCAGGAAAACTTTTGATTTTGCCACAAGATAATTTGCTAGCTGGGAAAATGGAGGGCGTGGGTGTGGCACTGGGTCGCGGCCACTTAAAGTAATGCAAAACGAAAGGAAAAATCCAAATAAGGAAATCAAAATGGCGGGGCAACATGAAAGGCAAGCGAAAATTGAACATCCTGCAGCAGGATGCGTTGCGACTTGGCTGTAAAGGCAGAAAAGGCCAAGAGGTTCCAGCCAAGACGAACACCATAATTATGGGTGACCGCGATAAGGCGGAGCAGTGCTGAATGTAAGGGAATTGTGCGAGTCCACTCCACGTTGCACGGGACAATTGCCGCCAAGGACTACGCCCAAGGAATCCAATTCCAGCCGGAATGGGTGGCCACCCATTTGTCCTTATGGCCAAAGGATGGGACTCCATTCTCCTCGACTGGTCACCCTGTATGGAAATGGCAGAGGCAATGGCGATGGCAATGGCGATGGCGATGGCGATGGCGATGGGGATGCCCCACTTTATGCAATGAGAAATTTCCGCTCGCTCGTTCCTTTTTCTGCTTGAAGGATGACATTTTTGCAAATTGCCATCATAATAATAATCAAATTCGTGTAAATTTGTTTGCAAATTCAAGAAGGAAATGGTGTCAGCTGCCCCAGTTGCCCGCACTCACCGAAAAGCAGATACAGATGGCTTGGGATTATCAAGTTAATAGCTTTCCTCGTCCTCGTTTCAGTTTAATGCTGATGAAATTGAAAACATAAACTACACAGAAGTACAGGCTCTATCTCTGCAGTGATTATGGAGATGGCTTTTGCACAATTTTTGCATGTGAAGGCAAATTATTTCTTCTCTGAAACGGATGGCAATTAATTAAGGGAAAAAAGGGTCCAGGCAAAGGAAGGAAGTTTAAAATATATATTTATTTAACGTTAAGGCTATAGTATTAATACACCTTAAAAGTCATAGCAACTTCCATATTGGAACATTATAAAGTTTGTTGGATTTAAACTCAAATGTGGGCTCTGACCAAAATTTACAAAGGCAGTATTTATCAACTCCATTTCCCGTTTATCATAACTTTCGTTCTTTAAATTAAATTGCCAGCTATAAGCCCTCCTTCGAGGAGTTTTTCAATGCATTTCATGGTTGTTGCCAGGATATGAATTACAACTTTAAATTGACTTGTCTGGCATTCACACCCACCATTACCATTGCAACCGCCTTTCACACACGTACTTATTCAAACACCTTGTAAGAGTAATCCCCACGTTTCTAGGCCGCACAATGCGAGACCTGTTTTATGGTTACTTCAAGTGGCTTATTCCGAGAACCCCACAAAAGTAGCTGAATGAATATGTGTGTGAGTGCAAGGACAAGCTCAGGTGAGTGTGAGTGCACAGGAAAAACGGCAGTTCAATAATAATATGCAATTTATTTAACGTACTATGCAATTATATATGCAATAGTGGTAAATAAATATGAACTTTACTATTTGACGTGGGAAAACTACGAAGAAAAAGCAGAGGAAAGACAAGTTTTTTTAAACTTTACATTATTTATACCTAAATTGAATTTAAATAAAACAACAATAATTTTTTTTAATCAAAAAACTTGTGGGAATGCCACAGAAATCACAAGAGCTAGCAAAATAATTTAAAATGTGTGCGAAAGTATGCCACAGAAGTTTCTAGTGTTTAAAAGAGTTAAAAAGGTGTGTAAAAGTATGCAACAATATGTTTAAAAGCGAAAGTCCTTTGGATATATTATGAAAGGCAACGTTAATTATTGTTCTGCCTACTTTTGGACACCTTTTAAAGCGATTCAACACAACTGAAGATATTTCTGTTCTACTTTTGTGCTTAAGCGTTCAGGGTCAATGATTTTATAAGTTTATTTTATTTTTGAGTTTCGTTAATTAGTAACATTTGATAACATCGAGCAATAAAACCTAAAAAAATAATTTTAGCAAGCATTTTATTTTTCTCTGTATCCTTGGCTTAATAAATGTGTCAGGGTGAAATACTAGCCAAAGCCGTCAAGCTCTTTTTACCACAGAATCCTCTTTTGCGAACAGATAAACCGGCATTAGCCTGATCTGTTCAGGAAACTTGCTTAATTTCAATTCCATGTGGTCACCAATCGATGGGGGTGAACCACCGACAACTTCTCAACTTCTGGACGTCCTCGTTTGGTGGCGGTGGTGGTGGCACGTCAAAAGTTTCAGTCAACTTCATTAGGCCAAATCCGACGGCCAACAGACTGGGGAACTGGCAGCCATGGTCAGCCACTTGTGGATATGCCGGTGGTCCCAACATTCCTCATGGCCATCACGCTGAAATTAAATGAAGCAAAAACTTGGACAAAGTTATTTAGCGAATGATAGGCCGGTTGCCCTTTTCTGGCTGACTGGCAGAAATTAAATGGCCTGAGAATTAAAATGGGTAGGCAAAAAGGCACTCATTTGCAGGAGATTTCCCATTCGAATAGGTTCAGAGTTCACAGTTCACAGTTGACAGTTTTCCATGGCATCACCTTGCTAACTTATTCGGTTTTTCGCCGCCTGATTGTGGATGGGCGTAAAGTTTGCCGCTCAAAAGTTGTTCTCGAGTATCCTGCCGAGGGTAAAACAACTTTGACACAAAACTTGGCCGGCCAAAACCTTTCAAGAGTCCACTTTTCCAACTCTTTCAAAGCCCCATCTTCTTTGTCTTGAATGCTAATCAAGAAAGGAAACTCAAATCTGAATAAACTTTTAAAAGTGCGACAAAACCCACTGAAGAGTCAAAGTTGATTGCCATTGCAATGGAGTTAAAAACATAATTGGCTGGTTATTTAAGAGTTTGGATGACTGTGATGTGAATAGGCTTTTAAATGTGCTGAATAAATTATGATGGGTAGTCTTATTTATTGGAATATTATAGAGAGTCAAGAGAAGCTGGAAGTGTCATTTTGTTATTTTGAAGTTTAAAGTTTGGTTTTACAATATTTCACAAATATACTTCTGAGTTAAACAAACTGCCATGAGATATTCCGCTCTTTGGCGTTCGGTGGGCGCCATGAGCTGTGGTTCTTTGGTGACCTACTTGACCCTTCGGCTGCTCGATGCCCAGAAATCCTCGATTTTTCCGAGTGGAGAGGAAGGAGAGGGTAAGAGGGAGTTGAGTGGCGCCTGGCTGCATCATTGGGATCTCCGCAAGCCGCAGCTGCAAAAGGTGTCGAATGGCGCGGAGTCGTCGGCCCTGCGACATATTATCCTGGTGCGACATGGCGAGTACACGAAGACCCTGAACGGAAGCCACCTCACGGAGCTGGGACGTCGGCAGGCGGAGAGGACGGGCCAAAGGTTGCGGGAAATGGACCTGAGCTGGGACCATGTGGTGGCCTCCACAATGCCGCGGGCCGAGGAGACGGCCATGATCATCCTGAAGCAGCTCAACCTCGATCCCCTGAAGATGAAGCGCTGCACCTTGCTGCCCGAGGGCACTCCCCATCCGGGCGATCCGCCCGCCAAGAGGAGTGCCCGCAGCCTGGAGCTGGCCTACCGACGCGATGGCCCGCGGATCGAGGCCGCCTTCAGGCGGTACTTCTTCAGGGCCAGTCCGGAGCAGGAGCACGACTCTTACCTGCTCATCGTGGGCCACTCGAATGTGATCCGCTATCTGATCCTGCGGGCCTTGCAACTGCCGCCGGCTGCGTGGACGCGGCTCAACCTGAACCACGGCTCCATCACCTGGCTAACTGTGTGGCCCTCGGGCTATGTGACCTTGCGCTGCCTCGGCGACTCCGGCTTCATGCCCGTGGCCGAGCTGACCCATCGAAGGCCTTCGTCGTTGCCGGCATAATGAGACCATAACTAGCTCATGATTAAAGCTCTACTCCCGGACTCGTCTTGGGCACGGACCAGTTCATTTGGCAGCACGAGTGGGAACGTGACTTCCGGCACATTTTGTTGCAACTGGTGCCAAAACCACTTTAACTTTGGCCAAAATCACTTGGCCAGCACAGCAGCAGCCAGCTGCATTTGCATCCGCATTCACATTTACAGTCACAGTCACAGCCACATCCATGTGAACATCCACATCCACATCCACATCCAGTGGCCACAATGCCAGCGGTTTTGGGGGGCTGTCACGCCCAGTGCGGTCATGCCGCCCACTTTTTGGCCAACCGGCAGTTGGCACATTTGCGCTACTCTTTCGGGATTGTCTCTGCTCATTAGTGCGGCTTTAATTCTGGTTATTGCGCCTGTCCCATGTTGTTCGGTTTTGGTTTCTGGTCTCGGTTCTCGGCTCCCCGCCTTTGCTTTTGGCCATCGGCGACTTTGTTGTTGCCGCTTTGCCGCTGGCTTTTCATTAAATTTGCATCCGTTCACAATTTGAATTTAATTTGTAGCGGGTGGCGGGGCGGTCTGCAAAATTGCATTATATCCATCCGCCCAAAGCGCCTCAACTGCCACTCGCAACGAGTGTCAGCTGCTAAATATTTGCCTCGCCACAGAAATTCTGGAGCGCATGATGGCAAAAAGGCAAGTGTTTACTTTATGGCCCTGTTATTGCTGTTGCGGTTGGCTGCCTCAAAATGGCCCTTGACGTCCATCGGATGCGCATTGTAATATGGCAGTGTGGCCCTATGGCCGAGTGATTATTGTGGGTTTTATCGGGAAAAGGTGTACATAAACTTAAGAATACACTCAGAAAATTTCACATTGTTCCGATGAATATTTTCAAAAGAACACGTTAATTTTAAAAGGTCTTTAAATGAGTTTGAACGACAATAAACAATAAATGTTTACTATAATTATTACTTATTACATTTGGTTCTTTAAAAAAAGTCACATTGATTAAAACAAGTTAAAATTTATACAATTTATTAAATAAGATTTTTAGTTTTTGGAAGTTAAAGTAAATAAGATATTTTTGAATAAGAAAGTATATTCCTCCTAGTTTACTAATAAATTGATAACAACTTGAAAGATTACCTTATCAAGCACGTCAACTTGAATTTACCATATAATGACCAACTTGATTTGGATTTTTATATTTTAATCTGGGACAGGTGCGAGTTGGCTATCAAGGTTCTTGAATATAATCGGAATCCGTTTAAGCAATAAGTGATAATTCATTTTTATGGGGGTACTTGTCGGCAAACCATCAAACAGCATATCAGAAGTGATTTATTGACAGGTGCTTAAGAAATTCCAAGCATTTTTAAATCACTTATAAAGGTGTCTACAAGACCAATAGACTTTTTACGAAAGACAACACTCGAATTTCTTGTTGCCTACTTTTGATGACCTTTATAAACCCGAGAGATTTCTGTAGACCTCCCCTTTATTTAAAGTTCACACCATACATAAAAATACTTATTCATTTAAATAGCCTTCAAGTATTTGATTTGGAATTTTAAAATGGAAATTGTGATTGTTTTGATAGGACTGATCTTATGCAGTTCGCTGGTCGAGGCCGAGCTTGGTGCGATCAGCGATATTAGTGACGAATCCTTCGAGATGTTGATATCGGGCGGCTATAGGCCGAAGAGCCACCGGCTGTCCCGTCATGTCGTCTCCATTCGCACCCAGAACTATGTGCGCCACCGGGGAGACAATCACTTCTGCAGCGGCGTCATGGTGAGCAGTCGAGCTGTCCTAACTGCTGCCCACTGTGTAGCGGAGTAAGTGCCATTAGTCCTTCGTGATAATACATCCATTCACATAGTCATACCCCCCGTAGCCGGTACAAATCCTCGATGAATCCACGGGGCCTTCGGGTGGTGCTCGGGAATATAAGAAGACTGGCCACGTATGAAGAAATCGACACCAGAAGTGTGGATCGCTTGGTGGTCCATCCGGAATACATACGCTTCAAAAAGAACGACCTGGCGATCCTGAGACTCTCGGAACGCCTGCACAGCGCCAACCATAATGTTGTACCCATTATTTTGCGCAAAGTGGCCAATGTGACCTATGGCGATTCTTGCATCACTATCGGCTGGGGTCAGGTATATCAGGTTAGATAATGCCCTGTACCCCGAATAACTTATATTTTATAACAACAGCTATAATTCCCAGCACGGTCCTTATGCGGATGAACTTCTTTATATGGACGTTGTTCTAAGGCCGCCCTCGTATTGCAAAGAGCTTTTGCGTTCCTTTTCGCCAGAATTGAATGTATGTGTGGAGCCCAAAACCGAGGGTAGCACTTGTGCCGGCGACATGGGCGGACCACTGATTTGCAACGGCGCTCTATTGGGCATCATAACCGGGCACTTGGGCTGCGCCGGCGGCAAGGCTATGCAGTTCCTGAACTTCCTATACTACAAGGATTGGATTGTGGCCACTATCCAATCCCTATCTGATTGTGGCTTTAAGGCAGCCCCAAGCTGTGTTTTTCTAACTCCCTTCATACTGATTCTAGTAAATTGATAAAAAATACTCTTATGAGAAAAAAATAAAATACTATAATATTGAAACAATTTATCACTCTTTTAAGTACAAACTTTATTATAATTATAAAAAATATATATAAATAATTTGAAAGATTAAGCGTAAAATAAATAAGATGGGTTAATGTTCCAATTTCATAAGGATAAGCCTAAAATTTAAGCTTACAAATTAGCGACTTTGAGTGGAAATGTAGAAAATGAAATTCTATCTGATTTAGTATTTCTTAAAGCGGATTTCAAATATTTCCCTTTATACGTATGAGAGTGTCACAGATCTCTATCAATCGAAATCTAAAAACGATTTTTCAGCACATCTTCTAAGTTGAGAGAGATGTCCGATAAACTCCTGGTAAACATAATTTAAACTTATTAAAGGCTTGCTAATTTCTAACTCCGATGCCTACAAACATTTAATGCTGTAGTCCATTAGTTTCTTGTAGCTTGCCCACCCCACTTTTGCACCTTCGGTGTAGTCTCGTCCTTTTTGGCGCCAGGCAGCCGCATTTGCAGTGCGGAATGAGTCATTTTTTTGGCCACGGCTGTCATTGATACAGCGCACAAAGGACGACAAATGCACACAAAGGAGAACCCAAAAGACCGGAAGTGAATGCGAATGCGAATCCGAATGTGAATATCTGCTATCGGTGCTGCCAAACTGGATGCACCTTTGCGGATGTTTCCGGTTGTGAGGGAGCCCAACTCGGGGCCATCATTTCAGACCTTAAGTTTGAAAGCCTCTTCGCCTCACGCCAGCCGTGCAAATCTGACGTAAAATGCATAAATCAAAGGCAAATTGAATTTTAGCCATGAAAGGCACTTCTGCCACCGAAGCAGTAGAGGCAGTAGAGGCACCCAGGCGTTGTCCTTGTCGTTGTCGTTGTGCTTGTCGTTGTCGTTGTCGCTTTCGTTGTCGTTGTCATTGGCGTATCCCGCTGCGAGCTCTGACAATATGTTGAGGAAAATGCCTGGGAAAATGCCGGGGAAAATGACGACCCCGCCCCGAATGTTTGCCTTCGTTGTGCTTAACTTTAGCCCGCTCCGCTTTCGGCTTTCAGCGATGGCAAAACTTTGTCTGGCCTGGCGTTGATGCAACTTTAAAGTAAAGTCTACTTAATGCAAAGCTCAAGGCGCCTGCCGCCAACACAAACACAAACTGCGAAATTGGTCGTTAGTGCTTATGAGATATATTTGGCATTTCCATGAAAACTAAAGAGCTTTTAGCCAGACTCTATATACAAAAAGGGTGTGTCCACGAAATATCTGATTTTAGAAATTCATTTGGTTTGAGGCATACTAATTAGAACGTAAAGAATATGACTTGAATTTCTGGCATCAAATACATATAAAAAATGTTTAATAAAACAAATTTTATTTTTTACGGGAAAGCAAAACTTTTCAACTTTTCAGGCGTATGCAAAAAAAAATTATATTTATATAGAATAATTAAGGTAAATCTGCTTGTTTGGTTTTATCTTTTATTTGCCTTCACGGCTTAAGAAAATAACTCTATTAAATCTTTTGATTTAAAACATTTTCAGGAATGAGAACTCATTTTTTTTAATTTTTTTAGGCTGTATATTTGTGTATTTTTTTAGCACAAGCAAATGCTTTTAGTTTTTTACTGCCAAACATACACATCTTAATTGATGTTTACCAAAAAACGCGCTAAATTTTTTACAAAAATTTAAAGGCTTGGTATTAACATAATTTAATGCCCATTAGGCCAGTGTTTCTCTGTTTTTCTTCCAATAAACATGGGTTTTCCCGCCTCAGCAGCACGTGCTTTTCCCCTAAGTGAGAAAACAAATGGAACTTACAGTCAGTATTCACCATACGCCTATTGTCCATTTTCACCCGCTGTTCGGTTAATGCAAATAGTAAAACAGGGAAAAATTTCTAAGTTTTCTTTGCTGATTATTTGGGCCTAAAACCTTTTCACCGTTCAGTCGTCAAACGGCGCTGGTCAGGCTTTGTGGTAAAATCGCGAGAAAAATCGAGTCAGGACACACCATATACTCATGGCCATTAGCACCATTACTAATTATGTGAAAATGAATAATTAATTGGTTGATAATTGCCGGGTTGATTGCATGCAATGTAAACACCGAAAATTTGTCGCAAAATCGCATACGGTCAACAAACGAGTTTTCAAATGTGCTCATTTACAAATCGATTTCAACTCAATTTTGGGATTCGGTAACGGAGTGTTCAAATAAACGAAACGAATCAACATATCAAACTAATTGCAGTCGAATTTAAATAACGTTCAATTAAAAGCATGGTTCGCAAAGTCAAACCCATAATCACACCATATATGCATGTGTAAAGTGTGTGTTAGTGCTTAGCGAGGGCGGAAGAGAGAAAAAGCAGAAAAAGAGAGAGAGAGAGAGAGAAAAAAGGCTTCGATTCGACATCAATCAATTAATTGGAAGCCCAAACGAGGTGCGTAAGTTCATTTGGCGTGCAATTTGTTAATTAATCGAATCTGGTGTATTAGCACAAATTGGAGCGTTAAGTCTGACTCATAATATTCAATGCAAATTGCTGACTTTAATTTGGTTTTAAGTTTTTGACACGTGTTATTTTGCCTTACAAAAGTATGTAAACTTTACAAAGAGTATGTAAAGTTTAAACAGTATTGGAGAAGGTTTATAATAAAGCAATTATAAGAACTTATTAGGAACTTTAAATTAGGCAATACAAAATGATACTTAATCATTGTGATATGCATTTTAAAATTCACTAAGTTACTTGAAGGCATCCAAACTATAGCTTTTAAATTTCCTTATACTTCAAACTTAAGCCCCTTCCATTACTTAAAAAATATAATCTCTACCCCATTTTGAAGTAATGCGAATATCTTCACTTTGAAAGCCTTTTAGTGGGTGTGACCCAATGCATTGAACTCTGCCACCTCGGTTCATAATACTTCGTCTGTTATCATTGAACGGCTTTCACTAATATCTTTCTAACAAGCAGAGCAATGGCTATAATAATGGGGAGATAATAGGCGACAACAAGTCCACACATTGCGTATCGAGTTGCCTTCGAAAGAGCTTGGCCAGCAAATTCGAGCGCCTTGACTCGTGTCCACTTGGCTAACATAATCGCCCATGCAGAGCCAGCAAGACAGCAAGACAGCCAGTTCTGTAATGTACATATATATATATATAGAGAGAGAGGTAGAGATAGAGATAGAACAAGGGGGAGCCATTGCAAAGTACCACCCAATGCATCGAGGTATCGAGTTTTAATGACCCACTTTCCAGCTCAAGACTATTTTAGTTCGGCCAGCCATCTGTATTGGTTTGCTCTAATTCCGAAAGTCCCCTGGCAGAGCAATTAGTATGGCCAATGGCCAATGCCCAATGGCCAGCATGAATGGCCGATAAAGGCGGCAAACGGCGAACGTCGTATTGTCAAGGAAAACAAATGAGTTGAGTTAACCAACGGTCACTTGAGGGGCTTCCACCCGGGGTGTTCTTCCTCTCCAGTACTTCTTCAGACCCCAAAAGAGATGTCTGGTCGCAGAGCCACTAAATGCAAAAAGAGAACAGCATAAAACAAAGAAAGAGTAATTTCACAGTCTCTGAAAGTCATTACCCATTGATATGTGTACTGTGTAGGAGGTGAAATAGTCGCTTTTGGTTGCTTTTTTGTCAGCTCTTTTTTTTGTCTATTGTGTGTTGACAACATTGGAAAGGGCAAAGACAGCGCAAGATAGCAACAAAGCGAAAAATGAAATTAATAGAATTAAGAGGTGAAGAATTCAATTCAAGGCAACATTCAGGGACAGCAATTAAGTGGAACAGCACCTTGACAGGAATGCAGCGCTGGCATACGTTGCGGATACTTGATTAAATAAAGCCACCTTTAAAACTTTAGGAAACTTGTTCTTAAACTTTAAGAGATAAAAAAAGCTTGGGTCATATAAATACACAGACCCATTCAAAAGTAAAATTGGTTTACATTGAATACACTGCGTATATTTAATATTAGTAAATTTAATCATTTGTTTATGTTGGGCATTTTTTTATAGAATATATTAAAAAACTTAACAAACCCTCAAAATGTTTTAAACACAGTGAACATAAATGCACTTACAAACAATTCAGGCACACGTTGCGTATACTTAATATATACAAACAGCTTAGGGTGACACCTAATAGATTTATGTTGCCCATGCGTGAATAAATAAAATTAAGCTCCCATAGAAACTATTCTGTCATAAATATTTATTATATTTATATATTGCTGTAGAAAATATTCAGACGACACCTTTAAGTTAGCCTCAACAAAGGATCACTTAGTATTTAATAAACAAAATTTAGGTCGCCGGAAATTAAATTTGTGTGAAAAATATGTGCAAATTCCTCACGGCTCTGCAATATTCATTAATTTGGTGAATGTCACATACTCTCAGTGAGTTACTAGGGACCCCTGCTAGTTTCTAGTGCTTCTGGAAGGCCAAATCCCGCCTGCAAGCCAGCGCAGAAACATACATATGAATGCATAATTGGAACATAAAATTCCGAAAATATTTTACAACATTCTCCGTGGCCGCCCATGTGAGTGTTTTGGGTTACGGGTTTGGTTTTGCCGGATACGGTCTCCTCCTCCTGCTCGACCTCGCCTTGATGGTCATGCCTGTTCCGCATTAATTCATTCGCAGAACGGAGGACCAGCCAAGGCAAGTCAGCCATCCGGCCGAAGATGGACCAGCGTAATCTAACACTGCCAACGCCAGCCGCAACAACAATTATGTCCTCGTCATCCGCAGCAGCAGCGGCAGCAGCGGCTGTGATGGCGGGCTTGGGAGTCGGAACTGCGGGAGGACCGACAACATCTGCGCTGGCTGGTTCCACAATAGCATTAGCAACAGCAACAACACCGTCAACGGATGCAGCAGCAACAACAACGCCAGCCACATTTTTTACCTACAGCATACCAGGCATGGACATAGCGCCAGGACCATTTATATTCACCTACGTTAGTGAATTTTTATCGCTTATCACGCCCGAGGAATTGCCGCTGGGTAAGTCCTTACCGCCCTCTCAACCAGCCTTTCAACCACCCCTTTGTCGCCATGGAGGCGTGTCCTTGTAGGGGTGCATATGTGTTCGAAGGATATCAGGGGAATGGGTTGTGGGTTTTGGGTTTTCGGTTTCCACACTGTCTGCTAGCCAACAATGAAGGCATTAGAGATGTAAATTCAGGACGGCATTTGATAGGTAGGCAAGTTATTCAGCACAGATGGAAGTGCTTGGTTAAATAGTGCACACAGGAAAAAATCTTACTAATATGATTTAGATATAATAGTCTAAATTAACTTTAATTTTTAAGCAAAAATTACAATGTCTGAATCTGTCCCGCATTCTTATAAATCTTAACTAATTTCATCAGTTCAACAGTAATAGGAAATGGTTAAACAATAATTAATTAAGTATTAAAATAGTATTTAAACTTTCATTTGTTATGAACACATATTTTACATATTGGTTAGGAAACCTAATTATAAAAAAAGTATATCAATGAAATTCGGTCAGAAATTATTTTATTTAAATTAAAAATCCTTCTCTATATATAATAATTTGATAGAAAACATGGTCACCATACCCTGCCCCTGCTTACTTAGGCTTTAACCCATAGTAACATTAAAAATTCAAATACTTAAATGTAAGATTGTTTTTCAATATATAAACTTACTTCCAATTAACTTAAAACATGTTTATATAATTATTATTATATTTAATTTGTTTATCCAATTGGAAAATTGTAGATTTCAAATTTTGTGTTATTTTAACATACTTGAATTTAAACACAACAACCCTATTTTTTCTGGGTGTAGGTTTAAAACCATCAAGGCTTAAATAGTTTCAATGGCACTTATACCTAAAAAGGGGCCCCATTCCATTAGAAATTCATGTTGGTCGAGAGAATAAGGGGAATGTGGGTGTGCCACAAGGCACAGGCGGCCTTGCGTCAGTGATCAGCCTTCGGGCAACATGTGTTTGTAAACTCACTCCATCGAAACAGCCCCGAAATTGGATTGGTGCCTGCCCAGATGACCGATGAGCAGAAGCTGAGCACCTTCATGAAGCGCCATGGGGTGCGGGAGGAGGTGGCGCGTCAGTACCTGAGCTCCAACAACTGGTCCCTGGACATGGCCAGCAGAACGTACGAGACGGAGGTGGATGGCTACCAGGCAGGCGCCTCCGGAAGTTCCTCCGATCACGAGTTGCCAGTGGGCAAGAGGGTGATCATCGAGAACTCCACACCGGCCATCACCAACAACGACAGCGATCGAAGTTTGCGGGTCTGGGGCCATGGCACTCGACTGGGTAGTGCCCATCCTATTAACCCACCTCCCCAGATCGCTGAGGAAGACTCGGATGCGGAAACCACCGATGGCGAGCACACCATAGTTGTCCTGCATCTCTGGTCGGAGGGATTTTCCCTGGACGATGGCAACTTGAGGTTGTATGCCCTGCCCGAAAACGAGCGATTTCTACGTGCCGTTTTGAGCGGAGATTTCCCGGAGGAAATGCTGCGGGTGCCCAGGGTTGAGCTGAGTGTTCAGGACCACACCAACGAATCCTTTCGTCACCTGTCCAGGAAACAGTTCATGGGTCCTGGTAGACCCCTCAACAGTCCTCCTTCCCGAATAATAATGGACGGACCACTACCGATGGAACCTCAAACCCTTCACCTCGACGAACTGGCCGCCATAACCACTGTGCAACTGAGAATGGCCGATGGAAGTCGAGTGGCAGGACGCTTCAATCTCACCCACAACATTGGTGACCTCTATAGCTATGCTCGACAGGTCCGGCCCGAGCTCTCCAGTCGAAACTTCGTCCTGATGACGGCGTTTCCACGGCAGGAACTCCTCGAAGCAGACACCCGCACTCTGGTCCAGGCCAATCTCTGCAACGTGGTGGTCATCCAGCACTTGAACGAGGAGCAGGCTGATCCAGATCCCTTGTCCAGTGAGGCTTCCGAACCGATTGTAAAATAAACATTAGTTGAGATGGATGCGTTGGGAAATGATTTTATTATGTTAGAAACTATTTAGCTACGTTGGTATCAAAACATTTAACAGTCCTCTAAATATTATTATTATTTTGTGCTTTAGTTAAAAATACAAGGTAAAATTAATTTCTAGAAGCTATAGCAACGGGAGACTATTAATATATTTGCTTAATAATTTTTTTGTTGTTTAGTGTTTTGTTTGCTAGCTTTTACTATACTTCATTGCGTATTTTTGACTTATGTTTGAAATTAGTTATAATTTAAATGTTATATTCGATGGGATTGGATTATAAGTGTATAAAGTAAGGGAATTGAAGGCTGCTGTCCTGTGTGTGATACTTTTCGGCATCTTTAAGATAGATATATCAAAATTACGGTTTTCCGAAGTCTTCCAAGCAGAAGCTTTTTATTCTTCATTGTATTGCAAATGTCCTTATTCAGGTCTTTTGTTTAAGTAGATTTCGAGTTATGCTTTTCGATATTCTCCAGGTATAAGAGGGTTTTTACATTTTGAATGACAAAGGCAGGGGTTAATTATATGTAAATATTATACATATCCTTCTGGTTCACTACCCTATAATCTTAGATGGACTGCTAGGTTACTCTTTATTAATTTTGAAGGCTATTCACACTTTATTGTGTTCCAGATTCCATACGCGATGTATTACACAAAAATACCAGCCTGCTGGACTTTGCCTCCAATGTGAGTGGTTAACGAATATGTAGTTTTGATACCTTCATGGCGTTTCCCTAACCATTTAGGCCATTAAAATCGAGTCCGGCTTCATTGCCCTGATGAGCGTGTTCGCCATCCTGGCCCTGGTGCCCCTGATCGCCACCTGTGCCTGGTGCTGTGGCCGTAGCTCCACCCAGGACGAGCTGGACCACATACGGCATGCCCCCTGCCACATTCGCGACGAATCGCTGGAGGAGAGTTTGCGGTGTCGCAAGAGCGCCGGACTGGTCACTCTGTGGATTGTTTTCATTCTGCTAACGTGCGTTGCAATCTAAAGAACTTTAACTTTTTGTGGAGGAGAGTAATGATGAGTAACTGATTTCACAGACTGAGCGACTTCAGCATATTCTACGCCAACAGTCGCCTGTCCGCCGGCATCGAGATGACGCCCGAGATGGTCAAGTCAGCGGTGCACGACGTGGAGGTCTTCCTGAAGGACACGCATCTGCAAATCAAACACAAACTGGATAATGGCTTTCACGTTTCCGTGGAGCGGGTCGTCAAGGATCTGGAAGGTCAGTCAGACAGTCATTCAGTCGGTCGGCAAAAGTTTCCCAATCGCCTTGCCAACTTTGTGACGCCAAGTACTCGAACTCCCGCCCATTTTATAGCTCTATAGCTTTATAGCCTTCGATCCATGCACGACCATAATGCACAACTTTTACCGCACTGCTGCTATGATGTAAATGCATGAATTCTATATATACTACATGCGTTTGTGTGTGCCTTTCCTTTGCAGACGTGGATGTTCTCCTTGGCGAGCCGATTCAAGCGGAAATATCCGCACACACTGGCCTTGAGCTGGCCTATGATTCACTGACGACACTTAGCCTGGGTGAGTACGGATGGTTAAGTGCTCCCCATGCGATGGGCATGCGATTGTCTGGTTACGGACTTGACCCAAATTCCATTGTTCCATGTTCATAGCCCGGCCAGCATGGTCAGTAGGCCTGGCCCACCCGCTATTGGCCAAACATGACAATAAACCACCAACCTCAATAAATTACGGGCCCCAAAAGGGTGTAACCTTTGGGTGGGGCTTTAAATTTTGCGCTTTTTCTCACTTAGTTTTACTTCTACTTCGATTACCATTGTTTGCAGTTTCCAGTTTTGAGATGCATTAGTCGGTATGCAAACAATTGATAGAACATTTATGGGCTTATTTAATAAAAAAATACAACACGGACATAAAATATATAATAAGAGATATCCAAAACTATCACTCGGATCAACTCGAAAATTTAGGACAATATTCTTGAGATGTTATTTATAAAATATTAAATATTGTTGTGGTCTAAGACATGAGAAAATTGTAAATACACTGCACCTACAAAATTATATACATAATAATAATTTTTTTATCATAAATGTACTAAGAAGTGAAGTCTTAAAATCCACTTCAAGCTGAATTACTCCAGCTTAAGTCTCCACTCAAGTCCAAACAATCTGAAAAATCAAAAAATCAAGGCCCAAATCCCAAGACGCAGGCCATTGGCAAATATGTTGGCAGTGGTTTTCAGCCAAAAGCAATTGTTTGCGCCCAATTTCATTAGGGGAATGCAAACGGAGGCAGCCGGATGCGGCGAAAGTCTTTCTACACAATTGCCAAGATGACAACTCCATTATGTTCGCCATCGAACACAATGTGTAATTTGAAATCATGCTCCTGTGACGACTCCATGAATCCTTGACTACCTCCACCCTCTCCCCAAATAAAACACGCTACAATAACGCTGCAAATAATAATATTTTCGTGCATTTGTCGCTGTCAGCGAACGCGGAGCTCATCTACCGCGTGCTCATGCTGCAGGAGACGGTGGGCAGGGCACTGAAGCTGTCCCAGGAGGCGTCCGCCAGGATGGAGGAGCTGCAGATCCAGCTGTCCGTGCTGCAGCGCCAGTGCACGTACCGCGACCGCCCGCTCTGCGACACGTTGCGTATACGCAGCTTTGAGGAGAACGGCGTCGTCGACGCCCTGAAAACTGTGAGTTCATTGTCGGGCTACGCCGCTCGATTATATATCGCTTTTTACGATGATACCCTTGCCGGCGGTGGGATACATTTGATCAGAAGTCGCAAAACCTATAATAAATCTTTTATGGTCATTGGGATAGACATGGCCATTGCTGCCCTTGAAGGCTTTTGCTTACAAATTATTAGAGACTTTGTTTAAAGATTTAAAAATTTAATTTTATTTAAATGCCGCTCTAATAGAAATTTTTAAAACATTGCCTTATTTTTTTTAAAGATTTTTAACTTAGTATCTGAGTAAGTGCTACATCTATATAAAATGCAGACAGGCCAAACAAACATTTTTGTTTATTTATTTATTTTAATTTTTTATTTACGACGTTTACCATCATTATCCTTTTTAATTAAAATATAAAAAATATTATTTAATTATTTGTATTATGCATTTTTTTTTGTATTTACATTTACATAACATTTTCTTAGCAATTCAAAATTGTTTCTTTATTCTAAAATAATTTTAGTCCGTTCTTACATCTAAAAAGGTTTGATGCAGGTGATTTAATTTTTGGGTATTATATTTGTTACATTTTATATATTGTTATTTAACTTCATAAAAATGATAGATAGATTTTAAAATGATAAAGACAGTTGGCGTATACTAAAATAAACTGTTATCGAGTCTTAACACTTTATACATTTTATTTGAATAGTTTATTAATTTTGGAATTCAACTGCATGCTCAACCTTTTCTTTTTATGAGGAAAATATAAAATATTGCGATAAGTTATAATATTACCCTACCACAGAGTAAGCTTATATTGATAGAAGAGTTCTGCAAGGGTATTCCCAGTTTCGGCTTGCCGAATCTAACCTACGTTTCTAGTTCAACGTATAAATAATTTGTGCTCTGACTTCCTTCTCTGCCGCACCCCTTTTTCCCCCTTCGGACTACACTGTTTTTCTAATTTCACCCGCAATATCTTATTTCCTGGACAACGGAACGACGACATCGCTGACAATTTGTCAGCTGCAAGAGGACCAGAGCATCTTCCGTATGCGCTACTTGGGCGAAATTGAATTCGGTGCCACTGTCAAAAATCTGACATCGGAAGTTGGCGTGTCACGTTCCATTTTCAGCAATTTCCCGCAACAAGTTAAACATGACACGGCATATGAGCGGAACTGTGAGTAGAGCAATCAAATTAAAAGGAAGTGGGTGGTGATATTTAAGTTTAGCTGCCAACCAGGCCGAAGTTAATCGGCTGTCCTTTATCAAAATCCATATTGTCGTACCCCCCGAACACAAAACTCAATTATGGCAACTGACTAAGTGTTCAATTCAATCAATGTTACAGGTGTCAGGCTTCCCATTCAGTTCATATCTACCATCTGCAAAGAACCCATGAATCTGGCAATGCAATTTCCGAAACATACAGATAAATACACAGAAACAACAATTGACTTCATGTCAATCTAAATAAATTAATAAATAAATAAATAAATCTAATTGTTTGAGAAAATAAACCCGCCATTAAAATATTAAAACTTTGTTACTTGAACAACAAAATGACACGATTATTATTGTATATTATATATACACAGAAAAATCAATTGATTTCATGTCAATTTAAATAAATTAATATATAAATAGATAAATCATATTGTTTCAAAAAAATAAACACGCCATTAAGATATTAAAACTATATAACTAAAACAACAATATAACATGATTACAAAAAAGAATTTATAATCTCAAAAGAACATTCGTTCATCTCTTTTATAACATTTTTTTCCTCCTATTATATTTATTATTATTCTTATTTATATTTATATTTATTTTTTATATGGTTTATATTGTTTATATGTTTTATATTTTCTGTGTAGCCACATAACTTGCTCAAGTTTGGCTCCCAATATTAATTAGTGTCATTGGGTTATGGTCTGTGGATGCTAATTGAATTGACTCTAACTTATCGACAGATACGTTGGAACAGTTGGCCAGTATTCGGCACCGGACGACAGCCAACGCCCAGCAGCTGACCTCGACGGTGAACGGACTGCTCCGACGACTGGAGGGCACCTGGTCCTCGCTGCAGCCCGCCTACAGCCAGCTGAAGGAGTGGGCGGATGCCTACTGGAGTGTGGGTTGGATCGCCGGCACGGTTATTGTCTGGGTGATGCTCTTCATGCTGATGTCCTACTGCTGTTTCCTCTGCGAATCGAATGCCAAGTCCGGTGTGGTCTTCTTCATCGCCGTAATGCTGATCTGTCTGGCCAGCATTTGTCTCACCTTCTATGGGGTATTTTCCCTGGCCGTGGGCGGCAATGCCGAAGTCTTCGTCTGCCGATCTCTATATGATGAGGATTACAGTATGCTGGGCAAGCTGCTGGATAAGCCGGGTTACGCATACGCCCAGGAGCCACAGAACGGCATCATCGGGGAGCTACTGCGTCCCGCCGGAGTCAATCGGTCGGTGGTCAATGTGGGTCTCGGCCAGGCCCTCAGGTGAGTCCCTGTCCACTAACCAATGCCGCACATGTGTATCCAGAGTTCCCAGGTAGCCAAAAGCCCAAAAATGCCAGCGTTGAAGTAACGAATTTTGTTATCCAATTACTTTGATACTGTACGTGCCTGTAATTTTGATTGCCCACCCAAACAGACCGAGTGTATGCCGTAGCAAAATCGAAATGTACACCAGTTTAATGGTTTAATCGATGTGCAGTTTGAAGGGAAATTAATCCGAATTTGCACACAGAAAAATGATATTTAAACTTGATATTTAAGAAAAAACCAAACATAGGTTTCCCCTTAGCAATATGAATTTTTGATTCCCCCATTTGGGGATGCCCCCTTTTACTTGGCTCCCCTTCCCAGAATCTCCTTATAAGCCAATCGTATCCCCCTTAATCGATTCGACTGTGATTACCCATTTCTGTGATTATTGTTGCCACTACCGAACTTTTCCTGTTCCGGCCACAACTTTGGAAACTTGCCCAGCCGCAATGCACTCTCTCCCTCGACTTGGCAAGTTGTTCGGCTTCGAAGGACCATCCATCCCATTTTGCAACTCAAGGATGTGGACCAGAACAAGCCGAGCAACAGCAGTCGGCCCTAAGCCGCAAAGTTTTGAAAGCCCAGTGAAATGTGCTAGCCACATGGCACTCAATTTTGCAGGGACCGAAGCAATGCCAATTCAACTAGCCACACGCACCACCCACTCAAAAAAAGCACCCACCCGACCGCCCACTGCCACCCACTTGTAACCGCAAATTTTAAGCACGATTCCAATTATCCGGCAAGCTACAAAATGCACATGCAGGCGGGTAGAAATGTGCAGATAGCGTAGGGAGCTTAAATTGCCCAATTTGCAAGGACGAACCGCCACCACCACCCACTGCTCACCATCCCGTTGATATTTTATGGGTGCACTCTTTTGACGTTTCTTTGACAACTTTTCCACAAACTCAACTTAACAAACACAACAAACACACACACACACCTACACACAGAGGCTGCGAGCAAAATCAAGCATCGTACAATGTCTTTCAATTGGATGCATTCGTGAATACCAGCAAAATAGCCGACCTGAGGCAGTTCCCCAAAGTGTCCACGGCCATCGATGCGATATCCGTGTCCGGGCGAACGCTCCTCTCGCTCACGCAATCCGTCCAGAACATTTTGGAGAACATGCTGCAGACGTCCTCGTTCAATTTGACCACGTACCGCAGCAGTGTGGGTGCGCCCACGCCCGAAAAGGATTTGGCCACGTTCATTGATCAGATGCAGCGGGTGGCCTTGCAGGTGAGTGTGCACCTGCTGCCCCTGGTGCACCTGCTACACCTGGTGCACTTATATCCACCCCCTGATTAGTTTCAATTAAAAGGGGGCTGGGTGACTGTACGTGCACTGCATAATGCCGTAATTCAATTCAATCATCCGATTTGTGTCGCCAGATTCAGGATGTGGCCACGTCCTCGCGCATGACCACTCTGGGCAGCCGCTCCAAACGGCTGCAGGCCTCCATTCTCCAGCCGCTGGAGAACCTCCAGAACGAGATACTGTACCACCTGACCGCCCTCGAACTGCAGCGGGATCCGTGGGCCAAGCAGGTCAACCAGACGCTCAACCACCTGAAGAGCATCCAGAGCTACCTGGAGAACAAGGCCGGCGAGATATGCCACAATATGACGCGAGCGTACACAGATCGGTGAGATATGAATAGTTATGCTCAGTACAATATGGTAGACCAACTTTTTGGTTCATAAGAAATCGTTGGGAGGCCTCCAAAAATATATTACATTAGAAACGTTTTAATTTAAGGGGTTTGATTTATATATATTTCGCTTTTGTTATATTCAGTAGAACAAGGTAGACCAATGTATACTATTATTTTGCTTTTACACTTAAATGTCTAATATCTTTTACATCCATAATAAAGTTCAAAAAGAAAATTAAAATAAAGACATAATCAACGGAAAATCTAGAAATTAATTAATCTGCAAGAACGATTTTTTTGAGAAAATTTATAATTTTACACATATATTAGGATTTCAATAAGCCCATCATAAAATTAAGGAACATAAAAGCTCTATGATAGCTTGTATATATTCATAATTGCTTAATTTTTTCTTGTTTCAATGCTTTATATTCTGATGTGAAAATTCATAAATTTTAAACTGATTCAAGCTTTTAATGTTAAGCCCAATACTCAAAGTTAAATGCACAATCAAAGTTCTAACCATCTGAATATAGTTCAGCAGAGTATTTGCAGCACAGGCCCAGTAATCTTCGCACGAAAGTCAAGGCCCCACACTCTGGAATTTTGTTGCCATTTGGCCACTTTTCCGCCTGTGGCACTTGCAACTGAATTCTCGGTCTGACTGCGTGTTTGACTTTTTTATTGTGTTGCTCTTTGCCCAAACAAGCAGAGAAACAAACAACTCAAACAATTGTAGTAGTGCACTCGGGTGAGCTGCACATAGTTTTCGTCTTTATCAGATAATTGAAAGTCCTAATCGTTTGATTAAGTTTGCCAAGTGTCATGATTGCATTTTTAGTGTTTTTCCAAGTGCACTCCTATGTTGCCACACAGACATTATGAGAGGTGATGTTCGGCTAGGAATTCCAAATATTTTGCTGCCAGGATTTGAGAATGCCCGAAAGTCCTTTGTTGCTTTAACCTTAAGGAATTGCTTGTGCAATTTGTATTCTGTTTGGAATTGTTTCATCCACTTATAAACTCAAGTGCTATTTAAACGATACGGGCAATGAATAGTCGAGTTGTCATTCCATTGTTGAATTTGTTGTCTTAGTAAATGTACGTATTGAAAAGGTGGACAACGTTGTTTTTAAAATCTCTAGAGATTAAAATAAAATACGTATGGGTAATATATACTGATTTTTAAGATATAAATGCTAAATATTTTTACTACAGGCTGAAGGCATATTTGACCACGAGTCGCGCCACCATGGAGTCCCAACTGGGCGACACCACCACCAAGTGCCGACCCTTCTACGACACCTTCGATGCCAGTCGCACCTTCATCTGTCGCAACATGGTGGACTTCATCAACGGCCTGACCTTCTTCATCTTCCTCACGCTGCTCCTCTGGGCAATTGGCACTCCAGTTGGCCTAAATCTGATCACTGTCCAAACGCGTCTGAATGTGATGCAGGCCGCTCATTCGCGGAGGAGGAGCGATCGGAGTCCGGATCAGGAGCAGCGGAGCGAAAGTCGCGGACGAAAGAAGCAGCGGACGAGCAGTGCGGGGGCCAGCGGGCGGAGCGGCACGAGGGAGCAGAGCCGGGAACGCAGCACTAGCAGCGCGACGAGACCAAAGCCACCACTGTGAGTTCACGTTGGGCGCCACTTATTTTAAGCCCCTTAAAAAAATATTCCCATTTGTTGATATCTGTTTATCACAATTTATTTATTTGCTTGAAAAGAGGGATTGAGAAACTGATTAAGAAACTAATTGAGAATTAATAGCTCATCTAAATGGCGACCCACAATTTATTTTGTGGGAAAGTTAAAAACGGATTTCAAAGAAGTGTACTCTTTTGTGTGGGGGTGTCCTATTAGAAATCTTCTTAAGAAATGTCGTTCTCAAATTGCTTTCTATTTGTCTATTTGTCATAAGTTTGTCATATGTTGGCGGATTAATCTGCATCTATAGTTAGTTTTTGGAGAGCGAGGGAAGACGTTACAATCATAGATAACATATATCACTATTTAGCCAAGTAAAGATCAGTTTCCGGCTTGTGTCCACCATCTTTTTATTAGGCATTGTTTTCCAAATGTACATTTCTAATACCTAGTACCCTTCACAGAAGACGCACTGCCACTGAAGAAACGCTGGACCTGGCCGACGAGGACTCCACCCCATCGAGGCAACAGCAGCAACAGCAACAGCCACAGCGTCGTCAGGAGCAGAGCCAGCGGGAAATGGACAGGGAGCGGGTTCGGGAGCGGGATCAGAGGAGTCGGGAGCGGGAAGTGAGCCGGGGCCGTGACATTTCCGCCATAAATACGCCGGTGCGCAGCCGCAGTCGCCAGCAGCTGTGAGTAACAATCCCCTATTGAGCCACCTCATCTCGAACTCATATTCAATCATATGGCATTTGCATTTGCATCAGGCGCCACGATCCCGAAGATGACAATTGGGGCTCATCCAGCGGACCCAGTAGGGCCAACTCCCATGAGCGAGATCGCGAGTCCAGTCAGTCTAGAAAGATTCTGAACATTTGGCAGTCACGAAATAAGATCAAGACGCCACTGTAAGTCGAGGAGCCCTTTTAGCTAACCTTAGGTACCCGCCATTTCTGATATTTCTTACCCTCCACACACAAAAGTCGACGGCAAGGCACTGAGGAGTTCGACTTTGATGATGGCCAAGAGGAGAGAGGGTGGCAGAGCCAGAGCCAGAGCCAGAGTTTAAATCAAAATCTGATACAGATTCAGAACCATTCCCATAACCAGTCCAGTGTCAGTCCAGAGCAACGACCCGATCCGCGCAGCCAGCGCTCCAATCTCCGTACTAAGCCCAAGTTGTAAGTGACCCCGCGGTGACCCTGCACCGCTCCAGTCCGCTCCCCCACTCACTCTCTCTGCCCCCCCTTTGTGCATGCCAGACGTAGTACCAATGCGGATAGAGCTAGCAGTGAAACGGTCCGGCGCCCCATTACACCCGTGCTCAGCGTGAACCCGGACATTCCGGCCGCCATTCCGATGCCCAGGACGCCGATGCGTCTCAAGAGCAAGGTCTCGCTGACCGCCCGAGCCGTCCAGGACATTGTCAACAAGCGGAATCAGCGCCTGTGAGTGTCTCAGTCCCGGAACCCTGAAAAGAAAAACATACCCATAGCCAGTTTGACGATCACTGCACCTCCACAACCGAAACACCCACACCCATTAGCAATTTCAGCAATTCTTCTCTGAGGTAAAAACTTTGTGTTTAAAACTAAATGAAGTGTATATATACTCCATAGCCAACGCACCGGCACCGATGAATTCGACTTGGATGAAAGCGATGCCTACGGTGCTGGAGGCCATTTGGATGCGGACGTTGCGGCGTAAGTTTAAATTCTATGAAAAGTGTCACCGAAATCTCAGGTCTTAAGATAGTTTTCGATATTTAGTCCATAGTTATTGATATGAGCTTGAAAATAGATGGAGACACATAACTATTGCTATCGTTAAGAGTACTAAGTGAACTTCTTTAAATCGATTAAACTACAAAAGGTGAACTGAATGGGAAGTCATTTTTTGTGAAATGTTATATGCAAATTTCCTTAATTTGTAAATGAATGCAATTGCCTTTAAAAAGTTACCAGAAAATATACCCTTATTATACCCTTAGTACACAAGCAATAAAGATTGATTTTTAAATATGATGGTCAATTGGATATTGATGATCTTTAAGGGCTTAACATAAGATTATTCTAAAAGGGGCTTGCCTAAGGGGTTTTTTTTTTGACCTTAACAAGCCATAAATGGAACTGTAACGTGACCATGTCGAAATTGATTCGTCAGCAAAGATTTGAATAATGAAATGAGCGGAGCCATAAAACCACCAACTTTTCAAGAGTCTAGCCAAGCCAAACGACCTTAAGCTCACCTGAGATTTCTGTGACACCTCGGATAATGTGGCAATTGAAAACTCACCCAATAACAATGATCTCCGTGATCTTTTTTTTTCAGCGCCCGACGCACGCCGCCCAGGGGCGCTCCTCCGCCCCCTCCTCCGCCAGCGGCCGGCTTGAACAGGTTCTACCAACGTTATTAACCGTATTCTGTTGCCAATGAGTTTGTTTTTTGATTTGGTTTTGATTTGGTTTTTTGATTGATTTGATCGAATCTTGAGCACATGCCAGAGACAAGAGAGTACCAACCAAAACACACACAAATTCTTATTGTGTTCACAGCGACAAAGTCTATATATTCTGAACTTGCTTTCTCTCCCCGCACGGCCACCGAAAATCCGCACTAATAACGAAATCAGTAGTGATCGCACGGTGCGCTGGAACAAGGACGAAACCGAGGACTTTGAGTTCGAGGATGTCGACGCGCCGAACAGTCCCATGTACTTGAACCACAATCTGCATTGAACCCATCGAAACTATCGAAACCATCACGAATATGGCACTTTGTTTTGTATTTCGCGTTTAGCACTCCCTAGGTTTAAGTCAACTGTAGCCATAGTGTCGATCCAGTGTGTTCTGGCCACTTGACAAGCGTAAATAAATAAATAATCTGTAGCGAATACATTTGAGTTAAAGGGTTATGTTACCTTCTGTTCGATTAGTAACTATTCAACAATGCCGAAGATCGTGTGGAGTGTCTTGTGTCTCTTATATTTCATTGCCAATGAAGTCAGTCCGAAAAAGTTCACCACCCTTGAGCTCGCTTCGAAGATCATTTTAGAGCTATCCGACACCAATATAATCATCAGTCCCACGGCAATCGACGTGGCCTTGGCCCAAATCTACCTGGGAGCCGCTGGAGAAACCGAAGCCGAGCTGAAGGACGTCTTGGGCTATCCTGGCAGCACAAAGGCAGAGGTCTTGGCGGCCCTACAGCGGAGAAGTCCTGAAATCATAATATCCAGTCGCATGTATGTGGCCAGTGGAATACCCATCCTGCCAAACTATCAACAAATGTCGAGGAAGTATCTCCATGTGGAGGCCGGGAACGTGGACCTCAGTTTTCAGGGAGCGCACACGATCAACAGCTGGGTATCTGGTAAAACAAAGGGCAGGGTCGTGGATCTCATAGACTCTTCACTGCTGGACGATGCGACGAAAGTGATTCTCGTAAATGTGGTCATTTTCCAAGCCAGATGGAAGTATCCCATTAAGAAAGTTTCCACAGGCAACTTTTACCTGCCGGATGAGAGGCGCTCGGTGGCCGTGAAAATGCTGGATCATGTGGGCACTTTCTATTACAACTTTCAAGACGAACTCGACGCTCACGTGGCCGTAATTCCCTTTGCCAACTCAAGTCTATCCATGGCCCTGATAGTGCCCAAGACTTTCCGGGGAATCCGGAAGGTTGAGGACAATCTGAAGTCCCTCAACTTGGATGCTTTGAGTTTGAAGGAACTCCAAATTTCCCTGCCCAAGTTCAAGATCAAATACGACCAAGATCTGGCCCAGCCACTAATTGATCTGGGTGTAAAGAGCATATTCAACAACGCCAATCTCTCAGATCTGACCAAGTCAAAGGATAAACTTAAGATCGACAGCATTCAGCACTCGGCCGTCCTTGAAGTGGATGAAAAAGGATCCAAGTGGGCAGCAGCTGCAGGTTTACTATTCACTTTGTGTTTCGTACAGGGCTTCCCTGGAACTTTTAAATCTTTTTTCAGATGATGAAATACTAGCCGGTCGATCAAGAAGTGCTGGATTATTGGTCACTTGCAACCGACCTTTTCTGTTTGCCGTCGTAGAGGGCAAGAAAATATTTATATTTGGGCGATTAAGTCGTCCCGAATAGAATAAAATATATATTAAATACGTTTGATTCATTGCTTAAATCTATTATAATAATATATATATTAGTTAAGAGTTAAGAGTATCTTCAGGGTGCAGCAAAAGTGCATCTCTACCATATTAAGGAGCGTCTAAAACAAGAGGATTTATTGTAAGTTTTATAAATCAATGCCTAGGAAAGTTAAAAGGTACTTATGTAAGGTAAAAAGTACCACATTTTGTTTCTTAAGCAGGTAACTAGGTAAAATGTCAAGCTAATTTTCAATGGATAGTTTTTATGTTTCATTTAAATTCTTTCCTAATTCTAAAGTATAGATTAAAGCTTCTGTGTGATAGCCTTAGTATGTATTTTTCTGTTTACATATGCAAACTAACAATGCGTTCAAACAAGTCACACTGTTTGCTTAAACTCAACAGTCATCTTTGCTGATGTGAAGTTCTTAATCTGTGCCATAGCTATTATCATTTATCTGTTTAAAAAATCACACTTATAAGACTTTTAAATACGTTTTTTTTTAAATTGTCGGTTTATTTAGAGTATCGAATCGTGTGAGTGTGTCAATGAGTGGGTCCCCCACGTTTACTTCTTCTTCAGGAAGGGGCTGACGATGGCTGGAGCCGAGTAGGTGGTGATGGGAGCGGCATAGGTGGCCACGGGAGCGGTGTAGGCCGGAGCACTGTACACCGAGGCGGTGTAGGCGGGAGCAGCGGCGGCATAGGTGGAGTAAGCTGGAGCGGCAGCAGCATAAGTGGAGAAAGCAGGAGCAGCGGCGGCATAGGTGGAGTAAGCTGGAGCAGCGGCGGCAGCGTAGGTGGTCACGGGAGCACTGTAGGCCACAGGAGCAGGAGCGGCATAGGTGGCGGCATAGGTGGCCACCGGGGGGGGCAATGTAGCCAGCCTGGGCGGCGGCGATGCAGAGGGCCAAGCAGACGAGGAACTAAAGGAAGGTAAAATCGAATCCTTTAATGGCTGAACATGCAGAGTGACCAACTGATTCTTACCTTCATGTTGATTTGGTTGTTTGGGTTGGTTGGTTTGTCAGTGACTGATGCTTTTGGCCAATGTTCTCCAGCATTTTATAGGCCAATTGTCGCCGCATTGCCAAAAACGGGTTTCCGGCTTAGGCAGCCCAAACACAAAAATCTAAATCAGAACACAACGAGATTTGCGCCTGGTCGAACGTTCAATGAACGCGGATGCCGCGCTTTCACGCCCTCAGATGTTTGTGGGGAATTAACAGCCAGCGGCGTGTCAAATGGATTACTCTTTTGCACCATTGAGCATTCGACAACTGAAATAGACGGGAATTGCGATTCTGATTACTGATTGTTTGAGAATGTTAAGTGAATTTGTGGCAGAGTTCTGAATTACCTCTCGAGTAGGATTCCCTTTTTCCTTGCTCACTCGGCATTATTGTCCTAATTATTCAACTCGAGTACTTGTGAAAACTTAACAGATAGTTTAAGATTAAGTAGTTATTTGGTAATGACTAGACATATTTATAAAATTGAAGTTTGTTGTGCACCAAGCAGGAATGTTTACAGAAGTCAAGCTTTACAATAAATAGTTAGATGTTTACGGAAGTTGTGCTCTACCAGACTTGAGTTACAATAAAAAGTAATAAATCTTAGCCTACAACTTTGGTTCAAGGCACTTTGAATAAAAGAAATAGCGAGCATTACGCTGGTCTTTCCGTCAAAAATGGTTTCTGTTTAAGTAGCACAGAAAGCGGCTTTTTGCGCTTGACATCGATCTCGTAGAGCGCCAGTCCCAGTTGATGGACGAAGGAGCTGAATTGCTTGTTCAGGTAGGCAAAGCTGAGTGCTGGCGGCTGCTCCAGGGCACAGGTGCCCCGCAGATCGTCGTGGGCCCAGTGGGGGGCATCCACATCACAGGGATGCCTGCCCTGCAGGCGGGGCAACGCCTCCGTGGAGAGATGTGGATAGAAGACGTTGATCAGCTCGAAGTTGAGGTAGCTGCTGGCATTCGAGTGCACCAGTGCCTCGTGAAGATCTGCGCTCAGCGATGCCGGAATGGCCAAGTAGAGCTTGTAGCGCAGGCGACTGGCTCCCGACTGCTTCACCTCGCAGTTGCCACTAATAAGCTTCACCTTCTGCAGCAGCAGGTCCAAGGAAAGTCCTCCGTACTCGTACATATAGAAATCCCGCGGACGACGATATCGCTGATGCGTCTGTCTATTAAAGTGCAGCACCCTCGAGCTGGGAATGTTGATCAGATGCAGGGGCAAACTGTAGATGTGCGATGTGATCAGGTGAACGTGCGTGGCAGCCGGCTTGGTGGCCACCACATGTGAGATTTCCGCCGCCAGGGGATAAACTCCCGCCTGATGGATGAAGCCAAAGAAGAGGGTCAACGCCACGTTGCTCACGTACCAGATCTTCAGCAGATAGGGTCCCGAGGCTTTGCTGGAAAGCAGCCTGTCGTAGAAGCGTCGCAGCAGCGGGTGATCCTTCTGGAAGGGATACTTGGCACTGAATCCCGTGATCAGCTTGGGGGCATGTAGCAGCAGGAGGGGAAACGTCACGGGCAGCAGGAAACGCGGCTCCTGGTGGTTAATCAGCGAGAGAAAGAAAAGCGGCACGAAGATGGCCCCCGACATCAGGGACACGATGCTCTGGAAGCGCGGCAGCACTTGGTACTCCGCCCGGAAGAACCTAAGCAGCAGCTGGGCAAAGGCTCCCAACGAAGCCAGTGCCAGAACGTTAAAGAGCATGGGCATGTTGACCATTAGGTGGACATAGCAGGGATGCACGCCATGGCTGGCTGTCTGCGCCGAGTCCAGATTCGCCTTGATGAAGTTCCACGGCGTGAAGACAAAGTTATCGATGCTCAGCTGCATCATGTGCAGTTCTCCCAGGGTCAAGTGCTGGTAGTACAAGGAGTCGCAGAAGATGAAGACCGCCAAAGCGGGCAGTGCGCACAAACAGAAGAGCACAATTCGCAGATTAAAGTCCCGGAAGGTAACGCTCCTTGTGCCCATTCCTCGCAGCAGCCAAAAGAAGACCATGGGCGCTCCAAAGAGCAGGAATGTGGGTCGATTGAAAACCCCAGCCACACAGATCGTGGACATGGTCATCAGGTGCTGCAGATTGTGCGCCGGCAGCGAGTTCTTCAGCTTCCAGATCCGCACTCGCTCGCTAATGGACTCCGCCTTGTCGTACTTCTCCTCGAGAAACTCCTTCTTGTAGACCACCGTATTGGTGCGCAGCATGCACTCGGAGACCAGGCAGAGCAGCCACGAGCACATGGCCATTTCCAGGCTGTTGGAGAAGGTGCGTGTGCCGAAGACCAGCAGAATCCAGGAGCTGCCCATGGCCAAAAGGCGGATTTCGAAGCGAAGACCATACAGCCGGCAAATGCGGTACAAACAATAGTCGTTGGAGTAGGAAATCAGGGTGTAAATCAGGCGGGGAAAGACCACATAGGTGTACGTTCCCAGCAGCTCCAATTGCCATCCGGCTCTCAGGCATTCGGCAATGAATTCGTAGAAACTCCAGGGAATTCGCAGCAGCGCGAAGGGCAGAACTATTGACCTCACGGGCAGCGAGTTGTTGAACTCCCAGCTGCGGGTGTGTTCCAGCCGAAAGTGATCGCCTGAAAAGAAGGTAGTTGTAGTTAACTTTATAGGGTATTTAGTATAATACTCACCTGTCATCACCTCGACGCTTTGGAAGAACTCATCCGGATGCACATAGCCCAGTTGGGGCACAAAAACGAGCAGCAAGCGCACTGCCGCAAAGCAGAAGTAGGTGCTCAAGTGCCGGTCGCCGGGCGAGCGATTCTGCCAGAGCTTCGTCAGGCGCATTTCTCATTAATTAGCTTCTTTTAACTACCAAAACTTGTAGTTTTTTTAGTAACAATAATAAATATAAGAAATCAACAACAATCACAACGGTTCGCAGGAAACAGTGTGACCAGAGCTATTGAAAATTTATACCGTCCGGCAAATCAAAAAATCACAACGGTTTGCTGGTTGTATTTTGTGTGAATGGCATCTTGGGTCACAGCGAAATTATGAATAAAATCATTTGCGACGCTTTTCAACACTGATACATTAATTCTCATATATCGATGTGATTGGCATTGGGACACTGCTTGCTAAGAAAATATACTGAATGACCACTGCTTGCTGAAAGTAGTTTTTAATGTGGCCATAGCTGTTCTAAACAGTTGGAGAAGCATTAAACATTTTGGCGGTAAAATTTTGGAATCACTGTAGGTTCGAATTTCAGTGAAACCAATTTCACAATTTAAGGTAATTTTTTATGCTAAGCAAAGTCGAGTTTTCAACTCATAATCTACTTTAAGCCCATCATTAGGACTGACTATTAACTTGAATTACTACTTTAGTGAACTTTTATTCTATTTGTGTTTAATGATATAATTACATATTTGTTAAAATTTCGCAAAGAAATTAGTAATATTTTTATTAATTTTCCAATTATTTTAGAAACGTTTTTGGGTTGGGTTTGAATTTGTGGATTAAAAATTATTTACATTTTGCCGGCTTTTTAAACATATTTTTTGTAAGGAAGTTATCTTCTTGATTGCGGTCTCATATGGTTTTCCCTGAATTGGCTTTGCTAATCTGTAAAATATATTGACATTTTTGTTTATGAATACTCGCCTATGTTTCAATTGAGCGATAAGCGTGGAACCCAAATGTTCCTCAACCGCATACCAGTACTCAGTCTGATATAAGCTTGGACCATGAACAGTTTGCTCAAAGTTTTTGCCCTTTTGTGGCTAACATTTTGCGTATTTCCCTCAGCTCATAGCGATTCGCAATTTTTGACCCCAGAAGAATACAGAGTTTACGATCAGCTGAAAAAGCAGGATTGCGGAATACAAAAACAAGGAGTAAATGGTGGGAAGGATTTTGTGATGTCCCAACCTTGGATGGCTTATATCTATGATGAAAAAAATATACAAAATTGTCGCTGTGGAGGCACACTTATTTCGGAAAGTAAGTTTAAATTTAAGATTAAGATTAAGCTCTGGAGTTTATTACTTAATTATTTGTTTATTATTTCATTCAGGTTTTGTTTTAACTTCTGCCCACTGTCTTGCTTTTTGTCCTTCATCCAGCGAGTAAGTAAATGAAAATTATATTGAATTATCGATTGTTATATTTCTAAACAGATTTAAAGTTCGATTGGGAGAGCACAGTCCTACGGCTTCGAAATACTGCAAGCAAACTATTTGTGCACCACCAGTGAAACATTTTTCTATAAACGAAAGTGTTTTTTACGATAATTTTGTATATTACCAATTTGGAAATGACATTGCTCTGCTGAGATTGGACCGAAAGGTGGTCTTTAAAGGTTGGTAATGCTAAGCTAAATAAGAATTTAAGTTAAAACGCTACTTTGGGATATGATGGATGATATGTTTAATGAAATTTAAAATAAATTTGTACATATTACTTTTACTTTTTAATGCACAGATCACATACGACCCATTTGCCTGCCCTTAACCCCCGATCTCCAAGCGATTACCTCATTTATGGGACAATCCTACACCGCTCTCAAATGGATGCAAACCGGGAAAATCCCTAAAGAAACTCTAGTTGAGGAACATGTGAATACGGTGCAGTGCTCTGTGGACACACATGAGTCGTTTCTCTGTACCACCGAAAACACTGAATGCCGGGAAAACTCGGGAGGTCCACTGATTTGGCTGGGGAGATACTTTGGATCCACCCGCCATTTGATATTCGGACTGGCCAGTCATGGAAAAGGACCCTGTGGTAATGGTCAGAAGGCCTACTACACAGATCTGCCCGCCTTTATGCCCTGGATACTCAAAACGCTTGCCAAATTTCCAACATTATGAGGATATTATTGAATAATTTTAATTTAGGCAATAACTTATTTAAACAAAATGGAATCCAGGACCTCGCTTGGAAATAGCTCATTATGCTGATCTGACCTCTGATTTAATTTAATTTATCAATATTTATATTCATTTCTGCAATAAGGAAAACGATTCAAGAAATAAAATAGGGTAGAAAAAAAGTGGATTTACAAAGTGTTCGGCATGAGTTCAAATCTCTTGTATAACTTAAATAAACAATCTATCAATACAATCTTGTTCATAGAAAAAACATAGCTTTAAAATTCTTCGTTTGTTATAGATGAACTTGAACTACAAGATTTCGCTATGTGTGTATGCCTAAAGTGAAAAATGTAATAAACAAACCAATTTACAAACTAACAAAAGCATTAAAAGACTTTAATTGTACTGAATTCTTGCATTAATCACAAAGCAATTTAAAATAAATTATTGGAGCACTACTCAGCAACTTGGAGCGGCCACCTGATCAATGGCAATCCATTTAGATCTCACGCCTTCCGTTTATTATGATAAATGATAAATGATAAACGTGGAGCCGATGACGTAGTTTGCGGCTTGGGTAGGAAATTCGATGTCGCATTACAGTTATGTAAACCCAGTTTTGTGGCAAAATAGTTCAGGAACGCACATTCAGCGATGATCCGCTGACAGTGGTGGTTGGATGGTTAATATAGTACACCCAGAGAAAAATCATGGTATATTTATATATAATATTTTCACTTTGAATTAAATATTTTCGGTACCAATTTAGATCCGAGCGGAGTTGTGTTGATGTCAAAGTGAGTTAAACTTTAATTTTTATTCTTAAGTATGGAGAAATTTAGTTTTAAATTAAATATGTTTTTATTACATTATAATGCTTTTAGTTTATTTTAAGTAAGTTTATTATTATTTTACATTCAAATATTTTATGGTTTAATTTTATTATGGGTTTTTTCTCTTTTTTCGATGGTACAACTACATCTCTATATCCATTGACAGACACAAAGTCTAAGGGCACAAAACAGCATTGCTCTTCATCAACTATAGTACCAGATCGCCTACCTCAACCACAGAAAACGTGTGCAACCCATGACGACTCGAAACCCCCCGATCCGCGACTTTAAGTGCCGATGGCGATTTGCAATTACGCTGATTTACCCACTTGACAATCCGCGTCGAGTGTGCGCGCCACGCTCTCGCAATCGCCGTTTGCAATAATTAGCAAATAAATACAGAAAAGTTTAATTAAAAGCAAAAAAAAAACTCTTAATGATTCCCAATAAAATCGAGTGATCAAATGACCAAATGGAAGCATCACGGGTCTTAAAAATCAGTTAGCTGCCGCCATTCAAGGGGTAAACTACTTGGAAATATCAACAAGTGAACTTCCCCAAAAGCCAATTGAAACCGATTTCAACAGAAAATAAATATCTTTAAAGTTATTTGTGATTGCAAGCTGTTTTTCCGTGGAAATAAAAATAATTTCTGTTTAAATTAAGAGGAACTTTATGAAAACAAACAACTCGAAACAGTGTCAAGTGAAAAGTGAAGGTGCTGCTAAATAGTAAAAAAAATTAGTGAAACTATAGGAAAAATATATAAATAAATAAAAAACGTACTATCAACCCAATCATCCTATTTTATAAAAAGTAAATACAAACATTAAACTTTTGAGCAACACAATAAATTAAATTTAAATGCCTTTGCAGTGACATGTTTTTAATAGAATAATATTAGCCTACAATTTGTGCAACAAAAACGCTCTAAACTAAAACGTAAAGTGGCAAAAATAATTTGCTGCTAAGCAAAAAAAGTGACATAACTACTAATTACTTTAATTGCACACACAAGTTTGCTTGACTTCGCTTTTGCTTTACTATAATATAATTTCCGCAATTATCGTTTTCAACTCGAAACTGAATTAGTGAAATTCCATTTTGCTCTTGTCAATCGGCTGGACAGTATAGTAATGTGGCAACCATTTAACAAGACAAGCTAGGCGCTCTTAATGGGCCACGCCCACTTGTGGGAAGGCAGGGGACGGGTGTTCAATCAACTTCGATGAGCAACAGTTTGCTGCAATTTAAGTTACACTTTGCCACCTGTCCGTCGACTTCTTGTTCGAATGCCTGTGCCTCCAACCCCCAAAGAAGGATACTGCGACCAGAAACCAAACCAAAGCCGAAGGATACTCGGCCATTCGTCCTGCCGACGACTTCTTAGCGCCCGCCTGCGCAGCGAACGTATAAAAGGACGACTCCGGCCGCAGGATTCATCAGTTTCATCAGCCCAAAGGAGCGGCGCGCGTCTCTCAAATTGGACGCATGGAAGTCCCACAAATTTGAAATTTGTGCAGTGCCTTGGACAATAATCAAAGTGCTTAATTTAAAGTATGTGTGGCAAAATAAAAAGTTAAATTTTTGCCGTTTGTGCTGAGAAACGCAGTTCTTCAAGTTTAATCCAAAAATAGTAAGTCGAACAAAAATATTTTAAATAAACGAAAACAGATTTTTATATTTATGATATTTAGATTAAAATACAAAAAACTGTGTATATTAATAAAACAGTCTATTTAAAATTATAGACAAATGTTTAGATTTTGAAATGTTTAAAAATTTGTTTTCCCAATTAAAAAATTTCTTTCTAGACAAGTAATTTTGTTTCTTGGGCAAAGCGTGTTAGGCCAATTGTTATTAACTTTTAAAATATATCAACGTTTTTAAACAATATTATCTATTCATTCCAAACGAAAAATAACGTTTAGGTTAAAAAGGGGTGAATGTATTTTTTTATAAATGTCTTAATTTTTGTTTTATTAATTTCTTTTTTAATACTTGCTAAATATCTTTTGCGAAGCATCTGGTGCAAATTCTTCATATCTCTAAGTGCCTTTTGATTGTTTTGAATTCGGTTGTCCTGGCCTGTATTTTTAGCACTTATCAAACGCTTCTGTGGCCCGTCGGCACATGTGAATAACTTTCTTTATCTTTGGCTTCGCGTGTGGGCCACAATTAAATGGCAATTAAAAACTCACACAAACGCCCCTTCCTTTGTATGAAGCCCCTGCGGACGCTGATCAAGGCTGCAATTGTTTTCATTGTGAATTCGTTTAGCTAAGTGAGATTCATTACGCATACGCCACGGTGGCCAATTTAAAATTTAACGCTGCAATTCAAGGAGAAACCTTTAAAGTAGTTAAGGGAAAACAGTCGCCCGGAAATGACAATATTTCACGACATTGACATTGAGAGGATTTTTGCTGGCCATTAGTGGTGCAGTTTAAAGGACACCACGGCTGTTTGAAATTCACAATTCACCAGAGTCTGTAGTCAGGGGCATTAAAAATTGTACATTTCACTATTTTATTGAACATCTCCTGTACGGTATGCAAATCTCAGTGCATTTCAATGTTTCCCCTGGGGGGAGAAATTCGAAATCGCTTGCCAATAAATGACCATCATTAGCCATGCCCCATTTAATGCGATTGTTTAACTTTCGTTTCGTTTCACTTACTGGCCAGTCGATACAGCGAGTTCAGCATGTGAGAAGAGTAGTGGGGAAAATGCAATTTTCACGACCACAGCGATAAACGGGCCGGAAAAGCGGAGGGATTGTAGATTGCCGTGAAGAGCCGCAAATAGAGCGCAAATTTCGCTTTTTCTGGCCCCCGGACTTCAGTTCAGAGTTCGGCTGGCTAAGCTAGTGCCGCGATCGGCGTACACTGCCACGCCTCCAGGCAAGCGCCCCCCTCACGGCAACATGGATCGCAGCGGGAGCACCGATTTCGGAGGAGCCGCTGCCACGACGGGCCGCTCGAATCCCGCCCCCTGGAGCAACGACAAGGAGTCGCCGAACAAGGACGAGGACGACTCCAACGAGGACGACGGCGACCACGCAACGCCCGCCAAGGTCACCGATCCGCTGGCCCCCAAGTTGGCCAACAACGAAGTGAGTTCTCCAGGCTGACAAAATGTTACAATATATCTCCATGATTTAAAAATTAATATTCTTTGATATTTATGATTCTAATAAATTGTTATTGCCTAATCCTTTACTTTTCCTGCAAGTATAAAAAAAATTTATTAAAAAAAAATTATTTTAAATTTGGAAAACAAAAGCTGAAAAAATGACTTTAACTTCGGTTTCATTGGTAGTCGATTTAGGTAATGTCTTCTTAAAGACTCAAATTTAAGGCAATTATTCCTAGTGTTAAGGAAATTTTTCGTAAAATCAAGAAATTAAGTAAGTGAATGAATATACAATTTTTGGCACAAAATCAACAATTGGATTGACAATGGTTTTAACTAAGCAACGAAGTTTTTAACAAACACTTAAGTAATATCTACCATCAATGAAAATAAGTATATTGTTAGGATTTACTTTATTGTAGAAAAGGTTTCCCTTATAATATTATGATAAAGATTTTTATAAAATATTTGTATTATTTGTAGTATTTGTAATGCTTTATTTTTATTTTACAGTTCTTTTGTAAATTGTTTTTTGTTTAGGGTTAAATAACAATATTCCTCACCTCATTTTAGCGCATGTTGGTGGTGTCCGTGACGGAGAGAACTCGAGAGACGTGGGGCCAAAAGGCGGAGTTCCTGCTGGCCGTGATTGGCTTTGCCGTTGACCTGGGAAACGTGTGGCGATTTCCGTACATTTGCTACCAGAATGGCGGCGGTGCCTTCCTGGTTCCCTACTGCCTGTTCCTCATCTTCGGCGGTCTGCCTTTGTTTTACATGGAACTGGCTTTGGGTCAGTTCCATCGATGCGGCTGCCTCAGCATTTGGAAGCGCATCTGTCCGGCCCTAAAAGGTGAGTGTAAAAACAGATATTCCTTCCTTCTTTTGAAAAAGTTATAAAAAAACATCTATGTCAGCCCTAAAAAATGACAAACAAATAAATATGAGAGTGCCTGGGGCTTACGTATATAATGCAAGATTAAATGGCAATTTAAATGAATTACAAATATTGAGTTTTAGTCGCAGAAAGTAAAAAAATGTGATTGCATATTGAAATCTATAAAAAAATGTTCAATATTTGCGCAGAGGACCTTTCGCCTCGAGCGCTAGCATTTTGTAATGAGAAATTAAGTATACGCAGCGTGGCTCGGCGAAATTCATATAAGACACAAAACTCGTGTGTTGTTGATGTCTGATATTTTACGCTCGGCCGAGCATTATTGTCTCAGCCAGATTCCAAGGTTCCAAAGGCCACCACCCGCACTTGTTGGCCGCACAAAGGACCAAAGTTTCCTGTTTTCAGCTTTTTTTTTTTTTTTTTTTTTTTGGGCTCGGAGGGGGAACAGTGAGGAAACCATTGTGTGTGTGTGTGCCGGCGACATTATCAAGCAGTGAATTGGATAAGAGTCACCAGAGCTTGTTGCAACAATTAACGACTTATTCAAGCGGAACGCACAAAGCCCAAATCAGGACCTCCATCCGGGCTGAAGGCCCTAATTAAATTGTCCTCAAATTGATTTACAGCAGCGATGAAAAGCCAGCCACTGGAGGGGAAGTCCTCTATTCAAAGTTTTGCATATCGAGTTGATAATTCCATTAAGTGGCAAACAAAACGTATGGGCCATGGGCTGCCCCACTGGATTTGCTCACTTGCTGCTCGCTTTAAGTCCGCTCGAAACTTTTGCCAAGTCACTTTTTGTCTAGGCCAAATCCCACTCCAGCTCGTCGCTCGTCGTAAAAAGTCCAAGAGCAAACACCACTTTGTGGCAGTCATCATTTGCTCAACAAGTGTTTGCTTTGGCAAACCTTTTGCCGAGCGACTGGAAATGAATGAAAAGCAGCCGGAAAGCCAAGCGAGTGGAAAACTCAAAGGAGGCTAAATCACGTGACGTGTCTTATTGGCCTCATAAGTAAGCGGACGGAAAGAACGGAGGGTGGTTTGTACAAAAGATGAAACCTGCAAATTGTCACGCGGGAATAGAGCAGAATACTCCGTCGATTGCTTTTCCGATTCTCCTCTGGCCGTTTTCAATCAGATATATTGGTTTTCCCAGGCCAAGTTAGGATGGCTTTTAAGTGCTACCTGTTGATTTGCATATCTTGCAGTCTTGTTAAGCGAGTAATTAGGGAGATTAATGGAGATAATAGGGTTTCTCAAAGAGTAGACACATCTAAACTGATAATATTGGATTAAGTTCATGGTCAAAAATAATAAAGAACTTATAATTACAATAATTAAATAAATATAATAATGCAAGTTCTACAACAGTATTTCATTTTATAAAGAATTAAAAAAATAAGAAGTTCCAAAATTAATTGAATAACTAATACAATAAAAACTGTTTAGCATTAAATAGTTAAATTTACTTAACGAATCTTAGGTTTATATTTTTCAAACTTTGACCAGTTTTCTGATTAAAGTTAGTATTTATTTTTCAACTTTAACCTGTAAACCCGCACATTTCTAGGTGTTGGCTATGCGATCTGCCTGATCGATATATATATGGGCATGTACTATAACACCATTATTGGATGGGCCGTGTACTATCTCTTCGCCTCGTTCACGTCCAAGTTGCCGTGGACTTCCTGCGACAATCCATGGAACACGGAGAACTGTATGCAGGTGACCAGTGAGAATTTCACGGAATTTGCCACCTCACCAGCCAAGGAGTTCTTCGAGTGGGTATCCCACAAGCATCCTTAAATCCTAATCCTTAAGCGACTGTTTTGCAGGCGAAGAGTACTGGAGAGTTACAAGGGCAATGGACTGGACTTCATGGGTCCGGTGAAGCCAACGCTGGCACTTTGCGTTTTCGGGGTCTTTGTTCTGGTGTACTTCTCACTCTGGAAGGGAGTGCGAAGTGCCGGAAAAGTGGTGTGGGTCACAGCCCTGGCTCCATATGTGGTGCTTATCATTCTGCTGGTCAGGGGAGTTTCTCTGCCCGGCGCAGATGAGGGCATCAAGTATTACTTAACACCAGAGTGGCACAAGCTGAAGAACTCCAAGGTTTGGATTGACGCCGCTTCGCAGATATTCTTCTCTCTGGGTCCCGGATTTGGCACCCTGCTGGCCCTGTCCAGCTACAACAAGTTCAACAACAATTGCTATCGGGATGCCCTCATCACAAGTAGCATCAACTGCCTGACCAGTTTTTTGGCCGGCTTTGTCATCTTCTCCGTGTTGGGGTAAGTTTTTAAAGTTTAAGTTGCGGAATATTTATTGTCCTTAGTGGCAAACTCAGTTACTAAGTTTTTAGATTATTAATAGTAATAGGTGTTAGGAATTACCTAGAAAATAATACCTAAAATAAACAGAAAATTGAGATTGCTACAGAAATTACTGGGCTTTGAATTTATTTATTAAGTATGCTACAATAAATGTTAAGTCCGAAAGTCCAATCAAAGGACAACTTTTTTTTTTTTTTTTTTTTTTTTTTTATTGATTTTAAAACCTTTGTGATTTCTGGGGCAACCATTGAATAAATTAACTACTGAAATATGAAATAGTATTGGTAAGTTAAAGATAATATTTATAATACTGTCACGCCATAATGAATTATTTTAAATTTAAAGTAAATTTTGTAAGTTTTTAATTTACAGATAAACCAATTAACAGAAAATTGGAATTACTGCAGAACTCATTTATGAAGGTGTCTAAAAGTATGCTACAATATATTTAAAGTCTGAAAGTCCAATGGATTCCCTTCAATAGACTACGATGTATTTTCGTTGCCTACTTTTAGGCACCTTTATAAGTGATTTATTACTGAGTTATGAAATAGTATTGGTTAGTTAACGACATTTCTTTTTTTACAGGTACATGGCTTACGTGCAAAAGACCTCCATCGACAAAGTGGGCTTAGAGGGACCCGGACTGGTGTTCATCGTCTATCCAGAGGCCATAGCCACGATGAGCGGATCGGTGTTTTGGAGCATCATCTTCTTTCTGATGCTGATCACCCTGGGACTGGACAGCACCTTTGGCGGACTGGAGGCGATGATAACGGCCCTGTGCGACGAATATCCGCGAGTGATTGGCCGGCGAAGGGAGCTGTTCGTCCTGCTGCTCCTGGCCTTCATCTTCCTGTGCGCCCTGCCCACAATGACCTACGTGAGTACGCCTTGATTCGGTTAATTAACTCCCAAGCACCAATGATACATATGCATGCATGTCCAAGTGGCCCATTTAACGCACCATCTAGCTGATAGCAACCCCTGTTTAAATATGCCAGCTAGAAGTCGATGGATTGCCGTGTTAAGTGCTTTCTATCGTTCGCCAGTTAAGCTCCACACACACACACACACACTCACTCCCTTTTCGCTCTCCTGCATTTTTATCACCTGTCAAGAGCGGTGGGCTTGTTTGCCTTCAACCTGGTCAAACAACCACCAACGATGAGCCAGTTGGTCCTGCACCGCAGCACCAAAGTTCTTACTCCCGCCACTTTATCTGATTACATTTGAAATTGTAATTTGCTGCCTTCTTTATTTCTGCCTGTCCTGGTCACTTGGTTACTCGGCCACTTGGAGTGACCAGTATCGGTCAAGGGATCAAGCTATTCAATAACTCAGCCCACAGCCATTTATCAGTGCCAGTTGAGAGGGAACCTGTTGATGGGAGATACGGTCTTGGTCTATTATGATGAGAATGTACTTAAAAAAGACCGGAAAAACTTACAAATTAGCATTAAATAAATACAGAAACTAAATACAATATAAAAATTCCATATCCTTTCAGGGCGGTGTGGTGCTGGTCAACTTCCTGAATGTCTACGGACCTGGATTGGCCATACTTTTTGTGGTCTTTGTGGAGGCAGCCGGAGTGTTTTGGTTTTACGGCGTGGATCGCTTCAGCGCGGATGTGGAACAGATGCTGGGCAGCAAGCCAGGTTTATTCTGGCGGATCTGCTGGACATACATTAGTCCCGTATTCCTGCTGGTGAGACATAAATAAAGCATTAAAAATATATTTAAATAACAAATTGTGAAACACTTGCAGACCATCTTCATATTCTCCATAATGGGCTACAAGGAGATGCTGGGCGAGGAGTACTACTATCCGGACTGGAGCTATAAGGTGGGCTGGGCCGTCACCTGCTCCTCGGTGCTGTGCATTCCCTTGTACATCGTCTACAAGTTCTGCTTCGCGGCGAAGGGCGGATGCCGCCAGAGGCTGCAGGAGTCCTTCCAGCCAGAGGAGTCCTGCGGATCGGTGGTGCCCGGCCAGCAAGGCACCTCGGTGTGACATGACCACGCCCAGGTCCGTCTCAACATCCGCACCAGCTGCACCAGCATCAAGATCTACAACTTCAACTGCAGCAGCAACAGCAACAGCAACTGCAACAGCTTGTCACCAACAACCTCAGGGGCCGAAGGAAGGAGCTGCCATGCGGCCTTCCACTCAAACAATCTCATCTGCAACCACACCTGCCCGCCGGAGGATCAGAATCGTAGCCGTAATCAGCAACAGTATCAACAGCAACAGCATCGGATCAGCAGCGATATCATTAGTGCTAGTCTTAGGCAGTCGCATAGCCATAGTTTAAGCCTCTGCTCGGTGCAGAGCAATCCCATGATCAACTCGAGGATCCCACTTGCTGCCGAGGACAATAACTGCTCGCTGAGGTTGAACAGCTGCCAGCCGCTCAAGTTCCCGCTGGCCAGCGAGTGGCTGGTCTAAGGGGAAGCCTCTGTCTCTATCCCTATGCCACGGGGAGTCCTGCAAAGCAGCCATTTTGCAGGATTCCCCAATATATATGTCATTACCGAAGAGGGAGGAACGAGGAACTCAACGTTTAATCTAGTTTGTTGGCTAAGTATTCTAGTTGTGTCCAGCCATCGATGGTGTTAATATAAACAAAAACCCTAGCCTTAGTTCGTAAGCGTTAACTAGCTTAGCTGTAAGTCAAGTGAAATTTGGTAAAATGCTTTCTAAGTAATAACTGCTCTAAGATAGAGAACGCCCTGTACAATGCATTACTCACACGTTTTTTCCGCGTTGGAGGGGCAATCGTAACACAGCCATTTACATTGCCTTTCCAAGGTGTTTGATGATTTCATTTGTTTTAAATATAATTTCGGTTTTACGAAATAAGAAAACAGAAGCAACAAAGTATTTCTTTTGAGTGGAACAAGGCAACCAGCTGCTCTAATAGTCCTTCAAGCAAACAAGCGGAGTATTTAAATTATTTAATTTTTAATTACATAAACTTGCCGTTAGTTAGTTACGCGTAGCTGGCGAAATAATAAAGAGGGAGCTTGATTTCATGGGGACAATGAACGATGAATGGTGGCAATGTTGGTTTGTCTGAGGCCGTTGCACACCCACGCCGGTGTTTCCAGTTCCTGGACGCCACAAGAAGCAGCAGCAGTAGCAGCTAGTCCTGCGGGCCCTGCTTCTTTCGCTTGCGACGGGGCTTGCGCTTCTTCTTTCGCTCCTATTTGCGCGACCCCTTGCCGCCTTCGTCCTTGCCCTTGTCGGCCTTCTCCTCCGCCTTCTTGCCGTCCTTGTCCTTGGTCTCCTTGTTGTCCTTGTCCTTGCTCTCCTTGTTCTTCTCCTTGGCCTCCTTGCTGTCGCTCTTGCCCTCCTCGGCGTCGCGGTTCGCCAGCTTGTTGTTGATCAGGTTGTGCAGGGCAATGATCGAGCGCACCATGGAGGCCAGGTAGACGACCAGCATCTGGTCGTTGGTCTTAACGTACATGGTGCCTGTGAACTGGTCGTTGGTGATGTCGGGCAGCAGGTTGAATATGTCCTGCAGCTGGTAGACGATCTGGTGGTTGATGGGCATCTTACTGTCACCCACGCGCTGCAGATACTGCTTGATGTCGCGCAGCTGGGCATTCAGGCCCTTCAGTCCCATCAGCTGGTTGGTGATCTTCTGCGACAGGCTGCCCACGGTGGTGTCCTTGATGTCGCGCAGCAGATGCTCCACGCCAACTTCCTCCGCCTCTTCGGCGCCAATCTCGCTGGGCACATGCTCAAAGGTTTTGCTGGTGGGCGAGCCGTCGTCGTGGACCTCCTCCACGGATATGTACGCCTCTGTGGGCAGGCCCAGATCCTTGGGCTTGGCATCGATGATGACCAGCACGGAGTTTGGACAATAGCGGCGCACCAGCTCGTTGATGGCTATGTCGTTCTGGTGGAGCTTGGGTCCTGTGTGGTACCAGCCCACCACTCGTTCCCGGGCGTTCACCTTCTTGAACATGCCGTACATGTTCTCCAGGTAATCGTGATCCAGGAACCACACCGACTTGTCCTTGTCGTCTTCGTCAAAGGGCACTGCAAATGGAAATGTGTAATTTTGAGCTGTATTTCCAGATGTTCTGCTTGGAGTACTAACCCGCAAAGCTGTTGGACACATCGAGCACTCCCTTGGAGCGCCAGCAGCCCAAGAGAACACCCACAACGCGCTTCTGGTTGCCAATCTTTCCCATCCGATTGAAGTGATCCACCACGGACAGCAGAACCAGTGGATGCACTATCACTTTGTTTACGCTCACCTCCAGCGACGGCATGTTTGTGCTTTTTATGGGTTTTCGGTTTGGGGGTTTCTGAGACGTATGCACCGCTTGCTAGGTGCCAGGCTGCTTTGTTTTTTGTGGGGTTCGGCTTACTGCGACTCCTATATTTCGCGAAATTACCTGCAATTTGCGGCAAAAAATTCAGAGCAAAATGACAAGCAGAAACGGTTTGCGGTGTGGCAGCCGTTTGTTTTCGTTTATATGCCACAATGCCACGCTCAAGGTGGATGTCTGCCACGGCGACAACTGGTCACACTCTGTGGTACGCGGGAAACAGCATTTATTCTTATTTCCCCAATTTTTTACATCCCATACGGATGCCAAAATGCATAATTCTATTTTAGGGAGTCAATTAAAGGCCAACTTAAGTAGAGTTCCTAATTTAATCTTCAAAAATCCTCTAAAAGTGTGTAATAGGAGTCTTGAAACCATGCAGGGCTGCCAGATTTTTGCACTAAATTTCACTATTTCCGTTAATTTTTGTTTATATTTCGCCCTGAATCATGTTAAACAGATTTTAGGACCTGTCTTATATTCTTATAAGGAACTATCTAGACAAAGAATTAAAAGTGCTTTAATATCAAAGATTTATACAAATTGTTAAGATATATACATATTTATACTTGTAAACTACATAAAAGGAATGTGTCCAATGGCTGCAATAGGAAATATAAAACAAACAACTGATTGGATAATTTATTTATTTTAAAACAGAAAGGGTATCAACATTTTGACTTGCCGAACCCAACACCCCATCCCCTTTTGGTTATATTTATGCCATCGAGAAACGGTCACACAGTGCTTGTGGAAAAATCATGAGAAGAAAAGCGCCGTGCAGACAGTTAGAAAGTGTGCAATCGGACAGCGGAAGTGCGAAAAAGAACGGTCAGTGAGGCTGCACCTGCTGCTCGCCCGCAAATCAACAAAGTAATTGCGCCGCAAATCGATTAAATTAATTATTTTCGTCGTTCGCCTGCCTGTGTGTGTTTGTGTGTAAGCGAGTGTGTGTTGTTTCTGTTTTTGCCCTTGGCGAAGGCAAATAGTGCTGCTCTCCTCTCGCACAGATGACCTAAACGCCATTTTTTGCTGGCCTTGCCAGATCGCCGGCAACGTTGCAATCGCAACGCACTGGCAACACCAAGCGTTTGCGCGAGAGAAATTTCTAAGCGTTTTCGGGGGAAAATATATTTTAAACGCCTCCGCGAAAGAGTGTGCGGCTGAAAAACAATAAAAGCAGAGATAGTGCAGAGATTGATAAAGCCGAAGACCGAAACAATGAGTGTGTGTGGATGAGGTAATACCCAAATTCCAAATTCGTGACTGCGTGCGTCCTCAAGTTTCACGCCCATTTGCCGACTTCGTTTGCTCCGTGTAATCATCAATGAGTGGTTGCGTTCACTTAAAAGTGCGATTCGTGCGCGTGTTGTTTACAAATTGCGAGCTGCATAGTGCGAATTCAAGGCGCCACAACTTATTTGCCAACTGGTCTCTGTAAAATCGCCAGTTTCGCCGAGATTTGGCCAAATTAAGTGGTAGACGGGGGGCGAGAGAGTAGGGTGATTGAGAGAGGGGGGACTTAAAAGCCCAGAGACCAGCTCACAAACACTTGGATGCGACGCACGCACACATACCTTCACACAGTCACACACACGCTGCGCTCTTTTGTCTACGTCTTTGACTTTTTCTCGTTTGTAATCATTTTCCTCCCATTCGTACGTGTTTTTTCTACAAATATTAGAGCTCGCGAGCTGCTAATTAAATTATAAAACATACAGAAGCGCTAAAGACGGGCCAAACCAAGCCCACAATCCCCGCTCGTTGGCCTATTTCGCTAAAAAAGCGAAGGAACCTTAAAGAGAGAGTGCGAGTGCCAAGAACGTCTGAAAAGGTGAGTTTTTAGACATACATATTAGACCCACAAGAACTGGGCTAATACTACGGCGGTTCGAACATTCTATGGGTTTAACCGTAGTTCCACCGGATTTGAGCCCCTGCCAAGTCCATACTTTGCCATACACCTGCCGTGTGCCGTGTGTCGTGTGCCGACGAGCCAATCAATAAACGCTTGCCAATGTCCGCAGCTTTCACCAAATCTAGTTTTCCTGCTTGGACTCTCGCCCAGGAGCTCACTATGTAGACTCAACCCAAATCATCATCATCATCGTCATCAGCAGCAGCAGCAGCAGGGGAAATCTACAAAAGAGCGAAAATGTCTTTTATAAACAACCTGAAGAAGGTCTTCCACCTCGGCGGGGGTGAGGCCAAGAAGAAGCGCCTGTACAACAACATCAAGATGGACACGGATCCGGAGGAGTTCTGGGAAATGGTCGGTGAACTGGGCGACGGGGCCTTCGGCAAGGTCTACAAGGCCCAGCACAAGGAGCAGAAGCGCTATGCCGCCGCCAAAATGTGCCAGCTGGAGGACGAGGAGAACCTCAGCGATCACATGGTCGAGATCGATATTCTCTCGGAGATCAAGCACCCCAATGTGGTGGAGCTGTACGAGGCCTTCTCCATCGATGATAAGCTTTGGGTGAGAATCTGAGTGCGGTTTTTGGAATCAGAAAGCAGAGTAATCTTTTGGTAAATCCCCACCTACAGATGCTCATCGAGTACTGCGATGGTGGAGCCCTGGACAGCATCATGGTGGAGCTGGAAAAGCCTCTGACTGAGCCGCAAATTGCCTACGTCTGCAAGCACATGACGGAGGGTCTTACCTTCCTGCACCGCAACAAAGTCATCCATCGCGATTTGAAGGCCGGAAATGTGCTGCTCACCATGGAGGGCGGCGTTAAATTGGGTAGGTCTTTGGGCTACCCCTCACTCCAATCATCGATTTATATAAACTTTCACATTTCAGCGGACTTCGGCGTCTCGGCCAAGAACAAACACACCATGCAGAAGCACGACACCTTCATCGGCACTCCCTACTGGATGGCCCCGGAGCTGGTGCTCTGCGAAACATTCCGGGACAATCCGTACGATCACAAAGTGGACATCTGGTCGCTGGGCATCACGCTCATCGAACTGGCCCAGATGGAGCCGCCCAACAGCGAGATGTCGCCCATGCGAGTGCTGCTCAAGATCCAAAAGAGCGAGCCGCCCAAGCTGGAACAGCCTTCGCGATGGAGCAAGGAGTTCAACGACTTCCTCAAGAAGTCTTTAGTCAAGGTGGGTTAACCTTTTTGATCTGGAGTAACTCTTTTTCCTGACTGAAGTATTATTTTGTGCCCAATAGGATCCACAAGTGAGGCCCACAACGGATGTGTTGATGCAGCATGGCTTCATCAACAGGCATCTGGATGCGAAGCCCATCAAAGACCTGCTGCTCGAATACAAGGCCGAGGTCGTGGAGGAGGTGGTGGACGATGAGACCGAGGTGAGTGTGCCCTGGTAGTCCCCGGGATGTATCCCTGTGCCCTGCACCGCACCCACGTAGACCAAATGCTAGATGTGATGATAATCTCTACGTTTTCTCACCTCTCCAACTGCTCTTTCTTCTCTCTTACACGCTGCCGCCTCAACCCAACCAAAATCGCACCGCGCGATATTTTATTTTCATACGTTTATCTTGGTTTATTCTCGACTATTCTTTGCCTTGCGTTTATGTTACGTTGTGTTGTGTTCGGTTCTGTTCTGTTCTGTTCCATTCCACTCTGCCAAAATGTCGCAATGTTTGTTCTTATCATTATCATTTGTATGTGGTTACTTGGAAATAATTGATATAGAAGCTTAAACGCCAAGTGAAGCGGCGCTCGCTCTATCAGAGGGTTGGTAAGTCGTTCTACAGCAACCCAGTCGTCCGCGCTCCGTCCGTTCCCAGCACCCGTACCCGCACCCCTCATCCGGCATTGCATCTCAGTGGGCGGGGGCACAATTAGTTTACTTATTTTATCAGCATTGCCAAATGCTGCTTATCACTAGCTCCTTCGTTGTACTTGTTTATGTGCTTTGGTTTCTCCGTAAACCCTTGCCTTGCTATCGGTTTCTGACGGTAGTTATAGCAAGAACACTTTCAACGACACAGGGTTTTAAATTACTAATCAGTCTAACCAGAATTGTCCGTTTCGCTAACTGAAAGCCTCTTACATCAAACACTCAGACATTGTTTATGGAGCAATAAAAAAACGGATTAGCAAACAATGCGTTTTTTGGTTCAACGTCGGATGTAAACACATTCTTTTGGGATGGCTTTGCTGCTTAAAAATAAGTATTACTCACAGCAGTGATAATTTTTTAAACTATTATGCAAATTCGGCATGTCGAATATGGTTAATTATAGTAAAAAATTTGTTGTTTGAGTTGCTGATGTCGTAAAAGTCAAGTAGTCGTGCTAGTTTTCTATAGGAAACACTATAATTATCGATATGCTAATGAGTCATTTGTTAATCTTCCCCAGGAACCCCGCAACTCGGCGCTCCAGCTCGACCTGGACGATGACTCTGCTTCGCTGCAGAGCCAAGACATTGACAAACGTAAGCATCTCAATTAATTGATTTACTTTTAGAGCTCCAGATTATATATATGCTTTACCCTTTTGCAGTTCCAGGTACACCTACATCCATTTTGCGGGATGCCAAAGAGCAGTCCCAACCAAGTAGCAGTTTACCAATCGCAGCAGCGGCAACTGCAGCAGCAGCAGCAGCTACAACCACAACAAAAGCAACAGCAACCACTCCGGACAGACCAAACCACACAAAGGATGACAATGCTGAAGCGGCAGCCCAGCAGCCGCCGCATACCAAAGTGCCAGCTCCAGCGCCGCCGTCGTCGTCCCAACAAACGCCTCCACCGCCAGTCCAGCAGCAGCCACCAACACCACCAGCCCCAACCACAGCGGCCGTGCTGCAAAAGAAACCCGAAGATGTGGCAGCTGCAACTGAGGCAGCTGAAAAAACCGAATCCGACAAGAAGGTAAGCACTCATCTTCTCGTTTAACAATACCAAACAAACTGATTTGAATGCTCGCCCTCTTTTATAGCACTTTGTCAAAAAGGAAAAGGGCAAAGCGCCGCCCCCACCGTCTCCCTTGGGTCTTGCAAATGCCAAGTCGCCGGCCAGCGACTCCCAGACATCTCCCAAAAAGCAAACCACGCCCGAACCCGCCACCTCAGTCACCACGGCCATTGAAGTGGCCATTGGCCAGGAGGCGATGGAGCCGAAGCCGCAGCCGCCCTCGCCCACAGCCTCCTCCATTGTGTCCGTGCAGTCGGTGGCCTCTTCCAGCTCCTCGGGCAGCGTTTCGAATGCTGTCCTCAGCTCGAGCACTTCGCTGATCACCATCAACAGCGATCCACCCACACCGCAGCATCACCAGCAGTTGCCAGCGCCACCAGCGCAGCATTTGGTGCTGCCCAACAGTTTGGAGTCTGTGAGCCAAATCACTGTGGTGACCAGCACCCATCCGCCGGTGATCATCGACAACTCGGTGGTGCCGCCGCCGCAGAACGAGGTGATCATTGTGTCCAACGATCTGAACAAGAGCACCCACCTGCACGAGTCGTCGACGGACGACGACTTCCCCTCGCTGGACGACAGTTTGGGCGATGCCAGCAGCACACCGCCCCACAAGCAATCCTCCATGATATTGGCTGTCAATGAGCCGGCAGGAGTGGTGCCCACTCCGCAAACAGCCTCCACTGTCCACGCTCGCAAGCTGGACGAGAGTGAGGTGTTGATTGTGAGTCCCTCGTACGCGGATGATGACTCCGCCTACAACACGGCATCCGGCAGCCACAGTCACGATCACAGCGACCATCTGATGGACACGAGCCACGTTTCCGTGGTCACCGTGGGCGACGAGGGCGTCAAGGTGAAGGACAGCAGCAATGAGTTGGGCAAGCGCCAGCCCAACGGACTGGGCCTTGTGCCCGAGGACGTGAACATCATTGTGAACCGATTCAAGCAGGAGAAGCGATCGCCGGACAGCTCGCTGAGCGAGAATGGCTCGGTGCGCGGCCGCCGGGGCATCGAGGTGCTGGTGGGCGGCAGCGGGGGATCCGACGTGGACAGCATCGGCACCAACACTAGTCAGGACAGCCGGAACGAGGTGGATCACAATAACAAGCAGCAGCAGCAGCAGCAGGTGCAGCCAGCAGCGGCAGTGCTGATGCCGCCACCGCCGCCGTCGGTGACGAATAATAACCACAGTCCACATGAGACCATCAACGAGGAGGAGGAGGTGGTCATCCGGCCCAAGGCGAGGGTACCGCCCGTGGTCAAGTCTGTGAATGCCCAAGGCCTCACCAAAGAGGAGATTGAGCTGCGCAATCTGCGCAAGAAGACACGAAAGCGCACGCGCAAGTTCGAGATCGATGGCGTGCAGATGACCACCACCACGAGTCGTGTGATCTACGGCGACGATGAGAACGGACGGATCTACGACGACCACGACTTCCGCAAGCAGGAGCTGCGCGAACTGAAGATGCTGCAGAAGCAGGAGAAGAAACAGCAGACCGAGCTGTACCTGAAGGAGCAGCAGGCCAAGGAGCAGCAGGATCGTCGCTTCGAGCAGGAGCGCTCCTCGCTGGAGAAGACCTACGAGGCGGACATGGACATGCTGGCGCGCCAGCACAAGCAGCTGGTGGAGAAGACCGAGCAGTCGCAGGAGAACGAGCTGCGCTGCACGTCCAAGCGCATTCGCTCCGAGCAGGAGCAGGAGCTGAAGATCTTCCGCGAGAACCTCAAGCAGGAGATCAAGCTGCTCAAGCATGAGGTGGACCTCTTGCCCAAAGACAAGCGCAAGGATGAGTTCAAGCAGCGCCGCTCGGCCATGGACCTGGATCACGAGGAGAAGGAGCGCGCCTTCCTCGATTCCCTCAAGGAGCGGCATGAGCTGCTGCTGCGACGACTCAGCGAGAAGCATCGCGAGCACCTGGCCTCCATCAACCGCAACTTCCTGCAGCAGAAGCAGAACGCGATGAGGACGCGGGAGGCACTGCTCTGGGAGCTGGAGGAGAAGCAGCTGCATGAGCGCCACCAGCTGTCCAAGCGGCATGTGAAGGATCTGTGCTTCATGCAGCGCCACCAAATGATCATCCGGCACGAAAAGGAGCTGGATCAGGTGAAGCGCATGCTGCAGCGCAAGGAGGAGGACATGGTCAAGAAGCAGACGATGGAGAAGCGAGCGCTGCCCAAGCGAATCCGGGCAGAGCGCAAGGCACGAGACCTCATGTTCCGTGAATCCCTGCGTATATCCACGAACCTAGATCCCGAAATGGAACGCGATCGCTTGAAGAAGGTACAAGTGAACTAAAAAGTTATTGCGAGAAACATGAACTTATACCGATTTCAATTGCAGTTCCAGGAGCAGGAGAAGAAGCGCTACATGCAGGAGGAGCGTCGGTTTGAGGTCAAGCATCAAAAGCAATTAGAGGAGCTGCGCGCCACACGCGAAAGCGCCATAAAGTGGGTTATTTCTTAACTATCTATCACCTCCGTCAATACTCATTTACAACTATTTGCAGAGAGCTGGAGCAACTCCAGAACGAGAAGCGCCGGGCTCTGGTGGAGCATGAGCACTCCAAGCTGTCGGAGATCGATGAACGACTGAAGGGCGAGCTGCGCGAGTGGCGCGAACAGTTGGTGCCTCGCAAACAGGTGTGTATGCCAACAGGTCCCTACTTTTAACCCGCCCAAGAGCTCTTTCAGCCAATGCTCTCCGCCTTACTTTGTTGGTGTTATGTGTTTTTTTTTTTTATTGATTGTACAAAGTAGCTCAACTCGTTTAATATAAGTTGGTAATGATACTCAATGTATATTGATTGGTTTACGGTGAACTGTGGTGTCTTGTGCTACCCTCTTTCCCTTAAAAATGAGAACCCATCCCGACCCGTTCCGTTCCGTCAAAGTTGCGCGGTTTAGAGATGAGCCATAGACGGGGGTGGATTGCCTTAGTTAATTTAATTGTCTTTACTCAACTGATTTGTCATTCAATCAATAAGTATAAGTATAAGTTTGTTGGGTGAACAGAAAAGAGACAGTGAATCATCATTAGATAATATATTTCTAATTGTGAGGCGGGTCGGTAATCTTTGCTACTGATACGACAACTGGGAAATTGACTGACGAACCACTGGCTCATCTTTAAACCGCTGCCACTTGGCTGAACCAAGGCTGAACTTAATCCAATTATTTTTTCAACTTTTTCTCTCTCTTTACACCCACGCAAATGCATTCACTTTGGTGGCCTACTGTACCTACTACTACCTACAAAACTAAAACAAAAACAAAAACCAAAACCGATAACTGATAACTGATAAAAACCAAATATATAAAAAATGCTTACCGCTGTGCTTCCCAACTACTAACCAAAAACAAAAAAAAAACAAAAAAATCAACCAACCGATCAACGGATTTGGTCATGCATGTGTTTAACAACCAAATCGAAACGAGCATAGGAACTGAACCAACGCATCAAGGTGGCCATCGATCAGCACGAGCAGTGTTTCGGCCTGGTGCTCAATCGCGAGGAGTTCGAGGACCAGGAGGTGAAGCTGCCCATGCACCTGCGCAACATCTACAACGAGCGATCCTCGCGCCTGCTGCCCCGCAACACCTTCATTGATCCGCAGCACTTGCCGCGCTCCCGCTCCTCGCTGCTGATGATGGGCGGCGGCGGCAGTCGGTTGTCCAACTTCCGCGGCTCAGCGCCAGATCTCAGCCGCAGTGTGCCCAGCACTCCGATCCTGCACAAGCAACAGCGATCGCAGATGATCAGCGATCTGGTGCTGGAGGAGGACGAGGAGCAGTTGCTGAGCGAGCAGATGAAGCGGGCCAGCGTGACCACGTTGCCGGCCCAGAGCCAGCTGCGCCTGATCACTCAACTGCCGGCCAATGAGCTGGTCAAGGTGGTGACCACCACGCCGCCACTGAACAGTGCCGAGGATGCGAATGCTGCCAAGCCAGCCATGAGTACTTTCCGGGGCAGTACACCACCGCTGCCGCCGCCGCCACTGAAAACTCCCGATGATCTTGGCCTGGTGAGCAACCGATTCAGCCGTCTGGATGCCCAGGCAGCGGCAGAGGCCAGCGGCGGCAGCGGCGGCGTGGAGCTGCGCATCCACGAGGGACCAGTGCTAACGGCGCACACGCAACGGCTGCTGCACACCACCTCGTTTGCCATCAAGCGACCCTCGTTGGCCAGTCGCAGCAGCGGCCGATCCTCGCTGAGCAGTGCCCAGTCGATGTACAACATCAACGAGCTGTCCACGCGTTACACCAGCGATGCAGACTTGATTTTCGACTCGGGACGCAAGGCGGCCGCCCTACTGGACGAAGTGCAGCCGCAGCTGAGGTCCTCCCTCAAGCCGGACCACCACAGTCACAGGCTCAATGGCAGCGTGGCATCGGCGGATTCGGCCGCCCCCTCGGATGATTTCTACTACGACCTGTATGCGGCCAAGTACCGATTGCCGAGGGTCAATCAGCGGCAGCACAGCTGTGAGGAGGATTCATCGGCCATCTAGGACGGAGAATGATCCATTGCGAACAGCACTTGCCACGTTGCAGCAGCCAGTTTCCTAAATGCACTACTACTAAACACTTACCAGTCAATCAAACCTGTACTCACACCTACTGACACCGAATCCACCTGCTTTTCATTCCCCGCCTGGTGCTGGCTAAATGCTCGTCCCCAGTAGTCAGTCCCCCCACCCAAAAAAAACACCTCATCTTGCTAACCGAATATGTCTAGCCATAACTATTCTTACCTACTAACGCGAACGCGCTCTGCATCGGAAATTGCCATACACTCTGTCTTGCCAAAAGTTGATTATGTTTGTTGGAATTGCTATGCTATATTATTGAACGAAAAGTGTTTTGTTTTAATGTTAGAGTATTTGCCTGACTTGGACCAGCCATCCGCTTCCAAATGCATTCCATTTAAGCAGTATTATCGAAGTACTTAGTAAACGAAACGAGAGAATAATAAAGAAGAATACAATCAACATTCCACTTAGCCACATGCCAAGCATTTGTGTAGCCATATCTTACTCTAAACACTCGTATAACTATGAACATACAAATAAATCTTATCATATTGCAAATTTCATGATGCTTCACTTTACACACACATATATATATATCTATAAACACTCCCACATGCAAACAACAATGCGCTGCTATCGAAAACCAAAAAAAAACAAACAAACAAAAACCAAACCAAACCAAATCAAAAAAATCTGTATCCAAAAACTTTTCTTGCCGGCTCTCCTCTTCTCGTAATGTGTAAAGCAACTACAGCAGCGGCTGCAACAAGAGGTTAGTCCTTTGATCTATCCCCAGTGTGCTTCCCAGACCATGGGATATGGGTCGTATACTTCATATCTGGTGGTTGCGGAAGACGACACTGTGTATTCTATGTATAGTTCTTCAGCTCTAAATGTCCTACTAATGCATGCGCTATATAGCTAAACTTTCCTTTCACCCCGATTTCCATATCACTCTCTAACTTGATATTGTCAGACTGAATGTTGTTGCCTAGTAAAGTGTGTTCTCGTTGTCTATATGTTTCTAATGTATAACTGATATTCCGAAAGCAGCAGTTGGAGGAGACCTTCGCCCAGCAACTGGACGAAATGGAGACCCTGTACGGCGGCGCCCTGATTGTGTCCATGCCCGCGGACACGCTGCAGCGAGATCACTTCACCGGCTCGACGCGCAGCAGCCTCAGTTCGTATTCCGAGGGCTGAGGCGGGCCGGGAGCAGGATAACAAAGGAACTGCAGCGGCAGCAGCTATGACAGACAGCTATGCAGAACGTAACAAAACAATTGTCAGCCATCCATTAAGGCTTCCGCCAGAGATTGGGCGCCTCTGCCTTGGCTTATATATATTATTATTATATATATACATAGAGAGAAAGGGTATAGAGTATATGTATATTTCAGATGGACGTGTATGTATGAAAGCCGTGCCAAGCAGCGCGTCGGGTCAAGCTTAAGTTTTTTGTGTCGTAAAAACGTATTGCATAAGTTTAATTTTATCATCTTGCAGTGTATGTTAGCCTATTGTTCTATTACTATTACTATTATTATTATTATTATTGTACATGTCTATCGATCTGTCGAGAAATCCAATCCATATCTACGAACCATACATGTCCACATGTATAGGCATATGTGTTATATGTGCACGAACCGAACCGTCAAGAGCAGAATTAAATTTACTTAATATTTATCTATGTTTAACACACCACACACACACACACACACACACTCACACACTCCCGCTCCAGCAAAGAAAAGGACAAACATACGTAAACCAAACAAATATTTTTTGTTGACCCTACTGCTATTGTAAATATATCTATAAATAATGGTATCTTAACTATCCAACTTAACAGACACACACACACACACACACTTAGAGACAGAAAAGTTTAGCAAAAGTTAATATGTGGCAACAGGAGAAATATGTGAGATGTTGGGATTCCATAAAACAAATTGTGTGAGCACTCGAGTTTCGAGTTGCAGACGGACGTAGATATGCAGATGGAAAGTGAGAGAAGGCCGTCGGGTAACGATAAAAGATATTTATATTTGTAAACGTTTATGCTTATATATTTTATATAAATATATATATTTAAAATTAAACAAAAACAATATTCAACAAAAAAAATATTAAAAAAGAATAGAAAAATTACAAAGAATTGTTATTTTCTTTTTGGATGGCGTTTAAGTCTATTGTTTTTATGAAAATTGCCCGAGACTTTGCTCTTAGCCAGATTCTTTTACCCTAGCTTTAATTTAATTTGATGAGATTAAAGGCAAAACTTTGCCGTCGAAACTTCAGCAACTTAACTGCAGTAACTCAGCTTGAGTGAGGGCCAAAGGGAAATTGTGCTCGAATTTTGGAAAATATGTCAGTACCAAAAATTGCTGAACTCTCGCCGGCATGCCAGCAATATCTGTCCACTGGGCTTGGCATCTCTCTAGTTGAGCGATGCCATGCTGTGCCTTTCGATTACATGGTCAACGGTGCGTATGGGCGATGTGGGATGTGGGGGCACTTTGAAGAATTTTGCGGCTTCGTCAAGCGAGAGTGTCGCTACCAAATTCCAGCATATGGGATGCATTGGCCACTGATAAACTCGACCTTCCTGCAGCACTCGATTTTTGGCCATTTATTGCAGCAGTTCTTGGGATTTTGTAAGCTCAGGACCACACCCACATCCCACTCACAATCAATTCTGCCCCTAATCCGAAGCGGCCATTTCCTCGTCCCCAACCCCCGTGCGCCCAGTGGCACAGAGCTCTTACTCATCTTTCCTTATGCATTGTCCATTTATGTATTTTATATCATATATGAGTATGACGAGCATACAGAAAGTATCCGCAGACCTTAACACATGCCAAGCCCAAGGGGAAAGTGCGGGCTTGTCGGTTGCCAGGATTTGGATGGGTGATGTAGGTTCTGTGTGGCAGGGTGTGGGTTCACTGGGGCCACTGCCACTGCCACTGCCACTTCCACTGCCAGTGCCAGTGCCAGTGCCATTGCCAGTGCCATGTCAGGCGCGTTAGATCCATTGTTGTCCAGTTTAAACGCAACATGAGTTGCTATTAATAAAGCCAAGGCACTTGAGGGACTCGCGCGTAATTGTCAAAGGGTTCGAAGTTAAAATACTCTAACTTAATTACATTTTAGCTGGGTAATCATCAAGATGCCTTTTAGTTCCCAGAAGCTCAAAACAGAGTTTAAAAACACTAAAATTGTTAATTTAAAAAAGTTCAGGTTTTAAAGGAATCTAATATCATTGCTTTTAATTTCAATGTTTCTGTAAAGGGAATAAATATTATTTTCAATTTAAATTAACTTAAGATAAAAGACTTAAGATTTAAAATAAACTACATGTTAGCCCGATTGCTAACCCTACAAAAATAATAAATGGCATGTTTTTGTCTGTCATGAAAAAAACCAATGATAAACGGTTTATCTGGCTTTCCAAATGGAGTGGTGGTTCAGAATGCCACTTGAACCTAATTGTGCCCTATCAGGTGATACTATTTTATATTTGATTATTTAAATAGTCATATGACTCTCAACAAGTCTATTGACACATTTATGTGTGTAATCATTTTCTTGTTAATCATTTTATCACGGCTGATAAACCGCCTAATGCTCATATTTATCTTGATACTTTGCCCTGAAAAAAAAAACATAATGCAGTCTAACTATTTTTGTTGGAAAAATAAAGTATAAATAGAGGTGAAACAAATTCTATGGCACAGAATTTTTTAACTAAATATTTTTTAGTGGTCGTGAAGGTAAAACTATAATTAAAATCAACCCAAACATAAAAAAAAAACGATTTTGTTACGGGGTCTATTGGTTTTGTATTTTCTTAAACTAAAATAAATTAATTTAAAGTATTTGTAGTATTTTCTGCTCATTTATGTATTTTATAAACATCTAGTTTAATACTATGAAGCTCCATAGGTCTTTACTTGCTGTGCTTTGAATACAAAACAACCTAATAATTAAAATTGATTCAAAGCTTTCTTAAGTGGTTTCTTTGCTTACAAATGTAGTGCTGGCCCAGAATGCCCATTGAACTGGCAATTGTGACCGTACGCTGGTGGTATTATTTAATTGAAATGTGAGAATGCGCTTTTCCAGCGTTTCCACTTCACACGAACACCCTCGCAGCGCCACTCACACTAACGCGCTACACTCATTCGCCAGGAGTCCCATTGAAAAGTTGCCAGTGTTGTTGGTGTTGCTGCCACACTTGGTGTTGTTGCTGTTGCTGCTGTTGTTGGTGTTGCTGTTGCAGATGTGGCAGTCGTAGATGTTGCTGCTACAAAAGATGGCACTCGAGCAATGCCCGTGGGCCTCGTGCGGACTTGTCTTCGCCACCTGGAATTCCCCTTGCCTTCTAATGCCCCTGCCATCCCCTACCGCCCCCTACCATCCGCCCCTTTCAGTTGGACTGCTGCGGCGTTTTCATTCATATTCATCCATTAAGTTCCGCTGGCAGCACATTTTCGGCTGCACATACACACACACACACACACACACACACACGGAACGCACACTGGCGCATTCCGTTTTTCCGTATGTCCTTTGTGCGAGGGTGTTCGTAAAAGGATGCTCGCCATGTTGCCCAACAAACACAAATTCCAGCATAAAGAAGTCGCGTACTCTCCTGCTCTCCCCCTTCCACTCTCGCACTCTCTCCCGCTCGGCTGCTGCTGTTCGGCTCTGGCTCTCTCTCTTCGGCTCTGTACCGTTATATACCTTGGCTAAAATTTTCAGCTTCAGTCCCGGATGAGATTTAGCAACGTGCGCTACAGCCTCTCTATTTTCGCTGGAAAAATAAACTAGAGCCACAAGCCGAGTGAGAAACAAAACGCGTGCAAAAAGCTCCCAACTAGATTTATTGCTATCTCCGAAGCCAAGGGAATTTTTCAACAACAAGCAATAATTAAATACATAAATAATAGCTAAATAATTAAGAGTCGTGTGTGTGTGCGTGTCGTGTCTCTATATGGCGAATATAAAATAAACCCGATTACAATGTTAAATGTGGAAACTTTGGGCACGCAAAGCGTTGTCGCAGCAGCGTAGACGCCGACTGAGGCAGAGCCAGCGGCAGCGACGTCGGCGTCGCAGTTCGCATTGTGTATAATAAAATTGGCGAAAGGCGAAATGAATTGAGCAGGCAGTGGATCGAAAGGAGCGAAGGAGGAGGAGGGGAGCAGGAGCAGAAGCAGAAGCAGAGTTGAAGGAGAACGAGCGGCAGGAGCAGCAGCAGGACTAGAAAGCAGAAAGCCGAAGATGTGCGCGCACAATACAAAAAATTACAAAGCATACTTTTGGGAGCGGCAAATGGCCAAAATCAACAGAAACAGAAACAGCAAAAGCAACAGCAACACCAACACCAAAGCAGCGACGCCGGCTGAGGCAGCGACTGCGCCAGCATCACTAAATACAAAAACAAAAACAAAGTCAAAAGCAACAACAGCATCAACAACAGCGATGTCACCATTACAGCGGAGCGTTCACAAATAAGCAATAGGTTAGAGCAAGAGGGCATCAGAGAGCCAGGAGAAAGCGGCGAAAGCAAGAGAGAGAGAGAGGGAAATAGAGAGCGCAAGTAAGTAAGTGTCCGTGTGTGTGTTTGTATGCATGTGTGTGCGTTGGCTGCGCGGCCGACGTCGGCAGCGGCAGCGCTGCTTTCTCCGTTTCCAGTGCTCTCGTTTTGATTAAACTTTGTGCGAGTAGGTCGGTGGGGCGCGGCTCAACGCCCTTGCCGCCCGCCCGCCCGCAACACCACCCCCTCGACCTCCAGCCCATCAGTTCGCACAACCTCACCCAAGTCTGCACAGCGAAAAAAGGCACTCAAAAGCGTCATAAAATAGACACTTACGGAGCAAAAACAGTTGCTAAAAGTCCTTTTGGGGGAAGCGAATATTTTTAAAATTTTAAAAATCGCCAAGGATGGTCAAAAGAATGCATAGCGCAAAAAAAAAAAAACATTTAAAAACCCACATTAATCGTTTCTTGACGTAGTAAAAACAGTTCGTTCTTTGAAAAAAAATTCAAAGGATGGAAAGTAATTCTTATAAAAGTGTCATTTTTTTAAAGAGAAAAAAGTCTCAAAGAGTGAAATATATAAAACATTCTAATAATAGTAGAAAAAAAAGTTGAAAAGTTTCTTTGATTGTATCCGGAAATGAAATTGGATTATAATGGATTTGAGTTTATTTGTAAGGATTTATAAAATAGTTTAAATAGTTCCATTGAAAAAAATACCCAGTTTCCTTTAAATCTTAAGATTAGTTTAATTATTAAATATGGTAATTTTTTTATTGTGATTAAAGGTAATTTTAGAATATATATTGGTTTTTTTAATAGATTAAATTAAAATTTTTCTTGATATTATATATAAAAACATATATATTTTTAAGATAACTTCGAATAGTGAAATTATATCGAAAATCCATCGGTTTTTTGAAAGTAAAGCAGTTCTTGGGAAAATGAAAACGGTTTCGCCCACTTTTCTCCCTGTGTGGGCACATTTCGCATGGCAATATGCTTAGCGGACAGCCCGAGCATAAGGTGAAAGCCAGTCCAGCAATTTAATTTCCGCAAACAAGCCAGGCAAAGAAGCTCGCTCGGTCCGAGGAAAAGCAGGCAGCAGAAAAAAGGCAACAGAGAGCAACCAACAGCTAACGGCTAACGGCATCCGCTTGGCATCAGCAGCCATGTGGCAAGCAATTAAACTCGCGCAAAAATTAACATAAGCCAGCAGAAAGGAGAAAAGAGCCCAAGTGAAAGACAGGGCGCTCGAAAGTATGCAAGCTAGTTGGCCTGGCCTTTCTTTCCGTTCCTTTTACTTTTCCCAAAGTGTGTGTGTGGGCTAGTGGGTGTGTGTAAATAGGCGTGAGCGTGTGTGTGTGAGCGTTGACAGAGCCCGCATAAAAAGAAGCGAACCAGAACGAGCACGAGAATAACCAGTGCAAAATTAAGCCGACTGTTGATGAGCTGATCAAAAATACGTACTTTTCAGACAGTCAAAATTGGATACAGAAGGAAATATATAAAATATACACAACTAGATCCTAAAGTCCACTTGATTTTCTTTATTTTAAGCCTAAAGTCCTATTAATTTATGTCATTTCCAAAAAGTTTTCCATCAACGTTCAAAATCATAAATAATGCTTGAATATTAAATATTTCTCCAGTTTCCTGCGACAACGTTTTACGTAGAACGCTTTGCCGTATTATAAAATATTGCGATTGTAGTAACAAATTTATATTCTTGGTAAATCTAATTTACTTAAGAAATCATATGTGTTTTCCAATTATAATTTACAAATGCCCCAGCCAAATAAACACTAAATTTGGCAAGAGCAATTTAACAAATGAAAGTCCTTAATCAATATTTCACTTTACATTACATTTTAAGAACTGTATCAGCCGAGGCCACCTCACAAAATGATAATTTACAATTATCCACTGTACAACCAATTGACTGGTTTTATTATTATTTACAATTGGCAAATTGTGCACCTAATTAAGAGCTTAATTTATAGGGTAAAGACATAGTTGCCATGGGTGAAAAGTAAAACGTGAGCCCTCTTGATTTGATTAGCGGTTGCTTACTGTGTTTACTTCAGCGTTCCACCAGTTCGTGGCAGTGTCATAAAAATAGCCTAATAAATGGCAAAACAAATCCTCGCGGGTCGCAGGTTGCTCACGCATATGAGTGTGTGTGTGTGTGTGTTACTGTTTTTGAGGCTGCTTTGTCCGTGTGCGTATGTTATATGGTTACTTGTGTATTTGCGCCCGCCGCATTTGATAATAAATCCATAAATCCTTTTTTTATGGCAGCCAAAAAGCGAGGCACGGCACGGCAACAAGAAACTCAATTCGATTACTTGCCAAAGGAGCGGTCGCCTGATAAATTTGAATGTAACATAAAGCGGACGGACGGCTAGCAGTTGGGAAATGGGAAATGGGGCAACTGATTACCAATAACTAGCTATGCCCCATAAGCTGACGTGGCCAAGTCAAAATCACGTAGCCGAGAAATAACGATGCAACTACTTTTGGTCTTGAACAACAAAACAAACCTCTCACTTTAAGGATAACCAAGTAGTATCGACTCACACGAACCACTCGACTCCTGCGATTTGTTTTTTTTTTTCATTTATTGGAAATGTTCTGCCCTCTCCATTTGTTGCTGAGAATCAGAATGAAAATGAGACTGAGACTGAGAATGTTGTTGTTGTCAATACGATACGTCGGCTCAATTTATGGCGCCCCATTGGTTTTGCCCATCTCCATCTGTAACGTCGATTCCACCAGTTCGTTAGCTTGTTTTGCAATTGATTTATACGTGTGTGCGTGTTTTCAATGAGATAAACAGACGGATTTTGATTGATTTATTGGTTAACGCTGCATTTAATTGGGCATCCATTGGAGATGCCATAAATAGCCTAAAACAAGAGCAATTCAAAGCCCATGGAAATTATACATTGATTGAGCTCGACAAAGGTCAATTGAACCATCAATGTGCACATTTCAGTTATGCCAATTTCGAGCATGTAAATGTGATATTTCAATTGGTTTATTAATTAAAGCAATTTGCATCAAGCAGTGGATTTGTCGGCGTGTAATCATGCAACCTAAAAGTAGGCAATGTATTTTTTGAGCAGGGACTTAAAATTCATGTAATTAAGGTGTTAGAACTGAGAATTACAAATTTAATCGGCTTTACAAACAGCTTGTTACTTTTCTCAGAATTGATTTAATTGCTAGCTTAAAACAACTCAATCTAAATAAAACAGCTGTTGGTTTCTCTTGCAATAACTTGCAGTATTGCAACAATTCAATGTAATTAAACATTAAATGTGTTTTCCAAGAAAATATTACGTATACGTAAATTAGTTTTCTGACCCTTTTGTGGCCTGATTTGTATGAAAACGCCCTGACCAACGACAATGGCAGAGCGAACAATAACTTCGCATCCATTGAATGCGAATCAATCACGGACATCTCATTGTGGCCCGTTCATTTCACCACGTATCATTGCCTATCAATCAGGTGACAGCCATGGCGTATGCGTAACGTGACTTTTCATTTCGAGTGAAAAACTTTCCAAATCAAAGTCGCCGCGCACAATGGCTGCCAAATGAACAAGCCCCCTCATTTCCAGACACGTATAGGCATATGGCCAATGACAACATCAATAGTTTTTGAAAAGTGTCAGAGGAAGCCGCCTGGAACATTTCCGTGCCAAAGTGTCGGGGCTCTCAGCTCGATGCTCCTTGTTCGAGCCAAGTTCTTCCTCGACTGTTGCACTGTTGCTGGCTGTTGTTATTTTGTGCTTCTTTTTTATGTCGTTTTTCTCCACTGCCACTGCCATTACCATTGTTGGCAACAGTAATAAACGAACAAACGAACAACAAATGTTGTGGGTGTGGCTTGTGACTGGGCTGAGGCCTGCCAAGGAAACGCATTCAAGCCGTTTTCAGTTTCATTTACATTTACATTCACATTCACATTTACATCCACGTTTTCATTTCCATTAAAACAAATCACACAGAAAATGTCATTTTGCAGATGGGACAAAGCAAGTCAGGCCCCTGGCATTGTAAATATATTACTTCGCTTCCTTTAGCACGATTCCCTGGCAAGCCCAAAGGATGATGAGATATATCAAAGGCCAGTGCCGTGGACAGTTTCTCATAAATCTCGCCATTCTGCTTTTTACGGCCCTTATCCGCTGTTCTGGGCGGATTCGTTGGCATTCGTGGAAATGTATGCAACTGACTCGTGATTGCTGCATTACCCAACCACATGCAATTACGCTTTGTGCTTGAAGGTCTTAATGTGATTGTAGACACTAAGCTCAAGTATATTTCGGTGCTTAACCGCCCAAGTTGGCTTATCATAATTATCGCTGCATCCGAGTGCCGCGCCAGGAAATCTTCATCTTGGTAATTATTTTCACCGCAAGTTGTTCCTCTTGGCGAACGTCCTTCCTCGTCTGTAAATTTCCACATCTACTTTATTAATTTAATAATTTTCTTTGGCGCTATTTTACAGCTTGTCGTTTAGCATCTATTTGCAGTTTATTACTGTCGTTCAAAATGCTGTAAATTCCAAAAATTACGAGACCCTTGAAAGGTTAACTATAAGGCAGTAAAGGTAAAATGTAAAGTTTTCATTTTACTTTAAGATGATAATAAAAGTACTTTTCAAACTTTGTTTTTTGTGTTTAAGGAATAAAAACTTAAAAAAAGAGCAATATTGTAAATTATAAGATAGGTATTTAATATTAAATTAAAATTAATTTTAAATAAATTGCGTTAAAAATAATATTAGAATTGATAAATGTTTTTCTTTAAATAATAAAACCCTTACATAAATTAAATATAAAGTTATATTACTTCAGATGTTCAAATGTTTTGTATAGGAAGTGGAAAATCCCATTTTCATATCTTTTCCAAGGACAAGTGTCTAGAGCCATCATAGTAATTATTTCAGGGTGTTTTCCGGTCGAACCGTTCTGTAATCCCACCTAATATTCCGCTTTTTTATTGCTTGCAGGGCCAGTGGAAAAATGGCCAACGCCTTGCGTGGGTGCAGCCAAAAGGATAAGCAACGGATGAAGGCAAACTGAACGACCAGCGAATTATAGAGGGAGAGCAACAGAGAAAGAGAGAGAGAGAGTCGAAGAGAGAGAGAGAAAGAGCGAGAGCCAAAAGATATAGAGAATCGTAATCCATACAGCTGCAAGCCAGATAAAATCACGTATCCGCCATGGAGCCGGTTATGAGTTTGGCACTGGCAGCCCACGGACCGCCTAGCATACTGGAGCCGCTGTTTAAAACCGTAACCACGAGCACAACGACCACCACGACCACGACGACCAGCACGACGACGACGACGAGCAGTCCCGTGGCAGGATATGCGCCAGGATATGCGCCAGGCACGACCCTGCTCACGGCGATCCTGGAGAACCTCACCTCGACGGCGGCCAGCGGTCTGTACGACCCGTATGCGGGGCTGTATGGCAACCAGACGAACGGCACCATGGGCTTCGAGACGAAGGGGCCGCGCTACTCGCTGGCCTCAATGGTGGTCATGGGCTTCGTGGCGGCGATTCTGAGCACGGTGACGGTGGCGGGCAATGTCATGGTGATGATCTCCTTCAAGATCGACAAGCAGCTGCAGACGATCAGCAACTATTTCCTGTTCTCGCTGGCCATCGCGGATTTTGCCATTGGTGCGATATCGATGCCGCTGTTCGCGGTCACCACGATTCTGGGCTACTGGCCACTGGGTCCCATTGTCTGCGACACCTGGCTGGCCCTGGACTACCTGGCCTCCAATGCCTCTGTGCTGAACCTACTGATCATCAGCTTCGATCGGTACTTCAGCGTGACCCGACCGCTTACATATCGCGCCAAACGCACCACCAACCGGGCGGCCGTGATGATCGGCGCCGCCTGGGGCATCAGTTTGCTACTCTGGCCGCCGTGGATCTACAGCTGGCCGTACATCGAGGGCAAGCGGACGGTGCCCAAGGACGAGTGCTACATCCAGTTCATCGAGACCAACCAGTACATCACGTTCGGCACCGCACTGGCCGCCTTCTACTTCCCGGTCACCATCATGTGCTTCCTCTACTGGCGCATCTGGCGCGAGACGAAGAAGCGGCAGAAGGACCTGCCCAACCTGCAGGCGGGCAAGAAGGACTCCAGCAAGCGCTCGAACAGCAGGTGGGTTTCTGAGGCATCAATTAAGTAGTATTAAAGGATTGTCTGGATAATAAGAACTTGATACACGGATACAAAAATGGAATAGTAAAAATAAATATCTGACTATTTAATTCAAGGAATATACTTTGTACTTAAATTAAATATTAAACCATCATTTTAAATAAAAAGCGTATTACATTGCATCATTTAATATTAAATACTTTAATTAACAGTGAAAATATACGATTTAAATAGTTTCTATTTAATTTGAATACGCTTTAAGTTTTTTATCTAAATATGTTTTACATTTTAATTAAACTTTCAGATATTAAAATCAATTCCGAAAGAAGTCAAATGAAAATATAAACAAAAATGTTAAACCTTGTACATTTAAAATAACTAAATAACTAAATAACTGAAAACCAAAAGGAAAATAATTAAGCTGAGTATGTTTTACTAAAGAGAAATCGTTTTTTGAACGACTTATTCCATAGGGGATTTAATTGCGTTCCTCAGAAATTATAGGCCTTAGTTTACAAGCTATTATTCATATTAACAATTTAATTATTAATTTCCCAGTGACGAGAACACGGTGGTGAACCATGCCTCCGGCGGCCTGCTGGCCTTCGGCCAAATGGGCGGCAACGACCACGACACCTGGCGACGGCCGCGCTCCGAGAGTTCGGCGGATGCGGAGAGTGTCTACATGACCAACATGGTCATCGACTCCGGATACCATGGGATGCACTCGCGCAAGTCAAGCGTAGGATACGCTAACCAAATTCATTTACCGATTATTAATCACATTGACTTGCAGATCAAAAGCACAAATACAATCAAAAAATCGTACACCTGCTTCGGCAGCATCAAGGAGTGGTGCATCGCGTGGTGGCACTCCGGTCGCGAGGACTCCGACGATTTCGCCTACGAACAGGAGGAGCCTTCTGATTTAGGGTATGCAACACCAGTAACAATTGAAACTCCTTTACAAAGCTCCGTCTCCAGGTAGTAAAAAACAATCAAAATTCTGATCTTTAATCGTCTATATTTCGACACAATCGTAAGCCGACACCGCACCAAACTCTCACTCTCTCACCCCAAGTTTTTCCGTATGACTCGCATTTGGAATTGCACCCAGAGCACTTTTCCGTTAAAAGCAAAAAGCAAACAAACAACTCGCACCCAAAAATATATACATATTATATATGTGTTTCTACTTCGATTTCCCGTCCAATGCCAGTGCACACAAACGAAAAGTGGCAGTGGTAAAAAGTGTCCAACACGCAATCCTTCACTGGCCATCACGATGCACCAAAAACCCATTCGCATTCGTTTTCCCAATACTAATCCCCTCCACTACCCTCCACTCCCCTCCACACACCGCAAATCCATCAAAGTCGTAGCATCCAGCACTAAAATAATCCACGTAGATGGAAGGCTTTGCACCACTGCACACATCGGGATGAAAACTAATTGAGGCTTACAGTCCGAAGGAGGTGGCCATTGTGCTACCGAGTTTGTTGATTCCGATAGCTGTAATTAATTCATGAAATTGGATTTGCACAAGTGATAGTTTCAGCTTAGCTTGCAAATCTCCCATGCGGGCTAAGAGCAATTTCTGAATGTGAAATTCAATGATTGCAGTTAAATGTCTGCAGAGGAAAACCCACCACAAGTGCAGATACTGCATTAGTCGTGTACCGATGTCAAAGGCTTTGTTTTGGGAGCCTCAGAAATCTCTAGAGATTTGAGAGCAGTTTCAAGGGTGTTATAAAGTTATTTCTAGCAGAAAATAAATTTTCCATGTCATGAAATCATGCATAAAATAGGCTACACAAGTGTTTCTTATTTTGAGAAATTATGTGCAACCTCTATAGGTTTATTTGACAAAAAAAAGTCTAAACAAATATAATCTTTTAAAATATTTTTATGAATATAGGTTTTATTAATTTTTTTTGCTAATTTTTTAAATTTAATTAAATTAAAATTCATAAATAAAGCTTTTCCTTAAACATCTGTTTGAATGGCCACAATTTCGGTTCAATTAGCAAGAGCCACAAAAATTATATTTTGATGTTTGCACATTCAGCCCCAAAAACTTAACAGAGCTCAATGAAAACTTATACGCATCGTTCACTGGGGAGTAATTAGCAAAAATAAACAGTTGAACACATTAGCTAAAATGCAATTTAAACTGCAATCCATTGAATTAGCGAAAATGAGTTTTTGCGATGAAGAAGCAATGTGTCACCATTTAAGACAGCCCAAAATTTATTCATGAAAATTATAACTAAATGCCATAAAAAGCATTTTAAAAGATATATGAGCATTTCGCTGTACTGGACTGGCCCAATTTATTTTTGTGCCACTGGCATTCGACTAGGTAATCGATTTAAGTTGCGATTTCCGGCCACTTGTTTCCATTCCAAAACGCACTTGACCACATGAATGTATTTTGTATGTAAAGTGTATGTGCCACATTTAGACGAGCATCCTGAGTTTGCCCCCAAGTTGTTTTGTTGTTTTTGCCTGTCAGTGTCTGTTTTGGAGTGGTCCAGTCCACTCTGATGTGTTTGAAAATGCGTTACCAACAGCCACCACAACATCCTTTCGCTTCTCTCTTTTTTGTGTACCACGCACAGATGCACCTCGATGAACGTGATGCGGGACAACTACTCGATGGGCGGCAGTGTGAGCGGCGTGCGTCCGCCCAGTATTCTCTTGTCGGATGTCTCGCCCACACCGCTGCCACGCCCACCGCTCGCCTCCATTTCACAGCTGCAGGAAATGGGTGCGGTCACGGCGAATGTGAATGCCAGTGGCAATAGCAATGGCAATGGCAATGGCAATGGCGTCATTAACAACAACAACAACAGCAACAACCATAATGGCAATGGAGCGGTAAATGGAAATGGCGGCGGTGGCGTCGCCGGAAACGGAAGTGGAATCGGAATCGGAACAGCCGGAAATGCAGCGCACCGCGACTCACGCACACTGCCCGTGATCAATCGCATTAACTCGCGTTCGGTGAGCCAGGATTCGGTGTACACGATACTCATCCGCCTGCCATCCGATGGGGCATCCAGCAATGCGGCAAATGGCGGCGGCGGGGGTGGTGTAGCACCTGCTGCCGCAACCTTGAGCCTGCAAGGCGACTGTGCACCCTCCATCAAGATGATACACGAGGATGGGCCCACAACGGCGACAGCAGCGAATGCCACAGCAGGGGCATCTGGAGCCGCAGCAGCAGCACCTTCAGTCGCCACCCGACGACCTTTGCCCTCGCGCGACTCCGAGTTCAGTCTGCCACTCGGCCGCAGGATGTCCCATGCCCAGCACGATGCCCGGTTGCTCAACGCCAAGGTCATACCCAAGCAGCTGGGCAAGGGGGGCGTGCCAGTGGGCGGGGCGGCCGGGGCGCACGCCCTCATGAATGCCCGCAATGCGGCGAAGAAGAAAAAGAAATCACAGGAGAAGCGGCAAGAGTCGAAGGCGGCCAAAACGTTGTCGGCCATCCTGCTGAGCTTCATCATCACATGGACACCGTACAACATCCTGGTGCTGATCAAGCCGCTGACCACCTGCTCCGACTGCATACCCACGGAGCTGTGGGACTTCTTCTACGCCCTCTGCTACATCAACTCGACGATCAATCCCATGTGCTATGCCCTCTGCAATGCCACCTTCCGCCGCACCTACGTGCGCATCCTCACCTGCAAGTGGCACACCCGCAATCGCGAGGGCATGGTGCGCGGCGTCTACAACTAGACTAGTACACATTGTATTTACACTTAATCACCCACTCCAATCTGATCTGGCCAGAGTACCGGTTTAACTACTAGTAGTTGCAATAAGTGTTGTGTGCTAACATTTTTTGGGCGGCAGTAAAACCAAAACTAGGCTTAGTGATTACCCATATTGACAAGCAGTACTGATTTTTTGATGTCTAGCCCCCGACTATATACACGCATTACCATTCGCGGAAGGGTTGCCTTTTCCTTGTTTGCCACAACTGAGGTTTTCGATGGTTTCACAAGTTAAATTAGCAGTTAAATTGTGCAAGAGAATAGTCATCAGCTTAAATCTCTTGATCTCAAGTTCAACCTACTGCTTCCAAACATGCCAAAGATCTCATTTAGGTATCTTTAGACTTAATTCCCAAGGCAACCCTTTCCCAGCACCTATCCATCAAAGTGTAAATCACTAACCAATGATCATGATGAGTCATGAACCCGAAAAGCGAGAGATTCCATTTTGTTAGGCGTTTACGTACTGTTAGGTAGGCACATGCTCGATGCAAAAAGAATTTAATACAAATATAGTGGATTACGATTTGCAATTCATACACATACACATATATAAGGATATATTATATTATATATTTATTATTATACACATGGCAAATGAGTTTAGCTTAAGTTGTTGGCGAGGGGCAGAGAGGCGAAAAACCCAAAAAGCTTTAAAACAAGTTCAAAGTAGGAAGGATTAAGTTCTGGTTGCAACTTGGCCAACCAGTGGCAAATATGTTATACGTTATATGTTATGTTCTCGATCCGATTTTCGTTGTGTAGGTTTGGGAGGGGATATGATATGTATTTAATCGTAGGGGGAATATTGTGATTGTACTGCTCGTTTTCGATAGTTTGAATCGGTTTTTTTTTTTGTGTACAATACATGTGCGTAGAAACCAAAAAACAAAGCGTCAAATCAATTTGTAGACACATACCTGCTAAAATATCTGAATATGTATGTATAAAATTACGATTATTTGTATGTATTAAGAACGCAACCCACCATGGTTAAACAACTAAGAACAAACCTTTTGTAACTGACGAAACGAGGGGTAGCCTAAAAAAAAACCAAGAGTAAACCACAGTAACGCAAGCAATATGTTTGGGAAATGTGTCGAAGAGATGGCCCAGTTGAGAAAGGATCAGGCGATCATGTGATCAGGAGTACGGATTCGGGGCAGGGAACTGGGGGACCGGAACTGGGACGGAATAGTATTTAAATATATAACCCACTAGGTTGTGCTGAACGTGGCCAATCCATCGACTGGCGGACCATCTCTTTGGACAACAGCCACGAATCGTACCACAAACTCATAGCTGTTAAACCAAAAATGCTTCTTCGAAGTGCACCAATTCCAGTAACTAAACTAAACGTAAACTGCAAGCATATTTAAAGCATATGAGAGAGTAAAATACATACAGTGTAAGCCAAAAAAAAAAAAAAGAAAACGACATCCAGGTACTACGATATATTCGATGCGATCGGGGGAGCGAACATTTTTAATGAGTGTGTAGGTAACGTAACCAATTGAAATATTAACAAATTGTTGGCCCCCTCCCCCCGTTTCTCTGAGTGTTGCGGGGCGGGGCAGGGCGGGGGCCTAGACGCGAATCAAGCCGAAATCAAAGCGACATTTGTAGTGTCTGTGACACAATACGCATATTTATATTAAAACGATACGATACGATATATACAAGTACATATATATAGGAATCCGACGTTTAATATGAAAAAGTCAAGAGCAACAAGAGCAAGTAAACCAACCAAACCAACAAACCCAAAAGACATGATTTACAACCACGCACACACATCCTAATGAAGCATATATAGTACAGCGATACTGCAAACAATATATATCCGACTAAGGCCAATCCAAAGAGTAATACCAACATATAGCCTTTAGACGTACATACATAATCTCGGACACTCGATTACAAATAGATCACGTTTTTTGACTACCAGCGAAAAGGTTTGACATATAGCATTACGGATGAAGAACAGATGGACAGCATTTTGATGATGAGAGCAGATTTAATTGCATACAATCTAATTGTTTGGAAATATACTACGATATATAGTAATACATATATAATTTAAAGCTAACAATAAAAAATGTGAATGAAAGAGAAGCTAAGTTTTAGTCGGGGTTTTCGGGATTTTCTTGTTTATCTTCAGGATTTTCCTCTGGAGACCTCATCAGCATTTGAGCATTCTTCTGTATGATCTCCAGTTTCAGCTGCATCAGCTCCTGACGCCTTTGCTCGGCCCTTTGCTGCTTGTCCTCCAGTTCCTCCAAAGTGGGTGGCTCCGAACTGGCCGCCTCCTGCATCATCTGCTGAATCCTCTTCGGCGGCTGACGCAGTGTCTCATTTAGCGGCATCTCGGGATTTTCTTCGCTATCCAATGGAATGGTAAAGGCCTCCGAGGCAGCTAAAAGGCGGGTTTTGCAAGCTTAAAAATTTCCATTAAATCGTTTAAGGGGTTATATGCAGTTTGAATTTAAAACAAAAATATTTTTATTTTAATTTCTAAGTGTACCTATATTTAAGAATACACACAGAAAGTTCCAATGAAGGTTTTTCCACCGACAAATATTTTTTTTATAAACATTTTTAACAATTTAAAGTGTTCTCTGTAAATTTAGTTTTTTGTCGGCTTCTAACTGTATACAACCCCTTAGTAGCCCAAACTCACGGTACTCCTTCTTGCTGGCCATTTTAGTTGTAGTTGACTTGGCTGATTTTCGGTCGTCTGCGGTGGCGTCTACGGACTTGGAACTGGAGCAGCCCATGCTATGCAACCATTCAGGCGCAAGGCATTACGGCTAAGACTTCCGTTTTAGTGCTACCTTTACCGTTGCCGTTTCCGTTTCCGTTTAGCTGGCAGATGGCTTAAAACGATGCTGATGTGATTTCCTGCTGCACTAGCTTGGTTGGAGCCAACATTCAATTTCCGCCGCCGTTCAGCTCATTAGACTACGGTCGACTGCAGCTGGGGCCACATTTAATGGCTCATTAGTATCGATTTTCTTGGGATATTCCGTAGGTAACCGTAGGAAACTCCAGGACACTCTAGGACACGGCCGTTTGTCAGGCCAACGCGATGGCAACTGACTGGAGAAAAATGCAATGCAAAGTTTTCCGCGCGCGTGACCATTATTAATAATCATACGACTGGCTAGGACAGCAGAACGAAACGCAGCAGGATCAATATTCACATGACCCTTGCGTGGGTGCGGTTAATAACGAAGCAACGATAGCCAGGACAAACACGGACAGACAAAGGCACACGGTCTAGCCAACAGAATGTCAATCAACCCGCTGTTGGCCATAATCAACGCTAATTGCGGTTCCATTCGCAAGCACCACCGTCGATATCCGAGTTTAGTGACCCACTCAACTTTGACCGGGGCCAAACGTGTGTGGGATGGCTTAGTCTTTGCGTTTGATTTCTGTCTCCGCCGTCGACACTTGGCCATAAATGCCCACATGGCCCAAACAACCAACAACCAACGGCTTCCGGCCGAAGACCAAGTCCAAGTCCAAGTCGAAAGAGCGAAACCCACGGAAACCGCGGCGCGTGCCAATCCACCGCCCAGGTCGTCCACACTTAACCACCGCACAGTGGCCACATTTGACATGGTTTTTAGCCAAAATTATATTTATTTTAAGAGTTTTTAAATACGAACTAAGGATTTAAACGTTATTAAGTAAATGTGTTTAAACCTTTTTGGGTTTTAACAATGGAAATTTAAAAACTATTTTTAAGTTGCTAAACTTTAATTGACCTTTGTTTTGTTATATACAATTACCATTTGTCATTAACGACCTTACAAATTTGTTGATAAAAATGTATTAAAAACATGAAAAGAAAACAATCGCTATTTCTATTAATAAAGTAAGTATATGCAAAATACATAAAGATAAAATTTAGTTTTTTAACCAAGAACTTCTTGACCTGTTATTATTTGAAATAAAAAAACCAAGCTGCTTTAACAAGAAAACATTCTTTAGGTCACAAGTGTGGTTTTAAATTTCGAACAGAAATGCTCCATTGTGCCTTGGGCTGGCAAGTGGCAACCATTAGTATGTGCCACACGTTGCGCCTTTTGTGGCCTTTTGTGGGTCTCCTGCATGCAAAGTGCCTGCGCCGAAGCGGAAGTACTCGTCCCTCGCTCATCCCTCCGCCCGCAAAAAGATCAATGGGAAGACGAAGACGAGGGCCTCCTTAGCCCCAATCGAGGGCCATAAGCGGTAACAGGTGCTAGACGGCGAGTGAGTACGTCCGTCCGTCCAACTACCTGCGCCAGTAAGTAATGAGCGACGTTTAATTAGGTTAAGTGTCAATAAGATTATGTCGTCAATCAATCAACTGCACAATACCCACCACGGACACATCCATCAAGCGGCTAAATACCAAACGGCAATTGTCCGTCGCTCTTTTTGTGAGTGTGCTTAATCCCAAGCACACTCATAGATACAGATACACACTATGTATAGTAAGGTAGTATATACCCGCCAGTGGTTGTCTATTATTATTGGGGTGGGGAATTCAGGGCGGGCGTGGCCTTTGGCTGTTCAAGTGCCATTTCGCTGGATTAAACCATCAATTGCTTCGCAATCTGCACATGCCGTTAGAATTATAAGGATAATCGCCTTTCTTTTATTCTATATAAATAAAACACACAGCACGTTTTGATTTTATGCAAAAAAAGTGGTTTATATGTATTTATGTATTGTATAATAAAACAATATAAACTAGTAACAAAGCAACATGATCTCTGCGATTTAGGAACATCCATATCATCCTTGTTTTCCATTTCTCATTTATCATCGATCATTAATCATCTCGATATCAGTGTAATGCCTTTACGATGCATAACTTGCAAAACTTTTAAAACTTACGTATGTAGATATGCCGCTGGCATCAGGGTTCTTTTCTTCTCCTTTTTTCTTGTATAGGTATAAAAATAGTATATATGCGATATAGTAGATATAGTATGACTTAGACTTAGCCGGCGATCGTCTACGAAAACTTTGGATAGACTTTAAGAGAATAGTGGTTGTGTGATGGTAATCTCCTGCTGATGATTTTCTTTTCAGATGTTGTGGGCAAGTGTGGATAAACGCAGTTCTCGGTATGGGATAGGCAGTGGGCGTGGCAGGGGGCTAATCGTATTCCTGTTTGATGCTCAAGGGTTTCTCGGCACTGGGATCGCTTTTCGATGCGGTGCCTCCTCCTGAAGCCGATCCTCCTGAAGCCTGTAACTTATTGCTTTTGATCAGGTTGGCCGCCGTGGAACTGAGTGGTATGGTTACATACTGATTGCCATCTGTTTGGGGAGATAAAGGTTTATTAATTTATTGATTTTGTTAAAAAGCTCTTTAAGTTTCTTACCCTCTTCAGCGTGGAGCTGCAAGTGTCCTGTTTGTATAAGTTGCCTCAGCATTTTCTGCGGTATGTTGGCAAACGAGGCAGCTGGGTAGACATACTTGCTGTCCGCCGGGGCCGCTCCTCCGCCCCCTCCTCCTCCTCCTCCAGCTGCTGTGGAGGTCGAGGGTCCGGTGTTCTCAGTCTGATAGTTCAATGCTGGCATGGCCTTGCTGCCAGAAGTTGACGAAGATGAGGCAGCCGCTGAAGATGTGACTGGAGGAGCTGATGCCTCTGTTTTGCTGGCCGTTAACTTGGCGGCCACCACCTCGGCTGCCTCCACGGGCATCTCCACATCCGACGAATCATCCGATTCGTTGCCCGACGAAGTGGGCGATCGGTCATCCTGCAAGGAAAGAAGCCACAGAGACACTCGATTAGTGGTGGTAGACAAACCGTCTGGTTTGTTGATCTTAAGGCTAAGCTTGGTTTCAGATGATTGGGAATGGATTGGAAGATCTTCGCTTTGCTCTGTGGCCTGTTCTATATGCCAGCCAAGTGCAGGGAGCAAAGAGACAAGACGAGACGAGATAAGAAAAACAAAAAAAATCCAATATGTTTGAACCAAATATGGCGCGAAATTGCGTATAAGTGCTGGCCAGGCTGTTCGCCGGCACGCATCTCAATGAGCTGGCGTTGCCTTAAATGTGCACACGCGTTAAAGAATTTAGAATATTGATTTCTGACTCTCCGGCGATCGGGGAGCGACGTGATCGGTGCGGGGCCATCATTGTCGTCGTCGCACCGCATCGCATCGCCTGGCATCGCATCGCCTTGGATGGTATCGCAAGCGTCATTTTAATTTTGATTAGTGCTGTCCCTCGGAGACGGCATACAAAAAAATAAATCAAAATAATTGCAAACTGTAACAATGCGATCGCCATTTTGTGCGAGGGAGATCGCAAATTGCATTGCGCATACGCCGCGTGCCCCTGCCACATCAGCGGACTTCCAATGAAATTGTAGCAGCAGCAACAGTAGCAGCAGTAGCAGCGGCAGCATTTCGCGAAAGGCAAAATCGCATTGTTGCCGCTGAGCTGACTAAAATGGGCGTCGTCATCGTTGTCGTCGCCGCAGTCGCCGCAGTCGTCGTTGTCTGCTGCCAGCCAAGCGACTTGGCCAGTGGATCAGGCGACCGCCTTTTGAGTGACAGCACCAAGACATTTTAATTAGCAAAACCAACGACGACAAACTGTCTCCAAGTTGCCATGATATACTTGGCCACGGCAACACCAACATGTGCATGTGCAACTGTTGTTACGCTCGCGGTTTTCAGTTGCAGCAGCAGATGCGAAAAAAAGAGGGGCAAAACAACTAGAAGGCAGCTGAAAGTGGAGCTGCTCGTGTAAAGGTTAAATTGTGCTCAAGCTTGCATTTTATAGGGCCTTAAATAAACCTACATTGGCTTATAGCTCATTTTTATTTACCATTAATAATCAAATTAAATGTTTATCTAATCTATTCTTTCTTGACGACAGTTAATTTACAGACCTCCCAAAGCGTTTGCAATTTCACTTCAGTAATCAAACAATTAAAATTCGCCACACAAAAGTAATAAATATAAGTTTTATTAACAAAAAGCACTAAGGAAGCTATTAGATAATAAATAAAAAAAAAGAAAAATAAAATAAAAAAGTTGTGCCGCCCCCGGGTGGACTCGAACCACCAACCTTTCGGTTAACAGCCGAACGCGCTAACCAATTGCGCCACGGAGGCTCTTGGAACTCGCTGAGAAATAACACCCTCAAGTATTTCCACTGACATCATCTTAGGGGTTGATTCCATTATTATGTGATTAAATCATTTAGCGCATATTCTTTATGCCTCCGCTTTATGTAAGCATGATCTTATTACGAAATTTTATAATATACATTCTTGAGCAGTTTAAGGTAAATATAATACGAAATTAAATGAATTTTTCATTGTGCCACAAATGACAAAGAAAAATTGTTGACGACATGCCAAGAAATTCAAGCTATAAATATTTATATATTAAAATCATTAAATGTTCTAATTTGATTATCAAAGGTTTTGATTTACATACTGCTGGCAATAATAATTCATTTTTGACCTTATCTTTCTTTAACTTGCCAGGAAATTATATATATAATAAATGAAATATTACATTTAATGCTTCTACCTTTGTTTACCTCATCATAGGCAAGGAAATGAATTTCTTAACATAGTTGTTTGTCCTAGCACATAAGGTGCCTGTCACTTTATTAAATTTTATTTAGTTTCTCAGATGGTATTCCAAATGAAGAGCCTTGCAATTTCAATTTGCCCTCCATCAATATGGAATTAAGTTCCCAGCAATGGATGCAGGACGACAGAATGATTTTGTCAGCGAATCGAACAGTTTCATCGATGGCTTATACTGCTGATTCTGATTCTACGGCTGCTGCTGCTGCTGCTGTTGATGCCAACTGCAACTTGCCAAATTGATAGTCGTGTGTCGTGCGCAAATGCCGAGCGTGTCTCATTAAATGACAATTAGAGTTTGAGCCTGGCTAAAAGCAAGGCAAAAAATACAATCGGAGCGGAGAGACTCTTGGCAATTGGCTGGATGGAATGCCAACTGGCCGGGCCAATGGCATGCAATTTATATAAAAATAATGCCTGGCCCGGCCTGGCCTGGCCTGGCATTGTCTGGCCGATCTGGCCGATCTGGCCTCGCCAGTGGTGGCTTCGAAGTTCGAACTTCGGGGTTTGGAAGCTTGGAGCCTGCGACAAATGCAATTATATAGAAATTTGTCTTGCTGTGATATGTGCGGCATGTTGTTGTTGCTGCTTGCTTTGTTGTTGTTGTTGTTGTTGTTGCTGCTGTGTGGCCATCGGTAGCTCCAAAAATAGTCAGTTTGGGAAAGGCTAATAATAAATGTTGGCAATAGTCAGTCAGCGAGTCGTCAAAGCATTGAATGAATGAATTTTCAAATTGGCTAACTGACATTCACAACCAAGGTGGCATTTTATTTGCCCCAAAAGTGAATGCGAGTGCGATTCAATTCGGTGGCCGCTGCTGCTGCTGCTGTTGCAGTTGCAGTTGCAAACAGCAGTAGTTGCAACCACCGCTGCACCACCAGCGCTCGTGTGGTGTCGTGTGACCTACACCACCGCCAACTGACTCAGTGATTGACGGATGGCACATTTGCCAATTGATTAGTTGTTTTTACCAAAATGGTTGCAGCCACAACAAAAGGCGACAACTTTGTGGCAGTCAGCACCCGCTTCAATCGCTTGAAGGCTTACAAAAACAAAAGCCAAAAGCCAAAAAGCAGGGGGGTTGGATGCAGAAAGACAGAAGGACCAGTGTTAGCCCATTCTCAGTTTAGCTGGCTGAGATCGTTCAGCATTTGGCCAATAAACATTTGCATTTTGCATGTTATTCTCTGTTGTTGTTGCTACTGTTGCTGTTGTTGTTTCTGTGGCGGCTGCTACCGTTGATGCCGTGTACATCTACCGACACTGATAACTTTAAGCCGAAAACAAAGGAATAGCCAAATGTGCTCTCTACTGAAGCCAGCGGGCTCCATTGATGCTGGCGCTTTCAATGAAAACATAAAAATAAAAATGCAAATTAAGCCTGGCAAACGAAAGCACTTAAATCTAACGCACAATTGCCCAGGGAACAAGCTAAAGGATAACAGTGGCGCAAAAGGGTAAGAATATAAGATGAAATGGGTTTAGTTTGTGTGCTGTTTTGGGTGTGGGAGAAATGGCTTTTATGGCACATACATAATTTTTAACAAAATAAAAGAGTTCCTAGACTCCATAAGAAATGTAAACATGATTATTAAACCTCGGTAGAAATGCTTTTTGTTTAAAATGTTTGAACTTAGAAAGGGCTTGTTGAATACGTTATTTATTTTACAAATTGATATTGAGCATTCCTTTAGGTTAGTATTTTAACCCTGAGTATTTACATTTACAATTCAATATGAAAAAAGGTTTTTGTTCTACAAAGTTATATAACTATAACTACAGCAAGACAATCAAAAATTTAAACAAGGCACTCATTTTTGGAAGACTTTGCTTCTTAAGAATTAAATAATATTGACATTTTTCTGTTAAGTAGTTTTTTTGTAACACTTTATATTTGATTTAGACTATTAAGCAGTTTTAAAATAAAAATTATTTTAAGTTCCTTAACCACTGTTCCTCAATTTTGTAGGAGGAATCACACAATCACTACCGTCCTGTGGCAAACATTCTGAACAGGAAACGTTGAGGCAAATGTTATGGGATGGCAATGGCGATGGCTCTGGGTGGCTAAGCAAAATGGGGCGGCTTGGCTTGTGAAACCAAAAGCCGAAAACTAAGGCCCAACTCAGTTGACACGAAGCGGCAACAAGCGAACAACCAACAGCCAACGGACAACAACCAACAGCCAACAACCACATCAGCAAAAGCAGAAGAAGCGACAACACTGCGTAGACATTTGCCAGCTAAACTGGGAGTTTGGCCATTTGGTCTGGTCTTCACAATTGTCGTCGCATCCGGGCCAGGCCACAATATGGAGTTTTAAAGCGTTTATATCCGCAAAGCGAGGCAGAGCAGAGCAAAGCAAAGCAAAGCTTTCTTGCCGGCTTTCTGTTTTTGGGCAAATCACAGTTTTGTGTCTTTTTCTTCTGTGCTGCGGGTTGCGGTTACACGGATTCACGCGCTAAAGAAAGCGGCCAGCAGGAAGTAGAGAGTTGAGTCGATTCTTCGTGAGTCTGTCTCAATCGAGCAGCCACAGCCGAGTAATCGACCGGCGGGTTCAAATTCATTAGTTCAGACCATTGAGAATGGGGCCTCGAGTCAGTTATGATGGGAATTAGCATCTATTTAAATGTCTGCGCCGCATTAAGATGCCACGATTGGCCGGGAGAGTACGAAAAACGAGCTTATTGTTTTCAGTTACCAATTATTTGGCCAAATTGCGAGGGGTAACCTGCTGCTAGTGCACTGCCGAAAATTAAATACATTAAAATATGTTTAATTGTTTTGCAGAAAATTAGAAGCTTTTGATTCAAATTACATTCAAGTATTTTCATTAGAAAAAAAATGTATTTGTTTTATTTTTATTTGGCAATCTACAGCACATAGATAAAACCAAATGTATTAGAAGTATTATTTTATCAGCTTGATTGATTTTCATATAAACTTAAAAATCTAAACAAGATTAGCTATATTATTGCTATTCAATTGAAAAGGTTGAATGTGTTTTCATTGAAAATAAAAATTTGGAAAGACAGTTTTGAAGTTTAGAATTTATTGACATAAAACAACCAAATTAAATGGGATTTCTACGGCATATCTGTTTAGATCATTAAGTCTTTGGAGAAGAGTTCAGCATTTTTGGTAATATATATACAAATACTATTATTATTTTCCCGCAGTGTGTCAGCCAAAACGATTGTCCTCAGGCCTAATTATGCGTGCGCCGACAGGCGAACAAGAGGCAACAGGACAGCAGGCCGCAGATGAAACGCCACCGATTAGCCTATGCCGCTCCCTCTGCCCCCCTCCTCCCGTTCCACATCCTTAGCCGCTGGAGGGGAGCTCCTTGCCACCGATTGCCGCAATTTATGATGGGCACTAACAACCACAAAACTAGCCAAACAAATGAAATGGAGTCGGACACAAACCGGCGGGCAAACAAACAGTTGAATGGAAATTGCAATTATACGAATACAAGATCTCAACTCGGCGTATGTTAAGTGAGTCGAAGGACTGGCGGGGTTGACTACTCATGTGGGTGCCCAGACAAACTGAGTTCGATGTTTGGCTAGATTTAGCCAAGCCGAAGAAGGTCCCTAACTAAGCAAACAATCTGGAACCACTGACAGCGATTAAACTCTATAAAAAAAACTCAGAAGATAATTGAATGCTGGCTACAGATGCTTAGATTAAGTGGTATTACAAATATTTATCAAATAAGTCATTTTAATTGAACAACTAAAATATGGCAGAAAGAAAATACTGATAGAAAAATAAATATGCGATAAATTTTGTGTTTTATGATTGCCATTTAATATATTGTTCCAATATGTTATTAAACCGAATGTTGGAACTGAACATTTCCTTTCCAAAGATGTCCTTAAAATTGATAGGAAATTGAAAATAGCTACATTTTATATCAAAGAAAAATTGGTACGATTAATATTTATAGTTAATGTTTTAAACATTTTTAAGAACTTGCAATTATAGAAGGGCTTTTCAGTTATTTGTCTTAATAAAACCAAATCTTGTAAAGAACGATCATAAAAAACATTTTATAATTTTGAAAGGCAATCACAGAGACATTACCAAGCTGACAAAATGGATATATCTGTGCTAATTTAATTAAAACTATAAATCTAATTCAGTCCAAACTGCCAAACTGCAAAACTAATTTAAAAATCAGTTCCAGCACTTCGAACAGCGCCTTCATCATTAGTCAAAGACCAAGTCGAGAATTCTTTGGATTTCATTAAATTGTGTCATTTTACAAAAAAAATGAACAAAAGCAAAAGCGTGCCCACGCCCACAAGCGAAAGAAAAAATATTCAATCGCTGATTTCATATTTTTTTGAGCGCCAAACTGGTTACACCCAACAAATTGTTGGAGAACGGAACGAAGATATCTGTATATATACCATATGATTGAATAAATTTCAATAAATACATGCAGAGATACGTCATTTTGTAGCAGGTTGGTGTAAATTGAATTTTCATGCCCCGACCAAAGCAACCGGGGACCACTCACACTCATTTGTTTGCTTATTTGTCCCCACGCAGCCAATGTATATAAAGCCCGGCCCAAAATGGAATTGCTGAGCAAGTCAAAAGCGAGTCTATAAAATCTAATACGCACACGAGCATCGAGCAAACAGTAAGTCCCGCCCACAGATCGTCGCTATATGGAGGACCATAGTATATAAAATATAAGTGCCTAATAAAACCCGAGAGAGTGCGGCTTAAGAGAACCGCTTTGAAGAGTGTGGATCAATGGTGGTGCAAACGGATCGGTTTTATATATATTTGCTTCCCTGTCGCACTAGTCGCCTCAAGTGCCGATCGCACTCTTAAGTCTCCGCAAACGGGTTTCTTCTCAGGTTTCTCCAGCGGAACTCAAGAGTTGCGATCGCTGGGGCTACGTTTTCAGTCTGTGAGCAACTGCGTGACCTGCACGACGATCGAGGAGCGATCTTCAGCTTTTTTGCCTCGATGGTTGCGATGGAAAGACGTGAAATGTGTGATCAATCAATAAGAACTGGGAAAGTGTGTGTATTAATATTAATTAAATCGAGAACATTGAAAGATGGTGACTTGAATACTTGAGACTTGATTGCACAGTGATCATGACTGCTGGCAAGGAGATAAAAAAGATCTGTGTTAAATTAACACTCGCTTAAATATAGGTAAGTCAAAAATTAAACTAAATTGTGAAATAAAGGAGAACACAGAAGTACCTTAAGGATAGATGTTCAAATCAGTGAAATAATCATATAGTAAAGTACTTTTTACTTAAAGAAATAAAAAAGAAGTACCTTAATAGATTTTAAATTCATTAAAATAATCATATAATAGAGTACATATGAGGAGTATAATAATTATAAGGTGCCGCAGATTAACAAATTTTAAATTAAATTTTTAAAATAATCTTTGAGTTCTATTCATAGCTAAATAGATATTTTAAAATCAGTGAAATAATCATATAATGCTTCTAAATATAGCTAGGACTTTAATAATGATATTCAGCATATTGATGTTTCTAAAAACATTTTTAAATTAATTAAATTAATTATAATATATGTTTACTATGAAATCTTAGGGTTCTATTCACTCCTAATTAGTAAACAAGTTTGTTAAGTGACGAACTATAGCTAAATTTAGGATTAGATTTAAAGGATTTGTGTGCTAACAATGGGGACATCAATACTAACGTATAATATATAAACACATACTTTAAAAAGTGCCTCAAACTTTTTAAATTTACTTTGCCTTCATATCAGAGCACTGATTAATGTTTCTAGAAATTGGGTTTGCAACTAAGACACTTTTCGGGGTACTTCATCAATCCTTGACCCCTTCTGACCAATGATAAGTGCAGGCGGCAGAATTATGGCCGACTAGTCGAGAACAGTTGCGATGCACCGCCAAGATAAGCCACTCAGCGAACTGCAAACAGTAGCCCAGCAGGCCGACAACTCAATCACGGGCCTACAATCACACAATCACCCCTGCCGACTGGGCCCAGTTAGAGGCCCAGCGAATCGAGTATTGGCCTGGTCAGAGATCTGGCCCAAAAGGGGTTGGGGTTTCGTGTTTGTGGGCCCGCCACATCGGCGTCCACATTTCATAAATCAGCATGAGCGCAGTTGCAAAGCGGTCGGGGGAAATGGAAATGGCAATGGAAATTGTGCTCGTTCGCCTTGGCGAGCTGGTGAAAACCGCCTGCTGCGAATCCTGGCTATTTATTGTATTTTAACAACATTATAAACGAGCATTTAAGTGGCGAGTGTTGGGATTGCTGTTGGCCCGTTTTGATTTGTGTTAGAATGCAAAATCGAAGACAATAACCAAATATCCCCGCGATACCGACAAAGCCGTTTCATAATCAGTCGGGACTGGCAGACTTGCGGGCAAAACTTGCTGGCAATAGACCATTGCCAACTTCCAACAGGCAACTGCCAACTGGCAGGGGCAAGGGGTAACATGTGGCTTGGCCATAACGTTGTCGTTGAAGCCGGGTCAAATGTCAAGCACATTATTTTTGTATTTACGTATAATAAATATAAAATGCATGATGCATTTTTGATAGATTTTCATGCCAATAAACAAGCTAAACGAGCCGCTAGAATGGTGTTTAGGCCAACACCATGGGCCCGACTCCCCAGCATCGAAGCAGAAGTCGGGGCTTCGACGATTCTTCCAACTGTTTCTCTTACCCCATTGTGTGGGTACATAAATTTGAGCTCAGGAAAAAAAAAAAAATTTAACCAAAAATAAATAAACACAAAAAGACCAGGAAGCTGCGTTTTGTGGGTCCTGGGTCTCGGTCTCATATAATTTTGTGTCTATGCAAATGTACGCGCTGCGCTGCGCTGCATTCGGTTTAGCATTGGCCCGACTTTGGCCTGACTTTTTGGTCTGAGATGTTGAAAAATCGACGATGATCGGACGGCCGATCGAGTCTGTCAGTTGAGTCAGGCAGCCAGGCAGCCAAGGAGTTTGGTACGGTGAAGCCAGACCAACCACGTTGACGTTCGCCAAACAATGCCTTGTTGACACTGATGGAAAATCTGCGTGTCACAAATATCAAAAATGCAATCGTTAGAAAGCAGGACGAGCCAGCCTCCCTCTCTTCGCATGATGGATCCCAGATCCCATATCCCCTCATCCCACATCCCACATCCCATATGATCCAATCCAATCTGATACGTCTGCGGGGCGGAGAAAACTGTCAACTGTCCGTCGAGTTTAGTTATAGATCTTATGACCGATATGCTAATGCCTGATTGCCTGGAAATGCCAAGTAGCCAAAAGTTTTTATGCGATCGGAAAGGCGAAGTGAAGGCGTTGCAAATCAGTTTGCTAGAAAATGAAGGCAGCAGGCACTATAAACATCATAAAAACCCCAAAATGATGTTAGAGCAAACTTATCAATTCTTCGCAAAAAAAAAACAATTGGAAAACCAAATCAATGACTTTAGAGTCTGTATAAATATGATAGATATTTCAAAAGTGTCTCATTTTATAAATATTTATCTAAACACCAAGAAAAACACATGCTCATATTGACTAAGGTATTAACAAACCTGAGCTCAATTCTCAATCATTTAATAAAATCAATCAAATCAATCTGATAAGTAGATCAAATCTTAGATTTTACAGAAAGAATAAAGAGATAAATAAGCCCATAAACAGTGCACTTAATGTGGGCAGTCTATAGAAAAATCTCAGATAAAATCTTTTCAAATTTTTTGATCATCTGCCAAGAGAGCCACTTCTACCCACCACAGCACAAAACACCTTTGGCCTAATTGAATGCCAATTTATTGCATTTATAGAAACAATAACAAATTCAGCTCACAAGAAGCTCTTTAAACAAATATGCCAAATGCAATATAGAAAAAAAGCGAAATGCACCGAAGAGAGTTGGGCAAAAAAGGCCAACTAAATTACTTAACAAGCCGTTGGCTTTCGACGTTGGACGTTGAACGTTGGTGGACGTCGTCGATGATTTACTTGTGCGTAATAATGCAACGCCCGCAATGCTGGCCGGAATGATCGTGGGGCTGCTCCAGGGGAGCTGTGACTGGAGCTGAAGCTTCTCCAGTCCAGCATTCGTACTCCTCCGCCTCGAGAATCGAAGGATGCCAATGGCGAGGCCGAGGTAAATGCATGTGAGAAGAAGTATAACTGGGAATGCGCCTCAATTTAAAATGCGAATTACATTATCTGATCAAATGCATTCTTCAGTGCGCTCCAGGAGGAGCACACACACTCCGTGCGGACGATCCACTCAACTCCACTCCACGAGAGGATCCCCACCATGTGTGTGTGTGTTGTTTGTGTGTGTTTGTGTGTGTGGAGGCTGTGGAGGCTGCACAAATAAATAAATTTTAAAATACAAACAAGTAGCGCGCGCAAAAAGCGCCGAGTGGAAAATTCGTGACAGCAATTGTTGATGAGCAGCGTGTGAACAGCAGCAGTCCCGTGTCCCCCATGTTACCAACCCATCTCGGCCATCCATCGATAACTCAAGATCACAGAACACGGAGAGCACAAAAAACAAACACAATGTTGTCGGGCAAACGCGTAATATTGAGCGACTAATAGCTGGGGCTTGACTTGAAAGCGAACGACGGTCGACGGACGACGGACGACAGATCGACGGCGTTTCAAAACTGGGCCCGTACACCTCCGCAGTCTAATTAACTCCTACGAGCAGCGGGCCACAGTTTTTAATTAAGGCGCGCACACACTCGATACTTTTCATCATATATATATCAGCTATATATATATATATAACAAGAATCAAATGTATATTAAAGTCCCATAACAACAATAACAGCTAAACAATCAACCAGATCGTGGGCAGCTAAAAAAGTACAGCGCAACTAAGCGGCCAAATCAAACAAAAGAATTGCACAATTACAGCGAACCTTAGAAGCGACGGAGTACTCAGGAATTTCAAAGAACTCTGGGTTCAAGAGTAGTAGTTTTTCCCACAATACAAGCAGTAATATAATTGATGCGTTGACAGGAAATCAATATAACAAGGGGGGTTTCAAAATGAATTCCTTTCAAAATCAATTTTGGAATTTCACATTTTAAGCAACAAAAAATCAAGAGAAACTATAGATAGTTTAGATTCCTAAGCAATCTAAAAAGTAATATTCTAATATGTTAAATAAATGTCTGCCAAACGAACTAAAAAGTTTTAATATATATTTCTTTAAAATGTTTAGCATTTTTTGTAGAAAGCATTGGCTGTTTATGCCTAAAGTCTTAAAAAATGCGAAATAAACCAATTTAACAGAAGTTTTTATTTTTAATATTAAGCAATCAGAAAAACTAAATATTTAACAAACACTATCTATTCGTTAGGCATTTTAATAATGTGATAGCCTATAAAGTAATTTTTTGCCTTGGTTCTGAAATCTTAGCTATCCCTTTTTGTTAATTTCTTATTTTGTGCTAAAATTGATCCAGGCAAGGATCAAGTTTTTAAAAATTTATGAAGTATTTAGAGGCCACCATTGGGAGTAATGTTTTTAATTTTTGTGGTCGTAACTAAAGAAGTACTTGAATGAGAAGTTGGGCCCAAGCTTTATTGTTTAATAAATACATAAAGCACAGCAGTGCAAAGCATGAAGTCAACTATCTGTATGTCCAAAATTCTTAAGCTTCGAAAATGAAAATTTAGTTCCCTATCTTATGTTGGAGTAGGAGCAATCTCCTCCCAAAAATTCCATCGCTTCCAGGGGCAATGAAATGCCAAAGTGCGCAAACTGTGCCAAGCTAAATTCTGCCCACTCCTCCGATCGCCTCCGCCTCCTGTGAATCTGCGATTCTGGGATGGACTGGGGGACTTTTGGACCGGCGGACTGGTGGACTGATGGACTGATGGACCGACTGACTGTCTGATTGTCTGACTGCAGAGACATCAATCTAGAAACGGCAGGCAGAAAGATAGCCGGGACAGACGATTGGCAACTCGTTGAGAGTTGACAATAATGACGATGGGACGTCGTCTTCGTTCGCATCTCTGCCTCGCTGCCTGGCTGACTCGATGACGATGATAGAAAGTAAAAGAACAGAGGCAGCATCTTGCATTTTAACTGCAATTTTAATGAGACGTGGGAAAAAGAGTGGACATACGTTGTCGCATCCAGTTCGTCTGCCTGGCTCATTTCGTAATTTGTAAAACTCGCACGTTGCCGGCATTAAGGACATGCAGATTTCTCTACCAGTCAGTCCCTCCGTCTTATTGATCAACATTTATGGCTATATTTTTAGTGGAAGCGACCGCTGCACGAGCAGCAACAAATTAGCACTGACAGGCGGCAAAGGCAAGGCAATGCAAGGAGCACTTCCGAGACAAAGGACCACCGGCCAGTGTGGCTTAACCATTGTCCACTTGGTGGCACTGGCACCAGGCACCAAGAACCAGGCAGCAGGCAGGCACCATGTGGCCATTGGCCATGTGGCATGACCATGATCGGCGGCAACTCTAGCCAATTGGACGCCTAGCGTGAGCTTTCTAGGTGGCATCCTCGGCCCAACGGACAGCCGATGCTTGTTAAATGTTTGCCGCCAAAGAGAACGGTTCGGAACAAACAAAATGTGTCGACTAGCAGTTGTTGCATGTTGCAAGTTGCACGTTGCACGGTGGCCATTCAATCCTTACCGCAACATGGGCAAAAAGAAAAAAACGAAAAACGAAAAACATTCGTGAGCGTCCTTTGAATGGTGTGATAATTTTTGCGCCTTCGTTTGGCAGCTTTGGCAGTGAATTAATTGCGTGCCACATTATAAATTTTGGGCTCCCTTATTAAAGGCTTTCCTTTACATTCGCGGACAGCAAACACACACACACACACACTTGTGAATTCTCACACGCCGCAACAGCGACGAAAAATTCCAAAAGTTTGGTGGCATGTTGCAAAGTTGTTGGGTGTTGTTGTCGCCGGACGTGTGGGCATGTCAAGGCGTTGTCGCGTAAGTGGCAGCCAAACCAAGCCAAGCCAAGTCAAGCCAAAGTGTTTGCCCCACTGCCAGCCGATTTTCAAAGATCTTACGCAAATATTGCGCATACGCCGGGTGGCGCCCAAAAGAGATTTTCCTGGATGATTTGCAGAGGGTAAGGATAAGAAAATAATCAATAAATCAAAAGTTTGGGCTAAAACTACACTTTTCTAAGTTGTTTTTTTGATTTGTTTAAGCTATCAGTTTGAAATGATCAAACAATTTCTTTAACACTTAGTTTGTTCATGATTTATTTGTTAAGTTTGGAATTATAAACTTAATTTGTATTTGCTTAACACTTTAATTTTAATCATATTTGGGAATTTGCATAATAAGTTTATTAAAACTGTTCATTAGTTTTATCATTATAATGATATAAATTCTTTGAAGAACCAACAAGTAGAAACCTTCTCAAAAGATGACGGAACGGCAGGATCGAAAAAGGTCGCTCTTTTCAATTTGTTTTAAATATTTTTCCATTTTAGTTGGTTTATTATTTTAGAACTACGGTTTTTATTTTATTTAAATCGAATAAAAAGTACGACTGAATAAAAAGTACGCTTCCCTTTTTTTTTAGCTCGTTGATTTAAACACAAAATCATAGAGTTTACCTTTCCGGATTGCATTTTTGACCAAGCTCGCAAATTGAAAATCAAAGCAAGAAGAATATAATGAACTTTTCTTATTTAAACTAGACGAAGGACATTTTTCTCTGCTGAACAAAATAAGTTCAGTTTTTGTAAACGAAATTAAACGTAATAAAAAAACAATTTTATTTTCCCGATAAGTACAACTTAACCCAGTAAATATACAATTTCCTGGGCTTTTCCTAGTCTAGCCCATACATACATATATAAGAAAAATTTCCATATGCAACCCCTGATTCCTAGCTCCCACAACAACTGCCGACAGATACGATAATTCTGTGTCTCTTTCTAAAAGCACAAAATTTGCATATCAAACGCAGCAGAAAAACAACCAAAAAGCAGGCAAAACAGACGCCGCGCAGTCGCCTTTCATAACAACAACAACAATAGCAACAACTAAAGCACATACAACAACAACAACCGTAACAACTATAGCAAAAACAACTACGTCTGGGACATGAAGCTAATGCATGGACAATGTTTTCTTCCACTTTTTTTCTCGCTTTTGCAAAATTTGCGTATTCTGAACGATACGAAATTAAGTAAATTACAATATTGTACGATGATTGTCGTAGTCGAAGTTGTTGTTTGCTGTATTTGCTGTGCTATATTTGCGTGAAATTATTATGGCAATCGATTTGGGACCACACACACGCAGACGTTGCAAAAAAAAGCTACGAAGAAAAATAGTAATAAAACTGGCGATAAAATTATTATTGATTACTCATACGCCGCATGTAACGGCCTAATGAAAACGGGCTAACTGCGATGGGCTTTCTACGAATAATCGATAACGATGACGATGACGCGATCGCCAGTTAAAGATAGCAATAGCCAGCAATTATTTTCGTCATAAGTCAGCCAATGTGGCGACGACTTCTCGCTGCACTCGGCTTTAACTGAACTCGACTCGGCTTTTGGCCACCGACGCGCTGCACTCGCGAAAAACAACTTGTAAAGATTCAAAATCGCCACAGAACAACAATTTTACAAATAAGAGAAAATGTGTTTTTATTTTAAAGAAATCGTTTAACTAAAAATGTCTTTCAAAGGAAAGTTTTAAATTTGGTTTTTGAAAACTGCCAAAAAATTTTTTTTTTCTAATATGTAATGTGTTGGTTAACTATTCAGTTTATTCCCAGTTTTATTAATGACCTGATGGTTTATTACAAATAAATAAATAATCAATCGAGCGATAGCAGTTGATTTAAATTAAACGTTTGATAAAGTAAATCTTAAATTTTCGAAATTCCTTCACAAGATCATAAAAAAGTTATTTTAATAATTTCCTGGAAACAAATGAAATAAAAAGAAAAGGTATAAAATAAATCGATAAAATCAAAGGGACCGAAGTAATAATATAAAACATTTAAAATAATTTAACTTAGAAAAATCTAACTTTTTTTTTAAACAAATTTTAATTCATTTTAGAAATATGGTTGTAGTATTTAGAAATTATTTGCTACTTGTCAATTAAAGCTGTTTGTGTGTTTAGGAGCTACAAACAAAGCTTTGCCGAATTTCTTAAAAAAAAGTAGCCTTTTTTTTTTGAGTGTACTGTTGTTGTTGTGCTGGTTTTTTTCACAGCCACTCGCCTGTGTGAGTTTGCTCAGTTCGCATATATATATATATATATATAATTGTTGCGCTTCGCACACAAGCTTCCAAATAAGGGACGGCACATGTGAGCTGAGGAAGCTATAACTATCGCTGCAGGCTACGCAAATCGTTGGCGTTTCCACTTTCGCATAGATTTCGAGGGAAACCAACGCATGCCGCCAATCAGAAGTTCAGCCCGTTGATGCAACCGTCACTAAAGTGGTTCAGTTGTGCCAGGTGGTGACAAGTCGCCGTCGTCGGTGGTGCTGTGCTGCTGTTGTGCCTGCCCCAAAAGCGATCGACGATCAATGGCGATGGCGATGGCGGTGGCGGTGGCGACCAGGAGTCGGCTGTCGTGCAACATATGGCAGCGATGACAACGCATGTTAACAGCTTTTTAAAGTCGTTGCACAACGGCGGCAGCAAACAGCAAACAGCAAGAACAATAAGCGCCTTTTGCCACAATTCCCAGGCCGATAAGCCAGCCCAGCCGAATCGATGTTTATATATATATTCGCATTCGTATTCGCATTCGCATGCTTATTTAACCCCGCGTGCCACAAAAGGATGCCAAATTTGGCTGCAATCCGATATGAAATGTCCCAAAACTGCAGACAGGAAATCTCACGCGTGCCACCGGCAACATCGGCTCACTGGAGCGGATGGAGCTGAAGTATATTATCCAAAAATGCGGTCTGGCGTGCCTTTGAATTAAGGTATCGATTTAGCCCAGGCCAGCGGACCAAGCGGTGGTCATCTCTCCGTCAGTTCAGTTCAGTCATTTTCATTCATTGTTGGCGCGCGCTCATTGTTGGTGTGAAATTTAGCACAACAGCAACAGCAGCAAGAGCAGCAGCAGCACACAGCAGCAACATCAGCAAACGGCAGCAACATCAGCAAACGGCAGCAACATCAGCAACAAGTGGCTGCGGTTGCAATGAATCCGCATAACAGACATACAACAAACGGACGGACCGAGACTCTTAAAATGCGGCAAAATATTTCTTGCTGTTGCTCTGGCAGTGCCACTTTAGTTGCCGCCGTTGTTGTGGCCAACAAAAATACTTTTTAAACGCGCTGAAGCGTCAAGTCAGCCCAGCTTTCAACGGATACGCGCAGGATCAAGTGTTATAAATGTTAATTCGCAAATAATTGCAGCGGCCGCTACGAAAATACACTCGTTGGATTGCTTAATCGCAGTCAATCAGACGATGAGGCCAAGGCTTGGGTTCGCCTGTCTGCATCTCGGTCTAGGGAGTAAGAAAAAATGACTTTACCCAGGGTTTAATTGAAAATTTATGGCACTTTCATTAGCGCCGTCTGGTATGATGGCATTAAGTTCATTCCCAGCGAAAACTTTCAAATTTAGGAAGCGAAGAGAATGTATATATCATATAGGTAGAAATGATTACACACATATGTATCACATAGATTGTGTTGATTTCAACATTTGATTTTATTGTGGGCAGGAAATGAGCTGAACCAGCCGAACATCGATTGTTGTTAACTTTTGTTAACCGTGCGGACTGTGGGTAGAAGTCGGCTTTTGCCCCGTCCGTGTGGGAAGTCCGCGTGTGCTTCATTATATAATGAATTGGGAGATGGGCACAATCGCAATCGCAAACAAAACAAACGCCAGCTCAAAACTTTTTGCCTAGAATTTATTACTACACATGTTTTTCTTCTTCAAAGTACAGTTGGTCTGGAGTTCTGTCAATAACTTGCTATCAATTTAGATGTGCAAAAACCTGGCAAAGTTTTCAGTCATTGGTTAATGTTGAGAAAATATTTGTCAACACTTTATGGGCTTGTTATTTGGAAAATCATTGAAAACCATTAGGACTAGGAGGTAATAAAAGATTGTCAGATTAAAAACTGCCAAATATTTGGCCTGCAAATTTTTAAAAATGTCCCTGACATTGCAAAGCACAAAATATAATATACAAAGTAATTTTTAACTACAAGGTTAACAGAGTTTGTTGCATTTCTCCTAGTAAATTTAGAGATTTCAAAGAAACTACATAGTTTTTATTGCATGGCAGTAATAGCAATTGTAACTTTTAAGTCTTTAATTGATAAGAAAATAATAGGAAAAAGAAATTCATTTTGAACTGCATAAAAGTTGTATGCTTTTTCTCTTAGTTAATTTCCAGATTTTTCATTCCAACAATTAGGCAAAACATCTTCATAGAAAAATACACACTATGAGGCAACCAGACTCGGGGAAAAAAAGAGATATTCCCAGCCATAAATTGGTCAGTGAAGCGGAGCTGCCTTTGCCTATATAAGTAGCTAAGGCGGGGAGCGGTATGGCGCAAAAACCATAAGTTTCCTCCAAATCGCTGCCTCCGCCACGCTCCACTGGATGGGCGTTGCATTGGGCGTGGCTAGGCGGCGGCGGCGGTGCTAGAAGAGCCATGGCAAAGGGGTGGGGGGTGGTGGGTAGGCAAGCGGGCGGGAAGGTCGCAGAGATTTCAACGTGGATAGCAAAGAATTTTGATTAACTTGGAAAATCATTGGAGTAAGTCGGCTCGCTGCGATTGGGATTGGGTTTGGGTTTGGGATTGAGATTGGGAAACACAAACCACTGAGGCAGATAGACTCTAAAGCACACAATGTACGCATTATTTGTTTGCATTGCGGCCCAATAATTGCTTAACTAAATGTGAGTCCTGCTGAAAGGCCAAAAGCGCCTCGTTAAGGTCTCAGTCTGGCTTTTAAATAATCACAATGAAAGCAACAGGGCCAAAAGCAAGACAACTTGCCAGAAGAAAAAAAAAAACAAAAAAGCAAATACAAAAACACAATACAAAGAAATAAGAAGAAAACAAAACGATACAAAACGAAACGAAAGAAAAGAAAAAACGCTCACAAATTGTCATTTCTTAACCTTTTCAGATTGCGAAGGCGGCGAAGAAGCGGCGCAGAAGCAGAAGCAGAAGCAGTAGCATCAGCATCAGGAGTTGGAGTTGGAGGATGCCAAGCGGCCAAGTGGCCAAGTGGCCAGTTTGCCGGTCGCCGCCAGAAGTTGCCGACTCACAATGTGTGTGCGCAAAGGCTTTAAGAAATGCCGAATTCCAGAAGCTGCAGTACAATCAGTTGAATTAAAAAACGAGCGCACAGACAGTGGACGACGGCTGGATGGGATTGGGATTGGGGATGGGGATTGGGATTGGGGATGGAGATGGGGGATTTGCTGGCTGCTGAAGTTTCAGGGGCTCCACTGGAGGATCGCCGGCGATATCATCGCGTGGTGAGCGCGGGCTAGGAAATTAAGAGGACATTGTGGCGGCATGCGGTTAGAACTTGCAGCGGCGGCTTAAACACAAAATCCGCACTGGAGATTCCTTGCGTGGCTGCGTTGTTGGTGGCTTTTGGACAGCTGGACGCTGGCTGACAGAGGTCGCCCTCGTACGTAATCGACGAGCATTGCAAATGCTTTTGTCCTCCTCCAGCCAGCCTGCGTCTTGTGCTGCGCACGTGGCCATGTTGCTGACGCAGCAGCAGCAACAGCAAGCGGCATCAGCAGCAACATAAGCAGCAGCAAGCAGCAACAGCAGCAACAAGCAAACAGCAAATCATTGAAATGTCGTTAGAGGCTCGAGCGGCACGCAGCATCGATAGTCAGCGCAACCGCAAAATGCTTTTAATTTCTCAAACTGATATGCACCCGTGCTCCCACTGCCGTGGAGGAAAACTTGGGCCAGAGGTTCGACTTCCTTTGTTTGGTCTTATTTCTGCTTGCAGGTAATTCAACAGAAAGGTCCCCTGATGAGGTGGCAAGAGGGTAAAGATCAGCACATTACTTTGGACCAGAATCAGAGAGGTCACATCAATACAAATAATTGCAGGCACCCATAGAAATTCTATGAATATACACATTTATTTTTTTGGGAATAAAACGATGGCAAACATCCGAAAAAAGAAAAAAACTATGTTTATGAAAAGAAATTTATGCAATGAAACTAAAGTTCAAGCCAAAGAACGTGTTCAAAAATCTAAAGAAATTGTATCAACCTAGATTAATTTGTATTTACCTATTTTTAATTACTAAGCATGAAAAAAATGGTTTATCTGATCGGATTCTCAATTTTATATGACATTTTGCCAAATGTAATTAGATTCCTTAAAACAACTAATGAAATTATTGAAAATGTCTTCATGTCGTTCTTTGCACTATTAACCCTTTCAAACTATGCTAAAGCTAAGAAACACAAATCAAATTTTGTAATAAATACGAAATCGTAAAAGCCAACAAACTTACAGCTTTAGTTTTTACTGGATGGGTTTCGTGGGCGGCTTAGATGATGATGCGCAGGTGAGCGACCATAGAAGGTAATCTATGTAGCCATAACACCCGCGCAGACTGATGGATCGCACTCTTGATCCGAGCCAGATCTTATATACATAATGTGAGCTAGCAAATGTTGGCAAACAGCACAGCACAGCAAACAGCAAACAGCCCACTGCAAGTCAACAATTAACCTTGGCTGGACAAAGAGTTGGCGGCGGCAGAACGACCTACAGCAGCAGCGGTACAAGTTATGGATTTTATTTTATCAGTCAGCTGGCAGTCAGCTACCAGCGTTGACTACACAGGAAATAAAAAGTGAGGGGTTTGACAATAATGTTTGTGCTTTAAGCATAACTATTTGCTTACTACTTCTAAGCATATAGCGAAAATACTTTATAGAACCAACTTTGTTACAGCACTTTGTTAGATTTAAATTATAATTTTCAAATTGTATATATTTTATTTATTCTCAAAATATCCAAATGGGAGAGGTGTTAGGTAAATTATTTCTTTTTATTCGAGGTTTAAGGCAATAATTTCTTTGTGTGTAGAGCAACAACTGATGACCTGAGCCGGCGTTGGTGTCACACCCACAACATTTTGGCGTTCATTCATCGGCCCATGCTGAATGGAAAAACAGAGCTGAGTTGGAAAAAAACGAGGGACTGGGGCTGAGTGGAGCGGAATGGGACGCAGATCTTGGTGGCACACGTCATCGGGGCAACCAAGAGTGGTGGCCAGTGGTGCCTACGCCGAAGCTTTTGGCATTGAAAAGTACGAGCCACAAACGCGATTTGCATGCCAAGCCAGGAGAAAATCGAGGGGCAAACTCACAACAAACTCACAAGCTGACTAGCTGACTGACTGACTAACTGACTGACTGACTGGCTGTTGGTGCATGACGAGATTCAATGGTGGCTCTGATCGATTTATGAACTCGTCGTCGCCAGCATTGTTGTCATGACGTCACAAAGCCCCCGCAGACGAAACTTTTTGGATATTCGGGGTCTCTATGGGAGAAGCGGAAGCTCTTTGCAACATATCGAAAGGAAAACAAAAAATACATATATGCTCGAAAATACGAAAATACAAATTCATTCATGGAGAGCCGCCGAGGAAGGCAGCCCACTCGCCAGTTTAAGTTTATTACTGGCCGTGTGTAGGCTAACTAGAAACTTTGGGTTCGGGGCTTAGGCTTATCGCGGTGCTCTTAACCTTGCTCTTGAAACAGCTGGAAATATGTTTGGGGGCACTTTTACATTATATTGCGTCGATTTTTTTTTGTTTTCTGTTTATTATTTTATAATATTGCGCTAAATAATATATATGTATATATTTATATTCTTTTTGTATAGATACTATTTTGTGGTTTGTTTTTTAAACATATTTTGATGGCTTATTAGGTAAATTGCTTTAGGGTTATTCGATTTACGTCTTTTGTTTTGCTTCGGCGCATTGCACGATCTATTAAATAATAAATTTAACTAGTATTAAAGAAATTACTCGGCTTTCTGTTTGACAGAAGTGTTTTGTCGGTAATTAAATTATGTGTGCTCGCTTGTTGAGTATTTTCTTTAATGAAGTAAAAATTAATTAATAAATTAAATTTAAATTGCCTTTGATGTGAGAGAACTTGCTTTGAGCTGTTTTTGTAATTTGGTATGTAAATTGAAATGTACAATAAATATTAGTAATAAGAGCGAAATAAGCAAACAGCTCAAAGGTGATTAAGAAGCGGTTATGTTGCATGGAGTAATTTGGAACTTAAGTTTCTTTTTGGAATTTAGCCAGATCGGATAGTCCGTTTTGAGCGATTCGTCATGCAACATTCCAATTAGTAAGTGTCAATAAAAGCCAATTGGATCAATCAAATAAACATAACTATAGAGTGGTAAATACTACTAACATTAAGCTAAACGAATCCGGAAAATACGCTTAAAACTTTACGGAGCACGCTCATCACACACGCATTCAATCTCTCACACTCAGGAAAAACACGGCCGCCGGCGCATTCGACATTTGTATTTATTTGCTATCAAACTTGGTAACTAAGTGTTGTAAACGCACTGGAGCTGTTCACCCTTTAGACTCTGTACAGCAAATCTTTACGGAAAGTTTCCCCTTCTAGTTATGTATGTATCATATGTTCTAGGTATGTATGGTATTGCACTTATGGTTTAAAAGGACTAACTAACTAAAGCAGTCTCGGCTGTGTCTCGATGTGTCTCTAGTGGTTCGGTAGAATGGCACTGGGTTAGAAGCTGCAGCTGATGCGACAATTTAACTATTGCTATAGGCTATGGGCTATGGGATATGGGATTTGGGATATGGATTATGGACTATGGAATATGGGTTACACGGGAGGAGCTGTAGCTTTGCTATGGCACAGTCGCCTTTAAGTAAGAGTCTTGACTAGTATACAAAAAAAATGTAAATTACATTACAATTAATAAAAAAACACAAAACACTGCGATAAACAAGAACAAAACGAGCGGCGAGATCGTATTGGCCATGGATCCGAAATACGAGTATCGAAGTTCGATCAAGCCATTTGCTGCACTTTGGATCTGCTAAACATATAAACTGCTGTCTAACTAAACTGGCTTGGTTTTTCTGCGAGAAAGCGTCGAAGTTTGGTGTTTTGGTAATACAAAGTTTTTACACATACAAAAAAAAAATGATTCGAATTTGTGGGGAACAAGTTATTCTATCGTTTTTGTGAGGTCTGATGGAACTTTGCTAACTGGCTGTTACAGGTTTTCACTTTTACAGACTTTTTAGGCTGCTGATTTTGTTTTTGTCTTTTAAAGAGATTTTTAAAGAATTAAATAGTAATAAGTGCATTTTACTGGTAAAATGTTTTTGGCACCTACGTTTACAATATAATTAGATTGAATATTCAAATGTTGAAAGAATAGTTTTTAAGGCTAAACTATCACCCACTTCAAGCTCCATTGAAGGACAGCTTGAACATTATTACAATACAGTTTGTATACTCAAGTAAAATAGTACTGGATTTTATAAATAAATATTGTTGTATATAATAAAGGTAATTCGAGTCTGTGAAAGTGAAAACCAGAAAACAAGATCTACCCAATTTTAAGACCTTGACTGCCTAGCTTAGGTTCAGGAACTGATATTGAAAGCTATGTGCTGGAGGGGCTCACCACCCCAAGCCTCCGACGCTGTCCGCAGCAACCAAGTCCCAGATATTGCCTAGAGAGAATCCTAGCCAGAAACCTAGCGCTGCGCATGCGTGTGCGACATGTGCGAGTGCGTCGAGTGCGGCGGCGGCACGTGCGGGACGTGGGCGTGGTGCCCGTGTCCGCCGTACTGGGCGTGGGAAAGCGGCGAGGCCTGGCCACCGCTGTAGCCCGACTGCATCAGACTCTGCTCGAGGCTGTAGTGCGAGGGCGGCGCCGGCGGATGGCCCAGATGAGCGTGCCCGTGGTGGCCGTATATCAATTGTCTTACTTTCGAGTCCTCGTCGGCGATGTTGTAGCTGAGCTCCGTCTCCTCGAACCCGGTGGCCGACATCCGCTGGTCGCCGCCGCCGACGCTGGGCGGATCCGGCGAATTGAGGCAGGTCTGGATGAGCTGCTTGCCCGCCTCCGAGGTGATCATCGGCTGCAGCTTGCGCGTTGCAAATGTGTACACGTGGCCCGTCTCGCTGGCCACCAGCAGCATCACCTGTGTCCCGGTCAGCGTAGACAGCTCGTAGGCCTGCAAGTGAAGTGGAGAGAGAGCAGAGGATCGTGTTAAGTACTCGATGGTATCGGAATCGGTATCGGGTATCAGACTGGGAAGACTCGGAAGACTGGCCAGACTGGCGAAGCGTGTGTTGGCCGAGCGGCACATAAATTTACCCACCAAAGTATGCGATTATGTTGCAGCGATAAGAAGCGTTAAGCGTGGACCTCGAATCTGGCGGACTTTAAATTACCAGAGATGGCCACGTGATTTAAAGAGTTTATAAATGTGCTAGTTATTTTGGTGCTTCTAAAAGTAATTGAAAAACTATAGCTTATAAGCAATGATTTTTAAATGCAAATACATTTGAACCTAAAGGATTGCAAGCAAAATAAATTGTACATAATATCTGTTTAAATCTTTTATTTAGAACAAGTTTCTTGCTGTAAAAATTTTACCCTTTTTTAAAAGTGCTTCTAATTTTGATACTTCTAGAAGTTATCAAAAAAGAAGCTAAAACCTTTGTTACTATTGAATCTAAAGTGATGCCAACAATTGAGATCTTACGAAAGATCTGCTTTTACCTTTTTTATATAATATAACAACCATTATTTTGAAATAGAAATACTATTGAATTCAAAGGGGCTTTTTGGTTTAAAATAAAGACATTTTTTTAATCTATATCAGATAAAGGTGCCATATATTGTTTTATAAAACAAGCTTAATCTGCAATAAAACCAAGTAGATCACGGCAAAGACATTTCGTATGTTGTGTGCCAGAGAAATCAGTAAGTCGGACCCTTTTTCTTTTTGCTTTCCGCTCAGCACGCCCACGCAAGAGACCCGAAAGTCACGCAAGCATCGCGATGGAGCTGCACGCTGGATAACACCTCCCCGGGCCACAGACCGTGTTGCTGTACATTAGACGGTAGCCTAAGCTGCCTATCAACAGCTCGTAATTACTATAAAAGCGATAAAGTCGCTGTCGGTCTGGCGGGCAACAGTTTTTGCCACTTTTTCCACTACGCCACTGTGCCACTACTACTGCTGCTGCTGGCGAGAGTCGAACACAGCGCATAAATAACTGGCGAACCAAGAAGCAAACGCTTCGGAAACATTTATTAATATTAATGAAATTGTTGTACACATTGTTGGCGAGTCTGGATTGGGGATTGCGATTGCGATTGGGATTGGGGATCGCATCGGATCGGATTGGATTGGATTGGTTTCGGATGGGATGGGGGGATGCCCCACTCCATACACAGACATCGATTGGCTGCCAATTTTATATGTAACATGTGTAAATGCAAACAATTGACACGGTCCGAAAGCGGAATCTGAATCTGAATTTCGATTATTCTTGTTCTGATTCTGATTCTGCTTCTGAGTAGGTGTCGATTGTATGCCTAGGTACCGGGTATTGGGTGTTTGGTATTGGATATTGCGGATACCCGGGTAATCCGCAAAACAGGCCAACAATTCATGTCAATTTGAATTTCGAACAAAGACAAAAGGACACGACACTGCACTGGCGAGGATTGGGGTACGAAAGCGTTGACAGGACAAGAAGGCAGCAGCCCCAGAGACCGCGGCCCAGATGGAGAGTCATTTGTTAGAAGCCGATTGTTGCCTGTTTCCCGGCCCCTTCCTCCTTATGTTGTTGTTGTTCTTACAGCCTGTTGCATGTGGCCAAAAGGCGAGCCGACGTGGAGCCCGGCTTTCTGGGGGCTTATCTGGGCACAATCTGCCGACGAGGCTGCAGCCTTTAGCTTCCGTGCTGCTGCTGGGCCCCCGAAAACAATTCCCAAGCCAAAGCCAAAGCCAAAGCCTCGTGATTTCAATTTAACACCTTTTGGCGGCATTTTGCGCCTGTGTGCCCTTTTGGCCATGGCCAATTGTTGCGAACTTGTCCGTCGATGGCCGTGCATTATGCAGAAGCGAAAGCTCAAATCGATAACGGCCAACAGCCACAATAGCCCACGCAATTAGGCTGACCAGCCAAATGAGATCACTTCTGGACATTAGCTCACTTTTCACTTTTGTTGCCTTTTTTGGCCTCACCACCACAACCACCACCACCACCGCCCACCCACGCCAAAGATCTCCAGCTCGGCGGCCAGATCGAAATGACCAAAATTGGCCAGTGGAAAGCATGCCAACAGGTTGCCGCAACGCGACAACTCTTTGGGCCAAGTTCATTGGCCGCAATTTGTTGGTTGCTAGGGATTGCGAATTGCGAATTGCAGATTGCCTTTGCTTTTGCGCTTTTTTGCTGCGACCGCTGGTAGCGCCAAGTCCAAAATCCCATTGTCTGCCTGTCAACTGTCCGCCGGCTGGACATCGATGAGGGACCGCATCAAAGTCACCAAAACGATATTTTTTTGGAACGCATATAGCAGCGCAGCGCTCTTTTGTCCCGGGCGTGCGCCTGTCATAAGTTTGGCCCCCGAGAACCACAATTTCGAGTTGGGCGAGCCCACGTCCCAGGGGTCAAATGTTTTGGATGCCCTAAACATTAAAGTAAGGCCTAAAGACTCATTTTTATAAATTTAAGGAGTATAATAACTAAGTTCCTTTAGTTTACAATTTTTTAAAAGACTCTTGAATATATAAAATTAAACAAACATTTTTTTCTATTAAACTCATAAACTCAATCAACTCAACTTTTCTTTAGTTAAAGAATTTTAAAACAAAGTTCATATGCTGCACCTTGTTTTATTTATTCTTTTTATCTGTCTTCTGTTTATCTGCAATTATCTACAATATTTATTCATCTAGGGTATTGAAAACTTCGTTTTTGCAAAACATTCACCTCTTGATTTTTAGAGCTCCTACGATTTTGTTTTGTTTTTTGGCCTGCCTGGGTCAAATATTTCATAAGATTTTGTGTCTTGGGCAAAGATCGTGCTGAGATCGTGATTTAGCGCCGCGATGTTGATGCTTTTTTGTCTGATTTTGATCGGGGGTTTGGTCTAGCGGCCATAGAAGTCTATTTCAGAAATGTGAAAAATTTCATATGCAGCCGCCAGATCGATGGAAAGCAGCAGGAGCAAAGCAAATCCAGTGGCATTATGTAAGTTTGCGTGTGAAAATTGGTCATTTGAAAATGCCAAGGCACTGGCCACATTGCAACGAGTGGGGCAGAATCCGCAAGGAGCACGCATCAATTGTTTTTGGGGGAGGAGTGGTAGTGTAGTGGTGGGCCTGTGGATTGTGGGTAGCAACTGGTGGGCAGCAGCCTCCTTTGAATGCAATTGCGGCGGCAAATTAACATTTTATGAAGCCGAAAACAAAGGGAAACGCGGAATCGTGGGCTACCGCGCTTACACAACGCCGCCAAAGCGTTCAAACAGTTGGCCTAAACAGACGCGATCTGGCTAAAAACCAGAGGATCTGTGGTTACTGTTCTAGAGCGGAGCGAGGAAAGTTCGCTGGCACAGTGGTTGGGTCTATAAGTTTCAGAAAAGATTCTTAAAGGAGTTTTTAATCGTTTCTTTTCAGTCAATTCTTTGAATGTAAATCATATGGAGGATGTGTGGGTTACACATTAATCCCTAGTATTTGCATTTATTTAACTGTTTCATGTCTTAAACTTAAAATATAGATTTGAAGTTTCCAGAGATGAACTATAAATCACTTTAGTTGCCAAATCTTTCTATGATTAGATAAGAAAATATTGTAAAAATTGTAGCACAATCTAGCCAAAAACAAAAATAATTACACCAATTAGATTATTTGGACTAGTTGAAAAGTTTTCCAACAGGAAAAGTTAGCAGAATGGAAAATATTTTTTAACAAAAAAGAAACTTAAGAGTTTCTGTTTTTTAATACCAACATTGGGGCAACCAAGTTCACTGGTGTCAAAGGATGATAAGGATTATTATAAGGGAAATATTCGGTAACAAGCCATCTAATTGGCTACTTGAAGGGGATTTTCCTATCCTATCCTCACCACTGTGCCGATGGCCAAATGACGATAAATCCCCGCTCTTCCTGGAGAGCGGGTCAGAACAATGCCAGTTCTTAGGGAACTGAGTCCCCGAAGCATTTATTAATTGCACATGCGCTGGAAACGTGGCCCAATGTCAACATCCCAATTGCCAGAATCCCAATCGTGGTTGGGATCGTATGTGGGGTTGGGGGTTGGGGATTGGGGATCGGGATGGAATTGGGATGGGATCTTACCTTCTTCATGATGCCCGTTTTGCGCTTGGAGAAGGTCGTGTAGCGACGCAGCTTGTTGTCGATATATTCCATTTTGATTTTGACACGTCCCTTTGTCTTTTTGCCATTGGCGGGCGGTGATTTCTTGTTGGGCAGTGGGTTATAGCTGTCCACGGTGTCGTCGACCACTGGACCGCTGGACACGTTGTCCAGTCCTTGGAGCGTGAGTCCTCCGCCGGTGGAGCGATGGTGATCCTCGTAGCAATCGCTGCCGGAACGTTTAAGTCCCCGTTGCTGTTGTTGTTGCTGCTGGGGGTGCTGTTGTTGCTGCTGATGTTGCTGCTGCTGCTGTTGTTGTTGCTGCTGTTGCTGCTGCTGCTGTTGGGAGGCGTGTTGTGGGCTGTGGAGCGTTTGGCATTGGGTGGAGGGGGTGCTCCGCCGCCGCCGCCCGCCGGATTTGGTCGCTGCATGGGCGGCACACCGCCGCCCATGTTCTGCAGCAGACCGCCGGAGGGGGGGCGTGCCCCGCCCAGGGCGGCATTGCCGTACATGTCCGCCGGATCCGTCAGGCTCAACCCGATACTACTCATCGAGTAGTTCAGGTTGTAGCGCGAGTCGCCCCGCGTCGGATCCATTCTGAGGTAAAAGTTCTCCACCGTGGAGCCGTAGAAATCCAAGGCACCGCGCGCGTCTATTATTGCTTGGGTTTTCGGGGCTGCGGCACACTTTTCTTTCGCTTTATAGTACTACTTTCCTCGGATTGCTGCGGATCGCTTTTCTTCTTTTTTCTTCTTCTATATTCCAAAAATAAAACTACACACAAAAACAGAACAACGCGCGCGTTTTGCTGGCGTTTTTCGCTTATTGAGTATGTACTGGCAACGGGGAGCGCGTTTCTCGTGCGGTTTTCTTTGGCCCGGTTGCCTGGGGGCCTAACGCTTTTGGCCCGGTAATCGGACAACCCGGGTTTTTGGCCAGAAACGCGAATTTTTTAAGTGCAACGCCGACGTTTTGCAACACGCACACGCACGCACACACACACACACAGGAAAATTGACAGCTGACAGTCCTGCAGTGTTGGAATGTGGCGGAAGTCCAGGGATGCAGCGTTCGAGTGTTGCAAAGCAAAGTCGTTTGGCGGTTAATTTGAAATTTGTTGCAAAATACAGAGTTCTTGTTTGTTGTTGTAAGTTGTAGGTTTTGCTTGACTGTTTGTTTAAGTTGCTTTATTTATGGCGTTGAGTTTCTATATGGCTTTGTGTTTAAATTTAATTTATTGCTTCATGCTGATTATTTATTTATTTATTTAACTTTGTTTCAGGTATAATATTTTAAGCGATTTACTTCCTGATTTTTTTTTATTTATCCTCTAGTTTAGTTGTTTTTATTTTGCTGATCAATTTTTCGAGCTGTTGTCTTTCTTTTAAAGTATTTAAGTTTAATTTTATTTTGTCAGTTTCTTTTTTATCGTTATCATTGAAGGTTGTTTATTCCTCTATTTTTGAATGCTGCTTCCTTCCTTTAATTTATTTTGTCTTTTTATGGCTTTGTCTTTTAACTAATTTTTATTTTAGCTCTCAAGTCTTCCTCTTAGTGTCTCCTTTTTTTAATTTCCGTTTTTCTTCAAATTTTTGTTATAAAAATCCTTTTTTGATTTATTTGAACGCCGTGCAGTTATGGGAAATATTTATGGGAAATATTTGTGTGGTTTGTTTGTTCCGTATGCGCTGCATTAAGTTTGCTTATTTGTCGCTAGGCACTTGTTTGGACTGTTTACTTTATTTGTGGCGATTTTATTGTGGTTAATTCCAAATACGATTCGAAACGACGAGCTAAACTTGCGATCGATGGCTGACGTTGTGCTTCAGATGGCGTGCAAATGCCTAATAAACTTCGGTTTTTTGAAAAATACAACGACGATCTTCGTTCCAAACTTGGACCGAACCGGTTCTCTCTTTTCGAAAGAGAACGCCTTTCCGTATGCCGCTCTTCGATCGGAGGAAAAGAGTATTATGTACATGAAAACCCCCCCTATTTATTCGTTTTTTTTTATTTGTTTTTGTATGCCGCACCACTGTCTTTCATTTTGCAGAGGCGGCTGGCTTTATGGCTTAATTAATTAGATGGCCACGCCCCCATATGCATACTCATTCGCTGCGCAGGCGCATAGATTGGGGATTTCTGAGTAGAAAAATAGGTATATAGATGGTATACGGTTGGCTCCTCCCCCTAAAAAAAATACCACGTGATTGAGTTTTGTAATTACTTTGTACGCCATTTTAACGTGATCTTTTCGGCTATCAGCTTGTGTTAATTTAGTTAATTTGTTATTTTGTAATTTCTTTTTACAGATTTTACAGATTTTACAGCCATGCTTTTTGCTGGACATTGGACACTGGACATTTCAAGTCCCCACTGAGAGGAGACAAACAACAACAACAATAAAAAGCGATACACTTAAACTATGCCAGGAATTTTTTAGCCCCGGCCAATATGGTCAGAATGGTCAGAATGCTCTAGAGGATTTGCGTGGTGGGCCCACTTGTACACAGGAGCACGAGTATTTCGCCATGTCCTTAAATAGAGGTTCGCAAGAAATAGAGGTTCAGCCAGGCGCAGAAGGGGGCGGGTGGGCCAGTGGGCATGGCCACGTGCAGTGACTAACAGATAGCAGCAACAGCAGCAGCAGCAGCAGGGAGATATAACATATAGTAAGCGTAAGCGCAGATAAATCGATACACTCTCCTCCGCGATCAGCGATCTGAGATCTGCGATGGTGATGCATTCCCCCGGCTGCAAATGGTCATCGTTGCCTTTTCCAGCCATCGGTGTCGTTGTCGCCAGCTTGTCTCTTCCGCGAATAAGCCAGCTTCAGAGCATCTGAGCCAGGCTCCCCGATTCCTGGACCAGGACCACATCCACATCCACATCCACATCCACATCGTACTCCAACTGATGTCGATTTATCCCCTCCAGCCCCCCACCCGCACCCCCTTGCATTTAATTAGAATGAAATATAGGAACTCGCGCTCGGGCTCCTCGATGGTTTGTCTACCTGCCCGGGCTGCCTAATGATTTAAATTAATCATAATGACTGTCAAAATAGAACGTTTGCCGCTGGCAACGGATCATATAAGGATCGATCCACGCAGCGGGCACCCGGTCTTAGGGTTCATCTGCCTCCAACACACTGACAACAAATTGGGGCACTCGTCTAAGGACATTGGGGAAAGTATTTGTTGATATTACCATTATGTATTTCCTTGGGGTTTTGATAGCAAGTGATGACTTATTAAAGCTAGATGTTCAAACCCTGTTCTTATTTTGTTTTGTGATGTGGTTGATAAAGCCATAAAAGTTTATTGTTTAATTTTTTAAAAATGTCATAAATTCATATATTTTTTATTTTAACAATAATATATAAATAGTATAATAATCTTAGGCTTTTTTTTAATTTCACGAAATAAGCTTTGACATAAGATCTGCCTGAGCTTGCATAACTAAAAACCCAGTTATAAAGTATATATATTTAATCCATACATTTTTTTCTATTTGCTATGGGTGGGGAAAAATTTTTAAAATACAATTTTTATTATCCAAGCAAACAAAATTCGAAATAGGTTTTAAATAAATATTTCTTTGTCAACTTGTTGCAACAAAATTTAATAAAAAATGGATAAAAATGTTTTAGCTTACATTCAAAAGGTTTAACATTCAATGAAGTGATCTTAACCAATTTTTTTTTTATTAACACTTTAATTTTAACTTTAATTTTAGTTTTCTATTTTTTTATTTAGACGAAGAATTTCACTAGCTATTAGCTTTTATGTATCCATTTATGTCAATAAAAAGTCAATTACCTGTTTAATTTTGATTGCAATATAAATAATAAATCAATATAAATTATTATGATTTCATCAAATGATGTATGAATTTTCCCGAGTGCATGTCGATGGAGCTCCTGGTCCTGCTGACATTTCATCATACTCACACGGCCCGGCTTGTTGGCCTGGTCTAAGGTTCTCACAATTGTAGACGCGTTCTGTGCAGCGCTTACTAATTGGTTAGTTGGCCGCAGGCTGGGGTTTTTAGTTTTCAGTTTTCAGCCCGTGGTTGGCTGTGGCGATCCTCCTTTCTCCTTTCCCCTCGCCTTTCTCCAGCTGCAGTTGGCTGGCTCCAGTGCGGCTGTCTTTCTAGGCGAACGTCAGCCTGTCTGGCCGAGAAGTCTTGACTAAAAGGCCTCCAGCTCTCAGCTGGGAACAACTGCAACATGCTGCTGCTGCTGCTTGATGCTTTTTTTTGCCATTCGATTTTCCACGGAATTCTCCTCAGCTGAACATTTCTAATACTTAATTATTTGCCAGCGCTGGCTCGCCGTTTTACGTGCATTTATTTCAGCAATGGCGAGCAGAGGCTGCTGCTGCTCCTGTTCCTGCATTCCGCATTACGTAATCCTGGGCGAGTTCACCTTCAAAACGGAGCCACAGATCATCCAACATTGCTATTCACATACACCCGTCTATATTCCCGAATTTATATTTATAGACCAGGAGGAACGGTTTGTTCCATTTACGATTTCGAGCAACTTTTTGATTTGCCGTTTTGGTCTGTGTCGTGCAGCTAGCCACATTTATATATATATAGACTTTTTTACTATTTATAGAGCTTCTTGGGCATTTGCCGTAAGCCAAAGCCAGAGTGTTTTAAATAGTCGAAATATGTAAATATCTGTTTTGTCTTTTTTTAGTAGAATCATGTCACAAAGTGGGCAAGTATCTGCAAGATGTTGGGTGAGGATTTGGCTTAAGAAGTGAGATTTGATTGGAATTTCAGTGGGAAAATTTTTTTTGGGCTTGATAAAGATTTAAAAGAAGGGTTATTGTATTGAAATAAATTCTAAGGAGAAGTTCTTAATGATTAAGCATTAGGCATACATTTTTAAGCAATTATACATACATAGAAAACAACTAATATACATATACCTAGCAATTTGAATCAACACATAAATTAACACACAACTTCTGATACAAAAAATGAAAACATAAATTAGCATAAAACAAAAAAAATTTTATAATAGAAATTAATACAAATAAACAACTATTTTTAAATATGTCAGCGAAGACTTATTAATATATTCATAGAGCAAAATAAATATGTAATTTAATTTTAACAAAGAACAACATAACAGGCACATATTTATTTATTATTTGGTAAGTTAATAACATGGCGTTGATATAATAAAAACGCCACCAAGTTTTTTTAAATGCATTTTTAGAGACAAATATAAATGTTATCTTAAACAAAAGCAAGCAATTCCCCAAGTAATATTTAAAATAGAAAATCTGTTATTCTCAAACGAAGTTGCTTGATTTACACACTCAAACTACCAATCACACTCCTTATAGAGATGCGATTCGCGATTCGCGATCGGAGCAATGAATATATCTGATTGAATAAAAGAACGTGGCACATGTGGCATGCATCACCAAAAACTCAGGTGTCTAATTGGGCGCTGGGGTGACAATGAACCACTTAACCAAGCCAACTCCAGCTCCAGCTCCAACTCGATCACACTAAGCCATGAGATTGACAAAAGCCGGCAGAGAAAACCGCCAACGCCGAGGAGCCAGCTCAAAAGTCGAACCAATTGGCAATTGGTACAGGCGATCGCAATGTTTTTTTTTTTTTTCGTTTTTTGCCTCATGAATAACGCATAAGGATTGGCTTTGGAATCGGAATCGAAATCAGGATCGGGTTCGGGTTCGAGTTCTTCTGGGGCTTTTCGAGGTTTCGGGGCAATTGTCTGGACGTTTGTGTTACAATTTAAATAAAATTGCGGCTCCCTGGGCGAAAACAAAAGGAAAAGCAGACATCACATGGGGGTTTTGAGTTTGGGTTTTCGATTTTTCGGCTTTTCGGTTTTTGGTTTTCTTTTCAAGTTGCAAGTTGCAAGTACCGTTGGGGCACAGGAAACAAAAGCACCGCTACAATCATAAAACGATTAACAGGTCGTGACCGTTTCACCTGATTACCGGTAGTCCAGCTCATTTGCATGCGAGGCGCACGCTTTTTTCTGTCACTGTGACAAGTGCAGGAAGCTCGGAACTTCCTCTCCTCTCGACCACCACACACTTAGTTCTAACTTCCTCGCCTTCCGCGCATTTTAATTCACTCAATATTTAATTATGAATATCGAAAGACAGACAAAGGTTGGTGCGTGCCTCGCATGGAAGTGGCTAAATTCGAGGCGTATTCCCTTCGTTTTTGGCCCCAAGTCAAGTTTAGTTGGGGCACACTAACTGGGGACCTCTACAAATTAGAACAGAATTATCCCACGCATCTCGGATAATGTACGCGAAATACTTGATCGATTGCCAGCGATCGGTAGTTTGTTGTTCTTGCTGCTGCACTCCAGCAAACAAAAGCAGCAAAAGCAACAAAAACGACGGCAGACAAGGAGGATCGTCATCGTCGCAGACAGTCGAGAAAACCATCAGTTGCAGTGGCCAACAGAGAACAGCAAACAGCAAACAGCAAACAGCTAACAGAAAACAGCAGCTTGGGATCTTCGCATCTTCGGATCGTTGGATGGCACAACAAATTTCAGCGCGTAGAACGGTAACTTATTTTTTCCTACCCGCTAACTAAGGGGTAGTTAGTGTAGCTTGGGCTATAGGAAAGTTACAAAGTTAGATTCACTACTGGGCCACTTGTCATCTTACCAAATTTCCTTAAAATTTGTATATTTATGACTTAATGTTCTTTAATTTTTATTACTATTATTTGAAATTATTTGTTAAGATTTGTTTCCAACGCACAATTATGTATATATCTAAAATTGTTTAGCATTTTTACCTTTGTACTTTTATATCATAATTGTATATCGATATTTTGATGTTGTGATCTTTATTCTAAATTATATTTTTATAATTTTGTTTACCAAATGCTCAAATATATTTTCTTTAATTTGTACTTTTATATTACAATTGAAGTTTAATAATGTGGTTTTAAGATTTTGTAGATTAAGCTATTTCTATATTTTAAACAACACTTTTGACTGATTGTATTTCTTTTACGATCCACAAATCTACCTTTAATCAATTATCCTTAATGTTTATGACCTATTGATAAACTGAAATTGTATGAATACTTTTTACCAACGAATAAAGGATCCTTAGATGACGGGGTCTCCCCCATTCGAGATGTATCTGCCCAGCTGACTGGGGTCCACTTATTGTCAAGCTGCGCAGTGGAAAAAGGGGAGTCGGGGGATTGAGAGATCGGGGGATTCGATCCAAAGGAGTTGGAGGAGGAGGCTCACAGAGCGATGTCTCCAGTTTGGCTGTGATAAAATGTGCGTAAGTGATCAGTTGGAAGACAACGACTCGGACTCAGACTCGGAATCAGAGACTCAGAGACTCAGACTGCGACTGCGACTGAGACTGAGATTCAGACTGGCACTGCGACTTGGGGTTAAAATTCCTGGACTTGTGCGATTCCTGGCGTTTTTTGTGCGGCTGCTGCTGCTTTTTCAACTCTCTCGGCACTCGGCAGCATTTTAAAATTACAAGTATGTAATTTTACTGAAATCAAGCGCTCATATGAAAATTCCACTGGCACTGCAGAAGCTGTCGATCGATCTCGATCTCTCGGGCAATTGTGGAGCATTTTTAATTTGTGCTCGTGCACTTTTGCCTGGAAAACGGAGCAATGGATTGGATTCTACAGTGGATGGCAGTGGAGTGGAGGGAAGCGACCTTATCGCGCCCACTGTGCACAAATGCACACACAAAATGTCAATTCTGCGCACGTCGCTTCACCAGGCATCCCAATCAGTCGTGGCCCGGCCAGCCACTATATAGCCCCGCGATCCCCACCAAAATCTGGAAACGGAGAAGGGGGTGGACCAACTGGACTCCTGGCAGAGGCCCCATCAACTTTTGCTGGATACTGCTGCCTGGCAGCTCGTCATCATTATCTCTGCGCTCTGCCAACATCACAAATAATATGAGGAAAGCACACAAAAAGGCCAAGACAATCGGGAATCCAAGGAGCAAGGGACTTCTGGCCTGCAAATAAACTATTTCAATCAATGCGTTTGTCGTCGGGCCATCGATCGCATGCCAAATGTAGTTTGGTATCCTATACGATGAGTTGTGGGCTCTTCGTCTTGGGTTTTCGAGGTATTTTTTGGGTGGGGTGGAGATGGAAATGGTGAGGGGCAACACAACGTTTCTCTAACTTTTCGAATTTAAAAGTGCCAAGAAACATAAATAAGAGAATTATATTTAATTAAATATCTTATGAAATGATTAAATTATTAATAAGTTAATTATTGTTAATGATGCAATTAATGCTTTTAAATATGATTTCAATTTCAAATGTGCCGCCATTTACTTAGCAGTTAACTGCTTGAATGCAGTGAACTTCTTGCAAGCAGTAAATCCTCATTCTGTATAGATGGCGCCACAAAAGTTATCGAACCACTTGTGACTTATTAAAGAAACCGATATTGCAAGCAGTTTTCTAAACACCAAGCGCTTAAATTCAAAATGTAAAATCATTAAAAACTATACAGGGAACGCTTAATTAATATTACCAATAAAAACCATGTGTTTCAGAACTGCGTTCGGAAAAGCAAAACTGAAATGTGTTTACACGAAATATAATTAGGCTTAAATTTTGATTGTCATATCTTTAATTAGTTTACATATTTGTATTATCGATTAAGTAAAAAGAAACCACCAAGTAATTTGAATTTGTAATCCAATAAAAGTACTTACATTTTTAACCAGCAAATAAAATAAGTAGTACAAATGAAGTAAACTAAAAATGAATTAAATATTATAAAAGTACCTACGTTAATTCGTTAATAAAGTTCGAAATAAATCACTGGTGGTGTATAATTTATAACTTACCCTTTGATTGACTCATTGCTCCAAACGATTACATTTAATTCCCGAATAGCTTTACAGCAAACTCCAATTAGTGAAAACTCGGGCCATTTCCACCTAATAGCAGTGTACTTAACACCATTCAAAATGCAGCCAGTTCGACGACCCCAAACTCTTTTCCAAAAGGGGATTCTCGTTCTTTCGTGCTTCACTTTTGACTTTCTGACTTTCTGACTCTACTTCCACAGAAAGCGAGCCGTTCCCTGTTCACCTTGTGCTGATGACAACAGAAATTAATAATATTTTGTGCTGATGCCAGGCGAATCGCCAATGAAAGTGGCTGGCCGGCTCTTCGGCGAAAAGTTTTCGGTGCCTGGTGCTTAGAAAAGTATTCCCCACTTGCAGGGCCGTGAGAACAAAACCCGCGAGTCATAGTCATTCAACCCCATCGACTCGAGTTCATTGCGATCGGGTTCAAATTTAAGGAAGTACAAATTGGCAACGCGTCATCATCGAGATAAGGTAACTACAAAATCGCAAAGCAAAACAAAAGCGAAAACACTGCCTAGAAATGATTGGCCAAATCTCTCACTTATGGTTGTGTGTTTATAAACAAAATTTCGGTCTGATTTTTCGCATGTGTCAGACAACTCTTTTTTTTTTGGCGGAGTGCAACGAACGCCACTTGAGTTGTGAATTGTGGCTGCTACTCGTATTTGTTTTGTTTACGCGCATTCGCGGCTTTTGGCCGTCTTATCAGTCGTTTGCCAAAATATATAAAAATACAAATTTTAAGTATTGCGCGTGGTCGTTGTCGGCGGGCAGGTAAATACGCCTACGATATTTCTCGGCTCCGAGAAAAGAGATGAAGTAGATCAAATAGATATTAACAGACATTTTATCTTTGGTGTCGGCTAGACTTTCACTAACTTTAGTATCAATACGTAAATATTTGGCCATAATCCATATTTACATAAGTATAAACAAAGGGAAATTGTTTGGGGGCGGATGGCATTTGCATATTTTAATCTTATCATTGCCAGCACCTTGTGTGTTGACCAAAAGGTGCAAATAGAAAGACCTTTTAATTTATTACGTGTATGGAGACTTTAGAAGAGTCCTTAGGTTTAAAAATTTAATGAAGATTTCAACAAGAAAAATGAAGTTTATTGTGAACCAGTACCATCAGTTTGGATTAAAGCAAATAGGAAATCTTTTAAAATAAATATATATATATAAATATATAGTTGATTAATATAAATTGACTAAGAAATATTGTTACATGAAAGTAAAATTTGAGATATCAGTTAAGTTGATTAAATTGTTAATAAATGCACAACTTATTAATTTAATTAATTTTGAAACAGCTAAGCCAAGGCACAGCTAGTTAAATTAAACTTAATTTATATCAAATACGTCAAAAACTGTTTACTCTCAAAGTAAATAAAGCAGGAAAAGTAGTCGTTTACTTTGTATTGCTTTATTACCCAGTAGTTTCCCCATAAACAAGCTGATAAGATAAATAGGATCAAGAATCGATCTTGCCTCATTTAAATGACAGATGTCATCACCTTTGCCAGCTGATTAGCCCTGATCGATATCGGATCAGTTCTTGGGAAATTGCAACCCATAATGCAATACCCCAAGAACAATAAGGGTGCAGTTGAGATCGTTTTGAAATATTCGCATATATGTATATCTTTTGTGCACGCATAAGGAAGCAAAACTCTTTTTTGCACAATCCCGATGTAGTCATCGATATCGGCGATATTTCCAATTCGTTGCAATAGCTTGACTGATAAGCAGAACAGGAGAGAGGCTGTCCTGTCATCGACATCGGAATGGAATACCCTCTTATCGTGCAACTGCGCACGGGGCGTATGATTAATAAAATCCAAATAAACAAAAGGTAGATACACAGCGACAAAAAAAAAGGGAGGGAAGGTAAGTCAGGGGAGGGGAGAGGGGGACGAAAAGAGAGGCACACCTTCGGAAAGTAAACGACAACTTGACCCAAATTAAAGACACGAAAACTCAGGGGGCGAGAGTGAAAATGTAAGCAAAAGAGAGCCAAGAGCCAAGAGCCAAGAGACAGAGACAGCTTTTACAAATCGCTGCATTTAAATAAACAAAACTACGAGGCGTGCTAATTTTTATGAATTTCATAACATGATTTTAATTTTGAATCAGACAACGCTGCGTATTACGTGAAAGCTCTGCGATGCGTTGCGTTGCCACTGCCACTGCGACTGCGAAGTCACGCATGCGCGCCAAAAGTAAAGCCCGAAAAACTCCCCAAAAATCCGACGACTGCATTTCTAAGGCGAAAAAAGCTAGAGTCTAAACACAAATCGGAGTGGGCAAGGCCCCAAAAATACGGGGCGGGGGGTCGGGGGCTAGGAAGCGGATTGCCGGTTTTATGCGGGCGTGGTGTTGTTGTTTCTTCTTTTTTTCTTTATATAGCTTTTGCTGCTGCTTCTCCCAAAAACACCAAAACCAAAAGCAAACGAAAATGAAAGCGAGAGCACCAAGAAAAAACGCTGGCTGCGCAGTCGATGTTGTCTTTTGATTGGTGTGTGTGTGTGTGTTTTCTTGAGTTTGTATGCGTGCTTTTTGGCTGCCTTTGTGTGACGTCACTCGATCGAGCGAATAACGGTGCATTGAGTTTTTTGATGAAATACACAACTGCATATTTTAACTTTACAAGAAACAACATGTTCTAACTTTAAGGTGGGATTTTAATACATTTACATATGAACCACACAGAAAACAAATGTTTATTTTTTACCAAAGCTCGCTTATTAAGTTTATAATTCATTGTTGTCAAATGAGTTTTCTAAGAATCTATTTAACTTAAATTTTAGCTGGCAAGTAGTTTAAAAAACAATTTTCAGACTACTCAGAGAAAAAACTTAAAAAATCCCAGAAAGAATCATTCAAATTGTGTGTTAAAAAGTTATTAAAAAACTTATACAAAGTTAATTTTTACAAAAAAATAGTTAACATATTATAGGTAAATTTTGCGGAATATTCTGCCCAATATAATACAAAACTCTAGAGACAAATTAAGACTAATTAATTAAAAAGTCATTAAAAAACTTATAAAAAGTTTGTTTTTACAAAAAATATTTAAAATATAATAAGTAAACTTTACAAAACTTTCGGACCGAATAATAACAATAATAAATGTATTTTAACAGAATCAGTTTCATACAAAGTTTCTTCCTAGAAACTTAATTTGTGCCTTTAAAATACGCCAAAACTCACAACCAAAAGCCCAAATGCATATTATTTACGTTTAATACACTTACTTACACTCGGACTTTTTGCCTGCGGCAGTAAAAACAAGAACTTGCCAAGTGAACTGCCTTGCGACGAGAGTAAAAGTGATTGGGAAAAATTTTTGCTTTTTTTTTACCTGATCTTGGCTCTCCGCTCACTCTCATCCACAGGTAGTTGCTTTTGCTTTTGCTTTGCTGCCTTTGCTGTGCTGTTGCTTTGCTTGTTGCTGTTGTTGCTAGTGCTGTTGCTGTAAAGGCAGCGCAGTAACGGCGACGTCGACGTCTTTTTGGGGCTTTAGCGCGGTATGTGTGTTACATGCGCCGTCCGCTCATTTTCTTTTTTCTTCGGCTGCGTCGCTGCGCCAAAGACTTTTTCACTTTGCCGCGCGTTCGCATTTTGTCACAGTTACAATTTACCATTTGTCGGCGACGGACGCGCGCTCTCCAACTCAGTACGACAAATATACAAATCTCGAAGAAAACCTCGCTCAGCTAACGGTTCTTCAGGAGCGCTGTCGTTTCGTTTCTAACACCACCACAAATACCAACCAACTACTAACAACAAAAGGCAGCAGCGTCGGCCCGTCTCGTATAAAATCTGTTGCATCACTGCTGCGGCACTTCAGTCGTTCGAACGCGTGCGGCCGGAGAAGTGCAGTTAACAAATAATACAACAAAATAACAACAACAATAAGAATATTAAAAAAAAATAAATAAATAAGCAAACATGCTGGGCTGCAGTGACCATTTAGGCAGCCTACGATGAAGCTTAAAATATAGTTCATATATTCAAAAAAAAAATAAAGAGAAACGATAAACATTTCCAAAGACCTACTTACCTCAGTGCAATGCTTTAGGCCTTAAAAACAAAAAATAAACAACCAATTTTAAATTAAAATCTGAACTTATCTAAAAACAAAAAAAAGCAGCCAAAATTAACGCTTTACAAGGCATCAAGATTTTACCCTCCTTCGCGCAACTGAAAATGCTGAACATGGAGTCGCCGCAGATGTACGCCGATGCCGTTCAGACATTGGCCCAGCTGGACCTCAAAAAGGAGCCGCCTCTGCAGCAGGCCACCATTGGCCAAATCACCCTGACGGCCATGTCCACGGCACAGCAGCAGCAGCAACAGCAGCAACAGCAGCAGCAGCAACAGCAGCAGCAGCAGCAACAACAGCAGCAGCAGCAGCAACCTCAGCAGCAGACAACCGATGCCAACAACAATACTTCCCAGGATGCCGCACTCCTTGTTAAGCAACATGCCATGCATCAAATGCAACAGGTGGCCGCCTTGGGCAACAACAACAACCTGCTGCAGAAGCAAATGCTGCAGCAGTACACCACCCAAACGGATTTGGACGAGCTGACCACCCAGGAGATCACGCTGGATCTGCAGCACCTGATAGACGATCAGTTCAGGGACACGGAAACGCTGGGCATCTTCAGTGATATGGTGACCAGTCCGGGTGGCCTGTCGGCCACTCTGCCGCCCAGTGGCATGGTTTCGGCGGCGGCGAAGGTCCTGCAGCAGCAAACCCTGCGGAATCAGCATGGCTATGGGGGCAGAGGGGGCGGAGGTGGAGGAGGAGGCGGCGGCGGCGGTGGAGGAGCCCTGGCCTACATGCCACAGCCCGTGCATGCCACCTACAACAATTCCAGCGACGAGAACAGCTCCGTGGGCTCCGATTCCAGCACGATCAAGGAGGAACCCATCGATCCGGAGTACAGACGGCATCTGCAGGAGGCGGCCAACCAGCAGGTCGCCTTCATGGGCAACGGCGGTGGGCTGTACAATGGCTATGGGGCGGGGGTGAACGGGCTGTCGGGCGGGGGCAACCCCCTCAACGGCGGCAACACCACGCCCAGCAGCAACGGCAGCAATGGCAGCACCGGCAGCAGCAATGGCAGCCAGTTCACCAACCTGACGACCGCCAATGTCCTGGCCCATCACAATCTGCCCCACTTGGCGGCCGCCGCCGGAGCCCAGCACCTGTTGAAGCAGCACAGCAAGCTGCATGCCCAGCAGCAGCATCAGCAGCACCAGCACCAGCAGCAGCAGCATCGCAAGCACAGCAACAAGCACGTGGACAAGGGCACCGATGAGTACCGCAGGCGCCGGGAGCGCAACAACATTGCGGTGCGGAAGAGCAGGGAGAAGGCCAAGGTGCGGTCGCGGGAGGTGGAGGAGCGGGTGAAGAGCCTGCTCAAGGAGAAGGACGCCCTCATCCGGCAGCTCAGCGAGATGACCAACGAGTTGCAGTTGCACAAACAGATCTACATGCAGCTGATGAACCACGCCAATCCCGAAGTGAGTCGCGTGTGCCGCAGCTTCCTCAACACCAATGAGCATTCGCTGTAGCAGCAGATACAAAGAAAGTGTCCTTTGGGCATGCGATAGTATGTGTGTGTGTGTGACTGCCTGAGTGTGTGTGGGTGTGTAAGTGTGTGCATGTGTGTGTGTGTGTGAGAGAGACTCTGTCAAATCAAAGATTCAAAATGCTGTGTGGGTAGCTCGTAAGATCCATTTTCCTTCTGCTATTCATTGTTTTCAACTTAAGCAATTGGTTGTAAACGATGCAGCCAGTAGCCGCTGCACCGTTTACAGCCATCTGCAAAACTCTTTTGCCACATACCTCTGGCATTCCTTTGTACATTTTCTTCTACTCCACCCCCTTGTTATCATTGTAAAACATATTTTTGTACTTAATTCTTAACGACTGTAACATATATTTCGCACATTTTTTATACATAATCTTATACATTATATCTTATCATAAAGTTAAGCCAAAGAAAAATGTTAAAAATATTTATGTAAAAAAAAATAACACGCAGGAAAGAAAGAAAAAAAACATGGAAAATACAAAAAATCAAAACTTATTTATACACATCTAATTCAAATTTGTACATTACTTGATTTTGGTGTGCGGCTTTGCGCTATGCTTTATGCCACGCCCACTTCCACTTCCACTCCCACTCGCCCAGCCCCCTGCTTGAAAAAAAAATAATAAACACAAAAACATTAGCAAATCTTTAGTTGTTAAGCCGATCGCCCGGAACATCGAGTAACCGCTTTACCTGCACAAGAACCCTCGAAGGAACCCCTCTGCCCGTAATTAACAATTATCTAGCGAACTCGCCGAGTTTGCCGGGAATTCGCTTTTGAGAGAGCGCAGAAGATATGAATGCTATTAATTTGTAAGGCCAACGCAATGTTCTCATTTTAATTTATATATTCGTAAATTAAATATACACAAACAACAAAGAAAAACTGTAAAGCAAATCTAAATAAATTAAATAAAATTTACAATATACAAAGAAACTGTTTGTGATTCGTTTTTATTTCATTACATTATATATTTCAGCAGTTAATTTTTTTCTTGCACCTCTAAATTTCAGTACATTAGTTGGATTTATATGTGTAAAATGTATTTTATATTTTAATTGACTTCAGGAACTATAATTTGCAAAGCACTAAAACATCAGAACAGGTTTATTTTACTTATAAAAGAACTTAATAAATTTCATTAGAATATGCACAGAAATAAGTTTTTAATTTAATTTTTTTTTAATTCACTGATACTAATTAAATAATTCATATTCAAAGCATGATATTGGAAAAATATATATTTATCTTCAAAACCCAACGTTTGATCCCAATTATAGTCATTAAGTGCCTTGTATAGTTTATTGTATTTTTTTTTTATTTTTCCACAATTTATGTACCAAACTGCAATTAGCCCAAGACACAATATGAATCGAAAAGCCCTGCCAAAAAATGTCTAATTAAATGTCGGCCATATTTAGGCGACAAAACCCATCTGCTGGGGGCCAAAGACTAGAAAGAGACGCATCATGCCAGCCCCCGAGCAGTGAAAGAGAGGGGCAGTGTCTCTCCTTTGGGCCGTCGTCTTGCGATGGGACAAATAAGACAAGCCAATGCATTTTGGGCTGCCAGGCGCGACAGCCGCGACACCAGGGAAGTCGAAGGGAACACCAGCACAGCGGACCCCCAGACAATTGCACGGCGGCCCGTGTTGACACAATTTGACAGTAAGACAAACCCAAAACGAAAAGCAAATTTATAAGCGACAAGGCGAAAAAGAATTAATGCAACTTGAGAAACCGACAAATTAACGCGCCAGAGAAAGCCCAAACAAAAGGCCCAATGAAAATCTCTTACAGAAAAAAAAATAAAGCAAAACAAAACGCATGCCATGCCATGCCGACCTGGGGCAGATAATCACTTACAGACATTTGGGTTCGAGCTAAGCCCTTTTGGGCTAAAACTTTCTTTCCATCTGTATATGTATCTGTATCTGTATCTTGGTCAACTGCTGCTGCGTGCGCCCAATTTGTCTAGCTGCATTGTTGAGTACTTTGATTGATGAAAGCTAATTGCGCATGCACTCTAACCGAAAACCAAAAAAAAAAAAAAAAGTGAAATTGCTTTGAACTTGTGGGTGTCGCTTGGTAGCCACAAACCCCAAAGTAGCCCATACTTCAATTTAAAGCTCGACTTTGATAAGGGTTCTAAGCGGCTTAAGGTGAAAGTTTTTCCCACTGTTTTTACACCCCTCCTTCCATCCCCCCTTAAGTGCAAGATGCATCTGGGTTTTGGCAGGCGGACAAAAATTGCCGCACAATTACTGCCAAACTAAGCGCCAAGCACTCGGCGCGGCCACGAGGCGTATGAGTTATGAGTGGCGGCAGCAAAAAGTGATAAATTTGCAACTGCAACCATCAGGTGAGGCAGCAAACACACTTTATTCTGTCTTACCTGTGCGACGAGCTGATAAATGCTAATTACCGCAATAAAAGAGGCTGGGGAGATATCTTGACGGGACTTAAATCAGGAGGATAAAGTATTATAACGCCTAAAATTTATAAAAGCTGTCTTTATAATTTGTAAAAAACCAAAATGTTCTTAAAGTTAAAACATTTCAGGAAATTATATGATTAGGGCATTTCTATAAATCATTAAACTTCCAAAAATATTTGCAATTATATGATTTAACTTATCAAATGCCAATAAGTTGGTTGATTACATAAATTTTTTAGTAAACAATTCAGAAGCATTTAGTTAAACAAATAATAATAATGAGTACATTTCTAAACAAAATGACAAGCATTTAATAAAAAGAGAACATCAAATAAGCGTATAGTGAAATGGCCAGAAGCCTTCACTTAAACAAATAATAATAATAAGTACATTATTAAGCAATATGACAAGTTTTTAATAAAAAATTAATCATTAAATATAAAGAGTAGTTATTGGTAATTAGCAAATGAAAACTACCTCCCCTTGCTTAAAATATTATTTCAACTATTTCAGAAGTGTTTCCTAAGATGAAAAGAAGAATGTGTAATAATATTTTAGTTAAAGTTAACTTCATCTCTAACAAACGTAAACCTGTTAGTTCGATTTTAAATTCAGATATTCTGTAATAAAAATTTATAGATGTTGATAGTACTGTACAATTATAATACTGTTGGCTTTCTGAGCTAGTCACTGACTTAATCCAGTTACATGAGTGGTCTGAAACAATTTGAAAAGGGATAGTGAATAAAATGAAAGATTGGACCCCTTCGATCAGCGTCACTTTCGGTTTCCTCGGACCGTTATTGAAGTGATAAGCTCCAGATCCCGATCCAGCAGATCTCGATTCAGCATTCAGTTGTCATTCAATCCATCTTTCACACTCCAGTTCCACTTTGTCCGCGCCGCATTGTTGTGCCTCCGCGGCGCTTCATCACCGACTTTAGCTTTAGCTGCAGCGACTATAAAAACCATAACGGAAAAAAGTGGGTTACTTCATTTTTATTTTCATGCCCCAAGACGGCGAAAGAGATGGCAAGAGAAAGACATAAAGCGAGTGAGAGAGAGAGAGAGGGAGAGAGACCAACTTTACATCTATCTATCTATCTTTATTTTTTCTTTTTAGCACAGATTGAGTAATAGTTAGTTGTTTGGCTTACATCTTAGAGCCAGGCTTCGTTCCCTCTCTTTTGTGTTGGTATTCGCCTGGCAACGACGATCGTGTGGCCAACACAGAGTGGTTTCACTTTCTATGCCGACTTCGACTTCGACTTCGACTGCGACTGACTTTTGCTATCTAATACAGCCACCGCAACAACAATGGGCCATCCAAGTACACCGAAAGAAAATTTGTTATATATTAAACTATAGAAGTTTCACAGACAAATATAAAACACTAAAAACTCTTTAATATTTCGAATGTTTTATTTTTAATATAAAAAAAAATAAATAGTAAAATCACATTTTAAAAGAACTTTAAATTTAAATTGCAATTCATGTTGTGAAATTTACCAATAGTTTTAGAATTAATTTAACCTAAATTTTTGGCTTTCGTTGTAAATAAATTTTAGCTATAAATTATTTATGTTTATAGATATTTAAAATATTATTATATTATGTTTGGTTATATTTTAGGAATGTAGTTCCAACTATGTATTTAAAGTATCAAATGTAATTGTGTTTAAAATTGTAACAAACTGATGTCGATATCTGCAAAGAATAGGTATAAGAGACATAATGGACATATTTTTTCCATCAAAATATTATTTTTTTCAAAACCTTTTCTCGCAGTGCAGCAACAACAATCGCTCACCTCTTTTTCTTCGCGCTTTGTTGTTTTCTTTCCACAATACATTGACTATTTTCTTTTCGACCGACGACGCCATGTTGGCCGCAGAGTCTAAGACCCAGACTCAAACGCAAACGCACAGGCAAACTCGAGCTTGGAGTCTGAGATTCAGCCACACTCTCGGATGCCTGTATCTGTATCTGCATTTGTATCTGTATCTGTATCTGTATCTGTATCTGAGTGTGGGGGTTATGTAATAGTCACGACTGCTGCTGCTGTTGTTGCTGCTTTTAAAGATGCCTTTTCTTTTGTTGGGCCGTCTGCTGCCTGATGACCAAGTTAAGATATTATGTTCGTTATGTTGCGCTTATTAACGTGGCCCACAAAAATTGTTTAGCGTTTTGTTTTGCTTAAACGAATTTTCCGTTATAAATCAAGCGTACCACGCAAAATAGAGACATTTTTGTGCGGCCGACGTCCAGATGGTAAATCATCATCATATAAATTGTTTAGCCAAAGTGACCCACAGACGAAAATGATATCCCTTCTCCCCCTTTTCGATATTTTCCTTACGCAACTTGTCGAGTGGAAATGCAATCCATCTACCTTCTCTCGGTCCAATCAGTCGGCACTACCATTTGAAACAATTACACAGCTCCAACGGACATTAAAAAGAAATAATTTAACGCATAGTAAAAGTATCTTTGGGGAAAAGTAACGCACCCTTAGGGGAATTTAAAAGCAATTTATGGGCCTAGTTAGGCATTTGCACATTAAGAAAAAGAAGGGAGAGAAGGTAATGGTATTTGAAAGGCTGGAAACATATGCACATCAATATTTTATAAAATTGAATAATTCGTTTTTATATAAACACAAATTTATATTAAATTAACATTTTAATAAGAAATAAAAGTAATGGCTATGGTATGATTTAAAATTAGGTAACAAAGTAAAAGTAAATTACTTTACCAAGGGGCTCAGATCACACAGCACAAAAATAATAAGTTAATGACTTAATAAAAATTGTTTTTGGTGTTCCATATCATCATTTAATGTTTGATTAGAAATAAATGTATGCCAGTTGCAGCTGCAACTGAATCAATCACTCAAAATTAAAACAAAATGTTTGCCAGATGCATAAAATATATAGTAAAATAAATAAGTAATGTAAATAGAACACTCCCTTCAATAAAAGCCAACCGAAAAAAATAGCAAAATCAAATGAAAGCAAGAGGAAGAAGAGTAGGAAGAGAGCGAGACAAAACAAAACTAAACTAAATCTAAACCACTCACCCAAAGACCCATTGGCCTACTTTTCTTACAGAGCCCAGCAACAACAATAAAAATATAAAAAATGCTAGAAAATAATCTCAACGCCAACACACGCACACATGGCTAATCAACGGGTGTCTGTGTGTTTGTGCGTCAAAATTTACAAGGGGCGCCCTTTTCGAAAAAAGTCGAAAAAAACGAAGACGAAAACGAAGTCTTCCAAGAAAGCTGCGCGCGCTTCTATTTTCAGCTGCGATGGCGTCGACGTCGCCGTCTTTATCAATCTTGCTTAGGGGAGGGGGTGGTGAGGGGGTGGTAAAGGGCGGAGGGGGAAAGGGGAAGCGGTACGAGGGGGCGGGGCCGTTACTTATCTTAGGGCAAGACCCGCGTCCGCTGAGCGAACGAGATGGCTGCCAAAGGGCCAGACACTTGTTGCAAGCAGAACGCCCCACCAAAAAAAAAAAAAAACAGAGCAGCAACAACAAATTGACCCAATTTTTCGTACATTTTTTTCCTTTACTGCACACAGGCACAAACAACGCAATACAAATAAACCTAAATATGCGCCCTGAAGTCATAAAGAAATTTATACACACTGAAAACGAGAGATTGGAATTATAAATAAGGAATATTGTTAACATTTATACATTATTAATAAAGGTTCCTATAAAGATGTTTATTCAGTTACATTTTTATTAAGTACAAAAATATGTTTTTTACTACAAACACCTTAAATTAATCAACATTTTGTACAATTTTATGTTTGAATAATTAAGTACATACCTATTTGAAATTTTGTATTTTTGAGTCGGATTCAAAGACCAATTCCCAATCCATCAATTTAACTTCTTCTTAATTTAATTCAAAAACTAAAATTTATTTAAAACAATACAAATAATAATATAGTTGTAAATCAAGCCATTGGGTAATTAATTTAAAATGTATAGTTAAAATATATAAATATATTTATATGTATAAGCTATACCTTCTTTCTCTTGGTGTATATGCGACTAAGTGTGTGTATCTATAATGCTCCCTTAAAATTGAAATTGTTGTTAATTGTTGTTGCTGTTGTTGTTTGTTGTTTGCTTGGCGGCATTGTTGAGTTGTTTGCAGGGGGGAGATGAAGAGGGTGGTGTGGCAGGGGAAGGGGCTGCAGCAGCCCAACACCAGAATTCACTTTCAATTTCTCGGTTTTTTTTTTTATTTTTTTGGGCGCATTGAAAGAAGTGTTCTATGCTACAGTAACAACAACTGCCAGAGCAACAAAATTTTTCTTGACTTTGGGAAAAGTGGGTCAGCAGCTGTAAAATAGACTCCACCAGACTGGGGGCCCTGCACCACCCCCCCCAGTCCACCTCACCCCCTGCACCACCCACCTAAAGGCAATCAAATCGAAAAAGAGAGAAATGTTTGTGCATTGCCAGTGGAATGTGTCTGGATATGTGTATCTGCGATCTCTGACTCTGTTTAGACGGTGTCTATTTCTCCTTTGCCTGTTTTTTCCCGGCCCCGCCCCCTTTTGCCATTCGCCCACCCGGGGGCCTGTTAAGTAGGTCAGCACTTACGGCCCGATCGCATCCCCGATCCACAAGAGGTTTTCATTATCATGTGCAGCTGATGCAGCGACGGAGGCTGGCGGAAAAATTGTATCTTTAAGTATCCCCAGTGTGTTGTAACACCAGCTAGTAATGGCAAAAAGAAATGGTTTCTGGGCTTTTATGTCTAAACAATGCAGCAGCAACTTCATAAAATGTGTCTTTCCATAAGGAAAGGAGATAAAACAAATTGGAAATGTTTCTTTAAAGTACTTAGGATCTTGATAGATCACTACCAGAAACACCAAGAACATGTAAGGTTTATTTAAATATTATTTAGAACTCCGTTTACAAATTAAAGGAATATAACCAATTGTGACATTTTAAATACATAATTTAAATATAACTCAAAGTCCCAACAATAAACTAATTTTGATCAAAACAACACAACAGATCTTTATAAATGATTGCAAGAAAACAAAATAAAACCATTCATAAATTTTGTGTTTGTATGTTAGGCATCAATATGAATTTTAAAAGATACTTTTCAGTAACTAGCATCACAATTGTTTAATAAATTTTTGTTGGGGTTACTTAGCTTTAAACTCCAATTAATTATCACTTTAATTAATATAAATCCTAAAGATACTTGCCTTAGGGAATGCGTATATTCTAGACTACTTTGACTTTGTCTCGATGTCTCTTTATTTCCCCAATGTTCTCTCGTCCATTTATTTTCACTTAAAAATAGCACCAAAAAAAGGTTCATTTCCCAGAGAACAATGAAATCGGCAAAAATATGTGTGATTTTCTGCGTCGCATTTGTTATAGCAGCAGCCAAAATCCCAAAAATCCCAAAACACCAAGATCAGAAGCTGCCAACAAAATAAATAACTAAATAAAATGAATTACATTTGAATGTAATTAGTATAAGCATACAAATCTGCAAACTAGACGTTAAATCATGTGCTATATATTATGGTCAAATGTGTCAAGATCACACAAAACTGTTGATATCACTGCAATTGGGGAAGTACAGCGTGTTCTCAAGATTTTTAGTTTTTGTGTGGCGTGTTGAGAAGTTGTAAAAGGGAAAACTGTAATTTATGATAACAAAAGATGCTGTATTAAGGCAACAATAAAGTTTATTTGTGCTTTTCGGTTAAAGTAGGTCAATTATTTGATGTCTTCCTGTATGCGGTAATTTAATGAGTCACAGGTACAATGACTAACTTTTATTAAGTGGTTATATCCCAGGAGATTCACTTTCTTTGCGCTTCCTTTTTGGACCTCCACTCAGAGAAAAAATATCTTAAATTATAGATAATATAAAATATTGTTTGCGAATAAATTTCTTGGTCTTTATTGTTTATTAAGTGGAAAAAAATATCTTTGATAATAGTTTAGTTTTTAAACAACGTATTGAAAAAAAACCTCAAATGATACTCATGGTTACTCTTTCTCTTCAAAGAAGTGTTTAAAAATGTACTTTATTATTGGAATAACTCTTTGCAAAAAGGTTTTGCCTAATTAAATTTTTAAAAGAAAACTTGGCTTTAAGTGTTTAAGTGCAACCAGCTTTTTGACTCCTCATATGACCTTAAGGTAATACAATTCTATACTTTCTATGTTTAAGATATATTTTGTATTTAATTTATTTTATAAAAATGATGTTGTATATAAATACATGTATTTTTTTATTTATTGCTAAATTGATTTTGGCGCCAAAATCATAAGCCCACAGCCACCAGCGTTGCATTGGCATTGCCTCATTTCGCCGGCTCGACTCGACGCGGCTTGAGCTTGAAAGTAAAAGTGGTTTGGCTTTCTTTTGTGGCACACGCTTTTGGCGCTGCTTTCCAACAACATTGGCTTTGACTTCGGCTTTGGCTTTGGCCACAACTCGGCGACAACAACGACAACGACACAACAACGACAAGTTGTTGCCGTGTTGTTGAGTCCAAGGTCAAGAGGAAGACTTTGAAAATGCCTCAACAATGCGGTTGTGGATGTGGATGTGGATTTTGCCGCCGATGTGGATGAATAATGCAAGGTAAGAGTGAGAGTGAGAGTGAGAGTTGGTCAGGGAGAAGGGTTCACTGTGGCCTGAAGATCGGGCTTTGTCTTGGTTACCGTTATGCGGGCCAGTTCCGGTTTACGACTGGTTAACTGGTTGTTGATGGAGATGCAGATGAAGATGAAGATTCGATTCGGGGTCCCACAGCCAAGAGATTATCTCGAAATGTAGTCCATGTAACTGGCACAGCCACCAAAAGACGGAGGCGACGACGGGTTTTTTTATTTATAATTTTAAGCTTTTATGATTACGCGAAAAGCAAAAATGGTGGCTTAAAAATCATTTAACTTGGCTCGCATCTCATCTCCACCTGTTGTCGCCTAACTCTGGTTATTTTTATGCATAGTTAGTAACCGTTAACGGAACTTCAACCCGCAGGAGATGTATTTTCAGGGGCTCTGTTATTTCATTTAGCCCCAAAAAAGGGAAAGACAACAATTATGAGTGTCTGTTGCAATCGACCTGAACTAAAAGAAAAATGCATAAGCGTATGTAATATTATTACGATTATAATTTTTGGGGTAGTTAAAGACAATTAAATATGTGAGCGTTGACTTATATAATCGTTCGCCCTGTTAGCTATGACTGCCCCGTGTTATTTAATTGCCTCCAGCCAACGAGAAAAACGAAAAGTAAAAACTAAGGCAAGCAACCAGCGGCAGAGGCAAATAAAATGTGTTTTAAACAGTTAATGCAACTGCTTATGAAATGAGGTTGCCTCGACAATTAACTCGATAGTTGGCCAGGTCTTTTCGCCGGGATTTTATGTAAATGGGCACCAAGAGCAAGCCAAATAGTATTCGTATTCACCCGCGCAAAAATAAATAAATAAAACCTAAGACTGATTTTAGTGGGTGTCGCGTGGGCATAGATATTTGACATTTGATAGGGCCAAAGACAAAAGACAACACAGAAAAGTGTCAGAATCAACGCTCAGATTTAATTGCTATTTAAGTTTGTAATTTCAGCCAGTTGGCGGTTCCTTAACTTGACAAGAGCCGAAGCTTTAAGTACTCTAAGTAAGTACTCTACTTATAAGTAGATTTTTTTGGGATCTCTTATAAGTAATGCATTTCAAATATTTGTTGTTTAAGCAAATTATAAAATTTTTTATACCTATAAAGACAAATCAAACATATCTTTGTGTTTAAGCCCCATATCCCCAAAACACTTCATTGTCCCGCTGTCAGAGTTTTCAAACAAAACGAGAGACCCAGGAAAACAGAAAAGTTTTGTTTTGATTTATTTCTTTTACTTTTGGTTGAATAAAAAAAAGCGAAAGTGGCCGAGCCACAGTCGACACCTTTTCACTTTCAAGGCCGCGTAATCAAAACGCTTCGAACGCTGTCAATACGACGCGTCCGCAGCCAAAAAGACACCGAAATAAAAAGAAAATATAAACTACGGCACGAACACACCCGAAAAGACATCGGGAGTCACGCATGTGACCCACAGCACGGAAGTCGGACACCAAATAAAATTAGAAATAAATAAAATATCTCCGAAGCGGACAAATCAACAAACAAAAGATATTGTATCTGGTGCTTTGCTTCGGTTCGATACGGTTCGGCCCATGGCTTAGAATCATGAATGGGATGCAGTTTTATAGGCCACACGGCAGCTAGTTAGCGGGTTATATAATAGAAGTGTTAAGCGCTTGGCGACGCAACATCGGCTGCCTTAGGTCAGTGACGTAAGCCAATTTGAAAAGCGTTTACATTGGGAAGCGGAGTTTATCTAACGGATGCGCCTCGGGCCAGCGGAAGTTATAGGTCGAATGTTGCTTTGGCTAAAAAGAGATTAAATTGGGATTTTGAGTCAAAAGATTGAAGAAAAATATAAAAAAAAAAGATTAGAGAACAAGAGAAATAAATTTACAATTCTTTCTATGCAATTATCTTAAGATGGGAATGTATCTTAAAAAATATTTGAACTTTTTGTGTAATAAATAATAATTTTTCAACTATATCTTGCTTAATCGCAACTAGTTCCATAAATTATAAGAAAACTAAAAAAAAAACTTAAAATTATAAGCTTACGAATTTGTTTGTTAATTTTTTGTTCAATTTTGTTCATCTAACATAAGAAAATTCCAATAATATTTTCGGTGTTTTAAATACAATTAAGAAATGCAATCCCTTAAATTCAAGAGATTGATTTATTCAATTAAATTTAATAAATTGAATTTATTGTATCCAAGGGTTTTTTTCAGGTATAGCCTAATTGAGAAACTTTTTTAAAATTTTAAGCTTTAATGCGTAAACATGCAATATGATTTAGGAGTCTGTCAGTTTCAGACTTTATAAATAATTTCTTTTATACATATAAACATTTTCTTAATTTAATTCATCTAGTTTTATTTAATATTTTGTAACGAAAAGTAGCCGGGGGAATCTTCACCAATTGATAACTCCCTCCAGAGCCGATGAAAAGTGCACTTGGTGGAGTGCTTTCTGTGTGAAAATTGTGGAAAGGAAATACAACAAAAACTTGAACTCAAGTGTTGAAGTGTCTTAGACAAACAAACAAACAAGCGGCGGCAACAGGAACAACAACAACAACAGCAACAACAAAAGCAACACCAACAACGACAACAGGAACAACAACAACAACACTGGCATCGACAACACTAAGACACCAGACAGCGATGCCGACAAACAGACAAACGGGACACCCCAAGAAGGGGGCGGAGCAGGGGGGTGGTTGGGCGGTAAAAGGGGCAGGGGGGAAGGGGGAGCGACAGCCACACACTTGTAACTGCATGCTAACATGTTTCACCTAAAAAAAAAATAAACGGAAAAAGCAACAACAAATTTTATTTATTTATTAAACGAAAACAAAAAAAATAGATATATAGGCAAACTTGTTTATAATTGTTGCTGCTTTTTTGTTGTTGTTTTTACACACACATACACTCACTCTTTTTGGCCAGGCTACAAATGCGAATGTATGCATTAAAAAATATATGCAAATGGGAAGCTCCGACCATCCGCCTAAATTCATAAAGTTTTGGTTTTTTTTTTTTTGAGTCGAGTTGACAGGGGTTACATCACTTCACCGTTATGCGTATGACATTAATTTTTGCATACGACGACAGGCATAAATTAATTTCTTCTTTTTTAAAATCCCCACCAAAGCAGGAGCAGTTAAAAAGTTAAAAATTTAAAAAACCATCATTTATTTTGCTCCCCCTGGACAGTCACGCTGCTCTGATTGTGGTTCTTTGTTGGCCGCTTGCAAAATGGCCGAGTTTTGCCCAATATTTACCATTTCCTCACCAGCCCGAGCTTTTCCTTCAACGACTTTGAGAGCCCCGCTGGTGGCTCAGTTTTCCTTTCGCTTTCATTGACGCGTGAAGTGGCTCGGAGCGTAGGGCAGGAATATATAGTAGTCGAATAGTCGAAAAGTCGAATGGCAGCAGCTACAGCAGCAGCCAACCACAGCAAAAGCAGCAAGAAGAAACGGCTAAATCGCTGGATAATGTAACGAATATTTACATACACTTAAATGGGAATTCCATTAAAGTTATAGCCAATTTCTAAGTTGAGTCAGAGACTTACTAAAAGTAAGGTAAAGTTTACATAATATTAGCCATATTACACATTCAGAAAAAAATGAATGCCTCACGATTATAATACTGTGGTGTCACAGAAATCTCTAGATACTTTGTCATAGTTGGTTTCGATATCGCTGTATTTAAATATAGGTTTTCAAGTTGACTACATTTAATTTGTGAGATAATTTTTTAATTACGCTCTAAGAAATATATGCCACAGCGAAGATTAGTTGTACAAAATTATTTAAATGTGTGATTTTATGAACAGCAATGTACTTAAGTTTTTACATTTTAATGAAACCCTTAAGTTAAAAATTTTTTTAAATTAAACATTCAAAGTTTGATTAACCAATAAACAAAAATATGTCTAGTATGCCAATTTAAAAATACTGATTATGATATGTATGTACAACTAACAAAATGAAGTTGTAAGCAACACAAAATTATATCTGTATATTAAATTGTCGCTCAATATTCTAATAAACCAAATGTACCTTTTGCGCAGAGTATTCAAAAATGCTTAGTTAATGTGCATTACATTTTCGTGATTCTGATCGATATCGCCAAGCGAGCGTCTCGTCTCCGTAGTTAATAGAGTTTTTGTTGCAGACATAATCAGCGAAGCAGAAATGCGGCCCCAATCCCCATTTCCCCCCAGCCGAAAAAAAGCAAAAACAAAAAACTCCGTAGTCATAGTCATAGTGACTCCGCCATCCTTATAGATACCATGTGCTTTTTTCCGCCGGATTTTTGATGATCGAGTAATTAAGGCAAATGCCTAACCAAAAGATCCCCTGATCGAACTTCAATTTCAATTATTTGTCAGCGGCAGAAGGCCCACATGCTGCATAATACCCCAATATCGAACGATCGGCGTACGATAATTGATAATGGAAATATTCGTGTGTGAGAGTGTGTGTGTATGTGTATGTAAGCTGCATATAAGAAAACGGGGAAAAGACGGACGTCGAGGCACGAAAACCAGCAAGAAAATCAAGCAAACCAACCATAATAATATTAATTCCAGTGTGTGCCTCCACGTTCGTTGGTATTGGTATGAGAAACTGGGTCAGCGTGTCGACAAATATATGCACACATGTAAGTTGCTGTTGTTGCTGTTGCTGCTGTTGCTGCCGGGGAGCGATAGAAAGTGAAAACGAAGCAGCAGCAGCAGCAGCAACGGCGACTACGACAACAAAATGGCTATGACGAACGTACTGCGGCAAGAAAAATCACATAATCGCCGTCGACAGCGACGTCGGCATCAACAATAGCAACAACAACAGCAGCAGCAGCAACAACCACGACCAGCAACATCAAAAACAACAGCAACATCAAGACGAAGAAGGGCGATCGGCGGGCAAATGAATTATAATTTAGGGAAAATTATGCACGCAGCACTGTAAACATAAATAAATAAATAACAGAGCCATACAAAAAATTGAGGCACAAATTAAACTCACGTCGCCAAAATGGGTGAAAATAATAAAAAGAGTTTCTTTCGAACCCACTTTTGGGTGGCCCTTTCCAAAAATAAAAAAATCAAAACAATTATTATCAATTTTAATGGTCTTTGGATACTACATAAATCAAAACAGATCACATAACATTTTAGATTAAGTGGGAAAAGTTGCTGGAAGTCGTTAAGTTTTATATACTCTTTTGCTTAAATCTAAAAATTTAATCATGAAGATATATAAAGATGGTAAAATAAAAGCTTTTATGAGATCATATAAATTTTGTATAATAAGCTAACATAAGAAATAAATGGGCTGTAAAAAAAAGGAATTATTTAAAATTCTTTTTAACAAATAACTGTCTATTGTAATTTATTTAATCCCTTTAGTTAACTCCTTTCTAACATTTAATATTTTATTATACAAATGGCTTCTACATACGCTGCTCCTTTGCTTCCTCAAAAATATCACTAATACGCCATGTCTTCTGGCTTTCTAAGCACATGGCAAATCCACTAAGATAGCACTAAACTAGATGTTGCATAACTGGCAAGTCCCTATAACAGCATAGATACCAAATAATAGCCAAAGTACCGAAAAAAATCAATTTCATGTGGAAATTAGCGCACGTTTGTCGACTGTTTACCTTTGAGAGGGCCATAAATTGATGTGCCCCGAATAAAAACAAATGGAAAGAGAAGCCAAAATAGATAAATATGTCAACGGCAATACAAAGGGAATCAAAGTAATCCCCCGATCTCCCCGACATCTCCGGCATACCGATATAGCGATATAGCAGACACAATCAAAATCGTGACAAGGCAATTACAAGCGGCAAAGCGAAAGGGAGAAGGCAGCAGGAGAAGCCAAAGCCAAAGCCACAGCCACAGCCTTTGAGCCAAAATCTCTGCCGAATGGTCAACATTTTGAGTGAGTTGAGGAGCTCATATAGGATTTTATTGTGCGGAATAGCAAAGTAGTCCCCCAGGCCAGCAAAAGCAATGCAACCGGTTAAGGATAGGCCCGAAAAACTCCAACCACGCCCAAACAAGAAAGCGCGTGGAAGATTACAGGCCCGTGATTAGGCCAAACAAATGAACAGTGTGCCTATGAGTGGGCAGAACTGCAGCCCGAAAAGAAGCAACCGTCGACCAATATAGCGCTGGACTAACTGGCTAAGCTGCAAAAATCAACGAAGCGATGCAAAAAAAAAATGCACAACAAAAATCCAACGGCAGCAGGCGATTGCGAAAGCCTGCGAAGATACTCCAAGACAAGCCAAATCGTAGTCACAGTCACCGTTTGGCGATGGCCACGTGACAAATCACGGGTACTTGCCGTCCTGGCAATTCCGTGACACGAAACGGAATTGCTAAAAAAAATATAAATTTAAAGGGCGAACCAAAAAAGAATTTTTACAGAATTATTATAATCACTTTTTAAAGACTAACATATTTATTTGTGAACGTATTGATAAAACCCTGATTTCATTTGGTTTTTAGATTATAATTAATTGAGTTCAGATACCTACTTTCTTAGGAAAAATATGGTTTATTTCCCTTTCTATTTATATATATACATATATATTATATTATGTGTTATATATTTATTTAATCTTGTAAAGGGTTAAAATGCCTATAGATGTCGGCACATGAAAGTATTTATTTATTATTTCTATTTCGATGAACATGTGTAGAATTTGATTTAATTTTCTAAATTCCATTTTGTGACATATCCTGATTTTCCACACAATTTCATTGACTAGTATTTTCGATGCCTATTAGCTTTGGAAATTACCAAAATAGCTGGCTAAGAGTTTCTGACCCAAATTAGCGACTGCGTGACTGTTTTCTCGCTAATCACGACTCACTTGCCGCCCCCGTGACGAACCGCTTGCATCTCTAGTCGCCACTAAGTTAGTAAGTCACTAAGTCAGTAAGTCAGTCTGTCGGGCGGTATGCGAACTGCCCCCTTTCTAGTCCGCCCCTGCCATTCCATATTATTCCATGCCATTCCATACCATTCCATACCGCTCCATGCCAACCGAATCCAACCCACTCCCGCTCCGGTCGCGATCCCCAGATCTCCCCATTCCGTTTGGCATACATATTTGCTAGTAGCTAGTAGCTGGGTTTTGTTTTGTTTAGCGCTTTTGGCTCGGGCCCGGGCCCGGTTATATCATCGAGCACTCTTACGACGTGCCGCAGCCAAATGGTCAACAGCTTGGTCGCTTGGCTGAAGTCGCAGTCGCTCCAGCCGACCAGTAGACCAACAGACCAACAGACCAGCCGACTTAGGAGCCAAGAGCTGCACCGAAAGAAATTTTCTATATGCTTTTTAGCGAAAAGCCACTCCTCTGTGCGCACCTGGTTTTCAAAACTAATGTAGCAGTCTAAGTTTTTGAGTTAAGAATTTTAAACCTTACATATCTTAATAAATAATATTTATCTACTTAAAACAATTTTGATATTGAACAAAAACTAGCATACATTTCCCCCAAAAAATGATAGTAATAAACTAAGAAGTATGCAATGATTATGACAAACTGAATTAGCAAATAGCAAATTATCATATAAAATAATACAAAAGAATATTAAATGTTGAGACTCATAAATCTTATGGAGGTACGTTTATTAGAACACTTTAATTTGGATATAAGAAAAATCGTTTTTTAACTTGCATATTAAATTTAGATCCTTTATTATAAGTTCCTAGTTAGTTTTGCAACTCAAATAAGTTCCTAAATTAATTAAAGTTCCATTAATTTTGCTCCTTTCCAAATACAGAGCCATGTCTTTTGAAACACGTTTAATAATAGACTTCAGATTTAAAGATAATTTATAGTCATGAAAAAATGAAATATTTTAAGTATAGATTTAAAAATTCGACAATTTTTGAGTGCTGTCCAATAAGTGAACCGTGTTTTATTGGGATAATTAATAAATGTTATATGAAATAAAGTTAAATTTATTATGTTTAGGCGAGCCAAATTTTATTGGGGAAACTATACACATATTTGATTACATTAAATTCCTAAAATAAAGGTGAGTTCCACAAATTTTTTCCCCTGCAAAAACACAGCCATAAGAGCCATAGCTGTAGCCGTAGCCCGAGTCCAAGCCAAAAAGACCGAACGCGCGCTTTATGCATTTTGGAAGCGGTACGCGGCGGGGCGGGACAGAAAACGGCGCTAAATGGCCGAGTGGCCGACTGGTTGCTTGGCTGGTCAGCTGTCCGATCGGCGGATCGGTGGATCGCTGGAGTCCGGAGCCCCTGCCTCGCCCCTCGATCCCCATCGCCCCACTCTCACTATTCATTCATTCAGTTGTGCGTCGTCGCTCGCTGTATTTGAATAATGTTTGACCCAAATTCGAGTTTTGTGCGCTGTCTCTGTGTCTTTTTATTTTTTCCCTCCTGACAAGAAAGTGTTAGTTACTAACAAAAGCCTAGCTGAAAAGTCAACAATGTCTTTTATTTTATTTTGTTTTTTTTTTATTTCAACTTTTTGCATTCAAGCGGCTTTTATCATTTTGCTGTAACAGACAATCGGCCATTTTTTGGCTGCGTGTGAAAAGTTTCGTTCAGCATGCTAAAAGTCGACCATTAAGATATCAAAAATATGACAACAAAAATTCACAAAGTGGATTTGGCTTTCACGAAAAAAATAAACTGCAGGCCAAAGCAACCAAAATCATTCGAGAAACGCACATCGATGATTCAGACTCAGACTAGTAAACAACCATCGTCCTTGAGCCACGAGTCAACAGTTTATAAATAAAAACAAACCATTAGCCATGGGAAAGTTGTTGATAAATATTCAATTTATTTCTGGGCAATTCCCAGAGGGCTTGATCTCAATTTTTTTTGGGAAGGTAGATTGGTATCAGGAAATCATTAGGAGAACTATTAGAAAGGTATGTCTTCGGGCATTTACATTGGAAATGGGTTATGGATAAGCTAAAGACACTAATTTCCACTCCCTAATTTAATATTTCATTCGTTACATATCATTTTACGATTTCAGCCCTAATTTTTAACACCTTTGCAGAGGTGTAAATATTAGATAACATCAACGTTTTAATGTTTGTATTAAATTTGATTTAGGTTAAGTATCTTGTGCACTCATAGACCGCTATTGTGCCCAATTCCCCCGTTGGGCAGCAAAAACATGCTGCATCATTGACTGCCGTTAAAAGGCCATTTTACATATGACATAAAACAAAATAAGAGCCATGTGATCGTGCTTAACATATTTGGTTGGCTTAATGTTGCTCGTTGGCAGAGTGAAAAATCCGTAGCCAGCACATTAAATCATGGTGGAAAAAGAGAGCGCTCGCCGAGTTGAGCTGTTTACATGCAGTTAAACTTGATGAAAATGTCAAATGTTTTTAGTTTAAGACAAAGGCCACAGTCATACTCAAAAGTAATGAACAGGAAAACAAAAATGAAAAAAAATACCAGCAAGTGACAACAACAAACAGTGCAGGCAGCAACATTAAACAATCAAAAGCGCAGATACGTGAGCTTATGAACGTGGCTCGGAGTGTCAAACGTCGGCCACTTTAGTGAGCCCCAAAACGAAGTTGCAACTTTTGGCCCTAAAGTGCCTTTTCGCATGAATCACCATTCATCACAGGAGTCTTTTGTTCAGCAAAAGTCGTGGAAAATAAAAGCTTCTATAGCGAATTTGAATTTACAATAAGTTTTATGGTGTGTTATGTTGGGATCGTAAGAAAATGTACATAACTTAACAACAAAACAAAAATACCTAAGATTAAGCCACCGAAAGTTAATACATAAAATGTTTTATATGTTGATGGGTAGTAAAGCATTATTTAATTTATTGAACATACAAATTTAAATCTAATGTGTATTTTTGTTTTTTAATTTATAAACTCCTTTATTTAAGTTATTTGACTTATACTTTTAAATACAAAAATCTAAATCCAATGAATTTATTAAGTTTGTATTTATTAACGACTAAAAATAATATAATATACTGAAGAATAAAATAAAATGCTGCATAATCTAACCATTTCACCAAGCCCTTTAGTGTTCGAAGTCAATTGCAAAAGTACTTTTCTTTTTTTTTTAATTTAAAATATATGCCTTTAATTGTCTTCATTTTGTTGTATGCATATTTTTCTATTTCTGAGAAATCTAAATGGACCCAAAACATGCCGTTCCCCGTGGAAAAGCTTTACAGCTGCTATAGCTACCTTGCACTGTTTAGAATTTACAATGATGCCTCATTCACTCATAAATATGCACTACATTCGGCTATGTGTGTCTTTTGTTTATCAGCCGCAGAGTTCAATATATGCCGACTGCGATAAGTCTAAGAACTTGCTTCCTTTTCGCTTCTGGCTTCAGGCTTCAGGCTTCATCGAAATGCGCATTAATTTCTTAGCCTCATCTATAGTATATCTATGTGGATATATGTATCTATGTAAGGCAAGGCAATCAATCAAGCGACAGGCGGCACAATCAAATTAGCATTTGCATCAAATCGCATTGCAAATCTGCCGAGGCTGCTGCAAATCGGTGGGGAGATAGCGATGGCGATGGCGATGCCCGAACACTCGAGGTCCATTTCATTCAATTGGCAATAGTTATTAGCACCTATTTACCTTACCATAGTATACTACAACGACTTGCTACTACCTGTGGCAACAACTCATTAGACAAATTGCCCGGCTTCGCTCCGCTTCGATTTGATTGATTTGCAGCAATGGCAATTACAAGTGGCCAAAGAAGAAAAAGTATCTCCACTTGTTGTCAGTTTTGTAAGTCTGTTAAAAAAAAAAACTGGGGCGAACTGAGCTGCCTTTCTTGGGAATATAAAACATGAAAATGTGCCATAACGGCACGGCCAGTACTTTGTGTGTCTTCCAAATTAAATGGAGTTAACTGTTAGCCGACGACGTGCGTTAACCAAATGTCAACGGTTAATAAACCCGGCCCAAAATTAAACTCCACTCGAGATTCCACGAATTGGCAGGCGATAAAACATACGACCAAAGAAGATCTTGGCTTGTAAAACAGTGGCCAGTTGCCAATGGCCAGTGGCTAGGTATTTTGCCGATTACATGTTATGGCCAAAAGTGTTAATGGATGGCAGTTTCCACTGTAATAACCAAGGCATAAATTTACCCACTCGATGCCAAAGTTAATTAACACACAATCAGACACCAGCACATACACCTTAGACCAACTAAAAAACTAAAGAAGAGAAATAAAGAAGACAAAAAAAAAACTTTGCAATAATCACAAAACATACGTCGGCACTTCAATGCGCGAGAATGCACCGAAATTAGCCAAAATACAAAAAGTAAAGGAGAAGAGGAAAAGCCAAGAAAAACAGAAATTAAAGTTGTAAGATTACAACAGTAGCAGCAGATTGCCGCTGAGCTGTGTGTGTGTGTGTGTGTTTGGTTTTTGTTTTTTTTGGCTTCTTGTTGGCTTGGTTGGCAGAGGAGTCAGCCAGCCAGCATGCCATGTGAACCAATTTGTGGCATCAATCTCAGGCGTGATGTGAAATTGGCCAAGACGACTAACTAAATGAATCGCGGGAATGGCATTAGTTATTCTGCCTCGGATCACTTGACTCCTCCATTTGGGAGGTGACTGTGATGCAACTCTTTTCTCGAAATATTTTACCCACTAATTGTATGCTAAAATGATTGATAAATGCATTGGCTGAGTCACCATACGTTAGTCATCTATAAAATATCTGCAAGTCGCGGCAAGTCATTTGGTCATTGTTGGCAAATTAGGTAAATATATATGTTCCAAATAACGTATCCTGCTAGACATTTTAGCATCAAGTTACTTTCAAAAATCAACTTGTAGTGCCTGGCTATGGCATTTAAACAATCAATAAAACAAAGTTATATCATTAATTACAAAAAATTATAGCAAGCCAATAAACTTGCAATAAAAAAAATATTTTATTTATAATTTACAAGAAATAAAAAAAGCCAAAGGCTTTTCGATTGAATTTTTAACTATATTACAACATTTAAAAACATTGCCTCAACACAAATTTTGTATTTTAATTGTCTTACATTTTAAAATAAATAACCATGATATAAGCTAAAAGTAATTTCTACAGTAGGTAGTTAAAAAAATTGTAAAAGAATAAATCTCCAAATATAGTGATACCACAACACCCAAAGAAAAATCGCATAGTAAATTTAACATTAAAATAATTGAATGATTCATAGTTTTTCAAGACATAAACATGTTTTTAGATAATGTAATTATTAACATTTTAATTGGTTTATCCAAAAGGAAAATTGTAGATTTAAATTTTTTTGAATTTAAAATTAAATTTGTATTATTATTATTATTATTTATATATTTATATCATATTTAATTAAAAGTGCAAATATTTGGATTCACCATGATTTTTTTCTGAGTACAGATAAAATTTAGCCAACAAATTATTTGCTATTAAAGAATGTTTAAATCTGCGAAAAGTGATCGATGAACATAGTTAAAGTCTATTAACCAACGGAATTAACTGCTAATACTATTGATTCGTCCTTGAGTGCCCATAAGTTTTAGTGCATTGATTTACACGAGTAATTTGCATGTACTGGGCCAAAGCTCTTAAAACTTTTCGTATATCATTTGTTTATGACAGCGCTAAGAGCGTTGTTTGCTGATTTTGTTAGAAAAAAAAACTCTGGTTGGGTTAAATTCAGTGATTCGACTTAGAAGGCCCAGCCCAAGCCAAAACTCACCTGAAGCACTTCCGCTGCACTTACATGCAGTCAGGCACTTGTTGTTGCCCAGAAACTTGGCAACGCCGCAAGTGAACGTCTGCCAAACAAAATGAACATATGAGTCGGGGTTTTCGCTTTTTTGGATTTTTTCTTACGATTTTTTGGATTTGTTTTTTGGGGCCCACTGCGGTCGCATCAATGACCAAGTCAAGCGTGTATTTTCGTGTGGGCCTCTTAGTATCTTGGCTTTGCGGATTTTCCTGGCCTAGCTGCAATTTGTCTCGTTATTGTTGTTCTACTCGTGTTTGTCTGTAAACCACAAAAGACAACCAAGAAAAACACGTAGAAAATTGATGGCAGAAAATCCGAAAATCAGAAAATCAAAATGCAGCGTAGATCGGCTCTAGCCGCCGTTGTCTAAGTCCAATCTAAACTAGTCGAGGCGTTTGCGGTGGCTTTTGCTTTTGGTTTTGCTTTTGGCTACCACAGAGTGCATTGACGTGTTGTTTGCATGTGCCCCCATACCCCCAGCCCCCAGCCACGCCCCCTTGCCACTTTACGCCCCAGTCTTCAAGCGGGTTTCGTTTTTTGGCTTTCTGAAGAATCGGCAACTAGCTGAAAAAAACAAGATTTTTTGTTTAATTTTGCTGTTTTTTTTTATTTTTTGTGTGTTTCTACTGTAGTATCTCGGCGAGTGCAATGCACTTCCCCCAGCAAAGTCTCCAGCTTCAGCTTCAGCGTCAGCTTCAGCTTCAGATAGTCGGGGCTGCACAAGTCGAGATCGAAAAGCTGCAGATATAGCCAGCAGATCCAGCCGAGTGAGGAGTAGGTAGGTAGGTTGGTAGTATAAGTGTAAGTGTAAGTGCAAGTATAGGTAGGTTGTTGTCGTCTCGGGAAACTGGGTCAATCACTGCTGCCTCGCTTCATGTTTCGGATTTTCTTACCATTGCCTCCTTCTGCCGGACGACGACGACGACTACGACGACTGGCTTTTTGGATGACGATGACGGCGCCAAATGAGTGTAAGTTGGCAACTATTTTATTGCTTTTTCATTTGCCTATTTCCAAGCGATGTTTTGCTGCACACCGAAAAAATGTGTGAGTGGTCAATACGATTGGAATAAGAAAAAATAAACTTATTTTTTTAAAGTTTCTAAAAAAAGTGATCTATTGGGGCTATATAATCAAATTATTTATTTAAAATAATTATTAAGTGTATCATAAGCTTAATCTGTTAAATTTGATAAGATTACTTCTTCAAGATAAAAACAATAAGTTTTTGCTGTTGCTAGTTGGATATTAATATTGGAAAAGTTTATTTAATGAACGCTTCATTTAAAAAAAAAGATTTGTGTTTTTAGTTCCTTTAATGTTACAATTATACACATAAACCACAGATGTTTTGTAGTTTATAAGTAAGATAAGATTTCTTTATATTGTACATGCAAAACCAAAGTTTTCAGAGTACAAAGCCAGACTGCATATAAACATAAATGTTTTTACTTAGTTAAAATATTCTATTTTCTACCAGTTAAAACAATAAGAAAAATCTATACATTTAGAAATCTTTCAGTGATTGAGGCTGTTGAATTTGCAGCCAGGGACTTACAGATTGATAAGGGTTTCTTCGGCTTCTGACTTGGCCTACTTTTCAGAGGCGGGTTCTCAGCTCCAGTAGGGGGACTTCCGCTCAGCATAAACCTTCCCTTTGACCTGTTGGACTGACATAACTAACGGTTAAACGCACTTTAACCGGTCACTAATGTGGCAGTCGGAAGAACGTGTTATAATGGTTTTTGCCGGCTCAAAAAAAGGTTCTCGACTCTCTGTTCTCGGTTCTCGTCGTCATTCAGAAAAGCCGGCCGGCTCATTCGATCAAAAACAAAAATAAAACTGGTTCTCTCTTGCATTTGCCTCTTCTTTCCGTTTTTGTTCCGTATGTCTGGGGTTTTGTTCTTAGCCGACTTTGTTATTGGCTGGTTTTTTATGTAAAGCTTTGTTTCTGTCACGAGACCGCTAAAGTCGCTTAATGTCTTTTAATTCTAGTGAATTGCCGCATATGAGGGCCGAGAGAGTCGGCTAATGGAAAGGTTTGTGCGACTCTGAGATCCGCTCGAGATTATAATGTTGGCTCTGCGCTTTTTTAATGCGTGTGGCAAGTAGATTTTTATGTGGAAAAAATTACAGTTAATTGGTTGGACTTTTCGAGAAAATTTAACAAACATATGAGTAAGACAAACTACTTTTTCTTTATTTATATAAAAATCATTGTCTTAAATGTTTTTGCCAAAAGGGTAAATACAAAAAGGAAAACAAATGACTAAGTCTTAATTTGTTTTAATTGTTGTAGGAGCTATACCAGTTAAACCCATGGAAAATTAGTTCATTCTTGGGAATTTTATTTTAAGAAAGTAATCGATAAAATGTCTTGTTGTTGTTTTGTCTTAAGATTTTTTTTTCAAATATGTTGAAATGTAGCACTGCTATGTGGTGTCTTCAGAGGTTAGAACAAAAAGGACTCAAACATGTCAAAAAGTGTGCTAAAAATAAAAATAGTTTTAATTTGGAACCGATCGTTGTTAAGTCATGATGTCCGCAATTTTTAAAAACGTGGTTTCGAGAAAAACGTGCTTAAAGTTTCCGAAGGAGATGCCTATGGCTGCAAGCGGTCACAGGATATTTAAAAAAAAGTAATACAAATAAAAAAAATGATTTTTAAAATACCCTATACTAAAATGGTCCCTTAAGGTTCTCAAGCTGGTTTAACCTTTTGCTTAAAAGAGAGCTGGTTTTCAAAAAATAAAGGCTATTTTAAATGAATGGTTAATAACTTTATAAGTTCCAGAAATAAATAAGTTGTTGATTTTATACCTTATCGAATTGATTTATAAGGATGCTACATTTTAAACATTTTTTTTACTATATAGAAAGCTTTCCATACCATTGGAGATTAAATAATAAAGAATTCTTAACGGTTATGTTGCGCTTTTTTAAACTGCTTGATCACGGCGTTGCCAGTCAGTCGGGCAGTTTCTTATATTACTTGCTATATTATTTTGATAGATGGCGCTACTCAACTCTACATCTTACGTTTGCGTACGGTCTTACACGTTATCTACATTCAAGTAAAATTCTACATTCAACCGTTTTTAAGCCATCTGGCAATGACATGCGAAACTGCCACTTGGCAGTTAAAAAACACAACGATGGTAAATATTCACTGGTTAATAGATTCAGCACTTAAAGTAATTAAAACAAGAATTAAAATCATTAATGTATTTATATCAATCAATCATGTTGAAACAATTTGCATACTTCATTGTTATATTAAACAGAAGTTTTTAAATAATAAAACTTAGTAACCCAAAGATAGTGTTTTCCCATAAGTCAAAGTCGGTTGATAATTTTAAATAAATTCCATTTATTATGTGTCAAAAATGTTTGCCATTATTAGTCATTTATTTGGGTAGAAATGTTTTGTTTATTCATATAAAACTACAAGAGAAAGTACTGCACACGAATACAAAGTGAATATATTGTGCCCTAAGATTATGTAAATACAATTGCGGATGCATTTTAGAAATTGCCTTTATTGGAGGATCTCATGAGAGTGGTCAATCGATTATCTTTGGATAAGCTCGTATCGTAAATAGCTCTAAATGTATGTATTGCCAAATTGTCTTAATGTCGTGTTGGACATTGGACACATCTCGAGAGTTCCGTATAAATTCGTTTTCCTTCGAAATACTAGATACTTGTGGTTCTCTATCTTGCTAACGTTGTTGCAATATAAATAATTGTATAAAAATGTAGTCAGTTAAAAGTAGGGGCTATGAAAAGTGCTGGTGAAAGATGGGTACAGTGGGGTGAAAATGGCTGCGAGAAATGCGATAGACGTGCCTCCGTGTAAAGTGTATGGCGTATAGCGTAGAGGACGGTGACAAAAGTGCCGAAAAATAGACAAAAAGATGAAGATGAAGATGAAGATGCGTGATGCTAGATGTGAGATGTGAGATGTGAGATGATGAATGAGTAATGGGGAATAGAAGAGGAAGCATGAGCTTTTGGAACATTTCCGTTTGATGTTCTAACTACGCTGGACCTTCCTGTCTGTCTGTCCGTGTGTCTGTGTGTCTGTCTGTCTGTCTGTCTGTGTGTTCGAGTGTCCTGTCTGTGTGCGATTGTAGTGGTGTGTGTGTGTGTATGTCCGATGGGGTCAAAGGATGCCGCAGTGCTTGGCCGCCAGCTGGTGCCGCATGCCGCGCAGCAACCGGACATCCCCGCCCTCACGCACGCCCCCCATTCCTCTGGCCACACCATTAAATACAATCGCCCTCGACCTCCTCCTGATTGACATCCGGATCGAACTCGTCGTCGGCGGTGGCCTCCTGGTACTGCTGGTACTCGGACACCAGGTCGTTCATGTTGCTCTCCGCCTCCGTGAACTCCATCTCGTCCATGCCCTCGCCGGTGTACCAGTGCAAGAAGGCCTTGCGCCGGAACATGGCCGAGAACTGCTCGGAGATGCGCTTGAACAGCTCCTGGATGGCCGTGGTGTTGCCGATGAACGTGGAGGACATCTTCAGGCCCTTCGGCGGGATATCGCACACGGCCGTCTTCACGTTGTTCGGGATCCACTCGACGAAGTACGAGCTATTCTTGTTCTGCACCGCCAGCATCTGCTCGTCCACCTCCTTCATGGACATGCGTCCGCGGAAGACGGCGGCCACCGTGAGGTAGCGACCATGGCGCGGATCACAGGCGGCCATCATGTTCTTCGCGTCGAACATCTGCTGGGTCAGCTCTGGAACGGTCAGGGCACGGTACTGCTGCGATCCCCGCGAGGTGAGGGGCGCAAAGCCGGGCATGAAGAAGTGCAGGCGTGGGAATGGAACCATGTTGACCGCCAGCTTGCGCAGATCGGCATTCAACTGGCCGGGGAATCGCAGGCAGGTGGTCACGCCCGACATGGTCAGCGAGACCAGGTGGTTCAGATCCCCGTAGCTGGGATTCGACACCTTCAGGGTCCTGAAACAGATGTCGTACAGCGCCTCGTTGTCGATGCAGTACGTCTCGTCCGTGTTCTCCACCAGCTGGTGGATCGACAGCGTGGCATTGTAGGGCTCCACCACGGTGTCGGATACCTTGGGCGACGGCACCACCGAGTAGGTGTTCATTATGCGGTCCGGGTACTCCTCGCGAATCTTCGAGATCAGCAGAGTGCCCATTCCGGAGCCAGTTCCTCCACCCAGCGAGTGCGTCAGTTGGAAGCCCTGCAAAATGATGGGCATTAGATATTATTAGCAGAAGAATTATACAGTAAGCATTAAGAATTTGTAATAATCATTACAAATTTTACAATACAATAAATTTTCGTTATTTATTTATAGGATAAAAATAATTTCCAATAAGTCATTTATTAATTTGTGGATATGCAAAACTAAAACTTTTCGAATAAAGTTTACTTTCTCCAGAACAATTAATAATATTAATTATTCCCAAAGTTTGTGTATATTGTGAATATAAAATTTACAATTTAATTATTTTGCCCAAAAAGTGTAATAAATATTATTTATAAAGAAAACGATTTAAATTCTTTTACTTACTGTAAAGAAACAATTTATGGTATTAATAAATACCAATATAAAAGACCTTATATTTTGTAAATATACAAATAATATTAAAGTATTTTAGTGCCCAATTTGCACATTTAATTATTATTTACAAAAAAGATTTTTTGACTTGAGTTAAAGTTTTTCATGAAGGTATAGAAATGAACTGTTTTATTATTTATTTTCAAAACTTGCAATTATTATTATTTGATGGATGCTGTATTTTCAAAATTATAGATATTTTTGAAGAAGAAATACCAACCTGCAGGCAGTCGCAGTTCTCGCACTCCTTGCGCACCACATCCAGCACATTATCCACCAGTTCGGCGCCCTCGGTGTAGTGACCCTTGGCCCAGTTGTTGCCCGCCCCCGACTGGCCAAACACGAAGTTGTCCGGCCGGAAGAGCTGTCCGTAGGGGCCCGATCGCACCGACTCCATGGTGCCCGGCTCCAGATCGAGCAGAATGGCCCTGGGCACGTATTTGCCGCCCGACGAGCGCGTAACGGCTAAAATATAAGAATTAGTTAATCCCATTGGTAGTATATGCTATTTAAGGGTCTTACCAGATGCCTCGTTGTAGTAGACACTAACGCGCTCCAGCTGCAGATCACTGTCGCCCACATAGATGCCATTGCTGTCAATGCCATGCTCCTCCGAAATAATCTCCCAGAACTGAAAACAGGAATATGCGAGTTGGTGAATATTAATACAAATATTTTTAAATATATTTATTACTGGATACATTATATATTCAACTCTTTAAAAGATCAATATAAAGCATTTACTTAAGCCTTACTTTCTGTAGCTAAATTTGGCTGTATAAAGCATTAATAATAAGGTCTTTTTGTTTCCAAGATGAAACTGATAACCATTTTGAGCACGTTTCATTTAAATTGTTTTAAAACTCGTTCAATTAGTAGTAATTAGTAGAGCATTATTCAGCTTAATTCCATAAAGCCAATTAACAAATTTCTTGGAAGTTGAGGAATGTATAATTATGAATTATAAAATCTGAACTTTTTAGTTGAACATTTATTTATTCCCCCCTTATATTATAGATAAATAAGCTAAAAATATTATGTATAATTTAAATCTTGAAGAAGCAAAAGTGTTATACAGCAAAGCTAACTATTTGACTTAAAATGGATTAATAATGCCATTCACTATAATCCTAAAATAAAAGAAGGTAAAATTAAAAAATATATATATTAATTAGCTCCTTAAAATCACAATGATGATATCAACAAAAGCTGCTTCTTAATGTTTAAACAAATTCTTAGTATAAGCTAAACAATGTTTATAACCATTCCCTCCAAAATTAGGGATATGAAGCTGCAACCCGCATCTTGGCAAGCTCCCTTATCTATAATTCCATTCAGGCAGAGATCACTCATCCTTATCATCCATCCCGCAGATATCTTTATAGCCCTAGTCGAGCACTTGGCGATTGCAATTTCTAAAGTCGGCACAAGGCCTTACTATATATTTCCGGAGTCGTTCATCAAGTTGAATGATTGTGCCAACCCAGCCATGTCAGAGTTCATGTTGAGCCTTGACATATGGCCGCAGCCACAGAAGCCGCAAAAAAAAAAAATATAAAACAAAAATATATTAAAACAATAACAAAAACTGGGAACAATTCTAACAATCTCTGTTCCTGCCTCCTCCGCCGATTCGACAATGTGACAATGTGGCAAACAACAAGGCGCAGTCGCAGCCTATAAAGTTTGAGGTTTTTCGGTTTTTTTCGGAAAAATACACCGAGGCATACACACATATGGAATATATATGGCCCATCCATATAGGGGGCCCTGCTTGGGGCATCAAAAGTGAGACAGATTGCCCCGAAAAAAAAAAATAAGGGAAGAATAAATTTATGTTTAGTTTTTCGAACGTCAGTTTTGGACGCCGGCGAACATGCCCTGATTTAGTGCTAAATTTAAAAGATGCGTCCGGGCCAGTCAGTTAAAAAATAGTGGCCCTCTCACACTCACTGTATGGGACTTGGGACAAAATCTCCACTCCACGGCGCTCCTGGGGAGAAATGCGCTTAAAAATAGACCAGCCCGTAGGTTGGGATGGGATGGGATGGTATAGCACTTATATGGTGGCTCCTGCTGACTCATCAGGCCAAAGTTTCGGGGGGAAGAACTTCAGGCCAACGACCCAACGGCGACAACATCATTAGACGCCCCATTCCAAAAATGAAAAAAAAAAACCCCATCGAAATGCGATAAATTGAGTATATCATGGATACACAAACCATCGCCATCCCGTAGATTTATTGAGGAAATGCTCTGCAATTGTTGTGCTGCGTTTAACAAGAACCAAATTTGGGCGCCTTTAGTTGATCATTAGCCCGACTATTTTTGGGGGGGATCAGTAGACTCTCCGTTGGAGCGAAACGCAGCTGGCTTGGCAACAAGCCCCAAGATTCGAAATTGGAAATTGGAAGTCCAAGAGACAGGGGAAATAATAAAAATGTTAGCGGATCCCCAGACACACACGCATTCCTGCGTTGTCTGAGTTCTTGTTTCCCTTTTGGCACTTTGGCACTTGAACTTGACGTGCGCGACTATAAACAAAAACAGCCCCCATCCCATTGGGGTTCCTTTTGAAGGGGAGAAAACTGGAGTTCTTTGTTTATTTAAACGAGGGAGAGAACAACAGAAATGAATCTCAGACCACTGCAATCTCAGCAAGATCATCAAATTTAATTGGAGTGTGGCCGCCGCTGCAATTATCAAGCTAACCATAACTCTAACAGCCGCAACCACAATGAAGCTCGGCTTAAAAGGCCGGACGGGCGAACAAACAAAATGAAAAATATGAAAACTGAATTAGCACACAAAACTGTTGAAGTGAAAAGTCGTTTTTCATTTACCCCCCTTTCCTCACCCCTCCCCATCCCATCCAACACTTCCTCTCATTTCCACTTTTTCACTTCTGCTAGCACGACCATCGCTGATCGCTTTACTTTTACATTCGACTAATTTCTCACTTCGGATTTTTCATTTTTAAAGATAATGGTTTTGTCGGAAAATGGCTTTTTCGGTGAATGTCAGTTGCAGCGGATGATGATGGTTGAGGAGGGGGGAGGGGAGGGGGTTTTGGAAAAGCGACACACAGTTAGATTGTAATTATAGATTAATGGCTTTTTGGCGAGATTTATTTCGGTGAAACATGATCGGCAGCAGGAATTCCATTTAGTGAAGAAAAGTCGTGTCGAATTCAATTTACGGCCTTTAAATCTTTCAGAGAACATTTCTTCAATGCAATGCCCCCAAATTTATAATCTCTTCCTTTACACTGATAACAATATGGAATAGTAAATATAAATAACTGACTATTGAATTTAATACTTTATATTCAATATTTAAATTAAATATTTAGTCAAAATATTAAATACAAGGCATCATAAATTGCAATAAATTTAAAATAGTTCCTATTTAATTCAATTGCATTTTATTTAAGGAACATATGATTTAAATCCAAATTAAATTTTCAGATATTAAAATCAATTCCGAAAACAGTCAATTGAAGATTACAAAAATTTTTAATAAATAATATTTAGACTTACTATGTTTAATTTTTAAGTACTATATAATTATCTCTAGACCAACTCAATCTTAAATATAAAATACTTTTCTTGGGATACCTACTTAAAGTTAAATAATTAAGTTAATAATTCAATTATAAATAATTTTATTGAATTGAACATTTCATATTGATGATTTTTTTTAATAAAATGATCTCAATTTAGAAATTTCTGGACTTATTGTTTCCTAACTTTTTTCAGGCGAGATGGGAATGATCGATTGATGTGTTTTCTTTTTTTTTTATAACAATTTTATTATTGTTTTTCTAGCCCAATAGAAATAAAAACGTACTTCGATTACTTTTGTGAATTAGTTTTCCCTGGGTTTTCCTCGAATAAACTCTTTTCCAATTACCGGCAACATCTGTGCTAACAATTTCGTTTGGCTTAACTGCTGCGCGTCTATTCTTTTTTCGTGTAATTAATTTGAAAAGCTCTGCTGCCTGGCAACTGGCCTGGTCTAACCTCCTCCCCCCCTTTGGAGACCTCCGTCCTCCCACCCCCCCGTGCCACGCCCCTGCCCCGGCATGCGATCATGGGGCGACTGGCAATCGAGACGCCCTCATTAAGTGTTGCATGTCTGGGAGCCGCCACGAAGTAGCCACGACCAAGATGCACTTCTTCAGCGGCCCAGCCCCTCGACTCTTTGAGTCTTGCGGAGTGGGAATCACTCGGGCATGAACTTGGAGCCAGTCTTTCTTTCCTTCCTTCCTTTCTTTCTTCCATACGGGGATCGTTGGCTATGCAAAGAAAGACAGAGAGTGGTATTTTCACAAGATACAAAACATTTGGCATCAAAAGGAAATTCTTTTAATTGAAAGGGGGGCTGGCCCCCAAGCCACCAAAGCCATCAAAGCCACCAAAGCCACCCAAGCCACCCACTTCATCCAATGGCGGGCATTTGTCTTTTCTCGCAGCTGCTGTGGAGTGTCAAAAAAATGCGATAAGCATTCCCGAGTTTATTGACTTCGGATCTCGGTTGGATGGCCTCTTCAATTCTATTTAATCTCGCTGGCCCAAGTACATTTAATATGCAATAATCGTCGTGTTGGAGGCTAAAAAGGGAAACAGAATTTCATATATATGTCCCGATATCCTGTAACTGTATACAGGACAGCTACCGTGAGTCACTTCCTTTTTTTTCCTCCTGCACTTGTGCGGTTTTCGGACTGCCCATCTACACATATTCATGTGCGTGGACTTGCCCCATTCTTTTTTTATTTAAATGTCCACTCAGCTGTTAGGTTGTTTGGTTTTTTTTCATTTTTTTCTTTTTTGGGTCTCACATTACGGGGATGTTGACTGCTCAAATTACCAAGACACAAACTTCCCATCATATCTCATTCGTGTACGTAAACGACTGTTTTTCGCTTACTTACCGCCGAGTGCGATTGCTGCCCCATAAAACCATTACTATTGCCGAAATTCCGGGAAAGGCAAAAGCCAAGCGAGTTTGCTTTTAAATTGAAGCTGCTGACTAGTCAGTCGTCTCATTCTCATTCTCATTCTCATTCTCATTTTTCTTTCCCAAATTGACTCATATCAAATGATTAAGATTTGCTGGCTTATCTTTTGTGTACTTTAGCTGGCGTACTATTTTATCGCAACTACGCTAGGCATACTATATATATGACCCACTTTGCCGGGGGTGATGATTAGAAATGAATCGAATCGTTAGGCATTGACATTGATGCCACTGAAAAATGCACTCAGCGGGGACCCACTAGTCCGAGTCCGAGTCGCGATCCAAAACTGGTATTGCCAAAAATCGAAAAGAGTCTGTGGCAAGTTAACTGGTTAACTGCCTGCCTCCTTTTTTTTATCGAAGAGCTGCACTTCGGATTTCGGGGCGTGCTGATTGAGTGGACTATCCCATATATATTTTTGCGATAATTGAGAATGCTCAACTGGAAATCAGAACTTAATTGCTCCGATTCGTTTGCATTTCTCAAGTTTCCGTTTCTCGTTCACTTTGATTGATTAAAGCCAAGTAGTGATATCACTGTTGAACTTGCTGATCACTCACTATATACACTACATGTAATTCGAGTGGATTTATAAGCCGAGATCGCAACAGCTGCATTTTGATTACTATTTACTGTTCAATAATCATAGAAATAAATATTTTTGAGTACCTTATACCAGTTGTTTCGCAGGAATTTGTGCTTTATTTCTGGCTTAAATGCATCTACAATCATAATCTTTTTTAAAATAATAAATATTTATGTCTTCAGTTAATGTTCATTGTTATTTCTAAATATTATTGTTAATAAACCTAGTTTTATCGCCTTTAGCATGGAAAGCCTCTTATAAATATTTATACCTTTCGGTCTTACTTCCAACTTTCAATGAGTAATTACTCTTTAAAATGAAGAAAAGTTCATTTGCCAAAATAAATTTATAATGGCCATGCTGGCCATTATTCGTACGAATAACTACCTATTTTTATTGCAATTTTTTGTGGTTTCTTGAGCGAGTGCAGGAAGCTCAAGCAAAGCGAAAAGATTTCTCCAGCCAGATTGTTCGAGAGATTTCCCTTCCTGTCAATTTCAAAGGCAATGGCAAAGTGCAAGGCAGCGAAGTGAGCTCGAAATTGCAGAAATCTTGAAGTTTTCTTGCTGATTTGCGCCTTTGCCATAATTCTGCCTGGCCATTCCCCTACCAATTTCCCTCGGGAGGGTTTTTGCAATGAATCACTTTTCGTGATCTGCAGCCGGCCCAACCCGTTTTCTTTTTTTTGATTTTTATTTTCTTGTTTTTTGTTGTGCGAAACCGAAAGAAAGGGCATTTTGAGAGCCAGACAAACTCCAAATATATTTCTGCGGCTGTCCACTTTTTATGCACTTTGCATTTTATTTTATCGCATTTTTTGTTGTTAATTTTCTTTTGCTTTAATTGCTGAATGCGCTGAAAAAGGCGGCGACATCGAACCGCGCGACTGAGCCCGATCATTTTGGAAACTCATTGAAAAACGTTTTCGGTCAATGTGAATAAATTAAGTGGTCAGCCAAAAAAAAAAAAAAAATTAAGAAAAGCAAAATAAAATAAAATAAAATAGTAGTGAGACTTACCTTAGCGCCAATTTGGTTGCCGCACTGGCCGGCCTGCAAATGGACGATTTCTCTCATTTTCGGACTCGAGATTTGTTAGGTCAAAAGGCAGAAAGGCAGAAGCTGCGTCTGGAAATGGATCTCAATGTGATGGATCTGGAGGAAGATGCACCGCACAGTCCGAGTATCTTTTGCTGGATTTTCAGAACGAAGGCGCAACTTCACCGCGCAACGCACAAGACACAACTGATCGGCGGACCAAGACTCGAACTCGAGTAGTCGCAGTCCGTCGACGATGTTCTGGTGATTTTTGAGTCGACTTGCGACTTGAGTGCCTGCCTGCCAACAACGGTGGTCGAAGCGAGAGGGAAGATCGCACTTACACAGAGGCACTGGCGCACCGACACGCACACAGATACACACACACACACACTCGCTCGCACAGTGGGAAAAATGCGGAGTTCTCCAGCGAAAAGCTCTTCATATGGCAGCTCTAATTTTAATAATTTCTTTATCTTCCTACTTAACATTTTTAATTATTTAAAAACATAAATAGTTAACATTATATCGTTGGTACATAAACAAAAATGGTTATATTATAGTATTTTGTGTTTAATAATTTAAGAACTAATATTAAATCATAGGTTAATCATCCTATTAAATCATGTTTTTCAAAAACTTATCACCAAGCTTAAATGACACATTTACTTTAACTTCGCAAAAATGTTATTTTTTTCTTAAGCAAGATAAGTGCTTTGTATATGTAAAACAAGTTAAATTTTGATATTTTGTATGTGTCATTAAAGCAACCTTATTTTTTTAAAAGCTAGTTATTCGCTAACACCATTAATTTTATTTAATATTTATTTGTAACAAATTAATGACAAGTTTATAAAAATATATTTATAATAAATTATTTATTTTTTAATTCTTAAGAGCAACTTGTAAATAATAATACCAAACTTTTAATCAAGTTCCATAACTTTCAAGTAGAAAAAACCGATTCTAATTTTAGAGGTTCAACAGTATTATGATTTGGCTAAAAATATATTCAAAGTGTAGGGGGTTGACATGGGGTGGTCTCAAATCATTTTTGGTAATTGGAAAGTTTATTCCTCAATCGGCGGAAGTTAATAAAAAGTTTTGCGAATGGGGTTGAGTCACGAGTTACCTCATGGGGAGCCCAAGTCACTCTGGCAAGTGTAAATCGGTGCAGCCTTTCGGTTTCATTATTAATTTCGATTTGGTTTATGCACTGCCAGTATGGAAACACGCATCTGCATGGGCATTAAGCTGTTCGTCTGGCACCCCGCCGTCGTTTTCCTGTTCCTAAGTTCACACATTTTTACGCTGTCAACTGCAGCGACTTTCACGTTCTAATTTTATCCGGCAGAATGCACAGGTATGCAACTCCCCGACTTCCCGACCTCCCGACTTTCCGACTTTCCGACTTCTCCGTACCCGTTTCTATATATCTATATCTATATCTGTGCCTTCGAATCTCAGACTCTTACGAGTGTGTGTGCATCCGTTGGCTCGGTGTGTGCACTTCCACAAAAGTGTCACCGCAGTCATTAGAAATGTTTCGTCTTCTTACATGTGTTCTTGCCTTCGTTTTGGAACTCCTAATGCACTCGGGGCAAAGAAAAGCGAGATGCAGGGCATGGGTATGGTATTTTTAGACAGACTCCGGCTGCGCTGCTGATTTTTCCCGACTCGCACAGTTCGGGGATTGGGATTGGGATTGGGATCTGGTGCGACGTCAGTTTCCCCATTTCCTTGGAAATCAATCAATGCCCCGATGCAAAGACAATTTGTAGTCGTTTTACTTTCTAATTGCATTCAAGTTGAAAGAGCAAGAGCAAGAGCAATGGCAAGAGCAGCAAGCCTAAGTGGGGAGGAAAAAATGACTTCGATCTCGATTCCGAATCCGAATCCGATTCCTACTCCTCAAGTGCCTCTGTCAGGCCTATTTTCATCTCTGGCAGTCAAACCGCAAAATTCACTTTAATTTCGATGGCAAAACAAGCATGGTGAAGCGAATCGTTTGCTTTGCTCCGGCTGCACTTATATCGCTCCACCAATCTCTTCCTTCATATCTTCTATTCCTCTGTTTTGCTAAATTTAAATGCACCACAAAATAATCTCGAATTTACGAGCTCGAATAGACAAAATGTTATACATTCATGCGCAACAAGAGAACTACAATCTAAGTGCTCAATGGCGACAATCGCTCGCATCTCGGAAAGGAGTGGGATTTGGCAGAAGACAACGGGGCAGAAACAAAGTTGTCCAGGTCTTCGGTCCAATGCGAATATTGTCCACTTTTTTGGTTGGCCAAATGGGTTTTGTATGAGAAGTAGGAAATGAAAAGGACATCGAAAACAGAAGTTGTTCCAAACAATATGTATGAATCGATATTAAATAGTATTTAACCACAATAAGGATTTCTTTATTTAATTTGTTACATTTTCTTGCGTTTTTCAACTTCAATGTTAGCTATTACAACTTTAACTTATATTTTTCATTCGATTTCTAACAGAAATTTAGTTATTAATATTGGAAAGCAGGTCTATAATTTGATGCATATGATTCCTATGAGCAGAAAATTACAAGACCTTTATGATAAGATTAAAATAATTGTTAATTTAGTGTAGATTAAATTCCAAAAAAAAAAACAGAATAAAATGCATTCCAATTATTCCTGTTATATCCGTAAAAATTTGTTTTATTGGCCTACAGATTTAAAGTAACAGGGAATATTTGGTGCTGTACTTACTTTTATTTTCTAGTGTTATAGAAATTCATGACCTCGAGTTTTTCACTTCGATTTATGAAATTAATTACAAGGTCAATAAAGACAATACAGTTTTGCATTATTATTTTTTAAAAATTTAACATTTTTGTGTTGATCCGAATAAAATATATTAGTCGAAGAATAATTAACTGACTGATTTCTACAAAATGTTATTATAGTAACTCTATAAATAGGTAAAGATTTTTGTACTGTTTGAAAAAACATCGAGAAAATATATAACTTTGCATATAAACTTACCTGAAAGCTGTTTTTGAAGCTTAAGATATTTGTAGGCTGTCAATTTAACCTTTATTGAGGTTCTTATAGGATTAATTTTTTATTTTTCTCAAAGAGCAGCGTAGACTAAGTTGCCTCCGAAGAAACTAATGCTCAAAAGTATGGGAATTACAGCATGGATACATGGGCATTGTAAAAGGACTCCTGCCTGCCGTCAATCGGGAAGGACTACGCTTATGTCGCAACAGGAAACTCACTCACGCACACTGTTGTATTTTCACAAAGCCCACCAATACCAACGGAAAGCGGTGGCCTGCACTTTGCTATAAGTGTGTGGCTGTGTTTGGGTGTGTGTGCGTGTGGTCACCCCCCGTGCATTGGACCATGCCCATCGTCCTGCGTCCTTCGTCCTTCGCCCCTGGACCCTCACAAAAAGTAACAAATGTTTTTTTAGGATTTGTGTTTTGGGAATTTTTGCACTTGTGTAAATGTAAGCTTTGCACACGCACAAAAAACACCCGCTCGCACACACAAAGCCACACATTTAGGCAAAAATATATGTATATAATACAAATTTGTAGCCAGCATTTGTCTTTTTTCGTATTTGCGCATTACCATAGTTAAATTTATTCGCATATAACACATAAATATATATATTTTTGCGTGTGCAACAGTGTAAATGTTATTATCGTGTTTACATAGTCGCCCATACGCAGGCAATTAGGTTTGATTGATTTGCCCAGAACGACGAATATTTAAATTTCTTTCGCAGCTTTTCATCTCTTAATTGCAATTTATAATTGGCATTTTAATTTCTGTTACTGACAAACCTTTTTTGTTCTACGCAATTTTTATATGAAATTAATTTCGGATAATTGCATTCTGGTTTTCGATGTGTTTTTCTTTTTTTTCCTTCTTTTTGGCGTTTTGTCGGCCGCTTTTTGTGTCCGTTGGCAGCATTTTAATTGAATTTGATTGATTTTTGCTGATATTGTTGATGGAAAAATAATATTGTTGTAAAATCATAACAATTCTGTTTGAGAGGGTTGGAAGTGGAACCCCGTGAGCTACAATTTTATCTGTGGACACAAGCCCTGAAGCTTACGAGAATTGAACAAAGCATAAACACCTGTGCAAAATGGTGTACTTTCAACCCTTTTTTTTTGTTTTTCTTTAAATTTTTCTGCCGCGGGGAAGATATTTAAAATGTAGTATACTGCTATGGATGAATTGTAAAATATTCTTAAAATTATAACTTATAGTAAAAGAAACTTTTAAAAAATATTAAGCAAAAATAAAGAGTGCTCAAGTTGCTGTCTTCTTACCTGAGCTCTATTAAATTAAAACTTAGTTATTACAGTAATTTATAACTGACTTCTCTTCAATTAGTAAAGAATTGTTAAATTGAAAACATATTTTTAAGCTGACAAAGTTAGCAAAAATATCAACAACAAAAAAGTTTTCTAGTTTGTCACATTTCTCCTGGACCTTTTTGAAATGAAAACATAGTTCACCAATTTGAACCTCACTCACCCCTTCAATTAGCCACCGCCGCAAAGTTGCAACTTTAGCTTGAAATTTATGCAACTAATTTTTCTCATACTTTTTTATGCAAACCCACCGCTTGCCTTGCTAACATCTGCTGTTCCTGCTGGCCAATAGTTTTTGCTGCCAATTAGTTGTTTTAATTGCAAAAACGTTGCCAATTATGCAACACGAGGCGGGACAAGCAGCAACAAGCGTTGCACCGATGAAATGACAATTTAATTGTTATGCCCCGCCCCGCTCCTCCTGCCGAATCCATCTAAAATGCCCATTACTTCCCCGAAATCGCGCATACGCCATGTGGCCGCTGGCTTAAATTGCCCAAGGAAGACGTTGCACCTTTCCAGCGCCAACAGCCAATCTCGAGAATATGCCCTGCGTTTATGGACGAACAGCCGCAGCAATTTCAATAAATCTTGGCAATCCCCTAAAAATATTAGCATAATAAAAGGCGCGACAACAAAACAGAAGGGTCAAGTCAATATCGGGAGGACTTCCAGCGCATTTGGCACATTTACACAGACAGGCGGCAGCAGCAAAAGCACAGCCAGAAGCAGCAGCAGCAGCAGTGACAAATTTATGTCAGCAACAAGCTATCAAGCAACTGGGCTACAACCACCCACCTAAAACCGCCCCCCAAAACGACCTTAATACGCATAATTTGGGAGGAGCACAAGTGGGAGGCCTTGTCATATAATGTGCTGCAGGCTTCGATCAGCAATAAAAATTCAAATTTTGCACAGAGCGCACAAAAATACCCGATGTGAAGCGAGGCTGCTCTTAAATCAATACCCTGGAGTTAAGACTAGTATGATTAATAAGAGATATTTTAGGTGTTTAAAACATAAATATAAAAATAAATATAAATTTAACCCTTTGATTGAGTATTTTATGGACCGATAGCTGAAGAAACTTTGTTTCTTTTTTTTCTATTTGTTTCTTTTATATATGATATTTATCAGGTAAACAATAAATTTAATTTGTTTAAATTTGGTGTAAATAATTAATATTGCTCTGACTTAAGCACTAAAAAGGGGGGCACAGTGATAAATAGGCAATTTAGTAATAAGAATAAGTCTTAAAAACTTGATTATCATTTTTAAAACTCAAGGTGTAAGACTAACACTATTCTCTAGGGAATAAAATACTCCGTCTTGTAGATATGAAAATATGCATTCTATTTTTTCTCCTCTACTTTCTCGTATTAGATAATGTGTGTGATTGCATGGATATGTAGATGTTTCCGCTTCTCGCCTACATATAAACATTATATTGGCCGGGTGGGGAAATCGGCGCTCAATGCGATTCAGCTCGGCTGAGTTGCCGCCTTCACATTTTCGCCAATTGGCCAACAAGTGTTGCCAAATTGCGTTGCGGTTGCTGGCCATAAATAACGGTACTTTTGTCATTTATACACATAAATTGCAGCAGACGCTGAAACGCGAAAAAACGAAAAAACGAACGAACGAACGAAAAGCTTTTCCCAGTAAGCCAGTGCAGGAGAACCGCTGCTCTGGCCATATCCTGCTTTGGTGTTGGACTAAAAAAAAAAAATGTGGAAATGGAAAACAAAGGCCTACGCCTCCTGCCATTTGTCCAGCCAGGATGCCAGGCTAGCAGGCTATCAGGATACCCAGCCAATGCCCCGCACTAACGACATTGGCGACACAACGCAGCTGGCGCTTGCCATTTGGCAATAATTGTTTAATATGCGGGCGCATAAAGGCGGTCGCCCCATAAAAAACAACAACAGCGGGATTGGGGCAGCGCCAGCTGTGAGCCTTCAAAGTGAAATGGCTAAAACCCCTCTCCCTCTCCCCCTCCCCTTCCCCCAGAGAAAGCAGCTCACACACGTGTGTCCTGTATCCTCTGTCCTCGTGTCCTGTGGTCCACTGCCAGTGGTGCAGCTGTCACGTATTCCCTATCAACTTGATTCGACTCGAGGCGAACTTTCAGTTTGCAAACAAACAAGCAAATGGCAAGTTGAAATGAATAGCAGGAAAAGTTTTGAAAAAGCCACGGTAAAAGTAATTGCGTTACAAAATGCCAATGCGGATTGAGGCGCCCGAAAGTATGCAGCATATTGGCGCAACCGAGTGTAAGCCGACTGCAGTTAATTACAAAACTGTCAAGTCCAAAAGGTGCCACGAATCAACGGGGCCAACACACACACACACACACACACACACATACACACAGAAAGGCAAAGGAACAGGAACAGGAAGAAAATGTGGCCAAGAGAGGTGGAAATATGGCATAAACCAAATAGGCAGATCAGCCATATAAACAAACAAAAAAAAGCGAATCAAGCCAAACAAAAGGGTGGGCTTGCATTGTGTTTGAACTTCTGACGCCGTTCCTGCATGTGAAATATAATTTTGCCGTATTGTTGTATTAAATGATGTCAACAACAGCCGTCCAGCTGAGTTCGAGCTACGAGCTACGAGTCTCCAGCAGTCGAATGCCCGACCAAATCGAATTTAATTGCATTGCCGCCGCACGTTGGCTTTTAATTAATTTTTGCTGCCTTCTGCTGCTGCTGCTGCTGCCGTTGCTGCTGCAGTTCAGTCAGCGCCCCAAAAAGACCAAAACCAAACAAACTAAGCGCTCGCACACACACACTCCCAAACTCCCGCACTCCACCTCGCACTCGCATGCCAACAACAAACACAAACACAAGCGACAGTCGAAGCTCGACAGGCCAACATCAAACGTCATGCACAGGTGCAATGTAATTAGCACGAACTGACAAAGCTCCAAGGACCCAAAGGACGGGCTGGGTGGCAGGGGCATGGGGCGGTGGCAATAGCAGTGCCAGTGGCAGTGGCAGTGCCAGTATGAAACATAAAAACAAAAGCAAGCAAAACCTTTAAGCCCAAATGCATACAAGCAAAAGCGGAGCGATCCGAACCGATTCTGGCAGCAGCCACAGCAAGTGGCAGAGCCAGGCCAAAAGGGATGCAGGGTCAGACCGAATATACAGGTGCTTTTAAGGCTTAGAAAAAGCAATACAAATAAATTTACTTTATAGTAAAAATTAAAAAAAAAAACTCCTTCGAAAACACTTAAGAAGTATATCAAATTAAATCTCATTCAAGCAAACACAAATATCTTATAATTTTGCAACAGGGGTTAAAGTTACCAGAGGCAATAATACTTAACGAATTTTATTTTCCATCATTTAAAATATTGTAACTAGTTTTCAAAAGATGTGTAGGCAATCTATTTTCAGAGATATACATGTCCAATTTTATAAATTTGGCACATGATAATTTGGCTAAATGAAGACTCATCTTGTTCCGAACTATCTTTCGGCAACAAAAATTGTCTATGAAATGTGGCAGAAATTTTTTAAAAAATAATTTAAAATCTTCAAAGACTTAATAAGCTTACTACATTAAAATCATTTTTAATGGCTGAAATTTTTAACATATATTTAAATGTTTTTAAAGTGAGTAAAGTGAAGTGTTCAACATTAAAACAGACCATACAAATATTTTTAATTTAAAATACCAATCCGTCACCATAATTACAGCAAATGGCTCTATAATAACAAAAAAACAGTAAAAACTTTGTATAACAAAACTAAATAAATTTTTTTAGCAAACATAATAAAATTCCAAAAAGAAACTAATTTATATAACGTTATTCAAAAACCCAAAAAATCATATATACCAAAAGTAATCGTAATCATACTTTGTAACTAACTTTAAAACAACCATACTCGAAGGTTAAGTGGCTAATACTATGTTGTCCTATGTTAGCTTTAGTTTTGCAAACTATATTATCAAATATAAACAATAAATAGAATACAAAGATTTTAATATTAGGTTAAATATCAACACTCGCCTAAAAGTAGATTATTAAAATAAGGCAGTCTTCGTATAGTCCTGTCAAGGAAAGGAGATTCACTGGAAACGCAAGCCAAAGCCAAGATTAAGTCGGGCAATCAATTTGAAATACCCCATTTCGGCAAGGGTAAAACGAACGAAGGGCAACAACAGCAACAGCAGCGGAAATACACTGGTGCCCGTTTGGTCGTAGCTCCACTGGCAGCGTTTTAATAGCTTTGGAATTTCAATGGCAGCTGTGGCGCCGTCGCCGAGCCACCGGCCTTAGCCACCCAATGCCGCCCACTAAATACCAACCACCACCCACCAGCCACCGCCTTCCTGTCCACCCAAACGCTTTCTAAATGAGCCCAAAAGGAGCAGGACGCAGGACGCATTCAGGACGAAGCGGCGAACAATGGCAGCGCCCGACGTTCTTGTCGAACATTTCGAAAAATTATTGAGAAATTTTTAATTTTCCCACTTACGCAGGCCAGGCGCACGCGAAGTTACAATTACAACAACAACAGCAGCAACAGCAACAACAGGAGCAGCAGCAACAGCAGCAACAGCAACATCAGTTGCCTGTTGGTGTCAGCTGCAATGGCAGTTTTTGTTGTTGCCTTTATTGTTATTAGCTATGCGAACGTATTCATGCACTTCTGCACCCACAACTGCCATTTTGTTTATGACATCGACGATGGCGCCGCGAAAAAGGAAGGAGGCGGCGGAGGAGGAGGGGGCGTGGTTTTGGCAGCTGCTGCAGCTGCAACTTTATGTGCATTTTCGGCATACGCATTTTACTTTGTATATTGCCCATCACAGGATCTCTGGGGAAACTTCTATATATTCAAAATAAAGTATTCGATTCTCAATGGCAATTGAAAAATGACTTTTCTGTAACTGGCCAAATTCTTAGCAGATCTGAAAACTGAAATCGACTTAAAAAAATATTTAAATTCCATTAAAAGTCCTAGAAATCGAAAAATTATCTTATTCTTTTATTTAAACTTTGAAAAGCTTAAAATTTTTATGGTAAATCATCAACAACATCATTTACCATTTTGTATTTAAAAAAAAATATATTTTAATACCAGTTAAGATTTTATAAATCAAAAAATGGTCTCTATCTGTTGCCCTTTGTAACTTTTAGCCATCGAAAAACAATTTATCCCGGCATATATAAAAAAATCAATACAAAATCTTGAAAATCTAAAACATACACCTTTCATTTACATGCAACAACGAACTTTTAGGACAACAACAAATTTCCGGGACAACGAAAAAATATCAGAACTTTAATTAAAATGCTCTAACATGCAGCAACTTGTAACCATCAAGCTTTTACAAAGGACTCCTTGATCACACAATTTGGATCAAGAAAATATTGAAACCTAAATTAGGATCCTGTAAATCTAAGAGTGGACTAGTAAACTACCTGCAGCAACTTTTAGCCATCGAAGAACCTTTGGCATCCAAGGAGCAACACCAACGTTATTTTCTGCTCCTGCAAAATGGCGCCCAGCTTTGTTTGCCATTTCTTCGTTTTTTATGATTGCCTGCCACAACTTTTTCGCCATTGGCATCGATATTGGTGGCCGTCGTCGCTGTTGCAATGGCGATGGCGATATAGCGATGTTGCGATGTTGCGCTGTTGCGGTTGCAAGACCTTGTTGTTTTTGGCATTGTTTTGTATGGATTTTGCACATCGTTTATCTTAGGCGACGGCCAACGAAGTCGCAGCTGCCGCTAGCGAGCGGAAATGGCGTTAATGTTGCAACACCAGCCACTGCAAAAGTAGCAGCGCAACGGCAACAGCAACGGCAACTGCAGCAGCTGCCAATGAGCGAGAACTTAATCTTGGGGATTTAACACTTTCGATATATCTTGTGGCGGTAGCAGCATCTTCTGGCCGTAAAACGTATTGGCTCCCATTATCGGTTAAGCTGCCATTTTATGGCCAAGAAACGCGTCGGGCTTTTCGGCCCGCGTTTGCGTTGGAAACAACTTTCTCACTGGCATTTTTGGTATCAGTCCTTGTTTAAGTGTTAAAAATACATTTGGACACACACACACACAAACGTTTAGCTATATACACAGAGGAGTGAGTGGCTGGAATAAGAATTCGGTGGAGAAAGGGGCTTCAGAGTCCCGCCTTTCCCAAACGCAAGGCCTCGTACTGCTCCAGGCTGAGCTTCCTATAGATCCCGTCCCGATTCAGGTAGTATATGGGGTCCGCCAGCGTTCGGATGTCGTAACCCTCCTGGGCCAGCTCTCGTTTCTTCAGCTTGAAGGTGGCCGTGCGCGGAATCTCGTCCAGCAGTCGGATGAAAAGGGGGCGGGCATAGGGCGGCAGACTGCCCCTCAGCACGATGGACAGGTAATCCATGTCCACCTTGCGCGCCGGATCCACAATCGCTGCCATTCCGGCCTTACCCTCCACATGAGGGATCTGTAAAGATAACCGCAGCAAGATAGTGAAAATCGAGGTTTATGGGTATGTTTGAGGTGCTTTGTTATCTACTCTAGCTTGATTCAGTGGTGATTCAGCGCGACATGGGTAGTTCCCTCGGCCACACTTGGAGAAATAGTTATAAACGGAAAATATTTCTGATTTACTGCAAGTTATTATTGTTAATAGCTAGCAAACAGCAATCAAGAAAATTGTGCTTTATTTACTATATGTTAGGATGTGATCAAAAAGTAATAATACAAATTATAAATTCTTCACTTTCATAGAATATCATAAATACTTCAATGACACACAAACTTAAAGATAAGATACGCTTTATTTATGATTCACATTGTTACTTTTAATTAAAATTTGGAACTACATATAATATATGAAAAAATTTTTAAATATTTTCTTGATTTAATATAAGGATGTGATTGTAAATAGTCATTTTATAGTAATCAAGAAAATATTATTGATCTACTTTAAGCATGTGATAGTTGACAGCAATCATAAAGTAATCAGGGAAAGAATACTTTCTTTCTTAAGCTTTGACTTAAGTTGCCATAAGTTGTCGGTCTTATGGTTACAATAGGCATTGTAAAGTAAATAAACTCTAATGGCCAACTTGTATTTAATTTTCTATTTAAAGTTTAAATGAGATTGTGAAAGAAATGAAATTTCTTCCTATTCTTTCTATTACCCAAATATACACCACATTGTAAGGACTCACCTGTACACCGTAGACCACGCAATCCTCGAGTCCAATGCAGTTGGTGATGATGGCCTCCACCTCCTGGGTGGCCACGTTCTCGCCGCGCCAGCGAAAGGTGTCGCCCGTGCGGTCCTTGAAGTAGAAGTAGCCCAGGATGTCGCGCACCACCATGTCACCGGAATTGAAGAAGACGTCGCCGGCGGAAAAGACATTCCGCAGCAGCTTCTGTTCGGAGGCACCCTTGTCCGCGTAGCCGTGGAAGGCACTCACTGCCCGCCGGGCATCCACTTTGCCCACCAACAGTCCCGCCTGTCCCGGCTGACACCTGATGCAGTGACCCTGCGCGTCCTTGATCAGCTCACCCGTTTGCTCGTCGCAGCGCAGGACTTGCACGGGATAGAGCCTCGATCCGTAGACGGGCACAAAGCCAATGGCTCCCACGCGATTGGTGATGTTGATCAGGTTGGAGTTTCCCTCGGTGGCCCCGTAGATCTCGCCGATATGCGGGATGCCGAAACGATGGACGAACTGCGACCAGATCTGTGGCCTCAGTCCGTTGCCGTACATCAGGCGCAGGCTGTGTTGCTGCTGATCGGGGGAGTAGGGCGTGGCCAGGAGGTAACGACACAGCTCGCCAATATACTGGGCCACTGTGCAGTTGTGGCGCTGGCAATCCAGCCAGAAGTTCCTGGCCGAGAACTTCTTGCGCAGCACCACCGTGGATCCATTTAGAATGGCATTGCCCACTCCCACAATTCCGCCAGCAGTGTGATATAAGGGCAGGGGATTGTACACCACATCACTGCTAGTCATCCTGAGCATATAGAAGGCTCCGGCGGACATGAACAGAAATCGCAGGTTGGTGATCACAGCCGCTTTGGGCAGGCCCGTAGTTCCCGAGGTGTAGACATAGAGCAGTTTCGATCGGGCCTCGTCAGGAGATTTAGAACTAGGCAGCTCCAGTATTTTCTGGTTCCGTAAAGCACTGCCTAAATCCACAGCTCCCGGCAGAAGATCATGTCCTGGAAGCCCCCTTAGCTCCTCGTCTGTATACTGATAGATGGGCAGCTCCTGAAGTTGCTCCTTTTCCCTAAGCGATTTTAGCACATCCAGCAGTTCACTGCCCACAATTATGGCCTTGGCATTGGCCACTTTGATGGAGTGCAGCAGAGATTCTCCTCGTAAATTAGAGTTTATAAGGGCCGTGATCACACCAAGTTGCGAGAGACCCAACCAAATGCAGGGATACTCCAGACGGGTTTCCATCAGCAGGGCCACACAATCGCCCCTCTGCAGACCTTGATCCTTGAAGTACCCGGCAATCTTCTGGCTTAGTTCCAAGGCCTCCGCAAAGCTTAGACTGCGATTGTCCATTAGAAAGCAGGTTTTCTTGGGACACGACTTGGCCTGCTCCTGAAAACATTGGGCCACGGTGCAACCCCGACGATCTCTCCGCATCAGATAGATATTGAGGGCCACAAAGCGCTGCAGCGCCCTGAAAAAGGTAAGCAAGTTAGTAAGATTTGACTGGCACACATATATACCCACATTAGGTCCCTTGAGCAGGTCATCACCAGGGCAAAGACGAAGGTGGGATTCCTTAGTAGAAGGGCCACAACTGCTCCCAGAGTGAGACTGGCCACCGCATTGTCCCAACAGAAGCTGGCGAAGATCAGGGTGGCCAGCAGAAGGGTGGCCAGCCGAGTGGCCAGCTTCTGCTTGAGGTTCAGCTCCAGCTGGATCTCCATTTTTCTGCCGCCAGCCTGTTCCTGATCCTCTTGATCCTGCTGATCGCCGCGTTCCTCGTTCGCGCTCACTTCGAAAGGCAGATGGCAGAAACAAACATGGTCGAATTAGTTATAAGTTACTCAAAACGGATGGAAACGATTGTTTTGACAGCTACGGCAAGGTATAATTTAGCAGTTTGAGTGGCTGCACCCTTTCAAGTTCCAGCAAATTCCTAAACTTGCGCCTAGGGCAACCGACTGCCAGCGACTGAGTGATAAGCGGACTTAAGCGTTGCCTGATATCGTTTCACCATATAGTTTGTGGATCGCAAGTGCTTATCAACGCGAGGTTTAAAAGGGGCCGACAAGGGGCAGTGACAAGTGGTTTAGGGTTTAGTTTATTCAAACCCAACTAGAGCAGTGACAATTGAGCGGGAGAGGTGTGAATAGTGTTTTATTTTAATAACTGAAATGGAAAGCCAGCTGTGGCAGCTGATTGTAATCAATGCTGTACTTTGAAACATTACAATATACATACCCCATATATAGTAATACTGCTGTGTGCTAATGATTGAAGACTAGTTAACTTAATTGGTTACCTTACAAAATAAAGCAAACTATAAATGAAATATAATTAACATTTTATGAACTCTGGTGAGAAAGTAATTAAGGGATATGCTTACTAACTTATGACTTTAATTACTTTAATTATTTTATTTTAAAAAGGTTTACTCCATGGCTGAAAAGCTAATTAGAAATTTTTGTAGGGAAATGTAACATTTATGACCTAAGCTAATGTTTTTTTTTATAGCGTTACCATTTTAATTGGAGGCCTCATTTGGTATGGAAACTTTTCGGATCAGTAGGTGAGCACTCGACATTAATCTCTCCGATGGCTAAGATTCGTTTGTCGGTTAAGTGGCTTCTAAGTTCACAAGATTATTAGGCCATAAAAACTGTGTTTGCCACTGAACCCACCCCGTTGCAAACAGCTGAGATACAAGCGTCTGGTTCTTTGTTTTGCCGGCTTATCGCGAAAGGCGCAAAACAATGGAAAGGTGTTTAGAAACATTGCAATTGCTAATACCCCACATACTTGTAATCGTAGTCCCCCTCAAGGGTTAAGAAAGCTATCAAGTGACAAGCCGGTTTCAAAGTTCATTGCTACTTGCGATAATGCCAACATGGGCTTGCTAGCTCAATAAAAGTTTGGATTCTACATATATGAGTTATGATCTGGCGTCTATGCTGGGGGACCTTGACTTATTTCGTATGCCGGGCACAGAGTTTTTAGAAGCCGTGTTCTGCGCACACGCACTTCTTGGCACCGGTTTCGCCTGGCTGGCCATGGAATTGGACTCACTAACGATTTACATGGCTCTTGTTCAGTGAGTTCTGGCGCCCCCATGCCATGATCAATGTAATTCACTTTTCAATGCCAGTGCAGCGCCCCCAAATGACATACTTTTTGTCTAGCACGATCACAAACGGTTCTCTACACGGAAAGCAGCCACAACACGTAGATATATAGCACGAATGATCTGTACACACGACGTCGGATCGCTCAAATAACTGGCGCTGCGATCGGGAGCGGGTTTTTATACCCACAGCCATGCAAGTCGTCGCCACGAGAGAGACAATGCTATGTACATTTGATATTATAAAGTATTCCTTAAACAAAGAGAGTAAGAGCGCATGTGAGAATCCAACACAGCCTCCAAAGCAGATAGCAATGATCGGAAATCTTTGCTGGAAGCTTTTAAGATAACAGCGCTCTGTAAACTCGCACAAAATGTAAATTATTCAAAATATAATGATAAGAAAAAGAAAAAAACCAAACTATTTTCAGCAAACTGAAAAAACTGTAAAAAGGAGGGGGTAACCAAAATTACACTCTAATTTATAGTAATTTATTTAGAAATCACTTTTAAAATATTTCTAAGGTCTAAATTCAACATACATATTTATACTTTAATATATAATTATAAATACATATAAATACAAAGTCCAAAGTTAAACCACTTTCTTCTCCAAAAAACTGTATGTTTAACACAAAACACAAAAGTATTAGAAATATTAAAATGTAGCAATGTAAAGTAAACCGCCACTTCAAATTGCTTTGCAAAGTCAAAGTTTTTGGCATCTTATTTTGCTCTTTCCACCTGTTACAGTGATTTGAAATTTTTTAATTAAGCATTTCTTATTTGCTAAAAAAAACAAAGCTGTGAAGTAATTTCCGTTCTCTTTCTCCCTCTATCCTTCAGTCGCAGGCGCCAACAAAAATGCTGTGAAAATAAATTAACATAGGGCAGCGCTGCCCTCTGCCGGCGTCGGCGTTGGCGTTAACGTCGACGTCGCTTAGCTGTCAAATGCCGGCAGCACAAATATAAAAAATATGTGCATACTTTCGGGCGGCACATATAAAAAATGTGCGCATACTTTTTGGCAGCTTTTTGAGTTATCGACGGTGTGAGAGCGAAACTAAGTGAGCGCATATGCATGTGTGTTTGTGTGTTGGTGTGCCGGCTGTTCCCGCGGTTCTGTGTGTGTGTGCGTGTGTGTGGGCGCCTGTAATTGACACATGTTACGCGCACAAAAGCCTGCGACCCGGGGCTCAGTCCATCGTTATTATCGACAATGGCGCCGCCGAAAACACACACACACACACAGTTACAGCCATACATTTCGTCTCCCTCTTCCTCTTTCCCTTATCCTGGAGACTGCCTTCCTGTCAGATGCCTTTGCTGCACAGCCTTCCAATGCAGGCTCGCAGACACAGACACGCAAACTGGCAGCCTCAGTCAACTTTGTTTGTAGCCGGCGAAAACAAAACACTCACACACAAGCAGGCAGCACACACACACACAGATAAAGGAAGAAAGTCGAGTGCTCCGACCGTGAGATATCCTGTAGCCCAACTGTTACGAAAGATGTTGCATACTTTAAGGTAATTTTTTGGCGCTCGTTTTTCTTATCCTCTTAGGTGTCGGAAAAAATAGTAATTTCTATACACTAATAAAAAAATGGAATAGTAAAAAAAATGTCATACTATTGAAATCAAAATGAAATATTTTAAGCTAAAATTTAAAAATTTAATCATAATATTATATGCAATGCATATTAAATTTATTGACATTTAAAAGTACATAACTACATAACTACTACATAACTACATAGTTTAAGAAAAAATATTTGAAAGTGATTTAAATTAATGATTTGCTTTCCTTCTCCCTGTTGCATTAACGACCAGCTCCCCCATATACCCATGAACTCTACGATTTGGCGGGTATGAAAACAGACCCACACAATTTCACCGGCACAGCCGCTTGCTGATAACGTTAACGTCAGCTGTGCGGCACTTTGGGCCACACGTGAGTTCTGGGTCTGGTTCAGGGCCAAAGGGGGGGGCGGCTGGCCCTGAGGGCAGGGGAGGGGCGGGAGGTGGCCAGAGTCGTGCGCAGGCAAGCGTCAAACGGTTTGTACCTTAAACCCCCAGGCGACGGCATCCTTGCCGCACCCGCACCCCTCGCTCCCTGTATTTGGCATTTGTTTGTGTTGTCAACAAAAGTTTCTTTGAAATCAGTAACAGATGTCGATTGAAATGGCACAATTGCTGCCAGCTCGGCAACTCGGCAGCTCTGTAATGTCGAGCATCGCTGGGCGGCCGCCACTTATGCTGAATATTTTTATGCCAGACGCACACACAAGAGGGCCCAAGCCCAAGCCCAAGCCAAAGCCAGGCCAAGATATCCGGCGAGCGGGCTCATTGTGCGCTAGTTGCCTGTCACATTTTAATTAAAATTTCACCGCCCAAGTTTTAATGTTAATGCATTGGCATTGATTAGTACTGGAAAACAATATATAGGGGGGCGGAAATGGGCCTTCAGTAAGGGGTCACTCCATCTGGCGGAATGGAATTTGGAAATGTTAATTTCGGGTGTTGCAGGACTTTCATATGGCAAGCTAGATTTATATAAGAAACGATGCTACCAATTAAGTTAAACAAATGTTTAGCTTCGTTATTATGTTTACAAATATTGACTTAATATCAAAATACCCAAAATATAGCTTGAAGCCCTTTAAATAATATAAATTTGTCAATAGTAAATGTTATATATTTACCTACATATACAGCCTGGAAAAGAAATTTTATTTTTTTTTATTTTTTTAGCAATAATGAAGCAGACTACTAAAAAATCATATTACAAAATTATTAATAGTTAAGGTCATGAAAGGATTTAAAATAGAGTTTTCATTTTACTTTATCAAATGATTTCAGGATTTATAGAGCACTTGAGCCCTCAGCCTATGCCCAAAATCCGTTGACAAATATGAACATTATCTTATAGAATAAGAGGCAAAGGCAATTCTGCAGCCTTAGCTTTACTGGGATATATCTAATTAAGGGATTTGCAGGGCATCTAAGCTTCGTCCAGGGCTGTCATCCCTCTTCACATTGCTCCCTGTTGCCCTGTTGCCCTGTTTCCCTGTTGACAAGCTGCTTTCTGTGGGAGTTTGGCTTGTGACTGCTGGCGATAACAAACGATAACTGCATGTTAAATAGAAGCTAACGAAAGGCTACCCGGCACAAAGGGGTAATCGAGTGGTCTACAATGGGGTTGGGGAATCCCCGGGGAGATGGGAACAGCAGCACATGCAAACTGGAAGCTGGACGTGCAGCCATTTGAATGTGCAGCCATCTCACTCACAACCGGAAGTGGAAGTGGAAGTGGGGAGTGAGGAGTGCTGTGCTTTAGGAAATCACTCAGGTAGCAAATGCCACCATCATCATCATCATTGTTGTTGGCTGAAGGGTTGCAAAAAAGTGCACAGCATCTAGACAAAGGCAAAGTTAAGGCAAGCTGTCTCTGTGTGAGTGCGTGTATGTGTGTGTGTGTGTGTGAGTGGGTGGGTGAGCCGCAAGCCATGTGTGTGCGTGTGCAACAAATGTTGTGGGTGTCCTTGGGGGCGAAAAAGGAGGCGGTGTGCTGTAGGGGGGGACGTAGACTAACGAGCTTTTACTTGCTTGCTTGCAATGCGACAGCAGCAGGTGTGCCATACATGCACACAGCACAGGCACACACAGATACAGATACTCACCCTGGGCACACACAGATACTCACACCGACACACAGCACACAGCACACAGCACACAGCTGAGTGACGATAATTGAAATTTCATCACAGTAGTTTGTGGTTTTGTAGCACACTCACTTGCACACCCACACTAATGCGCTTTTCATGGCCTTCTTTTAGGCTGCCAATCGAATTGTTATTTTCTAATTCGTATTTAGGAATCGCTACGGCATTTCGTTTGGTTTAAAACACTTTATTTCTTGGGTTTTTCTTTGTCGTAGCCTTGCAGCCTTGGTTTTGTTGGTGTAACATTTACTTGGTATTTGTTTATGATAAAAGTACATTTACGTTTTAGTTTATAGAATACAATAAATACTAATCAATAAATTAAACTCATTCAATAAATTATCCATAATCATAATCATAATCATAATCATAATCATAATCATATCCGTAGTAATATACTGTATTGTATTAATAAAATCTACTATGTTCAGTTTTTTGTTTTTACTCGCTTTGGGTTTGCTTACTTACAGAATTTCACTGTTTATCAAGTGTTTGCTTTTTAATGATTTTACTTGCTTATGAAATCGTTAATAGTGTGCACATATTGTTAATAATATTTATGCATTTTACGTTTTTCTTGATGAAAGTGCGTATGGTAAAAATGGAATTTTCGTACATTTATTAAGTCACAGGTTGAAAATCGAGGGACATCTTAAATTCCCTAAGAAGTATTTTTTGAGTAATTTTAGTTGAGAAAACCTTTCTTTTTATTTTTGTAAGGAATACCCTTATACCCTTCAACCCGTTCGTTAATGGTTTTCTGCTTGAAATATGGAAATGTATAAACTCTAATGAAAATGCACATTAATCAGTATCTATTTATTCGATTTTGGATGTTAAGCATCATCTAGTTTTTTGTGTCTTTAAGTGACGATGCTGACAACACTCGTTTTTTTTTATTTTATTTTGGATTTTTGGATAACTCTATATTAGCTGCATAATTTTAAGTGTATATATGGTTTCTGTGGTTCACCCCCATTTTAATTTGACTAGCACAAGTACTTCTTCTTGGGTTTCATCATGCGAATGCGTCATTTGGAGCCCAACCCGTTGGCCACCAAAGCACCTGGTGTGGCAGCGGCCACAGCGGCAGCCGAGGCGCCTCCACCTCCTCCTCCTCCTCCGACACCACCTCCTCCCCCGACGACGCCTCCTCCTGCAGAGGGGCCACCACCACCGCCACCGCCCACTCCTCCTGCTCCTCCGCCGACAGCCAGAGGTCCTGTTCCAGGACCTCCGACAGGACCGCCGCCACTGGCAGCGCTGACCGCCTCACGGGCGCCCGCAGCAGCAGCCGCAGCAGCTGCCGCCGCCGCCTGCAAATGAGCCGCGGAATTGGGCGTGGGTGGCGACCTGGTGGCCATCGCACTGCGCAGACTGCTGGCCGAGTGCAGGTGCTTGGCGCTCAGCTCACTGGCCCGCGAATTTCCACACACCTGCAAGCAAACAGGGAAAATGTCATGAAAATATTCCATACAGAACAAAATATATAATGAATCAATGGGTTCCATCCTTCAAGTAATAAATTGTGTGTATTTTTGGTTGGCGTGCAGGTTCTTTGAAAATTTAGAGCACCCTTTAATACATTTTCTCAAATAATTTGACTTTAGTGCTTTTATATAAAATAAAATGTAATTGTTTTTAAATAAACTTGTTTAGAAAACCCACCTGGTGGTGACTGTCCCAATCCCTGTACTGACACGAGGCGCTGCAATAGCGGGCCATGTTGCAACCGGAGCAGGTTTCTGTGGCCTTGCGACCGCAATTCCAGCACTGCTGCTGCATATTGCTGCCCTAAAAGTGGGAGACAAGCTTAATACCCTGTAACAATATAATTTTCCTAGACACACATACATTTTGAGCATTGGCCATCGACGGCGACTTGTTGTCCAGATCGCGTTCTCCGCTGGAATGGCGACTCATCTCCATGAAGAACTTCTCCATGCGCAGGCGTTCCTGGGTCATGATCTCAGCCGCCCGAGTTTCGGCGGCCACAACTGCCCTCTGGATTTCGATGACAGCTTGCCGTTTCACCTGGACACACAAATATAAAACATAACTTAATATAATAAAACACAGGGTTTCTAGAATTTGTAAAGAAAATTCGCCAACAATCAAGATAAATTTAAGGGCAATTTTTTCTAATCATACTCGAGTAAACTTCTTCATTTTAAACGAAATAGCACAAAAATAATAATAAGAATTAATAATATTCGGCTTTTTCTGTGTAAGCAATACATGGCAATTTTTGCATTTCAGTTCTCATTCTAAAAAAATAAAAAAAATTCGTAATAAAAAAATTATTAAAATTTTAAATTAAATGGTAAGTAATTTCGAGCTATACTCAATAGTTACAGATTCATGTAACAATAGTTTTATTACTCGGTGATAACTCTACAATAAAATCTTTGAGTTGAGTTTAAAAAATGTAGCAATTAATCAACTATCGTACACCCAATAAAAAATGTTCATAGAAACTAAACTATTCTTACATGAACGTTAAATATAGTGGGTATAACAAAATATCCCAATAAGATGAGTATTAAATGAATCCCACAAAAGTACCAAAATAAAAACGTATGTGATTTAATGTGGCATTCTGTTTGAAACATTGAAAATAAGGCCCAAATTTTGAAAGACTATATTTTTAGACTCTTCAATATTGAAATAGAACTAACAAGTATAGTGGTTATATTTCGAGTATTGAAACAAGACTTTAATACTGTCTATAATAAAAATTGTAAACTTATAAAATTTAAAATTCCAATTTTGTGTGTGGAGTAACTACCAACCTGTGTGACGGCATCCTCGGCGTTCCGCTTGAACTCGGCGACCTTTTCCTCCGTCTGCCTTCGCAGCTCGGCCATGGCCGCCGGCGTGACCTCCTGACCGCTGCTCGGGTGCTGTGGCTCGATGCCCCGCTGCTGGAGGATCGTGATGGCCCGCTTCGTCTTGTCCACCATGGCGGAGATGCAGTTGAGCATGGTGTGGATGTTCTTCCACTCCTCCTCGCCACCCGCCGATCCCGGGGCACCAGGAGCCGCTGCATTTGGGTTGGCATTGGGGTTTGGATTGGGATTTCCGGCTCGGGGTGGCGGAGCAGCGGCATGCCTGGCCTGCGCCTCGCTCATCCGCAAGTCCCGTTCGTCCCGCTGCATGAAAGCAGCCGCCGCGGGCAGTCCATCCGCCGACGAAACTCCGTAATCGCCGTAGGCCACCACCGAGTGCGAGGGATGCAGGGTGAGCCGTTTGCTGGGCGGTGGCGGATACCCAGCGCCCCCACTGGCCATGTACTCACTCCACTCCTGCAGGCCGTTGTGTGCGCCGTGCTCCATCATGGAGTCCGAGGAGCGGCGCTTGAAGACGCCACCGCCACTGCCATTCGATGTGGGTGCCTCCAACTGTACGAAGATGTCCCCGAACTCGGCACTGGCCACTCCGTGGGGGGCGAACTCCATCACCGCCTGCTCGTTGCAGGTCACGTACTGCAGGGCGGACTGGTTGGTGGCCCTGGCCAAGGCCAGTACCTCCCGCTGCACCAGGGCAATGCTGTTCTTCAGCAGCGGCACCACATACGGCCGCAGCGGCAGGTTGATGGCCTCCTGCAGGGCTAGCCTGAACTCCTCCACGGAAATGCTGCCGGAGCAGAGGGAGAGCACCAGGGCGCGAACCCGCTCACTGACCTCCGGCTGTCCCAGTTCCTGGGAGAACTGCACCAGGGCGCCCAGGAACTTGCGCATCTTGGCCACCAGACGCGCCTGTTCCACATGGGCGGCCGCAGCGGCGGCGGCGGCGGCAGCGGCGGCCAAGGAGGCGGCATGTTGCTGACCGCCCGGAGTGGGCGTGGGCGAGGTGCCCGAGGAGGAGCCGTTGACCACCGGCGAAACGCTGGCATTGCGCTGCGGCCGCTGGTGCAACTGCAGCGGGGAGTGGGGCGAGCGGGGGGCCAGACTGCGCGAGCTGTCCGGCGGAGAGTCTGGCGGAGTGCGGCACAGCCGCTCCCGCTCTCGCTCCCTCTCCCTGTCTCTTTCGCTCCTACTGCTGGATGTGTGACTGCTGTCCTTGCTGCTCGAGGAGGAGGAGGAGCTCTTGTCCCCGCCACTGCTGCTGCTGCTGCTGTTGGCTGTTGGACAAAGGAAAAGAGCAGAAAGGACATTGTTAGTTGCATCTTGCATGTTTGGGCAGGAACAAGTTGGAGACCACGACAGGACAGGACAGGACAGGATGTGCAGGCCAGGCGCATTACAAATGCATTAGCAGCCAGCGAGGAACGGAAATGTATATATATATACTCTATGCCACCTAACCACAACAAGCTACAGCACTTGTCCCACACACTAAACACTACACACAGCATACTACACACAACACACTACACACTGCACACTACAGCACAACCAACTGCCGGCATTAACAAATTTGTTTGAACATGGGAAATAAATTAGCAAACATTTTTGGCCCTACCAAAGTGTGGTGCTGTGTGGTTCGGTTTGGTTTGGTTGGGTTTGGTTTGGTTTGGGCCCAGTCAGGCAAGCAAATCAAGCACCACATAACGCACTAATTGCAAGGCTGGCCTGCCTGGGTTAGCAAAGTGGGTGGGGATGTGGGTGGGTATTCATACTTCTGCAACACACTGCGGTACGTGCTGTCCCATCGCATCCATGATCCTCGCAGAGCGATGCTGTAGCTCAAAAATGAAAGGCTTAACGCAAATCCGCAGTGCGCAGCTGGACGGAGAAGCTGCTGGGAAAGTCTTTAACAGGCGACCAAATTTGGGAAAGTGATTTGGTATTAATATATGGGTAGAGTTTATTTTTAAATTAGTTAATTTAAAAATTTTAAAAGACTTTAAGTATTCTTATCTAACGAACCTGTCCATTCTAAGACTTTCACTCATTTATGGACGAATGTATATTAAGATAATATGAGTTCTATTCTTATTAATAGACAAAATGTTTAAGAAAATAATCAGCTAAAAACAAATTACAATTGCAATGATGACAATACAATTTAAATGAATTGTTCCACGTTTTAGACCACCCCACCAAATATACATCCCAAATGATGTTCACATTCCTAGAAAAATCACAAATATCCTTCATAATGTAAACTTAATAATATATATTAAAATAAACTAGAAAATGTATTTATGTATAAAATAAGTAGCTTCCCATACCGAAATTTATAATACTTTTCCACTCCATAAGCTGAAGACCTCTAGCAGCTATATCTCTAACCATTTTTTATTAGTAAATATGGGTTTAAAAGATTTTGTTATCACTTAGTTTTGAATATCGGCTGGACTCCGTTTGAAATTGCCAAGTTTTGTTAATCTTTGCACTGTTAATGGAATAGAATGAAAAGGTTTAGGACCCATTTGTCGCCTGCGACGACCGAACACACACAAACTTTGTTTGCACAAGCTAATGGAAATTGTTTATGGGTGTGGGTAGCGGGGTTTGGGGGGTGGTAGGGTGGTTGGGTGATTGGGTGGTTGGGATGGTGGCTGACAGAAACTCTGGATGGCGAATGTTGCTGATGACCATGATGATGAGGACGATGATGATGATGACAAGGACGATGGAAATGGCAGCCAGTTGATGTTGCCGCTGCTGTTGCTGTTGGTGCTGTTGCTGTTGCTACTGTTGCTGCTGCTGCTGCGGCTGCTGCACAGTTTGCTTTTGTGATAATGATTGTGGATACAGCTGCAACTGGCTGTGTTTTCACAGCCATTCAGGCACGCCACCGCCATGCCAATCGAAGGGCCACACAAAACCACCCACTCTCCCAACCAGAATGCCAGAATGCCAGAATGGGAGACACACGCGGATGGTCGGAGGCATCAGCATCAGCATCAGCTCAGCATCAGCATCAGTCAACCGAGTCGGCGGCTCTTATCAAACGCCAAACATAGACAATGATGGATCACATGCTGCCAGTGCACCCAGTGCCACAGCCCCTTTTTTCAGGCTTAATTGGCCGGCATTGCCACATTCACATTTACATTCACATCCACAGCCACACTCCACACTCCACACCCCACATCCTTTGCCCTTTTTCTCGGCTGGTGTACAATTGTAAAATATTGCACTTGACCGGGCTTAAAAGTTTTGGTTTGTTTTGGTTCGGTTTGGTTCAGTTTGGTTTGGTTTCGTTTGGTCCTGTTGTGGGAAAACCTCAACTGCTGACCCAAAGTTGCTGCCCAGGGGGAGACCAAGCGACCAACCGACCAAGCAGCATCTGCTACCAAGAAAACCCACGCAAAACCGAAAAACTATTTACGAAAATTTTGTGTTGACAATTCACATATTTTCTAAAACATAATGTTTGGGCGGAGGCAGGGCGACAAAGACAGAGACAGAGACGGAGACAGAGACAGAGAAGCTTCAACTGCTGGCCCAACATTTGCCAGCATCATGAGCTCCCTCCAGCACTGGCATCGATTTAAGGTTACGTATACGCAGCGTGGTCCCTGCCTGCATCTGTGTGTGTGTGTGCTAGTGTGTGTCTATGTGGGCAACAGAATTTGCACAGCTGCGTCCCATAGATTGCAGTCGAGCGCACAAAACGAAACGTTGGCAAGTTTAGTTTGTTGTTGGTGGTGTTGCTGCTGTTGCTGCTGTTGCTGTTGCTGCTGCTGCTGCTGCTGTCATTGCTGTTGCTGGCATAGTCATTTGGGAAAACAATCATTTTGGCAAATATTCATCATGCACTGCTTCTGATTATCATCGCAAAATGGGATGGGTGACGAAGGGGAGTTTCCCCCAGTCCGGAAAATGCTAATTGCTGATGAAAGGAAAGAAATTCAAGCGATTTAAATGCTGGGCCACACATCATTTGGCTGGCAACTGGCGCAGGTAGCACATTTCCCAGCAATCAAAGCCGCAAAGAACCACCCTCCCCCCCCTTTCGCCGCCCCTGTCCTCTGTCTGCGTGTGGGTTACTCTGATGCTGGGAACAATGCCAGCAGCGGTTTCTGTTCTGTTTTTTCCTCCATTTTTGTGGGGGAGGTCCTTTTGGCCTTTTTCATTCGCAAGTTCGTGAAGTTTCCGACTGCGGACTGTGGACTGTGGCCTGTGGTCTCGACTCGGAAAACCATTTTAAAAGTAACGAATTTCCCGATGCTCTGATGCAGAGTTCCAGTTGAAATGACCAAATAGAGTTTGAGATGCGATCTAGGTCCAAATTCCCCTGGATATAAACATTTTAAAGTGGTGGTGGAGCATGTCCAGCTGCTCAATTTCACACCATACAATACACCACAACAAATATTGAGGATTAAAACATTCTCTAGAACTTCTCTCCACCAGGTCTTTAAAATTTGGCTCATAAAAGTAATATATTTTCTTCTTATTTATAACTAAATATTTGTTGGCCCCTTATCTTCCTTTTACATTATTTATATTATGTTCCTTAAAACTGTGCATACTTATGTTTTGATAAAAGATTGCAATAATCCACTTTTAAACTCTCTACATCTCAAACAAATAATTGTAATAATTATTTGTATGTAATAACCTGACAAAAATAATAAGTTATAGCTTTTAAATCGGCATGTTGCCTATATTTTTTTGAGAAAAAACATTGACATACTGCTTTAATAGCTAATAGTAAGCAATAATTTCGGAAGCACGATTTTCTTTTTATTCTGAAAATTCCCAGATCAAAGACACATAACTCTCTTGTGAGTGGCTAATAAGCAGTTAGGGATAACAATTAAATCATTAAGGAGTTAACGAAAAAAACATTTTCTCTTACTAAAAGACACTTTAGTTTATATTTTTATAAAATTAGGCCGCTCTGTAATAACAACTATATTTTGTCAGGCATTTGGGACTTAAAAAGTCAAGATTGAAATTTGTTATTGGAGGAATTAAACGAAAATAAAAGGCTACATTTTACCAGAAGTCATTTAATATTATTATAAAATTAGGCCAACATTTTGTCAACCATCACATCCGATTTCCCCCTTGTTTTCTCGCTGTGCAGGCGCCCAAAAGTGTGCTCCACTCACCTTTAAGCCGGCGACTAATTGTTGCCGCTGTGGCCGCCGCCGATGTTGTGTTGTTGGTGGGCGCCCCAGCTGCCGCTGACGCTGATGCCACGGCCAACGCTAGCGATGACGCGGGCGGCACCTGGACAGCCGCTGCGGTGGCCGCCGCCAAGGCTGCGCCCGCTGCCACCGCCGCTGCCGCCGCGTCGTAGGCGTCCTTGTCGGTAATCTCCTCCTTAATTATCGCCTTGCCGTCGAGCGCCATCTGGAAATAGTTGGGGAAAACGGGCAAAGACAATCGGTTAGTGGCCGTTGAGCAGGGGAAATTGGAAATGGGTAATGGATAATGTGTAATGGAAAACGGGGGTGGGCCACCCACGCCCGGCTAATTTCCCGGGCAGAGTGCACAGGTTCCCAGCGCTTCGATAGACGAAAACATCAAGTGACAAAGTTCTCACATTATGTTTTCAACTTATTTGATTTCAATTTGATTAAATGGCTGTCTGACATGCAAATTGGGCGCGCCCGCACTGAAATTCACCAGTCAAAGGCGAAAACCTTGGGCCTTTGTTCGTTCTTCGAGAGGAAACGACAGCTGCCGATTTAATTTAGCCAAATTGCTGTCGTTTTTAAAAGGTTTAAGTGCATAAATTTTAAATATGCACTTTGTCTTTAATAATAATCCAGCTGCATTCATTAAGTTATATTTGCGTTCGGTAAGCACCCTTTAAATCAGCTGGTTTTCTCTTTTTAAATGTCATTAAGAATTTTATGAATTTAATTTAAATCGAATTTTTTCAGAATAATAAATTCGTTCTAGTTTTCTATTAAGAAATTGAATTTCTGTGTCTATTGATAAAAAGACATTCTATTTCTTTATTGAAAAATAATTTTCGCTTTAACCTTGATTGCTTTTTTAACAAATGTTTAGTTTAAATACCACTTGTTAACTATGTCTTGTTCATTAAGTATTATACATTCTTTATAATTTCTAAAAATTCCTGAGATTTTTCTTCCCCCCCAAAATGACATGGGCTAAAAACAATTTTTAGCCAAAGAACGCCGACAGCTGCCAACAGTCCACACGCCGTAGACACCTGTTCCGTAATTGAGTTGAAGAACTTTTAATGTTCGAGGGGCCCAACTGAATGAATTTCCATTGGGAAATTGGGAAAAGCAGCGGGAAAATCGAGACGAGACCAAGAGATCGAGTACGTAGCCCTGCTAATTGACTCGCCAACTGCACTTCCTGTTTACCAATCATTGCGACCCACTTCCCCGAACCCCCGGAGTTCCGGTCACCCACCCACTCTCCACCCACTCACCACCCATCTTTCCACACCCCACCTGAAACTTGTTCATGTCCAGCTCGCATGAGGGGAAACATTTCAGTGTTGATTTTTATCACTAAAATATGTAAATACCTTTGCGGACTGTGGGAGTTTGTGCAGCTTGCCGTGCCTTTGCGTAAACAAGCGGGGAGAGCGGGGGTGGGAAAAACAAGTAAAACACGAAGGAAAAGCGGAAAAATCGCGGAATGGGTGGGGGTACCCTGTAAACCTGTTCATTTTCATTCATGTTTTCGATCAATCTCTGCTGGCCGTTTTTATTTTGCGCCGAGGTGCAAGAAATGTTTAGAGCAATTGTTTAAAGTCAATCGTCGCGCCCGGCAATATTTACAATCAAGTCGGGGGTATGGGGGTATTCTAAAAAGGGGGGAAGGGGTGGGGGAGGGGAGCAGTTGGAGCAGCTGCTCGGCATCAGAGCGAAATTACACACAGAAATGCCGCAAATGAAATTCTATTAAAAACAAACACTTGACACGCCGGCAGCTGCCGTTTGCCAAAGTACTAATGACGACCCAGCCCCCTTCTATTTTTTTTTTATCCATTTCTCAACTTTTTGCTGGGAAAGTCCGGGCCAGACAATTCGATCTTGTGGGAGAAAAACACTTGACAAGTGTGTTTGTCGGCGAGGTCTTTCCAGAGTTTGCAAAAAAAAAAAAAGAAGAACAAAAAGGAGACAACATGCGTGAGTGAGTGGGTGTGTGGGTGTGTGGTGTGGGGTGCTATGCTCTGCTCTGCGGTGCGGTGTGTGGTGTAGTGGGGCAAACAACAAGTGTTTGTGAAAGGCGGCAGGTGAGCTTAATTGGGAAGTGGGTGGTGCTTGGATGGTTGGATGGTTGGATGGGTGGTGGCTCTGACTCACTTAATAGCCAGCAGCTGCCGCCTTTGGCCCTGGCTATGACGAATGAATCAAATGTCAGGAGCAGTCGTGTCGTTGTCGCTCAAGCAGCTGTCGCCTGTCGTCGCCAGAAGGCGCCCCCAAATGCCCTGCCATCCCCCCCTGCTCCCTCTTTGCACTCCCCAATTTTCCATCCTCAATCCGACGGCTGTGTAAGGCAAGCACTTCAAAGAGCCCAGAGCCTCACAAGCTTCCATCGCAGCAAAATGGAAAATGTCGCCCGCAGAAGTTTTTCCCACAAAACTTGGGCCAGCTGAAGCTGAAGCTGAAGCCGGAGCTGAAGCGGCAGGACTCGCAGAGAAAAGGACTGTGAGGCTGCGACGGCTGCCGGCGAAATTGCCAAGAGGAAAAGTAATTATTTAAACGGAGGCAGCACAGTGGTAAAGGAGTCTCAATTACTGATTTACTTCAAGAATTTCGTGAATGGTGTGAATCTCAACTTTTGAGTTTGAATGTTAAGTTGTCGGGAAACAACAAGAAGCCATTTAACATTACATTTTTAATTTTAATTAACTCCCATAGCTTATAAGCAAAAATATAAAATTTGCTTAATAATTGTAAATATTATTTTTTTTTAAGTATCAAAATCTAAATTGTTTATACTAAATCCCACAAATAAATATTAATTTGGCATTTAAGTCAGGCTTCAGATGTTCAATTATATTTATCAATCAAAAACCAAATTTAACATTAATTTAAATCAATTTCAGAGTTGTCAAAAGCAAATCACCTTCGAATATGTTCGACTTTTAACCATAGCCGAAGAAAATGGTTTTCCCTAAATTGAATCTGCTCCACTCCACACTTTACTTTTCCAAAAACGTAGCCATCATCGCCAAGGCAATAAGTAATAGCAATAGCAACTATTAGCAGCCCATGCTCGACGATTTGACAAATGAATGGCAACGACAAAATACATTTTCACTGCATAATTTTCAATTAGGCTGGCAAAAATCATAAAAAAGAAAAGGGGACAAATTTTAAACGACATTCATTTAATTCCTTTGGGCGGGGCGGGTGCGCTGGCAGGGGCGTGGCCCGGCGAACCATGTGCTGGACACCAAAGCATTTTATACTTTTATCCCTTTTGCTAACAAAAACACACCCACACACAAAAGCACACACACACACACAGAGAAACAGAGGCGGGATAAAAAGGACGAGGAGTGGTTAACGAAAAGGCGCGCCAACTGAAATAACAACAACAAAAACAGAGGATGTGGAAAATGGGGTGTTAAAGGGGGTGGGTTGAAGGGTTGTGTTGGGTTGGGTTGGAAAATCACAGCACAGCTGCATGTGCTTTCCCGGTAAGCTGTCCATTTTCCTGCCCCCTCGCCGCCCCTCCTTCACATATGTGTGTGTGTGTGCGAGTGACAACCAACTGGACCTCGGACCTCGAAACCCGAACCTGGGACTCACAGGACTCACAGGTCTCACAGGACTCACAGGACTCCACGACTCACTGGACTCCGGGGCACTTTGTATTGCGGACGCCGCATTGTGCGTCATTATGCGCAAGTGGCGCCCATTTTGCCGCTGCTGGGAGGGATTACTGGCGACGACACCTGTGCAACAGCAACAGCAATAGCAATAGCAACAGCAGCAACATCGCTTCACAGTTAAAAACTTTTTTGCAACTTGCTGCGTCAGCTGCTTCATTACACATGGAGCTACAAATGTATGCTGGCGGAGGCGAACCAAAAAAAAATGAGTGGGTTGTGTGAACAGTTCCCGGGGACTGGTTAATTAGCATTAAAACAGAAAAAGCTGAGGGGTCCAAGGAGGGCTGTCTGGCATTCAGGGGTTAATTACACACTGAGCGACTACAATTATAGCCATTCGAAACATTATGGCTTTTAAAAGGAATGTGATGGGAAATGTGCCAAGGCGATTATTAGGCATTTGATTAAGTCACAAAAATCGATTTGTTGGATTGAAATAACTAAAATTATAATTTGTAATTTGCAATTTTATAGAATAAAAATTTATTTATACTCTTGTCTTATTTTCTTTGATTCAAAAAATACTTTTATATAAAAAACTGAAGCTTAACCATCTCATAAGCCGAAAACAATATACAATGTACTTCTTAGTCGGCAGAATGAAGAGCTTTTGATTTAATTCCTTTCAAATCCTCCTTTTATAGATTGGCTAATGAAATTTGCCAACTAAATCCCCTGCTGATACATTCAAGAGACAACAAAAATTCAATTTAAAACCCTTTCCCCCAAATTCACGTTCATTAAACTGCAATAAAATTACATAATTGGCTGAGTCAGTGTCCAAACTTCAGCGGCAACCCTCGTCAACTATTTGCTTAGCGCCTCTCAGTCTGCCAGCGTGTCTGTGCTGCTGTGTGTTGCTGTGTGTCTGTTGGCAACGTGCCGCAGCATTGGCGTCATTTTAAATTACACATCACCATCGCACACACACACACACTGACAACGAGCAGCAACAGGAAGCGGGGCAGCAGCAACATCAACATTTTTGCACTACTTGGCCGCACGTGCGAGTATTCCGACCGAGCCACGCCCCCTGCCACCGAAGGCCGCCCCTTGATTCACCCTTCATTTGCAGCCTGTGTGGGGCGTAATAAGATAATGGCTTGTCACAGGGCAGCAACATCAGCAACATCAGCAACTACGGGGAAAAGCAGTTGAACGAGTGTCGCGCTTAATCGGCTTTATGGTCTGTTTTATTTCCGATACGAACTGCTTTATGCAGAGGCTTTTCTGAAGGGGGAGTGGGGCAGTGGCAAGGGAAAATTGGGAACGGAGAACATTTGGCTGCCACATGTTGCCCACAAAACGCATTTAGGCAGCCCAATTATGCCAGCAACAGCAGCTGAGATGGCCGCCAGCTGCTGCTGTTGCTGCCGTTGCTGTTGCAGTTGCTGACGGGATGCAATTTTCCAGCGTGTGCTGCAATTGAAGATTTTCCAGCTGCCACGGCTGCCGGCGCTTGTGCTCCTATGATTGGAAAATCATACTGTCATACTGCTGCAAGCACGTGACGGCATACAAGTTTTTGCCAAGTTGTCTGCCAGCAGCAACGGCAGCAACAGCAACACGAGCAACTGGCAACACATGTTGGCACGTGTCGACGTTGATGCCTTTTGGCCGAAAAGCCTGCTCTAGACAGCAGCCACCGCTGCCGTTTTCAATTAAAAATTGCGAATGACAGCAGGTGCTCTTGATGGCCCGACCGATGCACCTGTGCGGTCTAATAGTGCCCCTCTTTCCTGGCCATTAGCAGGTTATATCATGGCTGACTGGGGATATATATCCTCTAGACTTTGAGCTGCCAGGCAACAGCCAAGTGCACAAATCGATGAATGTTGCTCTCGTTCGAACGAGCAACACATGCCCCTGCAGCAGCAATTCCTATTCCTACTACTCTGGTTCTTTTTTTTATTTTTTGTGGCACAAATCTGTTGCAGACACTCGAGGCGGCAGCTCAAACAACTGTGTCCTGACAACTTACAAGGAGGGGAGTGTTGCTGCCACTTGGCGGACTGTGTTGCTGTTGCTGCTGCTGCTGCTGCTTTTCCTGCGGCATCATCTGCGTTTCATCTGGCGCAAGAAATATTGCGCCAGCTGTGCCAGCTGCTTCGTTTGTCGTTTTTATCCAACGCCCCTTTCCTTCTTGTTTGAGAGTGCCTTTAGTTTGTGTGCGGGACAAGGTCAGCCAAGTTTGAGGCTGGAGATTTAGGGCTGAGCAGCCCTACTACACTCGTATATTGTACCGCCTGGCAAATCCAATTCAAATGCCGACCGGCTGGGGAGGGAAACAGAAGGCGGACCTCGGACATTTTGGTAGCTTGCCAGCGAATGGCGTCTGCGATTCTGCGATTGTACTGGACATGCGGCACTCGTGGACACAGTTTTTTGTCCCGTCCCGGCAAAATGTTTAAAACATAAGAGGGTTTGGGGTTTTGGGCTTTGGGACAGAGAGTGCAGCTGGCATTACGGATGGGTGCTGTTTTGTGGGTGGACTAAGGTTAATGGTTAAGACATTGAAATATATTGCGACACGGAAAAGTGTTTGCAATTTAACTAGGCTTATTGCAGTGGGTAACGAAGAGGGCTTAGAAGATCGCCAGATTTTATACAAATAAATCTTTATGCCTTAAAATTAGATGTCTCACAGTCTTAATATTTATTTTAAAGCAAAAGTATTTATAAGTAAAAATGTGCTTTATATCTAAATCAAACTTGGTATTTTCTTTAATATAAGAAACTAACTCCAGTATTATGTTTGATTGATAACTCCAATTTTTATTACAAAATTATTTAGTAATAAATAAACTATATAAATAAGTAACTACATAGAAAAAATACATATTTTCAATAGTTAGTACATGCCGCAAACAAATCAAATATAATATCAGGTTTCTGAATTTCATACATTAAAGCAATAAGAGAGGTAAATAATTAATTTAACAAGCTCTAAAACGTAGTATTTTAAACAATAAAGAATTGTCAGTGCATCAAGTAGCATATTAAAACTGGAAAGCAAAAAGATGTATTATAACATTTTAAAAATGTCACATCCTACGATGAGTTTAGGTTCTAGAAAGGTCAATGGCTTAAAATAGTTTACAGCTCAGAATGAGAACTATCAATTTACCGAAATAGGTTTAGATGTTAGGGGCAACTAAAATATCCGTATCAAAAGTTAACCAATAAAGTTTTCCTCCACCAAATAAATATATCCCTGCCACAGGCGAAAGAGCTTCATTATTTTCTCCATTGTTTCTGCACAAAAAAAAATCGTTGGCTTTTCCTATGACATTTTTGTCTGCCCCCAAAACATTCTGTGCTTCGCTGTGTGGCCCACGTCTTTTTAATAAGCTGCCACTTGCAGCGCCAACAATTTCGTTGGCTGGCTGGCTGGCAGTGGAAAAGCCACAATAGCGGAGCGGAAAAACGAGGAAAAAAGGAAGGCAGTCAGGCAGTCAGGCAGCCAGGCGAGCAGAAGAACTAGGAGTAGGAAAGCGAAAAAGCTGAAAAAGCTGGAAAACAGGATGGGAGCGACACCGAATTTTGTTTTTGACTTTTTCGATTAAGCGTATGCAGCCCCGCTTTTCCGGGGTAGCCGTTAGTTGCTGTTCTGTGTGTGACATTTTCGCGATTTTTTGGCTTTTCTTTTCTCGCTTTTCATTTTTTCTCCATTTTGCTCACCACACACAATACCATCCATTTCGTTCGCTCGTTCGGTTTGCAATGTTTGCGTTTGAGCTTTGAGCAGGGTTTTCAGCTGTTCTGTTTTCAGTCCTTGTCAGTCTAATAAGCAAATTGACTTATTTCCGGTCGCCATGTTGTCTGTGTGCTCAGCTGTGCCAGGCCGCAAACAAAATGGCGTCTCATTAGTCAATGTCGTCTAGGCGGCATCTTAATTGCAAAAGGTGTGAAAATCCAAAGTTCTTTTTTCTGTTTGTTTTCGGTTTTCCACAACCCAAAGTTTGCACTGCTAATGATTGATTGAGCTCTTGATGGATTGCCATTGCCGCTGGTTTGCTGCTGGGCGGCGGGATTTGAAATTGGATGGCAGGGATAAAGCGCGGCACATGTGGCCAGAAGGGTACTAATTTGATGCCAACAGCTGCACTTGTCATGTGCATTTTCACCTGTTTCTTTTCGCCCCCGTGTGTGTGTGTGTGTTTTGTTTGCCCACCGACTATTACGCTAATAACTTTGCCCTTTTTTTGCCGCTGTCCATTTTAAATTCAATCACCATATGCAATCGACGGGCCACTGGATTGGTCTCCCATTATCGTGCCCCCCAACGGCAATGCATTATTTAATAGAACTTTGTTGAATGCCTGATTGCCCGCTGATTACCGATTAGACAAGGCCCGGCCAGCTGAGTTGCCCAGCGGCCAAAACAAAATGAAATTGCTGACACTAATTGGATTGCAGGCCTGACTAAAATAGTGGATCTATTTGCTAGCCCCAATTAAGCTGTCTAGTTCGGCTGAGGGTATTCCAAATGCCAGCGATTAAACTACATTGAAGGATAAACTTTCTTGAGGGATAAGACTTTATTCAAATCACATATTGAACTATTTATTAAATCAATATAAATTACAGATTTGCTGTTTCAAAATATATATATATACAAGTATACAAAATTAAAAGTTAAAAGAACAAAAATGTAAAACAATTAAACAAATCATAAATGTTTTGATATATATCACTCAAAAGGAACCATTTTATAATTAATATAATATTGAAGTGTTTGGAATAATTTATTATAATTTATGAATAAGTTTTTATTTATAGCTGTCTCAAAAAAATTGTTGTACTTTTCCAAACCTTTTAATATGTTATTTAATCAAAGAAAATATTAAAAAAAAATTGAAGGTTAAGAGAACAAAAATGTTAAACAATTAAACAAATAAAAATTTAATTGAAATTTATTACTCAAAAATAACCATTTTATAATTATTTAAATGTGTTGTACATTTTTGCATTTTCATCTGCCACTCCGCTAAAAATGATGGCACCATCATTACATATTTAACAAGATAATAAGTGCAGCTTTTATAGTTAATTTCTCCCCTAGGCCTTCTAAATGACCATATATTTAGATTATCGAATTATCCCCTGCGTTTAGCTATTAATGTCACAGTGATCATGCATACACACAACTGGGTATCAATTAGTCCAACCCCTAATTAGGGCAAACTCTCCCGAGATGTTTTCGCCTTTTTTGCGGTGGCACTGTGTATTGTTTATTGAGCAGCGGAAAAAATGAGAAAACACAATACAGAAAACAGACCGCGCCTGAGCCTACAAGCTGTTAAAATGTTTATGCAGGTGTCATGCCAATGACAGCGGCGCTGAGAAAAGGAGACGCTCGGTCGGCGAGATGGTCGAGATGGAATAGCAACCGCAGTGGCAATAGCAATAACAATAACAGCGGACAGGCCAAAAAGGCCGAAAAGACCAAAAAGGCCAAAAAGGCTGTAAAGACAAAAAGGCCAAAAGGCAGCTGGCCTCACACTTGTTCGCATCCCGCTTCATCCATCCCCGAAACGTTCTTTTCCCCGTTCTATCTTCAATTGCAACAGCTGCCCAGCCAAGGCCAGATCGGCCAGGTGATTTCCAAACTGAGTCACAAGTCACAAGTCCCAAGATCCCAATTTCACTAGTCATCCCCAGAATTTAGCGATCCTTAGCCGATAATTGTGGTATATGAATTCAAAGCAAACCTTTCATGGGTTGGATAATATGGGATCAGCAATAAACTCCTTATTAGGGATAGTGATTTTACTAATGATCAATCTACATTTGCAGAGATCTGTGTTTTATAATTGCAGATTAATTAAAATACACCATTAGGGGTTCCTAAGAACATATATAATATATTAGAAATATCTGATGATCATTTATATATTATTCAGATTTAATTCAGCCATTTTTTACTATTCAAATTTAGGCCTAACACCAACACTAAATTGCAAAACAAGCTAATGTATTATATATAAAATATTATATTTTAGATTGTATCTTATTTTTATCCCAGTGCATAATACTTTAATTTATTTATCATTAAATTTATCCTTTTATGATTGTTGTGCAAGCAATATTATATTTGAAAATATCAAGTGGTAGACTGACTTTTAAAAACTGATTTAGCTGATTGGAATATTAACAAGTTTTGACTTAAAATAATGGTAATGGTTAGTAAACTATATTTTGTTTAGAAAATACTCAATTCAAGAGCATAGAGTATATTATTAATTTAACATTTTAATATATTTCAATATTTTTGTTTATGGACTGATGAAGCTGATGGGGCAATTGATAAGCCCTAATTTAAAATAATGGTAATGTTTTTGGATATTTAATTAACTATATTTTGTTTTAAAAATTCTCAGTTTAAGAGCATAGAGAATATAGAGTATACATATTTTTAATTTAACATTTTGTGATGGTATACTTTCAATATGATATTTGAAAATATCAACTGGTAGACTGACTTTTAAGGACTGATGAAGCTGATAGGGCAATCAATTAGCCTTGGCGGCACTCAAAAGTTTACTATCGGTCATAAAGTTGGGGCTGGAAAAGGCCCATCTGGCCAGGCCAAGGGCTCTGGGTTTTCACGATTTCCCAATTCCGTTTGGAGGCTGGTTGGCAAAGTAAAGTTCGGTGGTGCCAGCGACCACTGATATACGGCGATGGCAGATGGAATCGACAGACGGTGGAAATAGCAGCAGCAGCAGCAGCAGAAGCAGCAGAAGCAGCGACACATGGCAGCCAGCTGCAATTATTTGCAGTTGGAAGTTCTGTTTCTGTTGGGAACGCGGGCGCACAAGGCCATCAGAAACAGACGGCGGCCAAAGTCATGGACCAAAAACCCACTGGATGTTGCTTCCGGCCCCTTTTGTTGGGCGGGAGGGTACGGGGTGGTGAAGGCGGCAAAAAGAAGGCAAATAATTTATAATTTCGCACGTGAAACTGACTGAAGCAGACACAGAGAAAACGAGATTTTCCACTACTATGAGATTTTCCCCCGATGCTGCCTTAAACTATTATTCGAGCACTTGACAAACGAATTTGTATCTGCAATTGTGCCCGGCGAATTTGCTTGAATTTGAGCAAATAAAAAACAGATGCGACCAGCCATCCCAGACATCACTGCGCTATATGTGCATGTGTGTATTGTGTATATATCGGGCCAAAGACACTTTGAGTGGCACAAGACAGCTGGCCACAATCAACATGTGTTGGCCATGGCTCTCATGTCGGAATACAATTTGCATGGACTCACCATTTTGGCAGATATCTCTGGGATTTTGATGATGCTTTATAAATGGAGTGTTGTTCTGCTTAAAATTGCTAGCTTGGATATATGTTTCGTAAATTTAACACATTGCGAACGCATTATTATTCACCATCGAATCATGGTAACCAACGAACGAGCGGCAGCGCGCAACGCGAACCGGCATCTCGGAGCAATGCCAAGCGACTGAATCGAGCAACTGAATGGATGCGAAAGTATCTTGTGGGTCGTGTATCTTGAATGGCGCGCTGGATCTGAATGCACGAGAACTGAACTAAACAGAACAGAACAGAACACGCGGAAGTCGTATTGCGATTGCGATTCGAAAACTGAGGGACGTCCGACCAGTCGAAAGTTGGTTTTGTTTGTGAGCAAAGTAGTTGTATGGCCCAGGTAGCACATGTTCGGCATTCGACGACTGACGACAGTCGGCAATGCTCGTCGTTTTCGTTTTCGACGGACTCGAGGCGCCTGCGCCGGTTGCAGATGGAACAGCTGTTTCGCCCCTCAACCGTACCGCTCCCCTGTCCGCTCTTAAGCAACAACAACAACAACAACTGCCAGACCCGCTGGGCTATTAACATCAGCTGCTGCTGCTGCTGCTGCCGCCGCTGCTGTCGAACCCAGACCCTCCGCCTTCTTTCCTTCGGCGGCAGCTGAAAAATTCCTTTTTGGCAGCAGCTTGTTTCTTTCTCGTCTCTGTTTCTCTTTTGGGGTTTTGTTGCTGTTGCTGTTGCTGTTGCTATTGCCGTTTCACATTCCAGTTGGCATTGCGTTGCCAACTGTGTGCCGATATTTAAATAAATTGCCAACAAATTGTGCACACACACTCACAGTCAAACACTTACTACTACGCGCCCCGGGGGAATCCCCCTGCTCGCCCTTTCCTCCTGCGAAAAGGACCTTATGCGCGTGTTCACACCATGTCAAATGCTCAGGCTCAGGTCCACCCCCGCCCCTGTCTTTTTTTTTTTGTCCACCCCCAAGGATACCCATCGAAATGAGCTAGCAAATTAGAGACGATTTAGTTCGGTTCGATTCCATGAATGCGGGATCTCCAATTGGAAATGGGCGCATATCTCGGGGCTTAAGAGATCAGTCTCGAGAGCAATTAGTTCGGGAAGCAACAGAACACATTTGTCTCTAGTCTGCTAGCCTCTTCGTTTTCCCAGGGATTATACCAAATCATAGGGGCTCACACATGCGGAGGATAATCAGCTGCGTTCAAGATATAATTTTGTAAAATAGATTTGTATTTAAGGGAAATTATTTATTGAAAATAGACAGTTTGCTATTGTGTTTGTGCTATCCTAATATGGACTCATATGGAATGCCTATAAGACTAAGAAATATCATTGATTTAATTATGCCAAATATTTAAAATATTATTTTTACTAAGCGCGGGTAACAAACATTAGTTACATTTTTGAGCAATTCTATTCTTTTTAAAAATCATGATACAGATTATAAATCTATTGGATTTAGTGTTCTAGTTTTCCATAATTTGTTTAAATTACTTATACATTTTGATTAGAACTGTTAAAATAATAATAGTTATTTATAGGCCATAAAGAACATAACACAATCCAAGCTTGTTTTTGAGCTCGTTTGACAAAACTGTAAAAAGGGCGAGAAGAGTAAGGACGTCTAAAAATAATGTGAAAACCACATGAAGTATAGAACTAGTTTACTAGTTTTTATATAGCAGTGACTTTTCTTTTAAGTTCACCGATATATATGGCTTTAATTCCGCTTATCTAAATGTACTCCTTTACTCAAAAGATTTTTGAGAGTTCAGTTTATATTAAGAATTGTTAATTTCTTCTTACTCAAAAACTAAAAATTTATAAAAAGCTTAATAAGAATTTGTCTTGGATTTAGTTGTAAAAACAGTGTAGAAGTAAAGGGAGTTTCTTCTTATATATAGTGTCCTAATTCAGTCTCTCCCGTTTCACTCACCATCACGATAGTAATTAGCCACCGATTGACATAGCTATCACATCGGCCATGCATATCATCCAGCCATCTGGTGGCACCATCAATCTACGCCTGCGAAGACGTTTCAATACATTCCTACAAATTGACCACCACAATTTAAACAAAACCCGCTTTTGGCCAATAAGTGGCCATTCATCTTGTCCAGCAGCCGCAGTTTTCCCCCTGCTGTCCCCCTCTTTTCCCCCGCTTTTCATGGGGAAAACTTGCCACAAGCGAAAACCCAAGCATCCTGAACCACAAACTTGAACGTGGAGCGGCAGAGAGGGAATATTTGGCACTCCGAGTTGGGAAATCCATGGCCAGGGGGTCGGGGTGACTGGGTGGCATGTCGATGGGTGGCTGGGTGGTGGGTGGAAGGCCGCTTCTTTTACTACTGCCACTTGGTAGCAGTTGGCCATGGCAGCGAAGTCGTCGTCGTCGTCGGAAGAGCAGCATCAGGCGGCAAATAATGTAAAACGCCATTAGGCGAGATTTTCTCATACAAACAACAATTGTGCATTGGCACACCAGCCTGACGTCGTCGTCGTCGTCGTCTGGGATTTCTGGGGGGGATTGGGTTGGAATTGGGCTGGAATTTGGAAGGGGCGGGAAGGGGAGGACATTGGGTGGTCGGTGGGCGTTGGACACAGCATTTTTTTATGCGCATTTCGCACTGGCGAATGGAAACGAGAGAGAAGAGCAGAATATTCTCGTGAAACGTAGCAAACGAAAACAATTTTGGGCCGCCCTGGCTGGCAAGTGGCAACATTTGTTGCTGTTGCTGTTGCTGCTGCTGCCGCTGCGACAAATTGAATGAAATCACGGCAATTTGGAGTGGCATACATCGGCAGGCAACAGCTGCGACCAGACCGGACCAAATGGCCAGTCGCAAAAAAAAAGAGGAAAAGAAGAAAATGTATATGTAAGAGGATGAGGCAGGGGGTGTGGTGGCGAGAACAAACAACGGAACACTGTTGACGCATAATTGAATTATTAATTTTTATTTTAAACATCGAACGACATGTTGTTGCTGGTGTAACTGCTGATGCTGCTGCTGCACATGCGTCACTTGTCACTTGTGTTTATCTGGCGAAAGGCAGCGTGTATCGCTGCGATAAGGAAGTTGTTTGCTCAGCGCCAATTCAGCAGCAAACAAAATCAGAGTCAACCCACCACCAACCACACACCACCCACCACCCAGCACCACCCACTTGATGCGTCCTCTAGGCCAGCAGGTCAAAATGAAGCTGTTTGTTTGGGTGTCTCACTGTGTTTGTGCCACTTTCTAGGGGCAGGGGGCATTGGCAATGGGTTTACTGACTGGGAGTGGCCTGATATGGGAATCGGCAACTGAGTGCCAGCAGATAACACTTCATGGATGCTAATGGCCTTGTTCGGGCGCCTGTAAACCGGCCACCCACTGCGACGGCTTATTAAGATGGGCCCTCGACAGTCGGGCAGACAGTTGCTCAGCGGTTGTCCTGTCCAGATCCAGAGGCAAAAGACGCGCTAAAATTGTCGCCGTCAGCGGGTTGGCTGTCCTGGCCAAGACATGAAAAGCCAAGAAAGGACTTTTCCTAGCAGCCGCGAGCAAAGTGAAGAGCGTAAAAATGTTGACTGCAACTGAAGGGCCGACAATGCAGGAGGTTTTTGAGAAAACATAAAAAGAGGAAAACTGCTAAATTCATGACAGCAGCAATTATACAGTTGTGCTTAATGCTCAATAATTTAAGTTGATTTGCGGAACCAGGAGCTGACAGGATCTCATCAGTGCGCTCTCAAACTATAAATTCATTTTAAATTAAGAGCAGCAATGACAGCGGCAGCAGCAACTAGCAGCAGCAACTAGCGACAGCAGCAACATGTATTCTCACAAAGCTTTAGCCACAGCTTTTGTATGCCCCAAAGACACAAAAACTCTATAAGGATAATATGCGTATTTGTGTGGCAACTGGCAGCTTTCAGCAGCAGCAGCAACAACAGCAGCAGCAACAACAGCAGCAACAGCAGCAGTAGCAACAGCAGCAGCAACCAGCAAGAGTAACCGTTATTAAAGATTTTGAATACCTAATTATGAAAATGTCAGAAGCAAACGCTTTTTTGTTTTGTTAGGAAAGAGAGAAAGAGAGAGAGAGAGAGCGGCAGAGCAATGACAGGGACGGGAATAATCTTTCAGCTGTGTGTGGGTGCCAGGATGTTGCTGGTTTGGCTGCCAAGCGATTTGCTATGCCATAGTTGTTGTTAGCCGCAGCAGCAACAGCAACAGCAGCAACATGAAGAACAAACTGTGTTTGTGATGTGCCTGGCAGCCAAACACAAGCTCTCTCATCTCAGCAGAGAGCAACAAAAACATGGGGAAAAATATGAAAAATTCCATTTTCATGTCACTCAATTGAATTTCCATTCAAACTGCTTTTTTCCTTAGCCAGAGATTCTCGGCGTTTTTCTTTTTTTGTGCCACTGACTGACGCTGACGGCGGCGCTTTTCCATTTCCACTCTGGCAACCCACCATTTAATATTTTTGCCCATTTTCCGCAAGCACACACAATCACACACACACACACATATGCGGGCGGTTGTTTTGTATTTTTAGGCTTTCTAGCCAAATTAATTGCCTACGGATTTGTAGTTAGTTGCCATCGTCATCGCTTTTGTTGTTGTTGTTGCTGTCGAAAGCTCAAATACAAATACAGGCACAACAAATGCCTGCCACACACACACACACACACACACACACCGACACACACCAGTACAATGGCTGGCCAAAAGTCCTTTTTGCCTTGACTGCATTCGGGTTTATGGCAAAAATAAATAAATTTTGGGTTTATCTCAATGGCACACAAGTCATTTGCAGCTGAGATTTTTTTACTCGCTTTCCTATCTCTACTACTATTTCCAACCAACCAACCTACATCGTTTTTTCGTCTTCCCATCCTTGTGATTATTTTCGTTTTTTTTTTTATTTTTTCGTCCTGTTCTCCCCTGTGGTTGCTTTTTGATGGCAAAGGTGAGCAGATGTGATGGTTCTGGTTCCGGGTTATGTGGGCTGTGGGTGTTGGTCGAGAACAATATGTCGGGGAGCAGAACAATTGAAGCATGACGTGGAGATCTGTGGACTTGGGACACGAGCTTACATCGGATTAACATTGTGCTCAAGGCGTTCGAGTCTGTCGAATCGAATGCATTAGGTTCCAGTTGCAAGGACAACAAATTGTTGTGGCATAAAGGGAATAAAAATCAACCAGAAACCAGAACAGAGTCCAAAAGAACTTTGTCGCATGGCAAGGCAATAGATGGACAGACTGACAGATGTGCTCCGAACATAACTAAGAACTCAAGGCATGTGGCGAAATGTAAGGACATCAAAGGAAGGAATGCACTACCTTTGTGAAGACAAATCATGTTTTTGAGCACTGCGTATCCGATATCTTGGTTCTTATCTCCAATGTGTCAAGATTGTTTGCTAAGTTTTTATAAAGCATTTCAAATCACTCTTAATGATGCCTGAAAGTATGCAACAATACATTTCGTTTTAACCAACCAAATTTTATAGCATACTTTAGGACATCTTTTCAAGTGATTTCAAATCTCTAGTGATTTTTATGCCACCCCAGGTATCTTTTTTTTTGGAAATAATAATCTTATGTACCCAGTTTAATTATTACACAACCAAACAACGTTTTTGCCCTAAAATCAACTAAACTGAGTAGTGCAAACAAACAGAAACTGGTCTCCCTGGACTCCAGACCCTCCAGCTACCACAATTAAGTGTCCTGCGATTTTGGCAGTGGAATGGCTTGCAAACGGGGACAACACAGTAGTGCCTGCCTTTGTTTAGTGGCCAACAGCGATGCCAACTGCAGTCACAATCCACTTGCTCGTGCTTATGGCAAACATCCCACTCTCGGACCATGTGCCCTCATGCAGATTTATTTATAGAATTTAAATTTAAACAAAAGCGAGCAACAACAGCAAAGGCAAAAGCAGCATCAGCAGCAACAAGAGTGACCAATGTGCCTTTGGCGGCTTTTCCATGGCGCCTGCTCCTGACAAGCTGACAGGCCTGCTGAGTCTGACTCTGGATCCTGAATCCTGGATCCTGGCTCCTGAATGCAGCACTCTCGCCCAGGCGACATTTTCAGTTGTCATTTCTTTGCTTGAGTAATTAAATAACATTTTCTTTCCGCGCTTTACACGCTGGTCAGGCCGAAACAATAGCGACACAAACATTGACAGCGCCTGAAAGTGACGGCGGGATGGTTAAAACTGGCTGACAACTGCCGATTGGAGGAGCAATGTACAAACATATATTGTTATAGGTATTGAAACATGGCTCTAGCATTTGGTTTTATACGGAATACATTTTGGGATGCCTAAGCAATTTGCGTTCATTATCCGTTAAAAACAATAGAGAAATTAAATAATAAATATTATTACACAAAATCATACAAATTAACTTTATGATATAACCCAATAATAATTTTTAATTTGATTAAAAAAAATATGTAATATAATCATTATCATTTAAGAAATTTTTAATCGCTCTCAAAATAATTGTTATCTTTTCCCTTGACTAACGTAATTGAAAATATATGTATCATGTTACTCCAAAAAAATCATTATTATTTAACACATTTAGAATCGCACACAAAATAATTGTTATCTGTTCCCTTGACTAAGGTTATTTTAAGCATATATTTGAAGCTGAGACTTAAAACAATATTTGTAAAGCTCGCAAAGTCAAGTTTTAGCCATCATAAAATTTAAATACCAACAAACTATCAAAATATAACGCAAACACAAGGCGTATTACAATAGATTTTCTAAAGTTCAAAAATAATATAATAATATTAATGGTTTTAAACAAGTGCGCCAATAAACGAAGTATACTTTCTTTTTATTTTTGTGGTCTATTTATTTTGAGGAAACAGTTGACAGCACTAAGCGCCTTTTTTCTTCTATCTGGCAGCATAGTCTGAAAAGCACAGTTTTGCAGCAAGTTGGCAGCCCCTTGGTTGGTTTTGAAATATTACAAGCGCAAATATTCGAGGTACTAAGTCGCCCTAAAAGCAAACTGAAAGCATGGTAAATTGTTGAAACACGAGCTTACATATAAATAATAAAAAAGTATTAACCCGATTTTAATAGACACTGGCAACTCTGATTCCGCTGCTGGTCGTGATTTTCGCCATCTTGGCAACGAATCTTTCTTTCGTGCCTGCCTGTCAACACGCGCGCATGCGTTGCTGGATTCCGGGAATTTGTGTCAGATAATTATTTTCCGGGAATTTCTTGCGTTGAAAAGCTAAAATGGTAAGAATCGGTAGAACACTTTATACATTTATTTTATTTGTAGTATTTAATTTACTTTTCAGCCAGGAAGGAAGTGGGTCCGAAGCAAGTACTCGGTACACTTGCCCAGGCGCGAGTTCGTCGAAATAGTTCCCCAAATGGGCGGCACCGGCGCAGGAGAAAATGGATCATCCGCCGGGTCAGGTCCTCGGATGACCGTGAACACTCTTTCAGCCATTTCGCAGCTTCCCTGCAGCACTGAAAATGAGGCGCATGAGGAGACAAAGGAGGTTTGCCGTAATATAAATGAGACTGTGAAGGATGCTCCAAATACAAGCTCGGATAATGCTTCACAGTGGAACCAGCGCCCATTATCTTTCAGCGAAGATCAAAACAAGGAGAATAATGATCTTATAAGTAACCAGAGCCACCAAAATGCTGGGAATACACCTAAGTCCAATACTGTCCCCAAGTGGGACAAACATAGCTCAGGATGCATTATCATATCCAGCGATGACGACGAGTTGGCTGGTCAGAAAGCCGTTAGAAAGAGCCACAGGCTGACTACAACAAAAAGGAGTCATTTGTCTATTGAGGAACATCCAAAGGAAGATCCAATATTTCCCAAACTTGATAAAAACGATACCAAAGTGGGGGAGAAGCTCAGACTGACTGGCAGTAATATACCGCCCATTGAGTATTCGATGCAGTCCGACGACTTTGTTTTCCATCAGAACCTGGATAATACGATTGCAGTAAAGACAGTGATGCCAAAGTTTCTTTCCAACCTGCAGTCCTCCTTAGTTTGCCAGCCGTCGTCTAGTAAGGATAATTCGAACGAGTATCCAATGTGGGTTCTTCTGCCGCCCGAATGCATTGCTCCGATGGGCGGGAATGACGATGCAAGGAGTCTTATGCCCGAATTGCTGCTGCTTCCTTCAACTTCCCAAGCGGCGAAAAAGGAGCCTATGGAAGAGGACTTTTCAACCTGCAGCAAGAATGTTCCCAAAGGAATGTGTAGCTCTAGCAGCCAACACAATCTGGCAAATAAAAATACTGTGGCAGGGAAAAAGGAGGTCAAAAGGGGTCGTCAAAAAACCGTTTGGCACAAGGACAACCTCTGCGAGTGCGCTTTGCGGGAAATGCAGAACCCAAAACCCTCAAAGGTCGACGTGGAAAACTGGCGGAGCATCGAGGCGATCTGCATGCGCCTAAGGGGCATCGATGTGCCGGGTAAAATTGGTTTACTGGAGGAAACCCCATCGTTTGAGGACATTTTCGATGTTTTAAGTATTAAAGAGGAGGATCCCAAAGCGATTAGTCCCCCTTAGTTTCCCTTCACCAACAATGAGAATGCCCTTATTGATCCAGATTACGAAACAGATCGAATGGATATAAAGTAGAGATTCAACCAGAAGAAGAAATGAAAAAGCTCGAAATTAGTCTGATACTGATTAAGAATTGATGCTGAAATCAGAAAAAGCTTCAAATCTTTTTCCTTTTTAATTAATTATTTCGATAAAAAGAGTTAAAGCCTTCTAAAAAATGTTAAAGTTGGCCAACTAAAAAGAGAATCCCTCTCTAAAAATTTTTTTTTTATCCTTACAGAGAATTTTTTAATTTATACTTTATAATTAAATTACAATTTCTTAAATACATTCTAATTTGAGTTTTTTTTTAGAAATCAACTTTTTTAATGGGCGAAAGTTAGAATAACTTTTTCAATAACTTAAACACAAATGTGGTCAAAAGTATTTACCCACTATAAGCATATTTTCACTTGATTTGTGTAAATACTTTTGACCACCCTTGTATGCAAATGTGTTTTGTAGGAGCGATAGCGTTCAAAACAAATATTATTCTCGTTTAACTTGTGCAAAATTTTTGGAAAAGCCTCTGCATATTTTTTTGGCCAAAAAGATTTTGCAAATATTTTTACCCACTTTGACTCATTCCCGTGCTTTGCTCTCCGGCTTGTAACAATAAATACTGTGTGTGCAGCTGCAGCAACAATAGCTGGAAAAACAGCAATGGCATCAATTTTTTGTAACATGTTGCCAAACATGGCCGAAACCACGCCCACAGCCTGGAGCAGAAGGAAGGACTCCGGCTGATGCCACCGATGTTACTGCTGCGGTGGCCACTTAAATGTCGTTATGTTGTCGGGTCACGCGCCCACTGATGCTCCTATGTCCATGGGTGTGGATGTGGGTGTGGAGGGGGCTCCCTGGCCATGTCCAGGTCCCTTTTGGTTTTTTTTTTGTTTTTTGTTTTTCTGGTGGCCAGCGGGGGCAAAGGGAAAAACAACTTTATTGCCGCAGCAATTATGCGTAGCTAATAAAAATGTGCGGAGGTGTCGGCAGCAGCAGGGGGTCGGAAAATCGGAAAAACGGAAATTCGAGTGGCTGGAGGGGGTCGGAATAAAATTTTCCTGGGGCAGGCAGCATCGACAGCGAAACGATTTATGCAAGCGAGAATAATTAATGCGCTGATTTATTTAAAAACGTGTTTTGGCATTCAAATGAAGGCGCCAATTGCAAGGAGTGGCACAGCATGTCCAATTAACCCATTGAAAATTGGACGAAAACCATTTTAGTTGCTTGCTTAGAGTAAAGCACACTTTATTTGTACGAACTTTAACCTTCTTTCAGTTCATAGATCAGGCATTAATGGGTTAACATGTGCGAACTCTCGCGCTTTATCGAAATGCAAATTTATATGCCAGCTTGACGGCAACAACAACAATTCGCGTAACCCAAACAAACAAGGACAAAAAATTGGGCGAAAAAAAAGGAATTGGTAAACCGAAATGGGCAAAGAAGAAAAATCAAATATGTTAAGCGGCATTTAAACGCGGCATCGAGATCCTGTGAATGTATATATATATATATGCCTGTCACACGAGATAATGCCACGCCCCCTCCGCTGTTGTTTGTATATTTTTCTAAAAATTTGCACGCATTGCATTGTTGTACTTTTCGCCGCCGTTGTTGTTGTTGTTGTTGTTGTTTTGGGGTCCCTGTTTGTTTGTTTATATTTTTTGTTTGTTTGTGGCACACACACATGTGCGGTTCCCAGCGGCAGCGTCCTTTAAAAGTATGCAAAGCAACAAAAACAAGCCTCGAAATCAGGAAAAAAGGAAGGCGGCACACGCCATTTGTGTGTATTATGGGTTGTGTATGTGAATATGTTTTGCAGGAGATGTGGGAAATGTAAACGGAATTGTTTTGCCCGCTCGATGCTGTCCGTGTGTGTGGGGGTGTGGGGGTGTGGAGTGTGGAGTGGGTGAGTGTGGGAAAACGTGCGGGTGTGGATGTGTGACAAAGGGATAATGACTGGCAGCCAGGATATCCCCACTTACACACACATCGCGCTGCGTGTCTTATCGCCAATGAAGGAAAACACGCACGGCCGCTCAGCAAGCTCAAGGCAAGGGCAACGGCAATGGCAACGGCAACGGCCACCAGGGCGTATTGACAACGACTTGGGTTTGCCCAGCGATTCGCCCTTTGTCGCTGGGTGCTGGTCCTGAAGTTTGCTCAAAGGACTAGCGTCGACTTATCCTGTGGGGTTGGGGTTCGAAATTCCAAGAGTTAAGTGCATTGCGAACAGGTAGCTGGGTATATTTTGTCCATATTATTAATAAGCTTAAACAAACATATTTTAATGTGTTTGATTTTGTAGTTCGGGGTGCTCATCTCATTGCCAATATCAACACAACAAACAGCGTCAGCGTGTAAAAATAATTGAATTAGATATAAGTTACAATTTTTGTTCAATATTAGCTTGAAAACAAGGCTTAGTTATTTTGCTAACTATTATTATGTTCGCTATATTCTCTAAATAATTAAATATTGTGCCACAGAACAAAAAATGTTTATACAAATATTTATTTGAAAGAAAATAATATAAAAACTTTTTTAATTAAAAGAGGTATAAATTGTGAATTTTAGATTTATTAATACGATTCAATAACTTTTTAAAATTGTAGATAAACAATCTTATTAAAAATGTTTACCTTTTAAAGCCTTATCAGTTTTTGAATCAACCGCCATTTTCCGATACATGGTGCCAATCACAGTAAATAATACTGTTATCCCTGCTATCGATAACTTTGATGTTTCATTAACATTTCCCGTAAACGCACTGTTATGTTAAAAACGGTGTTGACAAACGCAACAAGGCAATGTTTTACAGAACTGGTAGATTTGAATTTAAATTGCGCGTAAATATGTCGAATATCATAAAACCTTAATCAATTTAAACATTTAAATAAAACAACAAAAAGGTAAGAACGTTTCTTTGTTATATAAAAATAATTGCACTTTATTTATGTTAAACCCTAAAATAGCTTTACAATTAGGTGTCTAAAAGGTAATTTGTTCAACAATTTCCATAAGGTAAAAAGGCGCACCTGCCACGACCGAAATGCTTCAGCACGGGCAACAACAACGACTCGATCGATTACAGTTAAATGACTATTGTTCACTGACTCAGTTTTCGAGGGGCGTTTCAAAGGTTTCAAAGTCGTGGTTTTTTGTGCCGGGCCATTGGGTCATCATTGTGTTTAAATGTATACTTAGACAAATGGGATTTAAGCACTAGTTATCACATAGTAAACTTATGGGGTAGGTGTTGCATTGACTTGCATTCGATCCGGCGGATCGGAACAGATCGGATCGGATCAGCTCAGCGATATCCCAGCAGGTATTTGGGCAGGTAGGTGATGGAGGACAGCAGGCTATAGCTTTGCGGCAGAAGAAAGAGTTTCTGGGGTGAATATCTGGGTAATTTATTGTCATGGAAGCTATATAAAATCGTTATATGTACAGGCCTTAATCGATCAACCACCAACGTTAACAATCACCACATCGAGCGGGCCATAACCATCTGAATCTGTATCGTTGCTTGTCATCGGCACTTCCGTCCGATCTTGAGCGCTGTTTGATCATAATTTATTCGATTTTTGGTTGTTGCATGAACCACACCAGTGCAGAAAATAAAATGTGTTTGTTATTATCGGGTAAAATTAAAATATATGAGTATGCGAAATGGTGAACAAACACACGAGTGACAGCATAAGGACTAAAAGCAAGTGATTACAATTACAATTACAAGTTGAATTAGATAAGAGCAACCGACACCAGAAAAACACGTAGCTATAAACTAAACAGTGCTTACGAGTTGGTCAGTCCCTTGTAGAACCAGGACTTCCAGGACTTGGAGGACTCCTCATCGATCTTGGACTCGACCTCGGCACAAAAGTGTTTCCGATCGTGGGAGCGTCCACTTCGGCAGTCGCAGATCAGTCGCTTTTTGCACTCAGCATCGCAGGTGGGTCGCGCCGGCGAGTTTTTCCAGTAGTATCTATTCAAACAAAATCCCATTAAATACAAAACTAAAATTTATAAAGCCAAAACCCACTTGTAGTACAGCTCGAATAGCTCTTGATTGTTGGTCAGCTCGTTGAGCAGGTTGTTCCAATCGCTGGGACGCAGGGCCTTCATATTGTACGCAGCTCTGGCTGTATACAGTTTGTACCAAATGGGATAGCCGTACAGATTGGCCTCCTTGAGGTTCATTATCCAGGACTCGTGATCGATGACCAGTCGCGTGGTGGAGTCATGATCACCGTCCACGTAATAGATCCGATAGCCAGGATTCAGATCGTAATATGGCGAAACAGAGGGTCCAATGTAAGCAATTCCATTGGGATGATCTGTAAAAGGGAAAATTGTTTAATTTGTATATAGTGTTGTTTCATGAGAAGGTTTTTATTACTCAAATCATGAGGATCGTAGAACATCTCAAACTCATCATAGTGCGTGTGGCCATAAAACTGAGCTGTCACAGTGCTCTCATAACGCGAAATGATTTTGTAGAAGTTGCGAGACCACACCTTCAAACAGTCCGAATGTCCTGGTGGAATGTGGCCTATGACGTGCACCTTTTCATTGGAGAACTCGGCACTTTGAAGCTCGTAAATAAACCTTTAAATTGAAGAGGTTTGTTAAGCAACTTGCTATATAATTAAAGTACTTTTTCCTACCATTGCAGTTCGGTGGCGGGATCCGTGGAGTTGAGCAGTAGCCACCAGTTCTTGTTGTTGCAGTAGTTCATGTTCAGCGAGATGATCCGGAAACCTGGACGCACCAGCACGGAATAGAAGGCACCACGCCGCACCGTGTGAGTCACACTCTGGGGCAGCCACCTTCGCCACTGGACATCCAGTTCGTCGTAGAGCCAGCTAATGGAGATGTCCACCTGGTTGACATATGGCGGGGGAAAGCTATTGACCGGAGCACTTTCGTGGTTACCCAGAGCCGGGAAGATGGGCACTCCGGGGAACATTTCCACCATCTGCTTGACGGTCTCCTTGATGATGGCCAAGTTCTCCTCCTTCGTTTGATTCCACACATCGTGGGGCGGCAGATCGCCCGTCCAGAGGATGTAGTCAATGTCCTTATGGGTCTCTGCGATATGAGACAACATGTGATCCACAGTCCTCTTGGGGGTATCGCATTTCCGGTAGTCTCCCCACTTTCCGGCAGCTGCATTCGGCGTGGCAGGACGACCGCTGCTCAAGCGGCAGCAAAGTGGCTCATTGCAATCCGCATTGGATCCCTCCGCATAGTGGGGATCATAGTGGGTGTCCGAGATGTGCAGGACCTTGAAGAAGGGCGCCGCCTCCAGGGGAATGGGCAGATCAGCCAGTCGTGGTGGCTTCGGCACCGGCGGGAAAATCACCTCCCACTCGTGGTACGGATTGTAGACATCGGCACAGCCATCGCCAATCACAAAGCTACACAGCTCATCGGGACTGAGGTTGACCCTCTTCAGCACGTATATCAGCTCGCTGCCAAAGAGCTGGGCCACGCCCTGGCAGACGCGGGCACTCTGGATGTTCAGATTGGTGCAGTAGTCCGTGATCATGCGGATGAGCTCCGCGTCCGTCTTGCCCGACTGAATCTGGTGCTGCAGCATGCCGGCACCAGCTCGGCAGGCCGTGCAGGTCACCTTGGACATCACGCTGTTCTCGATCTCGAAGGCCACCTGCTTGAGGTTCAGCAGCTTCAATGCCTTGTCCACGAAGGGCGGATAGACCAGGCCATCTCCGCCGGCCACATCGTACCAGAGCATTCTGGAGCTGGCCGTTTGGTTCTGACGAATGTCCACCAGTCGTTGCAGGAACTCCGAGTCACCGCTGTCCATGGACAATGCGCGATGTGTGCGATTCGGGTGCAACATGGGCTCCAGGTGGGGCTGAATGCTTCGCGGCTGCTCCTCAATCACCCAACGCTCCATCTCCGGCTGCGTCCAGTTGATCCGCGGCTTGAGATGTGTGAACAGAAAGGGCAGGGCTGCAACTGAATAGATATATTTAACATAACCATTGATTTCGGAGACAACCCTTTGGATTTACTTACCATCTGCCAAAGAGAGAACTGCGAGTAGGGCCAGGAAGAGCCAGCGGTTTCCCCTGGGACTCGGCCACGGCGGCTGTTGCTGTGTCATAATTCGGACAACCAGGTTAAGTTGCCTCTGGAGCTCCACAGGTAGCAGGCGGCTTGACCTACATTCCAGGGTTTACCCGAAAAAAAAATAAAATAATAACAAGCGGAGACAGCAAATTGGAGAGTCATTATTTTGTGGAACGAGTTTTATTACGGCGCTTTTTTGTATAAGTAAGTAAGAGTATGTGCAGTGGCTCATCAACGTTTTTGGTTTGTTTTGGTTTTTAGTATGCAGTTTCTTTTTCTTTCTTTTGATTTATGGCTAGTACCATTAACATTTATGTAATGCAGAGGACAGGCTCATAAATAAACTGGCTGTTGGTATAACTTTTAAATACTTCACTGTGGAGTTGGTTACTACTCGTAGTCTAAGAGACAAAAGTTCGACATTTTCGTGAAACCTATAGATGTTGGAAAGCAATCGTTGGTATAGCAAAAAGAGGTTAATGTTTAATAAATATTTTTGTATCCAACAAAATACCCCATGCCCATCACATTTCAAAAGTCAAAAGTCCATGTCCTGCATTATTACATTTGATGCCATGATTGCGAGTACCAATCTTGTTGTGTCCACATCCTACTCATTCATTCAGCCATGAAGGTATCTCCACTGGACAGCCCATAAATTTCCCTCTGGCTTTTGTCGCATTATGTTGCCTGGCCACAAATCCTATGGCAGCAGTCATTTCCATACCCCAATTTCATGCCCCAACCCCAACCCCAATCCCGACACCGACACCGACCCCAACCACACCCCTTAAACACTTGACCTTTCCGATTGCTCGTCACTGGGGGGGATACAAAATCTAAATTTCAATTTGTGTGCGGGTGTTTGCCGCTTTCATCAACATTTGACAGCACTTAAAATCTCGTTAGCTGTAAATGGCAGACATGTTTGAACACCCACAACAACAGCAGCAATATCAGGAGCAGCAGCAGCAGCAGCAGCAGCAACATCAACAACAGCAGCAACAAACATGAGCAACATCATCAGCAAAGTCAGCGGCAATCGGGAAACTGTCACCTCCCGATGCATGTGGCATTAGATGGAATTGTTGCAGCGCATTTATTGAGATAGACATTTGTACATACATTTGTAGCTCCCTATTCCCAGGGACTTTATATCGAGAGTTGTTTGTTTAAAGCGTCGTCAAATATCACAGTCCCAGAGCTTTTACATCGTTTATTTACTGTTTTTCTGCTGAGATGGCCTTATCAAACTGCCTTATCAGCATCTGTCGGCAAGATGTGATTTGATGAATCCCTCACATATTTGCTGCCGTAGTTTTTATTTATTTTGTTTTGAACACTTGATTATCAAGCTGTTGTTGAAGGAAATGACTTTATCAGTGTGAACTACATAACGAGTTAAGCACGCAGTATAAATACTCAGTGTAAATACACAGGATTAAGGGAAGGCAATGTTAAATTAAGTAAAAGCTTAGATAAGGTTGTAAAAGGTATAGAATACTAAATACTGTAACTCAGCCTATAAGAAAAGGCTTAGTACCAATGGCAATTTGTATGCTAACCAATTCATAATGAAGGGGAAACTATCATTTTTGTTTTTGGCTATGTAGGTAAATCTATATGTAGTAAAAATCTATATTGCTTGTTTTTTCAAGCCAATTTTGTAAACTGCTTTTGCCATGACTAAAATTGACATTAAAAGATTATTATGCATTTTTTTTAATAATGTTTTGTGTCTTTGACCCTGACTCATCTTCAGACATCCAATTGATGGTTTACCCATTCAACGGCTATCACATGACACGATATAAAATAGCAGTCAAGTGCGAGTAAGCAAAACAACTAAAGCAAATTGATTTGTTTATGGTGGCGGCGGGCCTTAGGAGTGTGTTTTCGTGTTTTGAGTTTTGTTGGATTGTCGGTTTGCTGGGGGGCACATTATGCAGCGGGCTCAATGCCATCCAATTGGCATAGCCCCGCCAAATCGGCCGACAATGCCCCATCTATAAGCCAGGCACTCAGACAAAAGTGTCGCGCGAAGGTACATTGGCCTCCCGGGAGTGAAATCGTCGCCGTCTTGTATTATTTTCAGGGGGGGTACAAAACTTTTTATTTGCCTTCGTCATTCGAGCGAAAATCGAAAGTGTCTGCTCTAGGGCGAAGTTGGGTTCAAGTAAAAATGCATTATTAACACATTTGATGGCGGGGCAGCAAACTCGTTTCGCGGACAAGGTTAACCGAGGACAACACTAATTTCCAGCTGAATGCAGGTCAAGTTACAGCCATCAAAAGCGCCTGAACCCAGCGACATAACAAAACTATCAAAAGTTAAGCTTTCGTTAGACCGGTTTTTTAGCGTGTATAGTTTACACCTGCAGCACGTGGTCAGAAAAATGGATTTTTGGCACACACACACACACACATCATCTTGATGCGACGGTTCTGTTCAGCTTTCTCATTCAAAATATGTTTAAGTCGCATTCATTCAGGGCACGATTACTCCCAAAAAAAAAAAAAAAAAACAAAAAAGGGCCTCTTAACAACGCAACGGTAAGTCGGGAAAAAAATGTATACGCACCCCGAAAAACTTTCACTTTCTTTAGAAATTATTTTTGATAATATAATTTCTTCTTTCCCTCGCCTTTGTTATTTTGGGTGGCCGAACATGAAAACGCTCTGGCATGTGCTAAATGGAGTGGGTCGTCCCACACCCAAGCACACAAGAAATATACACACAAAATATACAGCTTAAGTCATTCCATCCAACAATCTTGTTGGCTTTGCTTTGTTTTTAGTGTCTATTGTATAACGCTGCAGTCGCAGTCGCGGTCACGCTGCATGTAATGTTTTAATGAACATTTCTGGTTTTATAATAATTAGGAAAGAGATGGGAGAGCGCCAGATGAAAACGAAAGTGAGTTTCTTTTCTTTTCCCAGCCGCAAATTGGTCTATGGAAATTTTGGTGAGCTATTTACGCCGAGTGATCGATAGTTTTTAATTGATTTCATAAAAGAAAGCTTCGAACGCGAGAATGCGGGTAAGAATTAACCCATTTTACACGTGCTATCACGTTTACAAATAAACACACGTTGACTTATGGTTTATTTAAGGCACGTAAAGATTAGAAAAGTAAATTATTCCAATCTTCCTCTTTAAAGAGTTTTCGAGCTTCCATCGTCGCCAGCAATTTAATATTCATGGTCAATCTTGGGCAGTGCGTGTGCCTTATTTGCCATTCGTATGTACGAGATGGCCAGTGGCCAATGGCCAATGGAACAGCCTCGTCATGACCAAATACTGGCCTATTTATTTGTTTTTGTGGCCCGAGTGTTTTGGTTAGCGGGGGCTAATTAAACATGCAGCCAAATAGCCATATAGCCATATAGCCACTCATCGTACCTCAAAATACCTCAAATACAGCGAACTGCACGCAAATAGAAACGGAAAATAGAATGCCAAACGAAAGCGTAAAGCTGCGTAACCAGAAGATTGAATTGGGACTGACTATACATTCATATATAGATACTGACGCCTTAGAATGGGCCGCGAAAAGTGAAACATCGTGGAGATTTTGCAAGACGGTCTGCGCATGCGTGACAAGGTAGTATATCTTACAAAGTGAAATGCGCAAACGTGTTTTTCCTGACGCCGCGTTGCTTCTGACGAAATGTGTAACAGTAAATAGTAAACAGTAAGGAAAAACTAAAAAAGAGTAACCAACTCAACAGGTTTCGGATCAAACCGAACCAAAACATTGACAAAAGCCGCAGACTTTGCATGGATTGTAGTAGTAGTTACCTGTCCCGAAAACTGCACAATCAACGAACTTTCGTTCTTGACCCGCCTTTGTTCTTTCGGTTTATGTTTTCTGTTTTCTTTCTTGCTTCCTTTCTTCCTTTCCTTTTTTATGTTTTTTCTCTGTTGTTTGCCACTTTTTCTTTCTTATAGTTAAACACTATTTATAGACATTAAAGTGCCATAATTCGCAGCTCTGCCTCGCCGATTGGCCTCAATTATTTGCGATTCATTTGTTTGGCTCACGATTTTCTACAATCGCTCAATGCGATCCGAACTTATTTCTTTTTTGGCATGCACTCCACACTTGTCGTTTCTTCTTCAGCCGAAGATTTCACCCGCCGCACAGCGTTCATTCGCGTTTTCCCCGCTGATTAAATTCAACCGCTCGCCGCGAACCGCCAACAATGAATGGCTAAAATCGCAGGCTACCGACCACAGTGCACAGCTTTTGAGTCGAGCTTTGAGCTCTGCAGCTGATAAAAGTTCATGGCTCTCGCCGGAGAAAAGAAGAGAGAGTACTGTTCAGATCCGAATGAACAAACGGAGAGAGCTTTCGCCATATAGCTAAGGTCTGTGGCGTGCCCAACTTTTGTCAATTAATATGATTCAGCCTTATCGCTCTTTAAAATTGGCCAACTATTGTTCCGAAACGGAAGTATCTAGTATTGAATGTTTGATATAGATCACGATGCATTGTTTCGGCCACGATCGGCTGACTTTTTAATGTGTGTGCTTAATTAAAAGCATTGTTCATTTGAATTCGTTTTAATTATTAGACTTTTTTTGGCTATACTCGTGTAGAAGCTAGTTGAACTGGGTATATATTTCTAGTATTTGTCATTAAATACAATTGTTAATTTTGTATAATGAACAAAATATAGAAATATATTTTAATTTAAGAATATATTTTTTATGACCTTTTTTTTCTAAGAATTAGTTTTGGTGAGAATTCGTCAAAATTGTATTATTGGTGTTAACGCTCAAAAGCTGTTTATATACATTTGATAATGTGTATACTTTTAGAGTTCTTTTATCGAAAATATTATTTTTTTATTAAGCAATTATGTATAATTGAATAAAATTTAAACAAAATATATAGTATATATACTGTAGGAAATAAAGTTTATAATAAGCTGAATAAGTGCATTTGGTTGTACATAAACACAATTTAATTGTGGCCACTTTGCTTTTGGTTTTTCAAATGTTTCAAATTGGGCTTCAGTTTTTGCTGCGATAATAACTTAGACCTTCTCTGATCTTGATTATGCTAAGTGTTAATGGTTAGTTAGTTGCCAACACCCATTCGCTTTTTTCCTCGTTTTTACACGTTTAATGAGGTACATAATATGTGCGCTCATATGTGTATCTATAGGTGATATACCCACCGTGACAAGTCGCTTTTTGCGGGGCTGGATCCATCAATCAAGTTCTGCTAACCGTTGGCTCCCGTATCCGACAAAACGACAAACCGACAATCCGAGTGATTTATTAGCATACGGTGGCCTATCAGGCGGAGGACTCGATTGACGCACTCGACGAGTCATCGCACTGCTTGTAGATGGTGAACACTTCCCGCTTGAAGGTCAGGAATCGCCGCAGGCTACTCGGATCCGGCTGCACTTCGCCGGAGATTTGATCTGGCTGCTCCACATCCCGGATTACATTGTTGGTGGGTGGTGGCACATCCCGGCGGGTTGGATGGCATCGCCAGGTGAAAGTGGGCGGACGCAAGCCGCAGCAGCACCTGCTTTTGTCCATTTGATCCTCGGGCATGGTGTTCTGAACTTCACCAGTGCCACAGCCAAAGAAACGGCGAACTTTCTGCTTCACCAGCGACACTGTGCGTATGGTTTGGGTGAGGAAGGTGTAAAAAATCGGATTCAATGCACAACTAAACAAGTTTAGTATGCCAAAGCTGAAGTACAGCAGCCAGTCGATGGGCTCCGAGTAGGAGCCATAGAGCCGCATGATCAGGAACACCCAGGCGGGCAGTCGCAGGCAGATGAAGACGGCCATCATGAGGAGCACCACCACTACCATCCTCCGATGTCTGGCCTCCCTGGCCAAGGCAGTAGCTGTGCTCCTCTTTACATTCACAGGAGTTATGGGAGTCTTGGGCGGCAGCGTGCTCTTCTCCAGCGCAAATGGCAGGTCCACACCCACGGCACTGACCAGGGTGGTGGGCATCAGGAGGTCTCCATTCACATGTCCCATGGACTTGAACTGACCCTCCTTGGGCTCCTGCTCCCGGACATGCTGCTCCTGGTGGAAGTGCCGTCGCAGCCACAGCTGCCTGGCAATCGTGGCATTCAGCCAGAGAAAGGACACTATGCAGGGCAGAAAAATCAGGGTGAACAGTATGACGTAGTAGAGTCCAACATCGTGCTGAAAACGGGATATTTATAGAACTGCATTAATTGTTTTCCACACACACACACACAGCTGATAAGATTAGGAGAACATTAATTCAGCAAGTCAATCCCCCCCTTAATCGCTGTCAGCTATTAAGTGATAAACTAGTCATTGACTCACGTCCCCGGCCACACACATATGGGCCATTTCCAGCTCGGTGACCATCAGTTCCTCCGGCACTGGGGTGTTCCCCTGCTCCCCACTCTCCTCCGACGAGTCCTCCACGTCCAGCAGGAAGATCACCTTGTACGCGTAGATCCCCAACAGCGGACCAGATGACCCGATCGCACAGGCCCAAATGAGCAGCATGCTCAGGCTGCTGAAGCGGATGTCGGGGCTCCAGAAGCCCAGCACGGGTCGCATCACGGCCAGGTAGCGATCCAGGGCGATGGCCACCAGGGTCAGACTGCCGGACAACACCGATGTGGTGGTTATGAAGGGCACGAACTTGCACATAAAGCCGCCAATGGTCTGGAAAGATTAATGTTTACTTTGTTGTGGAAGTCGAGTATTTACAAAAAAAAAACAAACAATAAATAAACATTACATTACTTTTTTACATTTTTAATAAATAAGCAATCCTTAACTGTACAAAATATTTATTTTTTATTTCTTTTATTTTTTATATTCCTACTCATCTCGCTCATTTATTTGCAAATCAGTTTATATGTCCTAAAAATCTCTCTTTAAAAAAATGTACGAAATATATAAATTCAATAAAAAAGTTAAGGATATTTATTTCATAAAAGTTTAATTTTAAGAGCTATGTTATAACATTTATAATTGGAACATAGATTTGTTGTTATGGCTAGGACTCATATCAACCAATCTCTGTTCAAACTAGAAAGGTTATAACATAGCTCTTAAAATTAAACCATTATATAGATAAATATACTTGATATACAGATCACACTTAGTTAACCATGTTTTTTCCACTCACCCAAAGCTGCAGATACTCTGCGTTGAACTGTGCCATGTAGGACACGGTGCAGAAGACAGTGGATACGAGGTCACTGCAGGCCAGGGAAATCAGGCAGGCTCGGAAGAAGGGTCGCAGCTTCCGGCGGGAGTTGACGTACAGGGTGCTCAGATTGCCGATAAAGGCCAGTAGGAACAGAGTGCCCACCACGGCGGAGAAGGAGTTCCGCTTGAGGCGGTTCAGCTGGCTGAGATCCGCGACAAAGACGCCCGGATATGGGGGATACTTGGGGAACTGGGCAGCCGAACTCGGGGTGGCCTCGCCATGCTGGGCAAAGGCCCACTCTAAGTACAGCTCGAGCTGGTCAAAAGTGTAGTGGAGCAGGGCCATTTCCAGCTCTTGGCCCGAAAGTATGCCGCGTTAAGAGGTCCGGAGCTGAAAGCTTCCGCGAACAGACTGCCGACTGATTTATGGCCAGCGGCTGCCGATGGGTTTAATGCCTCACTATCGCCGGCCGCTTATCGTTCAGATGGCTATCCACTGTCGTCATTATGCGCATTGCGCACCTCGTTGCACACGCCATCATGACGATGATAAGGATGATTTCAGTGGTAATCACTCATCCATTCATGCCCCAAAAGCTTTTCGCGCGAGTAAAACACCTTGCGAAAATCACATTTTCTATGGCTGCGGTTTCACATTTATTTGCGACACTCTCCTCTCCTCATTTTTTATAGCACATTTGTTTATTGTCCTCCTTTTGGGTTGCATAAGTTCGGCTTCAAAAAATACAACGCTTTCAACGCACATATATGTATTCATAATGGTATATATCTAATGTAGGGCTAAATGTAAGCTTAATGTACAAAAGAACTTTACGGTTTACGGTTTACGGTTTACGGTTTAAACTTAACAGCAAAAGCCTATGAAAAACTAACTTTAAACTTTAAACGTTAAACTTTAAACTAGGAGTGCTAAGGCTAAAATCTAAAAAACGATTATCCGGTAAAGCAGCGTGGGAAAACCAATGAAACAGTTTATACAAACATTAACGGCTAGCTAAAAATTACAAAACTAAGCACTCGAATATACTTGGAATCAAATGGCAAATGGCAAACGGCAAACACAATCAAAAGTCACACGCACACACTCACTCGCACACACAACATTTGCCACGAACATCTGTATATATGTATATCTTTATATATATACATATACTGCATATAGTATATAGTATATGGAGCTAGGTGTATAGTCTTTTAACCAGCATAGTTTTTTGTAGGATAGTGTAGTAGTAATCGTAGTGAATAAGGTAGCTTTACAACGACGGATAGTTCAGTGTTTGTATTCGAAAATGCAGCGAAGCTTTTTGTTTGGGGGTTGTGGGGTATTACGACCAAAAACTCGTAACGCCTAGTAGAAGGACTCGTGGGATCCGTCCAGACATTGACTGGCCATGTGGAGGGTTAGAGCCTGGTAGGGCAGTGGTTTGCCCATGCTCAAGTTGGCGGTGACATAAACCAAGTAGCTGGAGCCAGGCATCAGGTTCAGAATGGTCTCCGTTTCGATGTTGTCGGGACTGTAAAATATACTCTTGTTATATATATTACTAAGTGGTCTATTCCGAAACCTACCTCTGCTGCCGCTCCCTACAAGTCATCCACTCAAAGTTCCTGTAGTGCTCCACCCGCTTGGGCACAAAGTCCATGCAGTAGTTGGTGGAGTCCACCACGCTGCGATTGCGCTGCGGCAGATTGAATACGATGATGCAGTAGCTGCAAGTTAAGGTAAAGAAAGATTTAATATATTAAATTTTTTAAGCAGTTGAATGTAATTGTTTAAATACACAGAAAAATAGTACAACTTCAAGAGTTTAAAAATATTGGACTTTAACTATTTAATTCGAGGTTTCTTTTTTACAAAATGTTTTTTAAGTATAATTTAATTTCTGTATTAAGTTAATAATTTTACTAAAAAAGCTGACATAGGAACGATCTAATAATTCATGGGAAAATCATCATAGCCTCACTGTTGTAAAATATATAAGTATAAAAATGAGAATATAAATCTTATAAAGAATACTAAAGTTTAGCAAAAGCTGCAAGGGATTATAAACTTCAGCTTGCCGAAGTTTCCTTTTTTGTAAAAGTATAACACTATTCAATGACAATTCGGATGACAATTTCAGAAAATAGAAAGGTAACAATTTTTCTATGTTGCTTTTACTTGAGTTTTAGTTCCATGTGCGGTCTTACCTCAGCTCGCGTTCATCGGGTGAGCCATTCCATGCGATGGTGGCTCGATTGCACCTCGTGCGGACATTGAAAACACTGGTGTTTTGCGGCAGCTCCGGTAAATCCCGGAACAAAGCCTCGCTGCTCAGGGCCACCTGAAAAACAAAGTTATTTTTAGATTGGGGACTATTGTTTCGGAGCATAAAAGGGCATCCCTACCATCACTTTCTGCGCCCGCAACGCCTCGTCCTCGTTGCTGGGCTCGAATCTCATTAGATACCGCTCGCCTGGTGACACGCCCTTTTGCCTTATGTACGTGGGGCTGTAGAAGGCCTCGGTTCTTCCCACCTCGTTGCGCTGGCGCAGCAACTTCACCCGAATCTCGCTGCCGGAGCAGGGAATCAACAGGTGGCGCATGAAGGGCTCCTCCGCCTGGCGTATCGTCTGTGGCACCTTGAAGCTGTACACCTGTTTGCCGTGCTGTCCGCCGATCTTGAGCTGCATCAGAGCCTGCTGCTTGAGGGCCAGCGGTTGGGTGCGGTTGAAGTTCACCTGGCTGCTGGCCAGCGGAAATGTGAGGTTCTGGCGCGTCTGATGGATGCCGAACAGGTCCAGTTGGTAGTTGCTCCTGGGCAGAAGTCGACGCAGCATCTGCTGGCGTCTCTTTCCCGTGCACACGATGTGCAGGTTCTGTCGGGGATTCAGACGTCTCTCCCGCAGAGGTGGTGACCCCCAAACCAGGTCCATGGGGTTGCCACCGGAGCAGCTGGCTGGCATGGATCGCTGACCCACGTACGCGGACACGGCCTGGCAGAAGTTGGCAAAGCTCCTCCGTGGAGCGTCCATCGCAAGTCGCTGGATCACCAGGCAATAGTGCATGACGTGGTAGTCAAACTTGCTGAAACGATTCAGGGTAACTCAGGATGAGAAAATACTAAGTACAACAATTGCTGTTAAGGGACTAAATAACACACACCAAAACTAATAAATACCTCATAGACATTAAAAAAAAATGTGGCTATGTTGCTGTATATGTAAATAATAAGTTCATTAATTGCATATAAAAATGTCACGAAAACTTGTATTTACATATTAAAATTAAATTAAACAATAATAAAACTGTTTATATCAACAAACAAATTACCCGTTTTTGTCTAACATTTATTGAGGCTTTAACTTTATGGCAAGGCTTTCAACAACTTTTTATATCAATTTCCATAAAATTTTATATGCGAAATATATACTTACACTCGCGTGCCTATGAGTATAAGCATACATTTCAAATATTAACATTTGTGATACCACAAAGTAATTCAGCTTTTGCTTAAATGGGGTCACATGCACTATATTGGTAACGTTGAAAAAACAATCGTCTTACAAATGCTAAATAACGTAGTAACAGCCAGGTATTTAAAAATATTTACTCCCTTTATTGCATTGTTTATTTGACAGTCAAGTGCTGCCTAATTTGAGGAATTACTCCGCCTATAACTCACCTCCTGTCCCACTTGACGATCATCTCGCGTTTCCGCACGCGGTTCTGGGTGCGGATGGCGATCCGGTGCGCGGCGGTGGCATTGAGCAGCGGCCAGTCGTGCTGCGGATGCTCCGCGAGGGCGTCCACCTTGAGGGCTCCCGAGTGGCGGGCCTGGACAAAGAGGTCGTACTGGCCGCGCAGGGCGCAGGGCAGCACCAGACTGCCCACAGCCACACCTGGACCAGGTGCCACTGCCGCCGGCCGAAGGAGGTTTCCTGCAGAGGTGGTTGGGTTGGGTTGGTTAGGTGGGGGGTGCAGTATTCTGCGTTCTGGGTTCTGAGTTGCAGGCCCAGAGAGGCGGACTTACCTGTCTGATTGTAGTACATCTTGCGGCCCACGGGCGCCGAAAAGCGAATCGTCAGCGGCGTCGAGTCGTTCAGGTTCAGCACAAATCTGCAAAACGAGATGAAGTCGGCTTTGAGGGGCGGAGTAAGTGAGCTGTTAACGCCCTTTGTCAAAAACGATGACACTAAATTATCACACGCAATTTGTTTTGCCGCCTGTCTGGACCGAACTGAACCATATGAGTCAGCGGCTTTTGGCCATACTCTGACCCAAAGGGTCAGTCGGGAGTTGGCCCCAAAACACATATCCAAGATATAAATAGTCAAGGCGAAATTGTAGAAAAAGGTCTAAGATTTACAAAGTAAATAACTAGTAAAGTCAATGAAAAAAACCCTGATTAAAAGAAGATTCAAAGACTATTCAAATCTTTAACTTAAAGTCCTACAAATCTTTGTATGTAAGAGGACACTTTCTTTAGAAATGTAAAATAAAAATAATAATGAAATAAAAAAATACATCAAATAAATTTTTAAAACACACTAAAGTTCTAAAAAATCAAAATAAGTGTTAGTTAGTCTACGTTACATTTGGGATCCCTTCCTAAAACCATTAATTTGTATTAAAGCGCTAAATTGTGAAAACAAATTTATTAATAATCCTGCGATCTTGCCTTTGGAAGTCCTAACATTTGTCGTCCTTTCATTTATCTTTTTTAATGTTTCGAGTTTCTTATAGGCATCAAGAAAGAGTATCAACCTTTTGACTTCTCACTTCCTTTTCGAAACTTTGTTTATCCATCTTCTCGCCGATGCTGTTGCAACTTTGTTGCAGCCAAAGATTAAGTTCAAGTCCCTTGGGCAGTGGCCTTCTTTGCTCAACTTGCTGAGTTTTGTATTGTAATTAAATGCGAAATTTACGAGCAATATTTCTAATGACAAACAGCTAAGACAAATGAGCTCGCCGATACGAAACACCCACATGGATTCGCACACAGATTCGCACACGAGACAGCCGGACGCAAGGATGCGATTTGCAGCAGTTTCCAGCCATTTGCAACCATTTTCAGCCATTTGCAGCGAGGAATGCGAGGAGGATGGCCGTTGCAGCAAATGACTCATTGACTTGGCTTATGGCCGGCCATCTCGAGTTTTATTTTTATGACCGGCTACTTCCGGCCAACGCCATGCCCCATCATCATCGTCATCCCCCGCAAACCGGACAAACAGAAGTTAGTGCGCCATATAGCTATACAGCTATACAAGTACAGCTATATAGTCGTATTTTTGGCCGCCCTGCCAAAAGGTTCGGATTGATGGAGTGTTTTAATGCATTTCGACCATTGTTGGCGGCGGCGCCGATGCGACTGAGCAAATATTTGCTTTAATTTAAGCCTTGCATGTTGCAATGGCGATTGTTTGCTGTTGTTGGGGCCATCCTCGTTGTCGGCACGATGACAGCAGTCAATTATACAAGGCAAACATCGGGCAAAGGCGAGAGTTGAATGCGCTCCTCCGAAATGATTTAATGCACTTCCACCAGTAAGTGTTTAATGGGTTTAAAAGGCTGGGATTATCATATTATTGCGAATTACCAGGGAATTCAGGACTCTCTGATATGGAGAAATCACTTAACAGCAAGGGTTTTTATTTCTAGACATAGTGATTAAAAATTGGAATTTTAAAAACAAATACTATTGAATTAAACATTTTATATTTGATGAATATGTGTAACTCTTAATCATATAATTATATACAATGCATACTAAATTGCTTCATTTAATATTAAAAAAATATTTAATTAATGTTCTTATTTGATTTAATACATTTTATTTAAGTTTAATATGGTTTAAATTTGAATTTAATTTTTAAATGTTAAATTTAAATAACTAAAAACCGCAATGGATAAAAATCTAAGCTGAAAATATTTACTTTGAGTAAAAAATAAGTAGCAGATACATATTTGTTTACCAATGCACTTCTCTAAACTCAGTAAGCTTTCCCATTTTTTTTTTTTTGAAGTTTTTAGCCTTTATGAAGTGATGTACCCAAAGACTTAATGGAAGGGTATTCTTTACATCACATGGCCAACCAAATTCACACCCATCGCAGTTAATTCGCAATTGTGCAACGTGACAGACCCAATAATGTGGTGGAACTATCTTAGTGCCATCGTTTTTCTTCTCCAGCTCTTTGACCTGGCTCAGGGAATAGTGAATCCCTCGAACGAGACGGCCGGCACGGTGATCTTCATGCTGCCCGCCAAGGACTTGGGACCCGATGTGTGGAAGGCCGGAGTGGATTGCCTCGATAGCTTCGCTCAGATCTTCTTCTATCGCAATCCGGTGGAGCGCTTCACCAGAGCCTACAACCTGATGTTGGCCCACGCCTTCAACCTGTCCAGTCCAGCGGATCAGATCCAGGAGGGATTCAGCAAGCGGATCAACGAGGCAGCCACCGATCCCGGGGAGCCGCATCGGCAGGAGCTCTTCCAGATGCGCGTGGTCAGCGATCACAAGGTCAGGGAGAAGACCAAGAATATGGGTGAGCTGATCCTCACGGACAACTATGTGATTGTGGTGGACTCCGTGGAGCGACTGCTCGGCCTGATGGCTCGCTACATCAGCAAGATGCGCTCCTGGAATCCGGGTGCCCGCTTCCTGGTGCTCTTCCACAATCCCGGGATGCGCAATCGTCCTTGGCACGTGGCCTCCCAGATCTTCAACGAGCTGATGAGCAGCTTCTACGTCCATCGAGTGGCCCTGCTGTATGCCAACTCCTCCACGGATTACAACCTGCTCGTGAACGACTACTACAGCAACGTGGACTGCCGGATCCTGAATGTCCAGAGTCTGGGCCAGTGCCACGATGGCCAGCTGTATCCCAGTCCCAGTGCCGTGCACGCCTCCATGCTGGACTACGTTTCGGGCTTCAGTCCCCGGAACTGCACCTTCTTCGTCTGCGCCTCCATCTCGGCTCCCTTCGTCGAGGCCGACTGCATTGTGGGCCTGGAGATGCGCATCCTGGGATTCATGAAAAACCGACTAAGCTTTGATGTGAGCAACTGATATTTTTCAAGAAGACTTTTTATATTTTAATACCTGAACTATTAAATTAAATTTGGAGCTAAATCAAAACTAATTAAAATGCATATTAAACAAATAGGTTCCATTTTTTACCTATGTTCTCAAAATTCAAACATGTTGATGTTAAAACACCTCAATTAGCATTTTTGAATGATTTTATGTTTCACTTAAATTTCATAAATAAAATGTTGTATTCAATGGCCAGATATTTATTTATATTATTATTTAATATTTATTTTTCCTTTCCAACTGCTATTTAAAAAAACTGAAACATTTGTTAGCTTGATCGCTGATGCAAAGATTTTAAAATGGTTAATCTGCATGGACAAATGTGGTTAGTTCTTTAAATGAAGAATAAATAAGGCAATAGAAATGTTGGCTTGCAAGCCTCCTTAAAGATCCTTAGAGGCCACAAAATTACTAATGTTTCTAAGTACTTTTTCCCAGAATAAGGTGATAATTGTTTAATCTTTCAAAGTTTTCATAGCCAAAGATAACCCAATCTTGTAATCATTTCTTTCCCAACCCAGGTAAATCAGACGTGCAGTTGGGAGTCGCGTGGCGAGATGGACAGTGCTGGCAACTGGAACGGCCTGCTGGGAAAGGTGACGGACAACGAGTGCGACTTCATAATCGGCGGCCACTATCCGGACAACGAGGTGGCCGACTTCTTCTGGGGCTCCGATACCTATTTGCAGGATGCGCACACGTGGTACGTCAAGTTGGCCGAAAGGCGACCCGCCTGGCAGGCGATGGTCGGCATATTCGAACCCTTCACCTGGCTGGGCTTCATCCTGATCCTCGTGATCAGCTGGCTGTTCTGGTTTGCCCTGGTCACTGTTCTGCCCGAGCCCAAGTACTACCAGCAGCTGAGTCTCACGGCCATAAATGCACTGGCTGTTTCCATATCGATAGCCGTTCAAGAGCGGCCCGTTTGCGAGGCCACGAGGATGTTCTTCATGGCCCTAACACTGTACGGCCTGAATGTGGTGGCCACCTACACTTCGAAGATGATAGCCACCTTTCAGGATCCCGGCTACCTCCAACAACTGGACGAATTGACGGAGGTGCTGGCCGCAGGGATTCCCTATGGCGGCCACGAAGAAAATCGCGATTGGTTCGAGAACGAGGACGACATGTGGATCTTCAATGGGTACAACACCTCTCCGGAGTTCATTCCGCAAACGGAAAACCTAAAGGCGGTGAAGCATGGCCACCGGTGCATCCTGAGCAACCGGATGTACACGATGCAGAGTGCCCTGGCCGATGACCTATACGCCTTTCCGCACAACGTCTTCAGCAGTCCACTGCAGATGATCATGAAGGCGGGTTTCCCCTTTCTCTTTGAGATCAACAGCATCATTCGACTGATGCGCGATGTGGGCATCTTCCACAAGATCGATGCGGACTTCAGGTACAACAACACGTATCTGAACCGGATCAACAAGATGCGGCCGCACTTCGCGGACACGGCCATTGTCCTGACCACGGAGCATCTGAAGGGACCCTTTGGCATCCTGGTGGTGGGCGTCTTCTGCGCCGCCCTCACATTTCTCGGCGAGCTAATGACCCGGCATTGGCGCTGCCAGCTGGTCACCCAAAGGAGCAGGCAGAGGAAGAAAAAGAGAAGAACGAGGAGGATGAGGAGGAAGCAGCCAAAGGATGGCCACTGGCAGCGCCAAGTTCAAGTGGCTCCAGTCGTACGATTTACGCCAGTCAAACGACGCAAAGTTTTCTAGGGACAAACAAGTCAAAAGTAAACTAACCCAAACTAACTCCCCTGCTGGCTGCGATAAAATTGACTCAATTCACATAAATTTGCAATTGAGAGACACTGACACTGACTTCATCCTCCATCCTCCATCCGCCATCCGCCATCCAGTGTCTGGTTGTCTCGTCTGGTCTAGGGTCTATACTCCATAGTCTATGGTCTGAGGTCTGAGGTCTGAAGTCTGGTCCGTGCCGTTCGGGTCGCTTCTGTTACTTTTCGCGCGAAATACTTAAAATCAGAGACAAAATTCTATTTTTGCAAGCAACAACCGATGGCGGGGAGACTGAGACAAAACACCCCTCGCCCTCCGCCCCCCTGTCGCCCCCAAAATTGACAATCAGCCTCAGCTTTCCCAGCTGCAGTGCAGTCGGAAAATTCGGAGCGAAAAACACAGATAAAGAACGAGTTAAGCAGATATCCCTATAAGTGGCGCATTCGCTGATTGCACAGTCGCCTTTTCGCTTAGCAAGTTACTTTACTTTGCTTTACTTAACTGCAGTGCAGTGCAGTGCAGTGCAGCCAAACAAATATCGCGCCAATATCAGATGGCACAAGTTTCGATTCGAAAATATCGCAAATGGAATTGGAAGTAGCTGCAAGGAGTAGGGACAACTTTTACAAAATTATGTGAGTTACAGCATATAAATTCGGTAATTTTCTTGGGATTACTTTTCAATCGGTAGTCGATTTCTAGGGGACACAAAATGGCTAGTTCTTTTTTATAATCCAGCTTAATGCAACAATATTTAAAAGTAAGTGAAGCAAATTAGTTTGGACTATTTTCAATTAAATTGATCTTTTATCTTTTTACAAATGTGTTTTATTTATTTATTTATTTTTCGGTAAATTTGAAGTAATTTACGTCTATACTGCATTACAAATATATAATAATAATATACACTGTTTAAAGAGTTTAGATACATATTATCCAAAAGGTTAAAGAATACAAATTCCAAAAACGCTTATAAAATACAAGATAAATATGCTACATAAATCAAAATAAATAGGCACTTTATTTGGTTTTCCAAAATCTATAATTCATGCGGCAATATACTTTAAGAATTCAAATTGAAACCTTGAGATATTAGATATTCCATAAATCAGAATTCCATGGAATTGTTTTGCCTCCTGCCACTTGTTGCGGCAATTTATCATCTGATTTCATTAATGGATCTTATGGCTGACATTGAGTGCCGGGGATTACTCATCCAGAGGCGGTGAAGTCAAGTGTAAATAGAGCTCACCCACTCACCCACTCACCCATTCACCCACTCACCCACTCAGCCATTCGCCCACTTCCCGACTCGCATTTCACTTATGATCCTGTGTTGTCGACGAAGAACATAACAATTATTTGATATCTCTATTATGCCCCGGCACACATTGATTTTGATTCTGTGAGTGATTCACGTCGAGAACAATGCGAACCAAAGACACACTCAATTACTCACACCGAAATGGGCACAGTGAGCACTTAGTGTCTGTAATTTGAAAATTGCTTTTCCCTTCCTCTATTTTTTTGCTATTTATTTTTTTTTTTTTTTTTTTTTGGGAAATTTTAGACTATTGAACTGTGGCGTTGATGCGTCGTCTTGCTGCGAACTCGTCTGACTAAGAGCGACGCCCCTCTGTCTGTTCTGTTTGGTTTGGTTTTGGTTTTGGTTTTGGTGTGGTTTATGTCGATTCCGATTCTTATTCTTATTTCTTATTCCGATTCCCATTCCTCAGCCGCAGACGGACTCAGTCTCGCCCGAGTATTTTCGTACTCAGTCAAGTGCTATAAATACTATACCCACTACTCTCGTAGGAGATCTTTTCTGGCGGCGCAAAATAATGACGACGATGTTGAGTTTGATGTTGATGTTGATGCTGATGCTGTTGCTGAGTTGATGCTGATGCTGATGATGAGGCATTGGTCATTGTGCGAAATTTTGATGCGCTGCAAGGTCTGCGTAATTTCAGTTCAAAACCAAAAACAAAATATAAAAAATACAAAAAACAAAATAAAAACAAGCAACAAAAAACAAAAGGAACAAAAAACGATACACACACACGGACAAAGAATTATGTTTCGTTTCATTTTATGGCAATTTGTTGTTGCCGCTGTTTGCTATGTGCTGTTGTTGTGGCTCCTTTGATGCGCTTACAAATAAATAGTTTCACGCCATAAAGCCCGGAGAAGGGGGCGGCGTGGGCGGGTTTTTGCCGAGTGTCGGGCCGGGCAATAAAAGTTGTTTACACCGCCTGAGCCTGCGGCGCACATAAAAATGCAACGCCAACAACAATCAAACAACAGCATCAACATATTAACAACATTCTGCCTTCATTCCCTACACAAATCGGTTGGGCAGGCCCATATACTGCAGGGATTGAGTATGTGACATTGCTCAAGCTGTGTTTAGTATCTACAAATTGGTTCTAAGCAAAAACACTTTCGTCTAAATTGACTAATATTATTAGAAATAATTTATAAAATTTTAAATTTACAAGACGAAATAAAGAAAATAAATTAAGTTGATGATACGCACAAACAGAATTAAAAAAACTATTGTTTGCTATTTATTTAAAGCAAAACTAACAATTTTGTTTTCAATTTTCAAACATTTTCTTTTACTTTTCTATTTTATTAAGTATTATATTATATATTAACCTTTTATTAAGAAGTTATAAGTCAAACAAAATTGTAATTTAAGTTTACAATAATTATGTTCTATACTTCAGTTAAAATTTAAACTGAAAAGTTGAACTTGGTAATTTCTTATACATGATATCATAAAATATTACAGAAAATCAATCATAGTCAAGTACCGAGAATATTCATTCTTTTTTTACTTTTATTTTTAAAAGCTTTGGGTAATTGTGATTTAAAAACATAACAAGTAAAACAAATTTTATTTTTATACAGAAAGTACAATATATAGAAACCCTTGTAATTAAAACTTTATTTTATTCTGTATTTTCGGTAATTTAAAACTAAATTTTTTTGGCCTCATCACTTTTTCAATGTAAATCATTAAAACTTCCATCTTGAAGGGAATTTCCTTAAAGTTAAATTTGTTTCAAATCTATTATAAGAGGTATACTCTAAGTCGAGTGCATTCCTTGCTAGGTGGCCACACAATCACCTTTCCGCCAGTTTTGGGGTTTGTTTTGATTTCAGGCCACTGACTGGATGCCCGGGTTGGGATGACTGGCTGCCGCTGCCACAACCAAACTACAACCGAAATCAGCCAAGCAGCGAGTGCCACAGGTGGCCGCAACGCAAGTGGCATATAGGCAACCGCGTCGAGAATGATCGACTTGCGACTTGCGACTGCAGATTCGAATGTGAATGCGAATCGGGAATTGTGAGTTGTGAATTGGGAACTGGGAACGGGAGCGCATATTGCGCCGTCGAATTAAGTCGTTAAATTAATATTTATGATTTGTTTGTGCAAAAATATTAACGCTCGCCTCTTGATTGGCGTATGGAAGGATACGCACGGGGCCACTGGGAATGAAATTAAGAATGGGAATGGCAATTGGGAATGAGAATGAGAATGGGAATGGCTTGCTGATTCTAGCAAAACGCTTAATGGCTGCACGCGCCATAAACGCGATTTTTGCTTCAGCTTCAGCTTGTTTGGCAGTGCCACCAACTCGCTCCTTTTCACACGCTCAGCAAACTGGGCAACTCGAGCCGAACGTCACGTACTCTGGTTCTGCATCTCGGATCTCGAATCTCGCAACTCGGATCTCCAGAATCAAGAAGCCCCCTCGAGCTGGTCACTCGATCTTCAGTTGGGCAATTGGAGCACTTTTGCTGGGTCGCGCGACTCTAATACACACACTACACTTCCAAACTCGAGAAAAAAACCAAGAAAACATGGAAAAAGCGAACCGAAAAAGGAGTTGACGACAAACCACGACATTAATTTGAATGTTTGCTGGCATTCTGTGGCAAATGATCAAGTGTTATACGAGTCGAGGGCTTCCAGTTTCCCTGCTCCACACACAAACACAAAAACAAAAACCAAACGCCCGCAATGGTTCGCACGTTCACTGGAGAAGATGAAAACTGAAATCCCCGAGGCCGGAGTCCAGAGTCCAGAGCCTAAGCGAAAACGTGACGGGCCTCTTTTGACCCAGGCCCAAGCTGCGGCCCAACGGAAACCAATGAAAATCGAAAAAAAAACAGAACGTTACTCATACGCCACGTGCAACGCAGCGGGTACAGTGGTGCCGAGAAATGCTGAAATCGGCCATTGTTGATAGGAATTTCTCAATGGGAAATATCAAAAGGGCTCTGAAAAATGTAATTCAAATAAAGGTGTGGGAGGAATTTTAATTATATGCTTTAAAAGCAAACGTATATTTGAGCAAATGGCAATTATTGACCGTAGAATCTGTAGAGATTTCTGGCTTACACCAAAAGTGTATACATTTTCTGCCTAAATATATGCTTATGAAATAAAACAAACCTAAATCTTATTATATCTAGTCATCAGTAAAATTATAACCAAAAATTTGAAAGTTTATTTACTTCGTATTGCAATGCATTTATTTAAATATGAGTATATTAATATCATCACTTTAAAAAAAGTACTATAGGTTATTTTAAAGCAACGCACTAAGTTTTTATTTATTATTGGCTTTCAATGTAGTCATTTCACGAAATTTAGAAGACTTCAATTCAGTGGATTTACCCATCAAAGCTAGCCCCGAACTTCCAAAATCGAATTAGAGGCTATAAAATGGTTGTTCCTTTTAACCTCCCCTAAAAAACTGATAGCTCAAAGTGGAACATTTGCCGTAATTTAAGAAGTTCTGGTATATAATCTGATGCCGAAGCCAGTGTGCGATGTGTGGCGGCAGCTGTAAGGGCCACAAAAGCTCGCACACTAGACAACAAAAAAAAGAAGTAGAAGAAGCGCTCCGAAAAACATAGAAACACACACATGCACACACTTATGGAGAACTGTAAAAAATCTGGCTGTGGATAGGTTTTTTGTTTGGCCAGCCACACGTCGTGGTTATAAATTATTTTTGTTGTTGCCCCAGGCTTCTTTTCATCTGCTGCTGCCGCAGAAGAAGAGAGCGAGGCGCCCCTAAGTTTGGCTCTGTCCTGGCCATCTTTCGTATTTGTTTGGCCGTAATTTGATTTGTGATTTGTGTGGCAGGCGGCGTCGCCATCGCACTTAGCCGTATTGCCGCCCCGTACTCACCGCTTCCTCTGCCGCTCCGCCAGTGCGATGTGCACGGGCACGTCCACGTAGAGGTCCTCCAGGTCGTCTATATCCTTCAGCATCTTGCGGTACCGCTGCAGCGAAGGACACTTCTGCGGCGCCACCGGCGTCGCCTGGACCGCCGGAGATTCGGAATCGCGATCGGGAATTAGAGGCGGTTGCAGCAGCTCCGTAGAGTCCAGAATGATGCGATTGCTGGCCAGCGGCAAGTGGGAGATCTCCGCCAGGAGCGACGGGCTGAGCAGGAGCAGCAGCAGTAGCTCCACTCCTGACAACATGGTTTTCCCTTTTTGTTCACTTTCTGTTCAACTACTCACTTGTTTAGTTCTTTTGATTGCTTCTCAAACTTTGGCTAGGTAAGACAATCTTTGAGTGCGTGTTTTGTTACTTGATTGCCCTAAAGTGGTAGCTGCTTTTTTAATAAATAAATGGTTTTTTATTGGGGTACTTTGCTCTAAAATTATGACTATAACTTGATACGTTCATTTCAGTTAATTCAATTTAGTTCTTGCCGAGCATGTTCATTAAGTGGTGGAAAATTTGATTGAACACTAAAATGTTTCAAATTGATTTACTCAATTTGTTTTAATTGAAGAGCATTTGATCATAAAAATCTACTCTTTTTCTAAAATTTTTAACTAAAACCTAGTTGTAGTACAAATTTAATTTTTAATTTAGTTCTGGCCTTTGCTCGTTTTAGTTCCGTTTTAATTATTTCGGTTTTAAAAAGGTGCAGCAATTTTTAAAGCTTTTTCATTTTACTTAATTAATTGAGCTAAGTGATCTTGCTAGCTTCTTTTAGAACAACATTAAATAAACTCTTAAATGTATTTTTTTGTTAGCAAGGACACCCAGAAACTTTTTAAGCCGATGGCTCGAATGGTAGCAAATTAAACTTGCCAAGTTTTAATTTACTTGGCTAGTTTCATTTTGTCTTCTTTTGAAATTCTCTGGCTTAAAATTCCACTCTATAACTTTATTAGTTCTTTTATACATTGGCTAAGATAGAAAACGTGAAGCTTCTGAAGGTCCTGTCTGTTCTGAAAAAAACAGTGTTTCGGTTCTAATCCGCAAATCCGAAAATCCGAAAATCCCGAAATACGAAGCCTTCGCAACGTCGTATCCTCCCCCTCGTTTCGTCTCCTGATTTTCTGTCCTCCGCACAATTAAGGCCTGTCAAACCTTTGACACACGTCGCCTGCTGTCCCTGCCCCCCACCCCCCAAAAAAAATACCACTCTTCCGCCCACTTTTCTTTTTTCAACGGCAACAACTTCTTTGGCCTGCCGTAATTTTGTCAAAAAAAAAAAGAAAAGAAAAAGAAAATATTTTTCTTTTGGGGGAGTAACGCAACGCTGTGCGTCGGCTTTTTGTTCTTCGGTGCTTTTTGTTCCCCTTGATTCCTCGCTTGTTTTTTGGGGGGGCGCCCAATTAATTGGGGGCTGCAGTGAATCGATTCTCGGAACTGTTAGATTTGCTAATTGCGCCTGCCCGCTGACCTTTCCCTCGGGCTCCCCTTTTAATTAAAGTTCTGCGTATTTGCGTGTGCCGCAACAATTGGCCAAGGGGGCGTGGCAAAAGGGCGGAGGGGGGCAGAGAGGCGGGGCGGTGCTGAAACACCACCTGTGGCTGAACACGAGCAATTAGCCGATGGCCCACGCACGCACGAGCACTCTTACTTTTTGGCAAGAAAAACAACACTTTTCATAAATCCGTATACGTATTCGTATTTTGATTTGTGGTCACACGCATAGTTGGGATACTTTTAGCGGGCTTTTTGCCGGGTTTCCTCCGGCCACCCGTACGTATTTTCCACTCGGAGCACACGCGACACGTTTCCCCCGGGTACGGAAGTTTGCTTCTTGGCCGCCGTTTCCGTCGGCGCTCGTCGTATGTTCTACGTCGTCCGTTTGCCTTGACGTGCAAACGCAAAATGCCCGAGAGTCGTGCGCAAAGAAAGCCAAAAAGCCCGAGCGTCGAGAGCAAGAAGCGGCTGCGCCGTCGACGTCGACGGAGGCAGCGGCGCAAGCAGCGGCAGCGACGCCGGCAGACGCCAAAGGAACGAAGAAGGCCCCAACAAAGTCCCGAAGACGGCCCGAAGTCTACCCCACGCACACACACACACAGGAAGACCAAAAAAATGCTGAAAAAACGTTGAAATCGAATGCCTCGACTTTCAGATACCCGCTAATCACAGTCTGATTCAAAATATATTGCATACTTACAGGTGTTTAGTGTCATATAATTTTAAGCAACTAAATATAATTATATTAATGGATTTTTATCAAATGAAGAAATCCTTTGACATAACTAACCTTTTTGCAATATTTAAAGTGTTTTTTTTTTTGTAGACGTTATGACTTTAAGATACCCAATGATATTAAAATGTATTGCATACTTACCTATAAAGTCCCACCATTTCAAAAAGTAATAATTTTTTAGTAACTGTATGGTAAGGAGATGAATCTTTGGCAATACAATCTTTACTTGTATCAAATTATCTGTTTGTGGTTTAGGATAGCATTTTGAATAACTAAATGTTGCAATTACAAATATATTTCCAAAATATCTACCTCTTAAATTGCATAATATATTGCAAATAATTTATTATATTAAAATATTTTTGTGTATGTCACAAATATTTATCACATATATATAAGACATATTTAAAAGCCTCTAGTTCTTATAATTCCAGATTTTTACAAATAACAGAAATTTCATTAATAGAGGCATTAAATTCATTCTGTACTCAATAAGTTTCAGTACCCTGCCATTTCCCTGTTACAAACGCATCCCCGAACACAGTATACCCCATTCGGTGTACGAGCAACGGGTGCAAAAATAAGAAAAACAATACATACACTTTTTGCTCTCCCTTAATTAATGCCTTTGGTTTGGGCCTGCCCCATTGATGCCTTGTGTTTTGTTTTTTTTTTTTTTGTCGCGCCATCATTTTCGATTTTTGAATTTCGTTTTCAATGAAAACCAGACCAGAACAGAACAGGCGAAGAACAAGAGCCCAGAATCAGTGGAATAACATGATGTGCGTTGATTTTTTATGTGCCGCACGTGACTTTCGGTGGAAACATTGAGCGCCACTCGGCCGCGTCTTGGTAACAACCCCCCTCGAAAATCGCAAAAGGCAAATGGGATTGGGGATGGGGGTGGGGATGGGGTTCCCCCGTAAGCCATCCCATCCGCATGCAAAGTGCCCCCACATGAAATCGGAGCTGGCCGAAACACGGAAGATAAACATTAGATCCGAGTGGCGGAGGCGGAGGCGACGGAGTGGATGCAACATGCGATGGGGCGATGCCTTGGAAACGCTTTGACAGGCGAGTGTTTGCCGATTCGAGTGCCTGTGCAGCTGGGCCAGCGTATTACATGCATCCCAAGTGATTAAAGCCATTTCCGAACAGCGGTCGCAGCTGTAACACTTACCAAGCCAGCACTAAAACTTAGGAGATTAAATCGTTAATTGCTACTAGGCGGTGGCTTGAACCCAATAGCTACGGGAAGGACAAAATAAACTTTCACCCTTAAGGAAAAAAAAAGAGTAAATATATAAATAAATAAAAAAAATATTTATTAAGAATTTTCTGAGAGCATAACATTTATATTTATAATTACTTGTGTTTATTACTTTTACACTTTTTATTTTTTGTATCTTGTAGTTTTTTGATTTCAGCTTTTTTAATTCATTTTGGATAAACATATCTTCAAATGTTATGTTTGTATGAGCATTCCAACCATTTTTTATTGATTTTATAGCTTTAAAAATGGACTAGCCGATGTGCTATTAATAATAAACATATATCTTGTCAAGGTCAAAAACCATTTTAAAATTGCCGCTAATGCTGCAATTTTTTTTATATGAGTGACTATTAATCTTCACACAAAAACTTTTATTTTTATTTATCAAACCTCAATCGTTTTTTCTGTTTTGAAATTTAAGATGTTACGGAACCGAAACCTCCGAAATGCCAGCTCGAAATTGTTATGAAATTTTCGCTGGCATTATTATGCATTTTGCTGATATAAACAAATTAGTTTCTGCTGTGCTTTACCTTTTTCCCTGCTGACTTCCAAACGATCCGGCTGGCTTCACCTGTGCCGTGTCGCCGTGTGGCTGTGTGTGAGTGAATTGGGTGGGTTTTCCCGGAATTCTGACAGCCAGCAAAGCGAGTGAAAAAAAGCAAAGTTAAACAACATTTTTGCCCTGTGACAGGAAGGAAATGAGTTGCGTCTGGCCGTAGCGTAGCAACAAATTAACAGCAAATTAGTTAGAAAAGCAGCCAGCAGTTTTAGTGACTTAATCAGCGGCAGCTTGCAACTGGAGGGGATGGTGATGCGGGGGGCAGGATGGCAGGATGGCAACCTTGGAGGCGCCCCTGCAGCGCGTTTCTCAAGGGTCTGCCTTCCCGATCCCCCCCTGCATCCACATCCATATCCCCCGCCCCAAGTTCCAATCTCATGCATAATGCAGGCCGCTGCCCGCCTGTCAAAGGGACTCTGTCCAGAGTAGTCTGTCCGTTCCCCCAACCTCCAGATCTCCATGACGCTGATGGTGGCCCCGAGTCGGCGTTGCATTTTCAACAAATTAATTATTGGCGAGGAGGTGGAACAAGTCACTTAGCTGCCGAGTTGAAAATACCCCTGGTCCAAGGCGATCGAACGATAATTTGGCAGCAACATAAGGCTGGAATACTCTTATTTATTTAATAATCAATTACACAGATAACTAAATTTCTAATATCAGAGTAAGGCAAATATTTTGTTCAATTATCTCCTTTTAATTGAGTTTATGCCTTCATAAAAATTCAATCATTTATTCCTCTCTTTTGACCAGCTGTAAAAAAAACTGGAAAAATGTTTGATTGATTTTCCTTAAATTGCTGACATACCAGTAAATGCCGCGTGAATCCAATTGAGTGCATTTTGCTGTTGACACAATACTTCAGCAGCTCCATTTGTGTAACGATAGAGTCAACATCAACACGCTGCTCCCGACAATCGATCAGCGATTTGCGACTGCCAAACTGGGGGAACTTGGTAACATTGCCGCCGCCACTGGGAACATCCTGGCATATTGGTATTCTGGCGTTCTGGCATTCTGGCATTCAGCACCATTGACTGAACTTTTTGGTACAACATTTTTGCCTCACACTCGCACTTCATCAACGCAAAATGATTGGCATGCCAACGTCAGCCGACTGAGCCAGAAGCTATAGCCCAAGCGGTAGCTATATAGCTGAAAACTCAATACTGAAGTTGAAGAGTAGGGGAACTGCTGGAATGGCAACAATAAATGCGGCAACGTTGGCGGCGAAAGCCTCCGACATGTGTAAAGGAATCGTTTAAAATAAATGACAGGCGAGCCCCCGTTTCCCGGAGCCCCCCGTCCCCCGCCTCTCCCCCCTTTCGCCCAACATGTCCAAAAAAAAACCCTACTCCCGCAAAGAGTCCCCTGGCTGCATAATTACCCCCAGAGCAGAGCACACGGCAGATCACAATAATCAATACGGCCAAGGAGCAGGAGGAGCAGGAGGAGCTGGAGGAGCTGGAGGAGCAGGAGGAGCAGGAGGAGTAGAGCGGACCTGGCCGAGTTTTTGTTGTTGTGCTCCTCCTTCTCGAGGAACTGGCGTGTGTGGTCCGGCTTTTCGCTTTTTACATGTTTTCGGTGGCTTTGGCTTCGTTTGAACTTGGGCGCTACTCGCTGCCTGGGAGCTAGATTATTTGTTTACACGCATCCGCAAATCGAACCTCTAGGGATGGACACTAAATTGCTAATGCGTGGGCTTGATGCGCAAAAAATACAAAGCTATAGCTAAAAGTTATAGTGAAGCTCTGTCAAGACAATACCACTTCTTAGAGTTTGTTTAGTAAGAAATATGTATATAAAATAAATGAAGCAAATTTTCACGTCACTAATTACATTTGAAAATCTTTATCTAAAGAAAATAATCAATCAATATCAATATCAAGAATCAACAATCAAATAATATGCAAAACATATCGTTTGAGCCTAAAATGAATTTTTGGCTTAAAGTATAGAGAATAATTTTATTGGTTTTTTAAACAAAAGATTACATGCATATTAATTAAATATTTGTTCGATATTGAAAATAATATTAAACAAGGACATCAAACTGAAGATTGGGAAAAAACTTTTAAAAGAACAATACCACGGTCCATAAAAATCTAAGCAAATTTTATATTTAATACACCAATGGGTGAAGCATGGTGAGTAAATACAGCTCATAAAAAGAACCTCTTTTACTCCAGATTGACTACTCGTTATTAAAAACTTGTAATGATAAAAAGATGAATTTGAACTACTAAGTGAAAATGCGAACCTCAATCCATCCATCGCTTAGTGAATTATCATGCCAACTTTCAGGCAGCAAAGTGAAAAAAAGGAGACGCTCAAGTTTTTAGCACCTTACAACACCTTTGAATGGAAAACTTTGCCGCGGGCATAGGAAGGCTCAAACACCTGGATCTTTGGCTTGGACAAATTGCTGCCACGCCCCCTCCGTCCACACCCCGCAAAGCTGATTGACAACAAGGGCGGGGGCGTGGCTTGGGTGAAATCAAAAACTTGCAAAACTTTCGGCTTATCCCTTATGCCCAAGTGACAGCCCAGTGAAAATTGTCAACTTGGCACGCATTTTATTAAATGAAAGAATTTTCTTTAGCTACAGTTGGTCGGGAAAAAAAGGGAGCGGGATGGGGGGCAGGGAGAAAATGTGAGGCTGCTGTTTCTGCTGTCAAACTTACGCAAAACAAATCGGAAAAGGCCAACTCACACAACTCGCACAGGGAAAATAAAAGAAAAGAGAGCGTTTTCTCTTCGCCTCCTGCCTCCAGCGACAAAGTGGAAATTTTTTAATTGCATTTTTGCCAACTGTCGCAGCGGATTATTGGCAAGCAATTCATTCCACTGGAAATTGCAGCGGAAAATCTTTTCGCATCGCCAACACAAAAGTTGCATTAGGCTCCGTCTCTCTTACTTCCTGAAAAGCGGGGGTAAATTTAACGCAGAATTGTGCATTTGCCTTGAGCGAACCATTGTACATTTTCAAACATTTTTCCTCTCGTTTTGTTTTCTGTGAAAGCAGAAGGATATTGCTACTTATGCTAATGATGAGCAAAGGAGCAATGTGAAGAATAAGGAACTGCCTTTTCAATTGCTTGCTTTTGAATAATTTCAGTTGAAATCAAGAATGACTCTGTAATCCAGTTAGGTGCAACAACTTACTTTGCAGTATTTTATGAAAACATTTTCTTAAATTTGCTAGTCCGACTTCGGAAGGATTTATTTCAATTTTATTTAAATATAAATCACAAATGTCTGTCTGAGAAATCAAATTACATCGGAAAACTTACTTTGCACTCTTTATGATACATTTACATACGACAATCTCATCTTATGTCGTCCCTAGGTCATCTCCCATATATTTATGAGCAACTTTACAAAATTCCCTCAAATCTGCTGCTGAAATTGTATCTTGCATCAAAGTAACTTTTGCTTTCATTTCCAGATTACTTTTTTCAAGTTTCGTGCCAAATTAAAAGCCAAACACTTGCCAACACACAAAAACTCTTGCCAACAAAACCGACAAAAAAATAAAGGAAAACTTTTCTTATCTTTCTTCTTTTTGTTGTTGTCATGGTGACGTGGTAAACAATTTAATTCGCTTGTTGTTAATGATATTTCCTGATTGTTGTGCATAAACAATGGTAAAACTTTAATGGTAGTTTTACATATTTTAATTTTTAATGTTCACTCTGCCAGACATACTTACTTACTTACACACCTATGCGAAGTCAATGCTACGTTTACTTGTGTGTTTCTGGTTCGTTTTTTGCGTTTCTCAACTTGTTCACCGCTTTTTTGTACGTTTTGGCTTAAACGTTTCGACCGCTTGTCATGCGATGAAAGAGCTTTCTGGGCTCATGTTATGCGTCGCCACCCAGAAGCTCAAGTTTATAAGAGCCTACATATTCCATCATCATCATCATCAACATCATTATTATCGATTCATGATCATCGTTGTCTTTCGTCCGAGAAACGTCCTCGATAAGTTGTTGCAACCGATTTTCGATGCCAGTGAAAAGGGACAACCCCCATAACGATCATCATCATTGCGTTCGTTGGGAGCCCAAAACAAAAAAAAAAAACAAAAAAACCTAAAGACAACACCCGACCAAATGATCATGATCGATGCGAATGTTGGCAATAAGAACACACACTGGCCCAAAGGCAAAACGGCGTCTGCGTTTGATTTGTTTGCTGCCGATGCCGCTGATTCTGATTCTGTTTCTTTTTTTTTGTTTTTTGTTTCTGGGCTGCTCCTGCTGCCACTGGCCATTAAAAGTACAATGACCAGAGAAAAATAACGTTATTAAGCCATCCGCAGGCACGAACAACCAAAACAACTAAAACGACAAGGGAAAAACATACAAAAAACGCCCGGAATCGGGATCAAAACAAAGAAACCGAGAATTGGCCCAAAACACACACGCAATTTGAAGACTCCTTGGATTTATAAAATACCCACTAATAAATATGTTAAGGGATATTTTTCATGATACTCTTATTTGAAAACATAACCAAAATTTAAAATACTGATACACGCAATTTGAAGACTCCTTTGATAGAATACGTACTAATAAATAAGTTAAAGTAAATTTGTATTTATTTGTAGAATGAATGTAACCTTTTTTGAAAAAAACAATACAAAAAACTATATTCATTTTAAGGTTGAAATATTTTTTTTTATTTGCTTGAATATATATAATAGTCATGTATATAACAAAGTTTTTTAAATAGAATAGTTTACTTCTTGCTAACGTTTAACACGAATAAAGGGCATCTAAAAGCCCAAACTCCTTTGTAAAACGAATTATATTAAGGGCTTTTTTTAACATTCAAGCACGATCGAAAGCGAAAACGTTGGAGGTCCGTCTTGCGTAAATAAAACGCAGGAGCAACAAATCCTTAGATTTCGAATTTCCAATTCATTCTCCTAACTGTTTATCACATGAAAGGTCTGGCTAATTGGCTTGGGTCCTGCTTTTTGAGTCGGGTTTCTGTTTTAGAACCTTTGATTAGAGTTTGCAGTCAAATAAAAGAAGTTTAATTAGCTTAATTGGTGTGGTTTAATTTTTTTATTTGCTTAACGATAATTGTAGTCATTGAGAATGATTATTATTTTGACTATTTGCTCAGGTAAGCTCGAAAACTATCAATTTCGTTAACATTCCGAAATTTTCTCATTTTTCGTAGGGAGAACACACTATTTCATTTTTGATTACCAACTGATGAAAATTCTTTTTACGACATTTCAAATTTTTTTACTGACCTTTTTTTGCAGATGATTGGCTAAAATACGAAGTTTAAAGTGTTTTTTTTTTGCGTTTTAGCTTGGTTGAGCCGAATTATTTTATACAGGGGTTAACCAAACTTTTACAAAGTTTTGATAACCTTTGCCGTAGTTACTTAAAATCTGTATGCGCTCTTTAAAGGTTTTACTTATCGAATAGTTGTGCAGTCAACTCGATTTCCATTGAATTTCCAGTTTGGTAATTGCAGGCAGTCAACTGCAAAACGGCTAAATTGGTTACCCTTATGTCGCTTTGTCTCTGGCTTAAAATTGATTGAAATTATCAGCTTTGGTTTTTGGCATGCCACTGTCTCTGTCTCTCTGCCCAACATACTACCACGCCCCCTGCCGCCCAGCGCCGCCCATTTTGGCTTCAATGTTGGTTTCAGTGTGTGCAACATTAAATGGGTTAAACGAGGCAATGTGTCGTCGTTGTCGACATTTGCCAAAAAGGCTTACGCTTGTTACTTAATTGGATTTGGTTTAAGCTACAAAATTACAGCCAACACTGCTCACAATAACAATAAAGTTGTAGTTAAATTGCTCCCATTTATGTGGCCAGTGTAGACGAGAGTGTGTAATGAAATGATTGCTCCAAATCTCTGGCAGTTGCGCTTATCGCAGTCACACAGTCCCATAGATTTTCTGGCAATGAAGCCTGTCAGAAATCCAGCAAAAAAGCCTTGACACTGCTGCACATTGTAATTAGCCATGGCAGCAAACTTATTTGCAAAATGCCACAAATTAAACGCTTCGCCAGCACAAAACAAAGCCAGTCAAATAATAGAATATTTTAGAAATACTATCAGTCAAGAGCATTAAGTTTGGCAAGTGAAATGGCAAATAACAGTTTGACATTGCCTTTGAAGCGAAATTACTGGGAATTTCAATAAACAAATGACAGCGGAAGTAATCTTTTAATTTCAATTGTGCCAAAATCACTAAGTCATGAGAACTAAATTTCTGACTCCATTTAAAAACAAGAAAGAAAGCAAACTTCGGCAAGCCGAAGTTCATATACCCTTGCAGCTATTGCAAGAATTTAACATTTTTGAAAACATTAAAATTATGATTTACTGCGTATATGTTTAAAAACATTGAAGCTATGATGATTAGCAACTCAATTATTTGATAGTTATTTTATATATTTTTATTATTTCTATGGGAGCTATATGATATAGACGTCCGATTTTGATAAAATCTAAGCCATTATTCTGAAATATTTAACCATTCCTATATGTCGAAGAACTGAACAAAAAATTAAAAAACAAAAAAGTTATAATTTTTTTCATTTATTTTTCCGATTGTTCCTATGGGAGCTATATGCTATAGTCGTCCGATTTTGATATAATTTAAACCGTAAATCGGAAATATTTTACCATTACTAAATGTCGAAGGGCTAAACAAAAAATTAAAAAACAGAAAAGTTATAATTTTTTTCATTTATTTTTCCGATTGTTCCTATGGGAGCTATATGCTATAGTCGTCCGATTTTGATGAAATTTAAACCGTAATTCAGAAATATTTAACCATTATTAAACGTCGAAGAACTAAACAAAAAATTAAAAAACAGCAAAGTTATAATTTTTTTCATTTATTTTTCCGATTGTTCCTATGGGAGCTATATGCTATAGCCGTCCGATCCAGCTCGTTCCGACTTATATACTACCTGCAATAGAAAGATAACTTTTGGGAAAGTTTCATGCAGATAGCTTTAAAACTGAGAGACTAGTTTGCATATAAACGGACGGACAGACGGACAGACGGACAGACGGACAGACTGACAGACGGACAGACGGACGGACAGACGGACGGACAGACGGACATGGCTAGATCGAATCTACTAGTGATGCTGATCAAGAATATATATACTTTATAGGGTCGGAGACGTCTCCTTCACTGCGTTGCAAACTTCTGACTGAAATTATAATACCCTCTGCAAGGGTATAAATATATATTTTAACTTCAAGTGTGCCAAAATCACTTAGTCATGACAACGTAAATATTGATAGAATCTTAATAAATATTAATTTTTTAGGAAAACATAACTTTTAACCGGACTATCTAATTCACAAAAATAAAATAAACATCAACCCCTTAATATTTAAAACTCCCCTACTTTAATTTTAATATTTAAATAATGGTGCATATTTTGGGGCATTTAAAAGCAACAGTAATGACAAATGTGACTTGCCCATGACATTCTTAGCCAAATAAATTTAAGGTGTAACAAACAAATAACTACTAAGAAATATCTTAATAATCACGAATTTCTATGCATTTTGAAGCCACTGATGAAATGATAAATTCGGTAATAAACGCAAACTAAAATGCTAACCTCAGTTTGCTGAGGTCGGAGAACTGCCAAGTGCCGGCTTGGTTAATGGCCCCTGCTCTGTCGAACAGGAATACTTTGTTCCTGGAATGCTTGCCATTCAGATGGCAAAACTAATGCCGCTTGAAGCAAGCTGGAAATTTTTGACATGCCTTTTACATTTCCAACAAGGATCTCGTCCTTCTTCATTCGACTCCGCCCCGACTTCCGCGGCCAAGTTGGATTGTTGAGCTTTCGGGACGACCTCCTGGCAGCATGTTGGCAACTCGGCCGTCAGTCTGTCATATTTCTAAGACTTATAAAATATATTCACATTCTGCGCATATATATTGGGTGTATTTCTAACGTTGTGCCCCCTGCTCTCCTTTGTTCTGTGCGTTTTCAGTTTGGTCGTGTGTTTTGTTTTTCCCTCGTCGTGGCAACATATTTCACTGCATAATTTCCTAGCTGATGTGACTGTTGTTGCCTTTCCCCTGCTCCTCTCGCAACGCATGCAAATGACAACAGCAACATCACGAGCGGCAAAAACCAGCAACACTAAAAAAGTTGACAAGGGGCAAGCCGCAACAAACGTCTAACTGACAGTTGTCTCTGGGTCCCACTATCTATAAAATATTCGCGAAGGTATATCGGATATTAACAAAAAATAACTGAGAGTTATAAATGGAATATTGATTGGTATCAGTTCTTGGACTATTTTCCTAAATACAGCATGCCATCAACATTTCCATAAAAGCAAAAGGCATCAAATGTATATTTAAGCATTACATATTTGCAGTCCCAAAAGATTTCTTTGAAAATTATTTTATTGCTATTTGCTGGCAAACCTACTTTCATAATTTTACTTAATTTTGGAAAACACTGCAAACTTTAATTTAGTAAATGGAAAGGAATAAACAAACTACTATCATAACAAAAAATATTTCATAAAAAACTTATATAAAATGTTCTAAAAATAATTTTCTCAAAAAAAAAAACATTTAAAAACTTAACTTGTGATCTTTTTTTATGACAAAACATCTTCCGACTTTTAATTTTCGTCTGGCTTTGATAGGTTGTTTTTTAAATTTTTAATATTTCTCTAAAATATTAGATTACAGGATACAAAATAGTTGCGATTCCTAGAAAACCTGTCGCATGGCAACCATTTTTTCTGCTCTATGCTTGGCTTGTTATCATTTTTTAATAACATTGTTGCGCACAGCGGTAAAATTTGCATAAAATACACAGCGGGCGACTGGCGACGGGACAACGAATGTATGGAGAGCGGTTGAGGGAATCGTGAATGGGAATGGAATGAGGATCCATGGGGACACCAGCGACGGCGGACAACATGTGGTATGAGTAATTTCTGGCTTAAGCACAAGACAACGGCACAAGCGTGCTTTATGACTGCGTGTGTGTTTGGGTGTGTGTGTGTGTGTGTGTGGCAATGACGCGATAGAATAAAACAATTTTCATACAAATTCCGTGCATTTGCATAAATTTCATGCACTCCGGACGTGGCGATGTCGTCATTTTCATTTTCATCTACTTAGCAAAGTACGGTGCGATACGCGGTGCGAAGGGGCGGTGGCAGCAGGTGGGCGTGGCTGATGAAGGCATCGGAGCATGACATTTAAACTGAAGCGTATAGGGTATCTGTGGCCCATTTCCTAGCACATCCTCTTTCACACGCCTGTAAAAGTTTGCGGCCCAACTTTTTTGTCGCTTTGGCAATAATCATAAAATTTCACTGCATATGAAACAAAAAACCATAAAAGCGGTACAAAAAAGGGAGCAGAAGAAACGTGATTGCAGCATAAAAGCGTCATTTACATGCCGTTGTCGTTGTCGTTGTCGTTGTCGCTGCACTTGCATCACTCTCATCGTCTCCATCCTGCCATTCAAATGTCCTGAAGTCTCGAAGTCCTTGAGTCCTGGTCCTGCTCCATTTGCGCATGCGTCGCAAACTTTTCCGTTTGCCATTTGCCGCCTCAATAGTTGCCAGTGTTTTCCTCGCCCCGCCCCACGGCTTTATTGAGGTTTTGTTTAAGCTTTTAGTGTAGTTTCCCATTTTTTGGGTGAATTTTTCGGTAGCTAGCAGCTACCAGCTAACCATTCCATTCCATTTGGCCAAAAAAAGTTTTTTCGGTTCTGTGTTTGGCCGGCAGCATTTTTGCAATTAGGCAACTGTTCTATATGAGTACATTTCTTTTTTACTTTTCTTTTAGTTTGCCAAATGCAATGGAACTTTTCATTTTCGGCCACAGTTGCAGAGTTTTCATTGCTAACAGCATTCGGCACACACTCAAACACACACAAACACACTCCGAGGGACAGAAATTGGTGCGTAATTGAGACCGAATGTAAAGAGGAATTTTGGGGGCTGCCATAACGGCCTTTTGAGGTGCTTTTTTATTTGGAACAATTTGAAGAGGAATATTTATTAAATTATGAGTGGAAACATGCATGGGAAAAATTATTTAATTGGATGTGGTATTTTTTGTTGGTTTTTATTCCAGACGAATATTTTATTTGACAACGGTCAAAATGGGAAAAATTTAATGAACTCATATTTCAGGGGTTTTAAAACTTTATTGAAATTAGTATTGTCTGTACAGAACGATTTCGTAAATGAAATAATGGAGATTCGCTCCAAAAAGTATGCTATCCCAAGTACTATTGAAGTTCACGGGAAAAGAATTCTCATAAGACATTTAAAAATTTTTTAATTGGTTTAGTTACTTATAAATCTGTATTAAAAAAAATGATTATTGATTTGTTAAGACAATTAACTATTTTGATAGATTTTCCGTTATTTTATATTACTTGGGCTTATTCGATTTCTAAAGGCCCTTAATCCGAATTCATTCAAAATAATTGCTTTTCAAATGCTTTAAGGCTTTAAATATCTCAATCTCGGTTATGAACACTGCCTTAATCCACCTGCAGTTAGACATCTACAGATGTACATACAAACACGTATCTGCCCTTGTAATCTATTTGCTTGTTGAACTTGTGTTTGGCACTTCGTTCCATTTAACGCTAAGCAAGCGGAAGCCTCATCAATATGATGGTCGTGTCGCATTATCAAACGTATTTATTTGGTAAACAGCAAGATGTAAGCAGAAACAAGACGCCGGCAAAGCCCGAGAATAAAGATAAACTAAGACGCTCTTATCGCCCGAGATGAAAGCAAGAAAAATGGCAAAGGAATTGCCGAAGGCACACACGCACGCACACACAAACACACACGGGCAAGGAGTCACAGGATATTCAGAGGATATGTGGACATTGTGGATACAAAAATATTGGCCACGTTGACAGCTTAACGTACATAATTAATGTGACAATCTAAGGGAATGCGTGTGTCCGGGTGTGCGGACATTAATTTATGGGCATTGGGCCAGATAAACATGTTGCCAAAATGATCAGACCGGGCACATACCGGGCACACAAATGACGGGCCCAACATTAATTACAGGCTGCCTTTTAGCCACTGCTCAACTAAAACCGCCGCCAACTCATTAAAGGAGCGCTCGTCTTGGCCACAGTCAACTGGGCGTATGCGTGACGCCTGCCAAATAAATTGAGAGACAAACAACAGACATTAAAAGTTTTTATTGTCCAAATGCGTTCGTTCTCACCAAAAATATATAAATGGGCACATCCGCAGACGAGGCGGCCCCGCATCCTGGGCAACAAAAAGCATTAAATTACTTTATAATCCGTTTATAGCTTTGCCCGGAAGTGGTCCAGACACAAACGAACATACAAACAAACAAACAAACAAACAAACAAACAGACAAACAAACGAACAAACACTCACGAACCGCCCCTTGGGAGGCCAGCTCAACAGCATAATCAAATCAAAGATTACGTTGAAACATTGAAATTACGTCTAGAGCAGAAAGCACTCATAGTCATAGACACTACCACACACAAGCCAAACACACACACACAAACACACACATTCACGGACACAAGGACATGCGCTGCCTCTTCTTTCCATATCCTTGCTGGCCGAAATTAAATTGTTTTTCCCACCACTCTTTCAACTTTTTGATACTCATAATATGGGCTTTGAAATAAGGAAATGGGGAAATATTTGATCAAACCATTTTGTTTGATTTAGGAAAATATTTTATTACATTATTATTTTATTTATACAAACTAAATAATACATTTTAACAAATGTAAAAATCAATCAAAAAAATAAAAAAAGGTTACCTAAAAAACATTTTTTAATGAACTATTCATAAAAAAACTGGATTTTAATGAATTAAATTAAGTAGAATCAATTATTTTAATAAAGCAATTGCAAAAGGTTTTTTATTATATTTGTTGACCTACTGTCACTGAGTCATTGTCATTAGCTAAAAATTCTGCTTTAATTTGATTTTATTGTAACTAATTTATGTATTAACTCTGACAGATAATTCCATAATACAAGATTCAATGAATTAATTGTTTTATTATTATTTGCCACCTTTTTTAACCCCTTGCAGCTAAACACTTTTTATTAGTGTTGAATATTGAATTTATGTCGCTTTTAAAAAACACAATTAACTAAACAAATCGAATTTCACAAGAATAAGTGAATTTATTTTAAACTAATTCTGTTGAAAATTAATTAATCATTGAACATAAATCTGATAGCTTAAACAGCCCTTAGAAATAGTTTCTTAAACCCTAGTAATGAAGATAATTATCATATTTAATTGCTTTTCATAAGCCCAATGAAACCCAATTCTGGTACCCATTACCACTCGAGTATTCCCCGTCGAGAACCGAAAAATTCGCAGCTTAACGTGAGGCATCACTCGGCAGCCGCACAAACAATTACAAACACAAAACGGGAGGCTGTACAACTTTGACCCTGGGAAACGTAAACAGCAAGAACTACGGAACTATGGAGCACAAACACAAAAAACAAAAAAAAAAAACAAAAAACAAAATAAAATGAAATGAAAAACCGGGGGAAGACCGTAATAACTTTGCTTCATTCATGCACACAAGGTGATTCATGTGCGAGGGACTCGGCCTGCGCACTCTCTCTTTCGCTCGGCTCTACCCGTCTCTTTCGCCCCCGTATCCCTGTCCTGCTCTCTGTCGAAAAGCTGACAACCCTGCAGAGCGCACATTTGCGAAAGCAGTAGCAATGGCTTTTATCAGTTGGCTCGCTGACTTTGTCCTGTGAACTTCGTCGCGCTGGAAAGTCCTTTGAAACTTTCACATTTCTCCTTTTTTGGTGTGAGTGCTACGTGTTTTGTGTGCGCGCTTCTGTGTGTGTGTGTGTGTGTGTCTGTGTAAGGGCGCCAAGTTTTGTCGGTGAGACTTTAGCCACCAGTAAACAACAACAAAACAGAGACATTGACAAAAAAAAAAAAGGAAAAGGACAAAGGACAATTGAGCCTGCGGCCAGGGAAACCGCAATCAAAAATTGTAAACAAACTCTGGAAATTGAGAAAAATCAACAAAGGAAGACGACGCCGCCAAGTAGGCAACGATTCCGCTGCTAGCCAACATGGAAATGGACGTTAATCGCCCGACCGGCCGCCATGGCAACCTAATGACCATTTCCGCCCGCTGCTCCAACAACAACGAGCAGGCCGTCCTAGCAAACGCCACGACATTGGCAGGAAGTGAGCCAACTTCCGGCGGCTGTTGCGGCATCTTGAGCCGCCTCCTGTGTGTGAGCCGCCATAAGGCCACCCAATCGGTGGCAGGCACCGGTGATCCCCTTTCCCAGCTGCAACTGCAGCGCAAAGGAGCAGCAACAACAACAGCAGCTGCTGCTGCTGCTGCCATTTCCGGCCAACGACGCCGACGCACGCCGCAGGAAATCTACTTCGAGAGTCGCGGCAAGTCCTGCAAGAAGCTATTGAAATTCAATGGTAATTCCAACAAGGTGAGTGGCGGGACAGGGAATTTCAATAGGTTTACTTGCTCAAATCATAAAAAAAATGGTGATTCTGTGAGATGCGCCTCAAATCCTAGCTCGCAAATCTTTTGCATTCAATGGCTGCAATCGACTTGAAGTTGAATAATCAAGGCTTATTCTAGAATTGATTTAACAGTGGTCTAAGTTTAAAAATATATGCATTAAAAAGGGGATTCCACAAGATAAAGCTGATAATAATGGTACTCAACATGTATTTAAAGAGTACTTTTAAGGTTACTGAGTTTAACATTTAATGTTTAACATTTTAAAAAATTTAAAATAATATACACCCAGATAAAAAACGTGGCAAGTCGCAAAATGTTCACTTTTTTAAATAAATATTTTCTGTAACAATTTAACCCGAAAGGTGTTTTGAAAAACTATTTAAATCTTAAATTTTTTTATTGAATAAATTGGTTAAATATGTTAATAAATAGCATTTAAATGTTTAATTTTACTACCTCGTTGCCTCTGGGTGCATATATGTTATTCTGAGTAGCAATATAGAACAAACCACTAGTAGATAAAGTCATCCATGTATCGGATAATTATATGCCCCATTTATTCTAAGTCCTTTGAGATACAAATAACAAGATAATTAATTTCCAGTTTGACCCAGTGCAGCTGCAATAGCTTGAGACACCGGCCCAGAAACGCTCTTTTGTTGTATTGTAAAACACCTTAAGAGAATCCCAATGCTTATCGCATAATGGAACAATTCCCCTTTCGAGCACATTGCAAACAATCCTAAAAGTGCATAAATTTTACAGTCTCCTGGTTACATTGTCATCCATAGCGAGGCAAGGACCCAAAGTCGAAGCGCTGGCGCCAAAGTGCCATGAGCCATGAGCCATGAGCCACGAGCCACTCAACCGTAAGGTAGCCAATACCCAGGGGTCCTTTCTTCACCCCTCTTCACCCCTCGTCCTTTACCCCCAATTATGTGTGTGTGTGTGTGTGTGTGTGGGCCTTTTGTTATAAATTTTGGAAAATTTGTAGCCAAAGCTGTGGAGTGAAGTTCGCTCGATTGCTACCGGTTTGTTTGGTTTTGGCCTAGGTAACATAGAGAAAAAGGGAGTGGGTTGGCAAAACGGGGCCAATACACACACACACACACACGACACACACACACAGTTATGCGAGTGTGCTTATGCCACTTTGCATATAAATCATTTGGCATTGTGGCCAGAGCGCAATGCGCTTATGAAATATTTCGTTTGTTTAATGCGCCAAAGGACAACATTCCATTCCGTTCCAAAGCACGTGGCTGCGGACCCACTTTTAGCCCGATCTCTCCAAATTCCCACTAATTAAAAACGTGCAAAAGAAAAGCCAATCAAACAGGTCGATGCACAACAATGGCTGTGTGTTTCTTCTATTTCAAAAACCCAGAAAAAAGAGATGTTCAATTATGCCACAACACTGCCAAAAAACGGGAAACTTCTTTCATCTCAAAGAGAATTGATAAAATATTTATACATAAAATCAGTTTTTAATTAAAAAATTAAGTTCAATTTACATTACGTTTTATTTTTATAAAATATACCTACGTATTTTAAAAACAACAACAAATAAAAGTCAACTTATGTTATCAGTTTTAATTGGATAACTTCATTTTATAGAAGACATTAGGACTCAACGAACTTATTTGGATACTTTTGCCTCAAATTTGTGGTGTCACAAAGAATCATGATTACCTTAAGTATTCTGGTTTTATCTGAGTCCAGCATATCTGCTTCAATTTGAAGGTATGTATAGGATAAAAGCTTTTTAAATGCTGCACTTTTTGTTTCCCAATTTTCGTCCTCTGCACGAGTGTGTGTGTGAATCAAGTGCACATTTCACACAAGCACACGTACACACACACACTCTGCAATCTGCAATCTGCTGGGCATCACGCACTGAAGCGCAAGCAACAGGATGAATTTGTTAAACAACATGAACACGAGGGATCTGCAGGACCTCCAAGATTGGGCTGGGGTTACGGGTACCGGGTGCATGCGAGAGCGAGAAGTGAAAAATGAAAAACCCATTCGCCCTATCAAGTGACATCATCAATTTCAGTCTATTTTGCACACAGTCGACTTGTGGCTCTGGTCGTCCTGGACCTGCTCCTCGTCCTTCTGCTCGTCCTGGCAGTGCAACAATGCCAAAGGACATTAACACCAATCCGTTGACAACGAGTCCAGAGGACCGATGGAGACATTCTCGCTCCCGTAAAATTCAATTCCAAAAGCTTTGCCCGCTCATTGAATCAACCGCTTTGAGCAGCAAGACCAGAAGACCAAAGCACCTTTGATGAACAATCTGATTACCCCCTAGTTACGCCCTCAAAAGGGTAGTTTACACTTCGTCCCCGCCATCGATTTTATAATGAAGCAATAGGTTAGGTAAAACAAAAACTGTTTACCACCGTGGGGGTGTGAGAGCGGACAGAATAAATTGTATTCGGTTGCAACCACCCAAAAAAAGAACGGAAATCAACCCTCAGATGAATGTACTATATATGTATATACACTTTTGCGGATAATGTTGCAAGTGAAATCTGTGGAGTGGAGTTTACCCTCTTAAGCGAATGCGATAATGCTGTAAGATATATATTTACATTAACAGCAGAGCGCGTTTGGGGAAGGTGTCTCGAAAGTCAGGGCATACCTGAGCATAAGCGAATAAATATTAAATCAATGAGGATCAGTATTAAGTTAATATGGTAATTATATGATATATCCCATCCTTTAAGCTTCACATTTATTTGTAATCCCCTTCTTCTTTACGCTGCATAATTAGTTTCACATGCACAAAGGCCAATGCAATCAGGGACTGATGGAACTCAAAGAGCAGAAAGAGTATTATGAAAAAATGAACGACCTCTTCAAGCAAGGCGGAAGTGACTAGCCACTGTTCCCGCCCACTTTCCAGCCCATTTTCCACCTCCTCTCCCCTTACATGTCCTTGTAAGCTGCTGCCTGTCTGTGAGCATCGTTATGTCCTGGCAGTGTGAGTGTGTGTGTGTGTCTGCATACATATGCATAAAAAAGGAAGAAAACTGCCATCAACATTGCAACGTTGTAATTGCCAACAGGCAATGAAGAGCCACAGCCAAAAGCAGGAGGCGGGAGTGGGAGGGGTTTGGGGTTGGGGGGCGGAGAAAGCGCAGCAAACTGCCAACTGCCACATGTCCTGCCAGCTCAACTCCTGCTGAAAAAGGACTCTCCGCCTGGTCACTCACTACCAACGAGGGTCACTTGTAAAATATCTATAACAAGGATTGGAAATAGTAAACCATGTTTAAACTTTTATTTCACTTACATTAAAAGATCTTCAAACATGAACATTATTATGGTTTAATCTGTTATTTCTTATTTTTTGGATCACAAAATTTTATTTAGAAAAATCAAAAAAAGCATACGTGCTTTTTAATATTTTTCAATATTTTTAAGAAATTAAGCAAATGCCGATATTTAACCCTTAGATATCCTAACAAGGGTTTAAACATTTAAATCACATAAAGTATATAATACAAAACTATACCTTTTTGTGTATGTAACAAAATTAAACATTGTTAAGAATTAATTTAAATTTGTGTCTACCTACATATTTTATGTTATGTATAATTATTTTTAACTATAACAACACAATTTTTTAAAATGAGTAAACAGGCTTTACTTTACTATATAAAAAGGGAAAAAATAGTTTTATTAGTTATTACTTGTTCTCAAGTTATATATAAGTAATTTCCCTATTTATAGTTACAAAACATTTATTGATATCAGTATGATATTTCACTAGTTTTGGCTATACCTTTTAAACTGGGTCGTGAATTGGTGAAACACTCCTTTCGCAGGATTTGTGCGTTGGGCCGACTGGCCAGTGCGACATTTTTAGCACACGGCTGGCTAATGTGTTTTGGCTGGCACTGATGCTGATGCTGCGCCATCTCGCAGCTTTCAGTTTTTGAGCAGGATGCAGGATGCAGAATGCAGAATGCAGAAGGCAGGATGCAGAACGAAGGATTCAGGGCCACCCTGATGGGATAACGAGGGGTGTTGCGGTCCACTCCAAACTGCACTGGCTGGACTGACTGATGAGCTGGCCGACCGAGTGTCGCCTCTGGCCTTGCTGTTTGCTGATTTGGCCAACCCCAACTATTCATTATAATCAGGCCTGATTATGTCTGCCCAAAAGTCAAGCAGGCCGAGTCAATTTGCGAGTGTATTTATTTAGCTGGCGGGCAAACGGAAGCGGCAAACGGGAAACACCAGAAGCCGGAAAGTTGAATGCGGGATGTGTATAAAATAAAAAGTCATAAAACTGAACCGTTAATCCAAGTAGTTGAAACACAGACCCTTTTTTTTTTGTTGTGCCAAGCAGATGAAGCGGTTCGCTTGGCTTTTATTTGGCTCTTTTTTTTCCTTTTTTCGTTGGCGATGACGATGACAAGGGTGCTTTGCCGCCTCACTGACTAAATAAAATTGGAATTTATTATCATGATTTGTAGCAAGAAGCGGCAGTAGAGACAGCAGCAAAATGGCGGGCATAAAAAAGAACATTCTTCCTCATCAGATCCCAAACCCTCTGACTCGGACTCTGAGTCATCGTCGAATACCGAATCCTGAATCCCGAAAGCCTAACCCAAAGTCATAGACTTAGATAAGTAAGCGGGGGCACTCTTAAATTTATATGCTACCCGGCAAAGATTTAAATCGCTCTGGTCAAAGTTGAAGGCAACGCCTACTCCCATGGAGGGAAAGTGGGCGTGGCAGCAGCAGCAGCAGCCGCAGAAGGCTTAACTGTGCAGTTTCTTGCTGGTTTATTAGGGTTTTCCCGCAAGCTGCTAAGGCGATTTGCTGCTATTCAAGCTGATGCAGCTGGCCACGGGCCGTATGCGCGATTTTGCTGACTGGTTTTGTGGCAAGTGGTAGATGGTAGGTGGCTAGTGGCTAGTGGCAAGTGCCACTGGCAGCTTAAAGCTATCAATGAGCAACTGAGTGGCAGGTTTTCTAATTGCGGCGACTGCCAAGATTTATGGCCCCTAAACCGACTTTAAACTTTAAACTGACTTGCTAACTTTAAGCTAAAAACATCTTAAAGTATCTATAACAGCTATGCTTCTTGATAAAAAGCCACAGCTTTGGGCCACAAAAATTGCGAAACTGCAATATCATAAAGCCAAATTAAAATCTTTCATCGATACCAGAGTATTTAAGCACTTAAATCTGGTGAAACTTCTCCTGCTCTGCTGCCATCTTACATCCTAGCCATTATTGTTAAGCTTCCTGGGGCAGCTTACCTGCCTGGTATTTCTTGTTTAAACCACAGAGTGCTGTCATTTTGCAGTTGTAGCTACCAACTACAAGTGGAAATGGGACTGGCAAATTCGTAGGTACATTTACTTTTGGCTGTCAATGTTTTTCTCTGGAATTTTTTCATCCCCATGCCGTATTCAAAGTGGTTAGCAGGGGGGTTAAGCCAAAGTTGAAGTAGAAAATGCTGCCAAGGAATGTGTAACTGCAGCCCACGCAATTTCATTTCACCTGTCAGCTTAATGTTGCAAAATAGAAATAGAACAAAAAAATAAAAACACAGGCTCCTCTGCAGACACCTACTTATTTTTGGATATATACTTGTATAAACCAAAATGTTTCCTTTTTATTTCGAGGGGCAAAGTTTTGGAAGCTTGCTAAGCTGCCGGCTCTCTGGTGTCTGCTCTGCTGTGACAAATTGCGTTAATGCCAAGTTAAGCTGCCGGCTAGAGGGGGGGCAGTGGGGGGTTAAGAGGTCACTCGACCTTCTCCACTTTTGGCCCTCTATCTCTCTGTGTTTTTCTCCTGCGACTCAGCTGCTGCCTGGCGGCCTGATGCAGTTAATTATTGTTGCATCCATTTAGCCCATCTGTCTGCTGGCCCTGAAAAGTATGCTTTACCCAAAGTTAAGTGCGGAATTAAAAGCTGAATTCTGGTTCTTTTCAAGTGAATTTAAAGGAATTTGAATGAGTTCTATCTCCCTGCAGCATTGTTTGCCACATTTCCCTACTTGGCACACAGCTGCTGCTTGATTAGCCCCGAAAAAAAAGCAATTTCATGTGCCACATGTGCTGTCAACAATATTTTGGCTCTGGCCACCAGACCATATCAGCCATATTGGGCCACCTACGAGAGGAGAATTAAAAAGACATTTGAGCCAAAAATTAAATCAATTTCTCCTTTGGCAAGGGCCGTCGTCAAGAAAGCCCCATACAATTTCCCTGCGCATCAGTTTAATTCAATTTATTATCTCCGCTCGAGTGTGTGTGCGGGCTAATTCAATGAAGTAGACAACGAAATAAGTTAAAATTTCATGCCCTCCAGAGAGAGTATCGGCTTTAAAATGCCTTCTACAGCGCCAAGTTAAGGACTGTCAGGAGCAGGCTGCTTTGGCGAATTTTGATGGCAGACAGGCGGAGTCACTTGCACAGCCATCAGGACCTGTAGAACCATCAGGACTTGTGAATACACCCCATCCGAAGTCCTTCAGAGCACGCGAATGGCTCGCGTAGGACGCGCGATATTTGATGGATGGCATGGCATCGGTGATATGCTAACGTGCTGGCAGCCAAACAGAATGCGAATGCCAGCCAAGGACACCAGGACACTGGGACATCCAGTGGCAGGCCCACAGGACGAGGCCTGGCTTTGATGTCGAGCACTCACATCACATCGCATCGCATCGCATCGCACAATGGGACAACTGGGTCGCATACAATGGGAACGAGCATTTAGGCTGGTGGCAAACACAACGATAGGGGCTTTCAAGTTTGTGATTGGAAATTGCTGGCACTTTCTACGAGTTGCCAGAAACCTTTTCTATTCAACTCTTCTGCGAAACGATTTGGTTAAACAAAATTCCAAGAAAATATCTCTTTGAATTCTAAAGGCAGCAGTCTTATTTACTTCGTTTCATACAAAAGTTTGCAACGCAATGAAGGAGACTTTTTCGATAATGAATATAGTTCCCATAGGAACAATCGCTACTTTGCTGTTTTCCAACATTTTTTTAATATACTTCAAAATAAATAGTATTACTTATTATTATAAAATTAAACAACTACAATATATAGCTGCCATAGGAATTATTGAATAATTCATAGCTTACTATTTCAACACTTATTTTCATAAAATCAAAATATATTTGTTTTATGGAATATTTTAGTTTATTAGATTTATAAAATATTTTAATTTAATATTTAAGGGATTGTATAGCCGACGTTTGCTTCCCTTCTTGTTCAATTAAAAAATATTTTCCAACAAATGTAATTAAGAATACATTTAATTTTAATTAACTGGACCAAAAAACAATGCTTACAATGCTTGCTCAATATTACACAAATTTGACTTCATAGTCCACCAATGAAATTGAGTCGTTAGAGAAACGACCATAATGTAGACATTAAATATGATATTAAATTCTATATTTATTTACTTTCCACATAAAAAGAGCACATCAATTTTAAGTTCAAATTCCACCTTTGATATACTTTTGCCCCTGCCCAAAACGCAAATTCTAGCCGTTTAATGGGTTAATGCCTGCAGCTCGAAAGACAATATCTTTGTCTTTAAAGCAGCCTCGAATAAAATTCTATTTTATGTCAGCCATGCTCAGGAAATGAAACACACAAAAGGCTAAGGGAAGCAGTGGGGCGGCAGCTAAGGTTACCCAGTTTTTATGTGCCGCCATATAAATACGGTTTGCCTGGGACTCCACGGATCCGAGTACTTGAGGCTCCGCATTACGTTTATGGCTGCCTAAATTAAACACAAGAAGCCAGCCAAACACGACGAAGTGGCAACGGCAACGGCAACGGCATCGTCATCGGCCCAAAGGGAACCGAGCATTGAATGAGCGGAGGGCAGGGGAAATTGCTACAAGTTGCTTTATTTTATGCGCATATTTGCGCATATTACTCATACGCCCGGCTGGCATACATCTTCATTTAAAGCAAACGTCTTTAGCCCCAAGGAGCCTTCTTCTTCTCGCAACGCAGCAGCAGCAGGAGCGGCAGCAGGCTCAAGTCGTATATTCTTTTATTTTATTAAATTTTCATTTCATTTCGTCTGTTAGACATAGCCATACATTACACGCTCAACATGTTGCATGCCCCGGCTGGAATTTTCCGAAATTCGTGAACATTTCCCGCCCGCCTTAAGATGATGCGTATGCGAAAGCGAATGGAAATGGAAATGGAAATTCTCAACAGGCGCTGTCGCTCATTAAAAATAACTGAAAGAAGCATTTCCTTGCTGATTCGTTGATTGCCAATGAAAAGCGCAGATGTGGGAGATTTATAAGCTTTCCTCGACCTGATTTATGTGCCCCCGTATGAATGGCAAAGTGAATAAACCGGGCTCACCGTTTTGTATTTGTATCCACAAGGATATCAGACTTCCGATTCCCGGTGGGTTAGGTCGTGACCCGACCACCCAAATGGGTTATTGATGAGCTATTCTGTTCGCTGACTTCGGCACAGAGGCAAAGTTTTGAGCCCAGTCTGTGAATTGAAGCGTGACCGGGACCTTTGCCCCCCCTAATGAGACAATCCCCTGGCACCAACATCTGCGTTGAATTCGCACAATTTCAGGACTTTAAGCTGCCACCTCTGACTCGCATTACGCGTGCTAAACTCCGGCAAACTTGTGGCAACTTGTAAGCCCCAGTATCAGGCCCAGAACACGTCTTGTCACTTGGATTCGATGCCATTTTTGGTCCCTGCACTTGCATAACTTTGCCAGGCTCCAATTGCCTGGCAGCTGCGAAAGCAGCAGCTCAAATTTCATTAGCGCTCAACTTTAAAATTGTGGCACATGCGTTGGCTGTCGTTCTTATCCCTCCTCAGGACAGGAATCCCCATCTCCTGCTCCTGCTCCTGCTCCTGCTCCTTGTGCTCCTCGAGCTCCTCGTTGTCTCTGCTGATGTCGCACTTGTCACATAAATGTGCTTAATCTTTTACACCGGCGAACCCCATCCAAGAAAAGCTGACAGTGTGTGCCTGGCTGCAAACTGAAGTGAAATCTGGCTGCCTGGAGATTCAGCAACTTTTGTAATGACAAAATGCTGTAAAATTTATGAAAATTAAATTTAATGGGTTTTCAGTTGAGTGGGGATTAAGAAGTGATTTTGATGAAGAAGTTTTCCTGCTTTCTAACAATCAAAGATGTTTTCGCTGAGGAAAGCTGAAAATTTATTGAATTATTTATTTGGTATAATAATTATAAATAACTAGCTGAAAAGTGTTTCAATACGATAATAATAAATCATTATTTTTTTTAGAATATTCTAGAGAGTTTTAAATAAAAGTTTAAGTTTAAGGATATTTCGGTAAGAGAGTTTAAGAAAATAATAATAATACAATTTTAATCGGTAAGAATAAGGTACTGAATAATGACTTTACTTGAAAAGTAAGTTAAATGGTATTATTATTGTTAAGAATATTCTAGATAGTTGTAAATAATTGTTTATGAACTTTAAAGAATATTTTAGTAACAAAGCACTAAATTTAAAGCACTAATAAATAATACACTTTTAATCGGTAAGGATAAGAAATTAAATAATGATTTTACTTTTAAAGTAAGAAAGAAAGAGTTTCAAAAATTGAAAATATGTAATTCTAGAGCCTACCATAAACTTAAAAAACATTTGTTAAAATAACTTTGTTCAGTTTTAAACTGTTTTTGCGTGTCTTCAAATAATTTTACAAAATGCAAACATATATCTTCCGCAGTAGTCCCCTAATAAACGACTGACTTTACATGGTTGAACTAAAAGCAATATCTATATTTCCGCTTGCATTAATGCCAATGTTTCCTCCTCCACTTCCTTCCACAAAGTTTGCCAGCATTTATCGCCCATAGTGCAGACTGTGCAGACTGGAGGATTGCGAGTGGATTCCCATTTCCCCTTCCCCATTCCCCCATTTCCCCATTACCCATTTGCCATTTGCCACTTGCCATCACCCATTTCCATGCCCCTCGAGCTGCGCGTGTAGCCGGGACTTGTCTAACATATCAAATTTGTAGCTACGCATATCCTTGTGCGACTCAACATGTCAACTAGCGTCGAGGAAACGAAACTTTTAGCAGCCACTGCCTCGTGTAGTTTGGCAAAGAACTTTAATTTGTGCATTACTTGCGACGCCGCAAGGACTCGCGCGCTGGAACTTTGTCATATATAAGTTTACACCAAGTTGCGGCTGCTACAGCTTCAGCTTCAGCTTCAGCATCAGCATCAGCCTCTCCTCTTAAAGTTGCTCGTAGTACAACTCATTAAATTTAGAAAATAAGAGCACTGGCGGGAAAAGTTTCGGTGTGGGCCCATCCGTTGACATCTACATTTAGCCAGCAGCAGCCAGGCAGCCATAAACTTGGCCAAGATGGGGGCCAAGATGGGTAGAAGATGGGGGCCAAAACACTCAGGCCAGCGGCGATTGCTAAACCGGAAATTTAAGTTCTCCCTTTGCAGTTTAATTGCAACGGATGTTGGCGTGTAAATTATTTTGTCTGCCTGCCGCAACGCCGGCCTCATTTTCTGTGCTAATGAGCAAGTTATTAAAAGTTTTACCAGCCCATCCGCAGCCAGGGATTGCTCTTGAATGGCATGGCCAGACCAAAAAGGACAAAAGGCTGCGAATAATGAAATACAAACAGAAAATAACTGATACAATTGGCACTGGCAATTGAAAACAAAGCCGTCGCTGCTGCCAAAGCCGTACAGCCAACAGCCAACAGATAAGTTTTACAATCAGCCAAAAAACTCATTTACGCTCTCGGAAGGCAAAGAAATGAATCGAAGGAAAACTTCAATTTGGCCCAAACTCAATGGCATGCCTTTCCGTCCACGTAAGAATGGCATAAAGAACTCGAGGGGAAGTTTGCTCAAAGCGTCCTCCTCGACGGAAGAAACAAAAGCCTCTGCTTAAGGGGAAGAATGAGAAAATCTCTAATGTAGGTACTATATATATATATATATGTGTGACCCACCTGGCGGGCTTCAGTAAATATTTACGTGACTCGTTTTGTATACATTTCAAGTGGGAATTTAAAAAGTTCTAATTAAATAAGACTTCGTTGTCAATAGCAAACTGTTCAAACTTAAATTTCTCCGATCCAATCTGGGTAATCATTAAATAAAAATAGATTTAACAGATTATTAATACCTCGAAAAATAGCATTTTTCTATACAAACTCTGTACATAAGTGAAGGATATATTTACAGGAATTTAAATAAAATATTATTATATAATTTAAATAAGTTGGAAAGTAAAGTGAAGGAAATCTTTACCAAAAATATTTTTTATTTAGTTCAAAAATCAATTTACAAGAACTTAAATAAAATATTAAATAGTGTCTGAAAACATTGAAGAAATAATTAATATTTAAATAGGTTAGAAAATAAAATGGAATAAATTTTCCAAAAATATAATTAAATCATAAGTTTAAGGCATACACTAAAAAATCAATATTGAATTTTAGGAAAAATTCATAAACATGGCCTTAAAATTAACCTCTTAAGTATTTTAAGGGAAAACTACTTCAAAAATTGTATAAGGCCATATGGCGCACCTTCAAGGCCATGTTTAGTCCATTATTCCTTAAATTAAGGAATTTTTCGTAAAATCAAGGAATTTTTTTCTCAGTGAAGGCTCCCATTTCATTAACATTTTTCTATCCAGTTAAAAATGTATTAGACACTTTTAAATCTTCAAAAATAAACCACAAGCTGCATATCTTTCGGACAACTTTAAATAAATTGTAATATGTTGTACAAATATTTTATATTTTCTGTACATTTGGGTGAATTTTGCAAATGTTTATTTATTTAAAGAATGGATGCAATGTAAAAGTGTTTTTCTTTGTAACTTCTCTACCGGAAAATACAATTACCAAATTAAAAACATGTCCGACCAAAATTGTCACTTTTTAATCTGCCAAAATGATCCACAAACTGCTGAATACCTGTAATCTCTCGAAAAGCCTTCTTTCATCCGCATCAGCGGAAAACTTGCTCCACCCTTTATCGTCAGAAGTGTTCATAAAAACCTTGAAGAGCTCCTTTGAGTGGAGTTGCGTGCATGGATGGATGAGTGGGTGGGCCAGGATGACTAAGATCTAAGATGGGGTGGTTGGGGGATTGGGGGGTTTGAGGGCGCCTCAAGTGCTTAGACAATCGTGTTGAAGCTTTGATTTTCGAGCTTATGCTGGATTTGGAGGCACACGATTTCCCAGCTTCTTTCTCCTCCACATCTGCAGTATGCTTATGAGGGCGGGTAATTAAGTTGGAGTGCCCAGAGAAATACATATATATATATATATATAGTATATATGTACCCCTTACGAATCCAGAGACCATTTGCCTAAGTAATGCCTGAGTCGATGACAGACAGCCGAAGGGACGGACAAACCCACTGGCTGTCTGACTGACTGACTGACTGACTGACTGGTAAAAGTGTTGAAATGTCTGCGGCAGCACTTAATTAATTAATGTCGAGCCAAGCGAACGGGCGAGCCAAATGAGAAAAGTTTCTGTGCTCGGGGATCGGGGTTTGGGGATGGGTTCCTAGGGGCTCCAAGGGTTCCAAGAGTACCGAGAGTCCCAGGAAACTTGGCAGCTATTTGTTAAGTTGCAGCCGTTCAATATTTGTCACTGAACTCATTAAGCAAATTAATAGACAAAGTTGCCGATTGCCGACAATGGAGTTTGCCCTCTGCACGTTCGGGTATTGCCATTTGCCATTTACCATTTACCATTTTATTTACCGAACCGGAGCTGAGAAGCCACGTTGGAGTAGGGTCGTCGTCGAAGTCGATGTCGATGTCGACTTGGACTTGGACTTGCGGTGGCAATAAAATGGCACGCAATAAAAAACCCAAAGTCAACAAACAATTCCACGGAAGCTGCCAAGGCAGTTCAATTCGCAGTCTCGAACGCAGAAATCGATTATGGACGCCTCGAGGAGCAGTTCTCGGCGAATCGACGACCCAGTCTTGGCCACGTTTTCGATTTTGCCATTCGGCATTCGCCACCTGATGCCCCCTTTGGTTTGGTATTTGCCCACCCAGCATCCACTTCCCACTGCCGCCCACTGCCCACTCACTCCTCTGCATCCCATTTATCACCGTTCCTCTGCGAAATTGCCAACGTTGCAGCTCAAAAGCGGAAGTGATTTCCCAGCGTGTACGTGTCTGCTCTCTCCCTTTCGCCCCGTGAGTGTGTGCGTGACCAGATGTGGGTGTTAGTTTGCGAAAAACAGTTACTTCGAAATAGAGCTATCTAGATATAAATTACGAAAATAAATAAAGTAATTATTTTATTAAAACTTAACATGTTTGGCTATTAATACTTCGTATTAATTGACTGATTTAGATTTCAAAATTTTTACTGTTAAAATCTATAAAAAGGAAGGAATAATAAATGGCGACATTAAAGCTTTAAGCATAAAATCGAATTAAATACTTTTTAATGATATAACAATTAGCTCTGTCAAGCTTTTAAAATCAATATATGTTGTACAAATATTTTGAAAGATTGAAAATAAATGTCTTACTCCCAATCACAGTGAATACTTGGCCACCAGTGATTTTTGGGTAACTACCATCACGAGTGAGTTGCTGCTGCAAAAACCCCACAGCCAATATGTGTGCTTGGCTGGGAAAAGGGGCGTGGCAGTAGGGCAGAGGACGCGGATGGCAGTGAAGGATTTTATGACCCTTGATAGTGGCAAGCGATTTGTTGCGTGCATCGATGGCTGCCGTTGCATTTTCAATTTCGCAGCGCGCGCGCTTTTGCCGTCTTTGAATAATGCAATGGCAATCGGGGTCGAAAATGGCGTGGAGCCAATGCAACCCATCAGTATCTCTACCTGTCGTCGCTAAGCTTATTTTGGCAGCTTATTAGGAGGTCGTTCCGTAAAATTTCGGCTTGCTTTTATAATTTCCAAACACGAGCGGGAATTGCCAAGCGGGCAAGTTGACAAATATGCAGGACGTGCTCTGGTTTCACCAGAAGGACAGTTTTTTGGATGCGGATTGATGTGTCATCTAGAAAGTCAGACAGCAGCATGATTTTCCCATGGAAAATATGATTTTCGATATACAATTAACCGCTGTAGCGTGAAAAATATGCTGTTAATTAGACAAAACAGCGGAAAATAAAGTACCGATTTTAGGAAATTATGAATTATTGGTAAAAATTTGAATTGAAAGCTATGAAAATCTATCTGAAATAGTCGAAACACAATCAGAAATCATTATTATCTTTGTAATTCATTTTCAAACAGTTTTCACCCATTTATAAGTTAAATACATGCTCATGACCATCAGGTATTTACCGGTAGCACTTTCACACAGCCATAGCCTTGCGAAAACCGTTCAATACTCATTAATGTTAAGGGGGGATTCCATTTCCAGCTTAATGTGCCGTGGCCGGGCTTTTCACTTCCATTCAAACACTCGATCGCATCGACCATTCTCATTGTTTTCGGTCAGCCAGAGTTGAGCGTAAATAAAAGGAAAATGGATGCATTTTTAAGTGCCCCTGCGTTGCATTAATTTTAAACAATTTACCTGGCAGAACAGAGACCGAGTTTCGACTGGAGGCATATGCGAATTTATATTTTAAAGTCAAAGTGGTGAACAAAGACGAGGCGAAAACTCGGAAAAACTGGTAAAAACTGGGGAACCCCTGGGGCGAGTTTCCTTGTGGCTGCAGCTGCAGCCACTTCAATTTCAAAAGCATCAGCTCCTGGTTCCCGGTTATATTCCATGGGTCCTGAGGCGGCCATTGGCCGCTGGCCTTTACCCCTTCTCCACCTCATTTCACCCACTTTGGCTTGGGATTTTTTATCCGCCCCTTTCAATTTTGTTGAAGTTTTCTTTGGAATTTGCCAGCGTGATTTTCCCTTGGCTTTGCAGTAGCCTTTAAGCCAAGTTCAATGTTTGATTAGCTTCTCCATCTCCATCTCGCTCTCGCTCTCTCTATGTTTCTTTCTGTCCTGTTTGCTGGCCGCTTATTAAGCATACGCCTCGTTGTGCGCAAATATTTGAAACGTCTGGCATTTAGCGACTGCGAAATGTATTAATTATAAAAGAGCCGCGTGCATTGACCGCAAAGACCGCATATAAAATCGGTAAATGAAACTGATGCCAAGCAGAGGACTGGCACTTGGGCAATGATAAACTAACTGACGAATTTCATTTATGGCTACTGTTGGCCAAATGCGGTTGCAGTGCCTCTGGCAAAAATGTCAGTTCGATATGGAAATATTAAAATAAAAACGATAAAGCGAAAGCAATAAAATATACAGGAGAGATTGTTAAAAAACAACAAGTGCATAAGATACAAGTGAATTACTGAAATCAGAAAATGTACTCTTAACAATTAAAGGTCGCCTGTTGCCAGGTTTTCCTGTGGTGAAAAATATGCCGCTATAAAAGTGTCAAAAGCAATTTCATGTTAATTTTATGCCAATTTAATTTGACCAAATTAAGCGTGAGTGTGTTTAACAATAATTGCCCACTTAATGATAAACACTCGCACTGGACTTGATTAAGGTGCAGTGCGATGCAAAACGAATAGGGTTTCAAATCCTGGCTAAACAATCTGCACGATTTTAATTACGATTTTCAATTAAAGTGCGACACAGAAAACCAATTTGCAATTGGCTTCGATGGCCTGAAAGGCTCACACGGAGAAAAAATGTAGTTTAAAATCGAGAGAGTTTTCTTTGAAATGGACAACATTGTGACAAAAAATCTCACTTCAAATTTGATTTTGAAATTATATCAAACATAAACTTTTTGATGCATATACATTTTGTTTAACTGGGGATCAGTTGTTTTTAATTTAAACACGCTTAGGACTATAAATAAACATTTTTATCTTAAATCCCTATCTCAGAAAGAAAATAAATTAATAAATATTAAGAACTGGCAGGATTGGTTAAAATATTTTGCTGGCTCTATTAAGAATAAAACTGCAAAGACTATTTTATTTTATTTATTATTATTTATAATAAATTAATCGAATAGTTGCTGTTTAAAATTGGAACCTGTTTTTCGGCCAGTGCACTCACCTCCCGTTTCATCTTTTGTGCCACATTTCAGATATTGCTGTACCCCGAGGAGGGTTGGGCGAGGACGGCATCGTCCAGTTACTGGACCATCACGCCCTGCTTTTGGCAGCCCAATCGCTGTCGCATCGTGGAGTGCTCCGGAACCCAGCGGCGCGCGACAAAAGCACGGATGCTGCCGCTGGAGCAGCAGGGCTCCCTCCTGATTGCCGGACACTTTCGCCGGACAACGGCCACGGACGGGGGGGCCTCATCGCCGGCGGGGGGCGGGGCTCCGGGCTCCAGATCGGTGGCTGCCACGCCCACACCTGCAACACCTGCCACTGCAAATGCGGGGGCAGCCGCAATCCGGACGGGGGCAATGGGCTGTGACAAGTCACAGCCCGCGTGGAACGACGAGTTCAAGCTGTATCTGACGTCCAACATCTCGATGGAGGACTACAACATGGGCTACTGCCTCACCGGATTCGTGGAGCGCCGTTGCCAGGTGACAAACACCTTCCAGATGACTCACTTTGCGGTCATCAAGCGCCAGTGGCCACCGTCGCCGTCCAATTTGGGCAACTCCTAAGGCCCCTGAGACACACCCACTTTTGTAATTGTGATCCGATCTTTTGTTTCGAATTGGAAGCAAAATGAAATTATATAAAAACGACTCTAGCTGTTTTCATTTTCAGAGAGTTTGAGGAAATTTAACTGGCGAAATATTTGCTTATTTACAGCAAGCCAATTATATTAAATTGCTTTTCCAGAAAAAATTACATTCGTTTATTTAAATTTTAAATTAAATTTTAAAACTTCAGAAATCATTTGAAATTTGATTTTTTGAGTACTTAGATAACTAAGGTTTCTAAAGCGATTTTATTACTTTACTACTTTTCTATTCTTTTTATAAAACAATACAATTGTATCAAAAATTTTGAAAGTGAAAATAGCTTCATGTCTTATAGATACCATTTAAGTTGTTAGCATTTAAGTAAAGCCAAATCTTTGTTGTGCAATCTTGAACTAAAATCAAAAGAAACTTTGGAAAAATCTATAGACAATGTAAAAATAAATTTCGGAGGCCTCAGAAACCGATAGCCACTAGATCATAATGCTTAGAAAACTAATGACACAAAGAATCTTTAAGGGCGTACAGTATTTGCTCTAATTGAACGAAATTTTCTGCATGTTTAGTGCGTAAATTGTAATTTTAACTAAATGTGCAAGAGAAAACCGAAAAAAATACGAAAACTAGAAAACCAAAACAAAAACAAAAACTTTACGTGTGCTTTCAATGTTGTGTATTATGAAAAACGGAAACAAACCGAAAAAAAACCAAATACTAGTAACTGCTAAATGCTAATTGAAACTAAACCGCTTTGCCAGCTCAAACACAAACACACATAGGCACCCACTCACACACTCGCACACTTAAGCTTGGGCAGCTACTTAATGCTTCAAAAAAGTGCAACAAATTGAAACTTGTGCTTGTCGAAGCATGTGATTGTGAGTGCTCCACTATAAGCTGCTATAGTATATTTACGAGCCTGTGTGCGTATTCGAGTAATGGTGTGTGTGTGCGTGTGTATGTGTGAGTGTGCTGGTACTCTTTTCTACTACATACAAATATGTACTTTAACGGCCATGTTTGCGAAACCTATTGCCTTTAAGCTTTAAAATATAAGCTCAACTCAACGCAGGCAAACAAGTCAACAGCTTCGAGCGATGGCCATTGGCACTAAACAGCAGCTTAATAACAACTGAACATCAAACTCAATTATTTAACGAGCTGCTTAGGAAAAGCAAACATGACTTTCGCTTTAAACTTTAATGTTGTCATAATTATGGTTTTCTTTAAGCTGATTACTTGAATTTGAACAAAACAATATCATTTTCTGCAGGTTGCATGGTCACACTGCGCCTGAAGTGTTTTTCTTTGTGGTTTGGCCACACCGCACCGCAAATTGACCTTTCTGGTCTAGTTTTGTAATAAATTAAAAGTACTGCTGATTAGTGTCACCAGCCATTGAGCCTAGTCTATAAACGAAGTTTGTCAACTCTACGCTAATCTAAGAAACTAAGCCCCCAAATCTCTCTATCTCTCTCTAACTAACACACCCACTGACCCACTCATGCTACGGCTCTGTCCCTCTCATTCACTCACTTTGAGCATGATACGCAACGTATATCAACAATTCGTCCAATAATTGGAGACTTTCGGCGCCACAAATTGCCAAGTGTCAAGTTGGCAAGGCCAGAGCTCCAATTGCCAAAAACCCTAAGTGTTAAAAAACAAAGAAACCAAAACGTAAAGAAAACCAAAGCTAAGTCAAAACTCAATGTAGTGTCTAAGTGATAGTTTAAAAATCAATATTTACAAGCTAGAAAATAAATCTATATATAAATATATATATATATATATATCTATATATTTGTGTGTAGGCTAAACATTTTTTCGTATATATCGGTGTATTTATATAACTGTATTGCGATTACATATACAATAACATTTTTGCTGTAGTTCGCATAGCTCGCTTTTAGGCGCTTTTACACGCAAGCGAATAAGGCCGACAACCTCTCGAATCTCTTATTTGCTTCAGACAGATCTCCCTGCCACTTTACTCCTAAAACTAATTGATATTTAAGTATCAGGTACCTGCCAGAATCAACAACAAGAACAACAACAAAAACAACCAAATAAACAAGATAAATATATCATAAATATTTATTGAGCAATTATGTCTGTGCAAATATTTGTGTCCATTTTAATTAGAAGAAAAAAACTAAGAACACTAAAAAATGGGATTTATTTTTTAGAAAACACTGATAAATCGGAAAATCCTACCCACTTACACACACGCAAATCGATGTCGTCTCCCCAAAAATTGTATAAATGTTTGTTAGTGTCAGACTCTTGCTCTCTGTGTGTAGCAAATTTTTCTGCGCCTATGCTTAAAAAAAAACAAACAACAGACACGAATTCAGCTTCAAGCTGGATGTCCAACACTTAAAAACAAATCGAACAAAAACACGCATGAGCTTTTTTGTAGTTCTATTTAAACACTTTTAAATAGCAAAAACAAGTCAAAACGATAATCCCCTGCTGCGTGAGCATTGGGAATTAATTAATATTAAGCTTCTATCGAGTTAGGCGATGTAAGCGAGCATAATTAGTCTAAAACAGAGATAAGATTAATTGGTAGAAAAAACGGGAAGTTAAAATACAAATCAAATCAGATGGAAATGCAAATGCAAATGAAAATATAAATCGAAATCAAATACGTTGATGTTAATGCAACTGCATAAATCAAAAGAGAATAAAACGTCAGCAAATGCAATTTAAGCCGGCAGTGGAAATCAGTAATGAAAATAAATACCCCAGAGGTTGGTAGAATGCCATTGAAAATGAGAAATCAAAACATTGAAAATAAAGAAAGAAAGCAGATAATAGTTGTTTCCCTGGGAACGTAACCTAGCGTAAAAAGGGAATAATTTTGAGTAAGCTGATGTCGGATATTGTGGTAAGTGCTACAACTGAAAAGGGATCCATTATAATCCAGGTTTGATTATGCACAACATGATTTACCATTTGAAAATTAAGAGAAAAATTTGTGTTCTCTCCCAAAAAGACCATTATCTTTAAACTCGTTTTCATTATTAACTTGTGCGTTCAAATATATAAATAATGATATCAATATTATTTTATTTTAGAACAAAATTTTTTTTTCACAAATTTGGGGCCATAGATAAAAGTATATAAAAGAAGAAATGAAGATCCATTTTTGTTTTTTTTTTTTAGTAATTGGGAAAACATAAAAATATCTTGATTGGCATTAATTTCTGAAGTAAGTTTTTAAAGTATTTTTGCAAACAAAAGTGGTACAATCCCTCTTCTGGCCATTTTGGTCAAGTCTGGGTACCATCACCTACAAAATAAGCATTTTGCAACGAGAGATAGCTTAAAAATTGGCTTACATTTCTTACGTATGTTAAAATTTTCCCCTTTCGCACCTTTCTGCATATTCAATCATTTATCTCGGCACCCAGCAATCTTCATTTGGCCCCGTTGGCAATTTTACGGGGAATCAAAGCAAGATCTAAACCCTCAAGTGCGCCAAGCCATTAACTTTTATCATTGTGCGAGATTCACGCTTCAGTTTTGTTTCGTTTGCTCCGCCAAGGACGAAGGATGAAGGCTGAAGGACGAAGGACGAGTGGACACTTTAACTCACCTGGAAATGCAGCTGCACCCGCTGTGCCGGCGGCATAAATCGCGCCCTCAGTTTCAACTTTCAACAAAGATGTAAGCCAAGTTAATTGCTTTTTGTTGTTGCCCTTTTTTTCAACAGCACCAGCTCCAGTTCCAGCTCCATTCAGCTCACTTTGGCCACGCTGCCGTTTCGGTTGCCGTTGCCGCTGCCTGTGCAATGTCAACAATGAAACTAACGGCAGGAAGGAGGTCCTGTTCGCCCCAAAACATCCTACCTTTTTGGACCCCATGACCTGAAGCTGCTGTTGTTTTTGCTGCTCCGGTGCTTATTTGAACAGCTCTTCACAAACAAGAACTTGGCAACATGGAAGCATTTACGAGCGCATTTCGCGCAACCATTTTGTTGCCTTGGCAGACAAACGGCTCAGCACGAGGCACTCGGCGCTCGGCACTCGGCATTTGGCATTTGGCGGCTCCTGTCACAGGACATGGCCTAAACCTTGAGCACCAAAAGGGCTGCGAATCTGACTCCGACTCCGAATCCGAATCCGATGTGAGAGTCGTGGGAAGCCGAGACAGACCAGGAAATGGAAATGGTAAATTCTGGAGGATTTATATTTTCATTAAAATATTCTCAAGTGGTAAAGTGCTGCTAACACTCAAATTATTTGCACTGCCATTAGGGACAAGGATCAGCTAAAAATATAAGGAACTTTCTCGGATTTAATTAGATTCCAATTTTAATAATGATTATCAAAAAATATTTCTAAAAACTTATATTACTGGCTTAGAAATCAGCATCAAAATCATTTAAATATACATTTTTCTAGGGACAAAAGTTCAAAGGCACCATATTTAACAAAGAATATATACCATATATACTTTTTTTTGTTACATTTTTATACCCTTGCAGAGGGTATTATAATTTCAGTCAGAAGTTTGCAACGCAGTGAAGGAGACATCTCCGACCCTACGTATAGTATATATATTTGTTAAATTCTTGCAATAGCTGCAAGGGTATATGAACTTCGGCTTGCCGAAGTTTGCTTTCTTTCTTGTTTTTATTTTATTTTGTGTACTCAAGTAACAAATTTTTCTTTGTTAACTGAGCATAGCCTTAATCTAAAATTTCTTTATCAACAATTTAAATATACATTTAACGACGAGTAATTGTTTGTGATTTATAATGATATGTGATGTTTATTATTGAGAATGCTCATAATATTTAACTTAAGATAGATTACATATCCTTGCAGCATTTTCATGGGAATACAGTTCCTTTCAAATAATTTTTCCGAAGAAGCAAAAATAACTTCTTTAAGCTGGTTTTCCTTCACGAATTCATGGCCAGAGCCACAGGCCACTATTATTAATGATAAATAAGAGAGAGCCAGTCTAACAGGGACAAAGCAAAATTGGAAGATTTTCGCTTGGGTCCTCAATCAATTTACAATTCATGGTGTAAGCCCAGAAAAAGCCGTCGCTAGAAATCGAAATCAGTCGTCTGTGAATATTGCAAAATGAGCTTCCGCCCTTTGCCTTGGCAGCCAACTTCCGGCAACAATTTCCGTTTCCTCATTACCTTATTTTTTCATCGCCGAAGTCAGGACTTTTGCGAAAGCCTTCGATGGGGGGCGTATCCTTCTCCATGGCCTCCTGCCATATGACAATTTATTACGCTCGGAGCTTCGATTTAAATTGCTTGACAATTATTACACAATGACGAAGGACGACGACGAATGAAAAATGTTCCTGTTCGACAATTTACCAAGCGGCACGCCCACTCTTCCTTTACTTGGCCCCGCCCAGAATTAATGATGGCAAATTTGCAAAGTTCACAAATTTCTTATTAGTAGTCCATGGCTGTGGCAGTTGGCTTTTCCCGTTGCCCTCGCCATTTTCCTCACCATTTTCCTTACCATTTTCCGCCCTCATCAGCATTCGGCGGCCTGGGTTCATATTTCATTTTAGGCAGTTAGTTTTCCAGCGCATGAAAATGCGGATGAGGTAGTGAACGGTGTATGGAGCACCTCCCTGTGGTTTTAAGTTTTCGCACTTTTGCCACCAGGCAGAGCGAATTTCCCAAGCGCTCTAATTTGAATTTTAATTGAGGTTCTCTTTGTGGTTTCCCTTGTTTTTTTCCATCCCCTCGCTTTTTTTTGCAGTTTGTTTGGTTGGTTGCTTGCTTTGAAAATTAACAATAATTATAAATAATTGATATGCCGAGCAGGTTTTCTTTTGGAGAAGAAAATACGTGCCTGAGATTATTTTTTAACGAAACAAAAATGCAGGCAGTATGCATTATGATTATGATTTATTTCAAAGGGAAACTTTAAAATGTGCCCAAATATTCTTTATGACTTACTAAGTTGGATTTATTTGGTGCTTTATCCCTCAATTGAAGTCCCTTTGTAAATGTTTGACAGCGGCAATAAATGAAAAATAAATGTTTATACGTTGCAAAATCAAATCAAAGTGAAAATCTTGTATATTTCATATGTACGATTCACAAAAAATGTACACGTAAATCATAAAAAAACCATTCATCAGCAACAAATAAATAAAAAATCAAACTGAATATGCAAATGTCAAACAAATAAAAAAGGGGAGAAAAGGCACCATATATATATGGTCTGATTTATCCACCGGCTGGTGTGTGCGGAAACATTGCTGTAAATATAAATTTAATTGCATGAAACAAAATACGCAAAAAAGCGTATTCCGCCATTGAATTGGCAAAGTTTTCACTGCCGGCGAGATGCAATTATTCCGCAGGCGGCCATAGAAATTGTAAATTGAAATACGAACGCTTTATTGAATATTATTTTATTAAGCCCGCGCACCAAGGATAACACAACAAGTGGAGGCACTCATTTTAATAAATCGTGATGGAAAATGTTGAGCTGCTGTTAAATCAATTAAGTCGACAAAGCATAGATTAAAATGTTAATGAATTATAAATTAAATTAATAATTTATATTATGTATTTAACCATTGTGTATTTAAACATTAAGTAAATCATGTTTGTCGTCCCAAATAAGAAAAGAGTATTATTTTGCGAAGATTTAAAGACCAAATACCAGATACCAGGAATTTATTCTTTTATTTTAAAATTTACTTCTTGTATATACTTTTTTTTATTGGATTGATATAGTCAATGGTTAGCTACTTATTTGTTTATTTGCTTGCATCACTCTGTACTACAAAGAATCCTTAGTTATTAAAAATAAACTAAGTTTTTAATTTTTTTACAAGTGTTTCGTGTATAGCAATCCGAAAAAATTTAAGTAGAAAATTTAAAATATTTGAAGCCTTATCAATATACAACTAATCGATCAATGTTTGTGCCTGACATTAACCCTTTTAATACTCTGTGTTTATCTCATTGAATACGTTATCTCGCCTCAAATACGTCAGTTGCTTATGCGATCCATTTGGGTAAATGTGGAATTAATTAAAAATGCAGTCCTCATTAAATAATGAGAGGCATTTTCTCGAAGACCGAATGCCAGACAACAGACATAAAACATAAAACATAAAACTCGCCCTGCATCTCGCATTTCACCTGACCAGAACAGTCTGGCGATGAATGATGAAGACGACGTTGATGATGACATTATCTCATGCTCATTGAACGCAAATGTGGCGTGCACACCATAAAAGAGCCAACAAAAGCTGGGCGGACATAAATGTAAGAATAGTAACAAGAACTATGCATAACGAAGACAATATACGCTACTTAATAATTTAATAACTTTTAAAATTGATTAAAAATATTTTTTTACTTTTTACTCAATTTGTAAATGCTTCATTTGACTATTTTCTAAATTGATTTTAATATATGAGCATTTCTTTTAAATAATCCAATTTTTTGCTTAAATAAATTCGCTTTTTTCAGAAAAGAACTATTTTTATATTTTTGACATCAATTAAAATATTTTAAGATTAAATCATGCAATTTAATAAGCATTGTAGAATTCGGTACGTTTACAATTATTAAGCTTACAGTTTACATGAAAGAATATAGCGTAGAAAAAAATATAAATTTGTTTTCCTGATTTTTAAATCAATGTTGATTGAATAAATTCTTAGAAACTTAAAATAAGCATTTTGCATTAATTCCTTTAATCATTAATGCACATTTATATAAAAAATCAATAATTAAATAAAAGTTAAACGTAGAGTATGATAATGTGTGTGCTTAACAATAAAAAGCAAAATATGTACATGCAAACATATTTGACAAGTGAATGCCCCATTCATTCCCCCATTCCCCTCAGTCCTTCGTCTAGCTTACCTTGTGTCACTCATTGTTTTGAATTGTTTTGAAAGGCTTTTGTATTGCAGCAATGAAATGAAAGTGGAGCTCGAGATGTGGTTTCTTTATTTCTGGAAAATACAAAGTCAAAAATTCGGTTTTTTTTTTGCATGTCAAAATAGGTGAGTGATTGAGTGTCTCAAAATGAAGAGATGCAATACTGTTTTGCTTTGGCTATTCCTTAGTACACAGCCCTTTGTTGCTGGCATTTTGGATTTTGGGCCAGCGAATTAAGCTAAAGCGCTAAGGGGGCATTTAAATTAACTTTAATAGCGGGGCCCATTCAGAAGCCTCCCCGCCCAAAGCCCTTGGGGAAGTTCGCACAGCTCACGGGCCCCTCAAAAAGCCACACTTACGCCAAGTACTTAACAACTTTAATGAGCAGGGGATAGAAAGAAAGAAAGGAACTGGAGCTGCGAAAAAAAATCAACCTGCTACATTGGGGGAGGAGCCAAAGTAGCCAACGCGCACTTAATACTAATGGCTGTCATTATCCTTTATCCTTTGGCTGTCGCAACAACTGTCTGTGCCACTATCCCTCTCACTCACCCGTCTCACTCACCCGTCTCACTCTCGCCCATTTTGGCCCTTTCTTTGCACGCACATTTATTAGGCCAACCAAAGCGCAAACTTTCCGCTGCCAAAAAAACCAGAGAAAAAAAAAACAAAAAATGGAATAGCCAAGAAGTTGGTAAAAACAAAGAAAAAATTAACTTAACTCAATTTACAAAAAACTTTTATTTCTATTTTTTCTTGCTTGTTTTGTTAGCTGTTGACAAAAAACAACGCAAAAAAAAAAAGCAGAAAACAGAAAACGAATTAAGCGCCAAGCCAGGGCAAACTTTAAGTAGCTTTTGTGCGAGAAAGTATTAAAATCGCTTTTTCAAATGGCTCCCAACGAAGTGGGAAGGGAATCTGTGCACAAAAGTAAGTGGCCAAAGGGATTCCACAGCCAGCCAAGTGTCCTTGAATCATATTTACTTAACTCGATGCTGGCTTTTGGCATGTTTTCACCCTGCCATTCCTACCATTCCATTTTCATTTGCCAGCAATTTCCTATCTTATTTGACTTAAATGAATTTTCATAAGACTGGCACACAAATTCAGTTCTTAAAACGCTTAATATGTGATGAGATCCGTTTCGACAGGGCTCTAAAAGTTTTCCGGTTTTGGGTCAAGTTTCGATTCAATGAGGTAAGAGTTTTTATCAAGAAGCTGCAGATTGAAAAGTTTACAAGGCACCCATTGAATGTTTGAATTTTCGACACTCTATTATTGCCTGCACTATAATTGCTGGCCAGAGCAGACCACAGTTCTCCGATCCGTTCCATTATTCGGCGACATCGCATCTATGCTGTGTAATAATTTCACACGCTCTGTGTCGCGGTCGTTTTAATTAGCACGATTGCATTTTCAACACGTTCAAGCCATTCAAATTGTAAATCACATAGGCTGCCCAACATGTGCTGTCCACTGTCATTCAGTCATTCAGTCAGTCAGTCAGTCATTCACTCATTATACATGATATGCAGTGAAACGTTGGTACATATTTGATTTCGTCTCCGTATGCATTGTGCAGCAGATTGCGGTTTGGCGCTCTTCAGTTCACCGCTGTCATAGCAGCAATATACAGCCAAATCGGCGAAAAGCTGGGAGTAAATTAATCCAGCTAATTAGAACATAAGGGTCCGGGTTCAGGTCCATAGTGGGTAATTTGATCAAGTATTCAGACTGGCGATAAATAACAAAATTGTTTCTAGTATAGTTTTCATTTAAATTAGGTTTGCAAGTAATTAAATCAAGTAATAGGAACATCTTAATGATTTATAGCTCTAATTTCAAGAGATGAACCGACTTTATTTAGCATAATATCATAAGCCCTTAACGATTAACAACAAGATTATATACACTCACTATACACAGAGAAAAACCCCATATTAAAATGAAACATTGACATATTTTATTTACTTAACAAAAACTAATAACATGATAATGTAATTAAAAACATATTTTACATTTTAATATTTGTTCAATATAAGTTCAACTTTGTTTTGTTATGTATTTTTGATTAAATCAAAATCAGTTATAAAACTGAAAATAATATATCTAGTAAATACTAGTTAATATATATATGCTAATATAACATATTTGAAACCAATGCAAGTACTAAAACATTCTAGAGATAAGAGTTACTGCATATTTTAACGTTTCTAGGCCACCTATGTGGTTGTCATCAATTGTCAGTCAACAAAAGTTGAAAATGTGTTTATTTATAGCTTCCATTCAGAGTGCCTCCCCCCCCCCCCGGCGGGCCAAGCCCCATTCTCGGCCCACATTGCGTATACGCAAAAACAAAAACCGAAAGCGAATGCACCGATGGCCGCAGTATCCATTCGCACGTCACGTGGCAACAATCATGTCTTAAAGGCCGCACTCCTCTCCAAACGAACAGTATGTGTAGTGTCGGCTTCGTGTTGTGTGCACTCGTAGTGTTGATCGGTTCGATCGACTTGGTGGGGGGTCAAAGTTCGTCGTCGTCGCTGATCGATTCCGTTTGCCAGGCTGTCCAGCGACAGCAGCTTGAGTGCCAAGTGCATCGCGTGGAGACCGCCGATGGTTATAGATTAAGCGTCCACCGCATTCCCGCGCCGAGGAGTGCCCAGTGCAGCCAGCCGCAGCAGCAATTGCGGCCCTTTCTGCTCATGCACGGCCTGCTCGGATCCGCCGGGGATTTCGTGGCCGGCGGAAGGGGCAGGTCCTTGGCCTTGGAGCTGCACGCCCGCTGCTTCGACGTCTGGCTGGGAAATGCCCGGGGCACAACCCATTCCCGCGGGCATCGCAGCCTCGTGACAAGTGACGCCCGCTTCTGGCAGTTCAGTTGGCACGAGATTGGCATCTACGACCTGCCCGCCATCGTGGATTACGTGCTGGCGAGGACGCACCGCCGCCAGCTGCACTACGTCGGCCACTCGCAGGGGACCACGGTGCTCCTGGTGCTCCTCTCCCAACGGCCGGAGTACAATGCGCGGTTCGCCAATGCGGCTCTGATGGCGCCGGTGGCCTTTCTCAAGCACCTCAGCAGTCCGCCACTGCGCTTGCTGGCCAGCGACAGCTCTGCGGTCACGGTGCGTATACTTGATGCGATTGTCAAGTGCCCTGAGTGCTGAACAAGTGATAAGCTCTTGTCAATGGCAGAAAACACTTTACTTGAAAAGATTATCATTTGTTTCTTTTGCATTAACAACAAGCTTTTAATCCCTAACTACACGGCAAAGAAAAATAAAAAGTTTACAAATGAAAGCTTTTTTGGTGGTTGAGGTCCAATTAAATAAGCAGAGTAATTCCTAAAACTTGTATACAAGCAGAAAAAAAAGGCAAAGTAAAATTTAACATTAAAATGTTTGAATGTAACATTGTTTATCCAATTTTAAATATTTTTTCATTTTAAATTTTTGACAATTTAATTTTAATGTTAATATTGCGATAAACCAACTTAAACTAAACTCAAACATTTTAGTATTTGATTTGAATTAACTTAATAGCGATCGAATGAATATTATATATTCGATTTTAAAATAGTTTTTTTTTTTAATTGTGAATAACCTTGCCCAAAGATAAAGTAAAACTTGTATGACCATTGGAACCATTTGGAACTGATGGCATTTCCTCCGTGCAGCTGCTGCTCAATAAACTTGGCCTCCACGAACTGCTGCCGGCGACGGCGCTGACCCAGGTGGGCGGGCAGTTCTTCTGCACCGCCTCCACGCCCACCTACGCCCTGTGCACCCTCTTCACCTCCCTCTACGTGGGCTTCAGCGACTATCCATTGGATCGTGTGAGTACGATTATATATGCGGGCCATAATTTAGCCAACAAAGCGCCCCCGAAAACTTTTTTCTTCTTGTATGCAAAAGTTTTTATTGCACTCTGCGGAGTGAGCCCAGCGTTTTTACTCACCCCCCAACCTCCCAACCCCACAAAAACACACAGAAACAGACAAACACACGAGGTGGGTAACGGAGTGGAGGCCTTAGTTTCGGTAATAAAAGTTATTTGAATTTAAATGCGTAAACGAGCTGCTCCTGCCGGGCAAAGCTTCCTGGTTGAAATTCAGGCCAGAACTATTGTGAATGTGGGTAGAGTGGGGGGGGGGCGATTTGGATGGAGGCGAAATACCGGACAAAAAGGGTTAATTGGTGGCAGCATTCAACTTGATCATTTTCAGAAATAAATTAAGCTCGGAAACCCCTCTAAATCTATATTGAAAAAGGCCTGTGGGCATGGTAATTCAAATTAAAAGCTTCTTTTGCACTATTTTAGAACTTATTTTGTAAATTAAAAAAATAATAATATTCAAGAAAACTTTTCACAACTAAGTTTGAAATAGCAGCATTCATGAAAAAAAGCTGAGTTATAATTCTATAAAAACTTATTTTACAAAAGATAAAAATTGATAAAAATGCATTTATTCTAACCACATATACATTTTACTTCTGTAAAAATTTTACTATTTTTATTAGTTTATCGGATATATGGACAAATTCTTTCAAGATCTGAACTTACTCAAACTTAAATAAATTAGAATTTAACTTTTTTTATAATTTGTGTTGGTGAATATATAATTTAATTAAAACTTTGTAACTTATGAGTACTAATAGTTTCGTTCATAAAATTCAAAAAACCATATATTTAGGGCATTGCCCAAGCAGACTTTGACGAAGGCAAAATTCCTGCAGTAATGTGCAACCAAAAGGTGCTTTAAACTTTTCCCCCACCACCCACAAAATGCCGCTCCAGCTGGCGGCTAACTAGAGTATAACACACATTACGTATACGCCACGCTGCCTTAAACACTTTTTGTTTCCCGCTCACACGGTACATTTAAATTTTGTTTTGCCGTGAAATATGGCAAATAAATCGCGTCCGTGTAACGAAAGAAAAAAACTTTATGGCTTATCTGTGTGTTCGGAGTGTTTTGGGGCGCGTGCTCAAAAGGCTTAGCATCTGAAGTGAGTTAGTTTGGTTAGTTTTGGGGGCGGCAAATGTGGGGGTCAGGCCCTGGAGCCAAGTGCTGCTTGTAAGTTATTAAAGTGGGGGGCTTTGGCCAATTGGCAGCGGCCCTGGACACTGTGCTGCCCGAACTGTATTTGGACTTTTTATAGTTGCCGAGAGAGCACAGAAAAAAAGGGTTAAAAAGTTCTCGTGGATTTAGTACTTAAATCTTTTCACATATGCGGCCATAAATAAGCATTCCAAGCGCTGAATAATCCAAGGGTTAAGTGAGAGATGGACCGAGAAATGCATTGTTTTTAGTTAACTTTAAATCGGAATACGCAAACAAAAATAAATTTTGTTAATAGCGACAAACATTAAAAGGAGAAATTAAAAGTAAAAGCCTTTATTAAAAAACTATATAAAGTAACTCACAAAAAAAGAATCTATTGTAACTTTTAACTTCAAAATATATTACACTTTAATGCATCACTTTAACAGGCTTACTCAGATCCTGAACCAGCATTTTTTAAGAAAAGTTTATCCAATTTACAAATGACTTAGCTAGAAATAGTTGCAAAACAAATTTACAAACTATAGTTTCCAATTCAAATGCTTAACTCGCAATGCCAACGGATGCGAGTAAATAACAAATTCTCGGAGCTACTACCACTTGACACAAGAGTCGTATCTATACAAAGAGTCATAACTCCCATAAAAAGTCAACAAACCAGAACCAGCAGCGAAAAATTGTTAAACAAATACGGTGAAAAGACGCCGAGCTTGAGCAAATGGAGCGAGGCGATACTTGTGACAACTGCCGAACATGCCACACCACACAGATAGAAGTCCGAATAAATATTTGTGCATATTTAGTAACCCCTGTACACCCCCTGTAACCCCCGGTAACCCCCGAAACCTCACCCACGACCCTCGCAAAGTTCAACACTCTTGGAAAACTGCACTGCGTCGAATAAGATTCGAGCTATAATAAAAAATAAAAAAATAACACAAGATGTAAGAAAAATAAATGCAAAAGGAAACGAAACGAGAGGAAAAGAAAAACTCGGGGAAACACAAACAAGCTGGCGGCACAAAATTGCCAGTATTTGCCACAAGTTGCTGGCTGCTGGCTGCAAAAAGGAAACAAAGCTGAGAAAAAAATGGCGAAATGCAACGGCCGGGCGGAAAATCAAATAAACATCAAAACAAAAAAAATATGTCGCCGCAGGACGCATGCAACGTTTCAATGGCTTGTCATGGCAATTTAAAGTCGGGCGATTTACATAAAATTCTATAACCGAAGAGTCGTAGCGACATCCCCCAAAAAAATGACAAACATCAGCACATCGGCAAAAAGTGAACATTTTTTTTTTGAAGCAGATATTGTGTTTAAACAAGGATGCCAGGATTTAAATGGAATTTTAAAACTGAGCAATTAAACGGTTTAAGACCTTAAGTCCCATTTAATTTGAAATCAGCGAAAAAAGCATATATTTTAGGGAAATATATTGATTTCGGAAAAATAATTAATTCGTTCTTAATTTTTCTCCTTATTTAATATATAAATTTAAATTTTAAAATGCAGAATTAACTAACGTACGATTATAAATCAGCAAAAGAATATATTGATTTGTAATTAATTTTTATCCTTAATAAGCATAAATTTAAAAGGACAGAAATAACTAACGATTATAAATCAGCAAAAGAATAAATTGGTTCGGGAAAATAATTGATTGGTTATTATATTTAAAGTAATTAAGTAACGTACGAATATAAAAACCAATTTTATGAATATAAATAAAATATGAAGCAAAAAGAAAAGTAATTTAAAAATGTAAAAATAAATCTTGCATTAAAAGCAAACACAGTTGAGCTCATTTTCCACATAATATGAAAACATCAAAAGGCCCATGAATATATGTATGTGTTTGGAGGGGCAGAAGCTGCTTATCCTTACATTAATATTTCCTCTAGAAACTACTTTATTTTGTCTACTTCTTGCCTGCTTTCAAATCTGTTGGCAATTTCAATCAGTGGCCTACAGGGCAATAGCAGTATCAATATCAAAATCAATCTCAATCTCAATATAAAAGTGAAAAGCTCATTGCACTTACCTTAATCAGAGGTTGAGGCGAATAAGCAGCTAATTTCAAAACAAATACTCACAATATAAATTCAGCTTCCCCGCAGCCGCAGGATCAAAGCAAGGACCCCTTGGTCTTTTAACCCGAGACCTCGCTCCTGTGCCCGCTCATGTGTGAGTGGCCGTGTGTGTGAGTGTGTGTGAGTGTTTGTGTGTTTGTGTGCCTGTGTGCACTTCCGCAAATGCTTTGTGTCGCAATGAAACGGAAATAGCAGCCTGAACACACACAAACACACACTGATACACACATGAGTGGTCAGGCGAGAGTGAGAGAGAGAGAGAGAGAGAGAGAGAGAGGAAGAGAGGGGGGTCCTGTTTCCGGCCGCTGCTCATAAAATTTAAACGTTTCGGGAGTTTAAGCCTAACAAAATGGCCTTCCTCTGCTCCTTCCTGCAGAACATCTTGCCACGCATCCTGGAGACGACGCCGGCGGGCATTTCGCGGGGCCAGCTGCAGCATTTCGGCCAGCTCATCAATAGCGGTAAGTCGGCCCGGCCAGCAGACATATGCACAGATGCACTGCGAGAAATCAGAAAAGAATTAATTAATTTCATTAAGATTAAAGTTTAAACTTAAAAATGTCAATATACCACCATTACTTAAAATTTTCCTAAATGGGTATTTAAAATTTAAAAACATATTTCTCGATGAGTTTTTTCTGCCTACTTTGGGTCCTTTTTAAAGCGATGTCTAATCCCTAGTGTTTTCTGTGGCAGCCCCCAATATTATAGTTTCTTCCAGCAAATGGTATTTGGCTTTGACTAATTAGAAAAAATTACAAAGCTTCGAAAACTTTTTTAATTGATGCTGCACTGTTGTAGTAACATATAATAAAGCCCAATAAAAAGACATAAATATGGAAAATAACGAGAATAATATATAAATTAAAAAACAATTGGTTTAGCAAGAAAACAATCTTCGATTTATATATTCTGTTACAAATCGTTAAATCCAATACGAAATGTTATTGTTTTAAATATATAATTTAATTATTTTTTCACAATTTATTTAAAATTTTAAATGTTGAATACACCCTAAAAAAACGGAAAGTTTAGTTTTAATAATTGTGTCCTCAAAATAAACTACAGACTGTATTAAAGTATACATAAGTATTAAATGAATACTTAATAATGAGAAATTTTTCGAACCCAATAGTTTAACATTCCTGTAACAATAGTTTAGTTTTTATGACAATAATTTAATTTATTGACTATTTTCCCCTTATTTTTCTCAGTGCATCAGTAGAGAGTATGGAAGTGGAGTCACTGAGATTACCATTGATGTGTATTGTATGTTTCGTCCGCAGGCAAATTCCAGCAGTACGACTACCGCTCGCCGAGACTGAATGCGCTGCGATATGGCCAGACCACGCCCCCCTCGTACAAGTTGGCCAACGTTCGCCTGGAGCTGCAGATCTTCCACGGCAACCGGGACGCGCTGTCCAGTCGGGCGGATGTGCAGCGCCTGGTCAACGAGCTAAGGAACAGCAACACGCAGATGTACCAGGTGCCCGGATATAATCACATTGACTTTCTGTTCGCCCTCTCCGCACCGCAGCTGGTCTACGAACGAATTATTCAGCAGGCCTGGCAGTTGGACGCGCAATCGGTGGCACTTTCACAATGATGAAGTTGCATCAAACGTGCGGACTGACAACGCTTGCCCTTTATTGTAATATTCTTAGCTCGCTTTGATTTACATTTATATATTTTGTTATACGAAAAACAAACTCAAACGAACTACAAAGAAAAACTTGGATAAACAGACCTCATAAGCTTCATACTTTACACTAAGCAATTACGTTAATCAAAATGTACATTGGTTGTGAGTTAACTGGAATAGTTTGCCTGCCTTCTGACCATCTGACCATCTGACCAGCCGTCCTGCGATCCTTTTTCTCTGCCAGGTGGGTAACTTGAAGGGGAGTTTATTATTGGTTTCAAGGGGGCTGTGACTTTTGGATATGTTTTTGGGGGATGTCTTCGGACCGACAGATTAGCTGAGTTCAAAGCCAGCGCCGGACTGAATGGCATAGAGCAGCTTTTCACGCATTTGCTCCACATTGTTGAAGGGCGGAAGCTTCAGCAGATTGGTGCACGTGCTGGCCGTAGGCAGGCGTTCCATGTCCCCAGCGTTTTGTATAAAGAAGGGCGGGTCCAGGTCCTATTAAAGTAAATCAGTTTGAGTTAAGCACTTAACAGACTAAATTGACTGCTCGATACCAACCTTAAAGCCCAGCAATGGTGGCCTCGAGCAGCTGGTGACGAACTTGAGCAGCTGCCTGCGCTGCAGATCATCGAAGCCTTCCAGAGCCTCCCAAAACGCCACAATCGAGGGGTGTTCGGGAGTGAATTCACCGCCGTATTTACAGTGCTTCTTAAGATCCTCGAGGTCGATGGGTATCTCGGCACCCGAAATGAGTATTTGCAGCTCCTTGTTGCTGAACATGTAGAGCCATTCGATGGGCAGGACGTTCGAGAGTCCCTTGCGGAAGGCGTTGCAGTGACGACGTATCTGCACATTGAGCTTGTAGTCGGCTATCAGCTGGAGATACTCAATGCGATTCGAGTTGGTCACCGGAATGCTCTGGCCCTGCGGCTTCAGCTCGACAATCTGCGTCTGGCCCAGCGAACTGCTGGCCACGGTGAAGTCCAAGTTCAGTTCACTAACATCGCCCGTGTAGTCCTTCAAGTACAGCAGATTGCGGTACAGCTCCGGATCCAACGAGGCCAACTGATGGATGTCCACGTCCGAGTATTTGCCAGCCAGCTTGGTGAGGAAGAACTCGGCCAGTGGCAGCTCCACCAGCAGGTTCTCATAGATGGACTTGCCCAGGATGCGGCCAATGAAGTAGTAGTGCTTCTCATAGTCCTCGAAGAGATCGGCCACATTTGGATTGGGATAAAGCTTGTTGTCCGTGGTTACCCTGGTTATACGAAGGCAAAGATTAGTCTGGTATCTTCAAAACTATAACAACACTCACATAAAAAAGCCACGATTTGGATCAAAGGAAGTTTTGATCAGTTCCGAAAGGAATTCGCGGAAAACTCCACCACCATCGATGCCAGCCTCATCGAGTCCCAGCGAGGAAACAAACTGTATGCGGAACTTGAAGCGCAGGTCCGGTTCTAGAAGTTAAAATCAATTTAAATTACATAGTGAAATATGTTTGAATAAACAGAACCAACCATTTTCCGGACGCAGCTTGTCATAGGCATCCTCGTAGAGATGCGACCGCCTCACAGTGATCATGACGGAGGGGCCCTGGAGGAAGGCCTGCAGATTGCCCTGCACCCGCATCTTGTTGGCGGCCACCAAACCCTGCAGAATGCTCACCCGCTTGTTGAAAGCCACCACAAAGGGTATCTCGCGCAGAATGGTTATGGAGCGAATCTGCTTGGTGGACATGGGCGGACCGTTCTCGAAATCCTCGCGCGTAAAGTCGCGTATGGGCTGGAAGGGTCGAATGCCGCGCAGCCGACTGCTATGGGTCAGCGGTAGATCTGTGGGCCTGTCCAGCGGCAAATCCAACCGCGTGACGGTCCAGTGTGCCTCCGGGCAGAAGCCCAAGCGCAAGTCGCGTGTGTGAATCTGGTTGAGCACAAAGACGACCACATTGAGTAGGTTGGCCCAGATTTGCTTCTGGTGGCGCAACTTCTTGTCGTCGGCCTCCGTGTGACCCAGCACACTGCGGTAGTTGGCCAAATTGCTGCGAGTCTCGGGAAAGGCCAGCTCCACCAGGCCCATGCTGATGTCCTTCAGTGTCTTGGACATTTGTACGATTTCCGCTATGGAGAAGGGCATGAGCCGCACATGGTTAATGGTGGTCTGGACCTGCAGCAACAGATTGTTCTCCCCAAACTCCACATCATGAAGAGTGGGCAGTAGCCGTCCGAAAAGCATGCAAAAGGTGGCCAGCAATGGAATAGTGCGATCCACTCCTTGTTGCTTGGCTGCGGGTTAAAACTTGTCTTTGAAAAGGCAACATATAATATAGTTTATTGTGATACTCACGCACAACACCCTTGGAGATAAGGGTCAGTGGGGCAGAGAAGCCCATTTGGGTGGACTCTGCGGCCAACTTGAACCAGACAGCGCGTATGAACTTGGGCGTAAAAGCCAAAGTATACAGTAATCTAAAAGGGACACAGATTAGATAGCGGAAATGCCACTTATGCAATGGTGTATCTCACTTGTATTCGAAAACCGCATGCTTGTTGTAGATCATCAGGTTGTGGCAAATCTCGCAGAGCGCATAGATGAGCTGGGTGTTCTCGATGTGCGGATCCAGTTGCTGGACAATGAAGTCCACGCGCTCCGTTTCGTTCAGAATGGCAATGGACTCCAGCAGACAGTCGCGCTCCTTGACAGTCAGCTCGTTGCTGCTGGTTCGGCAAGTCTGTTCCATGTCGTAGTCCAATGTGCGGGCCGAGGGCAGCTCCTCCTCCTCCTCCGAGTCCTCGGACTCGTCGTCGCTGTCCCTGTGACGATGTGGGGCATTGGCATGGCCGCGCAGCGTGGACTTGGGCAGCTGCAGAATGTTGGGCATCATTTCGGCAATGAGACGCATATAGACCACCAGCAAAGAGTTGTGCTGCAGGGAGGCTGAAAGGGAAGGAGGATTAATTACTGCTTAGCACAGGGTTAGTACTTCTTTTGGAGGCTCACCCAACTGCCTGCGATCCAGCACCAGCAGGGAGTTCAGCAGAAACGAAGAGAACAGCGAGTCAAAGCGCTTCATTTTCTGGCCCGTTTCCGCGCCGTGGAACAGGAAACTGCGCCGACTGGACGTGCTATCCGACTCCGCCGCTGGCCCAACCGATTCCAGGACGCCGAAGAGCGAACACATGAGCAAGTCGAAGGGAAAGTCCGCGTTCAGGGCAAAGCAGGGCAGCAGAAAGTACCGCAGCGCATCCGTGTGCGGCGTGGCCAGAATGTCCCGGATGAAGTTGTGACAGACGGCCAGCGACATGGGCGACAACGGGCCGCCGGCAGAGGCCCTCTTGGCCACCGCCAGCGGACGCAGCAGCAGCTGGAGCAGCGCCTCGGCCAGCGGACTGGGGGCGTGCAAGGTCTCGCCGTCCAACGGCGGACACTTCTCGTCCAGCAGCCGTCGCAGGCGCAGAAAGTAGTTACGGGCAATCATGAAGCCAAACACACGCTCCAGATACCGGAACAGCAGGGCCTCGTCCTCCACATAGCGCTGCACGGAGGATACGGTGGTGAAGGTCTCCAGCATGCGCAGCGGAATGGCCTGCGCTGTGTGCGACTGGCTCAGCTGGAGCAGGCAAGTGTCCAGCAGCTTGCAGAGCCGCAGAAGCCACATGGAGTCGCGCGAGGAGTGCTGCAGCAGGCGGGCCGGCTGGCGCAGGATCTGCTGGCAGACCTCGATCTGTGGGTGGAGTTGGAGGGAATCAATGGGGGGGAGTGGCAATGAGTAGGTCATGGCAAGCTCACCAATCGCTCGCCATCCCTGGCCTCCCGACTGCTGTAGAAGAAGTTGAGGCGACGCAACAGGAAGGTCAGGCTCTCGTCCTCCGCCATGCGATCCTTGTGGGCCGCCATCAGGTAGCCATCGAAGGCCTCCCGCTCCGCCCGCTTGCGCCGCTGGCGATGGATGAAGGAGCGGGCGTAGGACTGCAGCACCACTGCCCCGTTCTCCTTCTGGCGCAACTCGTTGCGCTTCTGGCGCTCCTGGGCGGCCTTCCGGATCACGGTGTCCCGGTCGCAGGTGTGCGACGCCCCGCCCAGACTTTGCACCGGCCTGCGGCGGTACTCTCCGTCGAATCCGAACATGACGCAGCGTTTTTGGGGTACTTTTGGTGGCCCGGATGGGTCTGAATCCACCAGGCTTTTGCTACCACTCGCTTCAGTCAACCCTCCTCCACATTCTTCAACTGGCTGCGGACGCGGACGGAATACTGCGATTCCGCGGTGGCTGTGGTGCACTTGCTCCCCGATCAAAAATCTATAACTTTGCACGCTTTCCCTCCCGACACGTTCGAATTTAAAATGCGTAAAACCCTAATTTGCAAATGATTTGTATATTTCTCTTCTATATATTTCGATAGCAACTTATCGACAGCTGTGCCATCACTAGCTGGAATGACTGGCATCTCGCTCATCCCTAGTCGAAGGGGCATTCCCGATTTAAGTTTCGATAAATCTCCATTCGAAAATTCCAGAATTTCTTTTGTGGTGAAATCGACTGTTGTATTGTAAACAAAGCGTTACACAATTACACGTTATCCAAAACTAACATTTAATTTAAAGTAAAACTTGTATATATATCACCTATTTTATAATTTTACTTATTTAGGTAAATTTTAAGACCAACTGTTTTTAGTATTTGTGAAAGTCGGGTTTATGTGTTTTATATGCCAAAACTAATTTGAACAAGAAAGGAAATTCCTATAAAAATTAATCAATAATAATTACACGCTTATAAATCGAAATTTAAATGTTTTAAAGACCAATTTTGCCTACTGCAAAGAGTATATATGGCTTCCTTTCTTGTTGTATAATGACTTGTTGAACAATTTTTAAAAGAGCATGCTTCAGTTAATTTGTTGTAACTTTTTAATTCCGATAGGTCTTAGACAAAGCGTATTTGATGTAAAGAAAAATACTTTTTCAAATGAATCACATCAATAACTAGTCTCATTGCAAATCACAAGGTTGTCTTTAATACGATTTGAAAACATGAAATATACATTCATTCGTTAAGATGAGTGAAGTAGTTAGCCTAAACCACCTAATTAGTAGCTTCTGTTGTTTTTCAGTTAGCAACTTTCCCGCTAATGAGAGAGCAGGAGCCGCTACGAGTACATTTCAGACTGGCCATTCCCGGCCAGAATTAGAGCGAGCTCTGCTTGGCGGCCTGCAGGTTCAGCTGGTGCTGCTTCTCGATGAGGGCGAGCAGGGTCCTGGGCACATCCATGGTCTGGTCGTCGACGAGAACGATGTCGAATGTGTCCATATACTTGTCCATGTTGGCCTCCACGTGATCGAACAGGAAACCGATCTTCAAGATGTGCGACGAGGCTGGCACCCCGGAGGCCATGTCCGCATCCCCAATGGAGTCGCCCATGACGATGATGTGGTCCCTGGTGTGCACCAGGTCGTAGTAATCGTTGCCATCCAGCACGGTTTCGTTCTTGTTGAACGTGTGAATCATGGGCTGCTGAAAGCCATCCAGCAGTCCGTCCTTAAACTGCAGGAAGTTGGACACGACCTTCACGTTCGGATGCAACACGTTGGCCTGGCGCAGCACGGAGACCACCGAGTTGCCCAGTCCGGCGGAGAAGACCAGCGTGGGAATGCCCAGACGCTGCAGGTCGGCGAAGAACTCGTGGGTTCGGTCACGTAGCGCATGCTTATACTTGCTGGCTATCTGATCTATTTCGGACTGGTCGAAGGGGAAGCCGCTGGTCAGCTGCCCCGACTTGGTCCACCACTCGATCATGTACTGCACCTTCTCGGCGATGGGCATGTGCGGATCGATCTCGATGGGGCGGTACTTGTGGTACAGCTTGTCCGTCTCCTCCTTGAAGTTCTTCGGCAGCGATTGGCAGGCATTGAAGATGCCGAAACTGGAGGGCACTGCTCCGCCGTCCTCCGTGCGCTGCTTGGTGATGGTGTAGTCGAAGTCGGAGACCACCTGCATCCGCTCCGGACCGCCCATGATGAATTCGTTGATGATGCGCTCCACTTTGGCCTGATCCCGCATGCGGCAGTGGTCCTGCTTCAGCGCCGGAATGTCCTGAATGAACCATCGATTTGCGGCGCACTCTCGATTCTCGTCACAGCCCATCTTGAGTAGTCTTCTCGTCCAGCAGCTCAGTGGTCTTCCCCTGATCACGGTGGTGACTAAATATCTGCGGTCTGTCGTCTAGGGGAACTAGAATGGCTGAGCTTTTGCCAGCGATATCTGCAAATTGTTTAGGCAAGCGATTTAGTAGCACTTATATTTTGCCGATCGTCTGTATTAGTGGTTCTATATCTATGGCTGACCTTGGGCGAGTATTTTGCCAATTGTTGTTGCTCTGCGTGCTGCGTTCGCCGTTATCAGCTGACCATCGAAGCTCCGATATGACTAGCTTTTTATTTATATAAATTATGTCCAACAACAATAAGCAAATGCAACCGGCTGCGTAAACAATGGTTTTAGTTTTAAAACAAGTTTTCCTTTGATCCGTTTCACTTGGTCCACACTGGTGGTAAAAACAGCTGTTGGCGGTCGAAACGAATGGAATCGGACCTGGAAACAGCTGATAAAGGCGCCAATTTATCAAAACCCGAATTTCAAATTTTGTTGTTACTATTAATTGTTAACCAAAAGCTTGCAACTGTAAAATTTTACTTCCATTTAATTTCTCCATTTTTTAAACTCTATGACAAACACGACCATAAAGTTTTTTCTTAAAACACAGTTTTGTTGTTTATCTTTAAAGTATATTTAAAAAGGTTTTTTTTAGGCTAAGATACAAACTTCAGAAATTATGCTGTCTAACTATTGAACTTAAGCAGCAGAATATACAATAATTAAACAGCCTTCCCAACAAACAATCTTGAATTAATTATAATTCCTAGTATAATATCGAATATGATCTCTCTCTTATCTTAAATATTTAAGACATTTAAATTTATTAAATGTTTGCATTGACTTCGTTGCGGTCGCCGCTAATACGTTGATTTTAATTTAAAAAAAAAAATGGGTAACCATAATCAAACTCAATTAGAACATTAAATAATAATAGCCTAACAACTATCACTAGTTTACATATTTAATATGTATCCGAAAAAGCGGGAGTGTATATGTGAGCTGCCTTAAACAACTAAAATAAACGTAATATAAATGTGATGGGCGTATTCAAGGGATAACGCTTTAATCTTCGATTACGATGGCAGCCGGTGGCTGCTGATTTTTAGATGGCACATTTGAGGTGCTATTCGCCATGGACACCTGTTTGTTGGGCTCCAGCGGCAGGAACTTCCACTGCGCCGGCAGGAGTGCCTTGAGTTGAGGATTCTTCGCTACGTGACTGTAGAATAGGGAAACTTTAATTAGCAACTATGAAGTGTGGACAAGGGTTTCCGCCTGCACTCACCAATTGAGAAAGCTGGCGGCTTGGCCGAAGGTCTTGAAGCGCAGCACTCCATTTTCGGGCACCTTGACCAGAAACACGGAGCCCTGGACTTTGACGCGAAAGCGCGGCAATCCCTTGGCGCCCATGATTCCGTAACAGCAGTCTTCTTCGTTGCCCTGCTTACTGCCCGGTGAGTTGGCTGGCTGTTGGCCAGAAGACGCCCCCGATTCCGGGCGAGCAGCACTCAATTTTGCTGGCTGAGATGACCGAGCGGGCAGCTGGTCCGCGGCAGTTGAAGGTTTCACGGGCAGCGAGACGCGTGCGGATGGCTCCGGCAGCACAGGCAACTTGGAGGTGCTCGCCGGAGTTGGTTTATCACTGGCAATTGCCACTTTGGCTGGCAGCGATTGACGGGATGCCGCCGTCACAGCCGGCTTAGCATTCGCCGGCATGGATTGCCGCTTGCCACCGACTACTGCTGGTCGGGGATACAACTTAACAACAGCGTTCGCTCCTGTACCCGTTGTTCCCGATCCCGTTCCCGCTGCCACGGATCGTATGGGCTGAATGCCTTTGAGATTGGTGTTCGCCAATGGCCTAATGACATGCTGACCGACCGAGAAAACCGTTCCCGGTGCTGGTACCGCCTTGGACACTTGTTTGGCAATCCCCGTTGCGCTGCGCTTGCTGCCAATCTGAACGCTTTCACTTGGCAGTTTCTTGTCCTTGCTTTCCAGCTTGGTGATCGTTATGCCGCCGGGAGTCACGGTGTTCCCGCTACTCAGCAGCTCCTGCAGCGACTCGTTGATCTTGTTGTGCGCCATCAGGAGGCGACTGACCTTGGCTGGCGGCGGATGGGCGGAGGAACCGGGCGAGGAGGCAGCCTCGGGAGCCGACACCGACGTGGTCACCTGCACTTGGGGAGTCAGGTACTGGGTGGTGGGTGCCGCCTCTCCATTCTTGGCGGGCACGTTCGCAATGTAGGGCATAAAGCCGCCGGTCAGCTGGCAGGTGGTCACATCCTTGGGCGGACGCGGAACTACCGAATCCGTGGTTGTGATCTGCAATGCGCCGCTGCCGGTGGGCATCGTCTGTATGGTGAAGTTTGTGCGCGTTAGCTCTTCCTGCTTGATCTCCGTCAAGAGCTGTTGGTCCTGCTGCTCATCGATGACCAGCTGATCCTCCGCATCGTCGTCCTCCTCATCGCTGTCGATAATCACCACTGGCGGAACCGTCACGTCTTTCGTTTCCAATTCCACAGACAACTGGGAAGGTATTTTCACCACATTGAGTCCAGAGGTCTGTTGGGCCGCCAGCTTGGCCGTCGACTCCATGTCGATCTCGAAGTGCGTCTGCCCGTTCACGTGGAACACCCAGAGGGCCATGCTCCGGCGATGGCGCTGGACGGGAATGGAGTGCTCCCGCTGGTACACCTCACGCAGCATCATCTTGCGGTCCACGCTCTGCAGCAGCACCAACACCGGCGGCTGCATGTCCAGGCTCAGCGGTCCAAAGAAGATCTTCTTCTTGGACCAGGGCGCAACGAAGGCGTCGTATGGCGCGTTGGGAAAGAACTGCAGCTTCACCACCTTCTGCGTCTCCTCGGCCACCTTCATCACGCTGTGGATCCTGGTCAGCGAGATCATGTCCCCGAAGGCCGGCACGAAGATGTGCGAGAAGTCATCGAAGATGTCGAGCACCACCCAACGGTGGTCGGATTGGTGCACCTCGGGCACTTGCAGTTCGTCCACATCACTGGGGTGAACCTTTCGGAACTCGATGTTGCTACGGATTCCGGAGACGCTGCTCTTGGCTTTGATGCCGGGTGACAGAGCACAGGCTGGACCGCCAGGACTAGCAGCCGCTCCAGAAGTAGAAATATGAACCGCAGCAGAGTTGGGCTCTCGACCACCTGCAGCTCCAAGGGATGACAAACTCTCCGGCGGAGAAGAGGCTTCCTCGCTCTTGGTCGGCTTTTTCTGGTGCTCCCGAGAACGCTGCTTGGCAAGCAGCGAAGGTGGCGGGGGAACATCGGCGGTCAGATTGTCAGAGACCTCAGAGGGTGATCCTCCGGCGCCTTGCAGCTTCTTCTGGTGCTCCCGGATGCGCTGCTTCACCAGCAGCGAGCACAGCACATTGATCTTCTTGGTGAGCAGCGGATGGGTCATCGGTGTGGGCTTCGTGCAGGCATTGCCCTCCATGTGGCGCAGGAATCCCTTGACGAGCCAAAAGCTCTGCCTGCCCTGCATCACCACCGCCAGACGGTTGGTGTTCTCGTTCCGCGTCGAGTTCATCAGCATGCGAGCCATCAGCGGCAATGCCTGCGGATCCGGGGCGAACTTTGTGTTCACCACTCCGATGGCGCCGCACACCGAGGGCATCAGGTTGGCCGTGGTGGCCGCCAGGAAGCTGTGCGTCTTCATCTGGACGTCCCAAATGAACACGAATCCAGACTCAAAGGCGGCCAGGAAGTTGGTCCACTTGATGATGCACAGGATCTCCTCGTTGGGGGCCGGAATGATCTTGCTCTCGCGCTGCAGGGCCAGGTCAATGTCCTGCATCTTTTTGCTCACCAGGGTGTTCATGTTCTTGACCACTTCGTTGTAGAAGGACCGGAAGTTGGGAGAGTCCGTCTCGACGGAACTGTGTGCCGCTCCAGATGCGGCTGCAGCTGCCGCGGCTGCGTTTGCCATGCCAGAACCCAAAACATCCACGGAGGCGGCATTCAGCGAGTAGCAGGCGGCGATGCGGGGCACCTGAATGTCCAACTTATTCTCCTCCTCTGGAGGCGATGGTGCGGGTGCGGGTTCGGATGCGGTTTCGGGTGTGGGTATGGGTATGGGTGCCTCCGACTGGAGCTTCATGCGCTTGCTTGAAGTCGGACCCTTTTCAGGTTTTCCGCTCCGCTTTCGACTGCCCACCTCGCTGCTTCCATCGGAATCGTCACGCACCTCGATGACAGGGGCGTTGGCGGCGGTTTTTGCCATCTTGCTTTGCTCCCGCTTGCGCTGGCGATCGAGTTCCTTGCGGTAGTAGGTAATGGAGCCCTGCATGCGAGTCTTCAGCAGCTCCAACATTTCTGCAGTCTCTTGGCGGGACATGTAGTGACGCACTCGTTCCGCCCGCCGTTTGTTTAGGCGCTGGTAGGAGTTCTTGGGCACGGAAATGGCCCGCCGGCAGATATTAGGTCGCGAACGGAAGTAGCTGAAGATTGTGTCCAACTCAATGGAACGCTGGAGTGGAGACTCATCATTGAACAAGGTCGGAGATACTTTCGGCTCTTCTTTGGGTTCAGTCTTGGGTGGAGTAGACTCCTCTTCCTGGATCTTTGGCATTGGCTCCTCTTCAATTGCTTTCTGCTCCAACTTTGGCTTGAACTTCTTTTCCTTGCCCTTTTTCTTTATCGGCACATCCTCGGGCGGCCGCTCGAAACTGTAGTGAGCCCTGGTGGCCAGGTCTGGATTGAAGTGGGTCACCGGTGCGTTCCACTGCTCCTTCTCGATCACCACGGGCTTTCCATCCGGCGAGTCTCCGCCGCAAAAGCACTTGTAAAGCTGGTGGGTCATGCAGAACGTGGCCAAGTTATCAATGTCTGGCAAGCGACGGAGTCCCACAAAGCAATGCTTTAACTTGGCAAAATCCGTGTCCTTCACCGAGCAGGGTTCGCTTAGGGCAGGAGCAGCTATCTTGGCACTGGCAGCTGCAGCAGCAGCAGCGGCCGCAGCAGCCGCAGCGGCAGCCGCAGCAGCGGCGGCAATCTTCTTCTGCTTCTTCGTAGTGGGTGAGACCACATCCTTTTCCTCCTCGTCGAACATGGTGTCATCGAAATCCTCGTACCGCTTGGGAGCCTTTGTGCAGCGTCGCTTTTTGTCGCCCTGCGACTCGTTGATCAGCAGCGTCTCATTGTCGGTGAGCACCAATGTAGAGGTGAAGTCCTTCTCCATTTTGGCCAGCCGCGCAGTGGCCTTGCGACGCAAATTGAACGCATCCTCGTTGGAAATTCCTCGTCCCTGAAATTAGATAAAAATTGTTAGGACAGCAGCTACGGCGTCAGTCATAAAAGTAATATTACATCGGCAGCCTCCACGCGCATAACACGACCCTGTTCCGCACCCAGGCAACGGCAATCCAGGACACACTCTGCCCTGCCGCAATGATCCCGGACAGGCAGCTCTGTGCCTGCCAAGCTGGCGCACAGGCAGCCCAACTGACAGTGATCCTTGGCGCAGGGCTTGTTGGCTAAAGGGTATAAAAATCATGGGTTACTAATGCATTACAGGTAGATAGAGCAGACAAACCCACCATCAGCATTTCTGGCAGCGGCGTCTATGATGGTGGCATTCAATCGCCTGAGTTCGCTGGCCAGGCGCTTCTGCTTGTTGGGCAGCCGCTTTGACTTGCCACCAGACTTAACCGCATCCTTGCCAGCCTCCTCCTTGGCGGGACTCAGATCGGACGACTTGCCCAGTGCAGCACTGACGTTCAACGCATCCGGGTCCTCGCTTATGAAACTGTTCTCGCTGCAGCTGATGGCCACAGTGTTGATCATGTCGTTGATCATGTCCGCGCAGGCGAGCACATCGGCATTCGGTTGAGGTGAGAGCAAGAGCTTTTCCCGGAAGGTGAACTCCTGCAGTTTCTCGGGCACCTCGTTAAAGCTTTCGTCCAACTGCTCCGATCGATCCACCACGCGCCGCACCAGAATGTGATTCCGATCGTTGAGGTAGGGAATGACGAAGGTGAAACTCTTGCGGCGACCGGCTGGCGTTTGCGAAGCCTGCTCCTCGGCATCCCGCATGCAGGCGGGCGGCGTCTGCAGCGTGGACACACTGAACTCGGCCCACTCGCGCGTTATGTCGTGATGGGGCAGGATGTGCTGCAGATACCGCTTGGCGATCTCGTCGAGCGGACGGCCCAGCTGGGGCATCACGTCCAGCTGCACGTTTGGCATGCTAACCACCGCCATGCTTCCGCCGGCGAGCAGCAATGCGGCCGTGTCATCGTCCAGCGGTCGTTGGAACGGTTTCATGGACAGTGGGCAGGGACGAAAAATGGCGGGTAGCGGAAACTGGTTGAGGATTTTGGGGTTCCTCGGTGGAGCCACTTGTGTGGGAATCACCCTGAGCTCCCGGCTGATGCGCGCATCCAGGCACTGGCTGCTGCACTTCAGTTCGTTCTTTTCCTTGCAAGTTAACCGGCTCAAGTAGGGGCTCTTCTCGCGCCTAAGATTATTGCCTCGGGCGCCCGGAAGGCGCACCATCTCTCCATCCACCTGGATTACCTGAAGTAAGCCAAAGATTATTAGCCAAAATCCAGGTTGAAAGCCCCCTAAGACGACTTACCTGGTAGTAGTAGTTGGAGTTCTCGGTGGCCACATAACTGGCTGCCTGCCAGCCCTGGCGGGTGAAGGGCATTTGAGAGGATGGCGCCTGCAGGCCCTGCATGGCCCCGATCTTCACCTTTCGCTGGCGCTGCTTGCGCTGCAGCTCCCTGTATATGTTGGCCTCGTTGTTGATGATGCCCATCTTGTGGTTCTTGCAGCGCTGCAGGTACTGCCGCCTCTCGGCCACCGTTCGCAAGCGCTGCAGTGCCTCCGGAACGGCTGGCATGTCCATCGGCGGCGGCATGCTGTGCGAGGTGACCTGGCCATCGTGTCCCATCGGCTCGAGCAACTTGTCCTTGTCGTCCTTTTCGTCGTCGTTGATGTGATGCTCCCGCATATACGCATCCAGCGTTTCACTGACAAAGGCGGAGTTCCCCTCCGTGGTCTGGCAGTTGGTGGGCACCAGCGGCGTGAGCAGCATGCCCGGCTGGTGGACACTCTCGTCGAAGCCCACAAAGTCCTCGCTGCCCTCGTCCTCGGAGACGAAGGCCGGAGCCGCTAAGGATTCCGAGGGAATGTTAGCCTCGCGGGCAAAGTTCTTCACGCGCACCTTGCTGATGAGCATGTCCAGGAACTTGCTGCCGCCGGCCTTCTCCGCTTTGTCCGGCTTCTCGGCGCTGGAGCAGGTGCTGGTCTGGCCGCTCTGCTCCTTGCTGGGTGTGGCAGGGGTGGGGGCATCCTCCAAGGCAGCAGCTTGAGCAGGTGACTTCGTGGGCGTTCTTTCGGCTGCCTCCTTGGAGGGGCCAACTAGTGAATCCAGCTGAACGGCGGCGTCATCATCCGGCGTCTCCTGGATAACCTCAATCTGCTCCTTGGCCTTTTTCGCCGGGACATCCACACTGGGATTGTTGTCTTCTATGAGGGAGAGACTCCGCTTCCCGGTTTTTAGCAGCTCCAGCTGCTGCTTCATCTGCTTCGAAAGCTCTTCGGCGCCCAGCGGTTCGGCCACACTGTACACCTCAGTCTCCTCGTACTCCTCGATTCTGCCCATCTTTTTGTAGTGAGCCACCAAGGTCGTGGACCACTGGCGGACGTTCTGCAGGCGGCGCTTGATCATCCGCTTGAGACGCGGATCGAAGAGCAGGATGCGGACACGTCGCACAATCCGGACGCGATGGCTGCGCCGCCGGCGCCAGGCATAATTTCGGATCACGCAGCGTGGACTGAGGGCGTAGATTAAGAACCGCTTAACATTCCACCAGTTGCGATGCAGGAAGGCCTTGGACACGGGATATTTGCGCTTCAGATGGCGGTATTTGATCAGTTCTTTGCCCTTTAATACGATTGGCGGCAGTTCGTAAGTCATGCTGCGGAAAAGCCGAAAAAAATCATTACTGCACGCTGGAAAAACTTTAACCTCAAAAATCAGGATGATTTCCCAGTGCTCAAAAGCCGTGGAAATTAATGCGGTGTTGGCAACACTGGCCGGAAAATGTACTGATCACTTTTTCCAGTACTACTAAAACTCTACTATATACTATAAAACTACAAATGCGTGACACTGCGAATGCATAACTTTGGCTTTCAATTTGTAATAGTTATTGATGTCTAAATGTCTGCACATTGCAAATTCAATGAGCCACACTGCCCCGAAAAGGCAGCAGATACACACACGGACTAAGCAGAAGTGCTAAAGGCAACACAATTCAAAGGCTACCCATGACAGCAATGAATCTGTGGGCAATGTAATCATTTTTTTATTCATATTTTTTACGCACTTTTTGCAAACAGACCCAGTATCACAGAAACGGTATGTGCACGATTGTTGGTGTTGGTTTAGCGCCTTTTGCCGCACACCCGCACACCCACACAAGCAAACACGCGATGCGAAGAAGAGCACAATCAAAACATTTTGAGACTTTGATTTTCCGCACTTATGCTGACTGCAAACGATTGCCGAAATGCATTTCGTTTGAGCGCAACACTGATTCCATCTGCAAGTTGCACTTTTATTTGCCAGCGGAAAAGAGTAAAGACGGTGCTGCGAGTTTGCGATCAGATCTCAAAGTAATCCAGATTCCGACTCAGCGTCGCAGCCACATGTGTGCTTGCGAGTATGTGTATGTGAGCCCTGGCCGCTGTCCACTTCCAGGCATTTTCTGGGAACACATGGCAGTGGTCTAGCGGTTGTTGTTGTTGCTTCCGCAAGTGCGGTTGAGAAAGGGGAGTGGTGCGGGGGGTGGCACACACGTGCACCTTTCGATGACCGATAAATGTGTTATGTATAAATGCAGAAAAAAAAGACAAGGAAAGAACTTTAGGAAAATGTCCTTGTTTTACAACACTAAAGGTGAGGGTAGGTAGCGAGCGTGAAATTTTAAAGGATGATTCCGAAACAAGATCGTAGAAGCCTTAAAGAGACATGTGAATTAAAATTTACCTATATATAATAAACACTAGTTATGTAAGAAGAAAAACAAAAAAAGAAGGGAAAATATATATTTTTATCCAAACAAGGTAAAAACAATACAGGTCATAGAGACAAATACTTTACTATAGAAATCAATGAAATAAGTCACAAATTTGCAACCCGACGAAAAAGAGTCCTTTCAATAACAGAAGAATTCTACCTGCTCTGAAACTCGATCGATTTGTTCAGATTACCCCACCTACCAATCGCCCACCAATATATACTAAATTCGGTATGTTTTCCCTCAAGTTACTTGCACTTCATTAATTTCCCTAAATAATTGATCCTTTTAATTGCTACCGACTTGGTCTCGCAGAAAACTAATCAATAACCTCAAAGTGAAAATCCAACATGGCGTCGCAATGGATACATACACAAACGATCGCATGCGTCACTTGAAAGCACCCTCTACACTCCGCAGAAAACTGCCCATGCCGGCAATGTCCTTATGCATCACAACTAAATACCAATAAACGAGCACATACCTGTATTAAAAGCTGCTAATAACAGCCAGCTAGTTGGTCGGCACTTGCAAATCCGTAACCGCGGCACAATTGTCGAAAATATTTACACTATTAACCGACAGCTCAGTTGACGACGCGTCGAAAAAAAGCATAGCCGAATACATACACAAATGGTGACAGACAAATATACTGCGATTAATCAAATATGGCGTCCGATAGTCAGGGCGCCAAGGGATGATGGAATGAAACACAGGGCTGGCTGGGCGAAAAAAACCACACGCTGATATTTTATGGTCACAGAAAACGTGTTGGCACATTTGGATTGCAAACTGCAAAATGTGTATAATATTGAGGATCATTAATAAGGCACGTTTCGACACACGCACACAAGACCATTTTAAGTTTTTAAGCCAACGGACGCCTTGCTCCTCATTCGCGCTCTTTTTGCACCCCTGGTAGATGACTGCCCGCCCAAACAGGCTTGGCAAAGATTTTGGCTATATTTTTAGGTTAAAAGCACGCATGACCTAATCCCATTAAATAAATGGTCACATGTTTTTGTTTACTTTTATTTTGTTTGCAAATACATATGGTTAAAACTACAAATTGGATGGGGTGTTTTGGGAAGTACTGTACCTGGAAAAAGAATGTTTAGAATAGAATATGTTGTGAATCTTATAATTCAAAACAAATCAACAAGGAAGACTTCAGCAACTGTAATTAAAAGAGAAAGGCTTAATTAGCTTGAGAGAAAAATAGAACACGCTTTTCGTTTCTGGTGAAAATGATCAGTAGGACCTATTGGAGTAGGGTTTTGTTGCGGTTAATGTGAAAATCATGCCACATAATTCAGCTCTTTCTTTTCATCATTTTCAATAGAAACTTTTGAAAGTGTTTTCATAATTACCTTGTTATAACAACAACATGCTTTGCAAACTAAAAAATTAAAAGAAAGTCAATTGTTAATCGAGTGTTTTATTATATTCAGGTAAAAGGTATTATTTCATGTAGGATTTGTCAGTAGGACCTATTGGAGTAGGGTTTTGTTGCGGTTAATGTGAAAATCATGCCACATAAATCAGAATTTATTTTTCATCAATTAACAATTTAAAACTATTTTCAAAGGTTTGTATTTACCTTTTAAAGAGGAACCGGAATCAGAATTAATCATGTCATGGGATTAACCAATCTAAAAAAGAAGAAGAACGTTTATTTAGTCAAAGATAATCAAAGTCTTTAATTAATTATTTGTTGTGATGTTTTTCAGTAAGACCAATCTCGCATTCAACAGGAGAAGTTTCAATTTCAGATAGGGGCGAAAGTTAATGCTCATCACTTTAAAATCTTACATGTTTATATAATGCAATATTTACCTTTTTTTTGTAGGAATTAGTATCCATATTGGTCGCATTCACTTGTTAAACCAATCTGCAAAATTTAAGAAAACGATTTTATTTAGTAGCAATAACCCAAAAGTTGGAAACTTTTTAATTGTAATACATTTCAGTAAGACCAATCTCGCATTCAACATGAGAAGTTTCATTTTCAGATAGGGGCGAAAGTTAATGCTCATCACATTTAAAACTAATGTTCTTATATATTTAAATAATTACCATTTGTGCGGTAACTGGTATCCACGATTATCGGATCCATTTTATTTCCCAATCTGTAAATTATATAAAATTCTTTTATTTAGTAAGCTACAACGAAAAGTTGGCAAATATTTAAATTGTTATACATTTCAGTAAGACCAATCTCGCATTCAACATGAGAAGTTTCAATTTCAGATAGGGGCGAAAGTTAATGCTCATCACTTTAAAAATGTATACATATTAATATATTATATTTACCATCTGGTTGGGAACCGCTATCTGTAATGATCGCATCCACTTGATAGAACAAACTGCAAAAAGTAATAAAAAGATTTTATTTAGTAATCTGAACCCAAAAGTTGGAGTTTATAAATTGAAATACATTTCAGTAAGACCAATCTCGCATTCAACATGAGAAGTTTCAATTTCAGATAGGGGCGAAAGTTAATGCTCATCACTTTAAAAATGTATACATTTATATGATAATATATTTACCATTAGGTTGGGAACCGCTATCTGTTATGATCGCATCCACATGATAAACCAATCTGCAAAATGGAATAAAAAGATACTTAGCAGGGATAAATACAAAATTTGACATTTTTTAGTTAAAATATATTTCAGTAAGACCAATCTCGCATTCAACATGAGAAGTTTCAATTTCAGATAGGGGCGAAAGTTAATGCTCATCAAAAAATTACTGAAAAATTATAATATAATGGAGACTCACCTTGTACACACTAGCACACTCCCACATTTCGTCCTTTGAGTATTTTTCCATGCTAAAAATAATAAAAAATAATTATTTCTTATGTCAAAATCTGGTTTAAAGCATGGGAATATGCTCTAATATGCTTTTTTGCGTTATATTTTTATGCGATTTATTTTTTAGTTAGGAATGAAAGTTATTGCTTTTAAGATAACGCAAGCAAAAGCAACATTAAAAGACACTTAAAAACATAGCTTTTTTTTTAAACTCACCTTGCATTTGAGTAGACCTTTCTTACTGTAAAGCTAATAAGAACTAAAAGAGCTTGAAAAACTAGCCAGGCTTTTACAATAAAATATACAATTTATTGCATTGCGAATGTCACTTAAATGCATTTTGTAATTTGTATGCACTTCTACACATAAAAACTTGTACTTAAACTTAACAGCTAGCAAATTGGTAGGTGTCTCTACACAAAAACCGTAGAGTTCTCTATAAAACCTAATCCTATAGAAACATTCGATTTCTATTCCTGAGCTTCTTCTCTGTCCCTATCCTTATCCTTCTTCTTCTTCTTTTTCTTCTCCTTTTCTACTGGCTCTGCATCGGCAGATGCCTCCTCCTCGGCAGCTGGGGCCTCCTCGTCGCCCTTGTGCTTCTTCTTCTTCTTCTTTTTGTCCTTGGAAGGAGTCTCCTCGGAGGCTGGGGCGGCCGCCGTCTCCTCAACACTGGAGGTGCTCAATTTGCGCTGGATAAATGGATTAAGTCAGTAAGGGATTATCGAAGACGAACAAAAATATCCTACCTTGCTGGCGTCACTGGAACCATTTGAGGGAGCAGTTTCTTGTGGAGCTCCTGCTGCGGGCTTCTTGGCATTGTAGTCCACATACCCGGTCAGCCACTCCTTGGGTGTGTTCTCATTGGGCCGGCCGAATTTGTCCAGCTTGCCGGCGGCAATGAGCGCCTTCTTGGCCGATGCCTTGGGGCCCAAGCCCCACTTGCGCGGATATGTGTCGCGCTCCATGATCACACGCTTGATCTTGGCCACCACACCATGGTCGCAGGACGACATGGTGGCTGTGGTCATCAGGGCAATGGCCAGGCAAATGGCCTCGCCCTTGGTGGTGCAAATGACGATCTCCTGATCGATCTCAATGCCATCCTCGTAGCGCAGGACACCGGGCAAGGTGATCTTCGCACCATAGCAAACGGCATTGACCTGGGGAATACCAAGTTGGTTAGTTGCCATCAAGTTTAGTATTTGAAAATAAAAGATGTCGAGCGAAATTTCTTTGTGAAGCGCGCAGGTTAAAAGCGCTGCCTCACATACACACATCACTGGCTTTACTGTTCCCAATCATAGTCACAGGTGCCCGTGGGGATTGCAGGCACCTGCCGGCTTAATATCATGGGGTAAGCCATCAAATTCCCAGTGCCCCCCACTTACCGAACTGTCCTTCATGATGATGCGCTTGTGGTTGACCAGCAGACCCTCCAGCGGCTTGATCACGCGTCGCAGCATAGACTCGTCCTTGTGGTTCTCGTACAGCCACATGGCGTCCAAAACGTCGTGCATGGTCACCATGCCGTCGCGCTCCGACTGAATGCCCGAGCGGACGCGACGCAGCTCCAACATCTGGCCACCGACGCCCAGGACGAGACCCAGATGGACGCACATGGTACGAATGTAGGAGCCGGCCTCGCAACTAACCCAAAAAACACCTGAGCACGTGAGTAGGCGGCAGTGGAGTAGAGAAAAAGACAATTGTTTAACACATACAATGTGCATTTGCGCGGTTGGGCAAATACTGGAGTTTCAATCACATATATGCAGGTTGCATCCCTGCAGGACAAACTAATCCTGCAGCAAGGCACTAGCTCGTGGGTAATAAAAGCCAGACTCACCCATATTGCGACTCTCATCGTAGTCCAACAGCTTGCTGTCGTAGACCGTGCGCACTCGCAGCTGTCGCTTTACGGCGGAGATGAGCGGAGGACGCTGGAATAGGGCGCCGCGAAGCTTCTCCAGACCCTGACGCACCTTGGCCACCGACTCCACGGCTCCGTGGAGCTTGAAGATAGCGACGTACTCCTTGCCAGCGCTCTGCTGTGACTTGACCAGTCGGGTGGCCCTGTCGATGCAGACAATCAAGCAACCTGCCAGAAAAAAAAAATAAAAGAAAAACACGCGGCCACACATTGAGGTTAGGTTTGGATTGGAGGGGAGGGAAACACGCGCTGCCACCTACCCGTCACTTTGGGATCCAGCGTGCCGGAGTGGCCCGTCTTCTCCACCTTAAGGATCTTCTTGATCCAGGCCACCACCTCGTGGGAGCTGGGGTTCGACGGCTTGTCCAGGTTGATGAAGCCCGTCTTCATGTACTCCTTGATGTCGCGGTTCAGAGGCGAGGATCCGTGGGCCAGTGGCGTATAGTGGTTGGAGCGGATGTTCAGTTTGTCGAAGTTCTTGAGCAGGAGCGGCCATTGCGAGGTGTCCAGCTGGGCGATCTTGGAGGAGGGCTTGATCTGGAAGTTGCCCTCCTTCTGCAGCGTGCCAATGTCATCGCCGTCCACGGGCTCCTCTTTGACCTTCTTCTTTTTCTTCTCCTTGCGTACCTCTGCGGGCAGATAATCCGTACAGTTGCAGTCCGCTTTTTATTCATCACACTTCGAACTTACCCACGTCGGCCATTATATCTGCGTTTGTCTGGGAAATCTGCTGATAGACGGAGCAAGCCTGCGCACGTGTTGCTTGCTGGGGAAAAATGGAAGAGAAAACACGTGGAGCGCGCGGTCTATCGATATGTTAGCGATGCACAGTTAGCGATGCGTGATCGATAGTTGCACACAGCACTGCATCAAATGCAACTATCGATATATACATAAAAATCCGTTATCAGAAGCGCCTTGGCGCCAATATATACAGTTTAAAAAATTGAATTATTATTTATTTTTTATGCAATTTAAGACCGAAATTTTGCTCAAAAATCTATTTTTTTTGTGAAATCGATATTAGTGTCCAAAAAAACTTTACTTTGCGTATTCCTTCGATTAATTACTAGATTAGACATAACTTTAACGACATATCTTTGATTTTTAAATTTCGGAGGATCCAGTCCAAAGTGAATAGCCCCTTAATCATTTAAGATGTATAATTAATTTGAATAGTAGTTTAAACAAATTATAAAAGTTAATATTGCAGCCCTTGTCAAGCACCTGCAACAGCTGTTCTTATCGATAGTTACCAGCTGTATAAAATATAAGACGAGTAAACGCTGTGGTCACACTGGCTAATATCTCCTGCAACCGGTTGTTTATTTTTATAGAATCTTGAAATAAAATCCTTCAGGAACATGTCAAGGCGAGGACTTCTACTATTGGGCCAATGCATGCCCTGCGTCAAGCAGAATGCCTCCAAGATACGTATTCGGCGTATGGAAATGGACAAGAATCTGAATATGGTATGCAAAACATTGGCAATACCACGGAAAAAACCACACAATTATTTACCTCTTTTTCTTGCAGTACTTCAAAAAGGATGAGTTCTACTTTGCCCACGATCCGCAGAAGGTGTGCAAAACCGGGGATGTGGTCCTGATCCGGGAGCTGCCCGAGCGACTAACCCGCCTCATCACTCACAACGTGGAAAAGGTCGTCTATCCGCTGGGTGACATAACCGATCCACTGACTGGAAAGAAGGTGGTCGTGGGCAAGTACCGCGAGGACATCGAGATGGCCAACCAGCTGTTCGGAAAGTCGGAGAAAGCCTTCGACTACGACAAAGCTCCGCCTCGCGGTCGCCTCGAGGGAACCAAGGATTTCACGCACGGAGAGACCTACATCAAGTACCACGAGGATGGCAAGGATCAGCCCTTCGCCGTGTAGAGCACCACCGGTCGTTTATCTGTTAAGTTTCCCCTTTGTTTGATAGTAAAGTGAACTAATTTGTCCTAGATATATATATGAACTTTTTATTCAGGCCTCAGGAAACCAAATTGCACTTGAATTCTCAGAGAATAGTTATAGAATTCAGCTGTCATTCTTGTTAGTAAAATTCATTTAATTGTCCAAGATAAGTCTAGTCAATTGAATTGTTTGAGAATATTTCTTCAGCGTTTAAAAACTAGTTTATTAGTCTGCTCAACCAATCAAAAACCTTGGGGCTAGAAATCTATCTCAAATCATCTTCTGTTTCGACCAATGCTTAAAAACCTTGCTTTATATAAATGAGAACTAGATAACAACTATAGGATTTAAATATGAGCCCAAAAAGCTCTGAACTATTAGGTCTTTGGTCAAATTTATAATTAAAAAATCATAATTATGACTTCTTTGTTAAAAAAACATTCATTTATTTTCAATCAGCCACAAAAACTTAGAAAATCCATCTTAAATGTAAATCAAATAAGTACCATTTCTTTTCGAAAATGTTTTTTGAATTTCACTCAAAACTTTCCATTTCCCAGCCACTAAAAGAACATTTTAAAAGATTTCTCTACATATTTTATTTAAATGGTCGATAATTGTTTTGCATTTATTAATGATTTGTTTTTTTTTACGTATAAATGTATTCGTTTTAACTTCTGCTCGCTGATCAACAGTTTTAGTTTATATCATTTTCTCATTTTCCTAATTTAAACGAGTTATCCGTGTTGGGGGTGCCAGGACATATCCGCAACATTCAAACATGCAGTACACACACATATGCGTAGATTTTTGGAGTTCAGATTCGATCCGTGTCATAAATTAAGCTGTAAACTAATCACAATCTCTTACGATTCTAAAGTTGTACTGGAGTATGGGGTTCGCCAGGTGAGCGCTGTCGTCGCAAAGTTTTTGCTGCAACTGAAAGAGTTGAGGAATCCCCGATAAAGCTTTACACAATGCTGAACTCTCACCTGCTCCAAGTCGTGGCTGGCGCGGAGCATAAAGTCACGCAGGAAGTAGCCGCGGTCGGGTAGATCCAAAGCCAGGCTCAGCTTGTTCTTGCCCTGCTGCTTGAGGATCTTCACTCCGCTGGTGGGCGTGGCCTCGTCATCTTCGTTCAGCTGGGCGTTGGCACTGGGCTTGGCCTGATCCTCGTCGATGCAGATGGACCACTGCAGCGGCTTGTTGGAGCTGTCGAAAGAATTATGGTTATTACTGCTTTACTTATCAAGAAAAAGTGTATTAGGTATGTCAATAAACAATTGTTTACAAGCTTCCTTTATTTGAACAAAAATGTTTTTTATATAAAATTATGAGAACAGAATTTAGCTTAATTCTAAGTATGATTTTATAAAAACCTTTATTTTATTGAAAGACCGCTTAGAATTGAATGTTTACAAACTGTTTTTCCGATGATAATCAATTTTAGGATTTTTTAAACATTTTTTTAACTTATTAGCTGTCGACAAATCTTTCGATTCCTCATTTTGTTAATTAAATTTTTTATAATGATTAGACATCTGTTTATATATATGGAAAACTGTTTACCAAACATTCGATTATATTAAATAAATAATAAAATAACGACTTTGCTTTTATACCCAAAAGCTTAACTCTTCAAAACTTCGCCATTATGTTAATTATTTACGAAATATTGTGGAATTTTAATACAGCTTAATTCAGCTTCTCACTACAAAGGAATGATATAAAAAAAAGATGTAAGAAAAAACAAATTTTAATATAAAATTCAAAACATAACTTATTTCTTTACAAAATTATCTACCTCTTAAAAAAATTGCCAAAAATGATTAGTTCACATTAGTGCATGCTATTTTGAACTTTAAAAAGTAGTATAACAACTGCCGACTTTATTGCATTTCCCCTAAAACATAGTGCAATACACGTACCTCAGATGGAGCTCCAGACTACTGGCCTGCAGGTATCGCGAGACGGGAACTATGTAGCTGACATTGAGGGAACTGCCCGAGGTGGGACAGAACTGCTCCACGTCGATGGTGTGGTTGTACTGGGCGGCCAGGACGCAGCTGGCCACGCTCCAGCAGTCCAGTTGGAAGGGCGGCAGCACCGTCTCTTCCGCCTTGGCACCTGATCCCTGATCCTGATCCTGGGCAGAGGCAGAGGCAGAGGCGGAGGCAGCCTGTACCAGCTGGTAGACGGGATCGTCCTTGGCTGCGAGCACCGTTTCGGTGTCCTGGGGAAACTTCTTGGCCAGGGCATCGGTGCTGTGCGAACTTTTGCCCAAGAATCCTGGCTGGTTGGCCTCCAGTACGGCCGAGGTCTCATTGCCAACCACGGCGGCGGATTGCGGCTCTTGGATGTCCGGATCCTGGTCCTGCTCCTCAGCCGACTGCAGATCGTCCTCGACATGCTGCTCCTTCACATTGGCATCCACATTGTCCGGCTCGGGCTGCTTCGGAGGCAGTTCCTCGAAGCAAACGGACTGGAAGAGAGCATGGCTATAACAAATTTTTAATGAGGATTATCGCAAAGCCAATCCTTACCTGACAATTATCGCTGACCGACTCATCCCCATTGCACTCAGCCGGCTGTCCAAAGAGCGGCGTCTTGAAGCTCCGCTGCCGGATCCACTCCAGACTCCGCTGGCTGGCCGACCGCCTGCCCACATTGGACTCCCGCAGCCCGGCTGCCTGGTACTCGAAGCCGTACACCCCGGTGATGGGGTTGTCCACGGACTCGTTGGTGTTGCTCAGGTTCTGCAGGTCCAGGGCATCCGGATTGTCGCTGCTGTTGCGCAACGGAATGGCCGGCGGTGGAACGTCCAGAGCCTGGGCCAGCGGACCCTGGACGCCGGACTCGGTGCTCACCTTGTTGGTGGTCAGGGCCAGGTTGGATGTGGGTGGCGACACCGTCTTGTAGACGTGCGTGTAGACGGTGCCCGGGTTGAACTTGCGAATGGGATGGCCAGCGGCTGCGGGGCCACTGGAGTCGTAGGCATCGGAAGCGGGACTGGCGATGGTGCCCACCACCACGATGTGCTCGTCCAGCTTCAGCTGCGACGACTGCTTCAGCTGGGCATCGATGTCGATGGAGTTGTTCTCGAAGTCCTGCGGCAGGAGTATTGCCTGCGGAGGCTTCTCCGTTGAGGCCAGTGTCTCGTTGACGACAGCAGCTGCGGCAGAAGGATTAGGAGTAGGAGGCGGCGGCGGAGGATGAGGAGCAGGAGCAGGAGCCTTGGCCACGTGCAACTTCTGGCCGGCCGCTTGACGCAGCACCTCCTGGGTGGGCGGCCACTTGCCCTTCTTGCTGTTGATGGTCTTGTTGCTGAACCGCGGCGCCGTCGTTGTGATCAGCACGTGCTTCGGACTCGGCTGGCCACTGGACACCTGCGGCTTGACCAACACCGCCGCCAGGTCAGCCGCCTCCTCCTCGGCCGGTCGGTATCCGGGCGGACGGGCCGTGCTGCTGGTGGCGTACATCCGACCGGGCCACGTGCCGTTCGTCTTGTTCTTGAAGAGCGTGTGGAAGTAGTGCCGCTCCTCGTCGCTCAGGTGCGTCGGCCCCGCCTCCGGGCGGAAGTGACCGTTGCCGAAGATCTGGTAGTCCATCTGCTGCTGCTTGTTGTGCTCCACGAAGTACAGCGTCGACACCGCCGCCAGGCTTTAAAAAGACGAGAACGGGAAATTATAGAGTGGTTCTTCGTTAACTAAAGCAAAGCACTTTTCTGGGTATGTTATGAAATGACCACAGAAAATTATAGAAAATTACGATACTAAATACAATTTCGATGGCTGGGGGGCCGAAATTGCAAGTCGGGGTCACCTTTTTTTAAGCCAAAACGACCCAAAACCGAGGATCATAATATAAATGTAACATCAAATTATTAACATTAATTTGATACATTAACTTGTTAATTAATAACAGTGTGTTTTGAAACCAAAACAGTATACCCCTTTACTGTTTAATTGGATTATATATAAAATATATACTTTAACTATATATACAAATCACTGTTTTGTATTTAAATGCATACGCAATAAAATCGATACATAGCCGTTTTATAGAATATTTAATTTTTTTATCATAAAGTTGCTGTAGTAATTCATTGGAAAATTTTACATAACTTATATAGTATTTTAAAAAAAGCCATTTTAAAGACATTAAAAGATGATGTTTTTCTGAAGCTGAATGGAAAATGTATCTTTACTCACCAGGCGGCCATAACGATGATCAGCAGGAAGATGACGATCTGCAGGGAGCGGCTGGAGCAGACCTCGTAGCCGTCCCGCCGACTGGCGAAGGGCTTAATGGCTCCTCGCTCCGGCAGGATGCAGCGCGGCTCCAGCAGGTCCTTGGCCCGCAGTTGGTGACTGCTTTGGCCAATGTTGGCACGTTCCAGGTGCTCGATGCGCGACTCCAGCGATCCCGTCACCTTGCACAGCTCCTTCACGGCTCCGATGTTCTCCATCAGAATGCGGTCCTTTGGTACGTATAGAAGATGAAATTGAATGGATGAACTGGATGGAATAAATCCAAACACCCACCTTATTGACCAGCAGGAAGTTCTCGATGACCCTTCCGTTGGGCAGCACCACGCTGCCAGCCTCTTGCACTGCATCGGGGATCACCTCGCGCACCTCCTGCGCAATCACGCCGGTGTCCTCGATCTCCCGCGTGTCGCTCTGCCGCCGGAGACCCGAGTGCACAGCGAACTCCGGCTCGTAGCGGTAGCGCACTATCCGGATCTTCTGCAGATTGCGTAGCTGCACCGACGTGTCCAGCTCGGCGATCTCCTGCTTGGCGCGACTGTCGCTCGGCTGGACGATGTGGCCGGACACCTTGAGGTTGCCATGGACCACCAGACTCTCGTCCGGCCGGTCCATGTTGATGCCCACGCGACCCATGTGGACCACCGATTCTGGGGTGAGGCCACGCTGCCAGCACAGATCCACGTCGGACTCGAATTGACCCGGGTTCGAGGCACGGACGATGATCTTCTCGCTGCCGTGACTCACCACCGGAAAGTTGCCGGAAATGGTGTGCACATGGAGGCCCACGACCAGCTGGAAGAAGCGCTGCTCCGGATTGGGGCGACCCTTCTTGCGCATGTTGTTGTTCGTCGTCTCCGAAAAGTGCAGCCGGCCCACGGTGATCTTGCTCACTATGTGCTTCTGGAGATCGATGCTGCGGGTGGAATTGGAAAAAGGTTAGTAACTCCATAGTCAACAAAAAATAATAAATAAAATGTAGTGCAGAAGAGGTTTTAAACCAATTATTACAAAATTGGTTTCAATATTTTTAAAACTCCAATTGTACCAAGTATATATTTAAAGGCGATGATTCCTAGTACCTTTTTTTTAAATTTTTAAGATGGCTTCAAACTCTATTACAAAATGTATTCCTATATTTTTAAATCTCCAATTGTACCAATTATGTATTTAATGAGAATGTCCCAAAAGCCTATATCCTATTAATCCCTATACCCTTTTTAAAGACGTTTTTTTAAACAAAAAATTGCTTCCCAATGTACATTGTCAAATCAAATTTGGAACTCAAAATTTAATATTTTCGATGTTGAATTACAGAATAATTAAAATTTTTTGAAAGACAAAACTTTTCACAACTCCAATAACTTTTTTAGTTAAATTTATTGACTTATTTATTATTTTATTAAATTATGTTTATATTACTTAGGTGAATACCCCATATATGGTATGTTATTATGTAGCGTTCTGAACTTGTGAACTATTGGAAACCAGCAAGCAAGAAACTGGATCGCGATTGCTGGGGAATCACACAAAATAGAAAATGCTGGGAAATAATAGTAAATAATTAAACCACCTAATTTCTATAGAAATATGATAAAATATTTAATTACTAATTTGTAAAAAAAAAAAATAATATATGGATTAAGTAAGAACAAAATATTGATATGGCTTATCGATTTGTTATGTTATTATTGTTTGCCGGTCTATTATGATAATTTTATAACCTAGGCATTATTGACCTATTAAAACGAAATTGTAATATTTGTTTACCCTTGTTGTGTTCTGGTCTTTCTATGAGTACAAAAATTTGGTTACCATTTAAAGTGAACAAGTCTAGAATTTACATATATCGACTTAATAGCATGTATGTACATATTTAGCATAAACTTTATTGTTGATTTGTTACTTGGTTTGTTACTTGGTTGAAATATGTAAGTTGTGTCCTTTTTTTTGGGGAATTTCTTTGCTTTTAATAAACAAAAAAAATATTTATAAAATTGTTGAGTGTTTTTTAAATAAATAAACAATAATTTTAAGCATAAGAGAATTATCTTGCGAATAAATGGAATAATTCTATGGTCCTACTCTTACCTCCTTACAAACAAAGATTTTAAAAAATGCGATTTTAGGGTCTGCGCATTGGCTATAAAGTTTATCACTCATACGTACTGTTGCGCAAGGCATTAAATTGTTTGGATTTTAATTAAATTTATATTGCACCAATATCTACTATTAAAAAGCGTGGGAGTAAAATTCCTTGTAAATATACAAACATGTTAAATTATTTCTTTCTACTCACGGTACGGGATAGAAGGCCTTCTTGGAGCGATCCGATTGGCTCTGCTCCACGCGGATCGTCTGGTTGGGCGCCTCGAACTTGACGCCGTAGAAATGCAAGTGGAAGGATTTGATTTTCTCGAAGCCGGACGGTGTCTTCACGAATTTGGCATCGCCCTGGAGGCGCGCATGGCAAGTAACCTGGAAGTGGTTCTTCTTCTGGCACACGTACGCGTCGTCCGAGACGCTGAAGTTGAAGCCCTTGTCCGCGTCCACGCGGTAGTAGATCACAGACAGCTCCTGCAGGCTCTGGTCGAAGAGCTTGTGCCAGTTCTCCGGCTGGAAGCCGTTGAACCGGATGCACTGGCCCCCCGCCGGATCGCCAGCTTCGCTGCCCGATCCCGATCCTGATCCCGAACCGGATCCCGAACCGATGGCCACTCCGCCGCCAGGCTGTCCGTCCAGGCTGTTGTCCGTTTGCGAATTCACGGCGGACAGGGCTGGCGATACGGAAGCGGAACAGTGGGAGGGCGCCGGAGTGGGCGTGGCCAGGGAGTGGTGGGAGGCGCGCAGGGGACTCATCTGCAGACCCGCATCCACTTTGGGGGTGGGTGCAAAGTCGGGACAATCCAGCTGCGTGGACATCTTGCGCTTGCGGGACAAGGAATGCACTGGGGTGGAGGGAGCGGACACACGATTGAGGGACAACTGGCTGGTGCCGATCACCTGGACGCGATCCAGTCCCAGGGCGGAGGTCAGAGTGCAGGTGGACAGGTTCTGATAGCTGCCGGTATGCGGATACAAGCCCGCACCACCCACCGCTCCATCGTTGTAGTAGAGCATCGTATCCTGGAGGATCCCATCCTGGTGATGGCTGGCAAACTGCTGCTCATTGATCTGGTGTTGATGGTGCTGCTGCTGCTGCTGTTGCTGTTGCTGGTGTTGCTGCTGATGCATCTGCTGCTGCTGCTGCTGCTGGCACAGCAAGTTGCCCGGATTAATGATGAGTCCGGATTCGTGCTTGATCCGCACATCCGTCTGTGGAGCAGCAAATTGATGCTGTTGCTGCTGCTGCTGCTGCGGCGGGGAGGCGTATTGGGCCAGGTCCGTTTGGAGCAGGTGCGGCTGGTGCTGCATGGGCGGCAGACCCGGATAGATGAGCTCCCGCCCCGACATCGCCATGCCATGGGCCTCGCCCAGCGGACTGTAGGCGGGCTGCGAGTCCGGCGGACTCTCCGGCAGCTGCGGATGCACGTGGCTCTGGGCTTGCGTCGCCACCGGCGTACTGCCCAAGCGTCCGCATCCACCCAATTGGGAGTGGGTGTCCAGGCCATTCATGGGCGGTGTGTGCGGCGACTCCATGTGGGTGTGCACCCCTCCTGCTCCGGACAGGTGACCATTGTGGCCCAACTGGATGCTGTCGTCGAGGGCTCCTTGCATCAACAGATCCAGATTGTCCATGCCATCGCCATTTATGCCGTCCAGATCTTGCGGAGCTGTAAGAACAGAAATTAAGGTAATTATTAAAAGGTCTTGTTAGCACTGGCTTAAGCAATCATATTATATTAATAAACTAATTTATTAATTAAATACTTTGTGAGAGATATGAATGTGAAATAAACTGACCAAAGCAACCTATTGAATTAATAAACTAATTTATAAATTTTTTTATGTGACATTATATGACAAAGGATATATAAAGTAATTAATTACTAATATATAAATTTAGTACTTCTAACATGAATATATTTTTATTATTGCAATTAACAATAAAAATAAGTTTGTAAATTAAATATATTTTCTGTAATAAATATCTTTATACAATTTAAATTTACTTTTTTTTGTAAATAGGAAAGGATTAGAGATTATGCTCGGCATAAGCAAATTTAAAAAATCGTTCCTTTCAATTCAATAATTTTTACTGAATTTAATTGGCAAAACAAAAACAGCAGCACTAATTAAAAAAATTAAAATAAAATATTTTTATAATATAAATATCTATAGCTCAAATTAAAATTAAATCTTTATGTTTTAATATATTATGAAGCTAAAAGTATTTAAATTCTGTTGACATTGAACATATGTATACATTTTGGTGGCTATATTATTTTTCAAATTAAGTAAGTCTACCACAAAGGCATTGCTGGGGATCGAGTGTGATAAAAACATGGTCTACAGTTGACATTAAATTCCTTAAGAGAGAGCCAGTACAGGTGTGCATTTGCCACAAAGCTAAAAGGATCTCAAATAGAACTATGTTCCGTAGAAATATACAAATTTAATATTCCCCTGCAAAAACAATAAACCAATTAAGTCGGAAAGAGCTACTCTGCTACGTAATTGGTGAGTAAACATTGACATCCAATAGTGAAATGTAGGCAAACAATGTTTTATTATCTTTCGAAGTAGAGCAAAGTCCGGGAATCGCAGGCGACGCGGACTGCAAATCATAATACCAGAAAAACATTTCATTTATTGAGAAATAGTAGAAATATCGCACGTTTCTGTGGGGGCGTTTACCATAGCCGTAGATAATTACGGTTGAACAAACAGATCCGGGGCACTGAATACTGAAAACTGAAAACTGGGAGCAACCCGCCTAATGATAAGCCCTGAAATTCCCGCTCTGTTTGATCGATAAATGGCCAAATAAATTGTTGACGTGCCGAATGCAAATTGTTGTGTAATTTATGCAGGCTGCTTTGGGCGGATTATTATTATTATTATTATGATAGCATTTACCATTCAAAGTCTTGGGGTAGTCCATAATTAATTTGTCGCTTGTCACCGAATTGTTCGCGGGGGATTCAAGTCAGCAGGACTTTCGAATCCGAAACTTTTTCAACGCGAACGCCTCGCAACTTGGCCCAAACGAATCGCACTGATGGCCAAGTTACTTGCTGCTGACTGCCAGCATCCATGGAAACGAAATGGAAAAAACGGAGTTTCGATTTCAGTAACCCCCCGGTTTTGGATGCATTCTGCTGCTGCTGCTGTTGCTGCCACTGCAGCTCCGTTTCGAGCTGAGAAAATAATTATCTAACGCACGTATGAGCGAGCATACGGTTGATGCACTCTTCACAACTCGCTGAGCAGTGAAAATGGCTCGAAAACAAGCAGATACTAATAATCAAACTATAAAACTGAAACTGAACTGAACTGAAACTGAAGAGGGAGTCCAATCGGCATGGTAACCAACCGAAAGCGCCAATGAAATCGAAACCTAATTGCTTGGAATAAATATAATAATGGGAGCCCTCAAAATCAGCGAAACTTCAAAAGTAGCAGCAGCAGCAGCAGATCATCGTCATTTTTCAGGGTCTTCGGGAATCGCGCAGCTACTGTTTATGCAATTGTTCTCCGATATAATATTTTTACAAATGCTTTCGTAGTACTCCGCATGCCCCTCTTTAATCACTGCAAAACTGTTTCCCCAATCTCAGAAGTTCGCGAATTGCCAGCAATTTGCCACTCTTTATTATTATTTTTGTTTAGTCACTGGGCGAAACGTCGCGATACGTCGGATGTGGATTGGAAATATCTGAGCACTGACTGCGGCCAGCGAAATCATAACCGGAGTGCAAATATTTGGGCTTCCGTCCCCCGAAGTCGGGGTTATTGATCAAACAACCTGCTCGTTTCGTGTGCCGCACAAGTGGCATGCAAATCCCAGCCAGTCGGAGCGAAATTGTATGGAAAAATATATTAAACGATTCCAGCTATCATATATCCTGATTGTCTCATTCTGGGTCTGTCCCTGTCTGTGTTGGTGTTTGAGATGCAGAACTTTGGACAGACGAACCTTTACCAACTCAATTTCGAATACCCTTGCTTTCATTTAGAAGTGCTTAAAGTAGTTTTTTAATTTTTAGAATGACTCAGCTTTATTTTCATCTTTTATGTTAACTATAGTTATAGTATATTTCATGACTACTTGAAACTTTGTAAGTTGGTAACCTTTATATTTATATTTTAATCAGACGAATTTTTAAAAACGGACTCTTTTTATGTTCTTTTATTTATTTTGGAGGTATTTTTATGATTTAAAATTTCCCACTTATATGGAATGTTTTATACTTCTACAAAAGGTAGCAACCAAATTTTGAAGATCCTTTTTGCTTATTTATATGCTTTTAGATATTTTATAAAAAACGTATCATATGCTTAAAACAGGATAGGGTGAGGCTTTAGTTAAATATTTTTTTTTCTGGTAAGATATTAAAAATTAATCAACAGAAAAGTGCTGCCTATATGTAACCGTATGTTTTAGCATGTTTGTTTTAATTTGCAAATTAGTCAACTTTTTAGTTTTCCTTAGAAGAAAATCTTTGTATTGATAATAGTACTTTTTTTTAGCTTTAAAGATTTTCAAATGGATGCATTGAAATTGTATTTAGATAATTTAATGAGTAAAAGATGTATACTGTTTTATTTTGTAAGGGAGAAATCACAATAAACGTAAGCTATTCAAAAGCCAAATTCAACATAAATTTGAATTAAAATTTGTTTGTTATAACAAAAAGCGTCGAACATAAAAACCTAGAACTAATAGTTTGGGGATTTTGTATTTATTTACGAAACTAATGAAGAATTTGTTGTGATTAATTTTTTTAAAATTAGTTTAGTTCTGTTTAAAATAGTCTAACCAAGTTTTATTGATTTCCTCTTTAAGCCATTTGCTACTTTGGTATAACTTGTTTCAAAAATGTTTTGTGCAACCTATTATGTTACTACAGAAGTGTGCCCTTTCTGGTTTAGAGTATTTTGAAAGAATCGGATGGCTCTTTCCCCTGTTATGTCTATTTTGGGTTCCACTTTGGTTGTCAATGACGAGGAGAGTCGAGCCAGCCTTCAACGGGGCCACTGCAAGGACCCCATTTGAATTTGAGTTGGTTATCCTTGCCGAAAATATGTGCATAAACACTTGTGGTAATTGAATGGATTTGCCTTTGGGATTGTTGTCTTTTGTACTTACAGAGCTGTTCCAAGAAATCAAGGTCCATATTCGAGTCACTTCAGAAGCATCCTGTTTACGTGGCTACAGCATGTCTGGTGATCGGTCTGCAAAGAATTAGAGAAATGTGCCATGAGCTGCCGGTTTCGCGTCTTCAAAATTCAAATGCCATCTGTGGACTGGCATTTAAGAAATGTTGAAATTGGAATAAACAATTAGATTAACCTTATCAGGCATTTAATAAGTGGAACAGCCCAGTTTTTTTTGTTTTTTGTTACATTTCATTGTTCTGAAGAAATAAGGTTTCCTGTCAAGATCAAACATACAGTTCTTTATAATTCCGAGAAATTAAAAGTCTCTCATTAAAGTGGGTTTTTTTGTATTATATTTCATCCAGCGATAAGTGCTCTAAAAATAGTAAAGAATTCCGTCGAAAGTTCCCCTTTTAAATCTATATATTTGCTTAACACAGGAAGTTCAACGCTCAAAACTACCAAAATTTCAAGAAGGAGTGCACTGAAGGTTAGCATCTGGTGGCTCTAAAAAAGTGACGAATTTTTGGGAAGGTTTCTATATCCGAATGCTGCTTTGTGGAGTTAAATTGGTTTTGTAGTTTTGTTTAATTTTAAAACAAGTAGTATTTAAAATTATTCAAAAATTTGTTTTTCAAAATGGCTGCTACATCTTTTGAATATTGAATTGCTTAGTTTAGATCAGCGTCTTGAAGCAATTTTATTATTTTATATTCGATTTGTAAGAATCTATGCATCTTTATTTATAAAAGAAAAACACTTTTAAGGGAAGTACACTTTTCCTAAAGCTATTAATCTTTGTAAGTGGTGTAATCCTTATAAACGTGGCCTTAGGAACAAGGGAATTAAGAATTGCATAGTAGACGTTTCCGCTTAGCCGCATATAACGCACTATACACAAATCAAGTTATACGATTTTTCCCATATTCTTAGCTTCAAATTATGAGATTTTAAAAAAGTATTTAAAAATAAACTATTGATGAAAAAAAAGCTTCAAGGGAAAACTCTCCTCAAAGTCAAATATGTCTATAGTACCGCATGCAAATATGAGTTGCTTTGAACACAACATATTGGCATATATGTATATATAGATTAATATATGATATCTCTGATGTCTGGCGTCGGAGCAATGCAAAAAAATACACTCAAGTGGCGGATAAGTAAGTCGCGATTTCAACGGCAACTTTGCGTCGTCTGAGCTGCTTTATCCGCTTTTAAACGGGGGCCACAAAACGACACGATTTCATCCGATGTGCAGCAGCAACTAATTTGCATCGAAATCAACACGTGACACTTGCTCTGCAGTGAATAAAAATAACATAAATGACACATTGCGGAGTTATTTAGCAATGCAAATGAATATCGTGTGCCACAGCATGGAATTCCATCGCAGATAAGCCAAAATGTATGCTACGAAAGGTGTTTCGGCACACATGGCGTATACGCAATGTCAAGGGATCTGCGAAAAAGACCACTTTTGAGTGGAAAATACGTGGTTTTCGATTTTGTAATAGACTTTGGCCAGCCTTGGATCGATTTTAACTCTTCCCTTATGCGCTGCGAATACTCGCTGACGACTGAAAGTGGTTTCTGAAGCGAGACTTTGCCTCCGCTTTGTCATGTCTGTTTCGTCGCAATGATTTTGATTGAATTAACGCCTTGGCTTTCATATACATATGCATGTGTGTACTTCGCCTGGGGCTGTTTGCCCGTCGGATAAAGAACACTTCCTCCTATAATAATATAATGAAATGCTCAAGTGATTTGATTTAGTCCGGCGGCAGGGCAACTAAAAATAAACCCAACCAAAAAAAACCAGACTCACGATCGTGCCGCGAGTTTCACTTGAAGATGTCTGAGGAAAACAAAAACCTGTAGTTGTCCGCTGGCCATTGATTTGTTGTTCGCCGCTGTTTCTATTACGAAGTCGGAAGTTAATAATATTGGGCTTTTGCTTTTGCAGGGCGCTTGACTTCTTTTGTGGCTTTAACCTCATCCTTGAGGCTTTGACTTTTGGGGGGGGGGCTTTGGCTTTGCCTTTGGCATTCGCAAAATTGGCTGGCTCATCATGGCGGGCATCATTTAGCGTTTTATTAGCATTTCAATAAATCCACCGAGACCATACTGTACGACATCTCGCGCTCTCAAATCTCAAATGGCGTGCGGCGGTTTGAAAAAAAACACGATTGCACGTAAGCTACAATCAAATTGAGCCATAAATATGAATAAATTGTATTTTGTTTTTGTTGTGCCGCTGGCATGGGATTCACTCGGCCAACAAGTCAATTATGGCTAGTACACCAACTCAACTCTTGGGCCGAGCCGAAATCTGAACCCATGACTTTAATTTGTCCAGCGAGCCCAGTCAAAAATCCAGATGAGATTATCAAGATGTTTGGCAAAGGCGTCAATAATCAAGGGAATTAGCACCGACAGCCTAACTATATGGCCAAATAGCGGGGCAGTGATCGATCCCAAAAACATATATATTTCATCAGATCTAGACGGAAGTGCGTCACATAAAATATGACTCAAGGAGTGATAACATTTTTGCATTCGATTTCAAAAATGTACCGAGCTTCTCTTAGGATTCAATTTGAATTGCAAATTAAACGGATGTTAGAAAAGAAAGTCGAGGCGAGGCGAGTCTTGGCCAGGAATGGAATATTCCATTTGTTATTGATCGCATATTTAGCATCTTTTTCGAATTTCGGATTTCGGATTCCAGTTAAACGGATCCCACACCCCTCCCCCGCCCATTAGCGCTTAAATAAACTATGCTAAACAGCTTTCTGAGCTGAGCTGCGCTGAGGTGGCTTCTTCTTAGCCATCTAGATTGTTATTTATAAGTATCGCCGCGCGTTTTTGCCTAATGTTTTGTTTCTTTTCTGATTTTTTCTCGGCTTTTACATATTATTGCCGCTACAATTGGGATCAGGGGGCTTTAAAAGGGGGGATTGCCGTTTGCTGTTGCTCTTTCTGTATTTTTTTTCTGTTACTTTTGCTGGTGCTCGAAAACTTAACCAACCGGTTGACTTTTATGTCTTGGCCCGATGCTGTTGTTGTGAGCGTCTTTTTGGGCTATGGGACACGTTTTTGCTGTTTGCCGTTTGCTGGTTTGCCTTTATTTTGCTTGATCTTTTTTTATTTATTTTCATTTATTTTTTTTTTTGATTTTTTTGCGCTTGGCACAGGTTGAGACGAAGATCGAAGTAATCTTCGAGTTGTTTGGGGGCCCGAGAGCATAGCGATCGAACTAAAACCAATGAAATGAAGATGTGCACTTGGCGACGGCAGAAAAACAAAGCCGACGGAACAAACACAAAAAAATAAATAAATAATGCAGAAAAAAAACCCCTTGTTTTTGCCGCATTCTTCTGGCCGACAGAGAGTTGTTATTGTTGTGGCCGCTGAATGAAAGGTGAACTACGGCTATTTGATTTTCCAACGCTTTTGTTTTTTGCTGTGGGAGGCTGGGCGGGCGACGGGCCCATTGTTTTAGCCCGATTCTTCTTTATAGATTTGACAGAATTCGGGGTTACGTATACGCCGCACTGGCTGCTACCAACACACATTTGCACCACAGTGAAATCGTTTTTCACATGTTTAACTGGCTTTTAAACAGAATTTGCGTTATTTCCAGTTGTTCACTTCTAGTATAGCCATCAATTATTGTTTTAAGCATTTGATCACTCCGCGGGGGCTATTTTTCGTTAATAAAATCTTAGTTAAACTAAAGTCGGCTTTAAATTAGTTGCACACACACACACTCTCGCACAATGGTCACTTACACTTGCACAAATCGCCGTTACTTTGATTGTATACGAATTTGTTGCTTTATTGTGTCGTCTGTCGTTTTTTTTTTAGTTTGTATTTATTTAGTATTTCACGCTCCGTGTATAGTCGATGCAAAAGTGCTCCCAAGATCGCGGATCCCTCGATTCTCCCCGACTAACCGCGATTTTCTCACGGCAGAGCGACTATATCTATATCCAAGTCGGTTGGACTGCTAAGCTCAACTAACCGAGCGTCGTGTGCTCTGCAGCTCGGCTCGCTCCCCGTACCATTCCGCTCCGACTCTCTCCCGAAAAGCGGTGGAAAACCCGCTCTGGCCGATCAAGCGAGGCTTACGATCGGGGTTGCCACTGTGCCTGCAGATCGGTGCAACGGCACATTTAATGGATTAAAAAATATTGTTTAATTTATAACTCTGTTTTAAAATAATTCATATGAATTGTCTTAGACTAATCTTGCATTAAAACAGTAAGCGAAAGTTAGTAAATTAATTTCCTATTTATACAAAAATATGGAATTATTTTAGACTAACCAATATGCCACTACGCTTGCAGATCGATAAAGCGGTATTAAAATATTGCAAAGGGACTACAAAATTTAATAAAATGTAAATGTAAATGCAAAACAAGAAACTAATCTTTCTAATACGGATTAAAAAATTACACATATTAATGTCCAATTTATTATTTAGTATGAAAAGCAAATTACTACTATGTTTTTTTACAAAGGTATATTTAGCATAGTAATCGAAAACTAGTAAGATTTTGTGTTAATTTATATCTTAGTTTGTTAATTTAAGCTAATAATAAACAAATAAAATAAAGTCCTTAGTATACAAACAAATTATTATTTCTAACGAACTCATCTTTTTGGCATTGGAATAAAATAAAAATTAATAAAACATGTTGGAGCTTTATTTTAATTTTATTTTATCTAGAAAACACAAATTTTGATTTAGCTAAAATTTAAAAATTAATTTATTAAGCTAGAAGCTACTAAGCTATAAAGTAATTTTGACTTTTTCACATTAGCATCTTTTTTCATTGATATTAGTTATATTTTGTTATAGTTCTTGTAGCCAATTTAAATAATAAACAAAAAATAAAAAAAAAAAACAAAAAATGTAAAAATAAAACTATGGCTTAAAAGTATTGTTAAAGTGGTTTTGAAAAATCTTAGCCAAAAATGTTTTGTAGCATTCTTAGAATTGTAACAACTTGTTTATAAATCTGACTGTTAATTTTTTCTTCAAATAAGTACAAATAAATAAATTTAAAACCGTGAAAACATTCCAGATTTCGAAAGTGTGACGAACTAATGTTTTTCTTAAAAATTACACTGGCATACAAATTCAAATCAATCCTCCTTTTCTGGTGCAGTTGGACTCCCTTACACAAAAAATTATACTTAAAATTGTAATAAACGTTTTTCACCTGATTTCATGCCTGTTTAATTTTTATCTCTAGTTCTGATTAACTGATTTAATTCAGAATGATAGATATGGAGATAATGTAATATTAATAATCTGTAAAATTTAGTAGAGTACTGAAGAATTTTATTTTTTTTTATATTTTAAAAAACGGTTTGATACCCTGTAAACTTAGTATTCCTTGGAATCCACCACGGCTTGCAGCTTTTCGGGGGCCAAGTGGAGCGGCAACCCTGGTCAAACCGCTCTCGCGGCGAGAAATTGATAAATCGCAGCCAGCGTTTGTTAAGAAAAAATGTAAATTAAATTATAACTAGCGTCGCCAACAATGGGATTAAGTAAAACCCGGCCCCTGTGCTTAGTGCACCAGCTCTCACGCAATTAGCGTACCGCCTGAGCCCCTTGGCCCGCGATTCTCTGCGGGATCGGGCTGGTGCTGCCCGGTTTGTGCCCCTCCACCCGACCCCAAGTCGCCTCCTCCGGCGGGTGTCGCTGTAATGATATGTGCGCGGATCGGATCCCCCGAATGATCAGCGCTTCCAACTTAACGTCGCTTAATGGAGTTGTTGTTCTTGCTGGAAGGCCCATTTTAGGTGGCTTCGCAGATTGAATTAATCCACTGATTTATGTAAATTACACTAATTCGTATTACTCAATTGGTTATTCAATATTCATGGTCTGGCAGAGCAAGAACGGTTTTGTTTGCTCAAATGTTATTCTGCATATTGAATATTGGGCTTATACTGACTTCAAAGATGAGTCACATGACTGAGAAACATGACAACTAGCGTAACTAATGCCCATCCAAGCCAAAGAAACAAATACACTTCGCATTCTTTGTAACATATTGGGGATCCTATCAACACATCCTCTCTATATTTGTAATGTTTGTTTTTGAGCTAACAATTTGAAGCAACATAAGTACATTTAAACTTGAAACATTGGGGTTTTAGGCCACCTCATAGTCCTTCGATAGCTTATCCAGCACAGCCGGATTTTTGTTGGGCCAGTTCTTGATGGCACTGAAAATAGATTTAACCACTGAAAAGAAAGTTATGTTATACGTTTACTCATAAAGTAGATAGGCATATTGTTTCTAGTTCTTACCCTTTTTCTCCTCCGCTGACATGAACATGGCCAAAATGGTGAACTGATCATTTTTGCTGACCTCCTGAAGGACAGCAGCCGTGGTTGGCTCCTTATTTGGTACATAATATTCCTGAACGGTGCGCAACAGACCCGAAAATGTATCCGAATCGAAACCTGCTCCCAGGATCTTGCACAGATTCGACACATTAATGGATTTTAAATACTGGTACTTCTGAGGAGCACTAAGCTCCTTCCAGGTGACATGGAACTGCGCTGTACCCGTGGGCGCAGGCGGCACAGAGGGCTAAAAAAAATATTGGTTAGATACCAGTTTAGTTTTCGCTACAAGTGAACTCACATCCAACGGACTGGCTGGCATTTCGTTGTTCTTTAAATTTGGGTCGACCTTTTCAGTTTGAATTGAGTTGACTGTTGCTGCCTTGTCTTCTATGCTGGATTTTTCAGTTTTTTTTGTTGGGGAGACGGGACCCTGAACTTTGGGCACCTCGACTGCCACTTTAATGGGTGAACTTGTTACACTTTGCTTCTCGACTTCTGCCTTATTTTTTGTATCCTTGGACACCGCCTCGACTGGATCCTCTTTGGGTGAACTCTGTTTGGTTTCGTTCTCGACTTCTGCCTTATTTTTTGCATCCTTCTTAATTTCCTGGAATACCGCCTCGACTGGATCTGGTTTGGGTGAAGTCTGTTTGGAATCCTTCTTTGCTTCTTTGGGGGCCTCAACAATTGACTGAGCTTTGGGTGGACTGGGCTTTACTTGATCCTGCTTTGCATCCGCCTTCTTGACCTCCTCGAATGCGCCACAACTGCTATTGAAAATCTTGTCTATGTCCTCATCTGAGATGCGTAGTTTGTTGGTGTCATCGCTGCTTCCACGAGGAGATACCACATCCACAATGGGCACACGGCGCATAGCCTTTTTGGAGCGCTTATAAACTGGCTTCTCAAAGGGCAAGATGTCAATCAAGCCAGGACGATCGGGATTAAAGTTTGGTCCGCTTTTGGTGGCTAAAGGAATAATAAGGAATATAAGTAAGTATTTGGAAAGTTGTTTGTTAATTAACTTGTATTTTTAGTATTTGTAAATTTGTTTGTTAATTAACTAACATAAGCCATAGTTCTTTAATAAAAGTGATTAAATTAATGTTTTGTTAAAGTTACCAGGCTACCTATACGTAGTAATAATTATAATAGTTATTATTAGTAAAATAATTATTTTAACACAATAATAAGAATAAACCAATCATTCTTAATCAGATTTGTTCTTTAAAACCAAGCAGTAACAACAGTAAGTGAGCATTACTTTAACTATGCTCACCGTGCTTGCGCAGACGTTCGTTGATCCTGGCCAGGCTCGTTTTGGCTTCGATGTTCTTGGGCTCGATGGCCAGCACCGTGGTGCAATCCTTCAGGGCTTCCATATTGTTGCCCAAGGACTCGTTGGCCTGCATTCGCCGGTAGTAGGCCTTCACGCAGAGCTTATCCAGCGCAATGGCGGCCTCACAGTCCTCCACGCACATTTCGAAACTACAAGGACATGTGGGCTAAGTTAAGAAGGTTCTAGAATGTTCTAGGGTGGACCTACCGCTCCTGCTTGATGTAGCACAGGGCCCTGTTTATATAGTAAATAGGATCGTGGGGATAGGCGCCAATGGCCGCCGAGTAGGCTACAATGGCCTTGTCGTACTCCGCCTGCTTGACATAGGTATTGCCGCGATCCTTGATGTCGTTGGCCTTCTTGTGCTGCCTGGCCACAGGATCCAGGGGCAGATCCTGCTTCTCCGTGGGCGTGCTGGCCGCCGAGCTGCTGGGGCTCTCCTTCTCCGACTTCCCGTGACTGCGCACTGGCAGGTTCTGCAAGCAAAGGATTGTATTTCCCGAAATAATCAGGCCATTTCAAGCTCACCTTATTGGCGGCAGACGCCGGCGCCTTTTGCAGCTCCTTCTCCTTGCTCTTGATGTCCCGCTCCCAGGAGTACAGGTCCTTTACGGAGTTCTCGTAGTCCTTGGCATTCTGGCGCACCTGGCGCTGCAATTCGAAGGCCTTTTCTGCACCGCTCATGTTGCTTTCTTTGTCAATTAGTAATCAAAAAATATTGAATGCAATTTTTGTTATTTCTGTTGCTAGCGCTCACTAAAACGGTCTGGCAGCACTGCCTGGCTATCGATAGTTGCTGTTTCATTGGCCAGGGCTGCAAACTTGTTTTGGCTTGCTAACGGCGTTGCCAGGTCAAAAAGCCCTGGAAACAGCTGTTTTGTGTTTTTATATAGTTTGGAAATTTATAGCTCAAAATTATGGTTACTGACACAGATAAACCAAATTAATATTTACCTATATAACAATGCTGAGGCTGTACTTTTCGACCCGTTCAGGAGGTGGCTCCTATAGGCGTAAGTAAGGACTCGCGCTGGTTGCACTGTTGTTATGTAAAGTAAATATTTGCTCACTGCGCAGTTTTTCCCACGAAAAGCCCAAAAAACCGGAAACGCACTATGAAGTTTTGAATATACGCCACGATTGCAGCACCCAGGATGTCCGCAATGCCTTTGTCCAGCTCTCCAAATTGGTGGGTAACTTTCAGATTACTCGAAAACCTGTTTAATTAGGATATTCCTTTAGTATTATCCAGATGTCAAGAGCAATGCTGTGTGTCCCGAGAGAACAGCTCGATTTGTTCAGATTTCCGAGGCTTATAAGACCCTGATAAAACCGCAAAAGCGGCGGGATTACGACGACAGCCTGCTGTGGCAGCCAACCCGCTCGGATCGCAGTCCTGTGGGCGAAACCGTCAATCCCGGCCAACCGTGGGATGTGAAGCCCAACTATGATCCCAATCCAGGACCCTACTATGGCATCCGGGGTCTCAAGAGGGTCTCCAACTGGCAGGTGGCCCTGGTTTTAATGACCCTCGGAATTTTCGGAGCACTCTTTGGCTTCACCTCTGTTAGGTGAGTGTTTTACTTAAGGGGTTATCCCCATTTGCAGGGCCATCAAATTGGCTAGTTTCGGAATTTTTGTATTAAAAATATTGTGTAACTATGTATGTGATAAGTACATTTTCTTTTTTTCTGTTTTTTTTTGTTGTGGTGACCAATATTCTAAATCATTCTATACTCATAAATTTTATTTACATTTTCTTTATATTAAAATACATTCGAATCTTTACATAGTATCATCACTTAAAAACAAATTTTAATTAAAATAACTTAATTGAATTTTCACCTATGGCAAACATTTACAGGCACTCCTTTCACCTGAGTCGCCAGCTCCAGGACGAGATCTCCGCCGAGGCCAATTCCCACCATGCAGCCGTTGTGGCCGATGCCCAGAAATACGGCAACGAGGAGCAAGTGCGTCGCATGGTGGACCGCATGTCCCGGAGTCCCTTCAACCAGACGTCGGCTAAGTAGTCGGTCGACTTGCTTGATTGTTTTCGGCCAAATTAAACGTGAAAGCAGATAGATATTTTAAATACTTTTAGTTTTGGTTCAAGGCAAAGCAAAGCAAACGAGTTAGTGTTTTTGGCCAAAATGAAACAGTTTCGTTGGCCTTCGCAGGCGATTTGCAAACTGTGCAAACAAACAGGGAGCGACTACTTAAGCACTCCGGTGGCATCCATATGCTGTACATTGCCAGCGATCGTACTACCAACATGAAGTCAATTATTCGGATCGGCGGCCTCTGTCTCGTGGTCTTCGTCCTCAGCAACCTGGATGTTTTGAGGGCGCAGTATACTCCTTCCTCCTCCTCTCCGAGTACTTCTAGCCAAGGTAACCCCAAGCAGGTGTACGTATCGAATCTCACGTATACGGTTTCGAGGAAGATCCGTGTGGGCTCCACAACGGTCAGCAGCACCAGAAGCCGGAGTTCCAGGACCAATAGCAACCGGAAACTGAACGCCAAGAGGAGCCAGGCCAAACGCAGCCAGAGGGCGAACCGGAAGTCCGACAACCGGAAGTCGAACGCCCGCCGGGTCAGGGGTTAAACTCTCATCCAAGGCATTGTTTTTGTTTTAAGACAATTGGTTTTTATTTTGAGCTCGTTCTAAACACAAAACACTTAAGTTTACCGTCGCAACGGGCGAATTAAATTAGATAAATACGTAACTTGTACTGTTTGTTTATGCTACTCTGAATCGAAAGTGGAGACACTTGACATGGAACTAACCGGGAACCCGCCACCGAACTACAAACTAAAGAATCACATAGTACACATACAAAATCCAAATGCAGATCATCTACAGCTTTGTCTGAGCCGCCTTCGCGGTGGTCACCTCCTTGGCCATCACCTGGATGCCGACATGTGGAGCCGCCGGCTTGAAGATCACCTCCCCGTGGGGTTTATAATCGGCGAACTGCAGGCTGAACACCTCGTGGAAGCCCAGCTTCTCCATCACCCGGGCAGAATAGTGGCTGGAGCAGAGCACATGGTACACATTGATCCCGTTCTCCCTCATGTACTCGTATGCCCGCTCCGTCAGGCGACCGGCGATGCCCAGGCCGCGATAGTTGGTGTCCACCGACAGGATCTTGCCGTCCAAAATCAACTCCTCGTCGGGATAAATGTCGAAGATGTTGAACTTCTCCTCCACATGGTCCATCAGCGATAGGATCTTCTTGAATTTGGGATGATCGCAAGAATCGGCCGCCTTTTCGGGCACATCATCGGGGGACTGTTGGTAAATCAAAACAAAATTAGTCAGGAATATGTATGTATTACATTACATTACACTTGTCATTTGACTATTTCCAGAATTGACTTTGATAAAGCATACATCATATAGTCAGCAATAGGTATCATTACATTACATCATTGGAATAAATCCAAGTATTTCCTACTCAGTTTGCCTTTGATGTTTAACTATTGCGGTTTTTAGTCATTTTAAATAAATAAATTAATAAATCATAAATCATACATAACTAGTCAGGAATACGTATGTTATTTTATTACACTGGTGAAAAAACGTATTAAGTCCAAGTATTTCCTACGATTTTAAGTTATTTTAAATATATAAAAATATAACATTTGTCATTTGACTATTTTCGGAATTCATTTAAATATACTAAAATTTAATTTAAAAATTAACCAAATTAAATTTAAATACATTTTAAATGTACTACTATTCACATTCATTTAAATATTAACACATTAAATCACGGAATGCATTGCATTTTGAATTTAAATATGAAATATAACAATTTGGAGTCAATTAGCTGATACATTTTTTTTTACCACTCCATATTGTTTTATCAGTGTATAACTTTACTTACCGGACGTCTCATTAGTCCATTAAGGAACAGGCCTATAATTTCGCCCTTCTTGTTGACCGCCTTGTAGGAGCAGTTGTCGGTAAGTGGCTTCAGGGAATACTTCTCCAGCTCCTTGCACTCGCCAAGATCAAGAAACGTATTCAGGGGCTCATCCTGGGAAATGTTTTATAAAATTGTTAGATCAGCATTCTAGATTTCCAACCATTAAGCCACCAAATTGCTGATCAATCTGAAGATCTCTCAACTCAACAAATTACCAGCGCAATTGCGCGACACGATCGTGGAATTGATCAGCAATTCAAATGATTAATGCATGCGTGTGCTGAGGCGAGATTTTCTAATAATTTATGGAGACAGTTTGTGGATTGCGAACGGAACTCGATTTGCATATTGCCATTATAGCCGGAGGGAGGCGTTGGCCATTGAGGCGTGTCATGCATACAAATTCGCACATACTTTTTTTTACATTTAAATATAGGTTTTGATTATCCAATGGATGTTTGGTCTTTGGAGGGGGTGCCTTCTCATTGGCCGGCTTTGGACTAGAACCTGATCAAGGCAAGATCAAACGAGCATATATAATGGTTTCATTGGATCGTCAAGAGTCGTGATGCAAGACCAGCTGAAAATTAGCGTTAGCCGTGACATGGATCATGTCAAAAGACCTCACGACAGCCGAATACTTTGCTCCGAATTTCGAATTCCGAATTGCGAATAACAATTCCCGGGGATGGGGATTGTGATTGTGATTGGGAGAGTGAATTCCCCGCGATTAGTCAACGCATAACTTAATTAATTCAACTTTTAGTGTGCGAATTTCGAACTGAATTAAAGCCCAATTAAGCCGATCGCCGTGCTAATTGCAATTCGTTGGAACATTATTCAAATTCACCTTTGTGCTGCCTTTCGAATCCAGTTATTTGGCAGACATAATGGAAGATATAAATTCAGAACTCCCTAATCGCAAAGCCAGGTGTTCGTTCGGCTTGATTGGCTTTGGATTTTGTGATATGCAAACGAATCTAAAATTCCCCAGCGATTACAATACAATGAAGGCGATGGTGTATGGTGTATGTGGGTAATGTAGGAAATTAGAATCTTACTCACCTTAAAGAAAAAGGTCTTGAGCATGGCTATGACCGCCTCCCCATCCTCGGGTGTGATCAGTTCGATGGTATAGGGGCAGTCCTTATCGATGGGCTGCGTTGAGGCTTTTCCCGAAACACTTAAAGCGTCCTCCATTTTCTGTGTCAGCCGGGAAATCGGATATAAGTCGTTCAGCTGCAAATGCCCCGGCAGACAAAACAAATCGTTCAGTTATTATTATTATTATTATTGTGGCTGGGGCTGGGCATGAGTTTGAGGTGGAGGAAAGACGAGCGGCAGGCATATAGAAAACATTATTATTTATGGCTCTTAGATGAAAGGCGTTTTAATTTGTTTTGTATATTTTGTAGCACATGTAGCGACGCGACGCCATCCCCGTGCATTTTCATTTTCACTTCCAATTTCCACCGACTATTTATTTTTTTGAAATTTTGTATTTTGTTTTCATGTACGCCACCGACAGGAGCCATAAATTATACAACTGAAATTAAGGTCGCCGTCGTAGTGTACTCTAAAAACATTTAGCATTTGACTATCTGAACAGGAGGATTTTGTCATCATATTGTCGTGAGATGGGATTATCTTTTACTGCTTAATATAAACACTTTAATGACCTTAATATAGTTTGTTTATTATGTTATAATTGTCATAAATATTATTCATATGTATTAAAACATATTTAACAATAGATATTGTCTAAAGAGTATGGAACTTTTAATGAAATAAGTTTTAAGACTTGTTTATACAGCTGTTTTGGTAAAAATTTGGAAACTTAAACTAATATTTGCTTAAGTTTTAGGTCTCAAATCAATCTTAAATGGAATATTTTTATTTATGAGTTTTTGTAATATGTGCATAACTGCATAATTTCTTCCCAAGTGTTTATTTCTCCATTTTGCTTTGAGGATCATTAAAATCACGTTTCATGAACTTATGCCCCATAAATGCCAAGCACACTCGCAGACGGACCATAAAATCCATCCAGAAAATATTTGGAAAATTCGCACATGCCAAATTACAAAACAAGCTGCTTTGGCCTTTGAATTTTGTTTACTTCCACTTCTGACTTCAGGCGCGACCTCCTCTATTATCTATTATTGGATGCCCCACTGGTATTTATAGAGCTTTTCACTGCCACCCAAGGTGTGGGTGGTGGTTGGTCATTGGCGGTGGGTCAGGGTGTTTGGAGAGCTAAGATCGGTGATCTATAGCCACACTTACCCCACATCTGGAATCGAGCATTATGCTGGATATCAGCGACTGATCTGGCAATTTTTGCACTTCCATTTTAGCTTTAATGCTTTCTTTTGTTCTACGTTCTACGGCAAACAAATGTTTTTGGGGCCGAAGAAAAGGGGGTGGAGAATTGGGGATTGAGGAAAATTTATGGCAAATTTTTCCCTTCTTTCGGTTTTTTGTTGGCGCGCACGTTTTGCGATGTTTTGTTTATTTCGCAGCCGACGAATCTTTGTTTGTATTTGACGCTGTTTGGCTTTTAATTTGACTTTGCTTTGATAAACAGTAGAGTACACAGGCACACACACAATCCGCGAGCCTAAAACTCAGACGCGGCACAAGATTAATGATGAATGAATGCGATTTATGACCCGAGATCCTTTGGTCCTTCGCTTTGGGGTTGGGGGAAGTGGATTTGCCTGCGAGCAAACAATGAATGGCCAGACATCGGCCCCGTTTGCACTTTATATAGCCAGCGGATCGTGGCGAGAGAACACTCATATGTATATATACATATATATACGGATTCGATCTTAGCACCGAGCCTCGCACCGCCGGCTGTTTATTCGCGACTGAGAGAAGCGAAAAGCGCTGGATAAAGCTGAAGCCAACCGCCGGCGGTCGTTCGATCGCTTGGCTATATGGGTTATATGGCCATATCGCATCGTCTATTTGCTCAAATACTCGTATGCTCACATATCTCTGTCACAGAGAGGAAACGTGACTGCGACCGGTTGCCACTCTCTTTCGAGACCGATCGAGTTTACAGCCGTTTCCTGGACTTTCCTAGATGGGTCTTTCCCTTTCGCCACTTCCGCTGAGCTATATGCTTATAGCGCTGCGCTCTGCGGTCTGCGGTCACTGCTTCTTGACATTTTCCTCTTGCCGAATTAAACAAAAAAAAATATCAAAAAATATAAAAATAAAAAGCCACAAGCAAACAGGTTCGAAATTAGTGCACTGCTGTTGAGAGGCTTCAGATGTGCTAACTATCAAGGTCAGTTTGCCAGGGGACCAGTTGAAGGAGGAGCTCTCTTTTAACCCAGTTGTTCAACAGGAAGATCGTTATGAAAAGATAGCACGTACAATATTTACTTTCTCTAAGCAAACTGGATTTCTATATGAATTTTAATTAAGTTGTTGTAACTAGAAGCATGAGTTGGGAAATATATAAATTGTAATTCCTTTGAATATTGGTACATTAGTTCTTTTTGGATAAGATCCATGTGAGAAATCACTTTTACAATTTCCCAAACTTGGATGTTAATGTGTAAGTTTAAATGTATTTACAGATTTTCTTATGAAATTCCAAAGGTTTTATGACTCAATAAATAATAAAATTTTAATTTATAAATACAACCGCATATTTTAAGCTATTCAATGCTGTTCAATTTAAAGCCCTTTTTAAACAGTGATTTTACGTTTAATTACATTTCAAAAAAATTCTATAAAGTAACTGAAAAACTGCTGGAATTAAATGTGTGACTTGCTTATGAAATGGAATTATAAAACTATCAAATTAAAAGCGAATAAATTCATATAAGTCCCATTAGTCCCATTAATACCCCAATTAAAGCATTTACAAATTAAAATATGAAAAATATATGTCAAGATGCACACCCTCCTCTGCCACTTTCTCATTAAGGCCCACAGGGCGTATGAGTACTGCTACAACTTGGAATGTTTTGAATAGTACTGAGTAAACATACCAAAGGGGCACACCTCCTAAAAACTTAAGGCAATTAAAACCCACACGGCGTATGCGTACTATTCCGTCCGTGAATGATTTTCCCGCCGCAGTCCGGCCGAGAATCCCGTTCTGTTTTTGTTTACTTTACGCTCGCAGCTGTCGCATATATTTTTTTTTTTTTGGCCGTGCAAACGGGCAAAAACGGAGCGCACGCCGCTAGCTCAATTAATATGCGACAAAAGAAAGAAACACAAAAGCTATCGAGCTATGGCTGTGGCTATAGCCATTGTGGAGGTCTCTCACACTTTTACGTTTCAAAATCGGGGGATCCATCGGATCGGCGGGGCATATTTACATTCTTCGCGGTCTCAATCGGTTTGTTTAATTTGGCGCGCGCTCTCGATCGCCCATAATTATCATCTCTCCGATTCTTCCACATTATTATCACAGTATTATTCCGACTATTAACTCCCTTGATTGCCTAAAAAAATTCCCACAGATTTTAACATATTTTGTTTATGGATTGTGGCTTTGTGGCCCGCAATTAGCAGCCAAAAAATAAAATGCAAATTGTCACCAAAACTGTTTATCATGCACAATCGTAGGAAACTTTTCATGGATAATTTTGTTTACATTATTTTGGCTTATTATTTTAGTCAGCGGTTCACTCTGTCTGGTTTTTTTGTGGCTTTCTGCTCGGGAAACTCGTTTTCGGTCAGCTGATCTGGCCCACTCAACTGTGGAGTACTAAATTTATCTCAAAAGGTACAACAAAGTCGCGCCCCTTTTTAAAAGATTTCCTTTCTTTTCACGGGATGGGATGACTCAATTTTTGTCGTTTGGGTGCAGGTGCAATTTTTCGGTTTTATTTATAATTGCAACCACATTTGCGGCTGTATCCGGTGAGTGACTAAAACTTTATACGTCTCTTAATTAAGGAACAAGTGTTTATTTTTGATTTAATAGGTCCGCTTGCACTTCTGTATTTAAAATATTGATTCCCTCTTGCAGTTTCCATTTGGCGCCGTCATGCTCCTAATGATCCTCAATAAATAACTTGAACGTCGTCTAAAGTACGAGTTTATTTAGCTGCCAAAATTGTCGAACGGTGGCTGAAACCAGTTTGCAACTTGTGTGGGGTCTGTGGCATTATGCACACCGATATCGAACTAATTGACAGTTACAAATGTTTTACGACATCATAACTTACTTATACGCATAAGTTAAATAGTTGGTCGACCCCCCGTAATTATTCAGTCAACAGTAAAGAAATAAATTAAAGTTTAAGCCAATAAAAAGTACATTGTGTATTTAATTTGTACGTTGTTCAGTTTTAATTTCTTAACAGAAATGACAGCAATAAATCTGTTCTATAGAAAGTCATTTGTTTACCATTTTTGTTTGTGAAAAATTCTCAGGTTTGATTTGAATTTATTCGGCAATATGTGGGATTTAATTATTTTTTCGGTAAACTAAATGCTAATTTAAGGGGTAAAAAGAGTCATACTTTTATTTATTATTTTAGTATTTATTTATTAATATTTTACCTTTCTTGGACCCACTGTCATCCTGCATAAATGATTAGGAATTCAAGCGCGATTAACGAAATGACAACAATAAAATTGTTTTATAGAAAGTCATTTGTTTAGAATGTTTCTGGTGAGAAATTCTCAGGTTTGATTTGAACTTGTTCTGCAGTATATGGGATTTAATGAGTTTTAAGGTTTTTTTCAAATAAAAGGCTACGTTTTCATTTCTCTCTATTTTAGTGTCCACTGTAAACCTGCAAGAGTGATATGATATTCTAGCGCGATTAACGACTTCAAAGTGCTCAAAGTGAGCGCCGTCATCGCCTCGTTGCGATTTTGTTTGCATTTGGACAATTAAAATCACATTAACGCCGTTTAAGTGAGCATTGAGATGGCTGGCAATTTGTAAATACAATCAAAATGATTGAACGTTTTGCCAAACGCTCGAAAGCAATGAAATGCTTTGATTTTATCTCTTGGCTTATCTTCAGCGAAAAACTTATTTACCTGTCTTGTCTTATTAACTGATCCAAAGTTAATTATTGTTAACTTTCCACAAGAACTATATTTAACTTGAAGTAGATCAAACGTTTAGTTTAAACTCGTTCAGACCAAGGCCGCATGCCATTTTACATCAGGTGTCAGCACTTGGGTCATTTATCAATATTAATTGATTAGTAAAGCATGTATTTCACAATTATTTAAGGAACACGTCAAAGCGATTAAGATTTCATATCATAGAGTGGGCGTCCTCCTATTAATTTAAATGCTAACTAAGCAACGAATACAGGTAGATTTTTCAAAGTCTACTGGTGTTTAATACCGTGCAACTTTACAAGCTGCAATTATATAGATTCTATTAAATTAATATTAATTTATTATCTTCCTGATCTCTTTAAAACATTTAATTGCGATCTAAATTGAACATGCATTTTATCATCGTTAGAAGGTAAAGCTTAAATCGAAATATGATTTAAGGAATCGCTTAGAAATAAAGGTTTAAAATATGATTTCACATGTAATCAGACGTACAATTACAAAAGGGCTTTAATAAAATCTAGTTAGCTGTTTACTGTATAACCTCCTTTTAAATATTATATGTTATGTGTAGTCTATCAAAAGTTTCTATAGCAAATACGAGTATACATCTTTTAAATGCAAATTATCCTGTCAAACCAAAGGTAAACTTCTTGGAAATATGATTTTAATTAATTTAATAATTGTTGAGTATAGATTGTTTTAGTTTAGATATGTTGTAAGACTTACACGTGTAAGAACCAATTAGAATATGCAAATATTTCTAGTAATTCATAATAGTATTTTTCACCCCCTGGACTGAACTGTGTGACGTACAATTAGTGACTGCTGTCATATAAATAACGACTTTTCATTTGCATTCGCCATAAATCATTGGGATCGTTGCACGTTATGCTGGCTTTGTAATCGGTACAAAACCGTTTGGAATAGTTCGGGTGTTTGAGCCATAAACTTGGCAGGTCTGTCACCAGCTTTTCCGACAGTCGCCACAAGCCGGAATTGATTTCCTACGGCGACGCCTTAATCGAATGGCCCACGGCCAAAACCCAAAGTGTGGACGGTGAACGGTGGACGGTGGAGTGTGGAGCTGGGCAATTTCGTGACTGGAAATCGAAAGCCCACATCCGATATGCAAGTGCAGCTGGAGGGGTTCGAGACATGACATTGAAACTTTGATTCAGCCTTAGAACTTCTAGTCTAAAGCCGCTGAAGTCGCTAAAGCCGCCTAATCGAATTAGCCAAACCACCACCCTCCACTTGGATAGTAACCAGCTCCGGTTGTCTGTCTGTCCGGATTCGGGTTCGTGGGTGGTGCCAGTTGGTTAAAAGTTTTATAAACCTTCGCTGGTACAAAGGGGCATGCTCGCCTCGGACTTGAAATACTCAACAAAACAGTACAAATGGGTTGTATATCGTCTCATTATGGGGAAGACTTGTTCAAATCTTATTATGCTTAATAAATATCATAAAACACACAAGATTGGCTATTAAACATATGTATATAGCATATGAACAAATTATTTCCACACATGATTAAAGTATTATTACTAAGACTTGAATTTAATTAAACATTTATATTGTCTTGTTCATATACTATTCCTATTTTTGTATATTATATAATATTGTAAATAAATAAATTTTTACTTGTGTGCTATTTGTTTTGTTATATGATATCGTTCTCCGTTTTGAATAAAATTTAAAGCATTATTGGTTTGTTTTTATTATGTCATAAAACTTAGAAACAATAACTTTAATTAATATTGTTTTTGGTTGTTCAAAATGTAATCTATCAATCAATATTATAATTATTTATTTAAGAGTTAATATTCTTAAGCAAATTAAATTTTGATTTTTGTTTCGAATCGTACAAGTTGCAAGATATATTTTACATTTTATGTTGTTTGTTGATAATTTTTGCCTACAATTTTTTACGTATTATTAATTATTAATTTTTAGTTATAGTTATTTCTCATTAAATAAGGACAAATAAGGCATACTTTTGGGGCTATCCCGAAGCTCAGTTGCAATTGCTAAGTAAAAAGTAGTCGTTGCGTTGACTTCAAACGCTTAAATCCGCTTCTTGTGCTGGCTAACGTTGCATTCTAAACACATTAAAATTAATCTGCTCTTATCTGAACAAAGTGCACGAGTGGTAAACACAACACACAGTTTGAGCGAGTGAAACGGAAACGAACCGAATTGTTTATCGGGTTATGTTACTTGCACCAGCACTTCGAGTGCTTTGGCCATTTGAGCATTTCAATTCAATGCAAATGGCTGGCTTAATTGAACAGCGGATATGCAGCGTATGCGATGCATTTCATTTACATAAACGAGCTGGCACCCCAACTAAGTTCCATCTGCAAATTACCCATTTAAGTTGTAAATTGCATTTTGCCCATTCCCACAAGCAAACTTCATTTAAATTCATAACAGGCCCGGGCAATTTCCTCGCCCTGAATTTCCATTTCCAATCGCATTTGGCTGGTCACAGACGAAAAGGATGTCTGAAGCGCCAGTCCACATTCCCAACCAATTCAATCTGGGCTAGTTACCATTGAAATGCAAAAACCTCAGCAACCCGTCTGATAATTTCTGCCAACTGCCAGGACAAAAAGCTGGGAAAAATCATGGGTGGGAGTAGAGAATCTGCTGCTGTTGCAAGCAACAGTGAACAATAAACTCTGGCATCCTCTAATCTGGCTGGCACATACATTTCCCTCGTTTTTTTCTGCTTTGTTTTTTGTATTCACCAAGGCAACGGATGCAATGACAACGACACATTGCGCATTCGCCGTGTGCGCCATGCTGAACACACACTGAGAAATACGTTTTGATCAAACACTTGTCGCTTATCAATTTGAATCTTTTCTAGGTAACTCTTTATTGTCGCATAACGTATTATCAATTAGCTTATCAAAAATATATTTTCAGGGGGTTAATCATATCTTTAGATAGAAAATACTGATACTCTTCTATAGGTAACTATTTATTGTGACATAAAATAACAATCGTATTCTCAACTTGCTTATCAAAACTGATACTAGGGTTACCTAACTCTTGATTGGGACATAACATGACAATCGTAAGTGGGGCTAATCAAATTTGTAGGCAGAATATATTGATACTTTTCTATGTAACTTTTGATTCGTTTATAAAAAAAATATTTTAACTATTTAATTTTTATATGAAGTTTCTAATTGAAATCTTCATCTGAATTATTTCAAATTCAAAATTCGAAATAGTAAAGCCTTGACTAGTTTAGCGTGCTTAAAAATTTTATAAAATTATATGTATACGTTGTAGCAAAAGATAAATATCTAAGTCTCGTTGTTTTATTCGTTTCAAATGATTTTAATTATCTAGATATTTCAATGACATAACTGATATAGTATTTAAAAATGTTCTAAAAAAAGCTAAGCTTTCAAGAGATTTTAGTAACAGGCTCTGAAAGCTGATTTAATACTTACAAATTTCTTAAACTTATTTCAGCTTAATATTGATTATTTATTATTATTAATTAAAAAACTGAATTAATTTAATGGCCCACAAATTGGGGTTTAAATATTTTAAAGAAAATCTCTATTGTTTTGAATTTGTATTCATTTTCATATATATTTTTGCCTGTGCAGAATACGGCACATACGGCATCGCAAATTGCTGGCAGGAAGCCAAGCGAAAGCCGTGCACCAGTGGGCATCATCATCATCATCACCACTGTGATTATCCTGCTATTTTGCCATCCTGCAGGAGGAGCAGCAGCATCCTCATTATGGCCATTGCCGCTCGGCTGCCTGGAGCAACAGAAGCGGCAAATTCAACGGCAGCAACGAAGGCAACGAAGGCAACAAGCTGACACTGTGACAATGTTGGCGCCATTTTGCTGTTTGTCTTTCCTCTTGTAATAAAACGACATCCTCCAGCCAGTTGGGTAATGGGATTGGGATTGGGATTGGCAGTGGGCTGATGGTGACTGTGACTCTTTGCCCGGCTGAAGGGTGTTTTAAATACTTCAGAGACGACGGGTCCTTCAGTCCTTCACAACGTAATCATCGTGAAAAGGCTTTTGTATGGCACGTAGTCGGAGGACGCTTTGTCAGTTTTGCCGGGGCGGCGTCTCTGTTGTCAGCACTTTGCTCGACTTTTGTTGACAGATTGATTTAGATGTGTTTTCATTGTTATTGTTTGGCCGGAGGGTCCTTTAAAGAAACCCGAGGAGTTGGCTTGTCCTTTTCGGCGCTGATTTTTGGGGGGGCATCATCGTCGCTTGAAGAGGCAACAAACAACATTTTAGCCTAATTGGTTGGCTCTTAAAGCGCTTTGACTAATTGACAAAAGGCTTTTCCCCGGGCTTACGGACTTAATGAACGTTCTGAATGGTTCCGACTCTGGTCCTGAAATATTCATGCACATTCATTTATTTAATTGAATGAGAAACGGCCCTCCATAACTCAGCCAGCGAGCACGAAAAGAAATCTGGTGGTCAGGCAGGAAAATGGGAAAACTTTTCTGTCTTTGGTGCATTTAAATCACGAAAATCTGTGCTGTAACCAATCCTTCGGCCAGAGTTTTTCGCAATTTACTCTTTGCTTGTTTGCTCTGCAGGGTCATTTACAGTCCAGCTTGGCTAACTTTAATTTTCAGCTTATTAAGTGGATTAAAAATATATTCATACTTATTTTTATCTTAATGAATTTGACTTTAGTTAAGAGCTATAGATCCACTAAATTATATTTTTTTAGGCTGGAGAATTTAAGAGCAAAAGAATTTGAAAAAATTAAGATTCCATCAGGAACTTAAGAGAGTAAATATTTTTATTGAAAGTAGTTGTATCCGAATAATGTCATAACTACAGAACTTTATTTATAAAATTAAAATAAAATATACCCAATTTTGAAAATTACATTCAATTTCTGGCCGAAGGTTCAACCCCTTTTAAGTTCGACTTATCGAAGTTCGCTTGTAATTAAATCCAATTAAATGGGCTGAGGTTTCTGTAACAAGTCGGGCGTCCAAAGCGCTCAGTCAGCTTAATTGGAGCGTATTATAAAGCCACAAAAACCCGCACGGCAGGAGCTTCAAATGGAATGAAATCCAATCAAATCGATACAAAATACTGTATAAAAGTTAAAGGTCGGGGCAGCCAGCCAGAATCCTGTTGCCCGATGCCAGGAATTTCTGTTATTTCTCTTCTCTTTTCTGCCTGCGGCATTGCTCATACGCAACGTTGCCCCCAAATCAATTGAAATAAATAGGATACACATGGTCCTGCCTGTGTGAGAGTGTGTGTGTGAGAGTGTGCTTTGTGGAAAGACGTTGTTTTCCACATATTTGTTTTTTCCTCCAGCTACCAAGGACTGTGATTTTCATTGCCCGTTTGCTGTTTCCTTGTATTATACTTATTTGTCTGCTTGTTATTGGCATCTCAGTCATGAGGTGGACTTTTGTGTCAAGCCAAGCGGCTTGTGTTTGTTTCTAAGCTCACTTATATTTTCAACAAATTGTATAAGAATTTTTATTTCTTATTGTGTTTTCTCTGTTTTCTGAACTCTGCAACATAACTAAACCTGTATATATTTTCTTTTCCTTTAATTTCAAAAAATCTATGGGAATGACTGTTGTTCAACCAATTTGGACCTCCAAGTGACTAAGCATTTGGAGTTTGCTAAGGACCAAACCATCCACCGGTCAATAAAGATCAAAACTTGACAGAACGGACTAGAGACTGGTTGCATTGACCAGGTATCGGTATCGGTCTAAACCTTCAGGCTAAGTTTCGGCTAAGGCCATTGTCCTCCCCATGTTAAACTGGAGAATAACTTGCTTGTGTTTCATCTCCTAAAAGGGTTCAAATTTGCATAACAAAGGCGCTAAGGAGGAAGCTGGGGGTTAAGTGCCACAATTATGTCGCAAATCGCGTGTTGTTTCAGGACACGGGAGTGCCGATACAGAGATCGCTTGCTTGATCACACGAACCGTCTGGCTAGACGTCTTAATACACCATTGGGTCGTCGACTTGTGGATTTTTGCATTATAAAATCATCTTATTATAATACTTAAGGTGCCCAGAAGAGAGAGCACCTTATACCCGAGTTTTTTGGGACCTTTGGATCCTTGCACACACGTTAATAAGGACTATTCTCGTGTGACGTGTAAAATTGCCTTCTGCAATTATTATCAAAAAAAAAAAAATAAAAACAGCTTAGTCGTGCGTGTAGACCACGATTAAATTTGGTCAATAGTCACGACCCACGGTCAGCGATTGAAAGCCTTTAAAGGGGCGCCGAGTCCACCAAGTTTGCCTTGGCAACGGGTTAAGTTACAAACATATTTCCGTATCGATGTGGAAAACTATACTTCTGCGTAGCACTATCTTAAGCACATATTACTGGAAACTATTGCCCGATTTGATAAGAAGGATGGTCTGTTTGTTCAATGCGATAAGAGAAATGTCTTATCAGAATTCCCAACCTTTAAAAAACAAATTTATGTCTGGCATACAACTTTGTGATTAAAACGTGTAGTCTCTCGCAACAAATGAGGGAAAATTTGCACAAAATTGATATAAGTACTTATTCCTTTACCTACTCTTTACAAATATTTTGAAAGCAGTGCTCTGCACATGTTGATGTAAACATTTGTATTTCTATAGGTTTTCACACAGTTCGTCAATTTGAATAATTTGATTTGGTCACTTGCCAAATAGTCGCCTCTTAGGCGCTTAAGTTTTCGCTGTTCACATTTAATTAGGACGTGTAGGCCGTTGGGAAACACTACGGACAGATGTCCGACAAATACGAGTATATATAGTTTATAGTGAGTTGTTCGTGTTTTATTCTGGCCGAACTTGAAATGGAAAACATTTGGCGGCAAAGTAAATGTCAACGCAGGGGGTTCTATAATTAAAATCGAACATAAAAATGTATTTTCGTCGGCAACTTACGCGTGAAATTGGCTAATAAGTGGGCCCTAAAACGCCGCCTTCTTTGATTTCGGTTGTTTGCTGTTATTTGTTGCAGACCGTCGAAATTTATGTTCGAGATTTGCGCCCGTTTCGTTCCGATTCGCCCGACCAAATGAACCGTTAGCACGTTTTTGAACAAATTCAGCTTTTACAGGCTTTCAAAAAGTATATATATGTATCGAAATATTATAAGAACAGAATTTCTCGTGCTTTTAGGGCCTACGCTGTTGGGAATGCGATGATTTTCGTGATATTTTTTAATGGCAAGCGACGACACATTGAAATGCATTGAGCAAATGAACGTTGCTTAAATAGTTCGCCGGTCGAACTCAAACTCAAACTCAGTCGCTTCCAATCTCTCTCCCAATCTGTTTTGCTCATTCATTGAGTGGATTTTAGTTCCTTGAGCTCCAAAGTTCTCTCTGCAGAGCACTCAATGTCAACAGCGGATTTGGTCAAATCAAATAATAAAGTATATGAAGTACCTAAAAGCATTTACAAAATTTTTATTTTATTCTGATTTGAATATAAATTATATCTCAACAAATAAAATTCAAGGGTGCCACAGAAATCACAAGTGATTTAAAGTCGCCTATTAAACTGCATAAAAGTATGCAACAGTAAAAATAAAATCCTTATGTTATTTCTATTAAAACAGTGGCGGATATACCAACAGTAAATTAACATAAGTGCTCAGCGAATTAACAATTGAGTAAAAACGCGATAAATTAGAGAGGTTTTGGAGCCGAGGGAGAGAAAGATAACAATTTGGGGAGAGAGAGCGAGTGAAAACGGGGACTCTGTTGTAAACAAACCAATCCAACCCCTCGATTTCAGTTTCCACTCGCATTTTTGATACTTGTAACACTCGGCTGGGTGGACAACCCCAAAATCCGTGGGGCGGGCGCTCAGTGATTTCGGAGTGGAAATGCGGAGTGAAAGCGTGAGCGAGCTTTTCCGTTTGCGATAACAGCGGTCGCAAATGCGCTTGATAAGATAGTACATTTTTGTTTTAAGTTTAATCAAGGCGAACATAAGTATGTGTGTTTTTGAAAGAAACAAGGCGTCTACTCCGACCCGGCTTTAATCAGCTGCGTTACTGTTCTGTGGGTTTTGAAAAACGCTGGCTTGCAGTCTCAGTCACTTGGTTTAGTTAATGAGCCAACCGCCAGTCCAATGAACTGCGTGGGTTATTCAGTTTTCCTGTTTATTTCCATTTTCACCTGACTCAGCATTTGAACTTTAAAAAATGTATAACGTCTCTGTGCTGTTAATGATAACAGTGCACTTTTAAATTAGCCAGGGCTGCAAGCTGCTTTACGATGTGCCGCGCAAATAAAAGACCCCAGCTTTCTAGCCCTGTTATAAAAATGGAATCTTCTTTTTTAATGAAATGTGTACTATGTATTAGCGGTATTATCTATAAAGTTATTTGCTGTGGAAGATTTCTTTGATCTTTCTTTAAATTCTATAATTGTAACGTCTTTGCGCTGTTTAAAATAACAGTATAGTGCTGCAAAATACTTTAAGACTTGGCGCGAAAAGAAAAATACCAAAATCATTTAAACTTTATTTTTTCTTTATTACTGTTGATAATATAAATCTGAGGTTTTACCATCGAATTACTTTTCTAAGCCTTAAAAAAACTTAAAAAGTTAATTAACCAAATGGAGACATATATTTGGTATACAGCTGTATGTTTGGTACGCCAAGGCATGCCTTTACGTTTGACATTTGGTCACACTAAAAGTTACATATGTTTATTCATAAAAGGGTATAACTTTTATAAATAAAAGAATATTTGTGGCGAGTCGAGCCACAGGTTAAAGACCTGTAGAGTACAGATATATAGTAGCTATAGAGATCGGACTTGGCTGGGCAGGAAACAAGCGGGCAATATGAACGGAAGGTGAGGCATGCGGCACCGGCAAATGTATCTATGGAGTAAATACATATGTATATTTGAATCCCCCAGTAGCGTTGCGGAGCCTCCGGATTTCCAGGCGGCCACTGCAGCAGCGGCGGCAGCTGCTGCCAGGGCCAGCAGCTCGGAGCAGGACGAGTGGAGCGCCAGCGAGTGCGGATTTCTCGACCCGGAGGTGCAGCGCACCATGAGGAGCGGCAGTGCCGCCGAGGACATCACCCAGTACCCGATGCACGGCTGGGTGGACGTCACCCGGGAGTTCCACGACGCCTGCGCGGAGCTGCAGCCCGGTGAACTGGCCCAGGACATGCTCTTCGGCCTGTTCGAGGCCATGTCGGCCATAGAGATCATGGACCCCAAGATGGACGTGGGCATGGGCTTCGACAAGCAGGATCTGCCGCCGCCCTCCTTCGAGGCAGCCATTGCAGTGAGATTCCCATCTATAAAACACCATCGCATCTAAGTCTAATCCATGGATTCATTACAGACCGGCGCCATCAAACTGGACGATCTCACGCCCTCCGAACTGATCGGCATCTTTGATGCCCTGTTCTCCTGCCTGGTGTCCTGGCTGGAGGGCAACTCCATGGACCAGGTGCTCTTCACCTGCCTCTACCTGCACGCTCCGTCGCAGATCAAGGATAAAGCGCTGCGCGTCTTCTGCACGGCCGTCCGCAATCTCATTGTGGTCATCAAGAACATCATTGCCGTGGCCGCCGTCAACGAGGAGGAGGACTTCCAGTTGTACGGCAACTCGGCCCTGCTGGCCGCGGAGAAGGCCCAGCCAGCCGCCGTCTACAGTTCGCTCAAGGAGGTGGAGGACCAGCTGGTGCGCAAGTGCAAGAACCTCACGACGGCCACCGAGGACTGGATGGCCGTGGTGCACCGGCTGCGCTTCATGCGCCACCTCTTCCAGGTCATCTATCACGTGGAGCAGATGGCCAGCAACGACACCGTCGACGACAAGGTGGACATCTACAAAATCCTGCTCGTGGCCTCGGAAATGCTGCCGGGCATAAGGAACACCCTGGATCGTGGCACCCAACCCGAGAAGGGCTGTAAGTTTTGCTCCTCCATAACAAGCTTCTATAACTTTATCTAACAGTATTCCACCGAATTAACAGCTGAAGCACCCAATCCCATGGGCTTTTCGCCACGCATCCACGACCGCAGCCAACCGCCTGCCTTTCCGCGCAGCATCAAGATCAGGGATCGTCCGGCCAGCTATCAGTTCCTGGAGGAGATGATTTCGCGCTTCAAGTACGCCTGCAAAGTCTCCAAGCACAAGGATTACTATTCGGCGCTGGTAGGTCTTATCTGGCACAACAATAGAAAGCTTTTAATAAACGATTCCCTTTCGTAGAACTTTTTCATCGAGTACAGCAAGAAGTCGGGCCAGTGCATCCTGTCCAGAAGCGTGCTGCAGAGCCTGTTCAGCGCCAACATGCGCATGGCACACGGAAAGCTGCCCATGAAGCAATTCCTTCGCTACTCGGTGCAGGTCTTCAACTCGCCACCCGTGCTGAATGCCAAGCATCCGGTGGCCGCCGATCCCAAGGTGCAGCAGCACCTGGAGAACTTCTTCCGCTACTGCATCAACATGAACACCTTCACCCAGTTCATCCGCATCTGCGGCTTCAATCGCGCCCGTCAACGCGACAAGCTGGCGCGCCTAATTGAGAACTTCGACACCATCCAGGTGGATGCGGCGCGGCTGGACTCGCTGATGAACCAACTGGCCGCCGAGCGGGCCATGGAGGGCAACGAACCGTGGGCCACCGCCCTGAAGCACAGCACCCACTTCTCCACGTGGGTGCTGTACAATTGCTTCCGTGCCATGCTGATCTTCCTGATGTCGGGCTTCGAGCTGGAGCTGTATGCCGTGCACGAGTTCCTTTACATCTACTGGTATCCGTACGAGTTCCTCATCGGCTTCCTGGTCTCCGCCCTGACACGCACGGAGAACATCCTGCTGGCCCAGGAGGAGTACGCCGAGCACCAGAGCAAAATCCAGTCCAGCGCCGGCGGCGGCGGTGGTGGTGGTGGTGGAGCGGCCAAGAGCCGCAAGGCGGCCAAGCCAAAGAAGAACAAGAAGCAGCAGCGACCCTACCGCGCCGAGATCGTCTTCTACCACGCCCTGCTCAGCCTCTGCGGCGGCATGTACAAGGCCATGGGCGCCCTCACCAAAGACGGCCGCGTGCGCCTGCCGCTCTCCCAGTTCGACAACGAGGAGATCCGCTACAATCGTCGCTTCCTGCCCTTCGCCACGCTCACTAGTCCGCCGCCCGTCTCGTACGCGGAGTTCAAGAACATCCGGGAGCACACGATGCGATACAGCGTCGAGGATCTCTACACCCATGCGGCCAAGCACTTTGACCAGGCACGCAATGTCCTCGAAAGTATTCAGAATCCCGACCAGGAGGTGGCTTAACTAAGCACATGATGTAATGATTAGCTACTAAAGTGCCTTTCTTTCAGATGCTGGATCTGCTGCAAATAGCGCGGACCAACTTTGTGGTGATGAATGTGCTGGCCCGCGGCCACCAGAAGGAAGTGAAGCGCCAGCCCGAGTTTGACTTCTCCAAGCACAGCTACTTCCCCATCATCAAGCTGAAGTAGAGACGCTTGCGTGTTCGTGTGTTCCGTAATTGACAAGAATAAAATTGATGTGTATGCATTTTAATGTCAACTCTGCTCCACCTCCGCCACAATGTCCTGCTTGATGAGCACCTCCTCCGCGTAGCCCTCGATGGGACAGCTCTTGGCGCAGGTGTAGACCGCCAGAACGCCCCAGTCGAGGCTGTCGTCTTCGAGCAGCGTCAGCGTTTGCGGCATGATCTGGAACTCAAACTGGCGGGCTCCTCCGCAATGGCCGCAATTGGGCAGCTCCTTCAGCTGATCCTCCACCGTCTGGGCGGTGTTGGCGATCCACAGGGGCTGGCCACCGCGCTTGTAGCGCACAATCTGATCGGGCTCCGCTGCCGTTTGCTTTTTGAACTGACCGAAGGTCTTGTCGTCGGCGCTTGCCGTGTTTCCAAAGTATTTGTCCATCTCAGCCTCGGAGACGTTGCTCAGATCGCCCGTCTGTCCACTGGCCTCCAGTTCGTGGAACTCGGCCAAGCGAGTCTCATCGTCTTTGTCATCCTCACCAGATTCCATGGGATTGCTGTCCATGACAATCTCGAATTCCGGGAAAACGATTTGGCTTAGAGGTGTGGGAGTAGAGCCAACCGATGCTCCGCAGTGTGGCTTGTGCTGTGGCCAGTGCATCCGCTGGTGCTCCGCGGAGCAGTAGTGGATGGCCTTGCATTTGCTGCAGGCGTGTGGAGCGTGGCAACCGCAGGCGGCACACAGTTTCTTCAGGCAGGCGATGGCAGGCTGAAAAGCAGGGATTGAGGTTAGTTGAAGCTTTGACAATGTAACTGCTGTTCCTACCAAAGGATCTCCCACGTCGCTCGGCTCCTCCTCCGAAAAGAACTTGTTTTTCTGCGGCAACTGCGACCTCAGCACTGTGAAATTACTGAAAAAGAGGGTATAAATTAAGAGGGCCTAATCAATCACAAGAGCTGGACAGAATTACTCTGCACTCTGGGCCACCTGGCAGTCGGGATTCCTGCAGAGGAACACATAGATCGAGCGGTGAAAGTTAAACTCATCCTCGAAGGGAGCGTAGAGTTGGGCCAGGAAGGATTTGGGTGCCTGGCACTTGCTGCACTGCAGCTGCGATGTGGCCGGCAGATGCTCCAGTTCCAGCCAGGCGGGCTGCCCACCCAGCTTGCTGGGAAAGTATCGGTTACTCAGCCAAGCGGCGTCGTCGCTTTTTTCCGCGAATCCCAAATCAATTTCCATTTCTTATAAACTCGTGTTCGGTGTGACCGCATCTGAACCGCCATAAAAGGACACGTTAAATAAAAATATACTAAAATAAATATACCTACCTATGTTGGTATATTTAGTATTGGTACTAATTTACTTTTTAGTATCGTGGCGCACATCCAGTGATTTGTTCAAGTGTTATTTAAATTTTGATAAAAATATTTACTAATATTAAATTTGTATATGATAATAAAAAATATAATTGTTACAGTCGCACTAATCTTTAATCTTTTAAAAGCTTCACAATAAAAAATATATCATTCAATCATATTTTTATAAATGTATGTTATAAGGGAAAGTATCATGTATGTATTGGTATGGCATGGTATTTTTCGAAAACGTTTTTTGTCGCCATTTACTAGAAATTTATCCACAACCACCACAGAACACTTAATTATATATTTTCGTGCTTTAAATGTACAAAAATTTCTTGCCCGCAGTTTTGTTCAAAGTTCGAAATTCAAAATCGATTTTGTAGCGGCAATGTTGAATTGTTGTTTTCTTAACATTCCTATGTTATTGGACAGCGCTGCGGCAGAGTAGAGATGTGAAACCATCGATTTCGCCCCGCCAAACATCGATAAGTCCGATGTTTTGAAAACATCGATGAAATCGATGTTGACATCGATGTTTCTCCACCACTATCAAAAGTTCTCCGAGCTGATTTAACTGATTTAATTTCTGTTTTATTTACCATTGTGATAAACGCGTGTGAAAAAACAAAGACTTTCCAATTAACTGCGGGCACATCCGATGCCCGTGCGAAAGTGCGAGTAACGAAAAACGAGCGGAAAAACGAGTTTTGATTTGATTTTGTATTTGATTGTGAAAGCGCAGCAAGATTTGTCAACGCAAACAAGCAAGAAGCAGAGCTCACGGAATAGCGTAATATTTGTTAGTAATAATAGCATCAAAAACAACAACATCGCGGAAGCAGAATCCGACTTATCTCGCTGCCCGTTTCCGTCGGAGGGCTAAAAATAAAACCACCCACGCTCCCCCGCCCACAAGCCACCAAATCGCCAACCCCAACACCCCGCCCACAAGCCACCCACACCCACGCACAAATTTGGAGAGGTGAACTTGTGTTGACTTTTCCAGCACGCGGACTTTTCCGGAGGAAAATGCAAAAATGAGAGTTCGAGCAACCAGCAGACAACTGGGAATTTGCGTAAGTTTAAAGCGGATACTTCCTGGTTTTGGATTACAGGGTATCAGTGCGTTGCTTTGTGAGTGAGTGAGCCAAAAAGGTTCACTACATAAACCACTTTGCTCGGTTATTCTATAAAGAAGTGAGCAAATAAACAATTAAGCAAGTGAACAAAGTTACAAGTGAACCAGTGAACAACAAGGCTAATTTAAAGAAAGCACAGAAAGAAAGATTTCATTTAAATTTAAAAGAAAATTATATATAACATATGTATATATTATGTATATACAAGTATATAAATAAAATAACAATAAATGGATAAAAAATGAAGACTATTAAACATGATAATATTAAAAGTATAGGAAGGAAGGCTAAGCAGCCTGTTTTTCTTACTAATTTTAGGCCATCAGACCATTCTACTTCAACAAGTGTAGAATTCCTCTCGATTCAACATTTTATAGACCTTTTTAAATACACCTTCTGGGGGGATACGTTTCTGGTTCATTATACCATGTGATGGGTATTTTCACTTCGAAACCCCAAATTAAAATTTTTGCTTGCCTTCTGCCTGCCAAAGAGCCGGGTGAGCTTTTATTTGCTAAATTTAGTGCCGCCTTGCTGAAAATAAGAATGGGAGCACCCTGCCATCGGTTGCCGGTAGGCAGACACATACATATGTATATAGTATAATCGCCCATAATGGCCAGTATATATAGCGTATCGCTGGCCAGGGCAGATGACTCGGCCAGCTGAAACTGTTGCATGGATGGTTTATCCTGTCCTCTTGGCCAATCGATACTTTCAGAGCAGAGCAAAGCAAAGCAGAGCTGAGCAGAGCAGAGCCTCAGTGCAAACTTTGGACTCCTGCCTAAATCAATAAACGCCTCAAATCCCTGCCATATTGCCATATTGCGTCCATTGTAATGTCAGCACACATTCTCGGCCCAATCCAAAGGCATTTACACTCGGCTGCAGGCATTTATGAGTCCACTCTGCGGAATCGTCTGACAGGAGCGGCAATAAATATTGAAAATTCAATTACCCGTCATCCAGCCAGTCGAAAAACCCATCAAATTATTATAACGTGAGTGCGAACATGTTTGTGCATCGCTCTCAGTTACTTAATGTAAATAAATAAACACATCTTCTGACCACATTTTTACTCTGTTCAGTTTTGTTGGCCAGAGTCGTATTACTTTACCTTGCATGCAGGCTATTGATTTTAATTCGCCTTGTAATCATCTTCCTTCATTTGGTCACTTAAATTAAGTTTTCCCCATGAAAGCGAGTACTTTCTTTGGCCCCGCTTTTCCTTTTCCCCCTGCTTTTTCTAAAGGAACAAATTGCTTGAGAATGTTAAATGAAATGCATTTCCTGGGGCTGCTTATCAAATGCATGTATGCTCAATTTATTCGGAGTAGGTTTGAATTTTTAGGGGAACAACGCTACATCATTGTTCTGTCTTTTAGGAAGTTCAAGCGTTACCATTTAAATAGACATCCATAAATATTGCAAGAGTACATATGTACGTGTTCTTTATTTTATTTGAAACTAGCTTTGCGTTTTAGTTTCTAGCAAAATATAAATATAAGCCTTTGATTGTTCTGACTTTAAAGGTATTCTAAAGATATCCTAGTGTTCTTTCAACTTTACGAATTTTAGCCTTAGCTACTTTTCAGACTCTTGTCAGTTAATCAATCGTTTAAATTAAATCAAGAACATTGCATTTACATAAGTGAAATTAAATTATAAAGCAGTAACAGTTTCGGCCTTTAATACAAATCTTAGCTTATACAGACGATAACATAACCGGAAAGTCAACTTTTGTGTGCGATTTAGATTAATATAAGAGCAACTTGTTTTCTTTTGTATATTTTATTAAGAACTAACTCTTATCTCACAACACTTTTGCTGAATTCGCATTCTGTTCCCCTTTCTCGCCCATTCACACCCTGATTTATTCGATTCTCTTTGCTTCCTTTTCGCTATTTACTCAGTTGCAATTACACTTGTTTTTTTCACGCTCGCTTTTCGTCTCATTCGCATTCTGATTGGAGCGCCAACCGCCAAGTGAGTCACTGCCCAAGGTTATTCAACGTAGCTCTCTTTTCCCCAAGTTGCCCAAGTTCTCCATTTCTCCCCACTGACTGTAAACATACAAGTATATCGCAAGCTAAAGGCCAACGCACGATCTTTGGCTCACACGATAGCCGATATCAAGTGGCTTGGCTCTCTTTGCTAAAGTTTTAAATGCGGAGCGATAAAGCCCAATCGATGTCATTGTGAGGCTTCTGGCGTTGCAATTCTGCATTTGTGGGCTTTCTTTGGGGCTACAGAGAGTAGGTAATACTTTATTCTAAGGGCAATCAAAAGTTAACCGTATTCACATCCCAGATAAGCTGCTAATTAAGGCTAAACATGTAGTATTTGGTGCGAGTTTAAATATCTATCATACAATTAACACATATGTATATGTAATTTTAAGCTAGCAGAAGCTATAGCTTTCTTTCCTCATTAGAGTTTAGCCAGTATTTATTTTTGATAATTACGACAAATGGTAGATCAGGGCCTATTTTGACTTTATCAATCCTTGGCTTTTGAAGCACTTGTGACTAAATGATAAAATACAATCTTAAAGGTACATTTCGTAGATCTATGCACATACACATTTTTATTTAAAAATAGTGAAATTATCAAAACTGTCAATTAGAAGCGATTAGCGTCGACATTTCATCACATTTTGTCTTAATTCGAACTGCCATAATTCGAATTCTGTAAATCGAATTAAAATTTCATATAAAATGTTCGTAAACTTTTTTTGTATGTATGCATGTATGTATATAAAAAAGCTTGTTGCATTTTATAAATTGTTTTGCTAAAAAGTGGGATTTTTTTTTTAAGATTTACCACGAATTCTTGTGAATTTGTCTGTTCCAAGAATTCATCCCAAATGTTATTCTACAGTGAGCAAAAGAAGTTTAGGTACACTTTGCGTTGAAATTTTATACAAAATGTTCGTAACCTTTTTTGCCCACTGTATGTCAAGTGTTTCAGAAAGAGAAGTTTAAATGTATAAATGTATTGTGAAAAAAAATATGTATCTTGAAGATTAGATAAGCTTTAAGGCGATATAAAATATTGTACACCATGGCTTGTATATTGTCAAATGAATTTAAGAAGTTTACATATTTTAAAATTGCCCTACATATATTTTTTATTTTTTCTAAAATATTTGACTTAATAAAAATACAGTATAATGCCAAAAGCTTTTAGCTTTTAGATACATACATATGTACTTATTCATTGGTTATTTAAACCCTGCATAAAATTATAATTTTTCAAAAGGAAATTTAAATTAAGCTTTTCTTTTGGCAATGAATATTAAAAAAGAGCAGTTAATATAAGTAGCTCGGTGTATTATTCATATATGTAACTTGAAAAGAAATCCCCGAATGAGTCAGCTTCGCACCGCTATGGAACAATTTGTTGCATATTATTGTTCTTAGTAAAGTAAACTTAATCACAGGTGAACGTTCCGGTGGGCTTATTGTTGTCAACTGTTTCTGTTACTGGTTAGACTCTATTCTGGCTGGAAGGAAATTGATAAGCACTTCGGGAGTGCCACTATCGATGACGGGCCCATTGTTTGCTCATATCTGGCCAGCTATTATTGTTACTCCACTCGAATAGTTGCTAGCGAAGCACAGTTATTTATTTAGCTATTTATTTATTTGGTGCAAGTTTCGATTGCTGCGTGCGTCATGCTGGCGGGGCAAAAAGGAGATGTGGCTCTGGTGATTCATGCCAGACAAGTGCATCCTCATGCTCATGCTCATGCTCATGCTCTTGGTAGAAAATCAATACGGATAGCAAGGGCTCAAGGCTCAAGGCTGAAGGCTGAAGGCTGAAGGCTCTCGAGATGTTTGCCGTAGTGGTGTAACCTTGCTGTTTTGTTTTCGCAGAAGCCGGAGGCGCCTTGAATGAGAGTCCTTAGCCCGACATGTCAGATTTCGTGCCGCGCGACCTCCTCCCCGAACTGTGGGCGGAGATACTCCGGTGCCACTGGAATTTCCTCGAAACGGAGGAGAGCATACAGAAGCTCGAGGAGCGCAAGAAGCTAGAGGGTAAGTGTGCCCTCCAATCTGTTGTCTGGGCAGAGCTAATCACTCCCGATTCGCAGGCTGCCTGAAGGAATTCCTCTGCGTGGTGCAGCACGATCGCAAGTTCTTCCTGCCGGAGACAGGGCATGTCCTGCGGCGATCCGTGCGCGATCTGCCCGACTTTTCGGCCCAGAACGCCATCGTGGCCTTCGAGAAGATCAGCCAGTATGCCAACAACCTGTTCACGAAACCCTGGCGCAAGGAATATCGCACACTCAAGGTGGCTACCGCCGAATCGAAATGATCTACGTGCCTGACTTACTCAGAAAACTATCTTTTTGCAGACCTATTCGGGTTGCTTCCAGCACGACATCCAATCCCGCCTGCTGGACGCCGAGCAGCTCTTCCTGGCCATGGGCTATCGCAGGCTCTCCGAGGACACCTTTGTCCTGGAGGGGCCCATCTGTCCCGATCAGGTGACGAATGTTTCGCGCGACGCCATGGCCGCCTATGTGGAGTGCCAGATCATGAAGCACATCTATGCCGGGGTGACGGCAGCGGGCTACAGCTGCAGTTGGAAGGATATACTGCAGTATCGCGAGCGCCTCGTCGCCGGCACCACGCGCACCATCAAGGAGATGGTCAGCCACCTGAGTGAGAAGCGGATGCGCAAGGAGCAGCCGCCGGTGCAGGAGAACACGTACAGCAATGTGGCGCCATCCGGCTGTGTCCTGCATGGCTCCAGCCTTGCCCACCATCCCGGCAGCTCCGGCAGTTGTGCCCTGCATCCGAATGGCCTGAACGAGGTGGCCAAGTATATGCCGCCGTATCCGGCGCCACCGCTGCAGCAGCCGTCGCCGCATCTTCCCGGTCCGCTGATGACGCACTCGCGCAGCTTGGAGCACTACCAGGAGCCGCATGCCCATCTGCCGCACCGCCACTCATTCGACCAGCAGCTTCAGTTCCAGCAGCAGCAGCAGTGTCAACTGCCCCACCTCTACGAGGCGCCGTACGACTGCCTGGATGGCCTGAGTCTGGGTAGCAGTGCCTCCTACGCGGCCGTTGCGGGGGCCTACAATGCGCCGGGAAATCGCTATCCGCTGCCGTACAATATCTCCAGCCAGCTGAATGCACCGTATGCCTCGCCACCAGCCGACGTCTACGGCGGTGGGGAGCAGTCCCATATGTACGCCACGCTGGGGAAGACGGGACCAGCGCACAGTTGCGACTACCACCGGCGGCAGCCGAGCAGTTCGGCAGCTGCCGCCGCTTTGGCGGCCATGCAGCATCGCCAGAGCACGTATCCGCCGGACCACCATCTCATCGACTTTGACGAACGGGCGCAACTCACCCAACACGACTTCGGCACGCACGACTACGAGCCGCAGTACGCCAGTCTGCGCGGGCATCCGGCCGCCATGTATGCCACCTACGGAGGCTACGATCTGCCCACCACGTTGCCCACCACGTTGCCGCCGCCGTCGACGGCCCAGGACATGTACATCTACGCGCGTCCGGTGCCCAAGAGCAGCCGCATGCGGGCGTTGGCCGAGGCGGGTGGCATCAATCCGACTGACAAGCATCCGCGATCGGCGGACAAACAGGTGGGTTTCATATTGGGTTGCTTATTATTAGTTGCATTTGTTATTAAAACCAACCCCTGTTTCGAACAGAACACCATGGACAATAATCGCAAGATGCACAAGGAATTGAAGGAGCGGGCTAGTCGAACGGCTCCGGCGAAGAGGTGCGGCAACGAACGTGATATACCCACCACCATTTCCGACATCAACAGCTACGACTCGGCCAGCCTGGATGGCTTTGTGACCCTGGACAGCGCCTCGCCGCCCCTGATGATGCCCAAGGTGCAGGAGGGCGTGGGCAGCTTTGAGTCCTGGAACTATGTGTTCAAGAACCTCGAACGCACCGGCTACACCAAGGACTTGGGCGATCGCGAGGACCTGCTCGTGCAGAGCCTTGACCTGGACTCGCTGGCCATAACGAATGGGGCCGCAGTGGCTGCTCCGCCGGAAAAGCGACGCGAGGCGGCGAAACCAACGAACGGCGAGAAGGCACGCACGCTGGAGAAGAAGACGGGAACGACGACGCGACGCGAGGCCAAGACGGTGCTGGCTCCGGCGCCTAGTCCGCTGCCCAACAGCAGCAGTGCCGGCGTGAAGAAGGTCAAGTCCGCACTGAAGACGGCCGTGGTGGACGGCCATCGGGGAACTGGATCGCGGCAGCGGTCGGGAGCTGTGCCCAAGCAACCGCCGGCCGTGTCGCCGCAACTGATTGTGACCAGCCCGAACGAGTGGAGCTGCAGCTTCTGCACGTTCCTCAATCCGGACACCAAGCGCATCTGCGAGATGTGCTGCCGCAGCAAGGACTTCAATCTGGAGGCCGCTACGGCGGCATCCTCATCGGCGGCGGCGGCGGCAGCTGCAGCGGCTGCAGCGGCGGCGGCGTCCAGCGTGTCGCATGCATCCTCGACCTGCGTTTAGGAGGATCTCGATCGCGATCTCGATCTCGATCCCGATCCGATCCGATCCGATCCGATCCTCGCCCCGTTAGTGATACAAAACAGTGTATAGCTTGATATATATATTTTTATACAACCAATTGTGTAAGCCTGTGCGCGTGTCTCCAAGATCTAGTCTCTAGTCTCGTGGTCGTCGTACGATGGCAGGCAACCCTTTGTTATCCGAATGCATGTATGCAACATAGATCAAAGCGGATCCTGCTGCAGATGAGGGATATGTCTGCAGCCTGTACATACGAAGTATTCTATTTAGTTACCCCTACATGTAAACACACGCTTTAATTAGTTTTAGATTGTTTCCCCATTGTTAAGGGCGCTTCTGTTTCAAATTACGTGCCTCCCTGTGTAAGTCATCTACATATATATACATACATATATATATATATATATATACAACACATATAGACATTTATATATATTTGTACGTGTGCATGCGTCGCGCGAAAAGCGAGAGCGAGAGAAAGAGAGAGAGAGAGAGAGAGAGTGAAATTTGAACTTGGAAATTTTCTAGGAAATCAACTGATAATTATATACCTTATACTAATAGTTGCATTCACAATACGTATTTCCGACAGCAAATCAGCATCAGCAGATCAGCAGAGTACATAGAAGTTCTTGGCGAATCCAAGCGTATATACCGAAACTTGCATAGATAATACACCTATAGCCGTAACATAAGCGATTTCAATTCGAAAAAAGATGAACCGAGCTAAGCATAAAGCAAAACGCAAAACAAAACATAAATAAATCGAACAGAACTGGTACGGGTTGTAAACTTAAAATTTTTGATTCAAATTTTACCAGAAAGGAGTCAGTCGCAGGACTCACTCAGTGGATGACCACTGTGCATGGACAGCAGAAGAGTAAACCACAATTTGTAAAGCGAACTTGTCATACCAAACCACCCACCCACCCAAGCTACTTGTGCACTGTGTCCCAAAGCTAATTTATTTGTTAAAATGTTACTATTGATTACCTGTTGAATAGCATCCCGGTAGCATCGAAAAGCACTCGAGATATTTTTATAAAGAAGCGAAACCACGTACCTACTGATCTATGTTAAATAGTTTATTACACATAATTATTTTCGTACCTATGTTAGCGTTTTGACTCCCACATGCTTATCTGCATATGTATATGCCATTCTGGAAAGCAAAACGAAAAAGGAAAAGATCTTAACCGAAAAATAATCGAAATTAAACTTCATTAAAGCCATTTAGGCGCAACCTTCGCTCAAACCTTTTTACTACATAACTTTGCATACTATTACCGAATGAATTTAGTGGCAGCTCTTCCTAAAAAAACCTTTAACGACAAAAAAAAAAACAATAAATACAATTTTGACAAATCTAAGACTTGTTTAAATGGGGGACTTTCATTTCACAAACCAATCTTCATTTACTTTTACCAAGTTCCATGTTTATTAAAAGTTGTATTTAAAAAAAAATTTTGATTTTGGGAAAAAAATATTAATTTTTAGAATAATATTTGATTTTGCTAACCAATTTTTATTTAATTTTAGCTAGGACCGTGTTTATTAAAAGTTTTATTTTAAATTCAGAAGATAACGATTAATTTGTGATATTTTTATAATTAAAAAAAATTGTTTTTTATTCTTTTAGAAAAAAAAATTATGTTAATTTTCTTTTTTTTTTGTTAAAACAAAATTTTATTTGAATCCTTGTGGTTGTTGTGTTTAAAAAAAAAAATATAATGCATAGTCCAAATAGGATCAACCTGGCGTTTCTCTTTTTGATTGATTTTTGATTAAAAATAAATAATCATTCATTTCAAAACCTGATTTTTGCTACACGTCTAACCCAAACCCAACACTGTTCTAATTGGTAGTAACAATGACTTTGACCTTGGTGTTACCAGTGGTGTTACTACTACCATTGATTTTCGGCTATAACTACTGCAACAACGACACCCATATATGCGACCTGTCCAAAACGAAGCACTTCATGTGCCTACTAGAGACGGATCTTCCTCCATACGGCAAGAACACCACGTTCCACGCCCTGGTTCCGGACACCAAAAAGCTGCAGGTGAATGCACTGGGCATCCTGAACACCTTCCGGAACTTGTTCGCCAGCGGGCAACTCATCACGAATCGCAACAAGACATTTCCCACCGCCAGGCGGATGCGCAGGCTCATCTGGGACGCGGAGCTGGCCTACATGGCCCGCAGCCATGCCGCCACCGTGTCCTTGAAGCACTCCGAGTGCCGGTCCACCGTGCGATTTTCGCGGGTCGGTGAGTGCGTGGCCATGTTGCCACCTATCGACCGGAAGTTGGATGTGTTCGACATGATGACCGCCTTTTTCAATGAGATGTTCGACGAGTACAAGGAGGTTCAGGATCCGGAGACCCTCCTCCATGGCTACGATCCCGTCAAGTGAGCTAGAATCAATTCGTAAGCCGATCTTGAAATAATCCAGAGGTGATTCCACAGGGACTCTCCCGTGGGACACTTCACGATCATCATCAACGATCGGGTTTCCCGGGTGGGCTGTGGCATTGCCGTGGGCTCCAACTGCCATGCAATGAATAAAGTCGGGTGGGTTTGCTGATTTGCTGATTTGCTGATCTCTTGACTGCAACTGCTCACCTGAATCCTGCGTTCCTTGCAGCTTCTGTCACTTCCTGACCTGCCACTTCGACGGCACCAACGTGGATAATCAGTATGTCTACAGGGCTGGCAAGCCAGCAAGCTCCTGCGCTGACTGGAAGGTCACGTCCAGCTCTTGGTATGCCTTTCTGTGCTCAAACAACGGCGAAATATTTCCCTATGTAAGTGGATACCATCCTCTGAACAGCTTCAGCCCATCTGCTTTTTCTTTTCAGGAATAAAGTTCAACAATTCGCTCTTATCTATTTTGTATTTTTAAAGTTCACTTATTTTAACATCAGTTTAATCTAGTTATTCATAAAGTGACACTTCCACATCCAACACTTAATAAATTCCTAGTAAAGATGATCTGGAGTCTAGTGATACCAGTGATATTGCTGTTGCCACTGGCTTCCGGCTACAACTATTGCAACAACAAGACCCATAGATGCATCCTGCAGAACAGAGAGCACTTCATGTGCCGACTTGACAAGTTTCGTCCTCTTGATGAAACCACCAGGTTTCACGCCATCCTTCCGGACCTTCCGCACCTCCAAGATAAAGTACTGAGAATACTGAACCGGCTCCGGAACTCATTCGCAGGCGGGGAGCTAGTCACGTTCAACAAAAAGACGTTCGCGAAAGCCAAGCGGATGCGCAAAATGATCTGGGACAAGGAACTGGCCCATATGGCTCGCACCCATGCGTCCACCGTGTCATACCAGCACTCCGAGTGCCGGTCCACCCACCGATTCGCCCACGTGGGCGAGTGCCTGGCCATGATGACCGTAAGCCAGAAGCCCAAGATCAACGATATGTTCGAAAAGATGTTTCAAATGATGTTTGAAGAGTACTTGCAGGTCGAGGACCCGGATGGCCTGCTCAAAGGCTTTGACCCCCTCAGGTGAGCTGGCTAATGTTAAAGCTCCGAGCTTGAAGTAACCCCAGGATGATCCTGCAGGGACTACCAATGGGGTCATTTCACTACCATCATCAGCGATCGAGTCTCGCGCGTGGGATGTGGCCTAGCCGTGGGTTCCAACTGCCACAAAGGGTCAGTCTACAAGTGAGTTGGGTGTAGAGTGATTCGGTGATTCTATAGTTCGTATAACTTCGTATAATCAGTCACTACTCGTCGAAATGTTTTTACGTACGTCTCTAAGTAAGAATTATTCCAACAACAACCAAGGGTTAGACCGCTAGTGAGTTTGGTGTAGAGTGATTGGGTGATTCTATAGTTCGTATGATTTGAATCAATGTATATCTCTAGTATAAGCCTACTAACGTTTCATGATGATCTGGTAACTGATCCTTTAAGCCTACTTCTCCTTTAGCTTCTGCCACTTTCTGACCTGCCACTTCGACTTCAATAACTTGAATGGATCGTATATCTATAAGGCTGGAGAACCAGTCAGTGGCTGTGAAGACTGGAACACTACGGGCAGCAATAAGTATGCCAATCTGTGCAGAAACAAAGGCGGCATTTACGCCCCGGTTAGTATGATTTATTAGCCCTCCTTGACCCCATCTCCCTTACCTAAATACTTCACAGGATCAAGGCGACACTTGATACGGATTTTTACCTCTACATAGTGTACTATAAAATCATAACGATTGTAAACGTATCATAAGTGCACATGCTTTTAAGTCAGAACTGATCCAAATGTCTAGTTTTCCAGTCATATTACCTTTTTCATCCCACACATTTTAAATTCCAAGTAAAGATGATCTGGAGTGTGGTAGTACCAGCGTTAATGCTATTGCCACTGGCTTTTGGTTACAACTACTGCAACAACAAGACCCATACATGCCTCCTGGAGAACAAGGAGCACTTCATGTGCCAACTGGACAAGTTTCCCGTGTACGGCGAGCAGACCAAGTTTCACACCACCCTTCCGAACAATCGAAAATTCCAAAAGATAATATTAAACACCCTTAATAACTTCCGGAACTTGCTGGCAGGCGGGAATCTGAAGACGAGTGCCAATAAGTCGTTCCCGCAGGCCAAAAGGATGCGCAGGCTCATGTGGGACACGGAACTGGCCTACATGGCCCGCACCCATGCCGCCACGATGTCCTTCAAGCAGTCGGAGTGCCGGTCCACCCTGAGATTTCCCCACGTGGGCGAGTGCCTCGCAGTGGTGGCCCCGGAAGAGAAGCTCAATATCGAGGAGCTATGTGCGCGGGCGTTCAATGCAATGTTCGAGGAACACAGGAATGTCACTGATCCGGAGGCACTCCTCAAAGGCTTCGACTCCGTCAGGTAGGTGGTGGGTTTGATTTGTTCCATCGATGTCGTGCTGAGGTCAACTACCACAGGGACTACTACGTGGGTCACTTCACCACCATCATCAGCGATCGAGCCTCACGCGTGGGCTGTGGCATTGTCGTGGCTTCCAACTGCCCCCAGATGTCGTCCAGCAAGTGGGTAATGTTATAGTGTGGAGCTCAGATCCTTGATCCTCCGCTGTCCCTCCAGATTCTGCCACTTCCTGACCTGCCACTTCGACTTCAACAACGTGGAGGGCTCTTACGTCTACAAGGCTGGGGAACCGGGCTCCGCCTGCGACGACTGGAGCTCCTTTGCCAGCGATAGATATGCCTATCTGTGCAAGCACAATGGCTTCATTTATCCCCCAGTAAGCTAAATGTGAAACCCCGTTTACAACTTATCTTAACCCACTTATTCCGCAGGATCATGGCGATAACACAGATTGAAAGACCTTGTGTGAGGTGTTTAATAATATTCGTACATTTATATATTTTCGTATGCTCTTGCCTAGGGGTTTCGAAGCACAGGAGACCAACTTTGAATACCTTCCAGAGCCCAAAATACAATCCTTACACTTCCTACGATCCATTTCGAATTTATTTCTATGCTGATGCGAGATTTGGGCTCTCCTCTTACACTGCTATTGGGAAAATGTAATTGATTTACTCTTATTTTGTGGTTCGATTTCGCATTCTACAAGTAATTTTTCTAATTCCCTCTAACAGCTAACAGACTTAGTCGGTTTTTGCTTGCTCATCGTTCAATCGTTCGTTTCTTTGTGTTTCCCTGCTTAACTGACATTTTCAAAGATAGAATCAAGTGGATTTGTCGAGTGAAACCAGCTTCATCTTCGCAAATTATCTTTAGCATACACATAAAGCAACGATTCTAAATCAGGACCATATTAACCCTCAGACTAAGTTTTGCATATTCGTTTGTTCGAGTAAATAATTAAGGTTCGTATCGTCATTTCGATGAAGTTAACTTTCGCATTTGCAGAGTGCCTAGGCATTTTGTTTTCCGATTTGGGTCTAAAAACGGGCACAATAGTGCCGATTTGTTTATTCTATGCTTTTTTCTTCTGATGTGGATATAATTATCATTGACTAGCAGTGTCATCTATTTTCAAGTACTTTCGCCTAGAACTCGGCCAAAATGTTTTGAAAACGCTTTTGAGTTCTGTTCTGGAGAGTAGGGCACTGGAATGCCACTCATCTAGCTCCTGACCTCTTCTGTACACTTAGAAAAATACATATAAACATTGCGGGGGGGGACGAAGCAGCAAAGGGAAATACTTAAGAAGAAGTCGAAATGACAAGCACAAAAGGTTGGGATATATAAACCTCCAAAAATGCACGGCTAGAAAAAGAACACACTTCAAGGATATTTAGATGTTCGTTTGCAAGGTGGGTAGAATTACCTATCAATTAATTTTGTAACCTCATAATTCCCCTCCCGTTCTAATTGTCCATACCGATGCTCCTAAGTCCTACGGCTAACACCAAATATATATATATATATATATCCCCCACTTTTAAAGCCCTTAAAGCGGCTGGCCAATTGGCAATCCACAAATGTTCCACCCGATTTCCCTATAATAACGTATATCAGTGCAGCATTACCTTAAAATAATGTGCAAACATTCAGTGCTAATTGCGTGAAATGACGTCATTTCCCAACACGTACAATACGGATAAATAATTATAGTTGTTCAGCAAATCCTTGGGGGATGTGTCCATCGGAACGGATGGACCCCTACAATATGTTGCATCCCGAGCCGTGCATCACCTCGCTGATAAACATGGGCGTGCCAGCGCCCAGTCCGCCATCCGTCTTCTGATGCTCGTTCTGGAGGGGATTAGCAAGGGTTTTAAGTGGAGAATATAGCTTTCCCTCTAAGGAAACTCACATCATCGTAGTCGCAGTCGAAGTAGTGACTCTGACAGTCCATGCAGCGACAACTCTCCGACATTTTGCAGGTGATGCCCCACTGTTTGGCCAGGTCCTTGTAGATCTCCTTGCTCGTCTTGTTGCTCATCATCTCCGGCGTGAGCAGACTGGTGTGGCAATTGGGCGACTGACCCTGCTCCTGCTGCTGCTGCTGCTTCTGCTGCCTCCGACCACTGCGTCCGCTGCGAAATGCAGTCGATCCGGAGGCGGAGCCGGTGCAGCAAGCCTCCTGGCACAACTGCCCGTTGCCGAAACCATTTCCCGAACTCCCATTGCCACCTGTAAAAGGGGGGATTCAAATAGATTAAAGGAAACTATTAAGTATGAAAAATTAACGAGTATTAAATAAATACCACGATAGTATCAAATTAAAACTTATATGTTTTACATAAAAGGACTTAGACTTTAAATGAAAACCTATTGTGAATAAATACTTATACATAATACTGAATATTATTTTTAAGCCAAACTTGTTAAAAATAAAATTTTTTTTTGTGTAATTGAGAGTTACTTAGATATCAGAAACAGCTTAATTTAAATAACCATTTCACAAAACTCTTTTAGTTAAAACCAAAAATACAGGTACGCACGTATTTAATTCTATATTTTTTGGAAAATTGGGGTTGTACACTAGGGTGGTCCAAAAAACAAAAGGAACTATTTTGGTTTTTAAAAAGTCTATTCTCGAACCAAACAAATTTATAAAAATTACTCATTCGACACGTAGGCCATGTTGAATTTTGAGTAATAAAATCTCTCCTATTTCTAACATTGTCAACTTTTTGAGCTCACTTTAAAAGAAGTCGATGTATAGACAACCAACTCTACGCCACCTGGATGAAAATTAATTTTTGATTAAAAGCAACAGGGCGTATGAGTAATAAATTTAATAGTCAATCCGCAGACCCCAAAATACATTTTTTCAACAAATTTTCTTGTGACCATCGTTAAACTCTTTGAAAAGGAAATGCTACATTGTTAATTTTGCACTCATATATGAACAGTCTGAATTTAGTCTGAATAAAATAGGAAATCATTATTTCGACCTTAATATGAAATCATCATCGAAACCCACCTGATCAACCGAAGGTCAAGGACATATATTAATAATAATATATAATAAATCATATAATAAATAAAGATATGGCCACTGAGTTGTACACTTAAACATTAAATGGTTTAAAGCCTTACCTTCGCTGTAGTTGGCATAGCTGCTGCGATTCAGGAGAGGATCGTAGAAGTTGTGGCCACCTCCGGACGAGGCCGCCGCCTGGCTGCTGGTGCTGGCCGCATCCCCGTCGAAGGTTGTCACATGGCCGCCACCCTCGCCGCACGCCCGCTCCTCGCTGCACTGGGCACACTGGTCGTCCTGGCACTGGCCACCCTGCTCCTCGTCCTCCCCGGCCCCCGCATACCGCTCCTCCGGACGGCGGGACGGTGAGGCCGCCATCTCCGTCTCCAGCAGGAATTCGTTGATGCTCAGCTGCTCCTCGTCGTCGCTCCGCAGCTCCAGTTCGGTGACGCCCTCGAAGATCTGCTCCCCGTCGTTGTTGTTGATGCTCTGGTTGTTCTGGCTGCTCTGGTTGTTATGGTTACTCTGGTTGTGGTTGCTGTGGCTGGCGGAGCCGTTGTTGTTCAGGTTCTGTCTGCAGTCCGGGTCATTGCAGATGGCGCCGCCATTCCCGGCCAGCTGCTCCAAGGCGGCACTCAGCTGGACGGCACTGTGCCGCGAGCTGTTCGCCGAGCTGCGCCGGCTGTTCTGGTTGGGAGTGGCGCTGTCCAGGGACAACTGTCGCTGGTGCTGGGACAGCCGAGTGTTCTGGATGGGGAGATCACAAAAGCCAAAAGACCATGACATTAAAATATAACATTCTTCTCAGACGTGCTCGATTTTGTCTAAAGCCCTTCTGCCCAAATGGAGTGCCCTATTGGTCAAAAAGTACCCAAAGCCAACAGTTCTAATTGCATAACTTTTCTCTCCGAAATCCGATTTCGAAAAGGCATACCTCTATAGGTTTGTGGCTAAGGTTTCTAAGAATCTGTGTTTAAATTGTGGTTTTAAAATTAATGTCGTTTTTCTTGGCGATTTAACAAAATTGTAATTACTATGCGGAAAAGTGACCTATGTAAGTCCAGCACTTCCAACCATCACAAAACAAAAATAATAAAATTTAATACAAGAAAAAAAAAGTCTCAATGATTATTTATTTTAAGTTCACAAAAAAAAAAAAAGCAAAGTAAACAAAAAAGGATAAGACGATGGAGTGCAAAATTGTATCGCTTCTTGCTGAAGAGGAACTTATTATAATATATATCTGCTACAGCAGTTAAAAAAACATACATTTTTTCAGTCTTACTACCCCAAATTACTCCAATCCATAACGATTAAAGTTGCAACTGCAGCTGCTCCAGAAACTCACCTCTTCTAGCACATGCTCGTAGGAAGGCGGTGGGGTGGTGGGCACGGTGTCCGCATCCGGATCCGTCAATGACTCGTTGATGCACGGAGTTCGGCTCTGGTTAAGGTAGCCTGCAAGAATCGCCAGGTTTAGCAACAAAGGGTGCAACGAGTATCATAGATTTAATGTTTAGCTCTGACTTTATTTAGGAAATTTCAAAGAGGAGGTTAGTGCAATAGTGGATAAAGGATTCGTGCATGGAATAGAATTTATTGGAACAAATTAAGTATCTGTAACTACTTTGTTACCCAGTCATGTGAGTGCTCAGGCATGCAATTTGCTACACAGAAAAAAAACATGATACATAGGGCTGCCATAGAAATCTGTTATATTTTTATCTATGAATATACCTATTTTCGCTTATAGTCTTAGAGATTTATTTAAAAAAGGAATGCTTTTTAACTTGTTTTTGTATTTTATCCCCCAGAAAATTGTAGTTTGAATGTAGAATGTTGGTCACAGAGATGTTGTGATATATTTTTTTTATTTTAGATGCTTTACAATCATAAAATCAATTATAATTTATTGAAAATTAAAAATGGATTTTAAAACTACAAGTGATAAATTAACTCTGTTGTCCATAAACTTTTTAAAGATCCTGGAACATCCTTTTTTGAGAGGAGCTGTTGAAGCTCTTTTCTAAATATATATTTTTTTCAATACTTAGTCTTAAAATACAGTTAAAATATAACATAATAAGTGTACAAAGTATTAGATAATTAAATTAAATATTTTTCTTAGGAAACTTCTAACTGTAATAAAAACTCTTAAAAAAATGTATTAAATAAATCTATCAAAGTCCTCCAGAGTTCGAATTTTCTTCTACCAATTTTTTCTACTGCTTATATATTCATGTTCATTATTGTTTTTGTGACATTCCAATATTGCAGACCCATTTTTTTCTGTGTGTAGAATAGATTAAAATCTAAAAATATTCGGTAGGCCAATTCTGATATGTTCATGTACATGTTTTTATGGTGATATCCCCATACTTTTCTCTGTATATAGGAGATGCTACAGTGTCGTCCTTACCCAATCGCATGCTGTTGGTGGTGGGCGGCAGGAGCAACTTGCGCTCACTGCTCAGCTGGCCGAGACTGCTGGAGTCCGCCAGATCGAGGCTGGAGCTGCTGCTGGCCTCCACCGCCTCCTGGAGTGGCTGCGGATGTGGATGCTGGTGCGGATACGGATGTTGGCCCTGCTGCTGGTGCTGCTGCTGCTGGGAGCCAAGGAGCGCCTCGTTCACCTGCGGATCCGGGTCGTGCTCCTGCGAGGTGCTCCGCGAGCTGCCCATCCGGAACTTGAGCTTGAAGGGCGCCATGTGGGTCCAGCTACTCCTCCAACTCCGAAGCCAACGCCCACTCCTACTGCTCCTCCTTTGCAGCTGGCTTATGGTTACTTTTCTACAGCGATATCTTTTACACTCGAACCGACATTGGATGTGGCGGCAGACTTGACAACATCGAAAGTTACGGCAGAAGGTACAGAAATAACGAAAATAACAGAAGTAGAATAGTAGAGTGAGAGAAATAACGACAGGGTGGATAATAGAGGATAATAGCTTCACAATTTACTATGTCAGAAGAGGTGGTGACTTGATTACGAACAAAGAGTAATAAACACAGATATCCCATCAGATAAACTACACCGATTTTAATTGAATTTGATCAACGAATATTTTTGCTTTTTCAGCTCATCTCGCCTTTTGATTAGTGGCATGCAATGGTTTTGGGTTTAGCTTAATTATACTTTACGGCTTTCAACGCAAATTACCTGGTTGTCCGTAATCGACGACCTGTAATTAAATGACAAAGTTCGCAAATGAGTGACAAAATTGGAGGGAGGATTTTGTAGTTGAAAATTGTTAGAAAAGACAGTACTAAGTCGAGAATATAGATTATAGTTGTTAGTATATCAAAAATCACAATATATAAACTTCATATAAACTTCTTTTAGCCAAAAACTTATTTTTAATGAAAAGCTTCCTTTTCACCAAGTTAAATTAAGCTTAATAAATATTAAAAAAAACTTACAACATTTTTAAGGATCAACACGATTTATATAATAGAATAATAGATTTTAAATTAGATGTCATTTTAGGTATTTAATAAATTCTACAACTTTCTTTAGTTTAAGTTTAATAAATAATCTTTATGAACGGAACGAAGACTTTTTTGACTTGATAAAAATATTTTAAAAATGTATATTTGTCGAACACATTGTTTTTCATACATACTTAACAATAGTTTTGAAAATGTAAAAAAAAAAATATACCCATCTAATTTAAAAAAATTGTTTACATATATTAAATATGGCTACCCAATTTTCATTAGCATGTCTATTATTTTGACCGCATCTGTTTGCCCATAAAGATATGGCAATTGACCGCTTTTATGCCCGCACACCTGAGCTGTTTATAGTTTCAAGTTGTTGGATATTCGGGTAACCACCCACCGGCCACGCCTCTTTCCACCCCGCCCCTTTGTCATTACTATGCAGATTACGCAAAACCCACTTTTGCATGCCCAACCAAAATAACCGAGATGCACAAAGTCTGTGTGTTTGAGCGCAGGCAAACAATTATTATGCTTATTGCGCCGAGGAAGCTCATTATGTCTCAGATGGAAACGTCCTTGAAGAAGGCGCTCCATGTGGGTGCATCCGACCCAATTAAGTCTATTTGCATGCCGCCACCCACATCAACTTTTTGATCGATAACCCATCACCGAACAGGTTAAAGGTGGCTCTAGCTCCAGTTCCACGTTGCCCACATTATTTCAGCAAACATTCATCTTGGCATATTTGCCGACAATAAACTGCCAATTGGCGGTGTTGACTCACTCGGCTGGCAGATTCCCTCTGCTGGAACTGCTGATTGGATGCTCGCAAATCCCCATCTTGTGGACTCATCAGCCCGAAGGCCGAACAATTGCAAGGAATCCCCCCCAGACTCTGAGCCAAAAACCATCCACATACCAAGAATCTTGTGTGCGAATCATTCGAGCTTGGCAAATTATTTCACTTGTGGGTCGGGCGGAAAATTCTGGTGCAACGAAATTAAATAAATATTAAACACTAATTACTGTACTCCAAAGAATGTCCTAAATATAAGTTATAATTAATTTTGTCTGTAGTTTCCAAAAGGAATTAAAGGGGTTTCCATGAAAAATATATTTCTTAGACATACTTTAAAATTGGAGTAATTGTGTTAAATCAGGAATTTCAACTTTGACATTATAATGGTTCAATCCGGTAAACATTTTTTTATAATACGGTAAATTAGGAAACTCCACTTAAATAGGCTACATCATTAACAATGTTGTCAAGCATTCGTATTCTTAGCTATATACTTAGCTAAAGGATCTTTGTTTAGGACTTTAACTCAGGAGCACCCAATTATGATGAAAAAGTACAAATGGTTCGTGATTTTTTTTGGCTATATACCTGTGTAATTAAATTAAGTACCTAAAACAGGCAACTTGGAATACAAAGAAGTTAAAAAAATATCGGGTTTTCTTTTCAGATACGACAGATTAAGGATTTTTCATACGAAATATTTTTAAAATATTTTCAGGTTGGTTCGGTTTTTAAAATTTCTTTATTTAAGAATTAATTTGTTTCCGGTTAGATATAATAACAATTATAATAAACAAAATTTGTTTTCTCACGACTTTATGTTTGATTGAAATTCTTAAAAAAAATACATTTTATTTCTTATGGATAGTCGTGCGTTACAATATCATATAATAATACTGTAGTAGCTGGCAAGGGCGACCTTGGATGGGCGGTCATTTCAGCAACAGTTGGCTTTTGGGTGGGGATCAGGATGCCCCCCCTTCCCCCCCTCGGATGCAAATGGAAATGCATGCATTGCCGAGAAATGGACTATGAATTGTTGATGAGCCGCGGGATGTCAGCGGAGTGAGGGGCGCAGGAGTGCTTTAATATGGAAGCCAGCTTAATCTTTAATCGAAACTTTTGACTTTGAGCAATGGCAGAGCGCATTTGACATTCTCATTAATTTTACAGCGGACAGGACGGAACGGTCACATCCACATGGCAATCCTAGTTTTACGGCCCGGACAGTTGGTTACTTGGTCATGCCATCCTGCAGTAAATTGTTTTTCCCTGCTGCTGTCGTAAACAGTGACATTAAAAACTTGACTTGACTTGACTTGATTTGGCCGTGGGATTGAAGCTGAAGCGATGGCAGCCATACCTGGGCAATATTCGGCCAATGCCGTATATAAATAGTGGGTTGACCCAGTTGCCCTATTATTGTGGTGTTCTGCTGCCAGGAGCAGGACCAGTGTCCAGAGTCCAAGGCAGAGGTCCTGTCAAACGCAAAAGCGAACAAGTGCAGCCTGTTTGCACTGCAATTGACGCCAGCAAGGTCACACTTCTCATCCCGGGCTTAGTCCACCGCCCACCGCCCACTGCCCACCGCCCACCGCCCACCTCCATCCGGAGGATGTTTCTGTTACCGTTTCTCTTGCTCCTGCGACTTGGGATAATGGCAACGGTATTTAAATGTCCCTTTTCGCTCCCCCTCCGGCCAGCTCACCCTGATTAAAACGCTACCCACTTTGTGGTCATCAGCATAAAATATACACTGAGGGAAGTAAGTATGCCAGCTCAAGGAGTTTCTAAGCTATGCGGGTGCTTCAACAAAAATTTAAATCTTTTGTTTCAGCTTACCATAGTTTAAGAAATTTTGTATTTCTTAAAGAATCTTAAAACGCATATATCAAGTTATAAATTATAATTTTTCCTCAAAATTAACTCCTTTTTATATATGGTACATCTTCTTTTTAGAGACCATATTTATAAGGACACCCATAGAAATGTAGATGTAGATGTCATTTAGCCATATATAAACTTATTATTTATCCTCAAATTATTTAAATTAACTCCTTTTTTACATATATTTAAAAGTAGCTTCTAATTATAAGGACACCCATAGAAATGTAGATGTCATTAAGCCCATAAATAAACTTATTATCTATTTTTCTCCTACAATCTTAAACAATGTTATAAAATAAACTTCAATGTACTCCTTTTTTATATGTATTTAAAACTAATTTGCTTTGAAGGCAATACTTATAAGGACAGCCAAATCTTAATTTTATAATGGCTGAGACGCGTTTTCCTCGAAGTAAAAAAATCTGGAAAGTGCCCTTTAAGATTCAGAAAGTATGGAATTTCTTAGACGAATATTAAAATATATTTTGTCAACACAAATGCAGATTTTAATTTTAAAAACCTAAACTTAGAAACTTGATTCGAGGATTTCGAGGACATGTTTCTCGCTCTGCAGCTTTGTCGAATTGGTGGTCATAAAATCAGTCGGAAAGTGAGTTCTTTGCCATTATCGAGAAGCGTTTGCCACCGCGCGCGAAATGAATATTTTAGCTGCGTTTTTTACGCTCAAGTGGTCGGCGAAGTGCTTTGTGAATTATATTTGTTTTTTTTTTTTTGGGGGGCACTGGCACCAGAAATTCGAACGTGAAGCGGGTGCGGCACAATTACACAAATTGGATATTAATTGGCTGCTCCTGCCGACACTCGAAGCGCAATTAGTGGACATCGAAGGGCACCCACCAGGTAAACAATGGAGTCCAAAGATGAGGTGAATTGACAACAAGGGCTTGTGTTGTTATGCTCGTTTCTCGGTGTCCTTCCGCCCAGGATATCAATATCGAGCTGGTGGCAGCGCAGCGATGACGATGATGGAATGCCTTTGGTGGGGGACATGGCATCATCATCGCCATAAGGACACTGATATTGCAGGCGTCGCAGGATAATGCGTCTGTCGCTGGAAAACTGATACCTAATTGAGCAAACAGCTTGGGGCCACCATTCGGTTTGGGTGGGTCAGTCTGCTTCTTTTTACCACCCCCCTTCCCACCTTTATTCGCATTTTCCTTTGTGTCCCACTGGCCGTAACGAAAAATAAAAAAAATCGAAAACACAGGCGCAATACAAAGACTTTGGCAGCCTTGAAGCGCCGAAAAGCGAGCCAGGGATTTGGGTCTCACCTGCGGCGGGTTTTTACAGCCGGATCGGATTTAGATTAGGTCTCGAAGTCGCCTGGTTTCGCCCGATTTTGGAGTATCTCAGTTGGCAATCACTTTGCCACATTGCGTTTTGGAATTCGGTTTTTTTTTTTAGCACTCACAATGATCCACTGGGCCTTCTGTTTGCCACAGACTGCGAATGGCTGGCCGAAGGACCAAGCTTTTATTGTCCTGCGCTGGCGATAGGAGCTTTTTTTTTGGGTGGAGGGGGGGTTGACTATCACGCAGCTTGCGAAAGTCCTGCGCCTGCGCTTTTGCCCTTCCGGCATTTGGTTCCCATTGTTTTGCTTCGCACGGACCATCCTCGCAGCCTCTGCTTTGTCTCCACATTCGCGTGAAAGCCCACGGATAACATTCCTCTTCCTGTCTCTCTCTATTCTCTCCTTTGGAACGCCTACGCTGAAGACCAGTTTACAGTTTCAAAATATTACATATGGAATCCTAAAAATAATCTGGTTTTAGGTGGCGCCATCTGCTGAAAATGTACAATAATGCTCATAACTTCTAATTAGAAAATGTTTGTTTGAGATAGATAGCCTTAAAATGGCCGCACTTTGAAATAAACTATTTAGAATTTACATTTTAATTCCGAAATCTCTAGTTTTCGAGACCCCGAGGTTCAGGCGGACAGGCAGGGTAAAGACCTTGACCAAGAGTATATATCTTATACCCTTTTACTCTACGTTTAACGGATAAACTAAACACGCATATATAAACACTTGTTTTTTTTTTTTGTTTTGTGATTTTTTTCTGAAGCTGTAAGAGTCGAAAGAAGAGAAAATTGATAACTAAATTTGTACGCAATAATAGCTCATTTGGCCTACGAGCTTTCTACTACGAAACTTTCTTAAAGACAATCCATTTAAATACTATTCAGCTATTGACATTTTATTTAACTAGAATTTGATTATTTTTAGATTTCAATAGCAACCGTGGATCGTTTTTGTATCGCACAAATATTTCGCTTTTGAAAACATCGAACTTCCTGCGATTCGCATTATTCTGCTGCTCTCGCCAAGCTGGTCTCGCCTGCTTCCTTTGCAATCCCCAATGTCCGGTAAAAACGGGGGACAGAACATAGAACTGAAAGCCAGCTAAATGCATCTCATAAACCTGCAAAAAGTAAATCGTAAACCAGTGCATATATATGTGGAACAAGTACTACTTACTTGAGAGTTTCTGGTGAAGCCGTAGCCCAGAAATCTTTCGTCATGTGCTGGTGCATTGTCTATGGCTATGTAGAATGGTTCATATAGGAATTCAAAGTTCGTTACGATATGGCTCACTGTGACCTCCGTCTCATTTGTGTTTGTGGATAGCCACCTAAAAGGCAATTATTTACTATTTACTGAGATACATTTTAAAAGCTAATTGAGTATGCACATACTTGGAGAAGTTTGTGGCATATTGGTTGTAGATAAAGACCTTCTCGTGGAATGGTCGTGCTAAGCCTTTCCTAATCAATCGCAGCAGGGCGTTCTTGGAGCGGGGAAACGTGGCTCTAACATCAATCTCGAAAGTGGGGATCACGTAGGCACAGCTCTTGGAGCAGTTGGCAGTTCGAAAGAACTGATTCAGCTGCGGCACACTGTTCGTGCTGGGCACAATGTCGATGTCCGTGAGAAAGACGTACTTTGTCTGGCAGCCCTTGCGCGCCAGATTCCGCATGTGGTTCTGGGGATAGGTGTTCCTCTGGCGCCACTGCAGGGTCTTCAGCGAACGGAACTTGAGCAGCGATTTCAGCGTTCTGTCCGGATACTGGCAGTCGAATTTGCCCTTCATGTTCAGCGGCAGAGCGGCCACTCGCGGCAATTTGTCGTAGTCCCTTGGCGTGAGCAAATGAAAGGTGGCATTCTCCCGGATGTTGGCAAAGCACAGACGCATATAGGTGACGAAGTACTGCAGGACAACGAACTCCTCGTGGCCAGCCGCAAAAACCGCCACGGACATCTTGCCCTGCCAATTGGCAGCCACCTGGGGCAGCGAATTGAGGCGCTCCACCGAAGTCTGGGTGGCGAGGCAAACCAAACTGGAGTCCCCGGAGTCCATGTACTGCTCGCCCAGCAACGCAAAGTCCTTGATCCTGTACAGCTGCTGATTGTCCCAGCGACCGTAGCTCAAGTCAATGTTCTCGAAGGCCAGCATCGCCGAATTATTGGGAGCCACGAAGCCGTCCAAGTTGTTCAGCGGCTGCAGCAGAGCATAGGCGATGTCCGAATGCTAGGGACATTCCACGGTCGCCGGACTACGAGGAGTCAGCTCCGGAGGTGGGCATTTTTGGGGTGCATCTCCTGCCGGAGGATACACCTTCAAAAGCCAGAAAATATTAAGCGACAGGAAGGCCAGCACAATTTTCAGCGTACTCCAGTTTGATATGTGGCACTGAAAGGGGGGACAACTGTTTTAGCAGGACATACGTGAATTTCAATCATTGAATTACCATTATTCAAGCAACACAAATATCACAAATCAGTTAATTATCAGGAAAACACAACCATAAAAACTTATTATACGTTAAAATCCAAAGGTCCTTGCAGTATGACCGTATCTCTCTTCGATGAAAATAATATACCGTGTTCAGTGGAGACACGCTGGAAATAGAAAGTGGCACACTATTAAATACGTTTCCGCCAACGACTTTTAATTATTTTTCTTTTGTTCATTCTTGTGCTTTATAAAAATAGAATAACTTTTGGTTTTCGAATTTTCTTAGATTTAAAATATATTTGTAAATTTGTATATTCATATTGTCAATGATTTAAATACACATTTTGAGTACATATTGATACGTACTGTAAGTTTCTAGTAAACAAATTTTAAAGTCAAACACGGCTAAACATTTAAATTTAAAAAGTTTTGTCCCGATTCCACTCATTCCGATAAATATCCCAGACAAATCGTGCAATGAGTCCCCATCGGGTAATATCGCTCAATGCATCGATGTTTTTATACATCACTAGTTCATATATGTATAGTAATGTATTCATTATATACAAATATACATGTTGAAAACAGCGAGAAAATAAATCGAGAATAACATATTAAGTTAATATAAAAACAAGCTAAAGAACTTGGTCTTCGAAATACAAGTGACAGACGCGATCAACCGAGAATCTCAAAACCGAACACCAATCAAAAAAACCTTCCAATAGTGCATAATAAAAAAAAAATCCATATGTATAAAATAACAATAATTAAGAAGCTGTGTTGTTAATTTTTTCATCATAAAAAACTAATTCGCCGGCTGCATGTAAATGTACGTAAGATTGTTTGTGCATCAAATTAAGTAAAATAAAATCCTGCCTATAATTGAGAAAAAATCTTGCCAGTTAATTGTGCATATATAATTGTATTAGTCTTTGAGATAATTTCTGTGTCGACCCCAATTGTTTTGATTCATCCTGCCCCTTAAGAACAAAAAGGGAGCGAGGCATAAGACCCAAGAATTTCCATTTTTATGGCCATAAATCCGGCCCGGTTACGAATTCAGTATGTACTTGCGTATATGAGTATGTAATGAGCATACATGTGTGGCTTGTAAAAGGCGAATATCACACAAATATTCCTCCTGACTCTACTGATGTAAGTCCACGATAGTTCAGTTACTATATGTATATATAATGGATCGGTAAGCAGCTGCAAGTTCATACGATTTAGTATATGCCCTCAAAGCATACGAAAATTACACCTGTATGTATGTAAGTATGTAGGGGTGCTTCTGATAAGTGTCAACAGCCGAGAATTTATCCGTGCCAAGTAAATACCGATTCCGATCCCTTGGAACCCATATCATAAGTACATTCCTCCCTATATATGGGTATTATGGAGTAGTACTATTGAGTAATAACAATTTCCAGTTTATTACAACGCCCCTGTCCCCAAAGATTTGTTAATTGGTTTTGTGACCTTTGCTAGCGATGGGATAAGTCGGGTTTCTATTGCTCAACTTTACATCATTATGATTATAATTAATTTCTGCAGTGAACATATGAGTTTTAACTACAGAATCTACTCCATCTGCAACTTCTCTTTCGATTTCTTTAAACCATTCTAATCCATCTCTTTTTTCCCACAGGGACACATCCGAAGCCACCAACATGGAAGAGTCAAATCCCAACTACGATGTTAACCAAAGACTTCAAAAGCCGAAGGGTTGGCCCAACGTCAGTGAGTTTCACACCCCGATGATGTTTCCGGAGGACCCCAGGCGGTACTTCCATCATCCTCCCACAGAGCCACAGGCACAGCCACCGGTACCCACACCAATACCCATACCCGTACCCATACCCGTACCCATACCCATACCAACACCCATCGATGGAGCCGTGGAAATACCCGCTAAAATGCCCGAATACTGCCCCGACATGAGTCAGCCGGTGGAGCCCGACCGGGTCATGAATCCCCTGGCCGAAGTGGCCAAGAACACAGTACCTTATGGCCACAAGCGAAAGAACTCGTCGGCCGAGGACCAGGCCGCCAACAAGAAGCTCAGTCTGGCCGTGGCCGCCGCCGCCGAGGAGAAGAAGGCCAGTCACCTGCGCAAGAACATCCGCGACGTGATGAACGAGAACAATCTGGACACCACCACGCTGGCTGCGCAGCGGGAGGAGTCGGAGCGTTTGGCTCGCGTTGCTGGTCAACAGAAGTCAATGCGGGAGATCCAGAAGCAGGTGGTGCACAAGCAGTTCTTCCGCATCCTGCAGCTCGACGAGAGCGAGGGCATTGAGAGCTGTGCGGTGGCCAATCCCGTCGAGCATCACCCGCCCGTCGACTATCCGGAGGAGGAGATAGCCTCGGACACGTTCGACGAGTCGAACAGCAGCAGCCTGAGCGGCGGCAGCATCGAGGATGTGCTGCACAAGGAGGCCAGCGTGCAGCAGCCCAGCGAGGTGGTCACCATCGACGACAGCTCCGACGACGACTGCATCCTGCTGTCCGAGGAGGAGGAGGAGGACGACGACGAGGACATGAACGAGTCGGACGACGCCACCAACAGTGGGATGCATGTGAAGGACGCGTACAATGTGCCCGACGAGAACGGCCAGGTGGTGGTCAACATCGCGCATCCCGAGGGCGAGGAGACCCTCTACCTGGCCCCCCAGATAGCCAAGGTGATAAAGCCCCATCAGATCGGCGGCGTGCGCTTCCTGTACGACAACATAATCGAATCGACACGGAGGTACAACAAATCGAGCGGCTTCGGCTGCATACTGGCCCACTCGATGGGCCTGGGCAAGACGTTGCAGGTGGTTTCCTTCTGTGATATATTCCTGAGACACACCTCGGCGAAGACCGTGCTGTGTGTGATGCCCATCAACACGCTGCAGAACTGGCTGAGCGAGTTCAACATGTGGGTGCCGCGCTACTCGGCCGATGGCAATGTGCGGGCCCGCAACTTCGACATCTACGTGCTGAACGACCAGCAGAAGACGCTGACGGCCCGGGCCAAGGTGATCCTCAACTGGGTGCACGACGGCGGCGTGCTCCTCATCGGCTACGAGCTGTTCCGCCTGCTGGCCCTCAAGCTGGTGAAGACACGCAAGCGCAAGGGCAGCGTCATCCGGCCGGACGGCATGGACTCCAGCAGCGATCTGATGAACCTCGTCTTCGAGGCGTTGGTGAAGCCAGGACCGGATCTGGTGATCTGCGACGAGGGGCACCGGATCAAGAACTCGCACGCCGGCATTTCCCTGGCCCTGAAGCAGATTCGGACGCGGCGACGCATCGTCCTCACCGGCTATCCGCTGCAGAACAACCTGCTCGAGTACTGGTGCATGGTGGACTTCGTGCGGCCCAACTACCTGGGCACCCGCACCGAGTTCTGCAACATGTTCGAGCGGCCCATCCAGAACGGGCAGTGCGTGGACTCCACCCCCGACGACATCAAGCTGATGCGCTACAGGGCCCACGTGCTGCACTCCCTGCTGCTGGGCTTCGTCCAGCGGCGGTCGCACACGGTGCTGCAGCTGACGCTGCCACACAAGTACGAGTACGTCATCCTGGCCAAAATGACCGCCTTCCAGCGCAAGCTCTACGACACCTTCATGACCGACGTGGTGCGCACCAAGGCGTTTCCCAATCCACTGAAGGCCTTTGCCGTCTGCTGCAAGATCTGGAACCATCCGGATGTTCTGTATAACTTTCTGAAAAAATGTGAGACTGATTTAGACTTAGAAATCGACGAGGAGGTGTCCAAGGGAGCTCCCATCCCGATTGTGGAGCCCAGTCCAGATCCCTCCTTGAGTGTGGCTTCGCCTCTGTTCGAGCGGAAAATCAATGGAGCCAGCGAAGCGGTGGTCAATAGTATTGAAACCCTGCCCAAAGCCGATAATCAAAACTTATTTCATATACCCACATCATCGGATTTGAATGCTAAATATTTGAACAAGAGGTATGGTGTATTTTGATTGTTTACCTTTTTAAATTTATAATTATTTTGTTTTTTAGTCCTAGTTTCTACGATGAAAAGCCGGAGCCACTTAATTATGGCACCTTCGGTAGTGAGGGTAAAAACAATTATTGGATGGACTCCAGTATTCTTCCCAAGCCGGCGGGATGCGTTGAGGTCATCAAGCAAACGGACACGAGCATGTCAAATAACTTTGAGAGCATAACCGGGTCATCGGAGATCGTGGATCTGGACACAAACGAGATAAAGACCGTCGAAACGACAATACAAACGCCGTGTTCCAACAATCAACTAGAAAATGAGTGCAATTCCAACAAGCCAAGTGAATGGAATGCCTCGGGCATTAAGAACGTTAGTAGCGTTCCCGTCGAGCCGTTCAAAAAGTTGCTAAAAAGTAAGCGAAACGATGAGTTTTCATGTTCGTGGGCCGTCGACCTCATGAAGAACTACGTGTCGGGTCTTATATCCAATTCGCCGAAAATGGAGATTTTCTTCTGCATCCTGAAGGAGAGCCTTCAGTTGGGCGATCGTATTTTGTTGTTTAGCCAAAGTCTATTAACCTTAAACCTACTCGAAGTCTATCTAAAATCTAGTTATGTTCCTGGTAGCAATATGTTCTGGACTAAAAATAGCTCTTATTTTCGTAAGTATGCCCAAATAGATACTATAAAGTTATAGTTACTCATATTACTTATTTTTTACAGGTTTGGATGGTTCTACTTCCTCGCAGGAAAGGGAAAGACTAGTCAATGAATTTAATGCAAATAGTAATGTTAAGCTTTTTTTAATATCTACACGAGCTGGCTCATTGGGCATTAACCTGACTGGAGCGAATCGCGTTATAATATTCGACGCTAGTTGGAATCCCTGTCACGATACACAAGCTGTATATAGGATTTATAGGTAAGAGTTGATGAACTTGACTAGGTCACCGCTATAGTAACTAAAGTGATCTACCAAATTTTCAGATATGGTCAGACTAAGCCGTGTTTTGTGTATAGAATTGTAATGGACAAATGTCTGGAGAAGAAGATATACGATAGGCAAATCAAAAAGCAAGGCATGTCCGATCGAATCGTCGACGAGTGCAATCCCGAGGCACATCTTTCGATGAAGGATATAACCAATCTGTGTCACGACTACGACTCCGATGAAGACACCGTCGAGGAGATAAACAAACCAATAAACGATTTGAGCAAGCCAAGCTCACCGTCGGAGGAGGGCAGCAAGCCAGCAGTTGAGCAGATTAAGAGAGAAGACGAGACCAATAACTCGCTAGATGGGCAAAATAAATCAACCGAAGATCAAAACAAGACGGCAAACCATCAGACGGAGTCCAAAACACTAAACGGCGCCTCACATTCACCGATCAAAAAGGAAAAGGACGATGTCCCGGAAAACACTGTCCATGCCGACTCGATTATCAACACCATTCTCGAGCTGCACAGGCACTGTGTGACAAAGGAACCCTTCTTGCACGAGAGTTTGTTGGTTGATCAAAAGGACAGGAAACTGTCGCAGGCGGAAAAAAGACAGGCTCATCGGAGCTACGAACTGGAAAAGAAGGCAGCTGTAAATCAGAGATGTACTTATGCGCCAGCGAAAATGCACTACAAGATCGTGAACAACGACGGAACTGTAATTACCAAGCCAATGAATCAGGTAGAGTGCCTTGTAAATTACTCACCCATGTCTGGAATTCATCTTACTTTAACTTTACCTCTGTCCATAGCAAACAAAGACCAATACATTGGCTTCCTCTGGTCGATCCACTCGTTGGATTCCAGCTGACGTGTGGCAAAGACAGGGAATGACTGCCCAAGAAATGACCCTGCCACTTGGTAAGTGTGTTATCCTTTTGTCCAACTTGAGCAATAGCCTAACTAATATGCATTTCAGACGTTGTTATTCCCACAAATTCGGCCGACAAAGCCAATATAATTCTAAAGGCTGGCCAACGAGTTATGGTTCTGAAGTCGACGAAAGGAATTTACATGCAGTTGGACAGCGGGAAGATCATAGCTATAAGGACAACGGCCAAAACTGAACCCGAAAAGACAAACAAGGATGATGTGATAGACATAACTTCCGACTGTGACACCGACACAGCAAAACCCCAAACTCCAGAAGAAGGTAGGCACTTCACTTATGCTGAATTGATGATGTTGAATAACTAATCTCCTTTTAGATGTGAAAGATCTGACAGCCGATGACGAACCGCATGTGATTAAGAGTAAGGAAAGCACTCCAGCAACCAGTAGCCGGACGGAAATGTCGACGAAAGAGCGAAAGTCCGCGGAGAACATGCAACATTTTAAGCCGCAAACACAACCAAATAATACTTTAGCCACCCCAACAAATCAGCACCCGATGCCTTGTGACTTGAACTACACACAGCAGGCGCAAACCCTGCCGCAGCAGCAGTCGCATCAACAGCCGCAGCAACAGCAACCACCGCAACAGCAACAACCGCAGCAGCCACCGCCACAGGCGTATAAACATCCGAATCACATGCCTGCGGCCGGCGAGGCTTACAGCAATGCCAATAGTATTCAGCCCAATGCGCCACTGGCGCCGCATCCAGGAGCGCCCAACAGCGAGCCGGCGCCGTCGGCGGACAGCTCGTACTTCCAGGCCAAACCCTTCCAGCACACATATCCGCCACAGTACTACGATTACTATGACAATAAGCACAAGGCGGCGCCGGCGCCCGGAGCCAGCTACCACATCAATAACTACACCTCGTACGGCAATCTGAACTTCGCACCGTATCATTCCAACCTGCATCCGCCAGCGGCGTACATCGGTGCTCCGTCGTCGTACGTCAACTCGAATGTTTTCCCTCGCCAGCATTGGAGTTCGGTTGTAAACTCACCGGCGTCAAGCGAGTCTATTCGACAGCCATCGTACATTGGCAGTACTTACCCCATCAACGAATGGTCGTCGCAATAGCAAGTGTAAATAGACCATGGTCCAATATCTCCGTGTCCAGTTGAGGGCGAAGCCACTTTAACGAGCTCAAATATACTCAGACTATATCTTTTAACTGATACTTTTATTATGTTTCGATTTCGAGTTCGATTTCTGTTTGACTTTCAACCATGTTTTATTGTATAGATTATTGTAATTGCTTTTTTGTTTATACATTTCTTTTATAATGTACTCAAAGAATATTTATTCAGGCGTTGGCAAAAAGAAGTAAACTGTCAAAACAAATCATTATCATTATACTAGACAATTAGTGAGATCATACAAGTGATCAATAAACCACACACACAATGCTTCCTATACTCGTTAAATTTCAATTTTACCCATGATAATGTTCTTGTGGCTTGCGAATCAAAATATGTAATGCAAACAGCAATTGTTTACTTTGTCGTTAGGGTGTTTACCTTGACTGGACGAAAACAGAGCTCGGCCTTTATTCCTTACCACTACTTCCCTCTAATTTATTTATTATCTTATCATAGTAAATTCTTTTTAAACGCATAATTACGATAAGTTATTAGTTTTTATTCTGAAACAAATACAAACAAAATCTAAACAAATATTCATAGCTCGTAACCTACTGTGTAAGCAATCGTTCTACCCAATTGTATTTAATTCAGAAGCCCATGAATAGTAAAACTCATACGGAATAACATTCGAAAACTGGTCTCTTTTGGTTTTGGGTAGCAATGCCCGGTAAAAGGAAACTAAAAAAAAACATTGACATTAGTCTAGATAATAGCACATTCGAAATAATAATAAACAAGCTTTGATTAAACAATGTTAGGATCTAAGCAATAAAGAAAAAGTATTAAACAACCACTATTTACTATTTAGTTGCTCTTCAGGAAAAGGCCTTCAGATTTGAATTGTTAATTTGACGTAATGTATATTTATTTACAGCACACATTCATATATACAAATCATACTCAATACAATAACATATAAAATGTGCGCATCTATTATCTGCGAATAGAACCGTTGAGAGGTAAGTAGGGGGAATACGTGGGGTACATCGGATTGGATGGGGTGCCCCGCTGCAGCACGCAGGCATCCTGGTACTGAGATTGCATATTCATCATCTGCATCGGAATCTGCGAGTTGGGGTATTCGCTCCCCGAGCTGTAGCTTCCAGTGGGCGGTGACTGTTGCGGCGACATCCGGTAGCTGTTGATGGCCCCATACGGAGCCATCAGGTTGGGGCTGATGTGCACGTTGGCGGTCCGGTTGTTGCCGCTGCCCATGGGCGTCGAGGTGTGCTGCACCGGGGCGGATGGCGTGTTGCGGGTCTGGCGGCTGGTGTTCTGTGCCGACGCAATCGGCGCAATGTTCATGTTGCTCGGATAGTACTTGTACTGCAGCGGCGTCACCTGCGTCTGCAGCATGTTGGGCGGCGTGGAGATGTTCCGGTTCTGCATCAGCAGGTGCGGCGGCGGCGTCATCGAGTTCGGCGGAATGGGATGGTGCGGCGAGGGGGCCAGATTCACCTGCGCCCCCGGCGACGTGTTGCACGGCTGGCTCTCCAGGCAGTTGGTGAGCTGCTGCAGCTTGGACAGGCTACACAGGTTGCCCGCCAGCGAGGCGCTGGCTCCGCCGGAGCCATTGGCCGCCGAAATCGTGTCCTGACCCGTCTGCCGCTGGTCGTTGCCGTTGCCCGCCGTCGGCGGACCGCCCAGCGAACTGGAGACCGGCACTCGCGGCGCATTCTCCGCCGCAGGCATGTTGTTCTGCAAGTAGAAGTTGTTGACGGCACACGCCGACGACGGCTGCTCCAACCGCTGGTGGCTGTTGGCCAGCGAGTGCACGGAACTGTTCAGCGACATGCGCTGCTGAATGCCCACAAGGTCGTAGTTCGAGGGATTGGCCGAGAAGTTCTGGCTGATCTGCGGAATGGGCACGTAGTCGGTGGGCTGCATGTTCTGCTGGTGGCCGTGCTGCAGGAACTGCAGGTTGTGCAGCGAGTCGTGGTGCGACTTGGCAATGTTCGCCGTGGCCCCGCCCTGCGGAATCTGGTGATGAGTATTCGTTGTGGTCGTTGCCGGCGCCGCGTTCTTAGCGTCACGCTGCTGGCTCGTATTTCCGCTGCGAATCTGTTTGGGCGTGGTGGCTCTGTGGGAGGGAGTCGGCGAGCTAACTGCAATGTCCGCCTGCAAAATGGATATATACGACAATTAATACGTAGGAATCGAACAAAGACAAGAAGGAAAGCTAAAGTTAAGCTAATCAATTACTAAATAAATAAGGTCCATCTACCGGGAATTCAGATTTATGCTGATAACTTTTAGTTCGATAATAACTATCGACCACATAAATTTATGAAATGAAAACATACAAGAATTTAATAAAAAGATGGTACGCTATAGTTAAGTGATCCGACGTTACTGAGCTAAACAATGTCAAAATAAATAAGGCTCAACAAAACTAAGCGGGTTTCAGGTGGCGCCATCTACCGAGAGTTCACATATATGCTAATAACTTTAAATATAAATGAGTTGACGGTTATTGACCAAATAAACTTATGAAATGAAAAAATACGAGAATTAATATGTAAGACTCCGTCAATAACAAGAAGGTGCGCTATAGTTAAGTGATCCCAAGTTACTGAGCTAACCAACTACAAAATAAATAAGGCTCAACAAAACTAAGCGGGTTTCAGGTGGCGCCATCTCCCGGGAATTCACATTTATGCTAATAGCTTTTAAACTAATAGTTTGATTTTAAAGACTTTCTTACGATAGTTATTCACCGAATAAACTTATGGAATTAAAATATACGAGAATTAATACGTAAGACTAGGCTATAGTTAAGTGTCCCGACGCTAGTAAGCTAACAAAATAATTGGGTTTCAGGAGGCTCCATCTACCGGGAATTCACATTTATGCTAATAACTTTTAAAATAATAGTTCGATTTAAAAATTATATACCATACTAACTAGGTTCTACGATTTCTGGACATGGTTAGATGGACTTGGCTATGGGTCCTGATCAAAAACATATATACTTTAAAGGGTCGGCAATACCTTTTACATGCTTTACAACGAATTAAATAAAATATAGAAAATATTACCTGGGCATTTAGCTTCCTGCTCTGATGCTGGTGCTGCGAGTTGCTGAGGAGATTTATGTTTGGCGCACCCTCCGGCGCCAGATTCATGTTCAGATTGTTCTGCTGCTGCATGTGGGAGTTCTGGATGGACATGTGCATGGGCGTGGTGACCGGCTGGTTCTGCATGGAGCAGTCGGAGAACTGCCGGTGCGGCTGGTGCATGTGCACATTGGAGGCGGCGGCGATCTCCTGCGAGCCGTGGGCGATGGCCGTGCCAATGTTGGCCGGCGACTCCATGTTGATCTGCGCACTGATTCCGCAATCGTAGTGCTGCATGGCCGCGTTCGCCGAGGACTCCGTGTTATAGACCAGATTGGGATTCACGTCCGATTGGCCGCCGCCGCCGCCGCCACCGCCCACCTGAAGGTTGGCATGCTGGGCGGCGGCGTGGATGTTGGGATGACCACCACCAATCTTGTTGAGCTTGCCCTCGCGCGAAATGACCGATGTGGAATTGACGCCATGCTCGACCTTCTGCTTGGCGGGCCCGCCTCCCGACTGCGGATTCACTGGATTGGGCATGAGGACCGTCGACTCAGCCGGGTTGGGATTGGGATTGGGGTTCTGCCGTGACACCGAATTCTGCACATTGGCCAGCGACTTCATCTGCTGAGCCTGCTTCTGTTGGGTGGCGCACTTTTGATTGTAAATGGCCGCCTGGTTGTTGGCCACGTACTCGTTGCAATGCTGGACATGGCCATCCTCGCGGGCACTGCTGACCACATTGGACACACTGGAGACCACCTTGGGCTGCTGCTGCTGCTGCTCCTCCTTCTTGCCACTGGTCTTGCGCTCCACCTTGTGCTTCTCCTTGGTCTGGTGCATCTGGTGGTGGGCGGCGTGCTGCATGGCCAGGTTGGCGGACTGATAGAGGTTCTGCGTGAAGTTGTGCGTGTAGGCCATGGTGGTGGCCAGATCCTTGTGGAACTGCTTCTGTCCCTTCTGCGCGGCGGGGTCCAAATGCGAGAGATTGTAGCCGTAGTACTCCCACTGCCAGTACTGTGAGGTGTGGTAGTTGGGCATCTGGTTGATCGGGAACTGCGAGGGAATGGAGTTCTGCAGCTGGGCGTGCTCGTTGCCCTTCAGTGGGATCTTGTCCCGAATGGGAATGGGTGCCGAGGGCGCCCTGGCATTCGACTTCTCCTCCTCCTTGACCTGCACCAGTTGTTGGTCCGACTTGATGACTTCCCTTTCGGGCAGCACCTTCACCCGGCTCGGATCGTACTTCTTTTCGCCGCTGTTGACTACTTCCGGCTTTACAACTGGCACTTCCGGCACTGCTTTCTTGATGGCCTTTTCTTTAATTTCGACATTTTCCTTGACCATTGGCTGCTCCACTTTTTCGGGCGAGATCTTTTCCTTCACCGGCTGCTGTTGAGGTTGCTCCACAAGGGTAGGAACATGAACATCCGTTCGATGCGATGGCGGATTGGGCGCAGCGACTTCGACTTTTTTAATCCTTTCCATTTCGGATGGCTTCGGTGCGGTTTCAATGGCCTGAGCCGGCACAGCTTCATTGGCTTTTGCCTTATGCACAACTGGAGCGGGAAGTTCGGGCAGAGACTTCTGCATTGGCACCGCTGGCGGAAGTGCCGAGGAGGAGGAGGAGTCGGGTGAGAACTTCAAGTGGTTAACATCCAGCTCCAGTTTCTTTTCCTCCGTGCAATTCTTAACATTCTCCGCACTAACAGGAACATTAACCTTTTCCAAAACGGGCTGAGCAGGCACCACAATGGGTTCCACTTTTTCGGGACTCTTCGGTTTGGGCTTTTGCTCAGGAACTTCAAGCGGTTTGACCTCCTTGATGTCAACCTCCTTTGGGGTTTCCTTGACCTCTGGTGTGTTTGCCACCGGCTTGTCCGGCGTACTATATTTGACCTCTTCCGGTTTGTACGACGTCGTGACGTCGGCGAACAACGTCTTCTTGGTTTTCTTGGCCACCGCATCGAGCACTTGATCACTTATGCTGTTGGCTTCACTCTCGTTCCTTGCCAACTCCTTGCTCTTCTCCGGGCTCTCGGTTTTTGCCACCTTAACCAGCTCTTTAGTGGCTTCCTTTGCTGGACTAATCGCCGGCACTTCGACAGGTTCTGATGTGGTATTCCCATTGAACTGCGACTCCTCGGAGCGTTTGCCATTGGACTGTTTACCCCTCAGCTTGGGTACAATGTTGACCGGTTTGTCCACATGCTCCTTTTCCACCACAATCTTGCTGATCTCCTTCGTAGTAGGTTCATCCACATGAGGGCCACTTTCTACGCCTGAAATCTCCGATTGACTTTGAATCGGTGGATTCGGGTCGGCTGCGATGGCATTGCTCTCCAGCGGGCGGTCGAAATGCTTCCGTTTGTTTGTGTGGGGGATCAGGTCGTTGCGTTTGGCCAAACGCTGGGCCCTTTTGGTCAACTGCTCGGACAGTTCCTTAGAAGACTTGCAATCGGATGAGTCGGAGTGCTCGCCAAACGACTGCTCCTCCAGAGGCGGCTGTGCTGCAGTCAGCTTGCATTTCTTGGCCTCATTGGGAGCCGATTTTAGGAACTCTTCCGGACAGGCACGTTTCCGCTGATTTTCCCTCTCGTCCAACAACTTTTCAGAGCTTGGCCCACGAGATTTAATGCTGGGAAACTCGGCACTCTCCTGACTCAACTTCGGTGTAGTGGGCACACTTTGCTTAACAACTGCCTTGTTATCTTCGTTAGTTTCTTTCGAATCCGACTGTTTCTCAATTTGGTTGTTCAAGTATTCACGATTGGAAATCGGCTTGATTATGTTGGGCAATTTGGAGACCGACAGTAGCGGACTCCATCGCAAGCAGTCTGCCTCTATGATTATTCGAGTTTTGCTGTTCGCCATTTTATTGTGATGAGCCACAACTTTCTTCCAGTCGATCTTCACATTTATCTGATACCTTATGTCGCCGTCGTTTTTCCTCAACTTGATGAAGTTCAACAGTTCAAAGGCCAGGGCAATGTCTGAAATGGCCAAACCAGTTTTAATGGCTATATCCTTGAACGTGATCTTTGTGTGGTTGCGATACTTGTACAAGTACTCCAGCACAACGGATTTCCAGTACGAAAAGTACGACAGGCGTCCCAGATCCGAGAGCGGCTTCTCCGGGGTGCCCAACTGGCCCTCCTCGCGGCTCAACAGGTAACTGAAGTCGATCAGGAACCTGCCGTAGCCTTGCCTCTGGTACTGCGGCATCGTCAGGATGCAGGACACGTTGTACTTTTGAGTGCAGTGCTTTTCCTTTGAGAAGTAGCCAACCAGATGACATCCGCTCTGATCGTTTTTAGTCAGAATATAGAAGAGAAACGGTTCCACGTCGTAGTAGAGGGTTTTGTGGTCGAGAAAAAACTTGGCCAGCAGGCATAAGTTTTGGCAATATATCTTGTTTACGTTGCCATCCACTTCAAACACCGATATATTGCCCTGTCTGAATATTTCCGTGCCTGGCGGTTGCTTCCAAATACACTTGTTCTGATGTCTGTCCAGAACAGAACGACTCTTTGTGTACTTCAGGCAGAATTCGCACAAAAACAGCTTCAGTAGCCTGGTGTACTCCTGCGGAAAGGGGCTGGAGTACCAGGTCTCAATGTCCCACTTTCCTATTTGGATCGATTTGGGACTCTGGGTGTTCTGTCCCGGCTTCAGGCTTATATCGTTTACTTTTTCGACATGATTATTGGACATTTGAACGACGGCCTTGTGGAGAACCTCTTGATAGAGTTCCACATCCGTGGCGGTCACACCGGGCGGCAGGGGCTGATTCTCGAAGGGATTGGCACGCTTTGTGCTTTCCCCAGCCACATCCTCGTCGTTATGCGTTTCTGGTTTGCCATCAGCCTCGCTGTGGGTCTCCCTGCTCCTTTCAATCTCCTCCAGAAGTTGAACCTTCATAACAGTCTCCTCAGTTAGATACGGAATGTCATCGTCGCACTTCTCGTACGACTTGCCTGCTTCCAGCGGCATACTTTTCAAGGGCACAATCTTTTTCTTCTGCCCATTTGCGGTCTGTCGCCTTATGGTCATGCCGCCAATGGCTGTTGTGGTGCTTTTGTCCGGAGTAGAAGCAGCTACTGGCGTGCTTTTTGGCGCCCTGTTTGCGGCAGGTGACGTGGCAAACGTGCTTGCTGCTGGCTTTGTGTATCCCATGTTCTTGCCACTTGCGTTATTTTTTGATTTTACAAATATGTCAATGGGGTTTTTCGCCACGGCGGCGAACCCCCAGTTCTCACTGGCCACTTCATTGGTTTGCGGCGAGCCTAGACCTTCGCCCACATTAAGTTTGGCGCAGCTCTGCTTCTCATTCTCGAAGATCTTCCCCTTCAGCGTGCTGCGATCGGTGTCATAGTCCTCCTCGTCGTTCTCATCATCGCATTCGGAACTGTCGCTGGAACTCTCGCTGGAGTCCGAGTCAGAGCTCGATGAAGTGCACGAATCCGAGGATGTGCTCTCGTCCTGATCGTTGTCATCGCCATTCCTGTTCCTGTCGTCGTCCTCGTCGTCGTCGTCTTCACTTTCGCTGGACGAACTTGTCGACGACAGATCCGAAAAGGTTCGCTTGCGCGTTTCCTGGCTAGCCAAGTAGCCTCCCTGTAATATTTGCGACCTCTTCTGCTTGCCCGGGAACTCGAACTGGTCCTCACTGTGGTTTAGTTTCCTTGAGTTCAAGCTGGCGGGCATTTTCCTCCTCTGGCCGTTGCCGTCGTTGTAAACGCAAAGCTTTGAGGTCGATGGACTATCGATGTTGCCTTCCTTTTTGATGATTTGCCGCTTACTGGAGGCATATTTATCGGAGGGGGTCATTCTAGGATTTAATTTAACGATTAAAAGCACACTCATTTAATTTGAAAAGTATTTCAAAGTACCTCTCATTGGCAGCCTCCATTTTGATCCTTGTATTGTCTTTTTTAATCAATTTCGGATTATCTATGCTTTGTTTGGAGCATGTTTTACACCTGATAAGAGAATTGATTAGTATATAAATTAATAGTTTTGGCAATTTATAGTAAGCCTACCTGTAAGGATGCTTGGGCTTCTTGTCTGGAATCGTATCGAGACAGGTTAAGTGAAAGTGGTCCTTGCACACGAAGCACTGCAGCAGGCAAGGCCCACGGTTGCGCATTTTGCAGACGGAGCAATCGGCGCAGTTCTGGCAATCCCAAATCGTGCCCTTCGTGACGAGCATGTAGAGCAGAACGTAGGATTGCGACTTGCACCTGCCGGCAATATTGGCGCAGGTGGTGTGCAGAGAAATCCCGCACTGTTTGCATGAGCTCAGTGGCTCTGGGATGCCGTTGAGGTTCTTCTGCGAGTTTCCCGAGCAGTGGGTGCAGCTCTCCTCGCCCTTTATGATCACATCCGAGGCAGGGGCGCATTTCCGCGGGGTTGTCAGCGATTTACCCTTTTTGTAGAGCTTGCCCTCCTGGATCAGAAAGCCGGCGTCCACGGCCTTCTTAATGGATGCCTTAATCACGGCCTTAAAGTCCACATTGGGCGACAGGTCGATGCAGTTGAACTTCTGAATGTAGTTTTCTATGCTCTTAATGGTGGATCCCTCGCATTCGCCCAGATCGTGGACCGCCTTGGCCACCAACTTGTAGAGATTGGTATTCTTGTCCACCTTGATGCGACGCTTGGCCATCGGCGCCTTGTAAGAGTGCAATCCCTTGTTGTACACCTTGATCACTGCGCCCGATTCGACGGCCTTCTCCAGTTTCTCGGCCACAATGTCCTCGTGGAACTTGTGGTGCGTGCCGATCGCCTGGCAGATCCTCTGCACGGAGGGCCTCTGTTTCTGGGACCTGATCTTCGATATGGCCTCGAGGATCCATTGCTTCCAGGTGTCCATGTTTATATCGTGGGCCGATTCCCTCATCATGGCTTACTCTAAAAAGGAAATTACAAAGAAATGATTTATAAAGGTGGTTTCCTTAAAGATTTTAACTATAACACTATCCAATAAGTAGCTAATATTGTTAAAAGAGTTTTCTCAACATACATACATACATTAAATTAAAAAATATTTAATGAAAAATGCCCTTAACAGATGCATTCCGAAAGCAAGTATCTTTCGCTCTACTAAATAGTATCTAACATCTCAGCCTGCTTGTATTTATTGTAAAAACATACGTTTTTCTTCATACGCTTGAATAGTAATGCAAATTCAGTTGTGGGCTATGCGGAATTGCAGCTCAATTGCTCACTATGCACTGCAGAAATTGATGTAACTCCGGCACTTGAAGTGTTTTCATTTAGAACTTATAAAACCAGTATGTTGCAGGCATGCATGTATAGTTTGTACAATTTGATTAATCCGAGTAGTTTCCGCACAACAATCCCACTTTTTATGTACGTATCCACTTTACAAAAACTATTCTACAGCATACACACATATTTAGATACATATGTATGTACATACTTTTATTATTTCAATTGTGGTGAAAGTAAGCGCGAATATAGACCGAACTGCTGACTTATATCAACTCCACGTTAAAAATTACACTCAGAACGCATCTGAAGACATTTAATATCTTGGAAACAATAACAAATATTAATTTTGCAATGAAGTTTGATCGCTACTGAGTATTAGAAGGCTTTATTAGGGGCCTATCTACACGGTGCCACAACGAAAACGCGGCTAGGATGCCAGGCGCTTAAATTAGGAATGAAGGAATGAAACACATACGCTAATGAAGTACATAAAATCAATTCAATTAATAAATCAATAAATAAATCAATTTAAACATTATTATTTTAGCTAAAATTAATGGAAAAAAATTATGCCAAACCAAACACCATACGGAAGATAAGATCTTTGGTAATAACAGTTTATCGGCTTGGAGTTTTATAACGATCATCATATTAAATAGTTTATCTTAAAGTTATGCTATGAATTAGCATACAACTAAAAGTAGTAAGAATTACCGCAATTTCGAACATAATAAATTCAGAATTATATTTACTTGAATTATAGATCACATATTAAAATGTTTTTAAATGTTAATAGGAAAATTATTAAAATTTACCCCGATCAGCTGGCAACCATAAAAAACGCGTAATAAGACCGCGCATACTAATCGCTAAGATATTTTTGGGATTTTTTTTTAACCCAAAAAGGTCATACTGTGTTCCCCCCCCCAAACGGAACACTACAATTCGACAGTTCGGCTTTTTTGCACTATTTTGGATAAATATGATTATGATTTAGTCCGGACAAAATAAAAACTAAAATGGAATACGAATCTTCCGAAATAAGTGGTAATATTAGTGAATCGGTGACACTTAAATCGAGGAGTATATGATTGTGTTTATTTGTTTGTTGACCATTTGTTTTTTCGCACTTTTGTATAATATACATACATATGCATATAAACAATTATTTATTTATATCTGTGCGGAAGAACAAACATACATGCAGACATGTACATAAGCTTAGATGTGTCTGTATGGATTTATACTTATTATATACTCCTGCACGGGGGGTCGGCCCAATACATATGTAATACCCCGCATACATATTTGAAAAATCGAAATGGCCCGAATATGAATTGTAAATAATGGTAGCCAATACGAAAACCAGAGAAAACAATTTGTAAATAAATTGGTAATACATAGTAGTAGCTAAAAGCCATTGCAATTGGTGCTCTGTTTCGGCCCTTTTTCTATTTTAGGCCATTGTGCTCCAGTCATTTGTTTAGAAAAGTACTACATGCAGTATGTAGGACTGGGTCTACGTTTCCCCACGTTTCGGTTTCAGTTTCGGTTTCCGTCTCCATGATAACCCACCCGTTTGAGCTGATTTTTTGCCACCCGAGCCACATTTTTGAGTTGGAAGGAGCCAGGTGATGGTGATTACGACGTCAGTGGGTGCGGCATTATTGTGGGGCTTGCAAATATTTGCAATGCATGTGTTGGTCCGTTTTTAGGGTAAAACAATAACTACGTTCTTGGCCAAAAGAGGCCATGTCTCTTTAGATTCGTATCTGCGAAAATGCTACTTTGTATTGTTATCTTTAAACTACTTAAATTTTACTAACTCTAGGTTCGATTTAAATAGAGAGCTCATTTCAAAACTTTCAGTGTCGGCATTCTATATATATATTTATATACGAAACTTATACTTGTACTATACTTAAAGTTGCCTTTAAGGTATTAAAGATTTTATTAAGTAATTATCTTTCAGATATTATAAAATATGCATTGTCAAAACCCATTTCGAAATTTCAGTACCGACATTCTATACATTCAAATACGAAACATATTTTGTAGTTTAATCTTTAATTAACTAAAGTATTTATCTGTTTGTCCGTATAAAATAGGCATTTTTGGATTTTTCAAACATATTTCAAAACTTTCATTTCCGTCAATTTATATATACAGATAGCAGACATATTTGGAGTTATCTTTCAGTTACTCATCGAGCACCAATTCCTATTCTTTCAGATATAACCACAGGAAGCTGCAAGAAAAGGCTCACATTTCTAAAATATATTCTAAGCGATACCACAAGCGAACAAAAATGGGCAGCCGAATTCGGCGAGGACACGGAAGGGCATCAGTTTTCGTTGGATTATCTGTTGGACACCTTCATCGTGCTCTATGACGAATGCAGTAACTCTTCCCTGCGCAGAGAAAAGGGGGTCTCCGATTTCCTCAAACTATGTAACTATGATGGCTACATAATACTTTATTTATATATCCCTTTAAAACTTTACTTATCCTTTAGCCAAGCCCTTCGTGCACATTGTACGAAAACTTCGGCTGAGCCGCGATGATTTTGACATACTCAAGATAATCGGGCGTGGTGCCTTTGGAGAAGTCTGCGTGGTTCAGATGATATCCACAGAGAAAGTGTATGCCATGAAGATCCTGAACAAATGGGAGATGCTTAAGCGGGCCGAGACAGCCTGTTTTCGCGAAGAGCGGGATGTTCTGGTGTTCGGGGACCGGCAGTGGATCACCAATCTGCACTACGCCTTTCAGGACAATATCAACTTGGTAGGGCACATCTTTTCAGCATCTTTTCCCCTCATCAAAGCTCACGAGTCTCCTCATTTCAGTATCTTGTCATGGACTATTACTGCGGCGGAGACCTGCTGACGCTGCTGAGTAAATTTGAGGACAAGCTGCCCGAGGACATGGCCAAGTTCTACATCACCGAGATGATTTTGGCCATCAACAGTATTCACCAGATCAGGTACGTTCACCGGGACATCAAGCCCGATAATGTGCTGCTCGACAAGCGCGGCCATGTGCGGCTGGCCGACTTTGGATCGTGCCTGCGTCTGGACAAGGATGGCACCGTCCAGTCGAACGTGGCTGTGGGCACGCCCGATTACATATCGCCGGAAATACTGCGGGCCATGGAGGACGGAAAGGGTCGCTACGGAACGGAGTGCGACTGGTGGTCCCTCGGCGTCTGCATGTACGAAATGCTGTATGGTGAAACGCCCTTCTACGCAGAGAGTTTGGTCGAGACGTACGGCAAGATCATGAATCATCAGAACTGCTTCAATTTGCCGACTCAGGAGACCATTAACTACAAGGTGTCGGAGACGTCGCAAGACTTGCTCTGCAAGCTGATATGTATTCCGGAGAATCGGCTGGGCCAGAACGGCATCCAAGACTTTATGGATCACGCCTGGTTTGTGGGCATCGACTGGAAGAACATTAGGCAGGGGCCAGCACCGTATGTGCCGGAAGTGTCGAGTCCCACGGACACTTCCAACTTCGATGTGGACGACAACGACGTCCGGTTAACGGACTCCATTCCCCCGTCGGCCAATCCCGCCTTCTCCGGATTCCACCTCCCATTCATAGGCTTCACTTTCTCGCTGAGCAGCAGCTCCACTTTGGATTCGAAGAAGAACCAGAGCTCTGGCTTTGGCGACGACACCTTGGACACCATAAGCAGTCCACAGCAGGCCATCCTGCCGAGCAACAACTCGGAGGCGTCGGTGGACTCCGTGCAGGAGAAACAGGTCAAGGCGCTGAACGAGCAGCTGGCGGCCTTCAAGCAGGAAAAGATCGAATTGACGAAGCAGCACAATGAGATTTTCGAACGGCTCAAAGCCCAAGACGCCGAGCTGCAGGACGCCATTTCTCAGCGCAATATCGCCATGATGGAGTACTCGGAGGTCACCGAGAAGCTCTCGGAGCTGCGCAACCAGAAGCAGAAGCTCTCCCGCCAGGTGAGGGACAAGGAGGAGGAGCTCGATGGCGCCATGCAGAAGAACGACAGTCTGCGGAACGAGCTGCGCAAGTCGGACAAAACGCGGCGCGAGCTGGAGCTGCACATCGAGGACGCCGTCATCGAGGCCTCCAAGGAGAAGAAGCTGCGCGAGCATGCCGAGGATTGCTGCCGGCAGCTGCAGCTGGAGCTGCGCAAGGGCTCCTCCAGTGTGGAGACCACGCTGCCGCTCAGCATTTCCTCGGAGATGTCGTCGTACGAGATCGAAAGACTGGAGCTGCAGTTCTCCGAAAAGCTAAGTCACCAGCAGACGCGTCACAACATGGAGTTGGAGGCGCTGCGCGAGCAGTTCGCCGAGTTGGAGAACTCCAACCTGGAGCTCACGAAGGAGTTGCAGCAGACGCAGGACAGACTGAAGTACACCCAATTGGAATCGATTACCGATTCGGCCGACACGCTCCTGGAGCTGAAGAAGCAACACGACTTGGAGAAGACCTCGTGGTTCGAGGAGAAGCAGAGGCTGAGCTCAGAGGTGAGTCTCAAGGCGAAGAGCCTGAAGGAACTGCAGGCCGAGGACGACGAGATCTTCAAGGAGCTGCGAATGAAGCGGGAGGCCATCACCCTGTGGGAGCGCCAAATGGCGGAGATCATCCAATGGGTGTCCGACGAGAAGGATGCTCGAGGCTACCTGCAGGCCCTGGCCACCAAAATGACCGAGGAGCTGGAGTATCTGAAGCATGTGGGCACCTTCAACAACAACGGCGTGGACAACAAGAACTGGCGCAATCGCCGCTCCCAGAAGCTGGACAAGATGGAGCTGCTCAACCTGCAGAGTGCACTGCAAAGGGAGATCCAGGCCAAGGCCATGATCTCGGATGAGCTGAGCCAAACCCGATCGGATCTGATATCCACGCAGAAGGAGGTGCGGGACTACAAGAAGCGCTACGACTCCATACTGCACGACTTCCAGAAGAAGGAGACCGAACTGCGGGACTTGCAGAAGGGCGGCCTGGAGTACTCCGAGTCGTTCCTCAACAAATCCACTCATCATGGCCTGAGCAGCGCCTTCTTCCGCGACATGTCCAAGAACTCGGAGACCATAGACTCGGGCGAAAGCTTTGGCAACGAGTCCGGCGACAATTTCATCGGCACTCCCAACTTCTTCCAGTCCGGCAATTCGGGCATGCTCTTCAACTACGAGCCCAAGTATGCGGGCAAAGGCAGCAAGGAGAACTCGGCCCTCAAGGAGATCTCGGCCAGCGATCTGTCCCGCGGCGATGAGAGCGATCTGCTGGTGAAGGAATCTCAGAAGAAAGTGGCCAGCAGCAATACGGCGATCCACCAGTTCCTGGTGCGAACCTTCAGCAGCCCCACGAAGTGCAACCACTGCACCTCGCTGATGGTGGGACTCACGCGGCAGGGAGTCGTCTGCGAGATCTGCGGCTTCGCCTGCCACACGATCTGCTGCCAGAAGGTGCCCACCACCTGTCCCGTGCCCATGGACCAAACGAAGCGGCCGCTGGGCATCGATCCCACCCGAGGCATTGGCACCGCCTACGAGGGCTACGTGAAGGTACCCAAATCGGGCGTGATCAAACGCGGCTGGATCAGGCAGTTCGTCGTCGTTTGCGACTTCAAGCTCTTTCTCTACGACATCTCGCCGGATCGATGTGCCTTGCCCAGCGTGAGTGTGTCCCAAGTGCTGGACATGCGGGATCCGGAGTTCTGTGTGGGCAGTGTGCGCGAAAGCGATGTCATTCATGCCGCCAAGAAAGATGTGCCATGTATTTTCAAGGTACTTAAAGGGTTATCTCGGAATATCTCTGGAGTCAAAGCACTAATCCCTCTGCCTTTCAGATTAAAACCGCCCTCATTGATGGCGGACTGTCGCTGAACACCCTTATGCTGGCCGACAACGAGTCGGAGAAGTCCAAGTGGGTCATTGCCCTGGGCGAACTGCATCGAATATTGAAACGAAACAGCTTACCAAATACTGCTATATTTAAAGTTAACGAAATTCTGGACAATACCCTATCTCTAATACGCAACGCCTTGTGTTCCGTCATCATATATCCAAATCAAATATTGTTGGGGACAGAAGATGGCTTGTTCTACATTAATCTCGATCAGTACGGTAGGTAATTCGATTTTTTGCGGGAGGACAAAACGCTAATTGCTTCCGTATGCTTCCAGAAATCGCTCGTATTGGCGAAAGCAAGAAGATTCTCCAGCTATGGTACATTGAAGAGGAGCAGATTCTCGTTATTCTGTGCGGAAAGCAACGTAATTTGCGTTTGCTGCCCATCAGGGCATTAGAGGCTAGCGATGTCGAGTGGATCAAAGTGATTGAGTCGAAGAACTGCATATCTGCTTGCACTGGAATCATTCGCCGTTTCCCCAACATCGTCTACTCATTTATTATCGCGCTGAAGCGGCCCAATAACCACACACAAATCGTAGTCTACGAGATAAACAGAACGCGCACAAGGCACCAGAAGACTTGCGAATTCACCATCGGCTACATGGCCCAGCATCTGCAGATCCTGTCCGATATGCGATTGGTTGTGGCTCACCAAAGTGGATTCACCGCCTACTTCCTGCGTGGAGAAGCCACTGCAATGTGTGAGTAATGATAGATTTGCGTGAAGTTTTCTTTTTTCACAACTTTTTGGTATTTTTCAATAGCTTTGGTGCACCCGGAAAACCAGTTGTGTGCATTTTTGAACTATTCCGGAGTGGATGCGGTCCGGGTTATTGAAATTCTGTGCCCAAGTGGCGGTAACTTTGGCGAGTACTTACTGGTCTTCCAAACCCTGGCCATTTACGTGGACCTGCAGGGTCGAAAGTCTCGGGACAGGGAAATAATGTATCCGGCCTTTCCAACGTACATAAGTGAGTAGGGGAATAAATTTCTAATGACTCGTTTTGTATAATTGTTTTGTGGATGCTTTTAACAGCCTTTTGCGATGGCCATTTGCTGGTGTTCTCGGACACACATTTGGATATCTTCAACACTCAGACCGCTGAATGGGTGCAGTCGATTGGTCTGAAACAATCGCTGCCCCTAAATAATCTGGGAAATGTGGTCTTGGCCTCCGTCAATGACACCCCCTTGATTGTTTACCTGTCCAATATTCACACAAGTAAGTCGGTGATGGTTGTGTTTACTGATATAATTTGATAATACAAATGAAAATTCGTTCTTTTCAGAGGGCCAACTGCAATATCGGGAGGGAAATCGAAAAGGACTGCCGAGCATTAAGCGGAGATTTTCCATTAGAGAGATTAATAAAACCATCAAAAGGTTGGGAATAAGTTACCGAATCGGCGCAAGCAATGCCTAACGTCATTCTATTCTTCTGCAGTGATCGTAGATCAAAGATGATATCAGCGCCGACAAATTTCAACCACATCTCTCACATGGGCCCGGGGGATGGTATTCAAAATCAACGACTCTTAGACTTACCCACAACGCTCGAAACAGCCGATCAGGCCTGCAGTCCCATCATACATTCGCTGAGTTCCATAACCCAAACTAGAAAATCTAATTTTCTAGAACAAGGCAAGCAGCTTTACATATTTGTGTGATTTTGAGTTAAAATAATGTAATTGAATTTTGCAATTTTCTGTACTTTCAGTGGATGCAATCTCCGATGACTATGGCAATGATAATATAATCTCTAGAACCCCCAGTCCAATGGCATCGTCCTTTATGGATGGCTTAAGCAATAATGATTAATTTCAGTCAAATCTCTGCATATGTAATTTACTCGATTTTTTAAGATAACTGTTTGTAATAAACATATTTAATTTCTCGAATATCAATCGAAAGCCTCTGAATTTGCTTATTTCTACAAGGCAAATTAATAAAGTAGTAAACAAATGTCCTTGAGTAGTTCTGTTTTATTTGTATACTTAGTTGCATGTTGAATACATACATTAAAAATCTTTGATTTGTACACAGAAATCTTCAATAATAATATATATATATTTATATTTCTTATTCCATAGCCTATCGTTACCTACTTCTTTGATTTTTTCTTCTTTTTCAAAATCTTGCTCTTCTTTTTGCTCTTCAGATCCTTGCGTTTCTCGCTTCTCAACGATTCGGTTGACGAATATTTAGCATGTTTCTTAAGTTTCTTATCCTTTTGCTTCCTGTGCTCCATGCTGTTGTCCGACGAGGCCGCTGCCTCGTTTTGTATCGTATTATCATATTTTACAACTAAACTGCTGCTCGACGAGCTGTTGTCGACGATCTTCCTGAACGGATTGTCCGGACGACAGGGCTTGAGGGCAGCTGCCACCGCTGTTACAGAGGACACCACTCGGCCGTCGCCGGATTTATGGTTTCTGGCCCCCCTTCGATCCGAGTCGTCGCTATTGATTTGATCATATTTTGCGAGCTTGGGGTCGGAACGCTCCTTGTACGGCCGCCTCTGCCTGTCGTCCTCGGGCGTGTTCCGCTTATACGAACGCTCCTGCCTTTTTTCGGACGCCGCTGTCCGGTCGCGTGAGGATCGGCTCTCCCTTTTCCGGCTGCCATGACGATCCGATCGGCCACGATGCGAATCGTCGTCGGAGCTCTTGCCGGCCGCCTCCCTTCGTCTGGAACGCGACTTGTCCGGCGAACGGCTGCGCTCGCTGGGAACCTTGTTGCCCAGCCTCTCCTTCACCGACCTGCTGCTGTTACGCTTGGGCGTGGGCGAGCGCTCCTTGTCGTTCCTGATTACAGAACGGTCCTTGCTGTTGCCCTTGGAATTGATGATGACTTGAAATTCAACCGGCCTAATCGCGTTTATAGCCTTGGCAAATATGGCGTTTTCAGCCTTGCGCAGGACATCGGAAGTGATCTCGGACTGGTCGTCCAATAGATTGCCAGACTTTTTGGAAGAGTCCTCCAAACTTGTGCTATTCTCCTCCAGCTCCCATTTGGATAGATTGACAGAATTGGCCTCGCTGCGCTTGCTTCTCGAACCGAGATTATCGTCGGTGGCCACATCCGAATTCAGGGATGCATCCCTCTTTTTAGGATTAAGGTTTTCGGTAGCGTTGCGAGCGGGAGAAATTGCAGACGATTCGATATCGAAGTTGGGACTGACCCTGGGGGATAATAGGATCTTATAGGTTGTCTCATTTACCAACGAGGTGTTGTTAATATCCGAATCGGATCGGTTTATCGACGAGCTCTTCTTCTGACGCTCCCCCTTCTCCTTTTTGGCCCGCTTGTCCTTCTTGCTCTTCTTGCGTTCAGCCTTGTCCTTCTTTTTCTTCTTGCGCTCCTTCGACGACGGACTCTTCACCTTGTTCTCCTTGCCCACATTGGGTCCCAGTTGCGAGTCGTCCATGTCGGACTGGGCGGCATTCACTCTTGCCTTCGCTGGCAAATACTCATCGTGGGCCCGTTCCGGCGTTTTCGGTGTGCACTCGCGTTCACGCAACTGGGCAGAAGTCATTTTCGGAGTAGTGATCTTCGCCGGCGGCGTTAGGCTCCTATAGCTACTGTCGACTGGCTTGGATTCCTTGCTCTTGCTGCGCGACCTGTGCCTTTTGCGCGGCATCTCTTCGTGCCGGCGTTCCTCCTCGTTCTTCTTGCTGCTTCCGCCTTTGCTGCCACTGCCACTGCCGCTGCCACTGCCATGTGATGCTTCTAGGCTAGCCAGATGCTTGTTCTTGTAGCCATCGTCATCCATCGCCAGCTGCAATGGCTCAAATCCGGGTGGCGGAGGCTCAACTGGCTCTGGTTTGGGTGCAAACGGTTTGCTATAAGGCTTGTCCCTGTAATCACTCTTATACGCCGGCTTTGGTGACGCAGAGCGACGATGTCCAGATCTGCAAAAAACAGCAAATCATTAAAAAAAAAATAATTTTTAAAGCTATAAAAGCAAAAAGTACCTCTTGATCCTGCCACCTGGTGATTTGGAGCCATCGTTGGCCTGGCGACTAGAACGAGGATGACGCATATGACGTTCATAGCTATATTCTCGTTTTCTTTCCCGTGATCGCGGCCTCTTGTCCTTCAGATTATCCCGGGGCCCATCCTTTTCGTACATGGGGGATTTGAAGCGGTGCCTCTGTCTGTCCGGCGATCTCGACCTGTGATGATCGCCACCGCGAAATCGGTCCACCTTCTTGCGTTCCTTCTCCTTCATGATGCGATTGAAGGCCTCCAGTGGGTCGTCAATTAAACTGCAACATTTATATGCGTTATTTACCCTATTATTAGGCAATGGCCAATGCCACACTCACCCGGAGCCGACCTTGGCCGCTACCCCTTGATAGATCGAGGCTAAATTTGGGGACTGAAATGGTTGTGACATATTCATATTCATACTTCCGCCTGCAGATCCGTAAGGCGTACGCATGGGATGTACGGATTGGTTTTGATACGGCACATAGCTGCAATTTCAGAAGTTAATTACAATTCAAAAAGCTTAACGTTGATTGTAAGCAATACTGTTTTAATCAAAAGTACTAAAATTAACCAACATTCAACAAAGCATAAAGGCTGGCGAGCCCAGAGCTTAAAATACTCTTAACTAGGTGTTTTGTGGCCTCAGTTGGCACTTAAATGTATTGAGATCAGGCAGGATTCGTTTAGAGCCTCGGAACTCCAGCGGCTTGTCGATACTCGATCCACTTGGTGGCGGGATCCGGAGGGTTGGAAAGGGAGAAACCTACCTTAGGGGCGGCCTCTGTCCCATGTTGTTATACCCGTTGTTGTAGGCCGGCATATGGTGGCTCATCATGTGCATCGGTGGTGGACCCCGTTGCATTTGCATGTACTGCGGCTTATAAGCACTCGAGCGGCGAGCGTCCTCCGATTCGCCGCTCATCATGTGCCCTTGGTAGCTGGGCACAGTGCCAATGGGCGTGGGCAGCAGACTGCGTTCTTTGTGGCCAGACTCCGATTTCGATGGACGGTGGTGCTTGTGATCGTGGTCCGAAGTGTACTCCGACCTCTCTCGTCGGTGCGAGGATTCACTCGACTTGTGGGAATAAGTGGGAGATCTCTGAAACCAAAAAATAAACACTTTAATAAAACGCATAAAGGCTAATAGTGACTTCTCACCTTGCTAGGCACTGATGTTGAATCAGCAGTAGGTTGGGGCATTTTGATGGTTATATTATCCTCATAGTCTGAATCGTATTTATCTTTCTCCTTTTGTGACGGTTCCACCGTCGGAGGAGGTTCCGGAGACTCCGATTTCGGCGCCTTGTTCCCATTAGTTTCTGTTTCTGTTTCTTCTTGCTTTTCAGTTTTCAACTCTGCGGTCTCTTCTTTTTCCTCCTCCTCCACCGGCTTTTCCTCAACTTCTTTCTCAACCAGTGGTTTATCCTCATTTTTTACTGCGGCTAACAAAAGATGGATTATTATTTTCCTTTTGTGATGACTAATTTGGCATTATCTTACCTGATTTAACTGCACTAATTTTGTAACCAGTCTCGTTTTTAAAGGCGTTCACAGAGTTCCTTAAAAACCGATTAGGAATCAAAGAGCCCGGTGAGCAGTTTTTCTCCTTGCAATCGGGACACTCGCTGTCCTCGGACTCCAATAGCGAAGTGCGCACACAGTCGTCGCAAAAGGAACTTCCGCAGCAGGGTATCATGACGGCATCGACGAATATATCACGGCATATGCCGCATATTAAATCCTCCGGAATCTCCTGGCTTTGCACTGCAGGCAGCACAAAATCGGCGGACTCATTCTCTGCTGCATCTGGTTTGTCCCTAAAAGAGCGCGGAATCCCCGTGTTTCTTTTGACCTCTTGCTGGTCCTTTCCCAAAATAAAGGGACAGTTTTTGATCCAGTGACCGCTCTTCTTGCATTTGTTGCATCGATAAGATGCCGGAACTTCGCCCACTTGAGATTGCCCTTTGATACGATGGTACCTGCACAGATTAAGCATTAGAAATGGGTGATTCTTCAGAATTTGGAAACACTTACGTCTTGGGATCATAGTCAACCGTGCTTTGCATCATCATGGCTTGGATTTTGTCCTCCTCGCTGCCTTGCATTTTGGACAGGTCCATGTTGAAGTTGTCCTGTTTGGCTGGCGCCGCTGAAAAGGCATTTTCCGATGCCGGTGGCTCCCAGCCCTTCTTCGTGGGATGGGCAATGGGTATGCGCGATATGATCAGCGTAGTGTTTTTGGGGATAAGCACTCCATCGTCCTTGTACTCTGCGGGGCATAGGCTTCATGTTAGAGGGAAATAATTGTAGATTTATGGTATACAAACCTTCTTTAGTCTGCGCATTTGTGATTTGAAGATCAAAGTCGATTATTTTTCCCAATCGCTTCTGCTGCACAATCTCTCTTTTCAAGTCCCCAACGGAAATGTGAAGTCCATCAAATGTTATTGTATCAAAATTGAGGGTACTCTTGAATTTATAGTGTACCGACATAGTTAAATACAGTAGAAACCTGCGGAGATGAGATTAATGCTTGATTATCTTAAAGCGTTCAAGGCAATTCGGTTATCAGAGTCAACACATGTGAGGAAGAGAATTTATTTCATAAATATCTTAATAATCAAACAGATAAAGTCGTTTACATAACGGAGGGCTTAAATAAACAGCTGAAAACGTGTGACGGCGTTGCTGCAATCTCTAAAAACCTGCTTGACACGGTTTCGTGCCCCGACCCAGACTAAAATTAAAGCCATGAAGCATCCTAAAGCATGTTCTTGATTTTTACAAAATTAAGATGAAATTGTATCGTTGGAAACCAATAAAAAAAAATGGTTTTAGAAGATGTAAATCCAAAAGCTTTGGACCACCCATATAAATCGGTCTCAAATAAGATGAGCTACACGTGAAAGTGCGTATGCAAATCTTTTCTATATGCATTTTAGCCAACTTGGGGTATAAATAGAAACTCATTGGCCCTTTACCAATATAGCCAAAACAAATAGATCACCAAATTACATTCACTTTATTTTGATACACGCACAATTATGCCAACATAAGGATATACATATGTACATATGTGAAATCGTACAATTGCAAGTTTAAGCCGCAGATATGTTTATCATATGTTCACACAATTGTTTAAGCTAGTGCACTTTTTGCCAACAGCATGACGCGTTGCATTTATTTGGTAATTATGTTGCCAGCATAAAACTGCATGTGCACAAAACACACACGCGAAAACATACATATGTACACATAGCTTTTCACCAAAAATAAACGCTAGTTCGTTTTTAAACTAGCTTTAAGCCACGTTTACGAAGACTAGGCCACACACATCACACGTAATGCTTACTACCGGCAAGCAATAAGCCCAAAATTAGCAATTACTTACACTTCTTCGCAAGCACATAAAAACTCCTACGATTTTATTTTTTTCCAATGTCTAGAGATGTGTAAATGCCGCAAAAGCCCTAGTGATGTGTAAAGCGGCATGCGCCAGGGCAATCGATAGTGGTAAGAGTTATCGGCGTTGAGGTTGATTTTTCATTGTTATAAAGGTAATATGCAGCAAAATGTAGCTTACTTGAATTGCATCATGGCAGTTTATAAAATTTTAAAAATAGTTAGTTAATTTTCAACTGACTCCAGACTTGTGGCCACGCTTGTCGACAATTCGATTGAAACGATGGAGTGGAACTCAAAAAAATATATCATTCTCAATCGTTCCCCTGCTAGATATAAAAACATATGTGAATTGCTTGAATTTATCAAAGCGATAACCAATTAAAAGTATAGAGATATATCAATTCCAGGAATAAAAGGGTAAAAATTTTATTAACAGTGTTAAACGCAACTACAACCATGTTTTGCTTATCTGATAATAATCCAAAAAATTCGTAGAAATCTTAATTTAGACTTAATTTTATTATTTACATTAACAACTTTTGCGACAAAGTGCATATACAATCTAATAAAATCTATTGTTTTTATATCACCGCCTTTCGATATTTGCACATGAACTTAATTATAATACAGGACTCCTAATAAGAGCAGATGAAGTAATAGGTTTGGGTGCTCGCACTTAGTACATCGATGAATTTAATAATTAGCCAACATAGGCAAAGGGATTGTATGGTGGCGGATAGTAGTTGGGGAAAGATTGGCCGGGCTGGCCTGGAATGGTGGCGGTTATTAATCGTGTGACAGCTGTTGGAACGACGGAAGTGGAAAATATTGTGGTGTAAGCAGTTCGCGCGCCAAAAGTCAGTTTCAAAACTTTCGAACTCGTTTCCGTTACCATGGACTGCTGAATTTCAGTGGATGTAATAAGCTGCTGCGGGGGAATGGGCAGTAATGGGTTAAACGGATTGAATGGGTTAATTGAGAACGGATATTGTGATGATGGAATTGATGGAAGCGGCATGGGAATTGTAGCAACTTCCGTTACGTATTCTGTTTTTTCAACAACGCCAACAGACTTTGAAAGCGTTCTCATGATGGTTTCGGTTCCTCTAACAAGGGGAACCACATGGGACTCCCATATTGTTTCCAGTTTTATGACAGGACGCGTTGAAGTTATCAAGTTGTTTTGCAGGCTGTCTGGGAAGCTAATAGTTTCCGGGATTAATGGGTTGCTTACGTTGTTCTTAACGTCCGGCTTTATTTTCGGCTTTATTTTGGCGTCAAATTTGCCTGTATTGTCTTCATCGCCGAACTCAAGGTCCAAATTTATTTCCGATCCAGCCTCGTCCAAACTTCCCTCAAAGTCCTTAAAGTTCTTCGATGGGGAAAAGTCTTCGCTCAATGGCGATATTGTCTGCGTGACGGTAATTAGGCTGGTGTAGTCATATGTCTGCACCAGCGTTACTTGGATCGTTTCATTTCGCTTTTCAAATATTATAGGCAGGATCTGAGTTTTCAGCTTAGTTTGAGTTATGGAAAAGGATTCTGTTATTGTCTCCAAGCTGGGAGTTTCCGTTTCCTCTCCCAGATAAATGGGTTTCAATGTCGTAACACTACCCGCCAAAGATTTATCCTCGGTGCTGGCTGTGGCCTCTAAAATATTCTCGGTCAAAGGACCATCATCTTCAGAGTATTCTTTAGTGTGCTCCTCTACAATCACTTTCTCTATTGTTGATGTAACGGTCAAAAAACGCGTTTTCTTAACCACTCCGGCCTGAAAACAAAAATGATATTTTAATAGTCTTATATTATGTATAAAAATTGGAACAAAATAATTACCTGGAATATAAAAGGCGTTTTAATAGTTGCAATTTCATAATAGGTATCAATGAAAGGTTGTGGTGTCGATATTTCAACGTTCAGTGTTTGTATAAAGTATTTAGAGTTGGGATCATCATTGTTATTATTCGCCACAGGACCATTTTGGGAACCGGAAGCCTCCAGATCTCTTCCATTGTTAAGAGCCTGATTAGTAATGATTTCCACAGGAGTCTCATCATTTGGAGCCGTTTCATTTTGAATGGGGCTGGGTACATTGGGGCTAGCGTTCTTCCTAATGTTAACTTTGGGCTTCGGTGAGGACTTGTACTGCCATCTTCCAGGACGTCTATTCAGCTTAAATGAATTAGGGCTAACAACCGATACTGGCTCTTCCTGTACAGCATTTGCATTTGCTTTCGTCCGATATGAGTGACGAGAGGTAGTTTCTGTTACCGACGGAGTTATTGCCAGTTTGGAACTTTGGGTGTGCTTATTTCTCCTGAAATTAAAGTTAGCATGAAGCACCATATTTATTTAAATGGGAAAAGTATTGTTGATTATCACTAGCTAGTATCTCTGAAGTACACAATGGATTTACCTTTTTCCCTTGGGCCGAGAAGACTTTCTGGTACTTGATGATCCCCTGTTGTCGCGACTACTTTGCTGGCTTTTGCGTGGCGGTTTGCTGGATAACTGAGTCTGAAAACTCGACTCCTTCAGAGTTCTACTCGGTTGAATCGAGGCCGTAACTGGCTTGTTTATACGCGTCTGTCGGGGCTTACTCTTTTTCTCAACACTCGACACAGGATGAACCTGAGAGACCTTAGAGAATTTGCCCGATTCCTTGGTGGCCGTTACAATGCTCTTAAATTCTTGACTTGATCTCGTTTGATACCCATGAATGGGTTCTTTCTTGGATTGATAGATCCTCTGCCGGTCGGCTTCGTTCTTGGATTTAAAATTAACCACACGATAGGTTTCTTCGGCAAACTGTTCGGGTTGACGAGAGAGTAAATCGTATTCGGGGGTATTTAAAAGAGTTTGGATCGGTGAGTTCGAGAGACTTATATTGTAAGATTCTATCTGGGATGTTTCAGTTTCGACGTTAACAACCGAATGAGTCACAATTAGGGGCGTTGGCTTAATTCCGACCTTTTCTTTTTCTTTTTTAGTTACTTTCGGTTTAGTTTCTATTATATTTATTATCTCATGAGTATTGTTGGATTTTAGTTCTAAAAAAAAAAACAAACACATATAACCAAATTATTTACGTATATTAAAAGAATCAATTATACACTTATGTTGATTTACAGAAATTTACTTACCAAAGGCTGGTGAGCTTTGGGGCGAGAACACCATAACAGTATTCCCAATGGTAGTTGTAAAATCCAAAAATCCATAAACAGTTTGAGTTAGTAACTCAGTATCACCGCATGTAGCTAGATAAAATTTGTATTATTTTTATTATTTACTTTGATTTTATTTTGGGATAAGTAAATCAATTCATTAAATATGTAAGTGACAACATTATTTTGTTTAATTTATTTGGTTTTCTTACTTTAAAGTACTCACTTACATATATATAAAATATTTATTTAATTTATTTGGTTTTCTTACTTTAAAGTACTCACTTACATATATATAAAATATGCTTGTGCAATTTTAAAAGAAAATGTTATTTAAGTTTTCGAAAAATGAGAAGCATTAGAAAATATTAGCTTCAAAAAAAATACAACTAGGTATATATTTTATTTAATTGGTAGGCATAATAACTCTATAAATATTGCATTAGGGCCACAAAAGCCTTGAAAATTTAAAATCATAATCAAATTTGGTTTAACCTATTTTACTATTTTGTTTTGCTTGAATATATTAATTAATGCATTAAATATTTGAATGACAAAAATCCTATTAATGCTTAAATAGACAACATTATTTTGATTAATTTATTTGGCATTCCAACTTTAAAATATACACATGTAAGTGAACTAAAAATTAATTTAAGCTTAAAAAAAGCATTAGAAAATATAAGCCTTAAGATAAAGACAGAAACAAAGTTTTTATTTTCAAAAACCGGTTTTTTAAGAAACCGTTTTGATTGGTAAGAGTAATTACTCAAAAAATATTGCATCAGGGCCACAAAAGCCTTGAAGATTTCAAATTATAAACTAATTTTGTTTAACCTATTTTACTAAACTGTTTTGTTTTTGTTTTCGTTAGCAATTTTGTATATTAATCAAATGAAACATGCTTATAATGGTAGTGCTATAAATTATATTTGGAAAACTATGGGTCAATAAACTTACCGCTTTTTAAGGCGCACAGAATGAGCAGATAGCGCAACATATTTGTAAAATGGTACAGGTCAAAGCTTAGGAAAATTTAATAATACCTGTAAAGCTAAGAAAGTAAAATTATTATCACCAAATTATAAACGGTTAACTGGTAGTTAAAAGCTTTCACCCGAAACGGTTTAAAAATTTCGAATAAATAAACGTAGCTACTTATTAACAGTTTATCAATAAAATGTATTAAGTGGATGACCAAAAACGTAAACTGGAGACCCTAACTGATTATTACGATTATTTTTTATTACACTCCATTGCGTAGGGTCTAATTAAAGTGCCATAAACCTTTTAATTGGCCACTGTGACACTGGTTGCTATGCATGATTTTCTGCCAGCATGTGGGATTTAAAAGTGAGCGTTGTCCATTGAGTGAATTATCTATGCAAGTAGGTCTGTTATGTAAAGTTTTATGTACTCATGCAATACGGTTAACTTTGTTTAGGTTTCATATGGCCCGAGTTGTGATTGATCATTAGTTACTCAATTTCTTAGGTTTGAGCCAATTTGCTGACAACCGGACTCGTGTATCGTTAAGTTTATTCATCGACCGCTATATTTTGGCATTGAATGGGTTAAAACTGGGTAGGGTGACCCATAATCACAAAACGCATACATCTATGTAATCTTTCGATCTTTTCAAGCGGTAGATCACTTTGGTATTTCAAAGGCACTGTGCAAAATGCTTTGGCTCCCAGAACTGGTCGGATCACTTTTGGAAAACATTGAAACTAGCAACAGAGTAATAGAGTGCGAGTAATTTTCGCACCCACTGTATGTAACCACCATTCAACTAATGCACAACACGCACACTTTTAAGCACAAAGACAATGAAACATTAGGTCATTGAGAAACACATTCATTCGATAGAGAAAGGCTTCCAGTTTTTCAGACTCAAAGTCCCCACACAAAAGATAATATTATACATTCAGTTTCTTTTCTGCGACGGGATAAATCACTTACACTTCGTTTTGGGGTGTGGGTTTTCAATGGTAACTCATATTTTTTATGTTCGCCACTAACATGCCACATATGTACATACACTTAAAAATGCATTTTTTTCCTCAACACAATTTCAGGTGGTAATGCGAAGCGACAATGCACTGATCTGATTAAAACATATTCCGAGCGAAATCATTAAAACACTCTGCTGGCCAAGACAACAATTATGAAACTGTAACAAAAAGATATCCGTGGGTCCGATGCGAAGCATAGAGCTGAAGTGACTCCGAATCCGAATCCGAATCCAAAGTTACCATGGCCTGCACACATGCGCACATGCGCCTCGAAGAGAACGTCAACATCGTTAATTGTGGTTGGCCGAAGCAGTAGGGTGGCTCGATCGCAGCCAAAAACCAGTTTGCCACTCTTGCTTTTCCGTCTCGATACGCCGTGGGAATATGTAAACTTTCAATGGCCAAAGAGCGATTTCTCGCTCATTCCGGCAAATCTGAAAATGTTTCTTTCGCCAACCGATCGAGGGAACGCCTTTAAAAAATCCCATTTTTGGAAAAACGTATGTAAGATTTGTAACTTAGTACCTATATATGTTTCAAACACTATTGAGGGTATTCGAAGTTCAGCAATGCAGTTTAGGCAGTGTTTCTCAATTTAATAGATTTTTTTTCAAAAGTATTTTTTTTTTTATATATAGGAAAACTCAAAAACCTATTAAAATAATTTGAAAGCAGATATAACTTCTTTGTTTTTTAACTACACGAATATTACTCGTAATGTATATTATAAAATATAAATATATAAAATTAATGTGTTCATAAAAACAGTTTTCAATTTTATAAAACCAATTATAATATTTAACGCTTTAGAAAAGATTTATTTATTAAATTTATTCTAGATATTTAGTCGTTATAGTTGGTAGGTTATCCAAACTTTGGCTTGTCGATGAAGCCTTCTTTCTCATATATATATTTTTTATCTTTTTTATTGTTATTCTGTTTAATTGTAATATTTTTTATTTGAATTATGAATTAAATTTTTTTATTTATCAGAAGTAAAATCAATTTTGTTCAGTCTCAAGTAGAATCACTTTTATTAAAACCTATTTCCAGAGGGGCTACGTTTATGGAAGCTTAAATCATTTGAATATTTTTGTTCACTCCAACGGGCCTGGCAACAGTCGTAGGCCATGCCCATTCCAAATCCGAGCCCCAACCAAATCGGATAGGTTTGTGGGCGCGTGAAGAACAAGGTGAAAACGCTGCCAATAATCAAACCACTTCCGCCCTTCATGCAAAAGTCCGCCAGACATTTGTCCGTGGTGATAATGTTTTCATTCAAAACTGCAGGCTCCTTTTTCGACTGTTTGTCGGGCTTATTTGGTTCAGGAGACATTTTCGATCTTAAAGGGGAATTTTAAAAAATTTCGAGAAGTACTATTGTTTATAAGGAGTTTGTCAGTTATACCAAATAAATGACAGTTGATCTACAGAGTACAATTTTATATATAGTTTTATATAGTTGCCAATTATATCTAAATTTTAAACAGTGCCAACCAAACAATCCATAAATACAATTTTACAATACTTACAGTACTCCAAAATGTGGTTGGCCGCATAGAGCTGAAGAATTCGCGGCTTATAATTTTGAAGCCGAATTCAATAATGGAAACCCTAAAAAAATACTTTTATGTGTTTATTAAAAAAAAATTAAAAAGGAGACCCTAAAAAAATAGTTTTATGTATTTATTAAAAAAAGAAGAGATTATTAGTCTTTCAAACTTGTTATATTATCGAAGTCTACATTTTTATTTAATCCCAATACATTATAAAAAAAAAAAACATTATTTTATGTATTTAAAAAAAATATTGCAATAAAGAAAAATCAGACTTGCAAAACTTGTTACATTAAAGAGTCTAAAATGTAGGTTATTCTTTTCTTTCGAAAATGGGGCCATAGGGGGTTAACAGCATTCCGATGGTGACGTAGGCTAAATAAATAAAAACAACCTCAAGTAAAGGAGATGGATGACTGCCATAGTTACAAAATCCAAGGCAACAATATTTTTGTGTATTTTCGCCATGGCAACCGGAAGCTCGCGTGCCTCGAAAGATTGCGAACAGTGTCGCCTGAGTTCAAAACACAGAAAGATGTGAACGAAACGGACGAATTATGGATTGCAAAAGGAACTTCCTTGCTTATTTGGCATTGTTCTTTCACCTAGTCAGTAATTATTGTTTAATTCGTGTGCAATGTGTGGACGCGCCCTTTATACACATTCCGGGCAACGGAGTTATATCCGGAACGTATTTGAAAATGTTCCGAACGCAGAATATTAAAGCATACCTTGGCATTCGGTACGCACATGCCAGGAGATTCCAACCTCCGGATATCGAACTAACACCGTGGAAGGGGATTTTCAACGCGACCGTTTTTCAACCGGACTGTTGGCAGAACCCCATGCCTTCTGTGGGCAAAGAAACCGAACAAATCCTAAAAATCATATCTTCCGATTCGAATTCCGAGGATGGTGGCAGAAAATACGAGGAGAACTGCTTGTATCTAAACGTTTTTGTACCTGATGGTAGGTGTTTAAAGATATCGTAGTTAGTGGTATAGATTTTTGGAAAATAGAAAAAAATATAAACGATTTTTTTTTGATAAAAACTTTTTTTATCAAGAAAATTAATTGTGCTTTAAAAGAAACTTCTGCGAAATTAACTTTTAATACTTGGTATAACTTCATGATTTTTAAGAAACCAGTTAAAAAGTCGACCTAGTTTTATTGATAGTAAAAAGGGTAATAAAATCTTTGTGTTGAGGTTTATTAAAAATGTATTGGTTGTGAATAGAATTTCGATTTGTAGAAGCTTGACTGTATTTATATAAATTATAATTTGTAAGCAAAACATTACATAATTTTAGAATTTCAAAATAGTTTAAAACTGGTGTTGGTTGCATTTATTGAATATTAGTGTTAAATCAAATAATTTGTAATACCCAGGATTGCCTGAGATCAATGGATATGCCGTCGTTGTGTGGATCCACTCTGGCGATTTCTCCACTGGCAGCCCGGCGGATGTGGAACCCTTTCAATTGGTGTTCAAGCAGAAGGTGATTGTGGTGACCTTTTCGTATCGGCTGAATATCTTTGGATTTTTCACCACCGACGACGGCGAGGCCCAGGGAAACTATGGCCTGATGGACCAGTCGGCGGCACTTTATTGGGTCAAGAAGAATATCAACTTTTTCGGAGGCGACTCCAATCGGATCACCCTGATGGGACACGATGCGGGGGCTGTGAGTGTGGCCCTGCACATGACGTCGGGTGAGTGGTCGAAGGGGGGCTTCCACAAGGCCATCATAATGTCGGGGAATCCCCTGAGTCCCGTCAAAATGCCCTACGAGTATGAGGGATCGCTGGACCAGGTATCCAGCACTTTTGGCTGTCCGCGAAAACCAACTTCGGTGTTTATTCAGTGCCTCAAGAGACTCGATGCAAAGAGGCTTTCGGAAAACCTGCCCTCGGTGAGTTGGGGTCCTGTTGTGGACTTCGGCTTGAGCAACACCTCGTATCCCTTCATCGAGAATCAGCCGGAGATTCTGTTCAAGAAGGGGAGCTATCACCGTGTGCCCGTCATCATAGGCGTAACCGACATGGAGGAGGTGCTCACTTTGTTCAAGGACAACCTCGATACGGATATAAGCGCTTCGGATCTGGAGGGTTTCTACAACGACATCGCCGTCAACGACATGCACAAACTTGTCCGAAACTATGAGTGGTGCTCGAACTACGAGTTGATATCCGACGCTATTAACTTTATGTACGCCAACGACTCGGACACGGATGTGAAAAAGGCCAATAAACACATTATAAGTGCCCACACCGAAAAGTTCTACATCACGCCGATGCAAACGTTCGCCGATTTGCTGAGCAACGACAGTCAAGTCTACAGCTACCTGTTCAGGATGCGACCGCGATCGGTGCTCCAGGATCTTCCCAGTTGGATAAGTGTGCCCAAGTACTTCGACCAGGTGTTCGTCTGGGGCAATCCCTATATGACCAACGCCGTGGATTGGCAGTCGACCGACAAGAAAATCGCCGATATTATCATGACCTTGTGGGCGAACTTCGCCAAGACCTCGAATCCCACGAAATCGAATGTGTACGTCAAGTGGAACGCCATGACCCCCAACAATGACTCAGTGCTTCTCATCGACCAGAGCTTCAACACGGACAACTTGCTCAACAATCAGCGGATTAACTTTTGGAAATCACTGTACCCCAAAATCCTCGTCTTCTCCGCCGAATGTTGCAACTCCACATTCTCGGGCAGCGCCTTAGTGATCGCTTCCACTTCCTTCCCCATACTATTGTGTACCCTTAGCATTATCGTTAATATATTTTGAATAAAGAACTCCTGCAAATAGATACCGCTTGGACCCTCTGTCAGTAATCTGTCCTACCGTTACTTATATTAATAAATACTTGAAAACAACAGAAGCAATCCATACAGAGTTTACCATTTGATCGTTTATTGGTCGTTCGAAACATGTACATAGGATATATCGGTTTGTTGTTACGACTGCCATACATAGAAACACATTTGGGAGATGATTTCGTTTTCGCTAGTTACACACCATGAAGTTTCACTCGAAGCTCAGAATGCCTTTTTTCGATACTTATTTTCGATGCATATACAACTCTTAAACTAATCCACTAATCCATTAACCACTAACTCATTCGCCTTTTATACTTTCTCAATTAAATGTCGTTGTGTTTGGAGCTAAATACAATTTTTGTTTGTTGTTCTTTTGTGGAATTACAATACTACAATACATACTCTTGTGTCAGCCTCAAAAATATGGGCGTTCAAGCACTAGTAGCCCCCCATATATGAATTTTTGGAGCTGAAAGCATATTGAGGTCAGTGCTTGAAGGCGCTTTTTTGGTCGAAATTTTTAAGCCATTGTCAATGTGCCAGCTCCGATGCCATAGCCAACACCCTTTGGTCCGTAGAACTTGCCGTAGCACGATCGGCAGTATATATTGCCATCGGGTCCGTCGTTCAAGTTGGTCGAGTCCAGATACTTCCGGCACTCCGAGCAGTAGAAGCACAACTTGTGCCATACATTGTTCTTGCTCTTCATTTGCTCCGCCGCAAAGACCATGAATCCGCACCGCGGACATCCGTTCTCCGATTTTTGTCCGTTGCGATCAATGGTTCCCCAACTGAAAAAAAAATAATCGTTATATATTTGATTAATTAAAAGATTGGGTTTAAGAAAATAAGTTGTAAAGTATAACGTAATAATAAAAAAAAATTATAATGGGTTAAGTAATATAGATTTTGTTGTTCACAAATTATTCCTTAATAATTAAACTATAGTCATCGCATCTTAAAATCTTAGATATTAAATAAAACAAACGGATTATTTCAATAAGTTAAATCTATTTTAAATTATAATTTAAAATATATTCATCATCAAAGTTTGTGCCTTAAATCGGTACGTATAATAGAAAATAACTATATAAGTAAGTGGTCATATATTATCAAAGTTAAAACAACTTATAGGTAAGTAACTAAATTAGAGAATTGGTTAATCATGGGATCAAATTATTATAAAAATGTAGGAAAATTGGTTGGCTATCGAGATCTAAACTTAATATACCCAACTTTAACCAGAACATATAATTACTTACCAACTTGGCGTGTATTCGTAGTTGGTGGACACCAGAGTGGGAGTGTGTCCGTATCCGAATCCCTTGGGACCGTACATCTTGGCGTAGCAGAGTTTGCAGTAGATGTTGTCATCCGGACCATCGCAGGCCAGCACGGAGTCCAGTGGGCGATGGCACCTGGCGCAGTTGAAGCACTTTCGATGCCACATTTTCCCCTTGGACAACTGCAGCTCGGCGGCAAAAACTGCACCGCCACATCGCGGACATCCCTCTCCGTCCGGAGCCATGATCGAAGTGGTATCCGGGGCCACAAATGGTCGCATGGATTCTAAGTTCTCCTCACTGCAAATAAAAAAATTATCCAAAAAAATTAAAAAATGAATCCTATCCAACCAGGAACGAAGGATAGGAAAACTCTGGATCACTCCATATAATGGTAATATACTAGAAGGTCCTCTAAAAATCTTCTGAACCAAATACCAACAAAAAACAACATTGAAAAAAATCGATCTAAAAGCAGTAAAAACTATACAAATTCTGGGATTTCGGTTTTCAAAACATACAATTTCCAGAACTGTCACAGACTTCTGGGACTGAACTGATTAAAACACAAACACTTTTTAAGGATATTTTTTTAGGATTAATTTATCGTTCATATTGTTTATGATTTTTATTTTTAGAAGTATATCATTTAAAATCTTTTCATATCTCTTAAAATATCTTTGTCACTAATGATCATATTGTAAATGAAAATTAGTCCACATATCAAATATTGTACATCTGAGATATAGTAGATAACTACTCACGTAATGCCATCGGTTTGCAGGAAGCTGGATCCACAGGCGAATCCGTAACCATGGGGTCCCCACTTTTTGCCGTAGCAAGTTTTGCAGTACACCTCGTTGTCCGGGCCATCGCACGCGATGATGGAGTCCAGTGTTTTGGTGCAGTCGCGACACTTGTAGCACTTCCTGTGCCAGGGTCTACCCTTCGAAAGGACCTGTTCGGCGGCAAAAACAACGCCACCACATCGCGGACATCCTTCGCCAATGGGCGCCTGAATTTGCTCCACATTTATGGCCGAGGCTTTGGGTGCCATATCGCTGAAATGATCAATAACTTGCATGCAATTTGTCTATCCATTTGATTTTACTTTCACCTTACCTTTGCCATTCGCAATCTCTGATATCGGACATCAGACCCAAGGACGAAATGCCAATGTGCCCATAACCCCTAGCACCAAACTTCTGAGCATAGCATCCTATAATAATATGATTTCAAAAGACTGATCGACATTCGCTGGGACTATACGAACTATACCTCTACAGTAAATGTCCTTGTCGGGACCATCACAGTGAAGAGTCGAGTCTAGAGTCTTGTTGCACTGAACGCACTTGAAGCACCTTCGATGGTAACCCTATTATTATTATAAAATATTATCCAAAACAAACAAAACCGAAGATCCTAGACATGATAATTAACCTTTCCTCTTGCCAGCATTTGTTCGGCAGCATAGACATATATGCCACACCTTGGACAGCCCAACCCGTCGGGTGCTTTTGGGGGAATCTTCGGGGCAACAAATCTAAAAAGATTCAGATGCTTCCCTCAATTATAGTGCTTGAAATGGACATTCATTAGGGGCGCATCTTAGTCACACAAAACATAGAACACAGAACACAGAAAACAGAAGACGGAAAGGTCGGTCGTTGTGCCTCAACAAAAAACGAAATGGGGGAATACAACGGATCCACATAGACAGCGACAGCGACGAGAGAGGAACACGAATAGTACCTATAAATAACACATGAATAAGCTTACAAATACTTTGTTTTATTGTACATTTTATTTTATCAATTCACAGTCTGTGGGCGTTGTAAACAAAGATACAAAACTTATTTTTACCAAAGACCACAATGTGTTCGTATAACATTAAACAATCGTATATGTTAGTGGAATTTTTCCAGGGAATTGGGAAACTGGATATCCCTGGTGATTTTTCTAACCAGAAAAATACAGGAGGTGGGGGAGGTTTTTCAATTTTTTTTTTTTTTTTTGGTGTGGTGGGGGATGGAAAACATTGAAAACATACAGGTTCTAATAGAAAGCAAAACTACACATTTAATTCAAGGAATTTTACACAATTTTCATACAAAACATATTTTTAATTTAGTCCTTACTCTCTGTTTAAGTGGGCGCCAGTGTCCGTGGACAGGCAACCGGCACCACCACCGAAACCGTATCCCTTGGGACCGTATTTGCGACCATGGCAGTTTTTGCAGAAAAGCTCCTTCTCGTGCTCCGTGCAGTTGGTCGAGTCCAGGGCCTTGTTGCACATGCCTAAAAGGGAGATGTTTAGATGGCTATCCGGTTCGAAGGACCAAATGTGTGTGTGGCTCGAAGGACCAAGCTACTTACTGCACTTGAAGCAGGTCTTGTGGAATTTGTAGCCTCCGGCAACGCGCTCCTCGGCGGCATAGACCGACTTTCCGCACGCGGGGCACTTGGGGGTTTCCACGGGAACAAAAGGCATTGTGATCTGAGTGCGTGTGTGTCTGAATGGGGGGCAAAAAACTCTGGTTATAGCAAACTAGCAAACTGCAGTGGTTGTAAATCGCCCAATCGGCTAATCGGCTAATCGGCGCGATATATAAATATGTATATATTTAATCCTTAGGATATATACCTCGGAGGTACTCTGTGAAGTAGTTCCTATTCGTCGGAAATGCCGCGGACTAGACTGGAAAGATTCTGTACACAGGTAGTCTATATTTGTGGATGCACACGGCACAACTAAGAAAATACAGTTTGCGTAATAAAAACAGCACTTTCTGAATATATCATTATTTATCATGCAATGCCCACGGCTGTGTGTGTGTTCGTACTCTCGGCTATATCCACGCCGATGTCTCATTTCTGAGATGGTAACAGCCTGGTTATAGTAACTTGGATTCTTTTTATACCCCTCTATTGTTCTTAGTTCTTTGTTTTGAAGTACTTCATTTTATTGCACTCCCAAGTACTTAAGCATGCAAGTTTTGGGAAAAATCGAAACATATAACATATAAACATACAAACATATCTCACGTAGGTTCTAGGGTTTACGTTTACTTACATTCTCGCCCCCCTATATGTAATCCGATTTTACGCAACAATTAATTTATTAGCTTTCGGCACGCACACCAAAGTCCCCGCAGATGTAAATATGTATGTTTGTAGTCTAAAAATATATGCACACCCATGCGATATGTATCAAAGTACATTCATGGCCTTATTTTAGTCTTAGAAATACGAAAATAACTCATAACTGGTCAACCCAGTTCCATAAATAAATATGTTACGCATACATAGATTGGTGGATCTGTGTAAAAATATCGCTGTTCGATCTCGATTGGAATCAGATTTACACACATTTGCATGTTCGAAAATATGTTCCAGTTTTGTTTTGTTTTTTCGAAAATCAGTATTCAGTATTTGTGTGTGGATCGAATAGCCACAAGTGTTTCATTAGAAGCAAAATGAATATGCATATGGAAGTGAAGCATCAGCATCAGCATCTTTTCATCATCAGATTCAGATTCAGATTCAGATGCGATGCCCATGTATAAACATATCTATTAATAAACGGGTCTCTGGGTATTTGTTAATTGTAAATCGCTCACTTGCGATTGGCAATGAGCCTAACAACTTATGAAGGCCAGACCTATTGACTCGTGATTTTCAACAATATGGATTGCCTTTGCCCGCATTGTTTATATCTATATCTACATTGTTGGCTTGTCGGTTCGATACCACCATTATATTTTGGCGACAGTTCAGGGTTGGCCGCCGGCTCACAAGAATGCCGGGAATTATCCACTCGATCGCCTCAAGAAAACACGGAAGTTTATTTTAATTACCTCTATGGGTGGACAATTAATATAAAATAGAAATGTGGCACAGCACTGAGTCATTTATATTAATAACCGCCTCGCGCATAATTATAATTATGAATATGTAATGTAATTATTTACCATCTCTTTGGTTTCGTTTATCTTCTGTTTAGCTATAATATGCTTGCAGCTTTGGAGAAAACTATAGGTTGCTGACCTGGTCTCGCTTTGGTCAAACAAAAGACGGCCTCACCTTCAAGCCCATTTTTCGAATATGTTTTAGCATGACAAAGAAATGAATTTACACGAATCAATTCCAGATGTTGTGATTATCATTTTGGCATCTTTGGTTCAGTTTATCAGATATCTTTTATTTTGTATAAAATAGATAAATTAATTAATATACAAATAATTATTATAATTGTACATTTGACTTCATCTTTTATTAAACCATCCAATAGTTAATCGTAATCTATACAAATTACAGTCGCTGCAATACAAATTATGTAAAATAATGTATATGATTTACAGTCACTGTAGAAATATGTGTTAATTTAGGTTGAGTCCGACTTTAATCGATTGGCGAACTCCACTTGCTGGATCTCCCTCCACTCCTTCTTTGGCTTCATGCGCTTCAACTGTCCGTCCCAGACCAGATCAATCAAGCCTCCCTGCTTGGCAATCACGCTCTTCACGCGGTTCGCGAAGTCAATCGCCGACTCTCCATCCTGCCGGTACATTGGAGGCAGGTACCACACATCGCACACTATGGCCCACGAGGTCATCATCATGTACAGATACTGCATCATCGAGTACTTCGCACTGTTCCAGAAAGCGTCGCCGAATCTTGGATCGTACCTTGAAGAGATAAAAGAGAGTATAATCGTACAACTCTATTTAGTTAAATATCCGAAGTAAAGACTCTTCTGATAACTCACTTAATGGCCACCGGGTAGATGACGCCGCCAACCTCGAAGCTGCCCTTTTTGAACTGCATAACCGATGTGTTGTTGATGCAGGTTCCCTCCGGGAAGATGAGAATCGGTGGGTTGTTTGGATCCGAAACGTGCTGCTTGAGTCGCTCGGCCACCAAGTGGCGATCCTTTGCCTCGCCACGCTCAAACCAAATGTGAGGAGATGCCCTGGCCAAAGCTCTTTGCAGCACGCCCAGAAAGCCTCCATGGCGTTGGCCAATCTAGAAAGTCAGTTGGCAACTTATTAACTGGTTAAGAAAATGCATCTTAAATGCACCAAAAACACAAAGCAACCAAAACATTAAACATGCAGTACATAAAAACCATCACCAAAACAAGCTTAAATTCGGGTTAGTACCTACTCGTGCAAAAGGAAAAGTCAATTTTCAATTGTAGTCGTTTTCGATTGTTATTATCAGCGCATTAGTAATTTTTTTAAGGGTTTCCAAATATTTCGACTTGAACTTTTCTTATATCTAAGCACCCTTAGCTGGAAATTAAAGGTTTAAATCAATTTTCTTTCAAAATTCCTAATTTATATCATACATGTCTGGGATAATACTAAAAAATAAATAAGTGCTTCAATTACTTTTCAATTTTTACTTGGGAAACTATGAAATAAGGATGTTAAAAACCAAAGTGAGTAGTAGTTCCATATAGTGGTTAGTGGGTTCAGGTTCCAAAGTAGCCTTACCAGCGAATAGGTCGAGTCGCACATCAAGACCAGCACATCGATGGGGCTGGTATGATTGGCGACACAAATACCAGACGATGGCCGATTATCCTCATTGTGGTAGGTGATAACCGCCGATATGGCGCTGGACAGAACGCCGAAGCACATGCCGAGCACTTTGTGCACGAGATCGCGCTTGTAGGGCCCATCCTTCAAATATCCCACTGCAGCCGTACAAACTGTTAACCACACTACCTAAGATTGCACAAAACGAGAATGGGAACAATAAGGGAAGTCAATTATATGGAGCTTCAGCATTAGCTTTGTTTTTTTTGGGTCGGGTGGTCACTGAAAATCATTGGAGAGGGGCTTTTGTAGCAGGCATCGTTACAATCAGCTTCATCACTCACATTTTGCACTGCTTTAAGGACAGTCAACTGTGGCTCAACCTATGTGCATTCTTTGAATATTCTGTAAATAGAGTGATATCTCAGTCCTTTAAAACATTAGCTTCAGAGGTGTTTATTTCCAGCGCCTCGCCTCTAAAGATTCTAAAAGTCAGAAGCCCACCCCGCAAACAAAATCACCGGGGAAACCACATTAAACAGCTGAACCTAATCGTCAGACGTTGTATGGATAGGAAAATAGCAAACGAGCAACCGTGGGAGCAATAAATAAAGTAATAAATTAATTAATTTGATAGCCATGGCGCTTATCTTACCTGATTCGCGTTCTTGGATACTCGTACAGCAAAATAACAAACTAAAAATCAGCCAAACTTAAGATTACAGACACACATTTAGGCGAGGACAATAACAAAAGCCAATATTGCAACATAAACTAATATACGACATTTAAAACTGAAATTCTTTAAATAAATTCATGCATGCACTTTCAAATAGACTTATTAAGCCTGAACTTGGAGTAGTTACGACTTATCAGGTTGTTATAAAATGTTTTCTGTCAGCGAGGTTGATCAAAAGTTATCGATGCTTGTAGGTATGTTAATATGCGTCGGGTCTAAACTCCATGTGTACTAAGATAATGGCTATCGGCCAAGGCATATACATTGGAACTCTTTGATAACATTGCTCGAACGAAAACTAATAAAATCATTGAACAATATATCTGCAGATAATGGGTTGCTAACATAAGTTAGAAAAACCATGAACTACTTGTACATTAGAAAGATTTTATGTTCCTACTCCTGAATTTCTTTATTATTGTTATATTTGTTAAAGCCCAAAGATTTTAGTAGTTTGAGATTTAACATTTCGGGTGTTACATGCATGAATTTTTAACACAACATGAAAGCAGTTTTAAGTGTAGATTTAAGATAAAAATTTCTTTCTCACCAAAGAATAGGTACAATCGGTCGATAATATTGCCACATCCAAGGGCGAAGTGTGGTTGGCTACACAGAACCCAGAAACTGTGGGCTTATATTGTTTATTGTGGAACTTGATAAAAGAAGACATAGAAGTCGAAATAAGGCGGAACGTAATTTTGAATGACAAGCTCGCTAAAGAAAGCCGTAAAAATCGAAAGGGTAAACAAGCCACAATGGAGTTTGATAAAACTGCAAATAAAACCTAGGAATTAAATAGTTTTTATTAGATAAGTATTAAATTATAGGACGGACACAAAACAGAAACAAATATTAAGGTCTTTGTGAAATAATATGTTAAAAAATGTGTTCAATCAAGAAAAATATTAATAAATAAACATAGTAAGTTACTATCAACGGAACTTTGGTTAGATCACTTTTTGAAGAGTTTTTATCTACAAATTAAAGGCTGAAGTACCAAAGAAAACGTTAGTACAAGCTTTACAAATATTAAACGCGCGAAACAGGGACGTCCGATTGACTATCCTATGATTTTCCTCAGTCTCGATATCATAAAATATTTTTTATTTCCTAGTGAATATAGTACTACCAGTTTCTGTCCGTTTGGTCACTTTCTTTTTGTAAACTGTAAGGGAAACTACTCGACAGCCCAATTCCTATGCATGATTGTAGTTTAACGAATAAAATATTGACGAGGATTCTGAAAGGGGCAATTATTCGCATGCATGGGAATCGAGACAAGTCGGGTAGTCAAAGGTAGATCCATTAAATCAACCGGTTATACTCACACCAACGAAGCAGACCAGCACTCGAAGTGGCATTAGAATTACGTATCGGATGAAGAAGCCGAACACCCAGATGGAAGTTATTTTCCAGGAAATGAATTCGTAGTGCCTATTGGTGCGTGTGAGCATGTTCCAGCTCTTGAGCTCCTCCGCCTCGAAACGCGATGTTACATCGTCCTCGATTATGGCTTCTACCCCTGACTTCACGTAGTCCAGACATTTCTCAAAATCGAAATTAATTTCATCCTGCAAAGCGAAATGATACAGGGATTAGGGTCTCATTACATTAAAAGTGTTAAATCACATACCTTCTTGGAGGAAACTGGTTTCTCGGGAGCAGGCTCCTGCGCCTGGGGCAGCAGGACTGCGTCTCTGGTGATTAAGGTAGCCCCATTGGTACCTTCTTTGGAGTCGGCATCGTCCACCAACTGCACTCCCTGTTTGTTGTCAGTCTTGGTAGTACGAACGGAAAGGTGGTTTTCTTTGGATGCTGTCTCTATACTGACTCGACCGTACTGAAAATGGAGGCACACTTGATTAGTAATTACCAAACGTGAGTCGGGGGATTATCTATAGATAAGAGTATTCCTAACCATAATCAGGCGCGATAATGACTGGCAGAATACATGTGCCCAAAAAGTGTTAAATATGCACTTAAATCACACTAAGTTGACAGACTCATTACTGACAGTTTAATTATTTTGAAACTTCTGGTAAAATAACATTTTTGCCATAAGTTTACATTAAAGTTAATGCGTATGACAGTCGTACGCTTGTATTCCAAAGCTGACTATATTTATGGACTTTGGAATACCTTAACTATTCAGAGAACAACACCTTTTTCAAAGCAGCCACCGCACAAAAACACTGCAAACTGTTTCTAATATTTTAACAGTTTTTACCAAAATAATATTTACCTCGAATATCCTTAAGAGAAGGTTCACATACGCTTTTCGGACGCCGATTGATTTGTTTATGGCGGAAATAAATATCAGAAATGAGAGAAAGCCCCCAATGGGGATCCAAAATAAGTCCAGTATCGCGCTGATCATTTTACATTTGATTCATGGGACATTAGTTATTGTCAAGAGCAAAATGCTTCCGAATTGTGTCGTGCCAATATATACAATGTTAAAATTCTTTTTTTGCTGTAGAGGGGACTAGAGATGGCCATTGGCTGTGTTGAAAACCTGTCTCGTGCCCCAACAACCTGGCCCGCGCTCATCTCTAGCGCGAACGGAATGAAACGGGAGAGTTTAAGATCCGGTCGGAAAGAAACGGGTTGTTCCAGTGCAGATTGTTCCGCTGAAGCTGACACAAAGGTACACTGATAAAAAATGTTTTCATTACAAAATGATCGATGCTATAGTTCAAATTCCTTTTCGCAATTATATTTAAAAAAAATCTGTTAATCCACAGTGCTTGTTAAAATCTTCAATAAAAACAATGCGGTTTCCTAAAATTCTCTTAAGCTCCACTTAGACATAAAAAAGCGAAAATAATAAAATATTTATATACTCAAGATAAAAATACCATCAAAAACTAAATATATTAAATAAACATGAAAAACTTAAATAAACACATAGCTTGAATGTTTATCGGGAATGACAAAGATATCCCTTCGTTTGAAATTCGGGTTCTGTGTAGTAAGTAAGTAAGTCCACCCATCGCCGTGAATTCCTAATTTTTTAGGAGATCACAAGGTTGCACTGGCCATTCCCCGCTAACAAGCAGCTGATGCGAAAAGCGACAATATTTCTAAATTAGTTGGAGGAATACCCCTAGCATTCCGCAGGTGCAGCCACGAAACCGATAACAGGGGAACGCTGGAATTGGTATGGGCAAGTGGATGGTGTTCCCAAGTGTGTTTGTTTTATGTTGGCAGTTCCGTAATTATTATTATTACTATTATTTATTGCAACGAAGTTTAGTTTTTAACACCTTTATGTTATAGTTTCGCGTAGCGTAGCGCGATGGAGTGATATGTATATGAACGAACATATATGTGCGCGTGCCTAATCGCTAAGATAATTCTATGTAGTTTTCATTTGTATACAATAAGTGCCTTTTATATGTTAACGACGATGTCAGCCAGCAGCAATACAAACAGCCTGATCGAGAAGGAGATCGACGACGAGGACATGCTGTCGCCGATCAAGTCCAACAATCTGGTGGTGCGGGTCAACCAGGACACGGACGACAATCTGCAGGCGCTATTCGACAGCGTCCTGAATCCGGGCGACGCCAAGCGCCCGCTGCAGCTGCCCCTGCGCATGCGGAAGCTGCCCAACTCGTTCTTCACGCCCCCGGCGCCCTCGCATTCGCGGGCCAATAGCGCCGACTCCACCTATGACGCGGGCTCCCAGTCGAACATCAGCAACAAGTCGGTGGTCCAGGTACAGCAACAGCAGCAGCAGCCAGGTGGCCCGGATGGCCAGTCGCCCATCGCTGCCATCCCCCAGCTCCAGCCATCACCGCAGCACAGCCGCCTGGCGATACATCACTCCCGTGCCCGCAGCAGCCCCGCCTCGCTGCAGCAGAACTACAATGTGCGCGCCCGGAGCGACGCCGCCAACAACCCAAATGCCAATCCGAGCAGCCAACAGCCCACCGCTGGGCCCACTTTCCCCGAGAACAGTGCCCAAGAGTTCCCCAGCGGCGCCCCGGCCAGCTCCATCGATCTGGACGCCATGAACACGTGCATGTCGCAGGACATACCCATGGCCATGCAGACGGCCCACAAGAAGCAGCGCTCCTACGACGTGGTAAGCCCTATTCAGTTGCAGCGTCAACTGGGCGCCTTGCCACCAGGATGGGAGCAGGCCAAGACCAACGATGGCCAGATCTACTACTTGAAGTGAGTATTTGGGGCACTTTTCTACCTTATACCCTAGGTTACGTGTCTTATTCACTAAGCATTATATGTATCTTAAGCAAACAAAAGCGCCTTGTGAAAAGGTAAGAAAGTAGTGACGACCGCATCTGAAAAATCCAAAATTAATTTTGATTTTCCTGTAAACGATTACATTTTCCTTAGTGTTCTCAGCAAAATATTTTCTATTCTTGCCTATATGATATTTCTTTTCATTAAACAAAATTAAATTGATTTTTTTATTAACATAAAAACTCAAAAAATATACTTTACCAAATCGATACTCCCTTTAAGCTATTTATATTATTTTAGATACATTTTTAAACTTAGTTAACATGTCTTTTCTATTATAAAACTATTTTGAGTCATCTATGTTAACCAATAAGCTTGTAGTCTTTGTTTAACCAACTTCTTGTTCCATTCTAAAAACTACTATTAAGTAAAGCTATCTGACTGTTGAAAAACCTAAAACTAAGTACCTTACTATGTTTTTCGTTAAAAACTTAAACCAAGTAAAGTAAAATAAGAATTGTACTTCTGAGTTAAAGAACTCTGTAGATTTTTTTGCCATAAGAAACACTTTACTAATTTATTTTGTTTTACTTTCAGTCATACTACAAAATCTACGCAGTGGGAGGATCCCAGAATTCAATATCGCCAACAGCAGCAAATTTTAATGGCCGAGCGAATAAAGCAAAATGGTAGGTTCTACTTGTTTTTTAAACTATAGTTAAGTCAATCGTTAACTGCCTGAGGCTGCGTTTCACATTTAACCCATCTAAATCATCTGTTAGAGAACTAATCAATGCTCTAGGCTAGGCAGGGATAAAATAGGTTCTAACTCATTACATTTAACGCATGAAAAGCTAAAACACCAATCTTAGGGTATACATTCAATTAACTAAATCCATTTACCACACACGTTTTTGGGAGTGTTATCATTTTGGCATTGGGGAGTGGGAGGTTAAAGTTGATTTAAATTTCCTTAAATTGATTTGTGCTGCATGCTGTCTGCAAGTGCCCCCCAGTTATCATCCGCTTACACTGCAGCATTACGTTTAGACCTATTTTAATTTGTTTTTATTTACTTTGGTTTGTAATTCATTGTTTTTGTTCGATAGATGTTTTGCAAACTACAAAACAAACTACCACATCGACCATTGCTAACAATATGGGTCCACTGCCGGATGGTTGGGAGCAGGCAGTTACCGAGTCCGGAGATCTTTACTTTATAAATCACATTGATCGAACGACTTCATGGAATGATCCCAGAATGCGTAAGTCTCGTTCCAACACCCCAACTAGCGTAAGCCAACGAGACACATAGATATCGTAGAGATATCGCTAGATAACATTTAAGTGCGCAGTGGGCGGGGGGCGGATCACGTAATTCCCATGGCATCTCTGCTTTCACTATAGTACTGATCTTGAGATAGAGGCCGAACACTCCTTATCTTACACACGCCTCTATTAACACCTCCTATTACCGTATATCTTTGCAGAATCTGGGCTTAGCGTCCTCGACTGCCCAGATAACTTAGTGTCTTCCCTCCAGGTGAGCATTCGTAAAGCCCCCATTTGTGTTTCCGAGTTTGTCCAACACATTGCTATTTTCAGATTGAGGATAATCTTTGCAGTAACTTGTTCAATGACGCACAGGCCATTGTAAATCCGCCGTCTTCCCACAAACCTGACGATTTGGAATGGTATAAAATTAATTAATTCAAATGTATACATCTGTATTAGACCTAAAAGTTTTATATTTTGTATTATTCTAAATTAAATATTTTTCAAATTTTATAGTATTTCTTTACATATGTGCATATTATTGAAGTCTTTGTGGTTTGAACTGGTTCATCTTCTTCGTTGAATGAATTAAATTTAACGAATTGAATTAAAAGAGAAAATTAACATGGCTAACTACAAATTTCAGATGACTTTTGATCGCTAAAGGGAGAGTTCAGGTGAACTGAAGGTGTGGTCAGCAGCGATGACTCATGTAAAAAACCCCATACCCCTCGACTTTTGTAAAGAGCGGGTGAAAAAAGAACTCAATTGTTCTGTAACATGAACTTTAAGCATCAAAAATTATGTAAAATAACGTTTTTTGGATTCTATACCCATCTAAACTGAATAGTTATTAATATAAGATCGAGATTTGATGTATTCCCTAAACTTGATAGTTCGTACTATTACTAAGCTCTCCAAAATTCATTTTTAAATATTTATGTTACGCGTAGTCATCAGACTGTTAAAAATTATAACTTGTTGGTTCGCTTTAATCACCATCTAGATGACTTGATGTTTTCCAAATTTATACGGGGCCATGAATCACTATCTTTCTTAATAAGTTGACTTAATCATTCATTTATCCACCAGGCAATAAAAATACATTCTTATGTTCGTTATCTATTAAATATTAGTAATTTTATTTTTTAACTATAATAATCTTACAATTTTACAAAATTTCTATAAAAGCGTACAACAACAGTAATTTTTTTTTTGCCGATTTTCTTGTGTCAAATTCATCTCGCGAACGATGGTGGCGAATACTTCGTTAACGTTTATCCGATCCTTTGCTGATGCTTCAATAAATGGACAGTCCCACAGTTGTGCCAAGGCATTACCTTTAAAAGAACAAATATTAAAATCATGAGTGTAAGCAAGCTTATCTTGATATTTTAGGGCTATTAAATGATGCTTACCTTCAGCGGTGGATACCTCTCTTTGGCAATCTAAATCGAATTTGTTTGCGACTAGTAGGATGGGTGCTGGCTGACTTCCCTTAACTCGAGTGATCACATTTTTCATACTAGAAATATCCTGTGGAATAAAGCCAAGCGTTATTAAGCATTAGAATGTTTCAAATCTACATATATAAGGAAAAAAGGTAATAAAGAAAACACGATAGACACAAAATGACTTGATGCTTTCCATACCTGAAATGTTTGATGGTTCGTAAGTGAATACATTACAATAAAACCATGACCATTTTTGATATAGAGATCTCTCATGGATGCGAATTGCTCTGTTCCCGCAGTATCCAAAATTTCCAAAACACATGGCGAGCTGTCCACCTGCAAATAAAGAGTTAAATTCATTAGTATCATTCTATTAAGGGCGATGAACTTAAATAGGAGTACTTAGTGTGTTTAAATTAAAATGTCTTTCTCTTGACGTGGTACGGATTAATTCGAATAGTTATTTACTTTTCAAGGGGTATGTCAATAGGTTTTCCCGTAAGTAAAGCTGCAGTATTAGGGGTTGTACAAGTGCTTTGGGTCGGTACAATGGGGTAGTATATACGATTGTGGGCATGTGCGAATGCGGAAGAAGTGCTTGCTCTTTGTCTTTTAACATCATTAGACATATTTTGTTTTCATGAAGGCGGCTTTTATGCGCTTGCATCTGGTTTTCGGAATGAAAAGCCCGTTTCCGAGATTCATGAAATATCAGATACCCGATGAACTCATGTATTTGTGCATATGCATGTGTCACTTGCATACATGTTTTACACTGGTTTGCGTATCTGCGCTTTGAGTTTTTGTTCAAATCTGAAGATATTTCTAGTGATGACAGCTTATTAATTGAATAAATAAATTACACAAATAATAAAACCATTATGTATCATCACTATACGCTATATATATATTTTATAGCAAACATTTAGAGTTAGCTCGAAAACAAAAACACTCAGCACAGTGTTGAGCGCATATTATATGTTTAAAACAAGTTTAGCAGGCAAACCGAAACGAGAATTGCATTAAAGGGCATAACTCCCTATTTAAAAGACCCCATAATTTTTGACACCTATGATTCATTTCAAAACTGGCTTGGCCTAATCCTTGCACCAACACCCACGCCTATGCTCAAATATGCACATTTGGATGCACAGACGCTTGTGAATTTATGAATTACATACTTTATGAATTACATACAAATATGTAATACTCCTACATAGCCACAAATACTTAAGCTCATTTCGCACCTACAAGAACATACTATATGTGCATATATACAATTAATCGCTCATTATATGTATCCACATATATATGCATACATATGTCTGTATGTGCCTGTAAGCACAGACGTTCATATGTATATGCGTGATTACGCTTAGTACATACATATATGTATATGTAGATATGTGCGTGTGTCTGCGTTGGTTTGTAAATTGATTATGTCTGCCCGATCCGATATCGCCCATATGAACAGTTTACGTACCTCTATTTCCTTGCGGTAGAAGTCCTCAATTGTCGGATCATACTTTTCAATAAAGCATCCCGAGACGAATTGCACCGTGAGGGCCGATTTACCAACACCCCCAGACCCGAGCACAACAACTTTAAATTCGCGCATTGTTAAATCACTTTTTTTGTGTTATTCGATGCGTGCAATATAGATGCGATTGTATGTTCTGTATGTGTTTATATTTAACACTATTTATGTATATGTATTTCAACTTAAAACCGTTTACAAAGCAAAATATTATGTATGGATTGACATGGCGTTTCAATGCATGTAATGCACAAGTTCGATTGCAAAACTGCGGTCTATTGGTTCATCGTCCCTAGCAGGAATTGGTTTTAACTTTTCTTAAGCACATATTATATTGTAAAATATAATAATCAAATGATAATTGATAAATGATGACACTGACACTTATGGAAAATGGAACGATGCATTGGTATAGAGGAAATGAAATAATGGTTTTAGAACAAAAATGTTAGGGGCAGATACACACGACAATTGTCCGAACAATCGATAGGATTGTAATCGAACTATGGAATTGAAATACATTTAATAACTATCATTTTTTGGAAAATAAATTCGATATTGCCTAATCGATTAAATCTCTGTTTGCCAGCTGTTCCATATAAGTTTAACTGTCGGAAATGTCAGCAAATCAAAAGGCTGCTGAACATTTTTGAACTGCAGGAAAAACCAGGTTAGATGTAGATTTTTATTTAAACTGGTTCAAACTTCGAAGAAATAACCATATTTATGTAAATAAAGAATGTTAATAATTTGTTATCAAATCCATTTAATCGACTTTCTTTTATTTTCCTTTTCCTTTGATAAGGAAAGCTGAAACAATGTACAATAAGAAACTAAAACAGCTGTAAGATATTTGGTCGTTTGCTCAAATGCGTAGTTTTCAAAAATTCAGAGAATCAGTCGTTTCGGGAATATGCAAAAATATTTTCCGTATTTTTATACAATTTAACGAAATTCACATTAAAACCCACAGACAATAAAATAAATAATAATACAAATAATTTAATTGAAGGCCCAAAATATATGTAATTAAATATCTAATTTTATAAAAAAAATATTTAATTGAATGCTATTCCTGCGAATAAATTAAGTTTTAACATTTAACATATATAACTAAGATTTGAAACAAAAACTTGATTTTATTTATTATTACTAAACTTTAATATTTATATTATAACATTTCAGTTATACATACGGCCAATATGTTCAGACTTAAACATATATTAATCATATGAAAAATTATCGATTTTGGAAATCTGCTTTGTTTCTTAAATAAAACTTAGCAAATTATACATTTTTAAATTATTTAATCCTGAGCACGGCATGGTTGTATTGCGTCAGCTGTTTTTGGGTAGAAAGTCTGTGGAAACAAGAATTTTACATGAGTCTGAAGTTCCAAACCATACCGCTGGTTTATGCCTTGTGTAATTACATTACACATATATTATGTAAAAAAAAACATATTATATAACATTTACAAATTTAAAGTTATATGTTTGACGGCCAAATTCCGCAGCAAATTATCTATTCGCAGCAAAAAATAATCAATAAAACGTTAAAAATACTTTATATATATATATATAAATTATATATTAGTAATATATAATTTTTCTACCCGCCAAAAGTTTTAGGGATTTCTGATCCTATTATTGGTTTGCACAGATAAGGCGCTGAGCGGTTGATTGAAAATAGCGGTCATACCATTACCACTTATGAAAGTCACTGTACTATTCAATTACATTTATAATTTTTTAATTCAAATTGTAGCAATCGTATTACAAATAAAAGTATCGAGGCTTCTTTTTAAATAATTTTATTTATTTAATATTAAAATAGTTTCATTTTATAAATGTTTTTCTGTTTCTTTACCATCACTCCAAAAACATCGGTTTGAATGCTCGTTAACGTATCGACAATCGCCCACCATTAACACTTCTTTCTTTCCGGTGTGGCTCGTTGAACAGATCGGACGAAATGGTGGGAAATCAAAATAATTGTTTGAAATCATTATATATTTTGTAAATATGTAAATCCTATAACACTCTCCATGTCTTTCCCCACCAGGCTGCACACAAGTCGTTCAGAATAAAGCAGAAGCTGGCTAAAAAGCTGAAGCAGAACAGATCGGTTCCCCAATGGGTCCGCCTACGTACTGGCAACACAATCCGGTAAGTTAATTTCCATATCGATTTTCCTTAAAATGTATTTCAACGAAACAGTAGAGTTTGTGTTTGTTTAAATGCTCCGACTTCAGTCTCTTAAAGTTTTTGCAATAACAAGATTTTTTGCTTTAACATGCATAATTGTAGCACCGGTATATTGGGCCAAAACAAATATGAATCCGCACATACATAACTTAAATGAAATTAAGTTTTAAGCTCGCTGATGCCTTTCGTTTAAGTCAAATGTTTACCTTGAAATTACATTCAAAAATCTATTTTAATGTTTCCTTTATTTTAACCCTTTAAATACTGTTCTCAAAAATTAATAACTTTCTGTTTTTAATTCTAGCTACAACGCTAAGCGTCGTCACTGGAGGCGTACCAAGTTGAAGCTGTAAGCTGTTGATTCCAGAAGCTCCGCAATTTGTGGAAATGCGGAAGATCTTTTCAAGAATATAAAATAAATTCGTTTAAATTTCTCGGATTAAATCATACTGCTTGTTTTATGTGTGGGTTTAACGGCGAGGGTACCATTATTTTAAAGGATGGGCATCCGCCCATTACATTATGTAAATCTGGGAACTTTGTCAAAATAGCTATTATCAAAAGAGGGACTCTCGTAAATTGTCAGATAAAAATGGTTAAACTTCCCAACTACAGAAATAAAAAATGCAGTTCCCATTGAAACTGCTTTAAGTTGTAGGTTCACTTATCGTGATCATCAATGATTAATGAGCCGTACTGCCGCCAAGGACTAAAGTGTATAAAACTAATGCGGTTTTATGCAATCCAAATGCCAGATGATAATACGAATTCCCACTTAATTACATAGTAAATTCAATGTCCAATAAAACCAGTTTAACCTCTATTAACTGATTGTGACTACGGAATAGTGAAACAGCTGATTCACTGATGGCTTATTTCTGCATATGACTTCGTTATTAGTAGGCATATTTATACTCCACTTTTTCATAGTTTAATCTATTTCGACTACTTCTCCACTTTCCGTTTGATAAGCAGTCTAATACTTCTTATCTATTAGCACATTGGCTAGCAAGTCAGCTCGAAGTAAAATGCTTTCCGGTTGGGTCAATTATTACAGACTGTAACGCGTACAATTTATTAATTCTGGATTAAAAACTGTTTATTCCGCGGGCACTTCAATGGAGCCCTCGTTCAGTTCGTCAATAACATCATGAGGGTGCTTTCCGTCAACGGTGCAGCCGACGCTCTGTGCGGTACCCAAAACTTCCTTGCAAGTTCCCTTCAGTTCGCGGGCCATGGACCTGGGCCTCATCACTCGCGCGATGGCCAGAATATCATCGAAGGCAATGTTGCCACTGTGCTTGACTAAAATGGGGGAGAAAAAGTGGTTGTTAGTTTACAAGCCATCATGGATGCAGATTGTCTTCTGAGATTTCTGTCCCATGAAACTCAGAAGCACTTGGAATCCCAAGAAAGCCGGGTGGTAATACTCACTGTTCTTCTGCTTCTTGCGGTCACGTGGGGGTTCCTTCAGAGCCTTGATGATCAGAGAGGCGGCGGAGGGAACCACGGAGATGGCAGCCTGTCGGTTCTGGATGGTCAGGCAGACGGTAATCTTCAGACCCTTCCAGTCGGAGGTGGCCTTGGCGATGTCATCTCCAATTTTTTTGGGCGACTGCGGGGACATATCTCTTGTTAGCACAAAACTGGGGGCACGTAAACAAACCGTTTTGCATGCTTACCAGACCGAGGGGACCGATTTTGGGGGCCAGGGAAGATGTGGCTCCGACTTCTCCGCCCACGCAACGCAGGTACACTGTAATTGGCAAAACAATACGTTATTATCTGCAGATACTTAATTCTTTTTTAATTTGGTCTTCGGGAGCCGAACTCTCCGAGCCAACATTTGGAAACCTACCCAATTTAACTTCCGTGGGGTCGAATTTGGGAGGCATTGTGGTATCTCGGCTTGAACAGTCGCTGTAGGGAGAGGATTACATTAGTTTTCGCCGATTTTTTTAAAGACATTTTCGGGATCTGTACTGTACCGCAAAAAAGACACACAGAAAAAGAAAGAAGAAGCTTATCGATTTCCGGCACGAGTGTATGAGGGGGACGTATCGGTGGGAGCTATCGGAATAGAAGGTGACTTAAATGGAACGTGGAAGTGAAACGAGTTGAGCGAATGCGATAAATTAAAAATAAATTGAATATTATTATTTTATTGTTTTAAAATATATGTACAGATGGTACATCAATTCTAAGAAACATAGATAGTTTGGCTTATAAACTGAACAATTAATTATCTTTATATTTTTTTAAGCCATTTTAAGTGACCACTACGTAGATATATCGATTGTGTTTCATACCGGTTTTGAAAAACTATCGTTGGGCTTTGTTGGATTTATAAGATATTTGCATTTTTTATTATATGTTTTCCCTTTTCCAGCATTTCTGCAACGTTGTCATTCTATATACCGTTTGTCAACACCATTTTCCGATTGAAATCGTATATGTATGCAACAGTAATTTTTGACATCACAACAAGAACATATCGACCTGCCTCAATTAGTATACACACATAGGAATCAATAAATTAGTCTCATTTGATTCTCCCCTTTTCGAAGGCATTTAATAATTACAAATTATGTATATTACAATACCCACAAATGAATATGAAAAGGTTTCCTTCCGAACCATTTCCAAGCCGGTACTATCGCACCATCTGTTTCCCGCCCTGCTTATTGACGGCGTGCCCAAGTGACGCCATTCAACCAACTGTCAATCAAGCATTTTGTTTACTTTTTCCATTCAACAGTGCGAATTATAAAAAAGGCGTCCCACGGCGGAGATTTTCATCTTTCTCAAACGGCAGTACCCAATGAAAAGCGGATCGAAATTTTACGGATGACGTTTAGGTAAAAAATTTTATTGGCAAACGTGTATCTTGTTACTTAGTTATTCAAACATGGATGCTTCGAGTTTCTGTTATATTTATTACAATCGTTAGAACCAGATTTAAGATGTAGAGCCAACTAGCCTATAACAGCATCTTTGAATAAATTTGTTTCAGATGTAAATGCAACAGAAATTTGCAGCGACACATTTTGCTTATTTGTCCAGAGCAGTATTGGTCTTAATTGCGATAACACACTCTTCTCCGCACGCCTTGAGCACGGTGCACTGTAAACAAAGAAGGCAAATCATAAATACAGATGTCGGGTGCAACTATAAAATGACAAAAGAAACTCACCAGTAAGTCCTTGCCCCCATCAAAATCTGAACGCAGTTGCTCGCCCAAATCGCCATCTGGAACCTTCAAGTCTTCGCGCAAATCTCCGCCTTCGCTCATCAATGTAAGGAAGCCATCATCACTTATAGCAATCAACTGAAAGTCTTCCCTCTTCACGTTGGGCACATCCATGTTATGAGTAGATGGACAAATATCTTCATATCTGCAACGATGATAAGCCACAGAAGCGTTTTACAGAGGGAAATATAGAAGATAATTTCGCATCTTGCATAATTAAAAAGCCTTAAAGTGAACAGCGTCGCATAGGTAGATTCCATTTTTCCTCCATAAATTTATTGATACGTCTCAGTCCAAGATAAGATTACTTGCGAATACGTTTCCTTTTTTTTTTTTTGATAATCAAGAGCACCGCGATGCTTCCTTTGTGTTAACTGCCACAGAATACTCACTTCTTGTTGGAGAAAATATCAATGCCGACCATGTGAACCTTGGCGTGTCCGTGCTTTCCAGTCTTTGAAGTAGACATCTCGACAATCTTGCATGGCCGAGACTTCAGCATGACGAATCCGTTTTTGCGCAATGCCGAACATTGCATGGGATAGGTCGTCGATGCGCCGGAATCCGTCGTCTCGAAATGATCGTCCAATTCTGCCATGTCTGCCACAACACAAGAAATTAATCAAATTAATTATTTGTTAATTAAATACGATATAATTGTTGTACAACACAAAACACAAAGACGCGATCCAGTGTTAAAATCACATTATATATGTACATACAGACAGCTTCGCACATATGTAACTATGAATGTGTGCAAGCCGAAAATATGTATGCATGTACATCGGCAGGCACGGCACCCATACGTATGTATTCGAAATGTCGTATGCCAAATGCACACCCAAGCACTTTAAAATGTTCAAACATTTAAATTGGCAAAGTCATCTAGACGTGGGCACTCGAAAGTTGTGTACTGCAGATTTCTATGTATGTATGTAAATACTTTCTTCGGCACATAAGTGAATGTGCGGTGGCAGCCGGAGGCTAATTCTAGCTCGAACTTAATTTGCAACTGTTTTAACGAGCTCCGAATACATCCACACAATTCCAGCGTTTGTCGGGCGAATTTGCAATTTTTAAATTCGCAAAAATGCAAAATTACTAACCTACTTGCAAAGTCCAGTGACTGTTCCAACCGAAGATGTAAAATGAAAGAACCCAGCTATCGAATCAAACCCACGTTTTGTTTCCGGTCAACAATAAGAAAAAAGCAGGAATGCATCTTAGCACTCGGAATTTTCAGCGCTTTCGGCAGTCACTTGTTTTTGAAACAGTGGAATCGGCACACGTAAATTCAAATTATGCGTGAACCTTTTGTGGCCTACCAACAAAAAAAAGTGCAAAAGTATTTAATATTTATGATATAATATTAAAATGGAAATTCTAATTCTAAATCAAGGAAAATCAAATGCTGTCTGCCAACTCGGACCGAATTCGCAAGCTTATTAAATAAAACACAAATTTTAATGGTGCTTAATAATGTCTCTGTAAGTATAATATTTAATATTTCTTTGTTAATTAACACATGTTACATGCATGACTTTCAGACTATTTGTATTTATTGCTGATTTACTTTTTTAAAATATACTTCAATAGGCAGGGACGGTATGAAATTATCGTTCTCTAAATGTTTAATTTTTCTTGTGATGTGCTGCTTTGGCTTTACTTTTATTATTGGCTGCCTTGTCCTCATATTGCCGCTGGAAATAGTCATAATTGCGGATTCTGTGACTAAGGCTGATTTTTCTTCCGGTATTCCGTCGGCGCGAGACTTCGCTACACCGCGACTGGTGGCTTTAGTAGAGTTCCCAACGATTACCTTTTCATCGGCATTTATCGATTTTCGCGTGCTTGCTGTTGCGCGGCGTTTAAACTTGTTGATCGATTCATTGTCAATAGTTGTTGTGTTTTTGGTTGGTTCTGGGGAAACGGTAGAATTTAAGTGTTTGCGTCTTTGATAAATTCTTTTTGACTTTTTATATTCCTTCTTAGCATTAATAGGATTTGTAGAATTTCGTGATATTTGAATCGGAACCTTTTTAGTTGATGCCGGGACTCGCAGCTTTCTAAATTTTCGATTAACAGTTGTCCTTCTTGTTACGGGCGTGGGAGTTGTTGTAGAATCGGGCAATGTGGTGTTACTATCGGTAACAGCTGATGTTGTTAAATTTTGAATGTTCCTGGGAGTTTCTTTTGTGGTAACGAGATTTTTGAGATGCAGCTTTAACAATTTCAGTTTAGTTTCAATATTTGAAGAAAAGTCTTTAGTAGCTTTCAAAGATTTTAACCTATGTTTGAATGACTGTGTTGTAACATTTGTTTTTGAATAGTTATTTATTATGGTTTGCGGTGTTGTCCAACTCAGAGTGTTTTCCAAAAGCGTCGATTCCGTTGACGACGTTGTAGTAATTGATGTTGTTGAACTAATCCAATGTGGCGTAGTGCTATATTCAAAATCCAAAAATGTGGTTTTTGCTGGTAACGAAGGTTCCGTGGTTGTTGTTGTTGTGGTTGTTGGAATTGGTTGCGTTGTGTGCTTAAATCGTTCTGTAAATACGTCTTGCGGAATTACTGTTGTGAGTACATGGTGACTGGGTCGAAATTCATGTTGGTGTAGTGTCGGGGATTTAGCGATCTTGGATGCCGAATGGGGTAGAATAACATCGTCCAGAGTGAAGTAGGTATGAGCAACATAATTGAAGTAAGGCAGGGTAGTTGTTGTAGTAACTGGCAATTCTTTGGGCATACTGTGCGAGCTATATTGGTCTTTTGCATAATCTTGGAAGGAGTTTTTAAAGCAGTTTTCTGTGCACTTTTGCCAGACATCATGGGAATAGTCGGACCGGTTCCACTGATTCGAAACGCCCATCACTCGTTCTGCGTTTGAGAGCGTCCCAGCGGTGAGCGGTACGAATGAGTTAACTGGCGCTAGGTTGAAATCCACAGGCGGGTTTACAGGACCCGTACTATATTCAATTGTATTAATCGGAGCTGCCACGTAGCCCACAGTGGGGGCCGGCGTTGTTGATGTTGTTTTGAATCCATGAACATTATTCAAGTCCCTGAAGACGCTTCTGAAAAACCAGATTGATAGAAGACAAAGTGACCACTCATAAAGAAAATATACCTCTTTGAATTGGAATAGGCTTCGTGATATTGAGCAGGTGAGTGTACGTATCGTGGCAGCATATGCATGTTGCGCATGTAGTTTTTCAGTCGCATTTTTCCTACCAAAATCGGAGCCCTGGTGTTATACCAATAAAATTTTCGCATAGCACTCGGGTGTTGTCTATATAAAACAATCGCTGGATGATCCACAGACCACATCTAAAAATTGAAATCCATTGCACACTTTCGCTTTTTTTTTAAAAACTACTCATATTTACCTGTCGTTTTGGTCTCATATATGTGGAAGATGCCTTAATATTAAGCAGCATATAAAACAGCCCTGAAGTAATATTAATTTGTTAAAATTATAAGTTCATACCAGACTTTATTTTTCGTACCTATTGTCATATAAATGACAATAATGCTGTTTTTCACTTTCCCCAACATATTGTAGCAATACGTTTTACTGCAGACAACTAACGACTACCAGCATTAGTTTTTCATCAAAATTATTTGCTACTTGTTTAGGAGAAGGTAAATCGTGGTTTTTTTAGACTGTAGTGGAGGTTGTAAACTTGGTAAATCATTCACACTCAAAGGAGTTCCGATATTATAGTAAAAATATATTTATTTTTTATCCGTCTCTTTAAAAATGAATTAATTTTTAACAAATTCTGGTAATTAATTACCTAATTACATATTAATATTTACCTTTTTATATCCATAAGTTGCTTTGTGAATGATTATAACTGAGATAGTTTTCAGATGCTGCATCGAAACCATAGCGTGTGTTCTATGGAGCATAAAAATCAACGCTTGGACAAGCTCATCTTCTCTGTTATAATTGTTGCATCTTTGCAGCCATATAATTGAACACACTTTCAAGAGGTAAGTTCACTTTCCTAAACAAATCTACGCATTCGTTTTGATATAGACCATGCCGATACTCAGTGATACATTAAAACATTGCGTGCATGGTTGGGTATAAAAAATAGTGATGAGTATGGGACCCAAAAATTGCATGTTTGGTTGCGACATACATTTTCAATTATTTATATTATAAATTAATTACTCGCCTGTGCAGAACTGTTAATTTAAATTTGAGTTGGTCAATGTAAAACAAAATGTCGGGCAAGGCAGTTCAGGCTTTTATTGGCTTTTTATTATTTTTTGCTAGAACTAAAAGGTAACTTGCAGAGCACTATTTGAATACCAAAAATATAACTTCAGGATACTTATCATTGCAGGCTATATTGGATATTTGTGGTACTTGTTTCTGGATGGAGCATGATAACAATATTCATTCTTCTGAAGAATAGATATGAAACGGATTCCACGAGTATTGGAGTGTCAACTGCTTATATTCGTTGGACAAACACTTTTCCATCGATTGGAATATGTCTTTCAAAAAGTCGGATAATTAAAGACTTTACAGCCGCTGTTAAGAAACGTTTTCCTGGAGAAAACCCGAATTACACATATGTAAGAACTCTATATGATTACCTCTTTATAAACCCAAACAACTTATACATAAAGCCGGATTATTGCAAGGGATTAAATTCCACATGTGGAGTTGATATTTTAGACATGAGAAGAGAGGTGCTGTAGAAATAATTTTTTTTTTAATTGTTTTTAACAAATTCGGTTATAGTTATTTCCGACGACGTGTAAGGACCTTGTGGACGAAATTTATTTTGCTGAAAAATTGATACCGGACTGCGAACAAATATTCAAGTTCCACGAACTTGAAATGGGTTATTGCTTTCTTGCCAACAATTTAATGGACTAGTAAGAATAAATATTTAGAAACTTTATATACAATTTGAATTTCTCTTAAAACTCCCCTAGTGAAAGTATCGAAAAAATGCCTTTGTTATATTCTTCATTGGACGAATACCGGAATCTCCGATTGGTTTTAAAAAGTGGCCTTGTATATCGCTATGATGTGAGAGCCTTTAAAATATCGCAGTTCCGTCAATTCAATTTGTTTTGAATTTTGCATTTTAGTTATACGTTAACAGTCCCGAAGATCTACCCTATTTTAATGCTGTAACCTATGCGATTACCGACGATCCCATGATACATAGTTTCAATGTCGAGGAGATTCATAATCATGAAAATGTAATTTATGAACCAGTTTCCCAACGCCTGTGTAAATTTCCAACAGAAAGTTCTATCAAGGGACTTCCTTATAGGTGAGCCCAAATTTTAAATGAATTTAATCAATTTTTTTTAATAATCTTCTCCAGTTTTTCAATTTGTATGTCTATTATCCGAAGTGAAATTGAGATGAAAATCTGTAACTGCACTTTATTCAGTCATAAAGACCCAAGTAAGTAAAGGCCGATTTCTCAATGTCATGTTAAGGTTCTAGTTTGCAACGTAAGAGGAAGTTTACAAAAGGTCAATTTGTTTCGACACTTGTCAATTAATTTCAAATATTTTTAAACCGTATTACTTTTTTAAGGTTCGAAAAACTATTGTGGAGTCAAGGAAATATCCTGCTTAGAATCAGGTGACTTTTCCTTTTGAGTTGTAGAAGTAACTATAACTAAAATTGTATAATTTCAGGCAAACTGGCCGAAAAAGTCAAGGACTATGTTGGATCTCATATGGCTTGTTTACCATCCTGCGTGGAACAACAAATTAGCGCTGTCGGGTAAACAAATGGAATTTGTTCCTTTACATTTGTAATATCCATTAGCATATAGGTCCAGAGAGAAAAGGTATGGGTCCGAATCGGACAAAACTGAGGGACATGTGGTTGAAATCGAAATAGCATCGCCACCGACCGCCAGATACTACAGAACTGTTACCCAGACCAAACTAGATTTAATAGGTAGGATTTTTATAGACTATCATTTATTTTTAACCAAAAGCTTAAGCTTTTCAGTTGGCATTGGAAGTGTAATAGGACTCTTTTTTGGCGCATCTTTACTCAACCTTTTGGAAATTATGTCATATTTTTTTAAAAAATGTAAAACTTTGCTTTTAGGTTAGGATGTTTAATGTTATTCACTTTTCAACTCTGCAGCGGCTGCTACATGTTATTTTAATCCCACAAATGAAATAAATATATTCTGCAAAAGCAATTGTATTGTTTTTATTAAAATTGTGCTAATTGTGGTTAGTTATTATTTTCAAACAAATCTAAATGATAGTTTGCGATTTCGTTTTCTATAAAAATATTAAGGTCACGGGAGTTATCATTCTTAACTTTATGCACAGAAGTGTTAACATTTTGCTTTTTATAACGCAGTCCAACACTAAAAAGAAGCTGTCAGACAGAGATCTTTCCAAACATTTAAAGTCGCTTACATTCTTATTGAGGGTATATCAGGAGAGCTTCTCATTTTATTGGAGGTATTTGCTCTTAAGTAGCGTTGCCTAATATCGACACCAGAATGGTCATCCTGCAAAATGAAAGCATTCTCAGACCAATAGATGTATAAGTCCATAAAGTCACTCACATCTCGCATATTGTAGGTGATAACCAAGTTGTTGACGAAGCTCTCGAGAAACTCTGGATAAGCATCCAGAACGTCCAGCAAGTCATCTCTATGCAACTTATGGATATCGCAATAGGTCAAAGCTCTAACCACACCGTTCGATTTGCCAAGCGTTGGATATATGCAGGGATTTTCGCCGAATATATCGTTCTTGCCTAAAATGAGAACCACATTTTATTTGGATAGTTGATATAAATAAATAGATAGATAAAACTAACTCACCCAGGACGATAATCATATTGTTTGCTTTTTGAATTTCTATGGATCCCCTGGCTATAAAAAACAAGGAGGTGAGGACATCTCCTTTATGGACCAATATATCACCAGGTGGCGCATGGGTAGTTTTAAATTTAAGGGAGAAAGCTCTGCAAATAATGAATTACTTTTACTAAGTTGCACATAAATAAGTATTTTCAAATTTACCTTAGGCAGCCCGGACTGGCCTCCGAAAAGGCTGCGCAAGTTGTCAATAACTTTCTGTTCAAATGCAGGCAAATGTCTGCTTGAAGGCACTCGGGAAAACCTTTTAGCAAGGAATTCATATCGATTCCGTTCGTATCTTAAAATTTAATACATAAAGCATAAATAAAAAAGAGGAAGATTAAGAGTATAATTAATAATATTACAGGTCCAAGCATGTTGAAAATATTCCTCCAGTCTTTGCCTGAGTGGATTTGGTATCTGTAGAAAGGTTAGAAGCTAAAGTGCATAATGTTTACAGCGTTTGGTAGTATTCTTGATACCTGGTGGAATCGAATGAACTCCCGAACGCGTAACATTTGAGTATGATATCTTGCAGTTCCCGAGTAAAGTCTTTGTATGATCGCAGAAACATTTCCAAAAATGCTTGCATACATAAGAGCTTAAAAGAGAAGTTAAAAATATCTCAAGGTAAACATTTATTTTAAGTAAGTGCATAGTTCGCCTACATCCAACGAGCATTACGCAAATAGTAAACGCTTTTTCAGCATCGGTATTCGGTGCCACATTTCCAAAGCCGACGGATGTGAGCGACGTAAATGTAAAATATAAAGCTGTGATATAGCGTGACTACAAAAAGAGAGATTGCAGAATCATCCGTGTTTTGTGTGGTAAAATAAAGAGGAATACCTTTATAGAGGGCCCACCAGTTCGGTTGTCGAAATAGGGCTCTTGAATATCATAGGCCAACGAATTGAGCCAACCGATGTTTTTCGCCGCTATAGACTTTTCGGCATTTCCAATCGCATACCTTAAATATAGTTTAACAGTTTTAAAAACTGATTAATATATGCTTATTATTTACCATATGCAAGCCAACCAATGGGCAATCAAAATAAAGGTAGCCATCAATAAAATAAGAACTGCAGCTCCATACTCCGAATAACGATCTATTTTTCTGGCCACACGAACCAGCCTTAAGAGTCGCGCTGTTTTCAAAAGTCCTATTAAAGTAGTCGTCTGGAAAAACGCATTATTAACTATAATAATTTACTGATTAAAATGTATGTGCTCACCTCATCGGTATCACTGCCAACTAAAAGCAAATCGAATGGCACCGCTGCCACAAGATCAATTAAAAACCAACCGCTTAAATAGTGAACTGCTATTCGTCCTGGATGAGATACCTATTATATAGTAAGGGTTATTAAATTTGTTTTCCAAATTGTTTGCTATTAACCATACCACTTCATCCTGTGCGTTGACAAAAGTAGTTCGAAAGTTTATTATAATATCCACAATGAAGGTTACATCCACTAAAAATGTCAGTTATATAGGTAAGTTGGAAGAATTTTTTATTTTACTATACTTACCAATCAAATCGATGATAACAATTGGGTCAGAGTTTATGTACTTATTGTTTCTTCTTTGGTAATCCTGTTCGCCAAGCAAAAACGCCGCCACATATGGAGTAAAAATCGCCGTATACATCACTAGGATTAATATCACCCAGTCCCAAACAGCTTTGAACGGCGAATAGTGTAATAGAGTCCATTTGTGATAGTAGTTGTTCTGTAACTTTTGATCAAGCATTATGTTTCCCCCCAGAGAAATAATCTGTTAATAAAAAATTATATAATTAATTCAATGAACTTAGATGTTGATAAGATTAAGTCATACCATATCGTTGGGATCTTGCATCTTCGGTTCACTCTTCGATCCGAGAAGAGCTTCTTTGTCCAACATATCGTCGTATGAACTACCCAACAAATTGTCGCTAGTTTTATCAGTTTGATTGTATTTTGGGTTCTTAAACATGCATTCGTAGGAATTACCCTTATGGGTTTGGAAAACATCGTTGTTATTTTTACGCGCTGGGTCATACGAGCAAAGCAAATCACACTCTGGCCGCCTAGCCATTGTCTGATAGTTTTTAATGTATAACTTCTTTTTATCACATTTGATGCATTTTTTGGACATTTTGATGCTAGAGTGCTTTTTGGGTTGGCTAGTTTTAAGTTCGTTTGAGATATTATTCTGTTCGAATTGATTCTCTCCCTTGATGACTTTTATTTTCTTTAAGCATTCCCTTTTATTGTTGATTTTGAATAGTACAGGCGAAAAGAAGCAATCTCCTGTGAACTTCGAGCCATGTTTCTCCTTAGTTCTTGACCTGGTTTTTAGCTCAAGTGTTTCGTCATCACTAGTAGGTCTAGTCCGCAGGAATTTGTGATAGACCAGAGTGCTATGGTCTGGAACATTTTTCGGAAATCTCGACAGACTCTCCTTCTTGTCGTCGAACATACTGGCGTTTATCAGGATATCTGAAACAAAAACCTGCTTCTTTTCAATCTTATTTAGGTTGCACATAAGCGAAAAGAGTTCCCTCTCCACAAATTTATTGGATTTTGCAAGGCAATTGCGTTTAAATTCCTTTACAGGCGGCTTTTTAGCGGTATCGTTAATGTTATTGTTGGACATGTACAGCTCGCATTGCTGCACTATTTTATCCAATTTTCGGATTTCGCTCAGTTCCACGCAAGATTTGTGGGACATTTTAAAATCTGCAAAATAAAGAACGAAAAAGGGTGGCAAATTGATATTAGACATTCGCGGTAAGCAAAAAAATACATATGCAGATTTGGATTTTTGTTTAAATTATAACTAAATAAGAATCTGTTTCAAAACCTTAAGGTCTTTAACGTTCACTTATTCACGATTAAAATAAACAAAAATATCGAATTCTTACCTAATGCACTTTTTATTGAGTTTGCAAATCAAAACGGAACAGGTATGACATACACATAAAGAAATGGAGCAATGTAAAAGTTTTTATACATTTTTGAGCCACATTTAAATTTTTTTCTATTCAACCGTCTGCTATATAAATTAATAGTAACAATTATTTACTATTTTACTTTAACACCATTTTGATAATACATTTTTTTTTTATTTTCAGCGTTTTTAAGCTATGTTTTTCAGACATGCGTAGTTCGTCACCTGTTAAGTTCTAAGCCCACCGTGTTTTCAGAAACATTGTTGTTATTTCACTTGTCGCTGTCGGTCACACTATTTTTGAATGTAAACAATTGATTTTTCCTACAAAACAAAAGTTAGCGAAAATGTCTGGAGTTGCTGCTAAAAAGATTGCCGAAGCGGAGAACTTGGTGAAGCAGGCCGAGAAGAGGTACCATTCATTATATTATCGCAATAAGAATAGCTACAAATACAGCCAAAATATCTTTACAGCTTGAAATTGTCAATGTTGAAATGGGTACCTGATTACGATAGTGCTGCTGATGAGTATTCCAAAGCTGGTGAGTACTTAAAAGTTGGTGTGACTAATATTCACTAAATATCTGTGTATAATAAAAAACCATAACTTATATTATTGTAAATAAATAAATCCCATTTTTCACTTAAAGTTTCTTATTAAATTGCCAGTTGTATTTTGTGTATACGTGGTTGGTGTATATTATACATAAATATAAGTATTAAAAAATTGTAAAACAAACATACATAACATAAATATTATTTTAAAAATGTATTGTTATTTTGTATCTATTTTAACTTAATAATATCTGTTATTATTTTCAGCTACTGCCTATCGAATAGCCAAAAGTTACGATAAGAGTAAGGATTGTTTTTTAAAGTCTATTGACTGTTACAAAAACAACAAGTCGTGGTTCCATGCTGCAAAAGCATACGAGCAAGTAAGTAAATAAAAGATAATAGCTATCTTTAATTAACAAACATGTATTGTATCTTTTAGATTATTTTGTTGTCTAAGGATGCTGATAAACTACACGAGGTTGAGGAATACGCCAACAAGGCTGCAAGTTTGTATCAACAGCATGGATCTCCGGAAGCAGCTGCTTCCGCCTTGGATAAAGCCGCAAAATTAACAGAATCCAAGCATCCTGACATGGCATTAAGGTTCTACCAACATGCCCTAGAAGTTATAATGGTGGGTTACTCACCTTTCACTCCAATGCTTAGTAATCATATACACATGTTGAATATTTTCTTCAGATTGAGGATTCCGTCCGTCAGGCAGCTGAATTTGCATCGAAAGTGTCTAGAATATTGGTTAAACTAGGAAGGTAAGGTTTGAGCTCATTCCATTAATAATTATTAATTATTTTAATTTATTTTATCAGGTATGAAGAAGCCACAAACGCGCTCAAAAAAGAGATTAGCCTAAATCAACAGACGGAATCTTATGGTCAAATTGGGCGGCTAGTCGTGGCTTTGGTAATGGTGCAATTAGCTCGCGGGGACTCCGTAGAAGCCGAAAAAACATTCAGAGAATGGGGCAATTGCTGTGAGCCCGAAGAAGTGTCCACATTGCAAACATTGTTGCAAGCTTTTGATGACGAGGATCCAGAACTAGCCGCCAGGATGCTTGCGTCTCCATTTATCCGACATATGGACGTTGAGTACGCCATTCTATCCAAAAACATTCCATTGCCTCAGGGTATTCAAGTGGAGAAGAAAGCCGGCGATAATGCTGGAATTGTAAGTACTAATATTTTTTAAAATTTACTTTTTAGCGTAAGTGTTGCAAAAGAAAGTGTTCCAGTTCCGATTACTACATTTGCGATAGGGTATTGTTGCCTGTCTATCAAATATCGGATTCCGGCGATAACACAAGAATAGCTGATTTATTGTTTATTAACATGCTGACAAGAGATTCCTCTTCATCTTTTAGGAAACCAATGACAAGGACAATGAAGCCGAAGACGAAGGAGGTTTATGCTAATTTTATTCAAGTTTTACGGTTTGCCTGTTAGTCAAAAAATATTTATCGTTAATAATATCGCTTCTATTATATAATATAAATTGTTAAATACAAATTTCATCGCAATCGTTGTACTAATAACCTTAAGAAATAAATGAAACAAAGAATTTTAGTAGTTTTGGGAGTCCTTAAAAAATAATTAGATACAGATGAAAACCTTTTTAAAAATGAAATATTGAAAATCAGGTGTTTTTACTTCAAAATTGGAATATAGATATAAATTAGACATCCGATTAACAACAATGAAAGGTATGGTTCCGTAACTGAAACTTACAAATTTGTTTAAATTTAAATCCTTAAATCCTTTGCTTTGGAAAAATGTACTACAGCACTAAATATATACCTGGTAAATTATATATATATAAATTTTATTAATGTTAAATATGGCAGTAAGCATTACAAACTCAAACATTTTTAGAAAAAAACGCCTTTTTTATGGAATATCATGGGCTTTTGTATCTATTTTAATATTATAAAATTAATAAATTGAATTCGAATAGTATTGCTAGGAAAATCCCTTAATGTGTCATCCCATCGTTCCGAATAAAGGACAAACATTCATGACGCGTCACGACGCATGTTGATATTTTGCGTTGGCCTGGCAACTCCTAACCTATGCGAAATAACCGACCAAATTGATTCGTCCGGTTGTTCGTGAAAGAAGGCGGAAGGTTAAACAGTATTTGTAATATATACTTGGAAAGCAATTTGAAAATTGTGAAAGTAAAAAACTACAGGAAAAATGGTACGTATATTAGCGACTCTTAGTCAGTTTTCGTATGGAATCCAGCTTGTTAGAGTGAAATATTGGCGAAATCGCATGGAGCGAGTAGGAGTGCGAATAAAAGTGTCTTCGATTCGATGAATCATATAAGCATCTCCTTTGAAATCTGTATATACATACATTTAGATAAGTGTATATATATATACCAATCATACATATATTTCAACTTTTTTTTTGCCTATATGTTCGTTGGCCATATTCGGTCATATACATGGTCATGAATGTGTGCGTATACATACATATAAGCCAAATTAGTCATTCGTAGCAGCGGATATTACTCATTTATTGAAGTGTTTCCATACTTTTCGACAACGACTCACACTCATAAATGGTAATTTGCGAAAATTAATCGCAAAAGAATGTTAAAAAAAAGCAGCTGGAGAACTGGAGCGATTAAAAATTAAAAAGTTGGAAAGAGAAATGCTCACACATTTGGATTTTTCTCTGTATATATTTTTACACACTTGAGTGTGTGTGGGTATACCGCTTTTTTATATTTCGATGGCTATAAATATGTACATATGCATATATGTATCGGCGGGGGCAATGCTTATTTTCTTGCAGACGCAAAATGTGTGTATGTAAAACTATATTACCATACAGAAATATATATAAATATATATCCATATATGTATCTGCAGGCATATGTACATATTTAAGGTGTGATCGTTTCCTTGCCGCCTGCGTATGTATGTTGTTGTGTGCGAGACAGACGTCTGTTTGTATGATTTTGGTTTGTCGGCGTTTTTCCGAATATTATGGAAAATCGTGCATTTTCTTCCGTTTTCTGCCACACATCGGTGTGGGGGGAAAATGCACAATCAGACTGCTACTTCCCATTTTCCTTCTCCCATTTCTCGGCTTGTTCTCACCCTTAAACTTGCCGGCACTTGTGAACTTACCCTTGAACTCTTTGAGCGCCGGGTGAAAAAAGAAAACGAGCTGTAAATGGTGCCACGCCCACCACTCGCAAACAAATACATGTGCTAGGAGTGCGCCACTTTCTGAGCACATAAACCAGTAAAAGATTTCTAGAAGCAATGCAAATAAAGAATAAAAATAATTTACCTTTGTTATTGCCGGCAATCAAAGAAATAAAATTTGCAAAGCGGAAAAGAGACGGCTATACTGTCAGCTCAAAGTGGGCAGTTATGTTGGCAGTCACTCACACACACATGCTTAATATACATCAGTTAAGTGCAGGGTGCCCCATATTTCACGTCGGTATGAGACATTAACTTTAAAATGTTTATTTTTAAACACTTAATAGCAACAAAGTAACCTATTGCATTTAAACAAAATAATTTAAAGTATGAGGTATTAAATAAACACAAGTACATGTATTGAGTTGTTTAACGTCTGGAAGCGATATGAAAGATGGAGCACCCTGTGTCTTCAGTACATATATATGTACATCTGCCGGTGACAGTTTCGCGCGCTTTAATAAATTCAAAATAAATATTATATTTTGTTTTTATATTTATAGGCTTCTGGTGTAACTGTGTCTGATGTCTGCAAGACTACATACGAGGAAATAAAGAAGGACAAAAAACATCGCTATGTCATTTTCTACATTCGCGATGAGAAGCAGATTGATGTGGAGACTGTGGCAGATCGCAACGCCGAATACGATCAGTTTCTAGAAGATATCCAGAAATGCGGTCCTGGAGAATGTCGGTAAGTTCGGGGCTTAAGTTGCTTCATGGTAAGCAAAAAGTTGGTTGTTTGAGTTTAAAACCTACTTTTAGCCTAACAAGAAGACGAGAAAACTGACCTCCTGAGCGATAAAATCTTTCTAATTCATGTTCAATTTTCAAAGGTATGGATTGTTCGATTTTGAATACATGCACCAATGTCAAGGCACCTCTGAGAGTTCAAAGAAGCAAAAGCTGTTCCTCATGTCGTGGTGTCCCGATACTGCCAAGGTATGTCTATCACAAACAATCCAATAAAACTTGGAACTAATGCAACAAATTTAACTCTGTGCAGGTCAAGAAGAAGATGTTGTACTCCAGCTCCTTCGATGCTCTCAAGAAGTCCCTGGTGGGCGTGCAAAAGTACATACAAGCCACTGATCTTTCCGAAGCCTCCCGTGAAGCCGTCGAGGAGAAGCTCCGGGCCACCGACCGCCAATAAACTGTACGAGAACTGTGCATTGCATTTAACAAACAAGGCATGCATGAAACAGCGATGGAAACACGTATCCTGTTGAGATCGCCAATTTGTATGAGAATTTTCTACATAATTTGTATTTTCAGTAGAAATAAAGAATGAAATATTTAACTTGACTTAAGACGTATTTTAACATTGTCAATGTGGTAAAAATCTAGTACCCTCGGATACACTTTATTATTTAGAGTTAAGATTACAATAAACTTAATGATGAGATATGAGTCTAGCTTATAAATTGAACCTTTAATAGCCATGCTGGATCACTAATGTCTGGAGAACCTTTCGAATCTGGTGGCCAGTATTCAGGCACGACTTCAAGCCCAGCGAAAAGGCCACCGACAGGATGTCGATTGCGTGTTCCTGCAGCAGCACCGACATCTCCGGCAGATTATCGATGGCGGTAGCCGCCACCGAGGAGTTCTCGTCCCGCAGGCACTGAATGTAGGCGTTCAGGGTGCACAGATTGATGTCCGAGTTGCCGGGATTGTGCTTGAGGTGTCTGATTAGGATGATGAAGGCGATGGATCGGATCTGAGCACTTGGCGAGAATATCAGGTTGAGCAGTCGCTCGAACAGCTCGTTGATGAACACAAACCGCTTGGAGGTCAAGCACTCCAGCTCCTGCATGGGACCCAGCACCACATCCTCGGTGTTTGCCTGCTTAATGATCTTGATCAGATCGAGGAAGTGCGGCGAAATGTCCGTGTAGTTGGATCTGCTGTACGAGCCCAAGGTTAGAACCGTTGAAGAGCCCCTGCTGCTGCTGCTGCTGCTGCCGCCCACATCGATGGGCGTTGGCGGATTTGCGTCGATGGGCTCCTCACTGACCACCGGCTTGCTGGCCGATGGCTTCGCATCCAGATGCTCGTCCAGGTCGTACTCATACTTCACCTCCTCGTCGTCCAGCTCCGAGGCCGAGTGCGACTTGTGCTGCAGAAGGGCCACTGCCTGGACCAGAACCTGCAGCTTGCCCAGCGATGTGTACTTGGCAGCCAGCTCCTTGAGGATGCCCACGTACTGCTCGATGAAGAGCAGGGCACTCGAGGGATTGTAGTTGATGTAGGCCTGCAGCATCTGCACGAACTTGTTCAGCATCTGACAGGCCTCCTTCACCGAGCTGTGGTGCTTGAAGAAATTGAAGTAGCACGACAGCGTGTTCTGGATTTCGTTCTTGTATGCATCCTCGAAGATGGTGGGCTGCAGCAGCTCCAGCGTCCTCAGAATCTGCACGAATCGGTGGAAGTGGTGCTCCTCCCGCAGGGCCTTCATGCTGATCTGCGCCCGACCCTGCATAATCGAGGACAGAACACTCAACTGGCGCAGGAAGAGTAGCGGATGAGAGGCGGCCAGCTTGCGCAGCAGCAACTCGGTGTCCGTGGACAGCGTTTCGAAGTCCTTCTTGCCCACCAGACTTCCCAGGCAGGTGATCAGATTGTTCGACACCTTGTCGGCCTGGCAGCCCTTCAAACTCTGCAGCTTGTAGGCCTGTTCGCCGGTCTTGCCCGGCCTCAGGAACTTAATGCGTGGATACATGATGTACATCTGCTGCACGACCTGCAGCTTCAAGTAGTCCGACACCGCACTGTTCTCCACGTGCTCCATCACCCTGACCATGAGGTCGCGCCGCTTCTCGGTCAGCTTGAACAGCAGGTTCATTCGCGAGCAGAGCTTAAAATCGTAGTTCCTGCTGTCCACCTTTATCTCGGCCAGTCCCTCGTGCAGGATGAAGTGTGCAAATGGTCCCAGTTCGGAGGTCTTCAGCAGGAAGAAGGCATCCGGCCGCACGTTCTTCGACATGTACTTCTCGCGACCCTTCCACAGCTTCGGATTTGTGGTCAGCGCCTCGAAGTAGTTGAGCACCGTGGCGTAGTCGTAGTCGCCATGGAACTGCTTGAACAAATACTCGGCAATCCTTTCGATCGTGTCCCAGTTGGTTTGGTGATTGATCAGGGACAGCAGATAGAACCTGAACTCGCTGCAGGACTTGGAGAACAGGAAGTGCTCCTTCATCAGCTGCGTGGAAACGATCTCGGGATCCACTTCGGACAGCCAGTCGATGAAGAGTCCGTTGTGGAAGAGCTGGTCGCTCTTGCTTTTCGCCACTGCCTTGGAGTCTTTGGTGTGATCGAAACTTTCGATAATGCCCTTAACGATCTGCTTTCTCGCCAGCAAGGCGGTGTTGGCCTTGAACTGCTGCTCATAAATCTCACGCGAATTCCGCAGCATAAACACCAGGCTCTCGTGATACAGCTCGGTCTTCTGCAGCAGGCTGGAGTCGGTGAAATTGTGCTTGAAAATACTGAAGTTCTTTTGCAGAGTGTTCTCTAGCATGTGGTAATTGTCGCTGTGCAGCATGCAACTGAAGAAGGTCCGCAGAAAAGTGCAGGCATGCCGGCTCATGATGACATCGCAGCCCATGGCCAACACCTCGGTTATGGCGGTCACTAGATCCCCTCGATTGCTACTCGGATTCACTAGCATGTCCAGCAGCTTCTGAATCAGGGATCGACAATCACTTCTCGTCACAGTCAAGTGATCCGGCTGTGTGAGAATGGTTTGGGCCACCTCTTTGGTGGCCAAGAAGTCGCCACTGAGGCCACTGGTCGCCTCTAAGCAATCGTAGTCACCGATTTCCACGGTCTCCTGGATCACCACACTGATTTTCGGCAGATCCGGCACGGTCTGCGAGTGGGAATGCAGATCGAGGGCCTGCACGGTGTAGTGTCCGTTTTTGGCGCCCCGTGCCTGCTGAATCTCTATCAACTGCGCCAGATACGCCTTGTTGAGGATGGCATTCTTCACCAGATCGAACTGCTCCAGCACAGCGGTGTCCAGCATGGCCAGCAACTTGGACATCGAGTTGACGGGCGTGCCGAAGTTCTGCACAAACAGCACGATCTGATCGGGCGTCAGGTCGTTCAGCGCGGCCTCAATCAGTCTGTCCACGGAGGAGCGGATCATCTTCAGCTTCAGCCAGTCGGGCAACAGTTGCACCTGCTCCTGCGGCATGCTGGGCAGAAAGGCCACCGGGGCCGGTCGTCCGGGCGGGAACCAATAGTCCAAAATGGGTATGGACTCCGGCATGTTGCTGTTCGAATACGTGAGCAGGATAATGAAGGCGTGTATGATGTTTATGTGCAGGGGCAGCTGCACTCCGTCGTCGAACTGGACCATCAGCAAGTCCGGGTATTCGGTCCACTCGTACGGCTCATGATACTCCCGCAGCTTAATAATATAGTTGTTGAACATGACGAACAGGCACTTGAGGGTTTGAATACGGTTCTCGTCGGGCACGTAATCATAGTCCTCCTGGGAAATTATGATGTGTTGGAACATTGTGCTGCGCTCCACAATCAGTTGCGCCATATCGATCACATGATCCAGCATTTCGTTCACCGGATCGTTCAGCGTGTGCGCCGTAATGAACTGGATATAGGCCATAATCAGTTCCGGACAGTTCTCCACTTGGCAGGCAGCCCGCAGCTGGGGAATAATGAAGGGTTTGACCTCGAAGAAGTGTGGGATTTGCTGGATCGACTTCAGAAGCCACTCGTTCTCAAAGTCCCCCGAGTGCCTGAAGATAATCTTCAGACCCGAGAGAGCAGCTACCCGCGATTGCTTGACCGTGGACGATAGCCGCCTGAATATGTAATCCAGCAGCTCGCAAACGATTTGGTGGCTCAGGTTGCCATCGAATATTAAATTGCGCAGGAAGTTAACCAGCTCAGCATCGCGACTGTTTTCCTCGTTTATGATGTGCGCATTGAAGAGCAGGAACTCGCACAGACACTGCACCGGTAGGTGGCTGAAGTCGCCCTCGCTGTTCTGCACCAAATCCGACAGCCAGGGCATGGATTGCGTGGTGCCCTGCCGCTGGATTATGTCCAACAGCAAGTCCGGCTTGCGGCAGCGACAGAATAAATGGCCCAGCTTGTAGGTCTGGTTGAGGAACTTCAGCTGATCCAACACCATGGAGGGCACCTTGCGCGGCGTGCCCATGGGATCCATTAGCATCAGCTGGGTGATCAGGATAGCCGTCTCCTCGGTGATAACCGCATGCGGCGATGTTTGGGCAGCCAAGTACGTTTCGAACTGCAGAATGTGGTCTCTTTCCACTGTGATTATCTACAAATTGTCCTGATTACAACTTAGGCCGACAATTAACAACTCAATCTCTTACCTGCAACTCGTCCTTGTTGGCGGCCGAATTGTTAAACTGATTGGTAATGCATAATTCCATCATCATCTTCATAGTGGGATAGTGATCCCAGCAAAAGGCTCCAAACGAGGAGGGATTGTGTGCCGATATCATCAGCAAAATGAGCCAGGCCTTCCAGTAAAACGCTATGATTGCAAGCTTTGGTGGCTCATAGTCCGACGGCAGGCGAATGTTCTCCGGATGATGGTACTCAGACATGCTGAACAGGAAGTCAATGATGTCAAATTTGTTGGCCTGCACGGCCGGAATGTTGGTGGCCTTCATTCCAGAGACTCGCTTAATGACCAACAACAGGACGTCGAAGGTGTTGGCGATGGAGAAGGGAATATCCTTGGTGATGCCGATCAATATGATGCGCAGCAGGGTTTCCTCGTGAATCGGTGTCTCGGAAATGATCCTCAGGATGGCCCCACGCTCCGGCTCCGAGGGCCACTGATCGCAACGCGAATACTGCTCCGGGCTGTCCAGCAGCAGTAGCTTATGCAGTGCCTGGTGATATTCGGCGGCCGGAATCTTGAAGACAGTGGGCACTGTTTCGTACATCCAGGACACTGTGTCCAGTTGGATCTGCGACATCTGGTTGTAGAGCTTAAGCAGCGCATGGTTGTTCTTCGTATCCCGATTGGTTTTCAGGGACAAACTGGCTTCCCTTGCCTGCGGCGTGGCCGACAGAAACATGCACAGGCACACAATGTCCACCATGGAGTGGAAAATTCTCTCCTTGAACTCAAACATTTCGATTTGCGGCGTGAGGTCCTCCCGCTCGCTCAGAAAAGTCTTGCAAAACTTGACCAGGTTCACATCGAAGCGCAGCATTCGCACGAGTTCCCTCAGAAAGACACGCAATGTTCGCAGGCAGTCGTCCCGCTGAAGCAAGAACTCCTGGTAAATTTCAGCCAGATTTGCAGCCGATTGATCGGAAGACGTTTGAAACATAGTAGCTGTTGAAGTTGGTAAACAAAATTATTAATTTAAATGGTTAGATTACAGAGATGTATATCTATTTACCCAGCATTCCCATGTTGTTCGGATTTCTGGTGTTGGACAACTCATTTTGCACGACTAGTTTCATCACAGTGCTCAGGATGTCCGGCTGCAGATATATCATCTCCTTGAGGCACGACATGTAGTGATTGATCAGCGGTTTGGTTTTAAGTCGCATCTTGACCAGCACCAAGAGAACCTCGTTGTCCTGCGTGTTGCGTCCCTTAATGTTGAAGCAAATGTACGAGAGCAGTTGCTGGGCGAACTTTACGAGCTTCCCATTGTGGATCCACAACTCCAGCCGCGAGATGCTCAGACATCGCACCTCTGGAATGCCGGCAGTGGTGCAGAGGAACTTGAGAAAGTTTCTGGTGTAGTTATCCTGCTGCTGGCGCTTGTTGAGCTGATCGCGAATGGCATCGCTAACGTGCTTCTGCACCACGGCATCGCTGTACCTGGGCTTAATGGCGCACATGGCATCCGAAACGGGCTCCGATTCGGCATTCAGGGGACTGGCATCCAGGCTCTGTGTGGAATTGTCGCCGGAGTCGTCGTCCACGGTCATGCTGTCCCTGTGCGCCTGTGTGCCCGTGGGCAGAGCCGTGGCCGTGCTTACATCCCAGCGCAGCAGACTTATGTGCGGAGTACGGGTCTTGAAGGCGGCGCATATGTTCCTCACCAACGGAGCGCACAATTCGTTGTCCGCCCAGTAGCGCTCGTTGACTGCGTCGTCTATGTAGGCGCGAAGGAGTATCTCCGGCCACTGGGATGTGTCCATGAAGCCCCTGGTCAGCAGGTTGGCAAACAGGATGTGCAGGTTGGTGTTGTACCTCATTTTAACGTTGGCCTCTCGCCGCAGGAAGGACAAGAGCGCGCAGGCCACGATGTCCGTGCAGAATATGCTCGGCTGGAGCTTGGCCACGTAGATCAGGGCCAGCAGCACTATGTTGTCCACCTTGGAACGCGAGGAGCTCGTCGTTGTCTGTTTTATAACGCCGCAGACCAGCCGACCCACAGTTTCGCTATCGTTCTGCTCCAGGGCGGCATAGATGGTCTCGATAACGCTCTCCAGATCACAGTCGATGGCGAACTGTTCCCACGTCTCGCACTGGCTGCTGCTCGACATGTCCGCGGTGGCCGCATCCTTCATGTTGCCCCGGAATCGTTTGCTTGTGCTGGCCAACGAGGATGAGGCTTCCCGCTTCCTGTCCGACGACGATATGGCCTTGAGGGGCATGATCTTGGATTTGGAGTCATCGCGAACGCTTTTGGTTCCGAGGGCAAAGAGTTCTCCGCCCAGCGGAACCTTCTTTTGCGATCTATTCGATCCGCTGCCTTTGCCGCGGTCCATTTTTTATTGCAGATTACAACGAAGGCAGCGCAATGTGACCGTCCTCTTTGAGGCTGGAGCACTCTTACAAATGCACTAACGCATTGCGCGCATCAGCACAAAGCCTCTGAATTGAAACGATGGAAGAGTTGGAACGAGCTTAATTTAAGCAAATAAAATAGTTTATAGTTGTGTAATTAACTGTTGTTTAATTATTAAGCCTTTTTACTAACAACTATTATTAATATCGACATACATATTTCTAATTTTGATGGCTGTTCCTAAGTTCAGCGCTTTCAAGGCTTTTCCCTTAAGGTCACACTAAATTTAATTTATATTGTTTACAAATTTTAGGACAAAATAAGTCTTATGAAAAGTTGCGGTATAAACTCTAAATTAAAAATAACAAGCCAATATGTTTCTGTCCATCGCGCCGCCTTTAATGGACTTCGAGGACGAGCTGCTGTGGATAAATCAAACGAACAGCGAGAAAGTGGAGATTTTGTATGACAAGTCCAACTACGTTACTCCCAACACAAAACACCTCATCGAACAGGCTTTTCTTCAGCCCTTAAGTCTGCAGGATCAGCACATTTTGTTTGACGATTTGCTAAAGCAGAACACGGACATTGCACGCCAATATGGACTGACTCCGGCCAAAGTAGGTTGCTAAGTGGCAGATCCAGATCCTTATAGCCCTAACATTACACTCATTTCAGCTACCTCAACTAGTTGAAAACAATCCACTCATTTCCATTGAGATTTTATTAAGACTGATGATGACCACCGACATAACTGAGTATTTCAACATATTGGTTAATATGGACATAACACTGCACTCCATGGAAGTGGTCAACCGGTAGGTTTCCGCAAATGCCATCCATTAAAGCCCCTTTTAATTGTACATCTTTTGCCTCAGACTAACCACATCGGGTCCATTGCCCACGGAGTTTATCCACTTATACATTAGCAATTGTATCTCGACCTGTGAAACAGTTAAGGATAAGTACATGCAATCCCGACTTGTGCGCCTAGTTTGCGTATTTCTTCAATCATTGATTCGAAACAAGATTGTGAACGTTAAGGTAGGACATCTACCATTCTAGGGTCATAGTCAATACTAAAAACTTCTCATTTCTAGGAATTATTCATTGAAATCGAAGCCTTTTGCGTTGGATTCAGCAAGATCAAGGAAGCGGCAGCCTTGTACCGTCTCATCAAACACTTGGAAACAGGAGAAAGTGCTCTGTCTTCGAACTCCCTGTCAAAGTAATAAACTACTTTCTTGTTATGGTCAAAACTTAGTTGATAAATAGCCAAATAAATACAAAAACTCGCTCTCTACATGTAAAACAAATTCGCAATTTAATAACTTAAGTATCTAGTGTAGAGTTGTGTGTGTGTTTATGAGTGAGTGTTGTTGGCCGCCTCGCTGGTATGAAAGTAGAGTGGCTCGGCCGAGGGCTTGGGGAAACGGCTTAGATAGCGTTCAAGTCTTAAGAATTTAATCGAAATCAGGCGCTTATCGAACCACCAGCCGTTGATCTCGTTGTGTATCATGCCGGCGTCCTCCTCGCTGGCGCATCGGATGTACACGCAGCAGGACTGGATGTCCAGCTGGACATCACAGATCTTACAGCGCGATCCCACTTTCTCGATGATCGACTCCACGATGGACTGCTTCAGGTTGGCTTGATCCACTTCCGAGGAGTCAAACATGTGCCGTATCTTCAGGCAGGGCGTCGGTGGATTGGCAATCTTGTTGGAGTTATCGAAGGCAGGACTCTGCCACTTCTTAACCAGGCCCGGATCCTTCTTGTCCAGATTCCTGTTCCAGGCAATCGTGCGCATCGCCTTACCATCCCGATTGACCATTCCGAACAGCACTCGACTGTCGCTCTTCTCCAGCTGCTTAAGCGCCCTGTTCCAAGAAGACAGGTGCTTAGAGCGCTTCTTGGCGGGCAAAAACTTCTCCTGCAGCTGGCTTATTATCACCTCGGGACTCTCGGACTGGGAACTCAAGTAGATCAGCTCGTTGATTATGTCCTTTGAGAACTGGTCGACAGCCAGCATGGCTTCCTTCTGTTTGACCCGGTAAATGACCACCGCAAAGTAGACGACGAGGAATCCAACTACTATCAAAATAAGCGTACCGATGACAGTGAAAAAACGAGTCATCTTCTTCCATATAACGCACTTGAGCGGCAGGTTCGGTTCGGAAAGCTCAAAGTACGAGCCCTTTCCAATTTGATTTGAGGCGTCCACCTCTTGAATACTCCACTGTGGATTTTCGGCAATGAGATATTTGGCAGCCAACAGGTTATTGTGCAGATTCCCCCTGTGGGTCTTCGGGCTGCTGACCATTTCCCTCACAAACTCTCCAATTTCCAGGGTGGGCGATACACTCCCATCTTGGCAGTGATGGAGCCTGGCTCGCTCGTTCAGATGCCTGTAGAGCACCTCGCTCAACTCCAGCGCACCCCTCAGCGAATCTTTTGCTATGCAATTCGCCCGTTCGCTGAGCAGTTGCAATTCGTTGGGGTTACATAATGTGTACTTCAGTGCCGTTTTGTCGATGGGACTCTGCTCAAACCTTTTGCCCACATACAGAACAGTGATTATTGTCAGAAATATTAAGAACAGCGAAATGAGCACTTTTGGTATTATGGAGGGTCTGATGTCGGGGTTTCTGAAAAACGATCTGATGTCCGACAAAGCGAATCGGGCCAGTCTTTCGTTCCTTGGCGGGATTCTCGACGCCGGAGGTGTTGAATAGTTAAATTTCCTTTGGATTGTGGTATCGCGAAAGCTGAGCAATCTGTTAACAACGCCGCCATCAGATATCTTCATCTTTCCGCTCGGTTTTCCATAGTTATTCGACGTGTCTATGGCGTACGGCATGGAGCATTGCTGCCGGTATTTGCCGTTTAGGCCCAGGCTGTGGGGCGAGCAGTCGCCATCGTAATTGGAGGCCACCACAGGCGGCGGGGCGTACATCTTAGAGGCGGACAACTGCAGCGGACTCGAGTCGTTCTCGTCGAAGCTGCGATTGAAAACCGAGGAGCTGCGGCTCATCTCCAGATCGTTATTGTTGTCCAGGCCGTTGGCGTAGACAGGGGGCTGGGGGGCGTGGAACTGGGGGTACTGCGGATAGGGCGGCGATTCCGACTGCTCCTTGGAGTACAGTACGTACTTGCTGCTCCGCTTTTTCAGCTTGTCCGCTCGGGCGTGTTTCCTCAACTTCTCAATTAGAACAGCTCGCGTTGTTTCCGTCACTGGAGTGCTGGGAAAACCGCTCTGGATTAGCTTCCTGTGCAGCTCCTTGTCGCTCAAACTATTAAGGCTTTCAGTTGACATTTTTCCACGCTCTGCAGAATATACAAAAAATGTTTAGAGTGTAAGAAACGCACAATGCAGCATATATGCATACACAGAATTGGGAATGTGCATATATAACTGCATGGCAAAGCACATTTTCACAAGTTTTTGAAAAAAGCAGGGCGTTTTTACTAAACGCTTTCAAATATAACTGTAGTTGGTTTACTAAGGTAAGCGTATATTAAATTCATAAAAAACTGTTTATAATACAACAAACTTTTGGAAATGTGCGAAATAAATGGCGTTTATAGAAAACATACCTACACAAGTACACTGATACAGAAATGTCCAACAAGTGAGCGCATCACACAATAGGTTCGAGGTGAAACCAAGCGGTAATTACATAAAAATAAAGTAAACTACAGATTTTTAAAGCAACAGTCTTACAACCATATTTTGATTACAAATTAATACGGCACATACTAAATTATTAAGTCAAGGGTGCGGCACGATAGTAATTGAAATTGAACTGGAATGAAACAAAAAGGAGGCAAACCTTTTTCACTCACGACATCGGCTATAAGTATCGATATACTTTTATTTAAGCACTAAATAACTAATAAACAAAAAAAATAGAGTAATTTTTATTGCAAAATTTTGAAACCTTAAACATAATTGAAATGAATCGAAATAAGTAATAAATCTATAAGACTTGTTGGCACAAGCCTGTGAAATAGTTTTTTTTATTTTGCAAATTATTATTAATATTTCTATATTAAAAATATATTACAGAAAAATAATTATTATTTCTTTAATTATTAATATAATTTTAAGTTTATATAAAAGCAATTCGTAAATAGTAATGTTTCTTCCCAGTCGTTTCACAATTGAAACAATCTCAACGCTTGCTTCCATTCCTATCGAAATTGGCTATTTGGAAAGCGATGGCAAAACTATCGGTGGAGGCCAATCAGTTTTCTTAAATTGTAGATACATTTATATGTGTTTGTGCTTTAAGAATTAAAAATTTGTATGCCTTTTGCAAAGGTGCGTATTCGGAAGCTACCTGCCCGCAATTAATTGCAATCTTTTCGGCTCCCGGCAGCGTTTTCCGTTTTGAAGTGTGAATGGGCCGTGTGAAAAGTGTGTGTGTGTACACACATATTTTGTAAATGCAATGCAGTGGGACATATAGACAAGTGCATACACATAGGCATACGCACGGTGCCACCATATAAATATACCGAACTGCCGAAATTGCCGAAATTTCCGAAATTGCCGATATAATGTGCGGTATCTAATGCATTTCTCTCTGGGATTACAGGCCGACGCGAATGCCCGATACAACTGACCACAGGCATGAATCGTAGGGGTTTGAACACTGGCAATACGATGACTTCTCAAGCGAACATTGACGACGGCAGCTGGAAGGCGGTCTCCGAGGGCGGATCGATGCTGCCCGCGTCCAATTCGGCGGCCCTGAATCCGGACGGCAACAACCAGGGCGGCTTCGCGCAGGGCGGCCTGCCGTACAATTCGGGCGGCAATCCCTATCCGCCCGCCGGCCAATCCTCGCCAGCCGGCAACCAGTCCATCGTGTTCCAGAACTCCAACCAGCCTGGCTCGAACACACCTCAGTATACCTCCTCACCTGCTCCCTCGGGCTCATCGACACCCGGACCTGTTGGTGCGCAGAACATTCCCGGCAACTATCAGCAGTCAGCGACGGCGGGCAACTTCAACGGCCCGGTGGGCGGACCCTTCGGCTCGCCCTCCTCCGGACTGGGGCAGTTCAGCCGGCCGGCCAGTTCGGGCACACCGTTCAACAGCGGCCAGGCCGGGCACTTCTCATCGCCCACGGTCTTCGGCGTTGGCGGGCAGTTCAATCCCATGCCGCCGGCGTCGCCATTCGGCCACGGTGGCAATCACCCCATGATGGGCGGGCCGCAGCAGATGGAGCGCATCGACCAGGGCTTCAGGCGGCACAATTCCTACTTCAGTCACACGGAGCACAGAGTCTTTGAGCTGAACAAGCGACTGCAGCAGCGCAACGAGGAGAGCGACAACTGCTGGTGGGACTCGTTCACCACGGAATTCTTCGAGGACGACGCCCGGCTGACCATACTGTTCTGCCTGGAGGACGGACCGAAGCGGTACACCATCGGGCGCACGCTCATCCCGCGCTTCTTTCGCAGCATATACGAGGGCGGCGTCTCGGACCTGTACTTCCAGCTAAAGCACGCCAAGGAGTCGTTCCACAACACGTCCATCACGCTGGACTGCGACCAGTGCACGGTGATCACGCAGCACGGCAAGCCCTTCTTCACAAAGGTGTGCGCCGATGCCCGACTGATCCTGGAGTTCATGTACGACGACTACATGCGCATCAAGTCGTGGCACATGACCATCAAGGGACACCGCGAGCTCATTCCAAGGTCCGTGATCGGCACCAGTCTGCCGCCCGATCCGATGCTGCTAGATCAAATCACCAAGAACATCACGCGGGCTGGCATCACCAACTCCACCCTCAACTATCTGCGCCTGTGCGTGATCCTCGAGCCGATGCAGGAGCTGATGTCGCGGCACAAGGCGTACGCATTGAGTCCGCGCGACTGTCTGAAGACCACGCTGTTCCAGAAGTGGCAGCGCATGGTGGCCCCGCCCGGCAAGAAGGATCCGCAGCGGCCACCCAATAAGCGGCGCAAACGGAAGGGCTCCAATTCGGGCGGCGGCAACAACTCGAACACGCCGCCCGTGACGAACCAGAAGCGCTCCCCCTCCGGCCCCAGTTTCTCCCTCTCCTCGCAGGACGTGATGGTGGTCGGCGAACCGACGCTGATGGGCGGCGAATTCGGCGAGGAGGACGAGCGGCTGATCACACGGCTGGAGAACACGCAATACGACGGAACCAATGCCGTGGAGCACGATAATCACACCGGCTTCGGGCATGCCGACTCGCCCATATCCGGTTCGAATCCGTGGAGCATCGACCGGGCGGGAGCCATCCCGGCCAGCCCTGGGAACGGGGCTGCCCCGCAGAACAACGCGAATATATCTGACATAGACAAAAAGAGCCCCATTGTATCGCAATAGAAATTAATAAAACATAATATTTCGCTATATTGTCAAATGTATTTTCATACTTGCATGTAAAAATATTTAAATAAAGCTTTCAAGTTTTAGGAAATGTATATAAGACATACATACATACATATTAAATCTATATAATTGTACTTTAAGTCGTCTACTCTACACACTATCTATTATATAATTGTAGCGATGTAGGATACTTCTGTTCTGTCTTTGACTGCCTTGCAAAGTACTTAATGTGTTGTTTCAGTAAAGAATAACTTTTAAGCACAACGCAAACAACATTGAAAGCTATTTATTTACATGTTACTCAAAGGGTGGGCTTAGCTGGTTTTTGTGAACTGCCTGTACTTCAGTTTAATGCTTTTAAGAGATACAATATGAGCCATTTTCATTGGCATCCCATTGCAATGCTGTATGGAGTAGAGTATCTGCAAGGGATATATGTAAATGCAGCTACGAGATGACATAGCTCCCCATTTCGGTGGGATTATTGTCGCATTATTTACCGATTCCGTACCAACCCTACTCTACACATGATTTTATCAAGTCCAGCTCCTTTGCGCATGCACGAATATCTATATCTACAGATACAGATACACAGTTTCTGCTCCACATTCAGTCGCGCGTTCAAGAAGGAGATATGCTACTTCTAAATAAAAACCGAGTGCTTTCTTTGGTCGTTAATTTTATTTTCTTAATCATTCTGATTTCATCGAGTGTCCAAGCAGATGAGAGAAACATAAACAAACTGCTGAACAACCAAGTGGTGGTCAGTCGCCAAATTATGTGCATTCTGGGAAAAAGCGAATGCGACACCCTGGGGCTACAGCTCAAAGGTATCTACTTGTATTTGATTTTGTACCTCAATTAGGACCCATGGAACTTGGCCAATTCCAAATTTAAATTCATCATCTTTCACAAAACTTGAACTGAATCATTGTTGCCTACTTACAGCTGCCCTGCCAGAAGTTATAACCAGAAAATGCAGAAACTGCTCCCCACAACAGGCTCAAAAGGCGCAAAAGCTGACCACATTTTTACAAACTAGATACCCTGATGTTTGGGCCATGCTCCTAAGAAAGTACGATAGTGCCTGAATATGGCAATTAAATGTTCTTCTCATGCATCGAATATAATAAATTAGTCTCGACATCATCCTTGGCCTTTGAGTTCTTGATTTTAGGGCTTCTTCTTAGCAGATAGAGGTACTGCCACAATAGAATAAAATAACAAAGCTTTACACACATGAATGTATTTTACACCTTACTCTTACATAAACTCTTAAAGTACGTCTTTAAAAGGGGCCATCATTTACTATGGCTCTCCACATAAACTGTTGCATTGTCGACGCCCAAAAACTGGTGTATACTAAGCGTGGACAGCATTTTCATCTGGCCCTGGTACAGAACATCGGCGATGATCTTCTCCGCGTATATGGCCTGGGTGCCGTCCATTGAGCGCAGTTTGTGGGCAATGATTTTCCCAAAATTCGAGAAGTGATCGTCCACCTGACTGTCCGCACTCTTCAAGGCCAGGGAAAAGAGTCGCTCGAAGTCAATGGTGGAGATGTCTGCCCGGAATTTCCCTGCCGGCGGTTCATTATCCTCCGATACCTGCGAGGACACAGACGAAGATCGCTTCCGGACGATGTGATTGGGCTTCTGGATCTGATTGTGGTTCGGTTTCGGCTGGTTCTGGCTCTGGTTTTGGTTATGAGCCACGATGCGTTTGCCAGGCGATTCAGAGTCGCCGGTAGGGGACTTGATCGTGTCGGGAACGGATTTTCTGCGGGCGGACAACAGCCTGTTGTTCGCAGGCACTACGATTTCGACCTCCTTGATGGTGGCCCCACCAGCATGGTTGTTTGCATTGACTGACTTAATACTGATAATGGGGTCAGCGGCGGTGGCCTCCTCGAAGATATTGGCACAGAATTCGTTGGCGCTGTTGTTGGGCGACAGCTTGCTGGTGTCCGCCGACGATTTTGGCGGCTTGGGAAGACTCTCGGCGTCGGAAAACTCGTCGCAGTTCTCCGGCTGAACCAGCTGGACGGCGCCATCCAGACATCCCGATCCCGCCTGCTCGCGCTTGCACTTCTTGTCCGGTATCTCCTCGTCCTTCAGGAACATCAGCGACTCAAAGTAACGCCTTTTGGGGCAGTAGGGCTCGTACTTTTCGCCCTTTTTCTTCACCTCGTTGTATTTCCTTAACTGATGACGAAATGCACAGCGTAGATTGTTTATCTTTTGCTTTGTTCGCTCGACATTGTACATTTCCCCATGCTTGGTGGCGACCTCTATTAATTTCGAATACGCCTCCTGACGCCGACTGCGGTTCCTGAAGTCCGCGGAGTCCGCTTTCCACAGGCACGGATTGCATTTATATTCCTCTATAAAATCGTCTATGAAGTCCATTTTTGTTTACTAAATGAAAACTGTAGTCTACGGTCCCCAGTGTATGTGTATGCTTGTATCCATGTGTGTGGCATCAATAACTATCGTTCTGTGGTTGAAACGAATGGTCATGAAACATAAAATGGCCTGGGGCCGCATTACACGATAGAATTTCAGTGGTCTGCAAGAAGAAGCAGATTGCAGCGTTGTCAGATCTGTAATAGCCTATTCCCACAGAGCAGGCCCTGCAGCCCTGTTCCAACGCAGTCCATCCCTGAAAATCCGTTGAGATTTTTGAAAAAAATTAGACTTCGATTTCCATAAAGCACATCGTCCTTCCGATTTCAGCTGAAATCTGTGGAAATCGGAGTTTCACATTTGTTGAAAATTCCAACCGAGGTCATAAAGAGCAAAACAGCTGACCAACATTTAGGGAATACCCTGTATCTATTTTTATTTTAGTATATTTTTAAATGAGATTGGTATACTGAGTATACCGGACAGTATTTCGTTCAAATTTTCCGGCCACACTGTAAACTCCAACCCAGAATTATCAGTAAACATTTTAATAAATTAAAATGAGTGGGGCTCATAGAGAGGCGATTCAAAAGCAAATCCATCAGGACTGGGCGAACAGGGAATACATCGAAGTAATAACTGCCAGCATAAAGCGAATTACCGACTTTCTGAACTCTTTCGGTAAGAAAACGTAGTCGCACCCACATTTACTTCTGCTCGCATGTGTATGTGTGAGTGTGTTCGTTCGCAGTATTTGTATTTATGAACGAATGAATATTATTGCTAACAAATCTCTATCAATGCCATTGACTTTATTTACACTAAATTGTAAGTCAATAAAAAGCAAACACAACTGGTGCTTGTTATGTATGCAGCCAAATAGGCTCAAAAGCTAAAGTTGGTGTTTGTATTCATGCGGATTACTCACTAAAGTTAAGTAAATGTTATCTGTTCTTTTATGAATAACTTGGTACTGTGATAAGTGGTAAACAAACGAGAAAGGAAGTTGACTTCGGCAAGTCATGCAAATTCGGACAGTACTCCTATTGGCAGATCAGTTAATACGTATTCAGTAGTTTTTTAACTGAGCGAGTTAATTTTATAGAAACATTCTGATATGACTGGGAGACCAGAAATCTTTATATTCCTTAACTGCGATACTATATCCTGACTAACATTTAATATCCCTGAAAGAAGGCATACCATTTTCTAATCCTATTCAAAAGGAAATACATTTAAAAAGAATTACTATTATACTATTATTTTAAATATTCCTTATTTATATTCCTTTCAAAACGAACTATACCATAATGAAATTATGAAAATATGGTCATTACTTTTATTTAAAATCAGTTTGAGGTACCAACTCCTTAGTTATCATTTATTTTATTATTAGATATGTTATTATTAGATATCTAAAGTTGTTTTTGCTTTACCAAATGAACTATATTATAACAATATAAGTTTTTTATCTCATCCACTTTTGAAATCATAGTCATAGTACTTATTAAAATGAGTTTGAAACTATTTTAGTATACCCATTTTTAGTTAGTTTTTTTTTTCAATGCCAACTCATTAGCTACCATTTATTTTAACGATCTTTATTCTGCTGTTACAAGATATCTAAAGTAGTTTTCCCTCCTTGCAGATATGTCCTGTCGCTCCCGTCTGGCGGTTCTAAATGAAAAACTAACGATCCTTGAGCGGCGCATTGACTATTTGGAAGCGTGCGTCGCCCAGGGTGAAACATTAACGTAAACGCTCTCGAGTTCTGCCCCCAATTTTACACTAAGCTTTGTACATTTATAAGATAATTAAAAGATACTGATAATAATAACAATATTTAATTTGTGTTTCGTATGACGATGTGAACTTGCCGTGACATTAATAATTCGCAATACATTGTTTGTTCTTTGAAGGACGTTAATTCATGGTTGAGTTATTTGCCGGCCATCGGAATCGTTTCATTGCCCCTTTTAAGAATAATATAAGTAATAACTAAGAAGCAAGACGAACACGCGATGTTATTGCCAACTAGCCGTAACTGCCTTCACTTGCAATATTTATGCAAATCAGCTTGCTATATATAAACCGTAAATTGAGGTCTAGACGTAATCTTGTTGTGACTAGGTTGTTAAGAGTTTAATTGTCTCTACATTAGTCATCATTAATGGGACCGGACTAAATTGTCGCACTTAACAAAACTAATTGATATGCTTTCTGATACTTTGGAAAAAAAGAAAACAAACCCTCTGTTCGAGAACAATTCCAAAGGCGTGGAGTACAAAACAAATCTCTTTATTCGGCGCACGATCGTAAAATAATAATTTTGATGAACAGATGTGTACATAGACCTAATTAACATTGCGTATAACGAATTGATTCCGGGAGTTTCGGGAATTTACACCTTGATGCCGGATTCGGCGGCGGTGGCGCGATAGCGCTTGATGTAGATTTCCTCGGGATCGAACTTGGCCTGCAGCTGCTTCCACTCCTCCGGCTTGTTGTCGATGATGTAGCGGATGACCTTGTCGGTGTTCTGGCGCTGCTTCTCGCTGCACTTGCTGCACTCCGTCTTCAAAGCGTCCGGCAGCGACTTCTTCAGCTCCCGACCCTCCGGCGTGCACTTTCCGGTGTCCACCAGGCACTTGAAGTAGTTGCCGAACAGGCGGTCCGACTTCAGGATCTCGTCCACATCGATGTTGTCGTACTTGGTGGTGTACTTATCATCGGCGGCGACCAGGACGACTCCAAGGACGAAGAGCGCAAGTATCATCTTCATTTTGGTTTTGGCTATGGGTAAAAATGGGGAAAACATTCATCATTAATCAGCAATTTTTGGGTAACTTCGCAACCAGTTTCATGTCAATGGAAATATTTTTTACTAGCCACTGCATTTGCAAAATACATATATCTGAATCAGATATTTATGCAAATTAATGCATGGCAAACGCCACTTTGTATGCGTATCTGAAACACATTTATTGGCTCTAAAAAGATGTCACTGTTTACACACGATGAGAAACTGGTTGTGCCACACACTCATTTGCCTATGAATATGAATGGCTAGCCGATCCGATCCGATCCGATCCGATCAGCATAAAGCACAAATCACCAAAGCGAAGCATTTGAACGATGGTCTTACAATGGAGCTCGACTTATAGACTCGACTCGAAGTAGATGTGAGGCAATGCAGCTGCTGGAACTGACTGAGAAATATTTCTATGAAGTTGGCTTTTATACCGGGGCAAACTTGCGATTGAACTTCAAGTGTAATACACACACCGCATTGTAAGCCTGTGTTCGGGCTCAGTTCGTATCCATATGGGATTGCACACACTTTAGACTTTGAAGCGAAAATCGCTATTGCTGAAAAGTCAACCCAGTGATTAGTCAATCGTCGTTATACATTTATATAATATACATGCGATAGTTATACATACTTAGTATGACATTAACATTAGCCAAGTGACGTCTGTGCACTAAATGGCGATCGATGGCTGGGCTGCGAGGGATTCGCAACCACTATTTACGGGCAAACATTGTAAAAATTGATTTCTTATTCAAATTTAACAATCTCATTAACGACTTCCATTAGCGATTTCTCATTTTTTACACTTGAGGTGAGTTCGAAATGACCCTTCAATATTTGCTTTCTAGTGATTGCTATAATAGTTCCCGGAACAATTAGAATCTTTCCATTAATACTCAATTCAAAGTTTGCTTTATATGCCACAAGTTAAGTATAGTATAATCTCACCGTATTATTGGTTTTTAAACAGCCCGCTACCGCAACCAGTAATTCAAACTAAACGTTTTCCATAAAATATACTTGTTTTTCGTTAAGTTTTATTGTAGTTACAAATAGCGAAATGTAAAAAGTAACAAACACTAATACATTTTAGAAATCTGTACAAGGAAAGTAGTCGTACCTGTACACCTTCTCGAGTAATGGTAATTTCGTCTATTTAGGATGCTGATTTCCTAGATGCAACTCTAACTTTAGGCTTAAACGTTGTGTGTGGGTTTAGGTGTGTGTGGGTGTGTCTCAAAAGTAAATTGTCAGGAGGCAGTTAGTAGTACTTAATCACTGCGCAGGAACAAATCATAATTGAACCTGGGCGGGACGTTTGCGTTGGAATATGGTTTCGATGGTGGAGAAGACGTCGCTGGACTTCCTGGCTGCGTCCACCTTGAAGTGCAGTCCCCGCAGGCCGTAGTAATCGACCAGGGGCCTCGTCTGCTTGTGATATGACTCCAGTCGCTTCTTCAAAGCCTCGGCGTTGTCATCGCTTCGTCGGATCAGAGGTTCACCGGTCACCTAAGGATTGGATACGTTCTGTAATCTTTACTTCTTTGGAACAACTCTATACTAACATCATCCGTCATGGGTTTCTTGGGGGGAGCGAACTCATCGTGATAGGAGCGCCCGCTGGACTGGTGGATCAAACGGCCAGTGATTCGCCTCACCAACAGACTATCGTCGATGGCAAACTCAATGACAGCATCCAGATTGGCTTTCCTCTTGTCCAGCAATGTGTCGAGCTGGAAATGCAAGGTAAAATGGGTTTAGTTTGATGGAAATAGGGAGACATTCTAATGGAGCTTACCTTCTCAGCTTGAACGACAGTCCTGGGGAATCCGTCCAGGAGGAAACCGTTCTTGCACTCGGGCTTATCCAGGTTGGAGTCAATCATGTCCACCACCAGATCATCGGAGACCAGCTTGCCGGCATCCATGACCTTCTTGAGTTCGGCTCCCAGCTTGGAACCCGATGAAATCTCTGCCCGCAGCATGTCGCCAGTGGACAAATGGCAGACGCAGAACTTCTCCTTTAGCAGGGGAGCCTATAAAGTGGACATAATTAAAACCATTGATAAGTTTAAATGAACTTTAATCAATTTAGCACCGCTCATATCAAAAAGGCTATCTAGCCGCTAGATAAGATGCATTCCTTTGTGACTAAGAAAGTTCTCGTTGGCTTTTAATAGCTGTGCTGCATAATACCCACTTGATTGCCTTTAGGTGGCCTCATTTAATTCGTTTCTTTTCGCCAATCATTTAATTTGATTCAGGGTCAAGTAATTTCTTTACACATATCAATCCGTATGTGCAGATACAAAACTTCACATGTGTGCATTTAATAAGTTAAGTTATAATTTAATTTCATTGGGAATTAACTAGGCTCTTGCATATTTGCAAACACAGGCCCGCGCATTTGAACACGTTGTATTTATTTATTTATAGACTATATAGCGTAGCGTCCGTGTCAGTGAAGCACACATTATGTAACTTTGGACCCACCTGCGTTCCCTTGCCGGAACCCGGCGGCCCCAAGAGAATGGCGTTGATCCCGATGTTTTGGGGCTCATAGCGCTCCACTGGTACAGCTGCATTCGGCGCCATCGTTTACTACTTATGCTCGACTGATTCTTGGCCACTAAATCACCAATTTAACGCGTAGCCAAAAATGAAGGTTAAAGATAAGAAACAAGAAGGAGAAATCGCCTGCACGAATCACCCTGTGAAATGTTGACCACGAAATCGGCGTGTTCTCACTACGTTGCTTCATGCCTATCGATAACCATTTCAACCGCCTACATTTTAAATTGTTATTTACATTTAAATGGTATTTTACTGCAAACATTCGTATTTAAAATTTAAGGTTATATTTAATTTTTCAAGATAATCCAAATATGTAAGTTTTTAATATTCAAAGTTTATTGTAACACCCTAATGTTTTATTTTCATCGACCCATTTCCAATGTTCCGATAGATTGCTGGTTGGCAAGAACATTTCGAAGGAAAGCCAATGCAAAAGCGGTAAGTTTTAATATTACTATAACAATTTTATTTATTCTGGAATTCGCGTATTACAGTTGCCATGATACATTTTAATATTGCCCTCGCACCGGAAATATGCATCGAAAATGTCGCTGTAGCCGTGATCCTTCCACCAAGTGCACAGCTGCCTGTTCCAAATGCAGTCCAGTCTGTAGATCAAGTTGGGATATTCGTAGCCCAGGAGCGTGAAGAAGTCCTGGTCGCCGAGATGTCCCTTGAATGAGTACTTGGCCACCAGCGTGTGCACCTCCGAGTGGGTCAGCTTCTCCAGGTAGGACTTTGAGTTCCTGATGCGGTTGAGGAGCAGCAGCACCACGCCGGAGTTGAGGCCCGGATAACCGTGATGGATATGACTATGTTGCTGTTCGTTGTTCATCGGATAGTAGGGATTGCCGAAACTGGTCTTGGGATACCGCACACGGTAGCGGTACAGGATATGGCGATAGACGGGCGTCAGTTCCGGGGCAAGTCCGTAGAGCTGGTGCGGCAGGAAGTGATCGAACTCGTTGAAGAGCAGCCGGACATCGGATCGGAAGACTATATCACAATCAAGCAGGATCGCTCTGTTCAGGCTGCCATCGGCGATTCTGTGCAGGCCAAGGGATAGGAAAAACAGGGAGTCGCTATAGTACGAGTTCGGGGTTGAGCTAAAGTACGGCGACAACTTGGCGGCTATGTCCTGTATAATGCTGGAGCAGACCTTCACATCGTATATGGTGTACAGGACCGTCCTGCGGAATCGCCGGATCTGTCGCTGCAGGATCTCCAGCACCGACGTCTGACTCTCGCTGTCCGTGATCACATGCAGATGCAGCTGGGCACTGGTGTGCTTAAGCAAACTGTGGGCGAACAGGTCGAACTTCAGGTTGAGATGGTAGTTCTCCCGCGTGTATATCACGAAGATGTTGTAGTCCGACGAGAAGCCATTCAAGTGGGCGCCCAACTCCAGCTGGGCGGCGGAATAGTTCAGCAGGTAGTGGGTGGGCCTCAAAATCGGCGGAACCACCGGGGTCGTTGCCTGGTTATCCGGATTTCTGACTGCCGCCTCCTCTAGCTCCGCATGCGAGAGTTTATTGAGACGACTGGACAGGAATGCCGAGAGGATATTGCCGCGAACCAAGAGATGCGTGTTGGCGAAAACAATTAGAACGCACACACAAATAAATATTAGCAACAGAACTAGCTTCTTTTGCCACCTGCAACGCAGCAGGGTCCAGGACCAACTTTTCGGCTTCTGGCGAATTGAATTCCGGCGATTGATGATCAGGGTCACGTTCTCCTGATCCTCCAACAGTTGCGATTTGCACTTCATTCCGTACATATTGAGGTCGGCCGGAAACGTTTTGTGTTTCTGGCTGATTAAAGTCTTAAAGCTGTTCTTGGCCATTTCGAAATCAGTGACAATGCATGCACGACATCAACGAACAAGTGATCCCAAAGATCCTATGTTAGAACACACTAAACGGAAACTCTGAGCAGACTAGTAGAAGCGCACAAAACATTGCGGACTGACTAAAAACTTAATTAAACTAGATCGATAAAGCAAGCACAGCGTAAAAATCAATGCAAGTCGTTTGGGGGCAGTGGGACCATTATTAGAACCCCAAAATATACCGAACCTATCGATGCGGGGGTCGTTTTTAGGTCAAAATATTTAAGTAACTTCAAATCAACAGAGTTAAATCTACTCCAAAAACGGTTAATTCCAAAGGTATTTCGCATCTTAAAAAACTAAAAATCTTTTTCAAAAGTATTGAAACACATTTATCGATAAACACCGATAAAAGTATCTTAATCTTAATCACTATTAATATAAATCATGCGCAGAAGCAATCTTTTTATCAGTATAAGTACATGTTATGGTTGTTCCAGAGTTACAAAGCTACTGGACTTACACTTACGCACTGAGAAAATGTAAAATTTGGGACCTGCGACCACCACGGACCTTCGAGAATTCCACTGGAGACGAGCGTTTGCAGTAGCGAAGCAATGGACTGCCATCATCGCATTGAAGTGCCCCTTCGGGCTGGCAAGAAAATGAAGAAACGTCGCGAGCTGGACGCCCTGATAGCCCAGTCGCAGGCGACCTCCTCCAAGAGGGCCAACCGGAGAATCCCGGGCGGAGCCACCCATTCCCAGGACAAACTGCTCTCGGTCTCGACCGATGACCCTGAGGATTACGCATGGGTAAGGCACTTACTATATTTATATATCAAGTACAAGGTTAAATGTGTTTGTATTTATGTATATCTCGACCTGCCGAAATCAACTTTCCCAGCTCATTGGTTCTGAGAGATACATATATACTTTCGAAAATTCATATATCCATAACGAATGAACAAAGAAAAACAAATATATGCTGTCTCAATAAATATTGCGTTCTTTTCAGACAAACGTAGCTGGTTCTAGTCGGCGTAGTCATCGGAAAATTGCCTATTTCCGCATGTGCGGCCCCCTTTTATTGGGAATCATTGGCATTTTAATTGTGGCCATTTTGTACTGGCTATATTTCGATTTGCGTCAGCAACTAACCGATTATCGTCAGAAGATCGAAGAGGGTATGTTATTATTACTTACTACTTTACAGTATATTAATTATGTAATATTCCAGTGTCTGCCATGAGCAAAAACTTTCCGGACACCCTGCAAAGATGGCACGAAACATCGTCTTACCTGCTGAAGAATCAAACAGCCGTCATTACGGAAATAAATGAAATGCAAAAGACCATGGAGAGTTTACGCAATAACTTTAGCAACCTGGAGGCGGCAGTGGCAGCTCAGAGAAACCACGGCAAGGATGAGAAGTTGGTGGCCGACTTTGGGGCCAAGATAGAAGCCGTGGCCACCGATATAGAGGCCATCAAGGAGCACTACAACAAGTACACCGAGGTTCAGAAAACCCTGCAGGCCGAAACAGAAGCATTAAAGGTGTGTTTTAACTATCATTTTCTTTGGTTATGAACTGAATTAAATAAATACATTACTTTTTCAGGTCAATCTTTCGCAATTACCCACGCTTCAGGCCAACGCCTTGCCCGCAAACTTATCGGAAGACATTGCAGCTCTCAACAAAACCACTCTTAACTCCTTTAAGTTATTGGCCAACGATCTTAAGGATGTGAATAATACCCTAAGTCAAACAACGAAAATGCTCGGCGAGGAAATATCTATGCATAAGGTAATCTCATGCAAATGTTTGCGTTATCAGTACTAATACTTATTATTATTTATTTGGTTTATTGCAGACGAAAATAGACGACCTGTTGGATCGATCGGAGAACATTACGTCCCATGTGGCCACAATAAGTAACAGTTGGCCGGAATACAAGCAGAAGGTAACAGGCTTCGATGAGTCTATAGATAAAATTGAAAAAGAGGTAAGACGAACGCGTTTCCTGTGGCTAGAACTTCAAGATTAATGAAAATTTATTAACCTCAGATAACGCTAACAAACACTAAGAATAGCATGCTTGCTGCTTCCATGGATCAGCTGAAGAGCTTTTGCATTCAGAGCATGGGAAATACTAAACCTCCCAGCAGTGAAGATAGCTCAGTGGTCCCCAAGGTATGTATTTATTTGAATGTCCTACTTTCGTGTTTGTCATTAACTTTTCATCTTTACTCGCAGCCTGAAGCCAATGCGGCCAAGCAGGAATCTATAAAGCCGTCTGCAAATGCCACAGAGAAGTTGCAGCAATCTATGAAGCTGTAAGCAGTTGCATTGTTTTAGGAGATGCCCGTTGTATTACCACATTTGTTCGATTTCGTGTTTAGCCAGTAAGACTGCATGGGTTCCATGTGCAAAAGTCAAAGCCAACGATAACTAAATTACATTTAACACACGAAAGCTGCAATGTACATATGGTTCAAAGAGCTATTTAACTTAATGACGCATTATAGGATGGCGAAGTGCACGTGTGATTTCAGTTAAGTTTACTTTTAAAGCCCGTTTTAGAAAGCGTAATTGTACATAAGGAGTGAAGTAAATTGTAAGTCCAATATTATTCACTTTAGATACACGATATGTATTTTATTTCCATTTAATAAAATCAAACTAAAGCTCACAAAAAAAATGCAAATGCAGTGTTGGAAAAGTTACCAGTTTTTTGAATATAGGTAAGGTACATGGTATTTGTGTAAATAAGTACTTGGATAAGGTAAAAGGTTCACAATTTGTTAAGTAACTACATAGGTAAGGTAAAAGCTACAAAAAGGTAAAAAAGAAAACATCTTTTAATACAATGTTATTTGCTTAATTTAATAATTTTGAGGAGAATTTGTTCTTCACAAAGTTACAGAGGAAATGTGATATTGTGTATACGCCCTGGAAATTAAGACTGCCTGTAGAAACATGTAACTTTTCTTTAATTTGTAGTGATATTATGATATTTTGTATTAACATTTCGGGGAAAACAATACCAAATTCAATTTAGTGGTTTCCAGCTAATTTGAAAACAAAATGGAATAAAAATATTTCAGTACCTGAATAAGCAACAAATCAATTTTTTAAGATAAATAAAAATCTTTACCTGGGTTAGGTAAAGGTAGCCTCATATTTGCTTACCTAGGTACAAGTATATAGGTCCATCCCAACAATGTGCATATGCTATATTGCTAAGACATTTAATTGCATAAACCGAAAGTAAAAATTAAACTTAGATTTAACAGGTTATAATACTATTCATTGTCATATTGATCGCCGAACTCTTCATCATCGTAATCTTCGACATCCTCTGCGGCATAGGCATCCTTTTGCTGTTTCCTCAGCAGCCAGGCCTTGTAGGCTTCCTCCTCCTCCACAGTTGGATCACTGGCCTCGATAAAGTCCTCGGCATCGTGGGGATACTCCTCCTGCACCGTGGGCAAATGCTTGAAGGGAACGTTGCGGGCGTAGTACTTGTGGCCCCAGCCCAAGTATATGGACTCGCAGGTCTTCTCGAAGACAAAGGTGAAGGCACCAGGCCAGATGTTGGATTGCATGAGGAGCATTCGCTCCTTCTGGTTGGTGTACTTGCTGGTCAAGCGGACCAACCACGGAACCGGAACTTCGGCGTTCGTGTCATTGGCACAGGAGGACAGAATACTGGGACCCACTTCGGGTTGATTGAAGCCCTCGATCATGCCCTCCTCTTCGCCCTCATCCTCGTCCTCCTCCTCCTCCTCCTCTTCGTCCTCCTCCTCCTGTTCTTCCTCCATCTCGGCCATCATTTGCATTTTCAAATAGAGAGCCAGGGCCTTTTCCCTCTCCTTCTGGGCCTTCTCCTCGTCGTACCAAACCACTCGACCCTGGACATTGAGGATGTTCGATCTGACATGAACCCAAGCCACTGGAGTGGCCAGAGATCCAAGAGGTTCTGCTTCGTACTTCTCATTCTTCATCAGCATTACGTCGTTATCTGGGAATCAAAGCAAGAAAGCCAAAGTTTCTTAATCTATACTGTGCTGTTGCAGTGAGCTCGAAATACTTTTCAAATGAAAGCAATGAAAAATCAAAGTACCTTTTAAATATAATGTATTTGCTTTGCTTTGCTGAGAAAGTCAGGCAAGTGCTGTGAAAGCATTTTATTTGACTTTGATTTTGCTTTGACCTTTGGAAGCACAAAGCTACATTAACATTTCGAACTTCAAAAGCAAAGCAATTGGGAAGTAAGCATTTCATTTTCAAAACCAATTAGCTTTTAACCAGATTGTTCAGAGTAGGTAACAGTAAAACTAAGTAAAATTATACTCTAAAATTGCTTTTGCAGCAAGTTGCTTTGCTGCTGCTTTGCTTTTGGATTCCAAAACGTTAGCAGCAAAAGCACAATCAAAGCAAAAACATGTAAACCATTTGAGCATTTTCAAAACCTGGTATTAAGATTAGTTCTTAATATGTTGTAGACCTACCTTCTATTTGCCCCTCCTCGCCTTCATTGACCTCCTCCTCCTCTTCTTCCGCCTCCTCCTCCTCCTCGCCCTCGTCGTCCACCTCGCCATCGAACATGCGCTTCTCCTTCTTGGTCATCCGCCTGTAGTAGCCCACAGGCGCTATATAAGTGCTGGCAGTGATGCGACCTATCAGGGCCCGAAGGTAGTGCTTCTCTTTGCCCGGAAAGCAGGGATAGGAAATGACATCCGCCTCCAGATCGCCGGTGAGGAACTTTTTGATGTGCCGGGACACAACGATCTGTCGTGGCGTCACAATGGGCAACTCGATCCAATCGTCGAACAGCGAGTTCACCACGAAATAGGAGTACCTATTGCATCCCTGGCCAATTAACTCCGGTGGAATGTCGTAGTGCTCTATTTCCTCAACCAAGGGAACGGGTGCCGCCTTGGGTCTCATTTTCTCCAGCTCCTCGGACGGATAGTCCTCCCAACCATACATGCCCGGCGTCAATTCCGGACCAATGTGCGCCGGCAAGGGCTTATCCTGCCTGTCCTTTCGCATCTTATATGGAGTCTGTTTCTCCCTCAACTCCTCCTCCATCATGACCAGTCGGGAGGCCACTTCCTCGCGGGTCAGTGAGGCCTCAACTATGTAGTAGGAGGCCTTCAGTCCATTGATGCAACCCCAAAACCTGCACTGCATTATCGAGGGATGGGTCTGCAGACGGTTCATGGCACTGGCCAACTGAAATATGTCATCGTTGCATATGCTAAATCCACACTGTGCCCAATAGAACTGCAATTGCTGGACTCGCTCGTTGAAAGTCACAAAGTAGCGCATGGAATCGTCGATCACCAGGCGAAACTCTTCATTTGTCCTTGCATCTTCGCCGGACATGTCCTCGCCCAACAAATCCTCGCCTTCGATATTATAGGGCAGCTATTAATTATATTACATGGCTAAGATGGTATGGTGCTATCCATAGGTCATGTCTTATACTACCTTCATGGATTGGAGAATTTGCTTGGCCACCCGGAAGGTGCGAACTTCGTCGAAAACACCGCTCGGAGGAAAACGTTCTGGCAAATGGAACTTTTGTTCGCGCACATTCCGGCTAAATTCCTCGAAGAAATCTATCACATTGGGGGGACGCTCGTCTATTACTCTTTTTATGATATCACTTAAGTGATCAAATCTGGTAAGATGGTTATTAAGGTTTTTAAATAAGTAAGGATTACAAAGTTTTAATATATTTAAAAAAAAAGAAAGTCTTTTGCTTAAGTATTCAAATTTAAAAATAAAAAGGAAAGCTATAGTTGAGTGTCTCGACCATTATCAATTTCAAAATAAATATGCCCCGAGTAAAAATTGAGTGGCGCCATCTGCTGGGCTTTGCAAATAACTTCCTAAACAATAGCTCGAGTTATTATATATATATTAATATATGAACTAAAACAGGCATTTCGAATCTGCACGTGGAATCCCAGTAGCAATATTGTTTTCATATTGTAAATATACCCTATTTAATAGTATCGTACTCACAAGTTGTCGCCACTGAGAGTGCTGTATTTCTGCAATATGGACTTGGCCACATTCAATTCATAGCCAATATTCGGGGCCTCGGGAACCGTTGCCTTATGGAGCTTGCATTCCGAATCGAAGGCGCCTACGGATATGGTGGACGTTGAGGACGTGGATGACGAAGTGATTACATTGGAGCAGTGTGGAGAGGTTTCCTCGCCGCACTTTTCAGCCTCAACCTTTTCCGGTTTCTTTCTTTTGGGATTGCAGACCGGCGGAAGAGCAAATTGCGAACTGGACGTAGAGTCTAATGAGAAATTTTGGTAAGAATCCTTGTCCATCTTAATATGAAAATGGAACTCTGATTGGTAAGCGTTAAAAACGTGTGTTTCGGTTGACTTGACAGAACTTAATAATTGTGGGTGTATTTGACAATCTATTAAAACAGCCTATTTCGTTTATTTTATTTTTTAAATAAATACGTTTTAAATTTTAAATTTATTTCAAGCTGAGCGCTCACTATCGTTATCGATCGACTGATTTTGTAGAGAGTCTTCGGTCGTTACCTTTTACAACCTTTATGAGAATTGCTTGTATCTGTGTGCGTGTTGTTTACATTACAACTGATTCTCAGTTTCTTATTTGCAAAAAGAAAGTGTCTAAGAAAGTTGTTATTTGTTATTAGAGCTCCAAACGTACTTGTTTTTAAAATTGTAAATTAATTGTAAAGCAGTTTATTTGGTTATGCTGAAATCAAATGGCGCCAGTTCTGTGTATTTACATTCAAAGACATAAATCACAGTCTTAAATTTTTACTTTTGTTTTACTATTGAAAAGAGGTAAATAAAGCTGGTGAAGTGTAGAACCTATTATTTTTTTAAGTTTATATCAAAAAATTATACTTTTTGTACAATGTATGACTTTTTAGTAGTGTAATTTCTGATAGATTGTTTAAAATACAAATTTGGGAGGGGCATTTCAATTAACTTTCTTAAGTGTTTCTAGCTCACAAGATGTACTATCTAAACAACGAGACTGCCGCTCTTCCTTCGACGGTTAATTTTGCACAAAGGGAGGCACACTCATCTACTTTAGAGCTAAAGACTGTATCCATAAATCCAGATGGTGAGTACCTACTGAAATCATTTCACCCATTTCCCCCATTTCTGCGTGTCTAAAAACTCTTTCCACAGACACTTACACTGTTCAGCAGGCGATCAATGCCTTCGGTTTCGGTTGGTTTCACGTCAAGTTGTCGCTTCTGGTGGGTCTCTGCTGGATGTCCGACTCCATGGAGATGGCCATCTTGAGCATCCTCGGTCCAGCTCTATTCTGTGAGTGGAATGTCACAAAACTCCAACAGGCCTCGGTCACAACCATTGTGTTTTTGGGCATGATGCTGAGTTCCAGTTTTTGGACACAACTAAGCAATAGATATGGTCGAAAGTCGGTAGGTTTTATCAGTTTTAATAGTAGATACATCAAATTATTCAATTATTTTTCAGGCCCTCACTTTATTTGGAGTATTATTAGTCTTATATAGCATACTAAGTTCAGTGGCTCCCAGTTATGCCTGGCTTTTAACCCTCAGAGGGCTGGTGGGTTTTGCAATTGGCTGCGTTCCACAATCGTGAGTAATTGTAATTCCATTGGCTAAGTAATGCTGCACCTGATAAACTTTCTTTAACCCAAAAGGGTCACCTTATATGCGGAGTTTCTGCCCACCAAACACAAGGGAAAGTGCGTGGTGCTAATGGATGTGAGTACTTACATAAAGTTGCGGTCAAAATAATAGTGTAATTGTGTACTACAATTTAAAGTAACCATAACACATACCTAAGAATAGAACAAGTTTTCATTTAATTAATCATAGTGCATACTTAACAATAAAACTGTTAATAAAGATTAGTAAATGTTTCTATAACAATTTATTAATATAAACAAAAATTGTCCTTCTTCTGCACTTTGTATTGGAATAAAAATTATTTTAATTTCTGATCTACTTTTTAAATTAAAAATTTAAAAACTTTTTTTTAATCATTTCCATTTTTATTTAGCTTATATTTTAGTATTAGCTTCCCAAAAATATAAAACAAATTTAAAATGTGGCTTTCAAACTGTGCTACTTCCATTAGCTAAAAAACTACTATTATTTTGACCACAGCTGTATATATATATTTACATTCCTCTTTTTAATGAAACTCTAAATTTCTTTCAGTGTTTCTGGGCCTTGGGAGCTTGCTTCGAAGTTGTTCTAGCCCTAGTTGTCTATCCTTACTATGGATGGCGTGGACTTTTGGCTCTTTCAGCAACGCCTCTATTAATTTTTACACTTTTATCACCGGTAAGGATAACTATTTGTTTTTAGGTAACTTATTTTAAAGACAGTTTAATCGATATGCAGTGGCTTAGTGAATCAGCACGCTATTACTCTTACAATGGGCATAATGACAAAGCCATCAAGGTTTTGGAACAGGTAAGTAATAATACAATTTCAATATATATATATTCCTTGAGACTCTCTGATTTCAGATAGCTCATAATAACAAAAGACATATGCTGATGGGTCGCTTGATGGCCGATGAGGAACCGAGTTCTACGGAGAGTTTCAGATCGCTACTCAGTTCGAACCTATATCGCACCACTATACTGCTGTGGTTTATATGGCTGGCTTCGGCCTTCTGTTACTACGGATTGGTGCTGGTCACAACCGAGCTTCTGGTGGCCAGAAACAAGGAGAATAACCCAAATGAGTGCGTTACCTTTATGACGTCCGACTTCATGGATCTGCTGTGGATTACGCTGTCGGAATTTCCGGGCATACTAATAACAATCAAGGTTATCAAACTATTTGGCAAGAAGAGAACCATTGTTCTGCAATATCTGGTTCTTGTACTCTGCACTTTGGTGTTGATGTCGGTTACAAGGTAGGGTAACTGGAGTTCTAGATATATTAAATTTTAATATAAATCTTTTCTAGTCGCTTTTCTACGTCCGTAACGCTTTTCATTGCCCGTGGAACGATATCTGGTATTTTCCAGGCTATATATGTGTACACTCCGGAAATATACCCCGCCGCTTTGAGATCCGTGGGCGTTTCGGGATGTTCCGTGTTGGCCAGACTTGGTGCTATGCTAACCCCCTTTGTGGCCCAAGTTTTGATGGATTCATCCAAGGTTCAAGCTATGTCCACCTATGCGTTCGTTGGCTTACTGGCCTCCATTGCCTGCGCTTTTCTGCCCAGAGAGAATGTTGGCTATCATTAAATATTTATATATAAATTATTATTATTATTAAAGACTTTAATCGAATAGGTTTGCCTAGTTTTAGGCTTCGTCTAAGTTTTTGTATAGAATTGCATTGTTTGCTGGTGGTGAAAACTAAAATAAGATGTTCGTTTTAGTGTTTTTTCGAAAAGTAACAAAGCTTCGAAGCGGAAAGCTTTTGATTTAAATATGATAATTGAATTTGAGATTTAAGAAGCTGTTAAAACCCGATTACCCTTCAGTTTAATTACGTTATAAATCCATTATAGTGACCAGGTCTGAACTTTGTAAAGCCAATTTTCATTTTATTTTATACGCCTTTCGGCGCTTGGCATCATTTATGATTCAAGTGACAGGAGGAAATGCACTGGCAAATTAATTACAAAAGTCATTATTTCACAACATAAACATAACGTAGGGGCACGTATAAATTCATTTTGCCTATATATTATAATACTTAATTAAATATGTGTGCTGGCGCACTCTTGGGTGCTGAAATATATCTGCACTCCTGTGACAGCTATAAACTTTTAGAATGTTTGCTTGTATTCAAGTAGACGAGAATCTAAGCACATGGCTATGCACATGCACATGCAGACTCAGATTCAGATTCAGATTCGAAATTCAGATGCCCGAGGTGCATGTGCATTATTTTTAAATTGTGAAACGATTTTTTCGAGGGGAGCTTTTGTTGTGATCAGCGAATATCGATCAGTCGTACAGTTGTCGGGATGCAGTTAAAATCACTGGTATCCGCACGCAGTAGATAGTATTTTTCACGCGACGGAAGTTTAAATTTAAACCTATTCCACTTTTGAATTCGACTGGCCCCCTCGCAAAAATTCTTCGACAATTATAATTATTATGACAAACGAATACGCGAGTGCCTGAAAGTTTAGTGTTTCGAAAATCGATATTTGGGCCCAATCATGCCACAAATCCTGTACAAATAATTTCAAATAAAATTCGAAATTGCTCTCAGTAACAAGTTATGCAATACGTTTTCGAATACGTACCAATGTGCGTACATTAATGAAGTGTGCAAAGTTAATCGAGTGACACGGAATCAATCTAATCAGCCGAAATGGATGCCGTAAGTTATGCGTGTCCATAAAATACACACATAAATCGGTGTATGAACATGTGCCAAATTTACTTATTAATACATTTGTGCAACCAGATGTACATACAAAGAAATATACAGTGATGTCCTTGCTAAAAAGTTAACTTAAGTTGAGTTTTTCGCATCTTTCAAGAGCTGAAAATCTTTTAAGTGATTCGGTAAAAAAATATAAATATAAATAATTATATAACATAATTAAAAGTGTAATACAAAACATTTCTTTCAAAATTTTACAATAATAATAAAGTTATGCAAATTTATTAAATTAAACTAATTTCATTTTATGTATTGCTTAAATCTCTTCCGGATTATATGATATCATTTTTTATGAAGACATAGGTGACTGAAAAAGTGTAAAGAACTTATATCATCTAAACATAAAACTATGGCTATGCTAAAAAATTAACTGAAATTAAGTTAAGTTCTTCGAGTCTTGAAAATATTTTAAGTGATTCGGTTAAAAATATGAACATTAATAACAAAAAATATATTAAAAAAGTGAAATGCAAATAGTGATTATCATGAAGTGCATAATACTCATAAAGATATTCAAATATCTTAAAACTAATTATATTCTATGTAGTGCTAAAATATATTATAACAGGACATAATTTTTTATAAAAATATTACTGGCTGAAAAATTGAAACAAAAATTATCATCTTTTAAAATATGAAACTTTAACTATATGCTGTTCATAAGTAATATAAAAACTATTTTTCAAAAAGATTTTAGTGATAAAAAAATTTAAAATATATTCAAAAATCTAATCGAACAAATTAACCATAAAAATACAAAGAAAATATTTTCTTTTTAAAAACAATATAACTGATTTAAAGAATTAAACAATTCTACATGGACGATTTTACTGTGGTTTCGGATCATTGGCCCGAAGTGAAGAACCCTGTCCGAGGGAGAAATCAGCTGTTTGGGCTGCACGAGCTTTGCACTCAGTAAAATTGGACATCGAAATAAATAGCCGAGCCCGCGTGTCTATGTCAACGCAAAATAGACTTTCAGCTAACGAGCTAAATATTGCACAGCCACTTTTTGTTTGTGTACGCTGAATCTGAATGTGTTATGAGAACAAATCGATAAATCTTGCTGATCATTGAGAAATATCGGATGTGTTTGATAAATTGCATATAGCCATCCGGATTGTGAATTCTATCTCAACAAATTTCGAAATATAAAAATGGCCGACAAAAATGTGTGTGTGACTAAATGTTACAACATTAAAGATATTTAGATTATAGATCTTCGATATCGGTTTTACTCAACAGGTTGCGGATATTGTATTCGTGAACAGGGACTATCAGGCTCAATCGATGGCCACCGACGAGATCAGCGTTTCTCGGGGGGATTTGGTCGAACTGATAAGTTCAAAAGCTTCCGAAAAATCAAGGTACGTTGTGGGAGCCAAAGAAAACCTACTTTCTTGATATGACTAAGTCTATTAGCCATAAGAACAAGTGATAAGATCTTACCACCTTTCAGATGCTTTGTTAGAATGTTCGATAGTGGGGACTCCCCCAAGGAAGGCTGGGTACCCATAGAAATACTTGAGTTTAACCCCACAATGAGTAGCTCGAATGGCAAAGAGACTGACGATGCGGAATTTAAAAAACTGTAAGGATTTGTTTTAAATCGCTGAAGAAAACATAATGCTAGCCTATTAATGGTTATTATAGAACTATACTCAGGGAACTGGTGGAAACTGAGGAGGAATTCTCCAGGGATCTGCTACATGTGGTAGAAAAGTACATAAAGGGTATTGACAAGCCGGTAGTGCCAAGATCTGTGCGGGACAATAAGGATATTATTTTCTGTAATTTCCTACAAATTGCTGAATTTCACAACAAGTAAGGACACTTAGATATTATGCATTAGATAGCCATAAAAACACTTGCAATTTCAGCGTATTGAAGGAGGGCCTAAAGTGCTACAGCAATCAGCCAAACATGGTGGCCAAAACCTTTCTACGATTGGAAAGGGATTTTGATAAACATGTTGTCTACTGCCAAAATGAGCCTTTGGCGCAGGACTACTTGACCTCGAGTCCCGATGCTAAAAAGTACTTTCAAGTAAGTATTGAAATTTATAGGGCAATATGCCAAAGCAAATGTTTTTCCCTTATTTATTATAATTGTGGGTTGAAATCAAAAATAATAGAGAATTGTATAAATTTGAAGCTGAGCAAACGTTGGAATCGTCTTCAAATATTATGCGTATGCTATGTGCGAGAATATCAGTTTATTTTTAAAGGCAGACGCTTTTCAATTCTAAAGCTTTTGCAGTTTTCAGTTGCTTCCGAGTAGTGTTCGCGGTCGTGTCGTGCTAATTATTCATATACGTAACCGTTTCGCTTTAGGTACTTGAAGTTGTCTAGTCGTTAATTGGTTAAACCCTTATTTTGACCCAGATTCCCCAAATAACCTTCGACTTTAAGTTTAAAGACTGTGCAATCATTTAAAATACTCTCTTCACTCATCGATATCCGGTCGTACGTTGGATAACTCTAGAACGGAGCAATTTATTTTGCTGGAAAAAAATAATTTTTCAAATAAATCTGTGAATATTTGTGACGTTTGCCCGTTATGCAACATTTCCGAAATTTTACTGTGCGAGAGTATATTTATTAAAAGATACGCTAATACGTATACATTTATAAATATATAGATGTGAACAATTTTTTCTTCAGCCCACATATTTCGACCTCACGTCTAAAAGTGTTTAAATATATACTGGCAAAAATATTGTAACATTGACTTTAATGAGTTCATTTCTACTCGTTCATTTGGAAATTGGTTCAGCAGTGAATATTCGTAGTTGGTGAATATGAACATGACGGCGCATAGAGTGAATAAAAATGTCTGAACAAACATTTGAATACTAATATTGGAATATGTATTTGGTATATAGCTTTCCAAACCAAAGTACACGCATATAGAAAATCATTCACCGACGCACGCACACAAATCCGTTTTTGCAACAAGTGATAAATTTTTAAACATCGTTCCAAAAATAACCCCAAAAGAGAGAAAGAGAGATCGAGAAATCGTGTTTCGAATGTATATGTTCGTTAGACGGGGCGCAAATTCAAATTCAAATTCAAGCGGATGCAGAAAACCACCAAATCTGCTACTAACAATAAATATTATTATTTCATTGCCCAATACATTCGAATTTTGGAGAAAAAGGCCTACAGTCCAGTGACCTTGCAGTGCTCGAAAACATACAACTGCAAATACCTGTACTAAAACACCTGTTCATTTTTGCTTTGCAGGAACTTTCAAAACAGCTTGGAGACGACAAATCTCTTTCAGAACACCTCAAACTGCCCATCCAGAGAATAAACGACTATAAACTTCTGTTCAAGGTTTGGCGACATATGTATACCCATGTATTCCCGTGTTCAGTGTTTATCTGCAAACTCTTTAATGACTTTTATCTTTGATCACTTAACCCGAGCTATGTTTAAGCTAATCACCATGCGCCTTGCTAAAGACCTCAATTAATGTTTGTTTTCGCAGGACTTCATTAAGTACTCGCTAAGCTTGAAAGAAAACGTTAAAGACTTGGATCGGGCCTTAGAGTTAATGCTTAGTGTGCCCAGTAGAGCGTACGACAATAGGTTTCTTTCCAGCATCGAGGGCTGTCGGGGTAACATCTACAAATTGGGTCGCCTGCTCCTCCACGACTGGTGCAACGTGGTCGACAAGGAGGGCAAGTCGCACGACCGCTACTGCTTCCTGTTCAAGTCGCGCATTCTGGTGACCAAGGTCCGCAAGATATCCGAGAACAGATCCGTGTTCATATTGCAAAACATCGTAAAGCTTCCACTGTGCAACATCGAGCACAGGGCCGACGAGAAACAAATCCAACTGAGCCTGAAGTCACCAGAGGCCAGCTCCTTCTTACCCATAAATATTAAGCCCCACGGGCCAGACTCTCACTTGACCTGGTTCAACGAGATCTCCAGCCACATCAACCAGGACGTCACGTTGCAAGAGCACGCTGCCGATGACCTGAAGGTCGACTCATCCCAGATCGCCTCCGAAAGTGAGCTTATCCTCCATCTTCCGCAACGGGCCGAGGCCCACGATCCGAATCTCAGTGTCCGACCCTCTGACGTGGCAGAGAACTACTTCCTCAGCAAGGAGACCAAGGAGCGTCTGCAGCTCGAACAGCAGGAGCTGCTTAGGCAGGAACAGGAGGCCATAGAGTTGTTCAAGAAGCAGCAGTCTTTAAAGTCAACCTCCACAAAGACCGAATCGGTCCAGATCACTAGTTCCCAGGTCAAGACTAGCTCCGAAGTCCTTAGCAAAACTGAGGTCAAGGAGGTGCCTGTCAAGGTAGTCTCTCCACCTCCACCTCCACCTGCAAAGGTTGCTTCTCCCGTGAAGGCAGTTTCTCCTGTGAAGGAGGTTCCTCCTCCGCCAAAAGCTACTACCCCGCAGCCTGAGCCCGTTAAGATCACTTCTCCTGTCAAGGAAGTTGAGAAAGTAGAACCAGCTTCACATTCCAAGAAAGTCGAAGCTCCAGTCGCGCCAGTCAAACCCCAAGAGCCTCAGAGCGAGATCAAAGAATCCGTAACCGAAACCGTAATCGAGTCCGTTGTTGTTGCGCAGCAAGAGTCCAGGTCCAGTCAAGCTAGTCAGATCCAAGAGGAGATCGTAGTCACAGAAGAGACATCCTTAGCTGGTAAGCAAGCCGAAGAGTTTAAGCGAGAGCCGTCACCATACTCGATTCCAAAGATCCAAGTTTACCGACCCGTAGAAAGCGATAACCCTGTGGTAACCACCAAGCACAAGCCCATCGAGCTGACAGACATCGTTGGCTACAGCGAGTCCCTGTCCCTCCGGGATGGCGATGCCGCTCCGTCGGGGGGATCGCAGGGTGGCCAGCCGGGCTACACCGCCAACATAACCGATCACGCTTCACTAACCATCTGGAATAACCGGCTGGCCAATATCGCTGGCGATCGCAATGGGGCCAACCAGTATCTACGGCAGTCTGGTCCCCCGCCGCCGCCCATTCCGCCCAATTTCACGCGCATGCCCGGCTTCTTCCAACCGCTTCCACTAATCGCTTACGAGACCACCATCGAGATACTAATTGTCAAGGCACGCCCCCCCTCGCCGCCGCCCCCGCCGCCGCCGACCATCAAACGCGTCCTAGTCCATACTGAGAGTCTAGAGCAGAAGACGCAGAACTTCTTTGAGGGCATCTATGACGTGTCCACCTCGGACACGTCGCTCCGCAATGCCAAGCAGAAGATACGCAGCATCAAGAACACGGTGCTGAAGTCGAAGGACTCCACCAACTATGCCCAAGACACTGTACAGAAGGCCAAGGCCCGCGATTTCTTGCACATTTTCACCCCGCCCGTTAAGAAACGACCCATTTACGAGATCGTTGAGGAGCCCGTTAATATCTTTGAGCTTGAAGGCGACTATACCGAGTCTATTGCTGACGATTTCAGAGAGCCAAGTGCCGATTTTGAAGCCAGGGGTCAAAGCGTCGGTGGTATGGATGATTATTATTCTGGCTACTCGAGGGCTTCAACACGTCGCTATGAAAGTAAGTTGTCGACCAAAATCGGTCCCGAACAAAACATAGTTATGTATTGACCGGTTTCTGTGTCCACCGTCGGATGCCCGTGTTGAATGTCAGTTAAACTCAATGTCTGGGGATGTCGTAACTAGCGTAACTATCAAGGTCTTCAGTGTAACCTCATAAGACTCCTTGTAAGCGAAGTTCAGCTTCACATGTGTCACGTCTATCATCTACACACATACTATTACTATACTATGTATCTGTTGAGTTCATCGTAAATAACTGTGTTTTACAATATATACTTTTCAATGTTTACACATCAAGTTATCTTTATCATTAACACTTTATTTGTGTCTACCTTTGTTCCTATATTGAATCCTACTCTACTCCAATCCTTGCTAGATCCCTGTTCAGAATGAGAATTGGTCAAAGCAGGGTGCTTCCAAAAATCTCTACACAAATAGAGGTTTTGGGGACATCCTAAGAACAGAAATTTATGATCAGTGGTGTATTGGCCATACATTTAATAAACATTTCTGTCTTTACTCAAACCTCGTCACCCTTGAAGCCAAATCGCGGGACTACGACCGGGGAACCTCTTACGATAGCACCGTAGAGCGATCGCAGTATGGCATAAGCTCCAGGCGGGATCGCAGTTCCGTTGACAAGGTCGAAGCCCGTTCATCCCTGTTGGCCACCGGACGCACTGAGAGCCGTGCCGCAAGTCGTGCCGAAAGCCGTGCCGAAAGTCGAGCCTCCTACTCGGTGGCAGAATCGCGTGCTGGAATCCGGTCATCATCCCGTCTCCAAGAGGACAAGCCCCTTCGTTCAGTCGACAAGCCCGTGGTGGTGAAGATGCTGAAGAGCGTGCAAGTGGAACGTACGTTTATTTGATATCAAATATTTGATACAATATAATCTAAGTGATTATTGTTTAACAACCCAAAACAGCTGGAGAGACCGCGCATTTCGAGATCCAATTCAAGGACCAGCCTGGACTGGTCACCTGGCTGAAGGACAACAAGCCACTGGAAGATCGTTTGGCCGATCGAATCACCCAAACCGCCGCTCCAATGAATTCTTACCGATTGGACATCAAGAACTGCAGGTCGGTAGTCCTGCCATAATTTCCCTCGATTTAAATTAAACTCACAATGTCTTTTTAGTGAGACTGATGCCGGAACCTACACCATTCGGGCTCAATCTGCATCTGAAACCACAACTGTGTCGGCACAACTGGCAGTTGGCCAAGGTATGTCATTAAAAAAAAAGAATTTAAACTTATAATATATAACTGATATTTTATACTACAGCTCCAGGTCATGATGAAACGAAGACCAATGTGGAGCCAGCCTTTCTGGTTAGCCTGAAAGATGCCGAGATGATCGAGAGCACTCTCTTCCGTTTCATGATCAAGATAAAGGGAGATCCCAAGCCCAGAGTGAAATTGTAAGTTGCAAACTAAAGTATAACTTACTATAAATTAAATGTAATTTGATTTACTTTAACAGCTTCAAGGATGAAAAGGAAATACTCGAAACGAATGACAGGATTCAGATCATTCGAGACAAGGACTATCTGGGTTTCTATGAGTTGGTGATTGCCGACGTGCAGAAGGCCGACAGTGGAACCTACTCGTGCAAGGCCACGAATAAATACGGTGAAGCAAGCTGCGAGGCTGTAGCCACCACAGTGGGTAAGTAATTTTGTTCATTTAAAAGTAAGAAATGTTAAATATATCCTATGATTTTCTGGATTTGTTTTGTTTTTGCAGAGGATAGAAATCCGTTTGGTGCCCTCAGTGGACAAATTCTGCCAGCTGGCGAGAAGCCAGTCTTCCAGTGGAAGCGAAATGGCGAGGAGTTCGATCCGGAAGAACGCTTTAAGGTGCTCTTCGGCGAGGACGAGGACTCCCTGGCTCTGGTCTTCCAGCACGTGAAGCCCGAGGATGCCGGCATCTACACCTGCGTGGCTCAAACCTCCACCGGTAACATATCGTGCAGTGCCGAGCTCTCGGTTCAGGGTGCCATCCAAACCCTAAACCGGGAGCCCGAGAAGCCCACCCTGGTGATCGAGCACCGCGAGGCGAACGCCAGCATCGGCGGCTCGGCCATTCTGGAGCTCCAATGCAAGGGCTTCCCCAAGCCGGCGGTGCAGTGGAAGCACGACGGTGAGGTCATCCAGGTGGACGACAGGCACAAGTTCATGTACGAGGACGAGGAGAGCATGTCGCTGGTCATCAAGAATGTGGACACAACCGATGCCGGCGAGTACACCATTGAGGCCATCAACGAGCTGGGCCAGGACGAGTCATCGATTAGCTTGGTGGTAAAAGGTAATTATTACAAAATTTACTCAAAAAAAAAAAAAAATAAAAAGAAAAATAAATCATGATATTCCATAGCTCGATCTTTATTATCTTCACCGATAATGATTCGAGTTATGGAGACTTTACAGTATTTTTTCTTTTTTATATTTTATAATATACTGTTACAAACCTATGTCCTTTTCATTAAGTATATTTATAATAACTACATAATAATTCACAGAGTCAAAGTGGTGAAAGAAGCTATCTTTCTAAAGAAGCCAATCTACTGCACCTGTTGTTTTGATCTCTTTTTTATTGCACATCCCATTTTTATGATATATATTAAAAAATTATCAACTAATCTTAATTAAACCCCTTTAAGCTCCGCCCAAAATCAAGAAGGTCACGGACATCACTTGCTCGGCCGGCGAGACCATCAAGATGGAAATCGAAGTGGAGGGCTTCCCGCAGCCCAGCGTCCAGGTAACGAACAATGGCAAGGATGTGACTGCCGAGAGCAACGTCAAGATCTCCTCGACCTCCATTGGCAAGAGTCTGGAGAAGGTCGTGGTCGAGGTGAAGGAGATCAAGCTGTCCCAGGCGGGCAACTACTCCATCAAGGCCACCAACGATCTCAGCCAGACCTCGGAGTACTGGAGCTGCACGGTGAAGTCGAAGCCGGTGATTGTGAAGCACTTCGAGAGCGAGTACATCCACGGGGAGAAGGAGAACGTCCAGATGACGGTGCGGATCGATGCCTATCCGGAGGCCAAGTTGATTTGGTACCACGACGAAACGGAGATCAAGGTGACCGATGCCAAGTACACCGTGAGTAGCGACGGCAATGCCTACACCCTCAAGATCACCGGAGCCACCCGAGTGGATTCCGGCAAGTACACCGTGAAGGCCACCAATGAGCACGGCTCGGCCACCAGTTCCACCCAGCTGCTCATCAAGTGCACGCCGGAGTTCACCCAGAAGCTGAAGAACATCACCGTGGCTGAGGGCGACTCTAATGTGGAGCTCGTGGTGGGCGTGGATGCCTACCCTCGTCCGCATGTCAAGTGGTACATCGATGGCATCGAAATCGACGAGAAGAGGAACGACTTCCGTCACGTTGAGGTGGGTAATGACTACAAGTTGATCATGAACCAGGTGGCCACCAACATGCAGGGTAACTACACCTGCAAGATCATGAATGACTATGGAAAACTGGAGGACAACTGTGTGGTGACCGTTAACTGTGAGTTACTTGGAGGTATCCCTTTTCCATGGCTAAACTACGTTTTGCATTGCAGGCAAACCCAAGGTGAAACGGGGACTTAAGAACATCGAAGTCCAGGAGGGCAAATCCTTCACTTTGGAGGTGGAAGTCTACAGCGAGCCAGAGGCTAAAATCAAATGGTAAGCAAATTAATAAACCCTTTCTTTATCATTAAATAAAATCAAATTAATATAGGTTCAAGGACGGCCATGAAATTTATGAAGATGCCCGCATTAAAATCTCTCGGGACACTCAGCGCATCGAAAATTACTATCTCACTTTGAATCTGGCCAGAACTGAAGATGCGGGAACCTACGAGATGAAGGCTACCAACTTTATTGGCGAGACCACCTCAACCTGCAAGGTGGCTGTTTTAAGTAAGTACATGTTTTTATAACAATACCCTAAGAAAACCTAAGGAAAGTGGGTTAGCAGCATAGGGAGTCTATCTATTAGCTAGTCCCAAAAGAAAAACACCTCAGAAATGTCATTAAACCTAATCTCCCATATCTCCAATATGAAATTTTGATGCAGCTAGCGACGCTTTGTCTCTGGGACAGACCGTTACAAAAACTATGATTGCGACGACCGAAGAACCTGAAGAAGGGGGTAAACCAAAATCATATTCAATGCACCAATTAAGCCATATAATAAACATAACTAAAAATACTTGGGAAATGCAAATGAATGAGAACGAAATGAAATAATTCTAAATATAAACGTATTAACCCTGAATATGACAAATAACCATGAACGTTTCACCATAATGGTGATACAATATTTTTCATATGCGCACGCCCATTGTACATATCAAATACATTTCTCATTCAACACAAAACATTTAACAACACAAAACTGTACAGACAAGCTAAAACAAACGACAATTAATAACAAAGTGTAATAAACGCGAAAGCATCGTAAAATATACGTTTTTAAACGAAGTGAGTTCGATAATTGCACGGCAAAGTCAGAATCTTATGAAACGACTCTAAGTTCAAGCACTTGGCACTGGATGTACTGTATATGATAAGATAGCAAATAAGGTGGAATAATACAATAATAAGGGGTCTTATATATAAATTATAAATACTGTAAAATATCAAATGCAAGTGCTGCACTGCCGAAACTAACCCAACGAATGAAATATGCACTCTGTACATAAATCTAATAGTAAACTCTAAGGGTTTCTACTCCCTTATAAAACAGAGATACTGATAAACTCTGTATTTTTATAGCTGTTCCTGAAATCGTACACGTCGATGTTTTCCAACAGCACAGTTACGAGAGTGTTCCGCTCAAGTATGAGGTCATTGCCACGGGTATTCCCAAACCGGAAGCGATTTGGTATCACGATGGCAAGCCAATCACTGCCGATAAGCACACTGCTATCACTGTCGATGGGGTATGTTGCTATACAATACTTAATAAACATTAAATGCTAATTATTGTACATCCCCAGGATCATTACAAACTGGAGGTGCAGTCACTGGATATGGTGGATGCCGGAGAATATAAGGTGGTTGTGCAGAACAAGTGTGGTGAAAAATCGCACAAGGGAGATCTTTCTCTGTCGGGTAAGATGGTATAAGTAGAACGATTAATATAACCCTTTAACCAATGATATTTCCTATAGGTATTGCTGAGTACCGCAAGCCAATCCTCACCCAAGGACCTGGATTAAAGGACATCAAGGTCCACAAGGGCGACAAGGTCTCCGAGCCAGTTGTGTTCACGGCAGATCCCGCCCCGGAAATTGTTTTGCTCAAGGATGGCCAGCCCGTCAAGGAGAGCAATAATCTCAAGCTGAAGGTGGACAAGAAGGATGCGGAAAATGGTTTGGTTCAGTACACTTGCACACTGAACATCCTGGAAGGTAACATAAACGATAAACGTATATTTAAGGACTAGTAACTAATTATTGAACACAGCTGAGATCAAGGATTCCGGCCGCTATGAACTGAAGGTGAAGAACAAGTACGGTGAGCTGGCCACTGGTGGCTGGATCGATGTGCTGGCCAAGCCGGAGATCTCTGGCGTGGATGACCGCAAATGCCTGCCGGGCGACACCATCTGCTTCGAGGCTCTGGTTCAGGCCAATCCCAAGCCCAAGGTTTCCTGGACCCGCGGCAATGAGAACCTGAGCAACAACGAGAACTGCGAGGTGATCGCCGACGTGGACGCGGACAAGTACCGACTGGTCTTCCAGGCTGTGTCCCCCAGCGAGGATGGCAAATACACCATCACGGCCACCAACAGCGAGGGTCGGGCCACAGTGGACTTCAACTTGGCAGTGCTGGGTAGGAAGTTTTCCCTGAAACATAATCTATAGGGTGCAATCCTCATCATTTACTACTTTGTTATGCAGTGGAGAAGCCCACCTTCATTGTGCAGCCCGAGAGCCAGAGCATCCACGACTTCCGGCCTGTCGCCACAAAGGTTCTGGTGCATGGTGTCCCACTGCCCACTATTGAGTGGTTCAAGGACGACAAGCCCATCAACTATGAGGCGGTCAACAAGCCCAGCAAGGATAAGTTGTACAGCAAGGAGGACACCAAAAAGGGATCTGACCAAATCGAAAGTGTGTTCGATATCAAAACATTCAGGGAAAACGATGTGGGAGCGGTAAGATTGTAAATTATTGTCAATGTGGAGAGTTATGTAATGATCTCTATATATATTGCAGTACACTTGTGTGGCCACCAATGAAATCGGAGTGACCAAGGCGCCCTTCAAGCTGGCCATGTTGGCCCTGGCCCCCAGCTTTGTGAAGAAGCTGGACAATGCCCTGGATGTGCTGCAGGGCGAACCTCTTGTCCTGGAGTGCTGCGTCGATGGAAGTCCACTGCCCACTGTTCAGTGGCTCAAGGACGGCGATGAAGTGAAGCCCAGCGAGGGGTAACTTTTTTAGCTGTGATAATAATCACATGACACTAACCCCTAACCTCATTTAGTGTGAAGATATCAACCAATCCCAATGGCCTGGTTAGGCTGGAGATCACCAACTGCCAGCCCAATGACTCTGGAGCTTACAAGCTGATTTTATCCAATCCTCATGGCGAGAAGGTTGCCCTTTGTGCCGTGGCTGTTAAACGTAGGTTATTTTAAGGCACTACAGAGAAGGTAATATAACTAGCTCCTTTCTTTAGCTGAGGAGGTGCAGCCGAAGTTCCTGAAACCCATTACAAGTCAAACTGTTGTGGTCGGTGAACCCCTGAAACTGGAAGCCCAGGTCACTGGATTCCCAGCACCAGAAGTCAAATGGTACAAGGATGGCATGCTGCTGCGCCCAAGTCCAGAGATCAACTTTATCAACAGTCCCAATGGTCAGATTGGCTTGATGTGAGTGATGGCATATATAAAAAAGATAAAAGATATTAAATCCCAAATTATTTTATACAGCATCGATTCTGCCCAGCCTTTAGATGCCGGAGTCTACAAGTGCCTGATTGCCAATAAGGGCGGCGAAATTGAGGGTGTGTCCAAGGTGGAGATTGTGCCCAAGGAGTCGAAGCCAGTTTTTGTGGCTGAACTGCAGGACACCTCCAGCATCGAGGGCTTCCCCGTGAAGATGGACATCAAGGTGGTTGGCAACCCGAAGCCGAAACTTCAGTGGTTCCACAACGGCCACGAAATCCAGCCCGATCCCAAGCACGTTGCCATTGTGGAGAATCCGGACAAGAGTACGAGCCTGATCATCGAAAAAACCGTTCCCGGGGACTCTGGATTGTACGAGGTGATTGCCCAGAACCCGGAGGGTTCGACGGCCTCCAAGGCGAAGCTGTATGTGGCACCCAAGGCCGATGAGACCGCCACCGAGGAGGCTCCTCAATTCGTGTCCGCTCTGCGGGACGTCAATGCGGATGAGGGACAGGAACTGGTGCTCTCCGCTCCGTTCATTTCGAACCCAATGCCCGAGGTGATTTGGTCCAAGGATGGCGTTACTTTGACGCCCAACGAACGTCTGCTGATGACCTGCGATGGCAAGCACATCGGGCTGACCATCAAGCCGGCTGAAGCTGCCGATTCCGGCAACTATACTTGCCTCCTGGCCAATCCGCTGGGCGAGGATTCATCCGCCTGCAATGCGAATGTCAGGAAGGTTTACAAGCCACCCGTGTTCACCCAAAAGATATCCGATCAGCAGCAGGTGTTCGGGAACAATGCCAAGATCCCGGTGACGGTTTCCGGGGTTCCCTATCCGGATCTCGAGTGGTACTTCCAGGACAAGCCTATTCCCAAGTCGGACAAGTACAGCATCAAGAACGATGGCGATCATCACATGTTGATCGTGAACAACTGCGAGAAGGGCGACCAGGGTGTCTACAAGTGCATCGCCAGCAACAGGGAGGGCAAGGACATCACCCAAGGACGACTCGACATTGTCAATGAGATGTGAGTAATGTCCTTAATACAAATAATGAGGTAACTCAATCCCTTGTATACCCCTTACAGTAAGAAGCACTCGCGATCGGAGCCCCCCGTATTCCTGAAGAAGATTGGCGACTGCGATATCTACGAGGGCATGATTGCCAAGTTCACGGCCTGTGCCACTGGATATCCGGAACCCGAGGTCGAGTGGTTCAAGAACGACCAGAAGCTCTTCCCATCCGACCGATTTTTGATTGACATCGAGCCCAACGGCCTGCTCAGGCTGACCATCAAAAATGTGACCGAGTACGATGTGGGCCGCTATTCCTGCCGCATTTTCAACCCGTACGGAGACGACATTTGCCACGCCGAACTCTTCTATGACTGTAGGTCGTATAGAATCCTTTCCAAACTGTTTCTAACTACCTTCCAATCGCAGCTCTGGACAGTCAGCAGAAGCCCTTGGAGGACCAGTATACCGATTTCAAGAAGTACAAGAAGTCTGGTGCTCCGCCACCATTATCGGAGGGTCCCATTATTTCTCGTATGACCGATCGCGGATTGCTCTTGTCCTGGAACCCTTCGGTGCCCTTGACTCCTCGCTATCCCATCACTTACCAGGTGAGCCTTTTCAAGTCACTTATCCTGAAACTTGCATAAAAATTGATTGAACTCTTAGATCGAAATGATGGACTTGCCGGAGGGTGATTGGCGCACTCTTCGTACGGGAGTTCGCAGCTGTGCCTGTGATATCCGTAACCTGGAACCCTTCCGAGATTACCGATTCAGGGTGCGAGTGGAGAATAAGTTTGGTGTGAGCGATCCCAGTCCCTACACCCAAACTTACAGGTGAGAATGCAGCTGGTTGCAAAGTCGGTCATTTATAATTAACATAATGGTGTTGTTGCAGGCAAAAACTGGTGCCAGATCCACCAAAAACCTATACCTACCTGCCGCCAGGAACCGACTTCAGGCCAGAAACATCGCCCTACTTCCCCAAGGACTTTGACATTGAAAGACCGCCACATGATGGCTTGGCACAGGCTCCTCAGTAAATGAAAACCTATCCATAGATTTTCTTTATAAACTTTTATAAATGTATTCTATATAGATTCCTGCTGCGCGAACAAGATATTAGCTATGGTGTGAAGGATCACAACGCAGAGCTCATGTGGTTTGTATATGGCTATCCCAAGCCAAAGATGACCTATTACTTCGATGACATGATCATTGAATCGGGTGGCAGATTTGATCAGAGCTATACCCGAAATGGACAGGCTACGCTGTTCATTAACAAGTGGGTTAAAGATATTTTAATAAATAGCTTCAGTTGTTCTAATAATGATTTCCGTTTAGAATGATGGATCGCGATGTTGGCTGGTACGAGGCAGTGGCCACCAACGAACATGGAGAGGCCAGGCAGCGGGTGAGACTAGAGATTGCCGAGCATCCTAGGTTCCTGAAGCGTCCGGACGAGACCTTCATCATGGCCCGCAAGAACGGCAGAATCGAGGCCAAGGTGGTGGGCATTCCGTTGCCAGAAGTGCATTGGTTCAAGGACTGGAAGCCGATTGCCGAGTCATCGCGCATTAAGGTAACTTGAAAGTTGAGAAGTACTTTCCCACAGTCTAACTAAACTTACAAAACTACAGATCAGCTCCTATGACCCGGACATTTACGTGCTCTCGATCCACGACTCAATCATCAAGGATGGTGGCTTGTACTCCGTTAGTGCCAGGAATGTGGCTGGCTCCATCAGCACCTCGGTAACAGTGCACATCGAGGAGAACGAGGATCAGTACATCTACAAGACCTACGGCAGACATCCGTATGTGCGATCCAAGCAGCTGCGCTACCAGGACAAATACGACATTGGAGATGAGCTGGGTCGTGGCACTCAGGGAATTACGTACCACGCTGTGGAGCGCTCTTCCGGTGACAACTATGCCGCCAAGATTATGTACGGCAGACCCGAGCTGCGTCCGTTCATGCTGAACGAGCTGGAGATGATGAACACGTTCAATCACAAGAACCTGATCCGACCATACGATGCCTATGACACCGACCGCAGTGTGACCTTGATCATGGAGCTGGCTGCCGGCGGAGAGCTGGTCAGGGATAACCTCCTCAGACGCGACTATTACACCGAGCGAGATATCGCCCACTATATCAGGCAAACACTGTGGGGACTGGAGCACATGCACGAAATGGGTGTGGGCCACATGGGTCTTACGGTAGGAAGATAATCAATTGCCAATGAAACACCTCTTTAAGTTATAACTTCGGATATTACAGATCAAGGACCTGCTGATCTCCGTGGTCGGCGGTGATCTCATCAAGGTGTCTGACTTTGGCTTGTCGAGGAAGATCAACAGGCACAATCTGTCGACCCTGGACTACGGCATGCCCGAGTTCGTTTCCCCCGAAGTGGTTAACAAGGAGGGAGTGAACTTCTCGCACGACATGTGGACCGTTGGCTTGATCACCTACGTCCTGCTCGGTGGTCACAATCCCTTCCTGGGCATTGATGACAGGGAAACGCTGACCAAGATTCGCGAGGGTCGCTGGGACTTCAAGGACGAGATCTGGACTCACATCTCGGACGATGGACGCGACTTCATCAGCCGCCTGCTGTTGTACAGCCCCGAGGAGCGTATGGATGTGAAGACCGCCCTCAAGCATCCCTGGTTCTTCATGCTCGATCGCCAGGTGTACGACCATGACTACCAGATCGGCACCGACCGCCTGCGCAACTACTACGACCACTTCAGGGATTGGTATGCCAATGCCTCCTGCAAGAACTACTTCCGCAGACGGCGCCTCAGCGGCTGCTTCCAGCACCCGTCCAAGATGGTCTATCCCCCGGGACACGTCTACACGCCGGAGAACACGCCGGAGCCACTGCCGGAGCCACGGATTCGGGCCAAGCGCGAGGAGGTGGTCTCCAAGTACTTGCATCCCGACTACGAACTGGGTCTGATTCAATCGGAGAGCCAGTGAGTATTTAACATATAAAGACTGAATATAAAATGTACCAAAAGCCAATATCGGAATTAAAAAGGCAAGGCTTAGCCATTTAGATTTAAATTTTTTTTAGAACTCATTTAAAGATTCAATCGTAATCAAAAATCCAAAGTAAAAAGTTAGATTTTGCCATTTGTGCTATATTTTTTTTTTTTATATTCATTAATTCAAATTTATTAGGGTCACCAAAAACAAAATCCGAAGTAAAAATCTAGATTTAGCAATTTTGATTAAAACTAATTCGCAGTAAAAAGCAAGATTTAGCCGTCACCAAAGCCAAAATTAAAGTATAAAGAAAGATTTGGCAATTTTAGTTAAGTTTTTTTTATATATTAACCAAGAGTAAAAAGCAAGGCAAAGTTATTTTAATTTAAATTTGTAAATCTTAAATTAACCTAAAATAAATATGTACTTTGTAGCTACCAATACGGTCCGGATACATATCTGCTGCAATTGCGGGATGTCAACTTCCCCGTGAGACTGCGAGAGTACATGAAGGTGGCCCATCGCCGATCGCCATCCTTTGCCTTGAACGATTCAGTGGATTGGTCGGTGAGTTATTGAGCTGGGGAGTGTTCTATGAATCAAGTTAAGAAAAGAGTTACCTTGTGCAGCTGCCCGTAATCCGCGAGAGACGTCGCTTCACCGACATCATGGACGAGGAGATCGATGACGAGCGCACCCGCAGTCGCATCAGCATGTACGCGGCCAACGAGTCCTACTCGATTAGGCGACTTCGCACTGAGCTGGGACCCCGCCTGGATGAGTACACCGAGGCGGATGCCATGATCGAGACCCAGCGCGAGGGCTATCCGCCCTTCTTCCGCGAGAAGCCGCAGACCATTGCCATCACGGAGAACCAGCCCAGTCACATCCACTGCTTCGCCGTGGGCGATCCCAAGCCGTGTGTGCAGTGGTTCAAGAACGACATGGTCCTGACCGAGAGCAAGCGCATCAAGATATCGGTGGACGAGGATGGACGCTCCATACTGCGCTTCGAGCCGGCGCTGCACTTCGATGTGGGCGTCTACAAGGTGGTGGCCCGCAACAAGGTGGGCCAGACGGTGGCCCGGTGCCGCATTGTGGTGGCCACCCTGCCCGATGCACCCGACTCGCCGGAGATATCGGCCAACAGCGGCACCGAGATCCTGCTGCGTTGGAAGCAGCCGCGCGACGATGGCCACTCCACGGTCCTCTGCTACAGCCTGCAGTACAAGCTGAGCAACTGCGATGCCTGGACCACGGTGGCGGACAACATCGACCACGAGTTCTACTTGCTGCACGACCTGCAGCCCAACACCAGCTACCAGTTCCGGCTGGCCTCCAAGAACCGCATCGGCTGGAGCGAGATGGGCATACCGGTGGGCGCCTCGACGGTGGGCGGCGATGCGCCCAAGATCCACATCACCAAGGCCATGAAGCATTTACAGCAGCTCACCGAGAACGGGCACCAGGTGGTGCCCGAGGAGGAGCGCGTCCACACCGATTACCACTGCGAGCGGGAGCCACCCAACTGGGTGACCGACTCCTCCGTGAGCGACAAGTACAGCTTCATCTCGGAGATCGCCCGCGGCGAGTTCAGCACCATTGTGAAGGGCATCCAGAAGTCCACGGACACCGTGGTGGTGGCCAAGATCCTGGAGGTGACCGACGACAACGAGGACAACGTGGTGGCCGAGTTCGACAACTTCAAGACCCTGCGCCACGAGCGCATCCCGGCGCTGTTCAGTGCCTACAAGCCGCTCAATGTGCCCATTGCCATCTTCGTGATGGAGAAGCTGCAGGGAGCCGATGTGCTGACCTACTTCAGCAGCCGGCACGAGTACTCCGAGCAGATGGTGGCCACCGTGGTCACCCAGTTGCTGGACGCCCTGCAGTACCTGCACTGGCGCGGCTACTGCCACCTGAACATCCAGCCCGACAACGTGGTCATGGCCTCCGTGCGCTCCATTCAGGTGAAACTGGTGGACTTCGGTTCGGCCAAGAAGGTCAACAAGCTGGGCATGAAGGTAACCCCCTGCGGATCGCTGGACTTCCAGCCCCCCGAAATGATCAACGACGAGCCCATCTTCCCGCAGAGCGACATCTGGTCGCTGGGAGCGCTCACCTACCTGTTGCTGTCCGGATGCAGTCCATTCCGCGGCGCCGACGAGTACGAGACCAAGCAGAACATCTCCTTCGTGCGTTACAGGTTCGAGAATCTCTTCAAGGAGGTCACCCCCGAGGCCACGCGATTCATAATGCTCCTCTTCAAGCGCCATCCCACGTGAGTACCTCTATCTTTCTATGTGTACAACAACATTAAAAACTTGACACGTTATGAGAACTCTGATATTAAAGACTTCCTCTTTCTTAACTCTACTTGAAAATAAAAGTGCCCTTGGACAAGCACTTTATATATAGTCTTTTGCAAATATAAACAAAAATTCCAAATTCAAAAGTAAACAAACATATGGATATAATTTGAAGCCAGCTATGTTACATATATAAGATGTGTATATTAAACCATCAATGCTCGAGTTGCCTTGATGTTCTAAAGTCGTCAGATGATGTGTAAACAAGAAAGGAAAAGTTTGTAAGATATTTATATCAAAGCAATAAATAAAAAGAGTTCCTTCTTCGTCAAGCAAATTAAATACATTTGCAAATATTAACAAAAATTTTAAATTGAAAAGTGAAAACACAAAATTATTTGCTAGATCTAAATCTAGATATAATTCCAATTTTGATTTAGATAATTTCTGACATTTCTATATAAACAAAAATTTTCAAATTGACTAGTAAAAACACATAAATTATTTACTTGACAAATTCCAATTTTGACCTTGAACATTTCTATGTCAGCTATAGGATATAAACTAAGTAAAATATGAACAAAGCGAATTGATAGAATTTGTGTTAGTCTAAAACTTCTATATCATCAACTATAATTCTATAAATTAAAAAAAAACTATCGGAAAGGTAATCCCATCTGCAGGGTATAGAAATTATGAAAAACTTAACATAGTAATCATGTAAATAAATCCAGAGGAAGTAAATTTGAGGGTCAAGGCTGTTTATCAAAGCCCATTCTGTACAAGAATTCAGAACATGGCCATGATGATATTATTTATTTTTGAAAATTCAAAACTGAGAACTTTTCATTCACAATTTTAGAAAACGACCATACACCGAGGATTGCTTGGAGCACAGGTGGCTCATGTCCTCCGACTACATGGTTAGGAAACGTGAACGTGCCATCTTCTTGGGCAGCCGTCTAAAGGTAATAAATTGTATTGTTTTATAACGAAAGAAAACACATCTCACGATTTTCATTCCGTTCGACCGACAGACGTTCTGCGATGAGTACCATGACCTAAAGAACGCCACGGCTACGTCATCCAAGGTCCTCAACACGGTCGCCGGCGGACCCACACCCACTCAACTACTTCGATCGAACAGCATCCAGGAGGAACTGCTCACCACATTTTAGTCAATTAGTTCCGAAGTAGTGTTAAGAGAATGTTGTTTTTATTTCTTGTATATATGGAATATAAATAATTATACAACATCTAAATTCTATATATATAAATATATATTATCTGGTTAATTAAAACGAAAAGATTCGAATTCGATACACTTATTTTTAATTTGTTGACAGATCAGCCAGCTGAAACGCCCACGACTTATCGCCCCCTCGTCAATCAATAAAATGTGAATGACCTTCACCAATAAAAGATACTGATGCCAGGGCTAAAAATAGATACTCTTACTCAGGGGTTTATAAAAATAAAAATTTTATTTGGGCGAAACGAGAATTTTCCGTAAGCTTTTAGGGGGAACTTTTTTTGATTAGCGGGTATCTTGAAGTCGAACCAACTTTATTGCTGAATATAGGTGTTCATCGAATGGTAAACACACCCACACAAAGACCTAAAACAAATCAAAAACAGAAAAACATAAATCGATTTGGCCAAATCAACTCTGCGAAAAGCTTCGCGTTTGAAAAGCTGGCGTCCAAAGCTTTCTTATCACTATTGATTAAATTTTCGCCCAAAGCTTATATTTTAGAGTAAGTGCTAGGTACAACACGCAAACACCTCAATTAGTACAATACAAAATACGGTTTAGTCACAATGTGAATCGGAGTAAAACGGATCTCAGTACACACACAACACCTGCATGCCCAGCGTTCATTAGCAATAGGGAAATCAATGAGTGACAAACCCTGGTCACAAGATTACAATCCATCGAAATCGCGACTACGAACAAAAGGTATACAACCCAGTAGCTATGTAGCTATGGCATATACACACACACACACATATATACTGCATATATAGTATAATCGGAGTGCTCGAGTAATCTCAGTTGCTAAGATTAAGCTCAAACCCTTTTAGATTTTGGACTGGCCCAATCGTCGCCTCACTCCGCATATGTCTTTCCAAGCGTAAACTTATTCGTCTCCGTATCAGAGGGTCAACTGGTAGTCAATTGAGCTCACACAATTAACCCACGAAGGCAATCAGTTTTTCGGGTATAGCTGCACTTGAGTCCAAAAATGGCAGAGGGCGACCATACCGATCAAGTGGAAAGGTAAGTGGTCTATAGAGCCACCGAGTGACTCACCCTTCCAATCACTTTACCTCTATATCTTTATCTTTATGTCGTTTCTATCTTTATCTTTATCACTTGTAGAACCGAACTTCCAGCTCCGATGATTTCCCGCAAGGAGGTCAGTATCTGGGCCATCCTGAAGAACTGCATTGGCAAGGACCTGAGCAAGATCACCATGCCAGTCATGCTCAACGAACCGCTGAGCTTCCTCCAGAGACTCTGCGAGTACATGGAGTACGCGGAACTCCTCACGGAAGCTGCCCACCAGGAAACCCCGGCGGAACGGATGAAATACGTAGCGGGTGAGTGGGGTTCAGGGTTTAGGGAGGGGTTCTAAGACCCTATAAAAATATAACTATCAATATTGCAAACTAAGGATTTAATTGAGCAAAGTGTTCCACCAGACAGAAAGTGTTTATAACAAGTGATTACTACTTGAGGTCTAATATGTACATATCGCTGTGGTTGAGTGTTATCAGTAGTTTGGTTTTTATGAGCTAAAATTTTCCTATAGAAAGTGGTTGAATGACTAAATGTTCAAAGGCAAATATGATTTATCTTGCACTGAATCACAAATTTAACCGATATATGTACTTCCTCAGTTAATCAACATTACATTTAATAACACAAATATATAATTTATTTTTTTCAGCCTTTGCCGTATCAGCATTAGCCTCAAACTGGGAGCGCCTGGGAAAACCATTTAATCCACTTCTTGGTGAAACATACGAGCTGCAAAAGGGCGACTATCGAATTGTCTGCGAGCAAGTTTCTCATCATCCTCCAGTTTCTGCATTTCATGCGGAATCGAAAGACTTTAAGTTTCACGGCACCATTAACCCAAAAATCAAGTTTTGGGGCAAGAGTGTTGAGGTGAACCCCAAGGGAACAGTCACCATTGAGTTTCCAAAGTAGTTTTACTAAATATTATTTAGAAAAAAACATTTATTAACTTAACCTATTGTTCAGATGGAACGAATCTTATAGCTGGACTAATGTCAATTGCTGTGTTCACAATATAATTGTGGGCCGACTGTGGATAGAGCAATATGGAAAGATGGAAATCATCAATCACTCCACTGGCCATGTGGCAAGTCTCACCTTCAAATCCGCCGGATCGGGAGCCAAAAACTTGCATCGCGTTGAGGGATTTGTTAAGGATGCTAGGTAAGCTAGAAACCTATTACACTTGGAGAAATAAAATTAAGAAATTATATTATTTTTTAGTGAAAAAAATATTTACTTCCTGTATGGCAAATGGACCGAGTTTATCAAATGCTGTTCTGCCGACTCCTACATCCAGTATCTGAAGCAGGGAACCCGAAAGAATGACGATTGTGAGGGTTCGCCGAACGGAACGCCTAAGAAAATGTTCTCGAAATTAAATAGCTTCAAGCTGAACTCATTCCGCAGCCTATCCATTCAAGATGTAAGTGTAAGACTTTCTTGAGTTACCATCGAGGAGTATCTCAAAAATTGTTACATTTCAGAACGATAGCTACCCACCGCTCGAGCAAGAGGGTGACATACCAAAGAGTGATTCTGCATATTCAATTGACATACCAGACTCCACGACACTATGGAGCTGTAAGCCCAGACCTTCAAATTGTAACGAGGTGAGTTATAACTACTACCTACAAATCCCTGTAAATATATATATATTTTTCCTTTTTATTTGTAGTATTACCAGTTTACGCATTTTGCGATGCAGCTTAATGCTATGAATAATAGTATGAAACCACCGCTAACACTATGCCCTACCGATTCGCGACTGCGACCTGATATATTACACTTAGAGGAGGGAAACTTGGATGGTGCGTCCAAGGAGAAAACACGTCTCGAGGAGAAACAAAGGCACACACGGAAACAAAGGAAATCCACCAGTAGCGATGAATGGACTCCCAGGTAAAATATACTTGACAAAGCAATTGATTGCTCACTCAATTCGCAACTCGCAATTCTAGGTGGTTTAAATACGTAACTAACCCTTATACCAAAACCGACGATTGGCTATATAGTGGAGGCTATTGGGACCGCAAATACGAGAACACCGATACGATATTTTAGATACATTTTGTAGAATGCTTATGCTTACAGTATATATATATATATTTGTAAAAAGTTTGATAGCTGTTAATAACTGGATGATTGGCAAACGCAAGCATAAATTTCCATTTACTTCCGTTGAAGACGATCACGTGATCAAATGATCTGGTAGAGCTTTTAACCTCTAGTCAATGAAGTCGCACAAGCATCCATATAAATATTTAGTTGAACGCTTACTTTCCTGTAGTCTTTATGTGTGTGTATAAATAGTTGTTAACTCGTGTCGATTCCATACGGAGCAATTAAAGTGTTATTCAGTTATTTGTTGCGCTATAAAGCAAAATATAACGTTTTAATTTTGTCCGAAACAGGGTAGAAAGGTAAGATATCCACTAAAACAACATAAGAAGTAACAATAAAATTGATTTATTTTCTTCTACACATTTCTTTTCAGACCCCCAGTCCTTAATTGTCCTCTCACAGATGCTACTATTTACACATGACAGTATGTATAGGTTAGATTTACACATTTACAACAGATATAGAACTCTACTTTAGGTCAAGCGTTTTAGGTTTCGTGCTCACGTCGTGCAAGCTAACTACATTGTAGGCAGAGACGCAGGGTTCCAGTTTGTTCTTAGATATATCGTTTTCCGATTTCGAAGAGCATATGGAGCCCCCGATTTCGGTGTGGTTGGAGTCAGGTAACGAGGCCCTCAGTTCGTGATTACTAACTGAAGTGTTCAACTGGAACTGTTTTGCATAGAGCGTGTCCATCTTGTTGTGTTTGGCTGACAAGAGAACGAATTTTAACAAACTGCTTAATAGCAATAGGTATATCCCTAAAACTCACCTTCATTAACACACAATTTAAGACCCATCCTGTGGGACGCCAGTCTGGCATCATCACTGCCGCCAATGGAGGACTCCTCGATGTGCGAGAAGCTCTCCTGTGGCGAAATGGTGGACAGCACCGAGGTGCTGGAGTACAAGTAGCCGGAGAAGTATATATCCGGATTGGCCTCGTGCGCCTTGCAGGGCACAATCCACGAGAAGCTGAACACCGACGGGTTCACCTCCTGGGTGAGCCACGGATCGGTTATCAGCTGGTGCATGGTGCAGCGGTACTTGGGGTCCTTGTTCAGCATGGAACTCAGTAGACGACTCAGTTGGTCGGACACTCCTTTGGGTATCTGAATTTCTGCCTTGAGCGTTTCCTCCACATCGATGAACGGATTCTCGAAGAACATCAGCACATACAAGGTGACTCCCAAGGCCCATATCTCCAGCTCAGGACCCACGTATCTATTGCCGGCCAGAACCTCCGGACTGCAGTACTCCGTGGTGCCGTAAAATGTCGAGAAGAACTTGCCCTCCTCCATGAAGGTGGCAGAGCCGAAATCGATCAACTTAATGTTGAAGTTATGATCAATTATGATATTCTCGTCCTTGATGTCGCGGTGCAGGATTTTCTGCTCGTGCAAGTAGTTGACGGCATCGGCCACCTGCCGGAAAATGTAGCTGCCCAGCTTTTCATCCATCAGCGGTCGCCGCTCGATGAACGTCCACAGATCCATGCCGGAGCCGTGCTTCTCCATGACCATCTGGTAGAAGAGGTCGTTTTCGAAAACATCCAGCACTGAGACAATGTTCTTGTGGCTCAGCGTCTGCAGCAGATGAATCTCGATAGGAACTTCCTTGCAGTCGCGGCTCTTGACCATGAACTGCGGGCAGAGTTTCTCCTTCAGAATGAACTTGGTGATGACGAGCAGTCGATCGGTGTTGCGGAAGGCCATGTTCACATACCCGTAGGCTCCCCGCCCGATCTGCCGTATCGAGGTGTAGTGCTTGCTGTAGTCCCCCACATAGAGCTCGTCCTCGTACTTGCAGACCAGCGACAGCGAGTTCGGTCTGCTGGAGTTCTGGGCCGCCGTGCTCTTTATGACCTGACCCAGCGACTGCTCAATGGTGCTGGCCATGCTGTTGAATGTGGACGTGAGGTTCGCGTAGTTGTACTTCTCGCCATCCAGCCGAGTGCTGGGGTTGCGACCCACCCAGATACAGTACACCCGATTGGAGCAGGGCAGGATCTGCAGCAGCACAGAGTAGACCACCTCGATGATGGTGCCGTCGGCGTGGATGGCCTCGCCCACGAAGCTGCCGTTGATGGAGCTGAGCAGCCTGGTGGCGGGATTGCTGCCGGAGGCATCACAAGTCTCCGTCGAGTCGGACTTGCCCTTGTCCAGCGGCATCTCGTGCAATCCTCCCTCGAACTCGTCGGCGGGAAAGCTATTCGAGGCATTCACTGGCGTTAGAATGTCATCTATGGTGCAGTCGTCTGGCTGGCGGAGATCGCAGAACAGTCCACCGCTGCCCTCCAGGTGGACATCACTCGCCGAGACTTCGTTGTGGGCTTGGACTGGCAGCGCCACCTTGTTGGCGGAACTCTTCCGGCAGGACTGCAGCGAGGAGTCGTTGTCCAGGACAAAGGGATCGGTGTCCGGCTCCCAGTCGTTGCTGGTTATCGACGTGTTCGAGACATTGGGGCTCTTGTCCTCCCGCGAGTCCTTGCCAAAGTTGGGCAGAATGGAGGATATATGCATGTTCATGATCTTGTCCTGGCCATAGCCGAACATCAGCAGCGAAAAGGGCTGGTTGCACATCAGTATGTTGCCCACATCGTCCACCACGAGCAGGCCACTGAGGTTCTGAAAGACCCACACGGTGATGTTCAGGCCTGAGCCCTCATCCAGTGCCAGGAGCAGACACAGCGGGAACTTCACATTATCCGTGGTTCTTCCCGTGGCCCTCTGTTTTCGCAGGTTCTTCGGCAACTCCCGGCTGTCCGGATCGGGCAGCTTTATGAACGGAATCAGGGCGGTGACATTAAGGCCCACCACACTTTCGGTGGATTCGTAAAAGAATATCGTCGAAGTGGTGGCGTCCACGGAGGTGATTACCCCGAATCGATCGGTGCTCAGGTGACATATGTGCCTCTCCACCGGTTCAGCCACGGCTATGTGCCTGCCATCGCTGCTGATCTGTCGGATCCAGAGCGACACGAGGATCTTGTTGCTCGTCTTGGTCTTCATCTCGATCACCTTGCCACTCAGCAGCACCACCCGGCCCTCGTCGCCCTCGATCTGCATCTCGGCCAGCGAGGAGATGTGGCTTTCCGTCTTGCCATTGAGCAGATCGAAGAAGCCCTTGTTCCTCAGCTCCTGGGAGGAGTAGCCCAACAGCTGACAGGCCTTGTTGTTCACTATGAATATCTGTCCCGTGTTGGCGTCTATGGTGAATATCGCCTTGTTCGGATTGATCACCTTGGAGGAGTGGAGATTCGGAGGCGGCATACTGAACGAACTGGCATCCATCAAGTTCAGCTTACTGGACGAATCCTGCCGACTACTCACAATGGGGTCATCTAAAAGTCATTGGGTTTGGTAAATAATTAAACATTGCTCATGTTTGCATTCAACCTGCGTTACCGTTGGCACATCGGTTTCTGGGGCCCTGGGCTTTTGAATTGCTCAGCTTACCAGCGCCTTGGTCCATCACGTCGCCCTGATCCTCCATTTAAACGGCAGATGTTTTCCAAATTCCAGCAGTTCCAACTTTGGGCCTTAAAACTGAATCCCCAAGAGCGCACCATAAACATTGGAATTCTGTTTTTAAAAAAATCAATTGTTTGGCGCATGCGAGCAAGGGATTTTCCCAGTGGGTCGAAGTTAAGGCAGCCCCCGCTATATAATCTAGCTTTTTTGGGGTATTTCAACTACTAACAGGTGTTCTGCCTGCAAACTAACCCCCAGTTTTCATTTAACATCCATGTACTCCATGCATTTGCAATGTGTTTTGAAATGTACCGCTAACAAGTAGCTCGCAGCCCTGGCTTGGCCATCGATATAACGGCTCTAAGTATCGATAACACCTGCACTTGTACTAAGTATATATATATAAGCTGGGCCTAGCTACGTGTGAAAAATATCAGGGCGCAATACGAAACGTATTGTTCTTCCGCACGGGAAGGTTTTTTGTTTCGTTTTCTCAAAAAGTATTATACAGTGGACATTGAAGCTATAAAATGCCACGAATATCCGAGATCAGCGTTCCCGTGGGATTCCTCCTGCTTATCAGCCTGATAAATGTCGACGGCCTTGTAAAGGGGGGGAACTACCAAAACTCGGTGTATCAACAGAGTCTGGACACCAACTCGGCAACAGGCTCAACGGCATCGTTTCCCTTCCTGATGCCCATGGTTTCCCCGCAAACAGTAAGTGTATTTTTTCAAAATATACAGATATGTAAGTTCGACCCATATGGATGAGCAAACTTTCCCAGCTGTGCGTTTCTGTATACACTTTTCTCTGTAATCAACAAAACGAACAAATATACAGAGGAACTAGAGTATATGTCAATGCTGGCGCACTCTATATGGGATGTGCATCGCATTTGCATCTGGAAAACCTCTTCGTATAATTTGCAAATTTTTCCATATGGTTGGTTAAGGTGCCTCGAATACACACACGATTCGACACCCACATGTAGTGCCTTGAAATCCGTTGAAACCTGTAGATTGCACTTCTCGAACCTGCGCCGTAGATACAGAAATTTACGAGGGTGGCAAAAAGGGCATAGGGCCCACCGAAGGCCACTCTGTTATTTGGATTGTGAATAATACTTGTTGACTAATCCAATTTAATATTCTTTTTTTTAAACAAAACTAACAAAACATGTATAGCCGGACTTGTACTTGTGCACTCCAATCAAAGTCGATCCAACTACCACCTACTATATTGGTATGTTCTTTTAACCGAATACCTTCAATTAAAAACTAAATGCATTTATTTTTTGTAATCCCTACAGTTGGCTTCAATCCCAATGCCACCATGAACACGGCTCATCACATGCTGCTCTACGGATGCGGAGAGCCCGGAACAGCGAAAAGTACTTGGTAAGTAGCTGAGTACATACACCCAGAGAAAAACTTCATGGTAAAATTGAACATTACAATATAACATTGTTTTTCAAAATATAAAGTTATTTAAAGTAAACTTAAAGCATCATAATGTAATATTAACATATTTAATTGCTTTATCCAATAAAAAATTTGAAATCTACAAAAACTAAATTTTTCCATACATAAAAATAAAAATGATTTAAAAACAACACTCCTCGGGGCTAAATCAGTACCGAAAATATTTAATTCAAAGTAAAATATTTGGATTTACCATGATTTTTTTCTGGGGGTGTTACTGCAACCCATTAATGACGTTTAAATATTTTTCCAAAACAGGAACTGTGGCGAGATGAACCGAGCTTCCAAAGAAGAGTCGGCCAGTCCCTGTGCTCCTCACTCGAGTTCTCAGGTATGAAAGTCCCTCTTTCCCCATTTAAATCAGGTTAAAGCCCGCTAGACATTTAGACATTTATAAGGCACACAAATTTTGGGGGCTCAAGACGATGGTGGTGGGTTGGCAGCAGGCCAGGCAGATGGGTTGTCCGTTGTGGATCCTAAAACCGCCGGTGGTGATCCTTTGGCGGCAGATGAAGCACCTGAAACACTCCACATGCCATTTGGTGGCCAGCGCAACCACAGCCCGATCCTCGATCGGTTCCGCACAGGCGGCACAGCGGGGCGAAAACTGTTCCCGGAAGTGCTCTTTGCAGAAGAGGTATCCGTTGATGTCGAAAAAGGATGATGAGATCAGCGGTTTGCTGCAGCTCACGCACCGGAAACACCTCTCGTGCCACTTGCGGCCCACGGCGCTAATGCAGCGCTCCAGAATCGGCGTCCGGCAGGCGGAGCACCGAGCGGCATGGTGGCCCAGGTAGCACTCACCGCAGACCACGTCGTCGTTCACGGCGAAGAACAGGCGGGGATCCACCACCAGGCCGCACTCCGTGCAGGTGAAGTGGTGCGGATGGTACGCCTTGCCCAAACTGCAAACTGCCCGGTGCCGAATCTGCTCGTTGCACCTGCAGCAAATAGAAGGGGTCATTCTTCGAGACAGGCTTTCTGGATAGGATTATTATAAATTTTAATAATTTTAAATTTTTTTTAAAATTTTATTTTCTTTATTTTGACAGAAGTGGGAAAGCCTCCAAAGTTTGGGCAAGTTTAAATAAAAAGTTATTAACTCTTCATCCATATTTTCTATGAATATGAGTATCAATTCCAGGAACTACAGTTTAATTTTCAAAGTTACACTTAGCTTACGTTTAAAGCCGACTTTATCATAAAATTATTATTGTATTCTGTCATAATTTTATGACAATCGATTGGGGAAACTACAATTCAATTTTAAAAAAGTTTACTCTATTTTACTCAAAGCTTAAGAACAACAAAACCAGAATTTGTTGAAAGTATCTGATTGTTATTTCACTAAAGTAATAATTAAGTGCTATGCAAGGTACTTATGGATATTGCAGGAAATTCAAGATGAAAATTCTAGGGAAAAAATAAAATGTTTATACCGCATATATTTTTAGTAGACCAAACTAAAATATAGTTTTTACAGTATAGCAAAGCACAAGTTTTGAAGTTTGGTTTGCTTTTTAATGACAGGCAAAGAATAGAAATCTTAACCAAAAAAAACTTTTTCGAATATAAGTTCTTGACTGTATAAAAATACATAAACTTGAGACCTGCTTCGCCAACTCTCTCAGAAACAAACATTATTGTGAAGGTGCTAATAAATAATTTAATTGCAAAAACAAATATTAACCGAACTCGTGCTTATATTTACACAGATCATATATGCTTGGGCGAGAGATGCCCAGAGGCTGAATTTGCCCGAGGGAGTGGGTTACAAGGTGGGCAAGAATTCGGCCATCAAGTACTTGGTATTGCAAGTTCATTATGCCCACATTGATAAATTCAAAGGTGAGTACTCTAAGGGACGTAATAACTAAATGGATTTCAAATAAATGATATTTCTTTCAGATGGTTCTACCGATGACTCTGGCGTTTTTTTGGAGTACACAGAAGAGCCGTAAGTTCTTGGCTTATTAAAATATATCTTAATAGTAATTATACATTTCCCTGACAGTCTTAAAAAGTTGGCTGGCACTCTTCTGCTGGGCACAGACGGAATGATTCCGGCCATGAAAACGGAGCACATGGAAACCGCTTGCGAGATAAATGAGCATAAGGTGCTGCACCCCTTCGCGTACCGCGTGCACACCCATGGCCTGGGAAAGGTGGTCTCCGGCTACCGGGTGAGGACCGACAGCGAAGGCGAACAGGAGTGGGTGCAGCTGGGCAAGAGGGATCCCCTCACGCCCCAGATGTTCTACAACATCAGCAACAGGGAGCCCATTGTGGAGGGCGACAAGATTGCGGTGAGGTGTACGATGGAGAGTACGCGACATCGGATAACCAAAATTGGGTATGTGTTCTGCAAGCCAACATACAAGTATTTTTGATAATCAAGTACCCATTGTGTACAGCCCTACGAACGAAGACGAGATGTGCAATTTTTACCTCATGTACTACGTGGATCATGGGGAAACCCTGAACACGAAGTTCTGCTTTAGCCAGGGCGCTCCCTACTATTACTGGTCCAATCCCGACTCCGGCCTACACAATATCCCACATATCGAGGCGAGCACTTTGTAATCTGTCAACTGGCGACTGCGGAAAGTGAAACGAATGTATACTACTTTATTGTCTGGATTAATTTATCGTGTCTAACAACCGACGATGGTTTAGCATCCTATTCCGTTGGCCACCAATGATTTATGTAAAATATTTGTGCGTGTAAATAAACATATGTAGATAATTCGCGAGATCCCAACGGAAGTCTAATTAATTGGATTTTAAATCTAATTTAGCAAGGTCAATCCCCTCACTCGTATATCGCATACGCACATAGGTATACAGTATAGTGTATAGTATATGCCGCTACGCAGTTAAATGAAACTTCTCCATCGTAAATATTTTCAATGCAATGCATTTTATTCTCGTTTTTTTGTTGTTGTTTGTTTTGTATATAGAATTTATGGAATATATAGTATTTATCTGTATAGATATACATATACATATACATATATATATATATATATATATATAATTTGGTGTAAAATTATAAACGTACAATTAGATTAGTTATAAATTACACAAAACTTAAATATCTCTCACATTTTATAATAACTTGCAAACTCGTACTTGTTAGTGTTAAATTCTAAATGACTACCGGTTGGCTGAGGCGGCAAGTCCTCAAATGTGTAAGCTAGTAGAGCTCCGTTGTTATCGTGTGCGGCGTAGTTGAGATCATTGTGTGTTTCAATTACATTTCCGGCGTAGTCTTGTTGGGCGTATGTACAAGTGTTCCCGATGGCGTCCGCCTCCACGAAGACGCTGCCATTGCCGAAGCCGATCTGCGGCGAGTTGGAGGTGGTCAGTATGCTGCAGTCGCTGTCCTCGGCGGCCGACGGCATTGGGTTGAAGTCGTCGTTCTGGAATGTGTGCCCCCCATCCGGGCCGCCGTAGGGCAGCGTGCAGGTCATGGTCATCGTGACGGTCTGCGGACGCACCACCTCGAACTCGAGCTCCTGGTGGGAGGAGCAGTCCCCGCCGCCGCCGCCACCGCCGCCACCACCTCCGCCGCAATCCTCCGCAAAGCAGTCGTGGCTATCAGGCACATATGGAGGTATTTGATGGCTGGCCGAGTGCAAGTTGGCATCGTTCACAATATTGTCCTCGGAGTCGAACACGGGCTCATTGAGGCTGGGCTCCAGCTCCACCTTGAGCGAGTTGTGCCCACCGGCCGACGAGGAGTTCACCTCCAGGTAGGGCAAATAGCGCAGCACCTCCTCGGAGGACAGCTCCTCGCGATCGTCCAGCAGGCCCGCCGTGGGATCCGACTGGTTGTGGTGGTGGCTGTGCGACGAGGAGTGCACCTCCAGCTGCGAGTCCTCGTTGCTGGTGAAGAAGAGCGGCAGGAAGCGATGCACCACGTCGGCGTCCAGCGGACCCGTGCTCAGGTCTGAGTGTAGCTTCTCATCGCACTCGGCACTGCTATTCGTGCTTAGAGGTAAGTATTCAGATGATTGGTAGCTTAATAGATTATCGGCTGAGGGTAGGATAATATCCACGGTATTGTTATTGTGCTGCTCGGCAGGCTCCTCCTTTACTTCGTATTTAGGCTTGGAGTTATCACCCGAATCGTTCCTTAGTCGCTTCGAAACTGAACCAGTTTGACATGTAGAGGTAGATCTTTTGCTTTTCCGACCGGCAGTGTTGGTAGTGGTGGCTCCATTAATTGCAAGATTGGTCGTGGTCAGTGAGTTGTTGGGCGTGTCATTTTTAGTTTCGCAGCCGTCTGCGTCCGGACTCTGCTTCAGCGATCCCGGGGATCGCGTCTGCTTCTTCTGGGGCCTGTACTTGTAGTTGGGATACTCGATCATGTGCAGCTTCCTCAACTTCTCGGCCTCGATGATGTAGGGCTGCTTGTCGTCCTTGCTGAGGAGCTGCCACCGCCGGCCCAGCTCCTTGGATATCTCGGCGTTGTGCAGGTCCGGCGTCCGCTCGCAGATCTTCCGCCGTTCCATCTGGCTCCACACCATGAAGGCATTCATAGGTCGCTTAATATGGCCGGGCGAATGTTTCTTGGTCTGCAAAAAAAAAGAGGAAATCGAAGTTTTAATTACTTTTACTTTTCACAGAGTGCAACAAATCAAGTGAACGTTTTCTTTGGAATAAAAGTATTCTTCATTAATCGTTAAAAAATATTAATCGCTCTCTTACTTCCCATCTATCTTTTAAGTTGTACAAAAATGTTTATTGTCTAAAAACTAAATTGTAATATTTATATTCAAGAGTCATAATTCATTAAAAAATATTTATCATTTTCTTACATCCCACCTTACTATCTGTTAAGTTGTACAGAAATGTGTTTTGGCTAAAATATAAATTATTATATATATATTTAGGGGTCCAGCATCGACAACCGAAAAATATATTCTCAATTTAAATGAACAGTTTCCTTTTCTCTTAAATAAAAGGTACCCAGTGCCGTTTTTAGTTTAAATACAAACCCCCACCCAAGTTAAAAAATATTGATTTAATTATTAACCTAGGTAAGGTTAAAAGCACCCTTTAAAAAGAATGATTTTGTATCACATATACTTATTCGACGTTGCTTCCGGCACTTCCAAGCAAATAAATAATTACACTCCCTTGTATTCATAAATTATGGAACAACGAAATTTCCTTTACTTTTGCAAAAAACCTCAAATATGTAGGTAGATACGCTCCGTTAATTCGTTCACGCGAAAAACACATTTACCTATTATACTTTTGCGTATATAAATGTTCATTGCATATTAACGTATCACAGATAAAGAGTTAGGAAATAAAATTCACACCAGAGGTGTACTATACGTATACCCGTCCATCTGAACATTTGTGTGCGTCGACATGGGTACTATGTATGCATTTTGTATTTTGAATTTTTGTATTTTTGTATTTTTTTGTATTTTTTTGTATTTTGTATACTGCCTTGTCTATGTCAGTATGTATGCATTTGTATCTGTACGAAAAATACGTATTCGCGGCGTTTGAAGTTCAATGTCCCTCGCCAAGGTTAATAAAACGCTCCTAAAACGAAATATGGTTTGTGTTTGTATGTGCATATTTCGGTTGTTAAGGCACTCGCACTCGAAATGCTGACAAGTGGGCCGATGTACTGGGGAGCATGCATTAAATCGCATCTGCTTCCTGGTTTCCACCTCGATAATCCCTTCGATCTGATCTGGGCATAAGGCCAATTACATTCTTAATCTCAGTCTCGGTAGCCCATCATTTGGAATCATAGGTATAGGTCATAGCGGTGACGCGTCGCCTCGTTTGGCCAATGTGAATAACCGTTTTATTCTCGCCGCGAGAGACGGCAGAAACTACCTATTAATAGCGTTAACTTCGACCTTGCAGCAGTTCGTGTACCTCGCGAGTTCATCCACATCCACAGCCACATCCGAGGCGATGTCGATGTCGATGGCGATGGCGATGGCGATACCCTTGGCAGTAGCGAGTTGAACTGAACCGAACTGAAATGAAATGAGTTGAGCGGGCTGAGTGGAGCAGACTTTCAGCTGAAACGACTGAAGCGATGGTACGAGAGTGTATGCTATTGGGGCCGACGGGATGCGATGCTCCATCGGCCATTGCCTTTGCCTGTGCCATCGCCTTTGCCATTGCCTTTGCCTTTGCCCTCGCAACTCTGCTCCGAAACTCACTCTCAATGTCGCCGTCAGTCAGACAGTTCAGTTCAAGTCTAATAAGCAGCCCGACTGACTCTTGTAGACACAACACACTCACACCAGACTCGGGCCCAAAACACTCACAGATACTAAGGCCAGAAGTTGCAGACACCCGCATCCGTGAGATACAGATACATGTGTATTATATACACACACACACACACACACACACTCTTTGGGGAACAAGTAAAAGTGATGAAATGGGTCTGGGTCTGGGTCTGGGACTGGGGCTTTCGATTTTAACCGAGCGTTCCTGCCGCACGCTTAGAACCTAAGGTCATCAGCTCGAATACTATATTAATACAATTTTTTGCAGTAAAGATAAAACATGTAGTCGCAGAAGTCAACGACGCCTGTCCCTAGTACATATGTACCCACTTATTTCTCTACATGCCACTACATACATACATATATAAGTATATACGCGGGTAATACGCAATTGAGTTTTCTGTTCGTGACGCCAAAGGCAAAAGGCAAAGCCATTGCCTCCTCCATCCGTCCGCACTAATAACCGTAAAAAACAAACTGCTAAGCAAGGTCAATGCACCAAATGTGCTATGTGTGCTATGTGCGCGTACAATTATTTACACACTTATTTGCTAAAATACGCTTAACTTTGGTTAGAAGGCAGTGAGTGCATTCCTGACCAAATATACATACAAATATATAATATTTGGGGGTTCTGGTTCTGGTGCTGGTGCTGGCATAGCTAGCTGGTACACCAAAACTGTCTGGATGGTAAACAAGATGACGAATACTTGTAGACACTCTTGCGGTTTGGTAGATCGCCATAAGGAACTCGTGTTTTGACTAAAACATATCAGCATGTAAACAAATAAAGCAATATGTATCGGTCACAGTTAAGCAGCGCAAGTTATAGACGTACTATCCGCTCGAAAAGCATATCCATCCGCACAGTGCCTCGCACAGATACAGATACAGATACAAATGTATATATGTACATATGCAAGCTCGACAAATAATGTGAGTCATCAGGGAAGCGAAAAGCGAGTACAACCGCCCCGTAAATGCACGGGGACAAAAAATGCACTTCCACGCATTCCGTGAATGTATCTATGGTCGGGAACTAATATCAGCCAGTGCTCCCAGGCGATTTGCCCAAAATACCCATCCATCAGTTTTTTGAAAAGGGTATTTCATCATATTAAGTCAGAGAATGAAGTTGAGCTTTTATGAACAAGCGTAAATAAATACAAACGTCCGTTCGATTGCTAATCTACATTAATTGTTTTGCCGTGCTTGTATTTGTAAACAAAGAAAATAATCGCAAAAAACTTGAATCTAATCTAGAGGAAATCTTATCAGTCAAACTTTTTGTTGACCTGTCCGGTCTGGAAAAAGTATTTGTATGTATTCCGTATGTGGGTCTCGCTGCCGAATATGAAGTACGTTTGCCTTGACGAGACAGCTGTGCGTGTTTATCTAAGTAGTTCCCATTAGAGCTGATAAGAAGTGCATCGCTGGCGTGAATTTCACTTTGGCTGAGTGGGCGCACATGTAAATAGAGGCGATAGGACGGATCTTCTTCTCGACGACGAGATCAGGCCACCGGGTAGGGGATTTGGGAGGCAAAATGACGTGTCTACTAAAATGCATCCCTGTCTGCACGGGGAAAATATATATTGCATTTTAAGGAACAAGTGCTCTGCAACTCTATTTTATATTAGTACGTCTAAAATCGATTTTAAACCTCTGGAACTCCCATTGTATTACTTTAAAAATTCACATTATTAGTTTTCTTTTGTTTTAATTAATGATTGAGTAGTCCTACCTGAAACTATATGTCTACCTCAAGCATAAAATCATTAAGAACCTATTACTTGATCCAATTTTCGCGCAGTGTCGACAAGGCAGTGTTACTCACTCGAGTTGCATCCGAATACGGGGTGCTGGAGTTGACAGGAACCCGTGCAGATCCGAACACCAGGCTGGAATCGATGCCGTTCATGTTCAGTGTCATTTCATGGCCGCTGTGGCTCGGAGATCTTTCGCCGTCCATATTGGATTCGGATTGGGGGGTTACGAGGTGCGGATGGCTGGGATTGAGGTTGGGGGTGTGGGTGTGGGTGTCGGGGTTCGGTGCAGCTGCAGCAACAGGCGCGGAAGGCGAAGCCACAGCCGCTGGATGAGTAATAGCTGGCTGGCTTTGTGTTCGAGTCTTTGGGGATTGGGGTTGCGAAGTGCGGGGTAGTAGTGGTGGCTCCGGTTTTGGGGCTGGACTCTTTATACTCGCTGGGGTGGTTGCTGGAACCGTTGGCACTGCTCCGGGGCGAAAACTGAATGGTGGTTCGGTGGTGGCCTGGTTGGGCTTAGCTATCATCTTTCCACATTCAGTGATATTGGGGTATCTGGATGGTCATCTGCATCTCAGAGTCGGTATCTGTATCCCAAGGCAGTTGTCCCGATCCCCGCTTAATCATAGTCGCAGAACCAGTGGCAGTGGTGGGTTACCGATAAGCGGAGGGTTTTCGTTCTGGTTCTGGTTCGGATTCGGGTTTGGGTTCGGTTTGTCCAGGGCCTTTATCACGAATTATGAGCTATATATGCTATGCACTATATATGCTATGCACTATGTGAACTATGTATTCGTAGTCGCAGTCTGATCGGGCTGTTTCATTTAGCAAAATACTCGCGTTCACTGCATATGCTGTGCATGTGTGTGATTGTGATGGCGGTGGTGTGAGTGTGCACTAGGTATTGCTCCTCAAGGTGAAACTGGTTCCTCGTTATTTATTTATTTTTTGTTTTGTGTTTGCAATATTCCAAGACTCACGTTCGCTGCGTCCGTGTAATGAGCTTATATACGTATACACTCACAATCGCACTCGCTCTCCGTATTTAATGTACATTTTATTAATTTATAAATGCACTGAAACTGAATTAAATAGATTGGCTCGTATTTATGTGCAGAGAGTTTACACTACACACGTACATATGTAATGCAAACTTATGTGGCTATGTTTGTGTGGTCACTAATACTGCTGCACGGCACACACACACTCGCACTCGCGCGTCTGGTTGTATTTGTTTTACGTGTTGATTTTGAAACACCAAATATTTTGATAATGTTTTCGTGCAGATTTTATTTTGAAATTTCGATTCAGCTGGCACCGAATGTTTTTTTGACAATAAGTTTTTTAAAAAACTGTGAGGGATCGGGCGATTTAGTTATAGCTATGCTTAATCACAACGTTATTTATGCACACAGGTTTTCGTTACTAGATTTAGTTAGTAAGTGAGTTTATCTAGGGGTCTAGATTGCTTATATCTTCACCGAGTCGGAGTCGCGCGAGACTAGGGCATTTCTTCTTGTCCTGGTCAATCTAAACTAAACATCGAATCGAATCCGAATCGAGCTGAAGAAGCAACGCAACTCTCGGCGCAACGCAACGCAAAGCAGCGCAGCACAACGAAAAACGAAGCGATGAGATACGAGTTGGTTTGGATTGGATTGGATTGGAGTGAAGTAAAGTGAAGAAACGAAACGAACGACGCGAGCGAATAAACTACGCAAAAGATTTTACGTTTTTATTTTGTTGTATATTTTTGTGATTTTGTTGTACTTGTTTTCTTATGCAGCCCCCATGTACTGCGATGTATGTAATTATGCATATAAGTATGCATATATATGCGTGTCCGTGTGGAGTATCTGTGTCTGTGTTCGTTTCGTTCCCGACCAACGTCGATCGCTCACAGCTGTTCAAGTGAACTGACTGCAAAGTTTACGATTTAGTCCGCAGCACGTAGATACAGATACATGCACCCATACCAGCGCCCGATACATTCCGTGGGAGTGTGTGTGTGCGCCCGAGAGAGAGCGCAGGTTTCGTGCGAGCGTGTGTGTGCATAATGACTCTCAGCCAGACTGATTTCCTTGAACAGCCAGGGGCGGACCTGCAGTTTATTAGCGTTTTGCTTTGTTTATTTAATATTTATTTTGGGCTTTCATCTCCAAATTTATATTATTAGCTATTTTATTTATTTCCCCATGCAATGGCTTTAAGATTACTTATCTTTTATAGCCAAAAACCAAAAGCGACCCCTTCAACGGGCGCCCTCTCCATTTCAGCCCTGAGTTTGTTTATATCAACTGTTGCAGTAGCGCTGCCAGCTGGTGTGTGAGTAACTGAGCACGAACATATGGGCGAGGGGGTGGGGCATGTACATGTATTGGCTGCGACGCTTATGAATCAGCTGTTCCAATGTGTATTAATCATATGGCTGTTTGATTAATCTGTACGTGTGCTTGTGTGCATATACTGGCGAGAATATGTATGTTTGTATATACGTGTGTAAATATATGCGCATGAATATCAATCTGGCTTCTGTTTATTTCAGACAATTCTGAACGCTTTTGAGTACGGAAAATCTGAATAATACATGTATATCGTACGTATTCCCACACACATACATACATATGTACTCACTATGCTTCTATATACAAGATCTGATATAATATGCAGTTAAAGTCGTGTATTTAAAAAATACGCAGGAATATACAGATATAGATGCATATATATTTATTTGTACATATATATTTATCTACTGAATGACGCAGCGGAACATGCACTTGCATTTTCATACAGTGTCAGGTATAAAATATCGGTTAAAGAACAATGTACATGTGAGTATGCATGATTTAATTGTGCTCTGAGACACGGAAGTAATCTTGTTGATCGTAGCGACCGCAATATTTTATATTAAGTTTTTAAGACTGCAAGTCATACATTGTTTTAAATTAAATTCTAAGTAATATATATTTATTTCTGGCTTCATTTACATAGGTAAATACATAAGATTTAATGACTCGATCTTTAGTTCTTGCCTACAGGGTGATCAGTTACAAGATGCGTGATCTTTGTTAACTCGCCCAATTCGAATGAAATTTAAATCAAGTTACACTGAGCTTCAAACTTTGGCTTCAGAAAATAAGTTGATAAAGAAAATTAAAAACTGGTTAAATATAAAAGAAAATTATATACCTATAACCAGAAGTATAACCATATTTTATAATTATTTATTGCGTTTAGAGTTTTAAGTCTAACGGGGCTTAAATACGACGGATACAAGTGACATTTAAAGCAACAAAAATAACATTTAGATTAACAAAATTTTATGCCATTATATTTTGTATGTACATACATGGACAATGGCGGAAATTACTGTTTTAGGGTGACCATATTTAAAAGTCGACTTAACTGAACTTCATTTCAGAACAGGGCTTATTAAAAAATCATCATAGGTCATTACAAAGTACATAATAAAATATCAAAAACGTTATATGTGTATGTATTATACTGCACTTGTAATATTTAAAACATTTCTCTATCTCGATAAAAAAATAAACTAAGATGGTGCATTACGATAGGAAAAATTACAACGCCCATTAACGAAATGCAATATATAAGAAATTAATTAATTTCCTTGATCGAATTTGTGTTGTAAACATAATTAACATAACATAACTAAAATTAAAAAAAAAGATGGCAGATCGATAGGCAAGAACACTCCATCTTGAGTGTGAAAAATTTGTCGGGTGCACGAGTGAATGCTCACAATAACAACAAGCCCCAAGGTGATTCAACGTCTGTAATCGATAAATTTTTTCAGTGAAGAAAAAAGTATGGAACTATTAAGCTACAAAACGTGTAAAACTGTCAATATTACTGTGCCTGGAAATTATATCTCGCTATATACGCTAGAAACTAAAGCCCAACTAGCCTACAACTGAAATCAACTTGCTCGCAAAGGATCGGATGCAAGACATACGTAACATTTCACCATATATTTGCGTTATTTCACCCCACATTACATTAGTTAATCGCAGCAATCATGGATAAATGTGTCTCAAATTGAGATGGCCACGATGCCACCCAAAGCCAAATTCAAGAAAATGGCCTTACGCAAGGGATCCCTACCACAGCATACTTGTGTCTTTAAGTTTAGATGTCGAAATTTCACAGCCTTATGGGCGCGCTGTTTGACCCCTTCCTCTTTGTTCTCCGCCTGATTGCGAACATGAGTTCCCCCATCTACGAACACTATCGGTTCGGACCGACGCCGCGTCCCCTGTCCACTGGCTCGCTGTGGAAGCCAAACAAGGTGCATAAGGAGCCCGAGGCCAAGGCCAAACCCCTGGAGGTCCCCGAGGATCTGCTAATCCCGCCCATGCAGTCCGACCCCCTGGATCCGCTGGCCACCATGATGTCCTTCAAGCTGATGGCCATGGACGTGGTCAGCCAGATGCAGACCGCGCTGCACAAGTGCGTCAATTCGCAGAGTCCGCCGGGCGCCAAGATGGCGGGCCTCGAACTGGACGCCCTGCGCCGCTGCGTTCCGGCGTCCTGCTACTTCTTCATCGACCTGCATCCCCATCCGCAGCCCAGCTTCAAGGAGCCCGCGGAGGAGTGCCCCTCTAGTCAGGTGGCCAGTGACAGGAACAACAATGCTGGGAGCTCGGGAGCGGCGTCAGCCAAGGGGGATCGCCTGCAGCGACAGCGGAGCATCTCCGAGTGCAGCGAGGATAGCTTCATTTGCTTTGAGGACGATGCGGAGGAGGAGGATCGGGAGGACGACGAGGTAGACGACGACGAAGACGATGATGATGACGACGACGACAGCAGCGTTCAGTTCACAGCATGCGGTGAAGATGAGGATACCGAGGAGACCGAGCCCTGCGAGTGCAGCAACGACAGCTCGACATCCGTCAAGAAGGTGTGTTAGTCATACCCTCAAATACGCTCAAAACAAATGGCATAACTAATCTATTAACTTTTAACACCCCAAGGTTCGCTTTAACATGAAACCCGAAGTGCACGTTATGCTCGCCTGGGACTATGCTTACCGCGCGGCCAGGAAGAGCGAGTGGCAGGTGATGGCCCGGGATCGGGATCGCTTTCAGCAGCGGATCAGGCGGATTTCGCCCATTCTAAACGCTGTGCTGAGCCCCATTCATCGGGAAAAAATCTACCAAGCTCGATTCTTGCACGAGGACTAGCCTGTCTTCATACCTGAAGTAACTTTTGATGTACAGATTACAGTTAAGAACGATTACATAATTAAATTAGCACAAGTTGTTTGCGTGTATACAGTGATCGATTTAGCCACTGATTTCGTGATTTATTTTATGAAACCAAAAACTGTTTAACCCTGTAGAGTATATCAAAACCAAGTACACTTTTCTTCGCCTTTAGTTTAAGAACCCTAAAAAGTTTGAATTTGTTGATAACGGGATTAGCATATAAATGAATATAACCTTAAATAAATTAAGCATTAGACGTATCTGATGGTGTCTATTCTATTGTGTACCTGTTTGCTTGCATGCTGTTCGGAATCTTCAAGCTATTCACTGGAGAACAAGTTAAAGTGAAGGCTTTTCAGGGTACGCGGGCGACAGATAAGCCCTGAATAGAAATAGATTAGACGACAGTTAAGGAAAAAGTAACGTTCAGCCAGCCTGGAACAGTAAATTTCATACGTTATCACGTTCATTCATTTATTTATTTCATGATTTCTTCAGTCGTTGCAAAAACTAATTTTGATAAGCTTCCAAAATTTATTTCGCCAATTGATAAACTCCACCCGAAAATATGAGTTTGTGCTCTCTGACTTTGCGCTGCAAAAAGTGCTTCAGCTCGTCCTGAGTGAATTCCACTCCACCGCTGTGGGAGGCAAACAACTTAAGCATTTGATGGATGCGGTCAATTGGCATGGAGTCCAGGTTCGTGAGCATGCCAACGATGTAGGACCAGAAAACCTAAGGAAGAACATTGCATATTAATATCTAAAAATCCATAGGTTGAACATTGACTACACTTACTTGCAGTTCCTCTTCCCTTTGATCACTTGCTGAAGCCATTGCGGATTCCAAATCCTCTTCGTCGGCTTCTGCGAGACTCATGTCTTCGAATTGGGATTTCTCGGACTCCTTTTCCAGCAGAGAAAAGACGCCTGGCGTTGTTTCCGAAATCATTCCGTGATTTTGCCAAAAACTCAGACGACGTCGCAAAGCAGACGGTGGAACTTTTGTAATAGAGCTCAGGTCTTCAATAGTCCATTCACCTGAAAAACTTTATTTTGACTTGCTGATCTGATTTGTGGTATACTATTTACTTACTCTTGTTTTGAAAGTGGTATATAATGACCGCCAAAGTTGGGCTAACAACCATTTCCATGGTTCGGTCACCGATTTCAATTTCAATATTTACACGACCAGTTACTGTACGCCAGTTTAGAGTGCGGTTTCCTTTGTACGCCTCATAAGCCTTTGTGTACTTCTTGAACTCGTTCTCGATCTCCTCAGGCAGTTGAAGACTCTCTTTGTTAAAGGAAGGCCAAAACTGTGCCGAAACTATCAGCGAAGAGATGTCGAATAACTGATCTAAAAAGACAGGTTTCATTATAACCAAATGTAAGTCTTAAGGATAGATCTTAGAGCCCTGCATGATTTGAGTCATATTTCCCATTGTTTTCATGAGTCATTCGATCAACCCATGTTCTCCAAGTCAAAGTTCACGGGGCTCATGACTCCAATGGCTTAAAGAACAGATCAGCATTTAAAAAAAAAAACCGAAGTGCATTGGACACTATTCTCACATGCTGGACTATAATAGGTATTAACTCACTTTCAGTACGGTTGCCATCGCTATGGATGTGGGCGTTGATTCGTTTTGAGTCGGTGACATCTTTCAACATCACCTCACAGCTGTGCAGGAGGGACTCCCCAAAACGGATCTTCAGCAGTTCCAGATTGCGAATTTCCTTTTCTGAATTAAAGTCTAGCTGAGCCAACAGTCTATCTGCCATCAGATTACGATACTCCGTCATAAACAGCTCCTTACTGCCGTATATATCAACCACCATTGATATAATGTCAGCTGATCTCATTTTCCTCGAGCTATTATACTGCATGATGCTCGCATCTATTCCAAATGGATCCGGTTCCCAATTTTCCCAGTTGCTGAACTCGTCGGCACCAGAGTCCTTGCCTTCCTTAATCGATTCACCCTTGGCGAGTTCCTCGGACAAGTCCGTGGGTCCTTCCTCAGTTAACCCGGTTACCACACGTCGCACTGTGTCGTTACGTTTCCTCAGATAATCCTTTATTGGAGCAGTAACCATCTCCAAAATCACTCCTGTATTATCCAGATGACGAATAGCTTTTATTGCTGCCACATAGCCGGTTAATATGTCCATGGTATTGACTCCAGGATGCAAGATTCGTGCTTCTAGAGAGTTTCTCAGGGATTCAGTGAGGTAGACTCGCATATCAATTTTCTCCATGCAAATCTTTAAGTCATCTATGGCAGGTATGGAATCTGGATAGTCTGTTTACCAATATTAATATGTTAATTAATAATTCAAAATGGTATAACTGAAGCTTACCTATAATAATGCTAAAGAATTGACCAATAACGCTTTGAGCGAATGTTTCGTACATAAAGTAAGTAAGTTTGACTTTGAAGGATTTGACAGACTCGGGAATTTCTATTTCGCTGGTATCATCTTTAGATTTCCATTCTGTGAATATGTTTGTCAGCCAGGACATTATAACATCCGACAGCCACTGTTAAGGTATTAAATTTAAATTATTGGGAACAACTAGAGGGGCATACACTCACTGTTTCCAGCTGCTTGAGATGACTCCTATCGAAAATCCCCATGCATGTGTCGTTGATATGCTCCTTGATTTTTAGCTTGATGAGCGCAGTCAAAGCACTTCCAGTTAGACGATCGATGAGGTTCATCTCGAATAGCTTCATGTTTGTCTTGTTGACCATTTCCGTCAGCCTAAGGCAACAGCACTGCTCCACATCGAAGTTGCAGCCCACGCACAGGAGCTCGTCGAACACATCAGAGTCTGAAGAGGAGAGTAAGTTAGTATGACGACTATAAGATTAAGATTACGATTATTAGTATACCAACGGTGGACAGGGCGAGATGCGAGGCTTTGGTGAAGAGCTTAAAGTGCACCCAGTAGAAGGCCCCCACAACCACACTGAAAGTGGGGGGCAGTTGAGCCAGCAGGGAGTCCCTCAGGCAGTTCTTGATCCCATCCTCCTGCATTAACTTGACCGAGTTCGGAGTGGGCTTGCCTTCGCTCCCAATAAGCTGGATTAGTCTGGGCTTCACCAGCATCAGGCCCTGGAAACCATCGTGCAGCTCGTTGATGGCATCTATAAACTGGGTGAACAGTCGGTTCTTGTCGGGCAGTGCCTCAATGGCCTGAGCCTGGTCGTTAATCCCGCCCTGCAATTCCGACGGGACCAAGCCGGCATGGAAGTGTTTCCAGAACTTTGGAACCAGGACATTGCGAATGGCCGATTGGATTTCCAGGTCCACTAGGGCCGTGAAGGTGTCTATGCTCCCCAAGATTTTCAGGTGCCGGCGAACGTTTTCGAACACCTTCTCCTCAACTAGATCAGTGGAAACCGCATTCTGGAAGAGCTTACGAGTATAAGAACCAATTCATAGTTATAAATGAAGGAATTAATCTTACCGAGCCACCCAAAACTGGAAATATTTTCAATACATCCGCCCACAAGACATCAAAGTCGCACATTATTTCTAATTAATTATTTGAGGTAATACAAAACATTGCCTAAATTGCGGAGGAATCAAAATGCAAATAGTGATGACAGTGTCGTTATCGATAATGCTTGCTCTTTCATCCATATCGATAGACGATAATTTCCCTGTTTATCAGATACTTTTGTATCTCAAGAATATTGAACTTATCTGGCTCGGTTGATTGTATTTCAATCCAAAAAGGTTCGAACCCATATAAGATTCCTAATGAGTTTTTCCATATGTATCAGCTATCCCATAATCATGCACAACAGATACACTGCAATAAATTATATTTACGGATACGAGTACAGTAGCCAAAAAGTAAAAAACAGCAAGAGGTTTCAAAATATATCTTCATGTTCTGGCAAACACAAAACAATTAGAGTTAAAATTAAAATTGCATACGACTTATTTACATACATACAAATTGATAAATTGAGATTGAGATTTAAGAGCCAGCATAAGACTTGCGTAGGAATATTGTTAGATTGCGAATTTATTTAATTTTATTGTACTGTGTGCGTCACCCGACACACGCCCGTGTTTTAGCCAATATAAACTGGATGCCAATGGCTAGCGACTTAAGTATTACAACTAAGAAACTATCGTATCTTCAAATGCGTCTGCTGGTGCTTTTTCAAGTGATCGCTCCTCACAAACCGGCGGCAGCACTGTGGACAGGCGTAGGGCTTCTCGCCGGTGTGCGTTCGTATGTGCCGGTTGAGGTCGTCCTGCCGCTTGAACCGCTTCTCGCACTGCCGGCACCGGAAGGGCCGATCCTGGACAAACTGTGGCATGCCGTAGGTGCCAGGGCCGTCCGCAGGCGGTAACTGAGATAGGGTATTTACAATTTCGTCGGCCGGCTCATACTTCACCTCGGGCTTGGCCTGGTTAAGGAAAGATGGCAGCTGGCTCTGGTTCTGGTTCTGTCCCTGACTCTGTTGCTGGTGCTCCGGGGCCACGATCTGGTACTTGTCGCTGTGCTCCGGCCGCTCCAGCTTGATCTTGAGCGGCTTGTGCTGACAGTCGACAATGTCCGCGGGCTGCTGGTGCTGCTGGGTGAGTTGCTGCTGATGGTGATGCTCCATTCCCTGGTCGCCGCAGCCAACCATCGCGGCCATGAAGTGGAAGCCCGAGTCCGACTCCGACTGGGAGTGTTTCTTCGAGGGCTTGAGTCGCACTCCGCCGCCGGGAACCGATCTCTTCGGCGTGCTGCCCTTCAGCTGGCGGTCGTGGGTGGCCAGGTGCTTGGTGAGGTGGTCGCTGCGCGAGAACTTCTTGGTGCACTGGATGCACTCGAAGGGCTTCTCGCCGGTGTGCGTCCGCAGGTGCCGGTTGAGCTCGTCAGAGCGGGTGAATCCCTTGCCGCACTTGGGCTCGCTGCAGACGAAGGGCTTGATGCCCGTGTGCCAGGTGAGGTGGGACCGCAGGTGGGAGCTCTTGCCGTAGCTCTTTGTACAGTTGTCGTAGGGGCAGACGAACTTTCGTTTGGGATCGGAGGCGTGTGGCGCGGCCATTAGTTTTACGCTGGGCATGATGCGAATCTTGGAGCTGCCGTTGCCGCCGTACGGCGAATCCTCATCCGCCTCAGTCTCAACTCCATGGGGCACGTTTTCCAGATCCTGTCCGTCGTGCTTGAGGTCCCCGAAAATGGTGGAGGCCCGCAGTATCATGTCCGACGCCTGCTCGTGCATGTTTGTACCGCCTAGCGTGGGAAACGCTGGTGGTGGTTTCATGGGTTCTATGGGCGTTGATGTCGTCAGCATTTGGGGTGTGGGCGTGTTAGATATTACTTGTGACATTGCGCTTACGTTGGGGGTGCACTCCAGCGGAGCCAAAGTGTCTGAAATCGGAAATGGAGGTGCTGTAGGGCCAGAATCGCACTGCTCTCTCAGTTAATTACCCAATTTGCGTTTATCCAAAACTAAACTCCTGTACAGGAAACTGCGTTCAGTGGGCGTCGGCCTCGGATTTATCAGTTTTGTGGTCCCTCGTCACCATAGCCAGCACGGATAACGGTCTACACTCGCTCTGGGTGTTCCACACACATTTTCCAATTGTTTTCGGCTAGCGCGATTGCATATTCCAGCAGATTTACTTATTTTACTTTATTTTATTTATATACTGAAGTACATCTATTTAATTGCGATGAGATATATCGACTAGTCGATAAGTGCAAAAGATGCGAGTGAATGGGCTCGTGAGTGGAACTATCGGCTCAGCTCATTTTTTTTCCGTTTTTGTAACAAGTTTTTCATGGGGGAATAAAAATTAAAACATTGTTTATTTGCATTATATGTGTTATAATCATTGGTTCTTATATATACATTTTATACCATTTATATATTCTTTTAGGTTCTTAACCAAAACCATAAACTTTTTATTTAATGATACATTCTGAAATCTGTAAAATTATAATATATATAATATATAATCTAATATTAATATAAAAAATAAATACATTTTAAAATTATTTCTTTGCTAATACAACGACTTAACAAAAATACTGAAAATACTGCCAATTGGAATTTTGGTATATTGCCTTGTATCGATAGCCTTAAGATATTCGATTGTTATGTTTTGCTCATCTCTAATCTGCACTATAATAAATAAATGCATTTTAACCAATTTTTAACTGTTTGCTAAAATGCCAAATAAAACCGAGGAAGTTGGCGATTTTCAGCTAACCAAGAGGCAAGGACGCCAGCGAAGGAAGCAGACAATCTGGACGCGCGAGAAGATTTCCAAGCTGATTGAACTGTACCGATCTTCGGATTGTTTGTGGAATCACTACTCTGATTTGTATAAAAACAAGGACTGTCGAACCAAGGCCATTGATTCCATATGCACGGGCCTCGGGATAACGAAAAACGACTATGGCAAGAAAATACACAACCTACGCAACCAATACAACTCGGAACTTAAGAAATTGGAGCGACGCCTTGAGGTATCGGGAAGTTCTTCGGCGGAAAAGACCTGTCGCTGGGAGCACTTCAAATCCCTGATGTTTCTACGCTCCGTTATTGAACCCCGACCAGGATATCAGCAGGGTCCTCAATGCAAGGTAATGGAGCATCCGAATATGTTAACCATCAGTCAGCTAATCTTCTTTCTCGTCTGTAGAAACTAATCACAAAGGTGGACTTTAGCTACGCCGAACAGGAAGTGTCAAAACAGAGTCAGTCTTCAATAGAAAACCTGGAATCATTGATCATGGAAAACGAAACAGAAGTCGTTGAGCAGCCAAAATTCAGCGAACCTATTCCAATGCCTACAGAACCTGCGCCATCCTTTAAATTATCTGCTCCAAGTCGCCTGGCAGAGACACCCACCATTTCAGCTCCTGTCCACATCCCACCAAGTGGTCGGGACCAATGGGATGCCTTTGGGGAACTAATCGCCAGTGAATTCCGAAACCTCAACTCTGAGATTTCACGCAAAAGGCTAAAGCGAAAAATAATGCAAGTTATGCTGGAAGTGGGGGAAGAAGATGATCTGGAGTACCCAAGTACAAACAGTTGATTTTTAAATAAAGTTAAGGCATTTGTTGTATATATTTTATAGAGTGGACACTTTTTAAATTTAAATGTTAAGTAAATTCAGCACACAGATCACTCAAAGAGCCAATTTATATGTACATTTTAAGCACTTTTCGATATAAAACAGATACACCTTGTTAAGCAATCAAAAAACCATTTCGTCTTTGCTATTAGTAATTATTTTGCGTATTTATTCGGTAGAGGGAGATACATTGAATCAGTGGGACCTAAGATTACGGAAACAACAATCCAGGAGTATGTCAATTGCTGTTGGAAATTCTTGAAGGACTGCGGCAAAGCACTAGTTTCAACAGATTATAGGCAGGTGTGAGATTTGTCAGAACTTGAAGTCCTTGATTGCCTGCGGCAGATCAGGCAGCTTAATGTCCTTGATCTGTTGTGGAATGTTCATACTCTTCACGGCGCTCACAGCTCGAGCAGGAGCAGCCGATATTCCCGCCTCCTGCTTGACGATCTTGTTCTGCTCCTCGATCCTGGCCATTATGTCGTTCATATTGGTCTGCAGCACCATTCCGCCCATTACCAATTCTGAAACAGGACCAAAATGACTCAAACTATTGGGTTTATGGTTGATATTTTCCAAACCTGACAGTATGTGGTGCACTGCATCGGCGTGGAATATCAAGTCCAGCTCACAGACATTCTCGAAACACTTGTCGAGGGTTTCCACAAAGACCTGTATCAAGTCCAGGATTCCCAATTCGCTTTCTGAGGAGTCCACGCAGAAAACAAAGTACAGCGTGGCATAATGCCGATAGATAAGCTTATAGTCCGATCCGCCAATTAAGCTAAGTATTAAAGGCGGTTTTTAGTATCCCGGGTATATGTTCATAAGTATTACTCACCTTCCGCCCTCCAGAAAGTTACAAACATTATCATCCCGCTTGGAAACCAGCTGAAAAGTCTCCTTGATTATTTGTTGTTGCAGGCTTTCATCCTACAGAGAAAGTTTTAGATTTTGGGGTTCCCGGTAATACACTCTAGCACTTACAAAATACTGATAGAATTTGGATAGCCTCGGCTTTCCATGGTTGTTAAAAACGAGTATAGCTTTTATCATCTTTATTTCTTTGATAAATAAGAAATGTTGTTTAAACTGCCAGCTGTTTTACTTTCTGACCAGGGCTGCAAAACCAATAATTGATATCGATATTTCGTTTAGGTTTTTTCTTAAAAACCAAGTTGCATTTATAAATAATTTAATTTAAATAAAACCAACCAAGGGGTGAATTTTTGTATTTATCTACAGTTTGAAAACTTTACCAAATTTCACTTTTAAAAGGTTAATGCTGTATTTACCATAATTGTCCATCTCTAATACCATCAACCTCGCGGTCCGAGTTTTGTTTATTTGTTATTTGTATGATAACATGAATATTTTAACTAAAGTAAACTATACTTGCAGGTATTATTGAATTTTCTTTGGAATTTCTTAGTGCTAAACTTGTATTTTCAGGGTAAGCTCAGTTTTGAACAAGGAAGTGAAGCAATATGGAAAACAGTTTATGTTTGATATGAAAGAAGATACATCTTGGAGTTCCGATGAGGTATTTGAGTCTGTTTAAAAAAAAAATATTACTTTAGAGTTAATGTTTTAAAATTTTCTAACGGTTTTTTCAGGGAACCCCCCAATGGATTACCCTGAGTTTGGATGAGCCGCAAAAAATTTCTGGCTTCTGTTTTCAATTTCAAGGAGGATTTGCTGGTCAGAAATCGGAAATAATCATGTACTCCTCCGATGGAGCCCAGTTTCATCAAGAACCCTTTTATCCTGAAGATATAAACTCTCCTCAGATCTTTCAAGTTAAAGATACAGTCCGGGAAAAAGCTTGTTCAAAGATTAAGTTTGTCTTCGAGTCCAGTACAGATCTGTTTGGTAGAATCATTGTTTACAATCTCCAGCTGTTAAGCTAGCCTTGCCTAAATACCAAAATATGTATATGTGTACAAACTCTCTTCTTATCAACTTGTATAAAAATGAACAATTATCTATACATCAAATAGCATTGAAACATTATTGGGTGGGTCACGGTTATCGAATTAGTTTTTTGTTGACTCACCCTGCCAATGCTAAAATTGAGTGGTATCAATTTCATTAATTTGTTTCGAACAAGGTAAGCCCTTTTAGGGATAACGTGAGCTTTTATATCTTATATTTATTTCCAGGAAAATGGAAATTCAATATATCTTTTCGAATTTAAATTTGGGTCAAGTTTCAAGGAGACTTCTGACGTGCTATTCCCTAATTAGAATGCCATTTGCAAGTCTCTGGACTTCGTTCGTGAAGCACGCAATTGCTTATTTAAGGTGACACTTCAAGTCTTATCACCCCTTGAGGCGTCACCAATCAGCTTTAGCCATTCCAATAAAAAATTACATCATTTATATTGCACCAAAACCATTGTTTATTTGTCCCAAACCACAAAGATAATTTTAGGCATAGCTTAATATTTCGAATGCTTCTGTTAGACGCCTTTCACAAGAGAATACTATGCTGCCACGGAGATCTCCAGCCTGGGGCAGTTGGGGATGCCACACTCGAGGTCGGGGGACGCATCCTGGTGCCAGCAGCTCTCCGAGTTGCAGAACATGCATCCGTTGGGCGAAAGCGGGACGTTGGTCGAGAGGTCCACCATTTCCCACACTTTCTTCAGATCGGTAACCAGGGCATTCATCATTTCGAAAGTGTGGAAGGGGGTGGGGGCCAGTCGGAGTTTCTCCTGGCCGCGGGCTACTGTCGGGTAGTTAATCGACTGCAGGTAGTGTCCGAATTGTTCGATTAGCACGTTTGAGATTTGACTGCTTTTTAGGGGGTCTCCGATTTTAATGGGAATGATGTGACTCGGGGTTTCTTCGACGGGAAAACCTAAAATGGAGAGTATAATGTATGTAGTCAGTAAACCGAAGGTAATATTGCAGATATATATAGACAGCACTCGTAATAAAACGAAAGTGCGAGAATAACCTTAAATTAAATGTTACATAAAGTCTAAAATTACATCTTACCTTCTCTTTTCAGCAAATTCTTCAGATAGGAGACGTTCCGCTGATGCATGTGGCGCAATTGACGACCCTCATCCGATGCCAGGATGTTGACAGCCTCCAGGGCGCCACACAGCACAGTGGGCGGCAGCGAGGTGGTGAAGATAAAGCCAGCCGCATAGGATCGGATCATGTCGATCAGGTTGTCGGACCCGGCTATGTAACCCCCAATGTTACCGAACGCCTTACCCAGGGTTCCCGATATGATGTCCATTTTGTGCAGCACTCCGTCCCGTTCGCCCACTCCGGCGCCATGGTCGCCGTACAATCCCACGGCGTGCACCTCGTCGATGAACGTGATGGCCCCGTGCTCGTGGGCCACGTCCAGCAGCTCCTCCAGCGGGCAGATGGCCCCCGTCATGGAATGTACCGTCTCGAATGCCACGATCTTGGGCGTGCTCTTGTCCGTCTGCGCCAGCAGCTGGTGCAAGTGGTCCACGTCGTTGTGTCGGAAGATGTGCTTGGGCACGCCGCTGTTCCGTATGCCCATGATCATGGAGGCGTGGTTGCCCGCATCCGAGAATATCTGGCAGCCTGGCAGGAGCTTGGCCAGCGTGAACAGCGTGGAGTCGTTGGCCACGAAGCACGAGGTGAACAGAAGGCCGGCCTCCTTCTGGTGGAGCTCGGCCAGCTTCCGCTCGAGGCGCTCGTGGTGGAGCGAGTTGCCTGAGATGTTCCTGGTGCCACCTGCCCCCGATCCATGCATATTGAGGGCCTCCTGAACGGCCCTCTTCACACTCGGATGGGCGGACATGCCCAGGTAGTCGTTGGAGCACCACACCGTGATGGGCTTTTCCGCCCGCTCCGAGTACTCCAGGGCGTGGGGGAAGAGCCCGTCGCCAGCCAGCCGATTGACCTTCTTGAAGACCCTGTACGAGTGGTCGCGTTTCTTCTTCATGATCTGCTCGTTGAAGAAGCGCTCGTAGGGAAAGGTCTCCGCGGCCGCCTTTCCAGGGTCAGCAGATGCTCTTACGGGCTTGGCGTTTACGTCAGTAGTCGTAGTAGCCCCCGTCGAGTAAGACCTTGTAACACTTGGGGCGGCGAGTGCGAGTGAAAGTTTCTTCTCGCCCGCAGCCAAGGTCTTGCCAGCCACGGGGCAGTGCATCCCGTAGGATTGGCACAGGGTCTCCGCGTAGTTGCGCACGAAGCTGGCGGTGAAGCGGTTCAGGAACGGACACTGCATGACGGGACGATTTTTCACTCTTCAAGACCAGACCTAAATCAGCGAACTTTGAAAGCGAAGTGAGAGGTGTTTCGTAAATTATGCAAGAAGTGTGATTGCGGAGGAGGTGCGAGTGTGACCAGAGCGGACGAAAATAAAGAGCCCTCACTTCATACCAGCTGACTTTTGGAAAAAATACTAAGCAACAGTTAGTTGCTGTTTCCAACGGTTTTCAAAGCTTTCCTTTGAGTGGAAATCCCATTTATTGGCATCAAAATTGCCACTTCTGAATTGTGGCTTAATTTTCCAAGAATCTGCATTTAAATGTTGACTTGTAATTTTGGGTCGATTTTTTTATATTTTAATGGTGTCCCATTTCTCTTTTTCACAAAAATAGCTTCGTTGAAAAATGACCTAAAACCAGCAGTTCTAATTGCATAACTTTTATCTCCGAAATCCGATTCCGAAAAGGCATACCTCTATAGGTTTGTGGTTTAGTTTTCCAAGAATCTGCGTTTAAATGTCGGCTTGTAATTTCGGGTCGATTTTTTGATATTTTAATGATGTAACCCCTTTCCATTTTTCCAACAAATAGCTTCGTTGAAATAGGACCTAAAACCAGCAGTTCTAATTGCATAACTTTTATCTCCGAAATCCGATTCCGAAAAGGCATACCTCTATAGGTTTGTGGCTTAGTTTTCTAAGAATCTGCGTTTAAATTTTGCTTTTAAAATTAATGGCGTTTTTCCTGTCGATTTAACAAAATTTACATTGTAAAAAAATGGCTTTGCAGAAAAGTGACCTAAATCTAGCCATTTCAAGGCCATAACTTTTCTTAAAGATATCTGATTTTAAAAAGGAATAGCTCTTTAGGTTTGAGGCTTAATTTTCCAAGAATCTGCATTTAAATGTCGGCTTGTAATTTCGGGTCGATTTTTTGATATTTTAATGATGTAACCCCTTTCTATTTTTCCCAAAAATAGCTTCGTTGAAATATGACCTAAAACCAGCAGTTCTTATTGCATAACTTTTCTCTCCGAAATCCGATTCCGAAAAGGCATACCTCTATCGGTTTGTGGCTTAGTTTTTTAAAAATCTGCGTTTAAATTTTGCTTTTAAAGTTAATGGCGTTTTTCCTGTCGATTTAACAAAATTTACATTGTAAAAAAATGGCTTTGCACAAAAGTGTCCTAAATCTAGCCATTTCAAGGCCATAACTTTTCTTAAAGATATCTGATTTTAAAAAGGAATAGCTCTTTAGGTTTGAGGCTTAATTTTCCAAGAATCTGCATTTAAATGTCGGCTTGTAATTTCGGGTCGATTTTTTGATATTTTAATGATGTAACCCCTTTCTATTTTTCCCAAAAATAGCTTCGTTGAAATATGACCTAAAACCAGCAGTTCTAATTGCATAACTTTTCTCTCCGAAATCCGATTCCAAAAAGGCATACCTCCATAGGTTTGTGGCTTAGTTTTCTAAGAATCTGCGTTTAAATTTTGCTTTTAAAATTAATGGCGTTTTTCCTGTCGATTTAACAAAATTTACATTGTAAAAAAATGGCTTTGCAGAAAAGTGACCTAAATCTAGCCATTTCAAGGCCATAACTTTTCTTAAAGATATCTGATTTTAAAAAGGAATAGCTCTTTAGGTTTGAGGCTTAATCCCAAAAATAGCTTCGTTGAAATATGACCTAAAACCAGCAGTTCTAATTGCATAACTTTTCTCTCCGAAATCCGATTCCAAAAAGGCATACCTCCATAGGTTTGTGGCTTAGTTTTCTAAGAATCTGCGTTTAAATTTTGCTTTTAAAATTAATGGCGTTTTTCCTGTCGATTTAACAAAATTTACATTGTAAAAAAATGGCTTTGCAGAAAAGTGACCTAAATCTAGCCATTTCAAGGCCATAACTTTTCTTAAAGATATCTGATTTTAAAAAGGAATAGCTCTTTAGGTTTGAGGCTTAATTTTCCAAGAATCTGCATTTAAATGTCGGCTTGTAATTTCGGGTCGATTTTTTGATATTTTAATGATGTAACCCCTTTCTATTTTTCCCAAAAATAGCTTCGTTGAAATATGACCTAAAACCAGCAGTTCTAATTGCATAACTTTTCTCTCCGAAATCCGATTCCAAAAAGGCATACCTCCATAGGTTTGTGGCTTAGTTTTCTAAGAATCTGCGTTTAAATTTTGCTTTTAAAGTTAATGGCGTTTTTCCTGTCGATTTAACAAAATTTACATTGTAAAAAAATGGCTTTGCACAAAAGTGTCCTAAATCTAGCCATTTCAAGGCCATAACTTTTCTTAAAGATATCTGATTTTAAAAAGGAATAGCTCTTTAGGTTTGAGGCTTAATTTTCCAAGAATCTGCATTTAAATGTCGGCTTGTAATTTCGGGTCGATTTTTTGATATTTTAATGATGTAACCCCTTTCTATTTTTCCCAAAAATAGCTTCGTTGAAATATGACCTAAAACCAGCAGTTCTAATTGCATAACTTTTCTCTCCGAAATCCGATTCCAAAAAGGCATACCTCCATAGGTTTGTGGCTTAGTTTTCTAAGAATCTGCGTTTAAATTTTGCTTTTAAAATTAATGGCGTTTTTCCTGTCGATTTAACAAAATTTACATTGTAAAAAAATGGCTTTGCAGAAAAGTGACCTAAATCTAGCCATTTCAAGGCCATAACTTTTCTTAAAGATATCTGATTTTAAAAAGGAATAGCTCTTTAGGTTTGAGGCTTAATTTTCCAAGAATCTGCATTTAAATGTCGGCTTGTAATTTCGGGTCGATTTTTTGATATTTTAATGATGTAACCCCTTTCTATTTTTCCCAAAAATAGCTTCGTTGAAATATGACCTAAAACCAGCAGTTCTAATTGCATAACTTTTCTCTCCGAAATCCGATTCCAAAAAGGCATACCTCCATAGGTTTGTGGCTTAGTTTTCTAAGAATCTGCGTTTAAATTTTGCTTTTAAAATTAATGGCGTTTTTCCTGTCGATTTAACAAAATTTACATTGTAAAAAAATGGCTTTGCAGAAAAATGACCTAAATCTAGCCATTTCAAGGCCATAACTTTTCTTAAAGATATCTGATTTTAAAAAGGAATAGCTCTTTAGGTTTGAGGCTTAATTTTCCAAGAATCTGCATTTAAATGTCGGCTTGTAATTTCGGGTCGATTTTTTGATATTTTAATGATGTAACCCCTTTCTATTTTTCCCAAAAATAGCTTCGTTGAAATATGACCTAAAACCAGCAGTTCTAATTGCATAACTTTTCTCTCCGAAATCCGATTCCAAAAAGGCATACCTCCATAGGTTTGTGGCTTAGTTTTCTAAGAATCTGCGTTTAAATTTTGCTTTTAAAATTAATGGCGTTTTTCCTGTCGATTTAACAAAATTTACATTGTAAAAAAATGGCTTTGCAGAAAAGTGACCTAAATCTAGCCATTTCAAGGCCATAACTTTTCTTAAAGATATCTGATTTTAAAAAGGAATAGCTCTTTAGGTTTGAGGCTTAATTTTCCAAGAATCTGCATTTAAATGTCGGCTTGTAATTTCGGGTCGATTTTTTGATATTTTAATGATGTAACCCCTTTCTATTTTTCCCAAAAATAGCTTCGTTGAAATATGACCTAAAACCAGCAGTTCTAATTGCATAACTTTTCTCTCCGAAATCCGATTCCAAAAAGGCATACCTCCATAGGTTTGTGGCTTAGTTTTCTAAGAATCTGCGTTTAAATTTTGCTTTTAAAATTAATGGCGTTTTTCCTGTCGATTTAACAAAATTTACATTGTAAAAAAATGGCTTTGCAGAAAAATGACCTAAATCTAGCCATTTCAAGGCCATAACTTTTCTTAAAGATATCTGATTTTAAAAAGGAATAGCTCTTTAGGTTTGAGGCTTAATTTTCCAAGAATCTGCATTTAAATGTCGGCTTGTAATTTCGGGTCGATTTTTTGATATTTTAATGATGTAACCCCTTTCTATTTTTCCCAAAAATAGCTTCGTTGAAATATGACCTAAAACCAGCAGTTCTAATTGCATAACTTTTCTCTCCGAAATCCGATTCCAAAAAGGCATACCTCCATAGGTTTGTGGCTTAGTTTTCTAAGAATCTGCGTTTAAATTTTGCTTTTAAAATTAATGGCGTTTTTCCTGTCGATTTAACAAAATTTACATTGTAAAAAAATGGCTTTGCAGAAAAGTGACCTAAATCTAGCCATTTCAAGGCCATAACTTTTCTTAAAGATATCTGATTTTAAAAAGGAATAGCTCTTTAGGTTTGAGGCTTAATTTTCCAAGAATCTGCATTTAAATGTCGGCTTGTAATTTCGGGTCGATTTTTTGATATTTTAATGATGTAACCCCTTTCTATTTTTCCCAAAAATAGCTTCGTTGAAATATGACCTAAAACCAGCAGTTCTAATTGCATAACTTTTCTCTCCGAAATCCGATTCCAAAAAGGCATACCTCCATAGGTTTGTGGCTTAGTTTTCTAAGAATCTGCGTTTAAATTTTGCTTTTAAAATTAATGGCGTTTTTCCTGTCGATTTAACAAAATTTACATTGTAAAAAAATGGCTTTGCAGAAAAGTGACCTAAATCTAGCCATTTCAAGGCCATAACTTTTCTTAAAGATATCTGATTTTAAAAAGGAATAGCTCTTTAGGTTTGAGGCTTAATTTTCCAAGAATCTGCATTTAAATGTCGGCTTGTAATTTCGGGTCGATTTTTTGATATTTTAATGATGTAACCCCTTTCTATTTTTCCCAAAAATAGCTTCGTTGAAATATGACCTAAAACCAGCAGTTCTAATTGCATAACTTTTCTCTCCGAAATCCGATTCCAAAAAGGCATACCTCCATAGGTTTGTGGCTTAGTTTTCTAAGAATCTGCGTTTAAATTTTGCTTTTAAAATTAATGGCGTTTTTCCTGTCGATTTAACAAAATTTACATTGTAAAAAAATGGCTTTGCAGAAAAGTGACCTAAATCTAGCCATTTCAAGGCCATAACTTTTCTTAAAGATATCTGATTTTAAAAAGGAATAGCTCTTTAGGTTTGAGGCTTAATTTTCCAAGAATCTGCATTTAAATGTCGGCTTGTAATTTCGGGTCGATTTTTTTGATATTTTAATGATGTAACCCCTTTCTATTTTTCCCAAAAATAGCTTCGTTGAAATATGACCTAAAACCAGCAGTTCTAATTGCATAACTTTTCTCTCCGAAATCCGATTCCGAAAAGTCATACCTCTATCGGTTTGTGGCTTAGTTTTTTAAAAATCTGCGTTTAAATTTTGCTTTTAAAGTTAATGGCGTTTTTCCTGTCGATTTAACAAAATTTACATTGTAAAAAAATGGCTTTGCACAAAAGTGTCCTAAATCTAGCCATTTCAAGGCCATAACTTTTCTTAAAGATATCTGATTTTAAAAAGGAATAGCTCTTTAGGTTTGAGGCTTAATTTTCCAAGAATCTGCATTTAAATGTCGGCTTGTAATTTCGGGTCGATTTTTTGATATTTTAATGATGTAACCCCTTTCTATTTTTCCCAAAAATAGCTTCGTTGAAATATGACCTAAAACCAGCAGTTCTAATTGCATAACTTTTCTCTCCGAAATCCGATTCCAAAAAGGCATACCTCCATAGGTTTGTGGCTTAGTTTTCTAAGAATCTGCGTTTAAATTTTGCTTTTAAAATTAATGGCGTTTTTCCTGTCGATTTAACAAAATTTACATTGTAAAAAAATGGCTTTGCAGAAAAGTGACCTAAATCTAGCCATTTCAAGGCCATAACTTTTCTTAAAGATATCTGATTTTAAAAAGGAATAGCTCTTTAGGTTTGAGGCTTAATTTTCCAAGAATCTGCATTTAAATGTCGGCTTGTAATTTCGGGTCGATTTTTTGATATTTTAATGATGTAACCCCTTTCTATTTTTCCCAAAAATAGCTTCGTTGAAATATGACCTAAAACCAGCAGTTCTAATTGCATAACTTTTCTCTCCGAAATCCGATTCCAAAAAGGCATACCTCCATAGGTTTGTGGCTTAGTTTTCTAAGAATCTGCGTTTAAATTTTGCTTTTAAAATTAATGGCGTTTTTCCTGTCGATTTAACAAAATTTACATTGTAAAAAAATGGCTTTGCAGAAAAGTGACCTAAATCTAGCCATTTCAAGGCCATAACTTTTCTTAAAGATATCTGATTTTAAAAAGGAATAGCTCTTTAGGTTTGAGGCTTAATTTTCCAAGAATCTGCATTTAAATGTCGGCTTGTAATTTCGGGTCGATTTTTTGATATTTTAATGATGTAACCCCTTTCTATTTTTCCCAAAAATAGCTTCGTTGAAATATGACCTAAAACCAGTAGTTCTAATTGCATAACTTTTCTCTCCGAAATCCGATTCCGAAAAGGCATACCTCTATCGGTTTGTGGCTTAGTTTTTTAAAAATCTGCGTTTAAATTTTGCTTTTAAAGTTAATGGCGTTTTTCCTGTCGATTTAACAAAATTTACATTGTAAAAAAATGGCTTTGCACAAAAGTGTCCTAAATCTAGCCATTTCAAGGCCATAACTTTTCTTAAAGATATCTGATTTTAAAAAGGAATAGCTCTTTAGGTTTGAGGCTTAATTTTCCAAGAATCTGCATTTAAATGTCGGCTTGTAATTTCGGGTCGATTTTTTGATATTTTAATGATGTAACCCCTTTCTATTTTTCCCAAAAATAGCTTCGTTGAAATATGACCTAAAACCAGCAGTTCTAATTGCATAACTTTTCTCTCCGAAATCCGATTCCAAAAAGGCATACCTCCATAGGTTTGTGGCTTAGTTTTCTAAGAATCTGCGTTTAAATTTTGCTTTTAAAATTAATGGCGTTTTTCCTGTCGATTTAACAAAATTTACATTGTAAAAAAATGGCTTTGCAGAAAAGTGACCTAAATCTAGCCATTTCAAGGCCATAACTTTTCTTAAAGATATCTGATTTTAAAAAGGAATAGCTCTTTAGGTTTGAGGCTTAATTTTCCAAGAATCTGCATTTAAATGTCGGCTTGTAATTTCGGGTCGATTTTTTGATATTTTAATGATGTAACCCCTTTCTATTTTTCCCAAAAATAGCTTCGTTGAAATATGACCTAAAACCAGCAGTTCTAATTGCATAACTTTTCTCTCCGAAATCCGATTCCAAAAAGGCATACCTCCATAGGTTTGTGGCTTAGTTTTCTAAGAATCTGCGTTTAAATTTTGCTTTTAAAATTAATGGCGTTTTTCCTGTCGATTTAACAAAATTTACATTGTAAAAAAATGGCTTTGCAGAAAAGTGACCTAAATCTAGCCATTTCAAGGCCATAACTTTTCTTAAAGATATCTGATTTTAAAAAGGAATAGCTCTTTAGGTTTGAGGCTTAATTTTCCAAGAATCTGCATTTAAATGTCGGCTTGTAATTTCGGGTCGATTTTTTGATATTTTAATGATGTAACCCCTTTCTATTTTTCCCAAAAATAGCTTCGTTGAAATATGACCTAAAACCAGTAGTTCTAATTGCATAACTTTTCTCTCCGAAATCCGATTCCGAAAAGGCATACCTCTATCGGTTTGTGGCTTAGTTTTTTAAAAATCTGCGTTTAAATTTTGCTTTTAAAGTTAATGGCGTTTTTCCTGTCGATTTAACAAAATTTACATTGTAAAAAAATGGCTTTGCAGAAAAGTGACCTAAATCTAGCCATTTCAAGGCCATAACTTTTCTTAAAGATATCTGATTTTAAAAAGGAATAGCTCTTTAGGTTTGAGGCTTAATTTTCCAAGAATCTGCATTTAAATGTCGGCTTGTAATTTCGGGTCGATTTTTTGATATTTTAATGATGTAACCCCTTTCTATTTTTCCCAAAAATAGCTTCGTTGAAATATGACCTAAAACCAGCAGTTCTAATTGCATAACTTTTCTCTCCGAAATCCGATTCCAAAAAGGCATACCTCCATAGGTTTGTGGCTTAGTTTTCTAAGAATCTGCGTTTAAATTTTGCTTTTAAAATTAATGGCGTTTTTCCTGTCGATTTAACAAAATTTACATTGTAAAAAAATGGCTTTGCAGAAAAGTGACCTAAATCTAGCCATTTCAAGGCCATAACTTTTCTTAAAGATATCTGATTTTAAAAAGGAATAGCTCTTTAGGTTTGAGGCTTAATTTTCCAAGAATCTGCATTTAAATGTCGGCTTGTAATTTCGGGTCGATTTTTTGATATTTTAATGATGTAACCCCTTTCTATTTTTCCCAAAAATAGCTTCGTTGAAATATGACCTAAAACCAGTAGTTCTAATTGCATAACTTTTCTCTCCGAAATCCGATTCCAAAAAGGCATACCTCCATAGGTTTGTGGCTTAGTTTTCTAAGAATCTGCGTTTAAATTTTGCTTTTAAAATTAATGGCGTTTTTCCAGTCGATTTAACAAAATTTACATTGTAAAAAAATGGCTTTGCAGAAAAGTGACCTAAATCTAGCCATTTCAAGGCCATAACTTTTCTTAAAGATATCTGATTTTAAAAAGGAATAGCTCTTTAGGTTTGAGGCTTAATTTTCCAAGAATCTGCATTTAAATGTCGGCTTGTAATTTCGGGTCGACTTTTTGATATTTTAATGATGTAACCCCTTTCTATTTTTCCCAAAAATAGCTTCGTTGAAATATGACCTAAAACCAGCAGTTCTAATTGCATAACTTTTCTCTCCGAAATCCGATTCCAAAAAGGCATACCTCCATAGGTTTGTGGCTTAGTTTTCTAAGAATCTGCGTTTAAATTTTGCTTTTAAAATTAATGGCGTTTTTCCTGTCGATTTAACAAAATTTACATTGTAAAAAAATGGCTTTGCAGAAAAATGACCTAAATCTAGCCATTTCAAGGCCATAACTTTTCTTAAAGATATCTGATTTTAAAAAGGAATAGCTCTTTAGGTTTGAGGCTTAATTTTCCAAGAATCTGCATTTAAATGTCGGCTTGTAATTTCGGGTCGATTTTTTGATATTTTAATGATGTAACCCCTTTCTATTTTTCCCAAAAATAGCTTCGTTGAAATATGACCTAAAACCAGCAGTTCTAATTGCATAACTTTTCTCTCCGAAATCCGATTCCAAAAAGGCATACCTCCATAGGTTTGTGGCTTAGTTTTTTAAAAATTTGCGTTTAAATTTTGCTTTTAAAGTTAAAAAGGCGTAGCTCTTAAGGTTTGAACTTTAATTTTCCAAGAATCTGCATTTATATGTTGGCTTGGAGTCGAGTTTTTGATATTTTATTGTTGTAGAATATGTTAATAATGTATGAAGTTTATACAAGCTTTAGTCCATTATTTGCTATATAAATTTTTTAAAATAACTCTAATTTATTTTGACAAACGTTTCATCGTCCAAAATTTCAAAATTGTCCTCCCGAAAATGGAGTAAGTTCTCATTGAAACACTTGCTGCTTTCGTTGTGTAACTTCGTCATAACAGCCTTGATGTTTTTTACGCCAGCAGTTTCCGCCAAGTCCGAGAAATAGTAAATCTTGAAAAGAACAAAACATTCTTTATGGAAGTTAAAAGTAAAGCAAATCTGATTTCAATCTTACTTGTTTGGGGCCCAGCATATGAGCATGTCGTTTCCTGTAGCCCTCTTCCCAAAGCTTGTCCATTTTTTCCTGGGTGTCCTTCAGCATCTCCTCTGTGGATGGAAGCTTATTGGATCCATTGTAGTAGCTCATGATGAACCGAGCCTGAAGGTCCATCATTTGTGCGGCACAAACGTAGAACGGCAATCCAATCAAGGCCATCGATGGGTTTCTTATGTTGATGCACTGCTTGTACAACTCCTGGACAAAGTTGTCCTCCACATAGATCCCAGAATTCACTGTCAGGAAAGGGAAGGCATACTTATATCCTGTGCAAAAGAAAATGGTGTCGAACTGCTCGTAGGATCCGTCCACAAAATAGGCCCCCTTTTCATCGAGCTCTCGAACGTCGGGTTTCTGTTGCACATTGTCAAAGAAAATGTTTTTCCCAATATCAGTCAAGTGGTGACTTATAGTTACACGTTTCGCCGATCGGGAGATAATATTAGATAGGTCCATGCCACTTGGTCCAGCTCCAATAACAAGAACCGTTTTACCTTGGTGCATAATTAAACATATTAGTATTATTTTATTGATGGCGTTTGTGCAACCACTTGTACAAAATACCTTCGAAAACTTCCCTACTTCTGAAATCGTGGCTGTGCAAGTAATCGCCCTTAAAGCGATTCAAATTGGGTATTTTACCATAGTTTGGGGTGTGGTAATGTCCGTTTGCCACCATAACCTTATCGAAGTAAAGGATGTCCACTTTGTTTGTAACTACATTTTTGAAAAGGACCTGCAAACGCTTCGGTTAGTGAATGATTATTCCGGCTGACCATTAAACTTACTTGCCACTTTGAATTCCTTTGCACAACTCGAATAACATAGGTGTTAAACTTTATATGCTTTTTCAGTTCAAAATGGTCGGCGTAATTGTTGAGGAAATCACAGATTTCGTCGGATCTCACATAGGAAACCGCATTCTGTCCGATTTCAAAGTCCGGAAAGCCCATGACTTCCTTTGGAAGATTAGTGCTAATTTCGAATACCTCCTGTAGTAATAAGTGTCCCAAGGGTTTTGGAATAATGACTAATGCCTACCGTAAATTTTTGTACATGCTGCTGTGAACATCGATGCCATTGACAACACCTGTTGCCTCATTGTACACCCAGGTTCCTCCAATTCGGTCAGATAGTTCGAATACAGTCGTCTGGAAGCCGTTCTCAATGGAGTGTCGGGCACAGCAAATACCTGCTGTTCCGGCCCCAATTATGCATACGCTTATCATATTACAGTTTTTCCAATTTATTATTATTAATTGCTTCTAGCTGCGATACGACGGAACCGCTATGTACACTCCGATTGCCTTAACAAAACTGAGGATCGCATCGTGATGTACTATATGGCTTCCTCACTTTGTATACCCTTAAACAAGTCGGGTACTTGGCCTTGTATGATAACTTTGAATTTTTACTAAATAGTGTAATTAAACATCAACTACGCTTTATTGTAAAGAGGGTTTTTCTAACTTATTTCTTTATTAATTTCTTTTAAATTGAAACTAATGAACTTATGACAGTTTATATCAGAGTATCTCGTACTCGCAAATCGTTCAGGTAAGCTACACTTTATTGTATAACTTAGTGTGAGTTAATTTAAATTGAAATTGAAGAACTTATAACAGTTAGGGCTTATTCAGGTCACTGTGCCACTTTTATTGTAATCGCACTGATAAGAATATAAAGCATAAGGCAATCTTTTTCACAGAGCTTTCGTATTTGCCTTGCATTTTTGTTTTTACAGACAGATCAAGCATCCACATGTATATTTATTTTATTGATATTTATTCTGCTGATAAGGGCACAAGCATAAAACAACATTCGCCACAGAGGCTGAAGTGCGCTCGTTTGGTTCTATAGTTCAAGGTATGGGTTAATATTGGTTGAAAGCCAAAGCAGTGGCTAAGTATGTCTGTAAATGAATATTTCTCTTGGCCCAGTCACTTTTTGACTTCGTCTTTTCCCACGCTAAACAACGAAACCAAATGTGAGAAAATTTGCATGGGTCAGGTAAATTTTGCTCGTACGTGCTTCAGTACTCAGTATTAAAGTATTCGTTAAGAACGTCTAACATGGGACTAGCGGCTTGTATATTCACCAAAGTTCTCCAGCTTGCAAGTATCTTTTCATGATCACAACCAAAGTTTTATTGGGTGAACCTATTTAGTGGAAAACTTTTGAGAACCTAATCGAGTTCAGTTTAATTTATTGATAGATTGCTACAGTGGCAGCGTTGATTGTTAAAAGATTGTCAGACAAACATTCGGAGAGGGTGTTTGTCGTAAACAAAAAACAATCCCGGGAATGGACACTCTTGAACAATATTTCTTGGTCAAAAGAGGGCGACGACTTCAGTACTCTCACTTTTCTGGGATACACCTTTATTTCAGCCGTTTTACTTCTCACAAGGTAATTACTTTGCAGTTGTGACTCATCTACAGCTAAAACTACTTTTTGTAAAAATATTTTAAATTTTTGTTATAGAATTATTGATACAACCTCGAACTATGGCACTGCCGAAATAATTCTGTTGACCTGTGGAGTTATATTTTTCACCATAGAGGGTAGGTGTTAGTGAATACAATTAAATTCAAAGTAACTGACAAAAAACTTTCTTTTCAAGGTCTACTGATATTTTTTACAGTGGAACAGTTACCCGAGGATCTTCTAATTTATGCCTATTCCCTGGGAACACTTTCTTTCATCTGCGCCGCTTTGTTTGCTCTGGACCTAATGCTGTTCAAAAACCTGTTAAAAGTTAAGAATTCAACAGTCCAAACAGATCAATTGAAGGATTCCTCAACAGTTGCCCTAAAAGTCTACAATTTGTCGCAAGAACCCAAGACAAACTGTTGCAACCAACGTCCCCAGACACAGATCATAAATGAAACGAATAGGAAATATTTACGAACAGATTTATAGATCCACTTAAAAAACATTCATATACATATCTGCATCGTTCATTACCTTTATTGCCGTTAGTTTTTGAATGTAGTGAAACAAAATATGCATTATAAGATCGTGCTGTTAAGACAACTAATTGGATTTTGTATGTTAATAAAGTTTTTGACATTAATTAACGCTAGAAGCGGCCTCAACTGATACACAAAAATCGAATGTATTAAGAATGCTAACAGTGTACACTATAAATACAATAATAAAAGGTTTGGGCTCAGAACAGTAAAAATGATACCCTCGTCCTCCGCGCATCTCCCTTGGCTCTTCGAGCCATCCCGTAATGTCACATGCTCCCCTCGCTGCTGCTCGTCGTTCCTTTGGAGTCGCACATTCCACCGGCCATGTTCTCGTTCGACCTCTCCGAGGTGAGTCCTCCAGTTATCCCAGTTAAATTTAGTTTGTACTGCAAGGGGGACATTTAAATAATTTAGTTAGTTGCTTATGAAACAACTTTATAGCTTATAGCTAGCAAGAATAAAATACAAAACATAAATAGCAATACGTTGGTTACAAATTAAGACAGACAGCATCTCTTTATAAGCAAAGAATATACAGATGTATTCTATAATCTTCTGTATAAAACAAAACGAAATTCTCTTTAAAACTACAATATCGAGCATTTCAAAATTATATACGATTCTACGATAGCTTTAAATATATTGTAAGGGAACAATGCGACTTCAATTATTATAATGGTAATTAAGTTGGTAAAGAAGCTGTTGCTCTTATGTTAAACAAGATGTGGTGCTTAAATATATTGTTGAGGAGTTCAATAGAATCCCAAAGAACAAAAACCAAATCGATTCTTCTCATCTCCTTGAAAATAAAAAATGTTATTAAAATCATATCTGTAATAATGCATGCTTTAATATCACAGTAAATTATAAACCTCATACACATTAAAATATTTGCAATATTAACTATATGAAATGGCCGCATATCTTGGCTTAGACCTATTTACCTTAGTTGCGCACTCAAAGCACTTTGATACTACTTTATTTATAACGTTCATAAGGTTTTTGGTTTCTCTGATGACATGATCGACCTTCACAAAAGTGGCAGCTTTACCAACCGTGTGGTCTTTGACTGTAAATTGCAGTGCTTGGACAAAAGTCGGCACTCTATCTAAAATGTTAAGGAGATCCTTTTTGTTGTCACTAGCGGGAACCTGTATGCACATATGGTTACATTTGTTACATATTACAAATACTTTTCTAAAGGAGAATAGAGATGTTACCTGGTATGAAAAGTGGCGGAGGACTTTGTAAAGTCGATTGGCTTCCTCCGCAAAATATTCGGCTTGAGTAAACAAATCCTGAGTTGTTCTTAGAGAACCGTTGCCCTTTGTAAACTGATACATTAGGAAAGCCATAGCTGACATGTTCTTGGCTCTCTTTAATATGTCGTTGTCGTCCGACAAGTCTTCACTCCATTTTGATTGATATGTGTTTAGATCTCCATTGTTTTTGCCTTCGAGGCCAGAATACTCAACCATTTCTCCATCTTCTGTTGCAGGTACACCGGATTTTGTTAGTTTATCTGTGCTTTCACATTTCTAAAAGAAGCAAGAACAGGTAGATAGGGACAGTGGACAATAGTGTTGTGAGAGTTTTTGGGGACATACCTCAGTTTCAGCTTCTCTGTCGTTCTTAGTCGTATTAATTGATACAAGTATCTTCTTGGCGATCATGGAAATCTCGTTCGTCAGCCACTTCCACATGTCCGAGAAGGACTCGAAGTTCTCGTTGGCCGCACTGCTGTTCGAGTACTTCCACAGGATCTTGGCCGCGATGAAGACCTGCGGTCCGTAGATCCGCAGATTGATGGCCAGGCACTTGGCCTGCACCTGCAGCCTCTCCGTGGGCGCTATGTGCTGCAGGAGCTTGCAGATGTCGAAGATGTGGTCGCAGCAGTCGTGGAACTTCGTGGAGCGTTGGTTTAGATTGTCGATGTCATAGTTCGTTGCCAGGACGTGGAACGATTTGACCAGCTTGGAGCAGATCTTCAGGGACTCGTTGAAGTCCTCGATTTGGCTGGACACGGAGATGACCAGCTGCTTGCACAGCTCCTCCAGACTGCTCAGCATGCCCAGCTCCGGGTCGCGACCCTTCAACTGGACCCCGGCACTCTCGTGCTGGTCCTTCATGATGGTGTTCAGATACAGGTCGAGCTCCAGCTTGCAGTTGTCGCAGTAGGACAGTATGTTCTTTCGATGGTTGTGACTTATGTACGGGGAGTCTGTGAAGTCGTGGGCCTTCTCGAATAGCTTCTCGAATGCCACCGACAGCTCCTCGCGCAGATCCATGCTCTCGGAACTGAGGTGCTTCCTGAAGTTGGTGTTGTTCACCATGCGTCCACCTCCGCCCGCCGATGTGGGGGCCAGGTTCTTTTCGGACTTCCAGAGATCGTCGTCCAAGAAATTAAAGTAAGCGTCGGAATTGTTATTCCCCTCGTTGTTGCTCTCGTAGTAGCTCATCTGGTACTTGTACCTCTTGATGAGGTTTACAATGCGCTTTATTGTCGTGTATATGCTCTCGTTCTCGTAGTTCGGATTGCTGGCCTGCTTGTCGAAGGGCATGTGCTTCGCCGAATCGAAGATGCTGTCCTTCACCACAAAGTGGATGAGGTCCATAGCCCTTCGTATCTGGCAAAAGACCGTGTCGCGGTTCTCCTTCACAATCACACAGTCGCTGTGGATCAGGCTGTTCTTCGAGGACGTTAGCAGTATGGCGATGGACTTCTCAAGGATCTGACGGGCCGAGTACATCTGGGCCCGCCGCCGCTCCTCCTTGAAGGAGTTCCGATGGTGACCGGTGAGGTAGGCCAGCTCGATCATCTCCGTGCCGAAGACGGAGAAGGCCCGCACGAATTCGGTGAAGTTCATCACCGACTCCAGTTTCTCCAGGCTCTCGGAGGCTCGCTTCTTGGCGGTCAGCAGTTTCTTCACAACGATAATGTCCACCAGCAGTAGGATCCGCGTAACAGAGGACAGTAGGGACCTGGCCGCCAGGCTGATGGCGCCATAGTCCTTTAGAGGCTCAATGTGGTGGCGAAGCTCCATGCCACCCAAAGGTGATACATCACATAGTCGTTCAATTGATTTTCCTGCCGAACATTGCATTTACATCAATAAATTTGGGTTAAATTAGTTAATTAGTTATAATATTCTCACCAGCATCTCTAGCTTCTTTGGCAGCCTCGTACATGTCTCCCTTGATGTCAATATTTTCCTCGGCAATTATCTCTCCAATCGTTATGAATCGTTCCACAGCGATGTTCAGTAGGTGTCCTATGTTCCCAAAAGTGGACATGATTTGCTCGTTATCCATATCACGAACTCGAAAGCGTTGATTCTGAAAGGGAAGCAGTATTGATCAAGTTTCATGGCCAATCAATAATCTCGGTGGAATAAAGGCGAGGCAACCAACCACAGTTGGTTCCGCAGTAGGTCCGATTGAAAGCGCCAACTCATTCCATAGCCGGTCGAAAACTTACGTTTACAGTTGATTGACTGATTCCGTACATTTTGAATACGTCAATTCGCAATAAAAAAAATTGATTATAGTTTCTTTAATATCCACAAAGCGTATTCTAGGCATGTAACATTTTTATTTACTTCCTATTGATTTTTCTCAATACTAAGGCTAGCAGAGTTGAATAGACAATAGAAACTAAATCAAGTATTTGGCACTCAATAATACCGTCACTGATTAATGCGTCATAGTACGAGGGTTTATAGGTTTAAGCTCAAATAATTTTTCAGCCAACAAAAGCTCCTTAGCTTAAATTAGTGTTATATGGCTAGGTGTCTGTAAACAACGTGTTTACTTGTAGACAAATATATGTCTATGCTCCCAGATTTGTGTGTGATTCGAGCTTGTAACAAATTGGTCTGCGCAGGATGTCTGCGCATAAAAACCATGTAGTACTGTACAATGCAACAGTTTCCCGTTACGAAGGGGTCGAAAATCGATTCAGCTGCTGGGATGCGATATTTATTGAGGTTCTACGAGGTAACTTTTCTTGATAGTTTTCAAATTTGTCTGTTTTTATTTTAAAGATTTTCAATTTGATCGAATTATTACAAAAAACATATAGCTTCGACAGAATCAAAAAAAGTAACGGTCATTTCAATTTGACAATTTTTGTTAACAGCAATAAATTATTTATTGTTAGATATTCGAAAAAGTTTTCAGTTGAATATGGCATAATAAACCTTTATTTGTGCAAAGGCTCAAAGTGTATAATCTTATAATAGAATATAAATAATTATTTTGAATCAAAAGTTTGAATACCCCTATCAATAGGAACAGGTACTTTGCCCACCGAACATAATAAAAAGTTACACAACACTGCCACCATATGATTTTTGCCGTATTTCATTTCCAAATGTTGTTACCTAAACACGAGCTCATCAAGTTCTTGGGAACCGCCAACGAAAAATAGCCTGATAACCTGGACCAACGTAACAATTGAATGGTTTAACATACAACCGACCTAGATTTGTGTGTCGAGGGCAATCAAGCAGCGGTGAAGGAAGTGTAGCACAAAGTCCTTGTAAAGATGATGCGAAATTTCGGGATGTTATCAATAAGAAGGAGCAGCTGGATGGCCCGCTGGTGCTCCAAGGAGCGGGCGTGGGCGTCCGCCATGCGGCTCAATGCACCCGCTCCTGCAGCGTGCCACCAAAAGCTGTTGAATTGCCATATAGCCGGTAGCCTCCAGCAAAGTCAGAGTCTCCACGAGAGCACCAACGCGGAAAGGAATCCCAGCAGCACCAAAGATAACGCGAGGAAGCCCGAGGACCTGGACCGAGCCTACGAGGTGCTGAGAACCACGCTGCCCAAGTTGTTCGTGGAGCCACTGGACTATTCCATATACAGCCCGGGACTCATCTTCCAGAACAACATCACGGGCAAGCACACGGTGGGCCTGTATCACTACGTCAAACAGATCGCCATTCTGCGGACAGTGGGGCACCTGAAGTACGCCTACGTGAAGTTCGAGGTCCTCAAGATCACAAAGCACCAGGACGACTATACGGTGAGGATTAGGTGGCGAGTGCGGGGCATTTCCGGCCTGAAGGTAATGTTCCAGTTCTGGAAGTACAAAATCTGGCAGCTGAAGGAAGTGCTGAAGGATCAGGAGGCCTGGTACGATGGGTACTCTGTCTGCTATCTGGGCGACGAAGGGCTGATTGTAAAGCACGTTGTTGACAAAGTGATGCCCGACGAGAATCGAGAGGCTGTTGAGAACACTTCTGCGTCGGCGCTGCCTCCGGGATCCTTGGCGGCGACCTCTTCCCAGAAGATCAACTGCCAATGAAGTCGTAGCTAGCTTTAAATGTTACTTATTTATTGTATTACTAAACGTAATAAAGAGAAATTGTGAAAATGTTTAGTAACTGCATTGAAGCTTTGTACAATATTCGATTTCAAACCGTCACTGCTTGAACGCGTACACGGATCCCTTTTTGATGTATTTGTACGGCCGCGAACGGCTCCGCTTGGCAAAGGCGCTTATGTAAGGCTTTTCCTTGTTGTACTCGACGGTGCTTTGCATGGAGCCCTCCGTTTCGAGGAATATATCGAAGCTATAGATGGTGCGGAAAAGTTGAGCATACAGTAGGCGTTCGTTGGCCTCCAACTGTTTGGGCTGCAGCGAGTTGGTCCAGAACTCCATCATCTAAAATATACAATTATTATTGTTTTTCTAGATTAGAGAGAGGTGTAACTATTAACCTTAATGGCCGAATTGTTTTGTGAGGTATGACAGCCGTTCCAGTGTACATTTAAAATCCAAAGAGGCATTTCCAGAGGATAACTACTTGGAATTCTGATAAAACACTCCATTTTGGCGGAGCCCCTGACGATAACAGCGCGATACGAGTTATATGTAACACCCTTGTCGTCTGATGAAACATTAAACACGTCTGAAATTTGCGAATGAAACTCTTCGTGTGTAATGGCAGTCCATTGGACAAGGCTGCACGAAAGGCCGGCAGGATAGATGTTTTCCTTGAGAGTGTACAAATCAATGTCCTTGTACGTCAGCCCGCGAATCTGCTGGCCCAATCGTAGCCACGAGTTCCAGCGTTTGGCAAGACGATCAATAATCTCCCGGGTGTTCTTGTTCAAGTTCAGTTCGTGATTGTACAGCATGGAACTGTTGACGGTTGGAATGGAGCACATGCTTTGCAGCCAACAGAAAGGTTTTCCAAAGTCTTTGGCCTTCAGATAGCGGATGCATTCGTCAGCTGTTAGATCAGAATTTCGAAGCTGAAATAAAGTGTTAAGCGCTTGTTAAGCAAACAAATTGAGTTTAAGTCTTACCTCGTACTCAATTCCAGGAATGGGTATTTCATTACCTAAGTCATTGGTGTACAAATGTCGCAGGAGGTAGTGAACAAAGTTGGTATCACTGTGTAGAGACAAGTTGTTTTGATAAATTTCATAATAATTTGATAAAGATTTACCCCAGGGTGTTGCCATTGCTGGAGGGGTTTAGTTGCCCCCAGACAGTGACGCACTTAATTAACTGGAAATAGCGAATTTGCAAAATAAGCTGATTCGATCCAGCTGCTCCAATCTATAAAGATAGCTTTTAAATTTTTACTGACGTATTGGAGGCATTATTGCTTACCGTCATGCGAATGTGCAATGGGTGAGGAGCCAGTGCGTCCTCCAAGCTGTTCTCCAAAGGCTTTTCCCGCGATGTAGTTTCCTTTTCATTCTGCTCGTGGTGCAATGTGGCATACTGCTTCTCCTTGAGCAACTCCTGCATTTGAGCCTCGCTTTCATAACCCACCACCTCGGCGGTGAAGGATTGGTCCTCGCTCGCCCGTTGCAGGGATTGCAGGTTGATGAACAAAATGTAGAGGGGCTTCGGCAGATACTTGACCACGGCGCTCAGCTTCCACTCCACGTCGAGGGACAGCTGGAGGGCATCGTGCAGCGGCTTCGTGGCGCCGAGCAGGGTGCGCAGGGCAGGTGCGAAGGAGATGTACCTCTGGGCGTGGCTGAGGTTGTCCTGCAGCAGTTCCTGCTTGGAGGTGAGCAGGGCGCTGTACTGCTTGTCGAGATCCTTCCGCAGTCGCAGCTCGCAATCCAGGCGGTGCAGGTGCTGCTTGTGGCTGGACAAGTCCTCCTTCTCGTTGGCCATGTTTGGCAACTTGTCGGCGTACTCAGCCTCCGAGAGAAGCTCCAGACTGGTGTCCCGACTCTTAAACTTCTGGCAGCGCACGATCTCCTTCTTCAAGTGGCTCACTTCGTACAGAAGATTCTGCAGCTGGAGGCGGCTCAGGTCGACCTTGCACTTCTCCAGGTGCAGTTTATCCCGTCCAGCCTTGATATTGTGCTTGACCTCGCGATTTGCGTGCTTCAGAGCCACAAACATTAAGGTGGCCGCCTTGCGTCCTTCGTCAGATGACTGCCCCTGCAAATGGTTTAGCTGTGAAATACGCTTTATGCAATGTTCAAAATAAACATTTTACCTTGCTCTTCGCCTCCATTATTCCCTCGATGGCCTTTTGCAGCTGGTCAAACTGCGTATTTAATATTGTTTCCATTTTAATCGGCAAAATTGTTTATATGAAGCCGCAAATAATATGTTGAGAATAAAAAGTGTGACCAGTCTGGTAAAGCTACATAATATCAATATTCTTTAGGTATATTTAAAAATCATCTTAGTATTTTTTCTTTGACCACCAGCTGCTGTTACACCTGCAAGCGGCTTTGTAAATAAAGTTAAAATTAATTAAAAATAACTCTTTAAATATTTGTTTTAAGCAAGCAAGGCTCGTAAGTTAATTAACACCATGCTGCGAATGATCCAGAAAAGAACTAGTCTCATAAAGTTGCTGGTGCCCGGTCCCCGGTTTCATCAAACTATTGCGCAAACAGCGATAAAGGTGATTATCAATGATTATTTTTAAACTGTATTATTTTGTTTACAAAAGATTATCTATTATTACCTATTAATATCTTTTAGGAAATACCAGCAATAAAACCCATAAGTATTCCGAAGAACGACAAAATCGTGGGAAGATGGTTTCTGGGAGTCAGCGGCATGGTTTTTGTGGCAGTTGGCTTAGGTAGAGTTTTACTTTTTAGAATATTAATAGTTTTTAACTAAAGTTTGCTATATTTAGGCGGCGTAACCAGACTAACAGAGTCCGGACTCTCCATGGTAACCTGGAAGCTGACGGGTGAACGGATGCCCAGAACCCAGGAGGAGTGGGAGCAGGAGTTCGCTCTGTATCAGCAATATCCGGAGTACAAGCTGTGGGTAGCTCCCTAAATCCCCATCAATCCAATTACTAAGAACCCATCTAACTCCTTAGGAAAAATGTGAACATGACAGTCGATGAATTCAAGTTCATATTCATGATGGAGTACATGCACAGGATGTGGGGTCGTGCCATTGGCGGATTCTTCCTTCTGCCGGCCATTTACTTCTGGAGGAAGGGATACTTCTGTGCCAAGACCAAGAAGAGCGTCTTGCTGCTGGGCACGCTGATTGGTCTGCAGGGTCTGATGGGCTGGTACATGGTTAAGTCCGGCCTGGAGGACCGCTTCCAGGATCCGAACGATGTGCCTCGGGTCTCCCAATACAGACTGGCCTCCCATCTGGCAGCCGCCTTCGTCCTGTACTCACTCTCCCTGTCGAGGGCCTTGGCCATGCTGGTCCCCACCAACACATTCGTGATTCAGGCCAGGAATGCATTTAATATCAAAGGCCTGTCGCATCTCACAAAGGCCATGGTTCTGTTGACAGCCATTTCCGGGGCTTTTGTGGCCGGACTGGACGCCGGATTGGTGTACAACTCGTTCCCAAAGATGGGAGACAGTTGGATACCCGACGACATGTGGCAGTTTGAGCCGATACAGAGGAACATAACCGAGAATCCGACGACGGTGCAGTTCAACCACCGCATTCTGGGCATCAGCACGGTGACCCTGACCACAGCCCTGTGGCTGGTGACCAGGCGGATGCAGCTGCCCAAGCGGGCGAACTGGGCCATCAATGCCGTGGTGGCCATGGCCTGGACGCAGGCCACCCTTGGGGTAACCACCCTGCTGAACTACGTGCCCGTACCTCTGGCGACAGCCCATCAATCCGGATCGCTGATTCTCCTGAGTTTCGCCTTGTGGTTATCGCACGAAGTTCGACTGCTGAAGTATCTGCCGAAGTGAGGGGCACAATAAATACTCGTTTGTGGAAACTAAATGCTTATTTATTTAATTAAATGCTCCGTCCTCCATTTTAAGAACTGATTGTTACAATCTAAATGCCTCGCACTGTTAATAACGTAACGATGAGTGGTGCAAATGTAATAGCAACAACCTTTTATTCATTCCTATTCAATATTCATTTTTACACTGCTTTTATCCTCCTGCAACTCCTTGTACTCGACATTCTTGGCGTTTAAACAGGTGCCCACACCCTTAACGCTCTCCGAAGACTTGGTCGCTTGGTTCGAGTGGGAAACGTGATTGTACACCGCCAGGGCCTGGGCCACGAAGCCATTGACATCGCCAGGATTCGAGGGCAAGATCATGGTGTTATTCGTCTTGGCCAGCTTCTTGAAGGCTCCAATGTATTGCTCGGCCAGCGTGAGGGAGGCTGCATTTTGTCCATCCTGCAAGTAGAACATGACCGGGATGACCGTTTAGAACTTAAACAATTTGTAGTTGCTAAGAAAAATATATAATTGCCCGGATAACTAAGGGTACGTCGCAATTTCGTTCTCATCTCATACACTGATACAGGCTGAGCACAGAGCTAGGCACTTTGGGCGGCTTTTGCTTGCTGAACACGGTCCAGAAACGCAGCGTCTCGTCCGCTCCCCCGGTCACAATGGACTCGCTGTCCGGACTGACGGCTAAATAGAGGACGCGTTGGGTGTGCCCGGATAGCCGAACCACTTGCTTCAGCGAGGGATAGCGCCAGACGATGACCTGTGGCAGGGCCTGTCCGTGGGTGGTGACCAACTCCGCGGATTCCCTGGCCCAGGCCAAGTTGCTGATCTGGGCGCCCGTGTCGATGCACTGCACCGGCTTGCCGTTGAGAACGTTCCAGAAGCGCAGACAGCGATCGGCAGTCCCGCCGCCACTGGCCAGCAGTCCGGACTTGTGTGGCGACCAGGCCAGCGCCTTCACCACCGCCTTGTGCTGGACGAAGGCGTAGATCGGCTCCGGCCAGTTCTCCGTCCACACCAGCAGCCGGTTGTCGTTGCCGCCGCTGGCCAAGTAGCGCTGGTTGGGCGACCACTGAAGGCCACACACCTCGTGTTTGTGTCCGCGCAGGCAGCGGGTTATGTGCGTCGGCGGGCATCGGACATCCCGCTCCAGAATGGAGCGGTCGCGAGAGCCGCTGGCCAAGCTGTTGCCGCGCCAGGCCAACGCAGTCACTCGCCCCAAATGGCCGTCCAGCCGATTGAGTTCCTTCTGCTTCTCCGCATCCCAGATGCTCACATGGCCGGACAGGGTTCCAATGGCCACCTGACGGCCGCCGCCATGCCAACTAACCGCAGTGACCAGGTTGTCCTCTTGGCTGAAGTCGCACAGCCGTGTCACCTGGCCGCTGACTGCGCTCCACAGGTAGGCCGAGCAGCCCAGGCCCACCACTAAGCTGCTCTCCGACGACCAGTCGATGAGGTTCAAGTAGAAGTCGTTCTGCAGCTCAGGTGCATCGAGTATCTTGAAGGGGAGACGTGGAAAGCGTCGCGTTGGCCTCTTGGAGATGCTGAGCAGGCGTTGGCTGCACTCACTCACGTTGGCGAAGGGCGTACGCAACGGGGACAAACCTCCGTTGGCAAATCCATAGACTCGGTTCTCCTCCCGCACCTTGAAGTCGCCAGTCTGGGCCTGGACGTTTGTGCTTTGCTTGCACTGATCCAGAGAGGTGATTTTAGTGTCCAGGAACTCGTTGCGCAGCAGACAGGCGTACGCAGAGTTCTCGCTGGAGCTGCCGGGAGCGAGGGCAAAGTTTCGGGCCCACTGATTGCCAGCCCGTGTGGGAATGCAGCGTAAGTCCAGCTGCTCCCTGTTATCCCCTACGCTTTCCTGAAGCAAACGCCGTTCGTACTCCGGTTGAAACATTTCCAAATTTGAATATTTGTGCGAGCTGTGTATGCCTTGTCGAGGTGTCCAACGATCACAAAGGATTTAAGAGCAAATGCCTAGCATTCTACCTGCCCGGGGAACTAGTTTCCTTGGGGAAATACTCACCAGATGGGACAGGGACTTGGCGATGGCCAGCAGACTGCGGGCCCTGGCATCCGCCACGGCAATAATGGCAGCTGCCTCGCCACTGGCCTTGTTGATGTGCTCCTGCCGCTCGGCCTCTGTGGAAGAACGATCTTTAGTATTGGCTATATAAGCTGCAAGAAGTAATGCCGCTAACCGGAGGCTAGGATCCTGGACTTCCGCTTGCCCTCGGCTATGTTGATTTCCGCTTCGCGAACTCCCTCAGATTCCAGGATGGCCGCTCTTTTTCGCCTCTCAGCCTCCACCTGCATCTGCATGGCCTCGTGGACCCTAGTGGGAAGCTGCAATAGGGATTATTTCGAGGGACTTCCATTGCAATATCAATCAGAAATCACAACTCACTCGAATATCACGGATCTCGTAACGCAAACAGGCGATGCCCCAGGCTTCGCTGGCCTTGTTGATCGAGTCCACGATGCTGACGTTGAGGGACTCCCTCTCGCGAAAGACCTTGTCCATGGACATCTTGCCCAGCTCCGATCTCATGGTCGTCTGGGCCAGCTGTGTGATGGCGAACTCCGGATCCTCCACGCCGTAAGAGGCTTAATGGTGATATAACAGACGGTGAGTTCGCGCAGATGCGAATGGATTTATGGGCCATACCTTTGTACGGATCGATGATTCGCAAGTAGAGCACGCCGTCGATACTCAGGGTGACGTTGTCGGAGGTAATGGCACTCTGCTTTGGGACATCGATGGCGATTTCCTTCAGGCTCTGCACGTATTTGATTTTGTCGGCCACCGGCACCAGAATGTTCAGGCCGGGGTCCAGAATCCTATGAAACCGACCCATGCGCTCCACCACCCAAGCCTTGGAGACGGAGGAGTTACGGATTTAAGTATGCCGGATAGCCTGGCTATAGCTATAACACCTACCTCTTGCTGGGGCACAAACATAACACACATGTTTATGGGTGTCGAGGCCTTTCCCCTTCGAGATTGGGACGGAATCCATGAGCCGGCGAGCAAGAAGTCTTGCTGCAAATACGCATTATTGAATCATATAATATTCGAGACAATAAGAACAAACCTGGAGCAAACTGGGAACAAATCTTTTGTTCAAAAGAAATCTCGACATTTCGCAATATATGTGCCGATTTTAGTTGGAATAAAGTCAAAAAATACTAAGAAGAAAACATTACAGTGTTGCCAGATGTAAAACCAGCTTTCCACCTAAATTATCTCGACCAATCCGAATTCCCCCTAAAAAATCCAGTTTTCCGCCGTAAATTCAAGCACACGTTGAATTTAAAAATAAAAACCTTTAAAAAACAGAAATATTTTGGCGTCTTCCTAAACGTTTGAAACTCTAAACAGCTTCTTCAGAATGCTCAAAATAAGAGCTAATTCAACCTGAAGGATGTAAAAATATGGAAAGTTCATTGAATGTTTGACAAAATATGACAAATTAAAATCATTTCTTGCTTATTTCCAAATTGGCAAGCATTTTGAAGGACATTTTTTAATTGTAAAATAAATACATTTTAAATTATAAATTCTTGAATTAAGAGAAATAATAAATATTTATTATTATTATTAAGAATGAATTTGTTTACCTTAATCATGAGCAAATTAATTAAAACTTGGAATACTTATAATTAGAACATACAAAACTGTACTAAGTGGAAATAAAGTACGAACCAGGGTCCAATGGGCCACTATCTGCTTTTATTTTAACTCATAGAAACAACCTTAAATTTGTGTTTTTATTTTTTGAGCTCCGAAGTCGCATAAGCAACAATGTAGCAAATGTAGTCCATTACTTTTAATCCTAAAGTAATGAGTTTTTTCTACAGGCCCACTTCGTCGCTGGGTGACCAATATTAAACTTCTAAACTGTCAAAAAAAAGTAATAATAAATAAATAAAATAAAAAATTACAAATATGCCTTTTTAATGTTGAAAATAATAACGTTTTTTAATAGCAAATAAATATGACGAAAAGAAATATAGTAAATTGAGTTAAGACTATTAGAACAAAGTTTTTTGTATGACTTTTTAATCTAAATAATTTTTAAAGGCTGTTTTTTTTTTAAATGATTTCTTTAATATTGTTGGTAAAGGTTTTTTGTGAGTTGTGAACATATTTAATAAATTTTACTTACTTGTTATGTCCTTACTTACTTACTTACTTACTTGTTATGTCCTCAGCCTTTTAATAAAAACTGAAAAAGTTTCTAGTTAAATTTAATTCGCGGTTAACTCAACTAACCGAGGAGAGACGAAAGCAAGAACACAGAAAGGCCGCCCAACTCTTATATAAATGAAAATTAAATCTAATAACTGAACATATGTTTGAGTGCACGTATGTTTGCTAAAATCTTGACACCACTTCGGTCTGTTTGTAGGAGTATTTACCATTGGTTACCAGAAATATGGTGCAAGTGACGCATTAAGAGCATAAAGGAAACCGCACTAACCGACCAAACAGCACTAAGCTGTTAATAACGGGTGCGTTCCTGCGGCTCTTTAGCTGTCGTTGGTTATCTGCATCATAAATTTACCATCACCCTGTTTAAGTAAGGACCAAATCGGGTATAAAACGGACCACGCCACAATAAAGCGCACAGTCTTCTTCAAAACTCCGGCGAGTATTGTTTTGCAAGTTCACCGGTCGAGGGCTACGATTGGAAATATGAATCTTTTTATTGTCCTGGTGGTGGTATCGGTGTTCTTAAACTTCATTCAAGCAGCACCGAGCGTGGTATGTATGAGTTTTTCAAGTGTTTTTGAAAGTATCCATTCGGGAACACGTCGACTGATTATCTAACAAAAGTGTTTTAGTGCTAAAAATACGAATTTAAGCAAAAATATTACATTTTTTTTTATTTTAGGACATTTCTAACGACGAATTGATGGATGGCAAATATCTATGTGAAGGTAACGAAAATGTTTTCAGTCAATTTTAACAAAAGGTTTTAAGGATCAATATACCATGAATGTTAAAAAAAAAAACTTTGGAAAACAAAGTCTTGAAAAAGTATTGAAAGATTTGAAAATTCATAACGTATTATCAATCCTAACAGTATTAATTGGTTTAGCTTGTATATAAGCAATTCAATTTTTCATTTCTTATTATTTTGAACAGATCTTTCAGCGTTAAAAAAATTTTATAACGGCAACAGCGAAAGTTTAAGAACACCAGGATTTTTAAGCGACGACATAACCACATCGCAATTGTTCAACGAATTGTACAAACTTTATTTGCGAAATGCGAATCCTTCGCTGCCCAAAAACAAAAATCTTGAAACCTTTCAAGAGAGGTTATCGCGAACAGTTTCTAAACGTGGCTTAGACAGCATTGGTGGAGGACACTTGATAAAAAGGACTGAAAGTAGACGACTATTAAGCGACTAAGAAATCCTTCAGAAATAAACCTTTGACCTTATCGAGTACCGAAAACCTGTTATGAAACTGAAATGTAAATACAAAGCATGGGATTTATTTTATATGTACATATATGATTATGTTTCTTCTATTTGTTAATAAATTATTGCATTTATGAAAGAGTTTTATTTTCAAGCCCTATCTTTCCTACTACCAAAGGCAGAGATTTGTAATCAAAATAAAATTTGACTAACATTTTTACTCACTAATACATGCTTTCCCCATAAAAAGCCGGCTCAAAGAAGTACGATGGACCATTTATAGTTAGGTGAGTGTGTCAAAAAATATATGTTTATAAATAACACAGCATATACAATAGCAAGTAACAGATGCACGTGAAAACCCATTGTCTGATATACTTATCAAATATTTAAGATTAAAGTGCTGCTATCAGGTCTTATCCGAATGTTATCGAAAAAGAGCTGTATATAACAGTATGTAAATATGCAGATAGTAGATAGCAACTTCTATCCTAAAAGTTTAAGTCACAATTCACCCATCGTTACTCATAGAAATTAATTCTAAAACACATTTATCTGAATCCTGCAGATTGATTTCCGCGGCAAACGGACAAACAGTCGTTTGCTACGAATGCAGCCAGTCCGAATTCAAGGCAAAGTACACCGTGAAGCCCTGCGGAGATCGGTTTATACCTGGAAAAATGGGATCAAGCCACCACAGAGACATGCTGCCGTACCTGGTGAGGATGGATCCGATGTACAAGGACACCTGGAGCAGTAAGCTCAAAAGAAACTTTGATGAAATCGACAAGGCCTCCGCCAGCTTCAGCATTCTCAACCAACTCGTCTAGTGATACCTACTCAAACCATTTCAAATGCTCACGGATACGGATACGGATACGGATACGGATACAGATAGGGATACGGATACCGATCGAAACGCGAATGTACTCTAAAAATGCTTCATGTCAAGGGAATATAGAATAGAATAAACAACGTGCATCCTCATACACCTACTATGAATAAAACAATTGACTCTGTTATTAACATGTTTATTTATTATTCTTTAATGTTGAGTTTTGTGAAAGGTCATACCAGATCTAAATGCAGCGAATTTTTTTTTAATCAAGGGACTATTTAAATACAAATTACATTTGATAATTATATTTAAAACAGTAAGTCATTAATATTTTTATTTACTTGCATTACGGCGATGGGGATAACCTATAACAATTCATATTGACGAAGGTGCATCCTTTGAATAATGTCTCTGCAATCATTAAACACACGTTTAATGTTTTCTGTGTCAACGGCGCATGTGAAATGTGGATAGCAGTAGTGTTTACCGTCTCCGCTAGCGGTAGATATACGCTAATTAAATACAGAATAGAGAATCTTAATGAGCATGGCATTTGTTTAAGGAGCGCGGATGCAACCTACCAGAAACTCGTCTCGTATGAAATATTTTGCTCGTATTACTTCTGGGTCGTCATTGGATTCCATTATTGCGTCACCTGTGTCGACAGCACATTTGAAATTAGACAAAAACATATTATCCATTAAATTTCTTAAGTTAAATCAGGTATGAGTTTCAATTTTGAGGGGAATTTTGAGGTCAAGTTTAACAAGTTTTTCTTATCCGTTGTGTTTATCTTTCAAACAAGAAACAATTTGTTGTCATTGTCAGTTTGTTAATAAGTGATTTAATTGTCCAGTTAATCCTGGGTTTTGATGGCAGTCATGATATTCTCCTTTTCTGTTTGTAGTCTTGCCAAAGTGAATCAAATGTAAGCCTTTTCCTCGGCTTTTATAAAGGTTGCTAGATGGATTACTGGTTTCTGCTATTTTACTTACTTGGCGTTTGGTATTTGTTAAACTCGGAGAAATATTCCGACAATTTACTTTTTCCAGCCTTAATTTTCTCTGCTAACAAATCTTGCTTATTTAAAAATAGTATAATAGAAATCGTGCGAAGCCATCTATAAAAAATTCGATGTTAGTTTTCAGATCAATTAATTGTGCAAACTTCACGTGTCACCTGTTGTTCCAAATACTCTTGAACAAATCCAAAGATTCTCGAAGTCGATTTTGGGTGGGATCTTCACGCAAAACCATGTTATAACTTGAGCACGCAGTTACGAATATAATAGCAGTTACATCATTGAAACATTGAATCCATTTTCTACGCTCATCTCGCTGTCCTCCGACATCAAACATGCTGTACACGTACAATTAAAAAGGTTATTTTCGAATGTTCATTACTTATGCACTAGTTGTACTTACTGAAAATTTACTTTGTCCACTTGAAATCTTGTTTCAAAAATTCCAGAAGTCAAAACACGGCACCGAAGAATATCCTGCTCATTAGGGGTATAGTTTGGATTCTTGATTGTGCTTACTCGGTCCAGGAAGCTTTAATGTGAAATATAAAGTGCATAAATGAGTAAGTTGTTTTCAAATCTAAATAGATGTAACAAGCCTAAATAAATCAACTAATGTTATTCTCTTTCGAAGACTACAATTTACGATTATTGTACTTTATTGCCACACTTCTACAAAGCATCAATAATTGTGGATTTTTACTTCATCAAGCGAATTGACTTTTTAAGAGTTATAAAATGCATACTTTCAATCCAACGAATATTCTTAATCGTCAGTAAACGGTGAACTTCGGAAAAAACACACAGTTAATGCTATTAGAATAGTTAACATGCCCTTTTATAATTAAAAAATAAATAACTTTCATTCCGACAATGCTACAAAAATACAATTTTGGGCTGACCACATCGATTTGCACTATTCAAAATAAAGACAATACTTACTATTTCGCACAATCGATTAATTGATACTCATTCGACCTCTCATAGGTTTGAAGAACGCCTTTGTCTTTCCATAGTTCTTCTGTATGTTCATAAAATTCAGGAGGATAATTAAAGTCCGGACCTGCGGAGGAAAAGAATAAGTTAAAGTTACTTATCCAGAGCTGAAGCTAAGGTTAAATGTCTTACTAGATGCATAATCCTGAATGTACTCCACTCTGGGTTCATTTTCTTTCTTTTCTAAAGCTACAGGTGGATTAAGTGTGCTCATGGCTCCTGTAATAGTCTGTAATTGGAAAAACGTTTTGGTTAGCAATGATGAATCTAAAGGGAACAATAGGTATATGCTCACCAAGATAGCGTCTCGAATATTCTTTTTAATATCATCAATTTTCTGTTTCTTTTCTGTTTCAGAAAATCCGTCGACATGCAATATTCGCATTTGTTTGACTATAGTTGATTTGCCGGACTCGCCCGCCCCCAGGAGGAGCAGCCTGTGTGTGGCCCTGTAGAGCTGTTTGTCCTTCTGCAACTGTCTAGATATTGCATCGCTCCGGCGCTTCTGGCTCTTCGAGTCCTCCGAGTTCACATCCGACTGCTTCGAGGTGGGGGACCCAAAGCAACCCATCGCGGCCCACGGGGTCCACCAACACGTCGCTCGGTTTTCCTGGTTCGCGTCGGGTGACTCGGCACCCCTTGTGCTTTCTCCGTTCTGCTCCAGTATAGCTGAGTTCCTCGGATCCACACACAATGTCCCCTATGTACACTTCAGGTCTCCGATCTCCGACCGTTGGCTCAGCGATTCAGTAGATCTCCGTAGCAAGCTGGATTGGCAAAGTAAAGAAGTTAAGATTAATTTATGTAGGTTTATTTGAAAACATCTTGGATGAATAGCTCCATAAAATTGTCAACATTTCAAAAGGATCAACACTATATTTAATTATATGTTCCAAAGGTTTCTTAATTCCTTATTTTAAAGCAATATTCACACACATTGCAGGAATAAATTTAGAGTATTTTTTAAAAAAGGATTATCTATTTTTATTTATGTCAGATTTTAAGAAACTTTTAGATCACCAGAGGAGTGGTCACATTTACAATGCCTTCATGAACTTTATATTATACGGTTATTAATAACATAGTATTTTCTAAAAGTTCCCTAATTAAAAGTAAATTCTTTAAGATCCTATATCCCATAGCACTTTTAACAAATCGACACCTTTTGTTTACATATAATCGTAAATATCAACGGCAGGTGGCAGGTGTGTATTCCAAGGGATTTATGAACCTACATCAGTGCCCCTATATCAACTATATCGCCAATATCGCCCATAATAGGCGCCTGAGCCAAGGCGACATTTCTGACATTGCCGCCCACGACAGCCACAATGAGTCACTTATATTTTGAGTCCGAAAATAATGCTGGCTTTATTATCGAGTGCAATCCAAATCCAAATCATAATCAAAATAAAAATCAAAAATTACTTCACGCAAACGCCCGTACATTCTCGTCGAACGATTGAAATTCATCATCATAATGATAATCATCATCATCATCACATTCATATTCACATCCACATTGGCGTAGTGTAACAGGTGAAGAAGAGGGCGGGTGGAATTTTCGCGCATACTAAGGTGCAGGTACGCATGTATATAGAGATACCAACATAATTCCATCTGCAGTTAAAACTCAGATGGCTGTGTGTACCCGTACCCGCCAGTACACAGTTTGCGAAAATTTACATATATTGGGCGAGAATTTGATTAAACTTTTGCTCAAATATGAATTTATTATATGCACACAAAAAACGTATTTAATCTATTAATTATTGCCCACGGACGGACGGACGGACGGGCGACCGACCACCCGACCGACCGACGAAAGTCGAAGGAAGATATGTATGTATATACATATCTAACGGACATATAGCCGTAGATATGCAGATTTTAATGTAAATATATGTACATAAATTCATCGGGATCTAAGCGGGCACGGGCACAGGCACAGGCACATATATATCTCACAGATATGTGTACACACCGTTGTGTATCTACTCGTATATACGTACGTATGTATTTAGATATATACACAAGTTCTCGGTTCGCATGTGTGAATGGATGTACATAAATAAATGTATGTACATATATCAATACGTATGTGCTCCGTGCCTCCGAATATTTGCCATTTCTTTGACACTTTGGGAAACTATATTATATGGTATAACCATCGTGAATCGAATCGGATAGGATAGTATTTTGAATATTCATGCGCGAACGATTTTTCACTGATTTCAGGTTTAAGGACGCAGGACGTAGGACGTCAGGAAGTCGGACTCGAATGAAAATGAATTCGAATCGAATCGAAACGAAACGAAACGGATCGAATAGATATAAGTCCGCGAATCACATCTTTGCGCGAATCTAATTACGTACATGTACGCGACTTATTTCCCTATGTTTGACAATGGTTATTGTTTACCGTGAAATTACCGAACATTTTTATTCATGGGAGCAACTTCGGGCTAAAACTGTAGGTGCACGATTCTGTTGGGGAGCGACTTTCGGGTGCTGAAAAAGGCTTATTCTATCGCACTTGACGCTTCAGCCACTGTTTTCCAGTCGCCCAATATTCTTTATCTGTGCGTGGTCGCAAATACATCAATTTGTTACTTAAAAATTACTTTTAATATCAGTACTAACTCACTTTTTATATATTTTTTATTTTATGTATCAACCTAGGGATGCAACAAAGTAGATACTTTTATCGATACTTTGCCTGACTATCGGATAGTGAGGGCGCAATGTAGAGATACTTTTACAGATATTATTAAACGTAAGCGGAGTATAGAACTACAATTTGTATCTTTTTGAGAAAATTGTATTTTTTTCCATAATTTAGTCCTAATTTGTATAGAATTATCTATAAATTAAAAAAACGCCACCGATATTTTACATGTTGTCTTTTTCTTTACAGCTTCTCACATATATTTTTACATACGTGTGTAACAAACCTTTCAGACCGCTTAGAAAATACAAACTGATAAGGGCCAAAATACATTTATCTGAAATTATTATCGTACAGATATGATAACAATTTCAAAGAAAGCTTACAATTTTTTAATTATAATTTTTATTAAAGTACAAAATCATTTATTTTTAAACAATTGTGGCTTCATCCTCCACCTGTGAGCGGAACCGACGTCTACTTAAGATAGGTCTTAATCAAATTCTCCAGCTTAACAGTATCAACGGCAAACTTCCTAATGCCCTCGGAGAGTTTGTCGGTGGCCATGGCGTCCTCGTTGAGCAGCCAGCGGAACTTGCTCTCGTCCACGGTGATCTTCTCGATGTCCTGCAGCTTGGCATTGTCGACTGACAAGTAGGTGGTCACCGACTCGGTCTCGTTCTCCAGCTCCTTGAGCAGCGAGGGACTGATGGTGAGCAGATCGCAGCCTGCCAGGGCCTTGATCTCGCCCACATTCCGGAAGGAGGCGCCCATTACCAGGGTCTTGTAGCCGAACTTCTTGTAGTAGTTGTAGATGTTCGTCACAGAGATCACACCCGGGTCCTTGAGGGCCTCGAACTTCTTTGTCTCCGTGTTGGCAACATACCAGTCCAGGATCCTGCCCACGAACGGCGAGATCAGGGTCACTCCGGCCTCCGCGCAAGCCACGGCCTGGGCGAACGAGAAGAGGAGCGTCAGGTTGCAGTGCACGCCGTGCTCGTTCTCCAGGATCTCGGCCGCCTTGATGCCCTCCCAGGTGGAGGCCAGCTTGATCAGGATGCGCTCCTTACCAATGCCCAGCGATTTGTACAGGTCAATCAGCTTCAGGGCCTTCGCCACACTCCTCTTGGTGTCGAACGAGAGACGGGCATCGATTTCGGTGGAAACCCGGCCAGGGACGACCTTCAAGATTTCCGTTCCGAACAGCACACAAAGGTAATCCATGGCCTCGGCCACTTGTTCACTTACGGAGCTGGAAATACGTATATTAAAGTAATATTTTTTTGGAAATCTTACTAGACTTCTTACCCCTTCTTGCCCTTGGCGTAGTCCACCGCCTTTTGCACCAGGGGCTGGTACCGCTCCATGGAGGAGGCGGACAAAATGAGAGAGGGATTGGTCGTGGCATCTGTGGGCTTGTAGATGTTAATAGCTGAAAGTAAAAACAAAGTTAAGTTCTCTGGGACTTTGCATAAATACGGGGCCAAACACCCAAGTTACAAATTCTATAAAGCCCGAAAAACCTGTTGAACGACTTTCATTTTTCAATCGGCCGTCCGAAAATATCTTTGGACTTTTTTGAGCAGGTTTCGCATTCAAACGAAACCTTATCACCGTGACATACTATAGCGGTCACATTTCCAGCACACGTAAGCACCTAAGGTCAAACTAAAGTCAGCTCGGTTTTACTTTTCACTTTTATTTGATCTTCACTGCAACAGATAAGACAAACTGCCATCGAGATGGCTCTGGTGTCTTATGTTTATCTTTTGGTTCATCCTATGTTTACAAACTATGTAATTGCTTAAACCTGAACTGTGTCTGTATGTAAGTAAATCGAATGTTCTTGAGCCCGGGTCCACAGACATATGTATATGTACAACCATGCGTTTGTATTTCAAGATACATTTCCAGCTTGGGGAGCGTAGAATTGTATGCCGGTGTAGATATGTATCTACAAGTCCAAATGGAGTGTATATTTACCTTCAAAGTCGCCGGTGTCTGCGACAATGGTGGTAATTTTCTTTAATTCCTGTAAGACCGACATCTTTTGCTTTTTCAACGTGCGATCACTTCCCATGTCCCAACTTCAACTGCAATAAGGTCGCTAATGGAGCGCCATTTTATACCGTTCGGCTTTAAAAAAAATACTAACTACCTAACTTCGGTTTAACAGGGCATATTAGGGGGACTCATTTTGGCGCAGCTTGGGCAGTAAAGCTGTATATGCGAAGTTTAAATCCGAAAAGAAAGTTCAACAATAATAGTAAATGCCAAAACAAGTTTTTAGACAATTTAAACGTTCAATTTATTTGTTCATATTCTTAACGTTTAATTCAAATAATTATTTACAATTGTTTTTTTTTATAGACTATAATACGAACGAAAACAAATATCTTTTGGCTTAAAAAAGCTACATCAGGTATATACAACTTAAATTTAAAATATTAAAATACACATTAGAGGGGTTCCACAAACTAATTTTGAGTGTATTTGGTCAAAGCTTATCAAATATTCTCAGTGTGAGAACTAAAATTGATTTATTCAATATTATAATTTCAAAAGCACCGTTATTTCTATGTCTTATGTTTGAATTACCTTTTCGCTGGGAATTGTTGCCACTTCACCACATGCCATCACTAAAAACTATCGATATTTCATAAAGAATTCCTCAATCAAAACATATGTTTGTTTGTATTTTTGCCACACGTGTGTTTAAAAGTCGCTCCGGAGCAAACAAATTAAAATGAAACAAAAACATTCTAAAAACAGGGCTAAACCCTATAAAAAAACAACGCCCGCCCGTCGAAATGAAAGGTTTTCGAAAAACTATAGTTATATTCAGAGGAGCAAGCAAATGGAGGAGTCGCATCGCAGAGAAAGGATGCCCACAGTCCCGAAACAGGAATTTGAGCCCGTGGCCGAACTCCTGCCGGAGATTCCGGACGATGTGGATGAGGCAGGATTCTATGAACAGCTAGTGACTGGATACAATCACATTCCTACAAGTACTTTTATAATTTATAATTATATTGAAAACAGAAAGAATTCTTAAACAGCAAAACATTTTTTCAGGTCAGATTCTTAACTCTACCACGGAGGACCCAATTGTGCCGGTGCCCAAAAAGATAAAACCCAAAAAGGAAAAGCGCTCTGAGAAGATAAATGCGGACTTGGAAATATACAATTCGTTTACAAAACGCTTCGATTTTGAGCTGTCCACAGACAATATCAACGATTTGATTGCGGGAAAAGATGTGACGAGCATCAAGGATAATTGGTCTGCCTTGGGAAATGTCAAGTTTGAGATTCCACGACTGTCTGAGGACTTCAAGGAGCCCGATTGCAGTGAACCCAAAGACATTGCCAGTTCCTCAGATCTTCAAAAGTTGGAGGTTAAGCTGTCTATCTGTGGAAACGCCAAGCTTCCACTCACGGCCCTGCAATCCCAACTATTCTACGTTGCCAATAACTATCAGGATATTTATTACCCCCACCGAAGTCATGCCAATGCCGAGGATATTCGATATGTATACTGCCTGCACGCCCTTAACCACATGCTTAAAGTCAGGTCCCTGATATTGCGTAACAATGAAAAGGTTTCGGCACTGGCCAAAACCCAGAAATTATCACCTAACGAAATCTCCATACCAGAAAGCTTCAGAGACCAAGGACTAAAGCGTATGAAGGTTGTTTTCATAGTGCCTTTCAGAGAATCGGCACTAAAGATTGTAAATATTATTGGAGACCTAATGTTTGGCAGCCAAGATGGTAGGTTACCCATTAACAACAGAAGAATAATCAAACTAATCTATTATGCTTTACAGAAAATGCTAGAAAGACCTCAATTGCCAACTATGAACGCTTTCTGGGAGATTACTCTGGCAACACGATATACTTCCCAAAAACCAACCCCAAGCCAGTGGACTATGAGCAAACCTTCAGTGGCAACACGGATGACAACTTTAAACTGGGAATTCGCTTCACCAAGAAGACCATGGCTCTTTTCTCCGACATGAACGCATCGGACATGTTGATCGCATCTCCTTTGGGTCTAAGAATGCTCGTCACCGACAAGGATGATGACTTTGACTTTTTAAACTCGATTGAACTGCTTGTTGTTGACCAAGCCGAACTCTTTCTGGCGCAAAACTGGGAGAATCTTCTGCACTCCCTGGACCATCTACACTTGCAGCCGCAGAAGTTGCCGGACACGAATTGCCAGCGGGTTCGAACTTGGTGCCTCAGTGGCGCATCGAGTTTCTACCGCCAAACCCTGTTTTTCTCATCCCACGAGCTCCCAGAATTCCGAGCAGTGCTCAACAGTAAATGCAACAATTACCAGGGAAAGGCACGGATCTCGAATCTGATCGAGCACGGCGACATTCGCAATGTGCTGACACCAATTCAGCAGGTTTTCCGCCGCATCAGTTGCTCCAACGTGGAGTCGACCTTCGACGATCGCTTTCAGTACTTCGTCAAGCATATTATGCCCCAATTCAGCAAGCCCGGGTTCTCCCATTGCATGCTGTACGTGCCCAGCTATTTTGACTACGTACGGATACGAAATCATTTCAAAACCGAAATGGTCAGTTTTGTGCAGATAAATGAGTATACAAAGAAAGAAAAGATTTCCCGGGCGAGAGATATATTCTTCCACAGCGGAGCATCTGTTCTACTCTACTCGGAAAGAGCACACTTCTTCCGGCGCACCCGAATTAAGGGCATCCGGAATTTGATTATGTACCAACCGCCCAATTTTCCGCATTTTTATTCCGAAATGATCAATTTGATGCTCGAGTCCAATCAAAACCCGCGGGATGGTTTCGGGGAAGAAATGTCCGTCAATATTTTGTACACAAAATACGATCTGCTGAGTTTAAGTAACATTGTTGGAAGCGAAAACGCTGTGAAATTGACTTCTGGGAAGAAAGATTCTTACTTATTTTCCACCAAAACATAAATGTCATTAAGAGCAGACTAACAAATGTGTATATATTTAATTTTGAATTAAAATATTTTCTTATTTTTAACAAGGAGATTTCTGTTTCTTTTTTTTTTTGTAATGTTTTGTGACGTAAATATTTGAAGAGGAACTGGTTAGGTGATTGATCTGATGTTAAGGGTGGCAAACTGCTTATATCTAGTTTATCTCTTCTCTTTGTTATTACGCAATACGGAATTATGAAAAAATAAATAATTAGCAAATAGTTGTGTAACAAAGTGTGCCAATTACAGGAGAATACAGTTGCATAAACTATGTTATGAACTTGAATAATATAAATTTAATTGTTTGCTTATTCAAAAGGCCTCTATTTCGTTGCTTTTTAATAACAATAATTTTTGATGAAGAAAGAGAAGCAAGAACGCTGTGAATAATTGCATTACACAGAACGTCACTGTCAATTTTATAAGTTTAAATAGCCAAAAATGATAAAACATTTAAAAAGGTTTTAGTGCCTTTATCCAGCGGTTGACAACAGCATTAAACCCAGATTTACCAGTCCCAAAATAAAGCAAAATTCTTTGCTGTATTGTCATTTATAAATATTTTTAAACATATATGTAGGTAGCTTATAAAAGTTCTGGCCTAGACATATGGAGGTAAAATAGTAGCCAAATGCATATTTATGGGGGTCTCTATGAAAAGTCGTAATAGTTGCTGCACAAGGCGGATATCATACGGGAAAAACGTGTGCGGAGAGAGCTCTTGCCAAATTTTGAGAGACATTACAAGACTATTTTTATGCGGCTAAACGACGGCTGCCAGTCTCTGCTGAAATTGGGGAAAAAGCAGAAAAGCCATAGGAATAATCTTCAAATCAGAAGCCCACTGCTGCATACACTTTCCAACAAATTTAGTTTATTTCGGAAGAAGAAATAAGTAAGTAATAAATTACACACTAAAATTTTCTAAAAGATTATAGGAGTTTATTGGGAACTTTCAAATTTGTAAAACTTATATTTTACTTAAGTCAATTTAATATTTTCCAATAGGTTTCTAAAAGCTTGAAATAGTTTTATTTTTAAGGCATAAACACCTTTAAGTGACAAACCCTTCTATGCAATCTACCATAATTTCCCCAGATTGGTTTAAAAATAACGATTTCTAAATATTAGACAAACACACGTGCATTTTTCGAAATCAGTCTACACTCACAGGCACAAGTGATCTCCCCACATTGCTCTAGACTCTACACTTTCACGTATCTGTGCTCCCGCCGATCCTAAATAAATATATATATATATACGTATATCCGTGTGCTAGTGCCTGTGCTTGCGGTGGTATTCCCACCTATGTGGATATATATATATATATATATATGTATTTTTGAGGCTGGGGACCGCGCAGTATATTTCGCTTCGGCGAGATTTGAAAAACACGAGCAGAACAGCAGAACAGAACCGCCAACAATTCGGATCGCATAGGAGGATAGGTGGTAAGTGCTCAAAAGTTTGTGCGTGCTAAAAGTATTTTCCCGGGCCAAAATAGAGAGTGTATGTAGTTTTGGGAATTTTGCCAAAATATATGAATTTTGTAATTCAAATAGACACTCTCATCGAGCAGCGTTCTCCTTGCGTTCAGTTGCCGTTGATCGTTATAATAGCGCGATCTTTGTGTTAGCTCTTGGTCTTCCGACTTAAATAAATTTATTATATAATAACGGAATTTTTACTAGGAATAATAATTGTAAGTTTTGTTGATTTTTTGCAACAATTCCAAAGCGAATACGCCAGTGATTTACTCCAAAATTCCATTGAGCACAAGCAAATCTATCCCAAAATGTACAAAATATTCAAACGCGCGCCTTCAAAGTTAAACCTGGAATATCAAAAAAGTTATCCGAAGTACCTACTACATCTACATACGAACATGCTTACACTCGAAAAACCGTGTTCCAAAGTGTCTTCCCAGTTTAGTTATCCACCCTCCTCCCAGAGTCCAAAGCTCGTACACCTCGTACGGTTCGAAATATCCGTAAGGGGGACCAAACAGTGAGCGACCTCGACCTCCGAAGTCGAATTGAAAATTTTGAATGTCACCAATACGAGAGCACACCACAAATAGATCCGACACAGATGTAAAGTTTTCCCCCAGTGCCCGAGGTCTATGTATTTGTGATTGAAAATCTGATTATGCAACCGGTGGGAAATATCCGTATCCGAATCGAATGCATGTCTTTTTCCCAATGTTATCACCACACACGTTCATTGCTAGTCCTTACCTATAATTTTTGATTTGGTGTTATGTCAGCAAGTGCTTGTAACTGACTTTCCTTCGAGAAAAAAAAGTACCCTGAAAAGCAAGTTGTGGAGCAGCGAAAAAATTATAAATACATTGATCCCAGGATCTGGGCCGAAACGTGCCCTAGACACATTTTTACTCTAGAGTCTATACCCATTACCCCCCTCCAACTCACTCAATAATTACACAACCCATCAGTGGACTTTGTCAATCGGAATTATTGAAAACGTAGAGCACAAATGTCGACATCCATTAGAATGCTCGAAATATCATAAGCCGTTAAATCATACATATAACCCAATAAATATTTCTCCCTACGATCGTCTCTCTGTATATGTACATTCATACTTATTTACGTGTTCCTAGTACATATCTCTTTATATGTACGAATGTTCAAAATTGAGCTTGTATTTTTCGGGTGCTAGGACTCTATTTTTAGCCCATCTCGGACAGAGGCGATTTTTTTGCTCCATAATGCACACGTATAGACCTATACATGAGTATATTAGAAACATATAGACTAAATGGCATATAGGTGTTTTCGAAAGACGTCTGTGTGTTCAAATATAAGTCGTTATCGAGCACATTTCTTGACAATCTTTCGAAAAATAACGTCTTTTTAGAGGCGGGAAACTCTTGAAATGAGTTACGTATGTAATTGTGCTTCCCCCAGCGTAATATTCATGTATTATGCGAGTTGGCTGCCATTCAAAATTCCCCGTATGGCCTGATTTTAGTGTCTGGTCGCGAAAAAGATTAAAATTAAAATTTAAAAATGTCGCTGCTGGCGAATACCTGGCACCCAGATCTATTTTTTGCGGGCTCTTGATCTCATTAATTTGAGCACAAAATGCGCGAAGAATAGTGTTGCTTGTTATGCGGTTGACAGTACGGTTGTCTCACTTGCTCGCTGGATGGAAAATGAAAATATATAAATAAGTTTCTAATAATTGTGATAAGAGTTTTGAATTCATTATACACCAGAGGTAGAAACCGTTTTTCATTGAATTTTTAGTGCTTAAAAATCGTTTTTCACAGCGAATTGAATAACAAAAAATTGTTTTGATAACGATTTGAATTCGTGTTTCACCACAGTAATCCGTGCTTTTGAAAATATATAGATAAGAAAAGAGTTTTGAAGTTAGATATAACTCTATTGTATATTTTATGTTAATATCCTTCCTCATAACAATTTAACATACAAAAACGTGATTTCGAGTTGAATTTGTTTTCCACCTCAGTATTATGAATTAACACAAATAAGTTTCTTATATTTGTTATAACAGTTTTTAATTCTTTTTACACCACAGACGTACCTATGAAATCAAAAATTACTAAAAAATCTTCCTTCCTCTTTATTGTATATTACAACAACATAAAATATAACAATCGTGACAACGTTTTGAATTCGCTGTTCACCACAACAATTAGTGCCTACGAATCAGGAAACTCACCAGTTAACTATCGAACTTGCATGCTGAGTAATCGATAACACCGGCAATTAGATTTCAGTAGCAGAAATTCAACGCTCGAATAGGGGCTACTTCGAAAGGTGAAATAAATTGAGTTTTTCAAGCCACGTAATTATAACTATTTGGATGAACAAATAGGTAGGAGTCGTACGATAAGCGATACACGTTTTCACTCAGCCCTGCTCCGAATAATGTCGTGTCATAGTCAAAGTGAGAAACGCCGATAGGCAGTAATGCGCGGCCCGAGACTTAGTGCAATAGTTATCAGCACACATATTTAGAAAAAAGCGCCATGGGTTATAATGTATAGAGAATCAGTGGAAAAAAGTACTTAACACACGCAGTGCGTTGTTTTCCGAGGCTAACGTAGGATTACCCGACATTTCGGGCTAAGGTTCCCCAGCAATAAATACGCAAAAACTGAAACTGCGTCTGTTGTGCGAAGTGACACGTGTGTGAATCTCATAAGCGGAGAGCGATTTGGCCAGGGTAATGCTAATGCAATTATTCCAGCATATTCTCTAATCCGCACCGATCCGATCCAATCGAATCCAAAGTTGGCGCGATAACTGCGCGATTTAATAGTGGCCCGAAGTATCTGAAAATTAGCATGTAGCACCTGTGTATGTGCACCTCTATTTCTATTTCTATTACTATTTCCAATTCCCCTGTGCACATGCACATGTACGAGCGAACAAACACTTATTCAGAACCTAATGAGGTAGTTTTAACTGCAAACGGCCATGCCAAGTACATATATATACGTGCATACACATTTGCCATTGCTATTCCAGTCAGAATCAATCGTAGAATTAAGAAAATAGCCCATCAAAAAGCTAAAATGCGTGTCTACTTTCCAAATTCAAACGCAGGCTACTGAACGACGAGGATAACGAATCAAGATGGAAGACGGTCACTCGAAAACCGTCGAACAGTCCCTCAACTTCTTCGGAACGGACGCAGAGCGCGGCTTAACCCTCGACCAGATCAAGACGAACCAGAAGAAATATGGACCCAACGGTTGGTACTAGTAGTAGTAGTAGTAATCCCCTTTCCCATTGCCATTCCCACCATTACCCCTTTCAAATCGAATCGACTGACGTGTTTGTTTTCTTATCGTTACAGAGTTGCCGACCGAGGAAGGTGCGAAGTCAACCCGATCCGAACAGATCTCCCCATACACTCAATTGTTTACCCATCATACTAACCATTGTATTCCACAGGAAAGAGCATCTGGCAGCTGGTCTTGGAGCAGTTCGACGATCTGCTGGTGAAGATTCTGCTGTTGGCAGCCATCATCTCATTTGTAAGTGACGTTCTTGAGCCAACAAGAAAAACACCCCTGGATTGTATGACGCTCATTTAAACACACCTACCTTCTCCCTGTGTGTATTCCAACCCTCTAGGTTCTCGCCCTGTTTGAGGAACACGAGGAAACGTTCACTGCATTTGTAGAGCCCCTAGTTATTTTACTTATCCTGATAGCCAACGCCGTGGTGGGAGTATGGCAGGAGCGCAACGCCGAGTCGGCCATCGAGGCACTCAAGGAGTACGAGCCCGAGATGGGCAAGGTGGTGCGCCAGGACAAGTCCGGCATCCAGAAGGTGCGCGCGAAAGAGATCGTGCCCGGTGATCTGGTGGAGGTGTCCGTCGGCGACAAGATCCCCGCCGATATCCGCATCACCCACATCTACTCGACCACGCTCAGGATCGATCAGTCCATCCTCACCGGCGAGTCGGTGTCCGTGATCAAGCACACCGACGCCATCCCCGATCCCCGTGCCGTCAACCAGGACAAGAAGAACATCCTCTTCTCCGGCACCAATGTGGCCGCCGGCAAGGCCCGCGGCGTCGTCATCGGCACCGGCCTGAGCACCGCCATTGGCAAGATCCGTACCGAGATGTCCGAGACGGAGGAGATCAAGACGCCGCTGCAGCAGAAGCTGGACGAGTTCGGCGAGCAGCTGTCCAAGGTGATCTCCGTCATTTGCGTGGCCGTGTGGGCCATCAACATCGGCCACTTCAACGACCCCGCCCACGGTGGCTCCTGGATCAAGGGCGCCATCTACTACTTCAAGATCGCCGTCGCTCTGGCCGTGGCCGCCATCCCTGAGGGTCTGCCCGCCGTCATCACCACCTGTTTGGCCCTGGGCACCCGCCGCATGGCCAAGAAGAACGCCATCGTCCGCTCCCTGCCCTCCGTGGAGACCCTGGGCTGCACCTCCGTCATCTGCTCCGACAAGACCGGCACACTCACCACCAACCAGATGTCCGTCTCGCGCATGTTCATCTTCGACAAGGTCGAGGGCAACGACAGCAGCTTCCTGGAGTTCGAGATGACCGGCTCCACCTACGAGCCCATCGGCGAGGTGTTCCTGGGCGGCCAGCGCGTCAAGGCGGCCGACTACGATGCCCTGCAGGAGCTGTCCACCATCTGCATCATGTGCAACGACTCGGCCATCGATTACAATGAGTTCAAGCAGGCCTTCGAGAAGGTCGGCGAGGCCACCGAGACCGCCCTGATTGTGCTGGCCGAGAAGCTGAACAGCTTCAGCGTGAACAAGTCCGGCCTGGACCGCCGCTCCGCCGCCATCGCCTGCCGCGGCGAGATCGAGACCAAGTGGAAGAAGGAGTTCACCCTGGAATTCTCGCGCGATCGCAAGTCCATGTCCTCGTACTGCACCCCCCTGAAGGCCTCCCGCCTGGGCACCGGCCCCAAGCTGTTCGTCAAGGGCGCCCCAGAGGGTGTCCTGGAGCGCTGCACACACGCCCGCGTCGGCACCAGCAAGGTGCCTCTGACCTCGGCCCTGAAGGCCAAGATCCTGACCCTGACCGGCCAGTACGGCACTGGACGCGACACTCTGCGCTGCCTGGCTTTGGCCGTGGCCGACAGCCCCATGAAGCCCGACGAGATGGATCTGGGCGATTCCTCGAAGTTCTACCAGTACGAGGTCAACCTGACCTTCGTCGGCGTCGTCGGCATGCTGGATCCCCCCCGCAAGGAGGTCTTCGATTCCATTGTACGTTGCCGTGCCGCCGGCATTCGCGTTATTGTGATCACCGGCGACAACAAGGCCACTGCCGAGGCTATCTGCCGCAGGATCGGTGTGTTCTCCGAGGACGAGGACACCACTGGCAAGTCCTACTCCGGTCGCGAGTTCGACGACCTCTCCCCCACCGAACAGAAGGCTGCCGTCGCCCGTTCCCGCCTCTTCTCCCGCGTGGAGCCCCAGCACAAGTCAAAGATCGTTGAGTTCCTGCAGAGCATGAACGAAATCTCCGCCATGACCGGTGATGGTGTCAACGACGCCCCCGCCCTGAAGAAGGCCGAGATCGGCATTGCCATGGGCTCTGGTACCGCTGTCGCCAAGTCCGCCGCCGAAATGGTGCTGGCCGACGACAACTTCTCCTCCATCGTGTCCGCCGTTGAAGAAGGTCGCGCTATTTACAACAACATGAAGCAGTTCATTCGCTACCTCATCTCCTCGAACATCGGTGAGGTCGTCTCCATCTTCCTTACTGCTGCCCTTGGCCTGCCCGAGGCTCTGATTCCCGTCCAGCTGCTCTGGGTTAACTTGGTAAGCTCTTATGATGATTTAGCTATTGTAAGTGCTTACTAATTGCCCTTTCTGCACAGGTTACTGATGGTCTCCCAGCCACAGCTCTTGGCTTCAATCCCCCCGATCTGGACATCATGGAGAAGCCCCCCAGGAAGGCCGATGAGGGTCTCATTTCCGGCTGGTTGTTCTTCCGGTAAGCACAACCTAGCTTAAGCTCTTTAACATAAACATGGAAGTAAGAACGATTTGTCTTACTCTAATTTAGTTACATGGCTATTGGCTTCTATGTCGGCGCTGCCACCGTCGGTGCCGCCGCCTGGTGGTTCGTGTTCTCCGACGAGGGACCCAAACTGACCTACTGGCAGCTGACCCACCATCTGTCCTGCCTGGGCGGTGGCGACGAGTTCAAGGGCGTCGACTGCAAGATCTTCAGCGACCCCCATGCCATGACCATGGCCTTGTCCGTGCTGGTGACAATCGAAATGTTGAACGCAATGAACAGGTAAGTCACATGATAAGACGCAGTGATAGACAACAAAAACCCCTTTGTTTCTATTTGATTAGCTTGTCTGAGAATCAGTCGCTGATTACCATGCCCCCATGGTGCAACCTGTGGCTGATTGGATCAATGGCACTATCCTTCACTCTTCACTTTGTTATTCTTTACGTCGATGTCCTCTCCGTAAGTATCAGTTGTATAAATATATATATATATATAGATATATTAATGTATATTATGCTTACCTTGTTATATTTTATAGACCGTCTTCCAAGTGACACCGTTGTCTGCTGAGGAATGGATAACTGTGATGAAATTCTCAATTCCTGTAGTTTTATTAGATGAGACATTGAAGTTTGTTGCTAGAAAAATCGCAGATGGTGAGAGTCCTATATATAAGATGCATGGGATTGTGTTAATGTGGGCTGTCTTCTTTGGCCTGCTGTACGCTATGATGCTTTAAGAATATAATTATAATCCATAAGCCCAACTTCATTATTCTAATTTCTAGTATAAAATGTTACTAAATATAAACAGAAACAAAAACAAAACCAGAAACCGAAACCGAAACAGAATCCGAAACATGAAACATGAAACCCACAATTATATACATCTAAATCTAACGTAACGACTTTAACCCACATGAAGTTTGTTCCCAAATACTACTGATTTCCACACCGGTGTCACAGAATTGACTGGTGGCACCACAAGATGGGCCGACTGACTCACTCCCTGGCTTTTGGCTTTGAACAAACAAACAGCGTTAAATGATCAATATTTTCTATGAGCTAACGATTTATCTAACACGCGTATACCCTACATATATATATATATATTTGTGTTTGTATATTATTAAATTTAGCAGGATTGCTTTTTGTACATACAATGCTATATATACATAAGAGAGTTCCACACCGACCGGTATATTCAATTACTTTAGTTAGTTTTCGTCCCATAATTTTCACTGGGCTACCAAAAACGAAAATTGTAGGAAAAATCAAATCTCTGGAAATGAGACACCAAACTTATTTATCTTCACACTTTCGTCTCTGTGTTTAGTAACTGAAATACTAAAGTGTAGGCTAAATCATGCAAAAGAACAAAACATTGTAAGCGATGGAACGTTCATGAACAATTTTTGTTTAATCTGTTTAAGTAGAACCAAAAACCTCTCCTAATCGAATCTGATTGTACGTTGATGTTCTAAAAGATTCCAACCAAGCGTCCTAATGTGTTCTAGAGGAGTATTTTCAACTTGGTTTGCTTAACGTAATTGAATTCAATTCCCCCTTATTTATATACCCGTGAAATGCAAATATTGGTTCATTCATTCCATAATTGTAAGAATTATTTTGAGCACAAGATATTAAGTAGATACGACTCGACGCGGTACACATTACACATTAACTCCCACACAATCAACGTTATCGTTTCCATTTGTATTGTATTGTATGTACATATATGAGCAAATGATTAGGATCAGGGTCTCTGGCGATCGTTTATAATGCTATAATGGCATATCTAAACCAATGGCATCCGAAACCGAAAACAGTTTGCGCGGTGCAGCAATCGTATTGAAAATGTTTGAGGGATTTATTGAAAGCAAATTGTGTAATTTATGTCAGCCTCAGTTGTAAGGAATTAAGTAATCCTTCTAGCATTTCTAGAGAATACCTTATTAAATTAACATTATACATAATTTACTCTGTTATACAATTAGAGACGCTGTGAATTGATTAAACAAAAATTACCTACACCTAACATTAAAGAAATAAATTATGCAGAACTAAAACGTGCGCTGGCTCTACGAACCCCTGAAGAAAATGGGACCCAGAAAAAGCTTATGCTCGCTGCTGCAAGTTAATTCCCTTTTTTTTTGATTCCGTTTGCTTGCACGTGCACGTGACTTGTCGGAGCAATAGGATCCATTGCCATCCGACGCCTTGATATGCCCACCTGTCTACCTATCTACCTACCTACCTACCACATCTCTCAATGAACTATTCGTTTTATTTTATACAGTCAATCCCAGATTTCATTAACTGGACCCCCGATTAGTTACCATAACACAAATTGAATCCATCCCTGCTTTAGAAAAGTACGTGCAGTTATTATATTATGTCCGAGTGCGCCCAATTTGATGTGAATGTAGAAAAGAACAATTGCTGTACATTATGGTCTATTACATTATCGCACTCGACGGCATAAACGAGAAATCACAGATTTGAAATTCAGCATGTAAGATATCTAAACGTAAAAACGAAATAATAAAACAAGAAATCCGAAACTGGCCTGTGTACTTTTCCCTGCCCTTTGACCTATGACCTATGACGTTTAACCTTTAGTAGAAAAAACATATACATTTCCCCCCTCTTGAAAATCCTTTTAGTATGTAGTAAGTATGAACCCACCGAAACTGCCAAATTCCAGAATTTCGGAAGCCGCAGATCGCTGAAACCAAACCGCTTAGCTGGTCCCAAGTTTTGGACCCAAGAAACCCAAACCCTGTCCCAATTTGGTTTGCTCTTGCGTTGGCTAATCCCCCCAAGAATCAAGAATACCTGGTAATAATCGCCACCGTTACATATAATATCTAGTTCCTGACGTCGTCGTCGACAGGATGTAAAGGTTTGGACCACCAGAACCGATACGAATGTGAAAGTGAAAGTGAATGTGAAGGAGGACAAATTTTTCTGCCTTTATCATTCGTGTATTAATCGCTAAGCCAGCCCTGTTACTTGCAACTGCAACATTAAATCCAACATAAATCAATTTATTTGCTTTAGAAAGTAAAACATTAATGGAACTGTGGGTTAGTAAGAACGGATTTAAATAAATATATACCAAATATATAAATTAGAATGATGTCTTTTCATTTGTTGGTGGAGGCCGCCTCTATCGAAAATTTAACGAAATATATACTTTTATGGAATGCGTTTTATTTAATAAATTAGATCAGTCTGAACTATTCTGCAGAAATACAATATTGACAACGAAATTAAAGCCGTTTTAAGAACAACAATTTAGGCCGTTACGAGGGCGGCAGTGCCCATAATGTGGCCGTCTTGTCCGCCGACGTGGAGATGAACGAGAACTCGGTCGGATGCCACCGGATGGTGATGGCCTTGTCCTTGTGCTCCGCCACCACCACGGAGGAGAGCTCGTGGGCCAGGTCTCCCTGCAGGTCTGTTAGCCGGATCGAGTTGTCGTAGCTGCAAGTCAGCATGTAGTAGGCGGATGGGGAAAAGCGGACGCACCTGGAAGGACATGGGTTACGACATGGTCAACGAGAAAGGAGGCTAGTTTATATGTCCTTAAGAATTCTATTAAACAATCTAAAACAATGAAGCTATGTTAATGTTTCCAATAATTCTTCAATGGTTCCTATGCCAACTATAATGATATCGCTGTCCGAATTTTATAAAATTTACAATGTATTTCTGAAATAGAAAACCATCTACATATCTCATTGTGTATTCAAATTTGTTAGAATATAAAGAAGACTTTTGGAAGAGTTTCATACAGATAGGTTTAAAACTTAGAGACAAGTTTGCTCAGAAACGGACAGACGGACAAGCTAACGGACATGAATAAACCCACTTTACAAGTTGTAAACTTAATACCCCCTTCATAGGTATAAAAATGGTTTGAACACTACCTTATTTCAGCGCTGTGGGGATAGAAACGCTGAATGGGTCGATTGCCACGGATGTCGTAGAGAACGCAAGAGCTGTCAGCATGTCCGGAAATTAGAAGTCTGCCCGTGGGATCCACACAAACGGCAGTGACCGCCGAGTTGTCCATGCCACCGTCCTTGCGCTCGCTGTCCAAGGTGTTGACCGAGACGTTCACCCGCAGATCCCAGAAACGTATCGTTTGATCCTGCATAAGATGGCCATCGAATTACACAACTTATGGGGCTTAATTGAGCAGACAAAGACGAAGACCCACCTGAGATCCGGACACAAACATCGCATTGTTCCAGCTGTAGAGCGAGAGAATGTGCCCCGTATGGCCACTGTAAGCCTGAAAGGGGGTCCCAGATCCGCAGTCTGTGATGTAGATCTTGCAGTCCCCCGCCCCGCCACTCGCCAGAAGTCTGGACTTGGTGGACGCGTCGTCCAGGAAGCACATGTCCCGGACCGTGCCGTCGTGCATGTTGAGCTCCATCTCGTGGCCGACCAACTGGTTGGTGTCGTTGTTGAACCTCATGTACTTGATGGTCTTGTCGTTCGACCCTGTGGCAATGAGTTCGCCATCCCGCGACCAGCAGGTGCAGTATATGGAGCCCCGGTGGTGTTTCGTTCGCTTGCAAAGCACCGATGGCGGATACACCGTCGTCTGCTGGCCATGTCTGCATGGGAATTAAGACTTAAGATGATTAACCATTTGAAATGGTAAACCCTAGACGGCAATTACCTTAGCTTGGACAGCTGGGGGTACTGGCAGATGCGAAAGGTCTTCGAGTTGGAGCCCACCGCGTACAACTTTCCATTCGGATGAAAGTCAACGCTCCGAATCGCCTGCGAGTCCGACAATGTGGTAACTGCCTCGAAGTGCGGTCTTTCTACATCGCCCTGTGGCAGAGAAAATGGTCAATAGATATGGTCGAAATTTAGATCAACCCAAATGCATATGTTTATTGGCTCTTTTGTTTGGCTTTTACCGCTGCATACCCCCAAAAAGTTGCTTGCGTGTTCAAAATAAACAGAGCAATCTTCAGCAAGACAACACCATACGAACCTTTCTTAAGTCCAGGTCTTTCGATTCCGAATTCATTAATGGAGTATTTAAGGAGTATCCTCAGAGTATTTGAAATGTATTTTGAGTATTTTCAGGAATTTCGAACGAGTCTATTTGGCCCAAGAAATTTCTCAGCCATCGAGGGTAATAAAACGTACAACTCGCTACGGTTGAAATAACAAAAGTTGGGAGAAACCACCGAATCGCAGTGTTGGGCAATCCACCAGATGCATTTGATTCTACAAACGTTGATTTTACCTCTGTAAAAAGTTACTGTTTACTTCGTTTCCAAGCGATGTTACCAAAGCAACTCAATCCGCCCAAATCAAAAATCCACTTGATTCTTATTGTTACAATTTTTTGATATTTTATTTACGTAAAAATAAAATATTTGGACATATGATTGAATATAACAAATTAATAACCTTTCTTTTAAAAATTTGATTGATTCTTAAACTTGTCTAGTGTTGCGAACTCTTATAAAACTGAGCGATTAATGCTCTTAAGAGTAAATTGTTATAACTTCTCGGCCTCCTCCACGAACCATTAACACTTTCTCGAGGCCCTCTGTTAATACCTCCAGAAATTCCATATCTAAAATAGTTAGGGTTCGAAAATAGTTAGGGTTAGTCAATGCTAAATAGTTTACATTTTCCTAGTCTTACAATTGCTTTCACGCTCCGCTCTCACTTCCCTAGGTGGTCCAGGTAAATTCATTATGACCAACTGGGCATCCTGTGACTTTTCTACAATAACTTCGTTTAGTTTTATTGCTGTGTGCATGCGACGAACATTGAACTCATCCCTGCGGAAATGGATGAATAGAGTTTTTAGTATGCCATAGAGTAGGTACAAAATGGGTCATTCTTACGGTTTCACACTGGACTTAAAGTCTCCGTCGGCTTTCTCTGTCGATTCATCCTTGCTAGAAGTCGTTTCGGGTGCGTCCGCGTTTTCGGGACCATCCAAATCAATTGAGTTACGTTTCTCGTCGTTCTGAGAATCCTACAGAATTTCGTTAAAAAATGTTATGTTATGTTATGTTATTCTAGACAATTATTATTATTGACTCCGAATGACAAGTGCCGTCGATTGAAACCAAAACTTAAAAGTTTATGTCAAATCAACAATGGTAAAAAGCCAAAATATCACTAAAATAAGAACTGAAGTTAACTTAAAAACGAATTTCATGGTCTACTATGGATTTTGTTTGTATGGGTTGGAAATCAAAAAATGTTTCAGGCTTACATTTGATGAGTTCGTCGATCTCACTTAACACTATATATTATACATGTTCTTGTGTGTATTATCGAGAGATTAGAGACAATGGTAAATAAAAATCTAAAAGCAGTACATACGTGATGCTGTATTTCTTCTATAGTTGGATCGGCGAAGCGAACTTTAGACGCCGTTTTGGTGGCGTCATAATGGTGGTCTACAATTGTTTGAACCTGAAAATGTTACCATGAGGAGTATGAGAAAATAGGTTGCAGAAGAGTAGAGAGGCCAATATCAGAGGGGGATTAACTATTTTCGGGATGCATTACCGCAAAGCAGGTTACTTTAATTTTAGACTCGATTTTTCCTTTAACTTAATATTCGGATGTATATTTATCTTAAAGCTAAGCTTCACTTTTCTCTAAGCAAGTGTCTCAACTATTTAAAAAGCTTTTTAAATGAATGAGTATCAAAGAGTTCCTCGGGGAACCGAAGTATTATAAAAAAAAGATATAAATAGCACGGATTAAAAAAAATATAAAAGTTACACATGTTTTCATAGTTTAAATAGAAAAGACATTATATTTCAAATAGATGGTTTTGGCTCTGCCAGTTTTGAAGATCCTGACACTCTGCTGATAACGGCTACTTATAAAGCAAGTTTAATAGTGGGTGCTGAGAGTAATTTACAATTCGATAGAGTTACAATAGATAGGAGGGGGTGAGCATTAGCAACATCACATTGACACAACAACACATAGATGTATGAAGGATGAAAGGAGCACAGGTGCTCCTGCCGAAAAATGCACTGATGAGTTACACACAATCAGGTTCTAATACATAGTTCGGGTAATGAATCGTTTGTATCTTGATATAGATGATCAATATAGTCATTCTGTTTATACTCTTTACCAAAGACAATTTATTATCACTGGGTGTTTCCTTAAAGTCCATTATAGTCTGAACCTTTTGATTTTTAAATATATAAAGTGTAAAATTTTAATTTGGATCTCAGATAGTTGCATGATATGGAAATTGGAAGTACATGAGAAACAAAGGCCAAAATGGTTTCCTCCCAACAAATACCCAAATCAAAATACGCAACCTTCAAAACGAACGAATATAAAAACTATGCTAATAAAGATTAAAGTAAACGAAAGACTAAATGTGCATCATGGCCGTATAAAGAAAACAGGAATGAGTTTGAACGTTTCGAATGAGCCACTTCACTTCGAAGGGGTACAGATGCAGAACAGATGTCGTGGATGATTGCCTGCTGCCCAAATGTTGACCACTTACCACTTTGGAGTTTTCTTTCTTATTTAAACCTAATGCTCTCAGCATCTGATTACGCTGTTCCATCATCAGGGTCCGCTCGTAGGTGTAAGCGGAGATATCGCTGTTGTTCTGTAGTTTACAATAGAAAGTTTTTAATAGTATTTCAATTTCTTTACCTAGACATAGCTTACCATCTCAACAACTTCGACATCGGCTTCGATACGGAGATGGTACAGGAATGTCTTTAGATCCTTCTTCATTTGAATCGAGTTGTCCTCGATTTGAGCAACCGTGAAGATCCGTAGCTTGCAATTGCGCCAGGTGCGGTGCTGCTTCAGCAGGAAGGGCAGCAACATGAGCAGACCACCGTCGTGGACAATCCACCAGATATCAATGTTGCCACCAATCTGAAATCGAGAGTGGGGGGGATGGTATACAACGAAGAGGACGATTGCGGTTAGGTAAATACTACTTTGTGGTTTGATTCTGGGTAGAAGTTGATGCCCTTGGGCACCATGAGCGCCATGTGGCAGGCGGACACAGTGCGGACCGTCTGGATGAAGGTCTTCCAGCTGTTCCTGCCCTCCTGCCGCCAGCTGTATGGCCATCCGATGATGACAGTGTTGGGCTTCATGCCGCCCAGTCCAATTGTTTGAATGCTGTTTTTGCGAATACATCAAATTCAATTAAAAGTCTGCTCAGTTATCAGCAACTTGCAAAGAAAACCTACACTGAACTGAGACCCTCGCCGATCTGTTGGGATACCAGGACATCGCAGAATCCCTTCACCTTCTCGTCGGTCATGTACTTGCGCAGCGTGGACTTCGCATCCACGGCCTTGTTGGTTATCTTGGTGTGGTCGCCCTTTATCACAGACACACAAATCGTCAGCCCCTTGCCAGCTTTCAGCTGGGTGGCAAAGGAGAATATCTTCCTATACTTTGGCAAGAGGTTATCGTTGAGCTTCGAAAGCACCAAAATTTGGGGACGCCAATTTTTCGTATGCGGTGGGCCTTCCTCCAAACGGAGGAGCGAGTACCTGGCGGCGGTGAGGGCCATTCCACGAATGCCATCACCCCACTCCTTCTCAGCACTGCAATTGGGATAAATGGTCAGGGGGTTCTCCTTTCCGAGATATGGGGATAACGATAACTCACCCTCGGTACTCTATGTATTTGTAGATGATGATGGCCATGCCCATAGCAATCAGTGCAAAGTACCAGGAAGTCATGATCATGACTGATATGCACAGCGTCAGGCCGATCAGCGACAAGCTCCAGTGGTAGAACTTGAAGCGGGGTCTCCAGTTGGGAGTCCTCAGCAGGGTTTGCACGGCACAGGCCAGGTTCACAAAGCCGTAGCACATGAGGAAGAACATGGACAGCAGTGGCGCCAGCAAGTCCACATTGCCTGTGGATCACAATCGTATAATCTCAATCGCAAAAGGCGGATGCACGCAAAGCTTACCCAAGAGAATGCCGCACTGGCAAATGACGATGGTGAGGAGCAGGGCACGGGTGGGTTCGCCACGTTTCGAGGACTTGGCGAACGGAGCCAGGAAGGGAATTATCTCGTCCCTGGCAATCGCCTGCAGCAGGCGGGGAGCTCCAGTCAAACTCTGTAGACCAGCGCCCAAGGTGGACAGGAAGGAGCCAATCAGGATGACCCACTGATTTGGCCAGGCGATGTTGGCCACCACCAATTTTCCACCGATGGACTGACCGAATCTGAAATGATTGGACATCTTAGCTATATACCTTTTGCTAGGTGGATAATACCAGTACTCACTTGTCTCTCAGCAGGAGATTGTCCACTGTGCCGGCGAAGAACATCACGCTGGACAAGTAGACGGTGCTGGTCGTCAGAATGGCACATATCGTTCCGATGGGTATGCTCTTCTGGGCGTCAGCCAGGTCACCAGATCGATTGGATCCAGCCATGATGCCTGTTCAAAAAGGGGTTACATAATATATATCATCTGAGTAAGTGGAAGTGAAAGGTAGAACCCACCTGTGACCGATGGGAAGAAGATGCCGATAAGAAGGGTGAACGATGTGGTTATATCGGCCATGATTTGATTGTATGACTGGCCATCGGTGTTCTCAATGTCAATTGCATTCTTTCCGTAGGCTATGAACTGTCCCTTGTCCAAAAACGAAGGGAAGATGTTGTCGTAGAAAACTCCGCTGGCCAGACCCTTGATGCCCTTCACCTTGGTCACGTTGTTGGCTAAGATTCATTAGAGATTCATTATGTATCATTATACTCTACAAGGAAATCTTTCGATAACCCTCACCTAGGAAGTATTCCTCGCATTTACCATCCGGGCAGTATATATCGCGTATGAACGGGTCTTCCTTTGTGCAGTTGTCAAGGGGGATATCCTTCAAGAGCCGTTTTCCCAGAACACACATGCTGCAATTAAGCGGAGCTTAAGTGGCCATTCAAATGTAACACTCGGCGGGCACTTACTATAGCTTTTCGTTGCCATGGATATTGTCAAATATTCCCACATACACCGCTATTATCGACAGTATGACACAGGCCAGGGCCACCGTTGCGAACTTATTGACGAACTTCACGCCCAGGAACACAATGAGACCTTGATTTATAGCCACGACATTAAAGTTTACTCCTTACTACTGGCACTATCCCCAAGTTTAACTCACCCATAAAAATGAGCAGCAATGTGCCATAGACCCGGAAATTGTTATACATCGCGTCAACATCCTTGGTAAAGTCCCCAAATATTGATGCCCATGGCGCCATGTATGTCTGCAGGCGATGAATGAATAATTAATCAATGGCGCTTTTAAGTTTAAGTGGGGGCTCTTAACTCACCAATACGATTTCCACCGCACCAACGATGTACATCGCCGCTGCTAAAGTGGTTCCCGTATAGAACAACATTCCCACCGCTCCACCAAATTCAGGGCCCAAGGATCTGCGGTTGATTATCGTTACTTTTACTATTGTTATTAATTATTTCTTAAATCTTTGTAATTACCGTGATATCATGAAGTAACTCCCACCCGCCGGAACCACTCCATTCGTTGCAATGGCCGACATCGAGATCGCAGTAAGCATTGTCTGGAAAGAGGATGAGGATTCGATTGTGGCCCGAATGGAGGACATAACTATGGGATACTCCTTACCACACAGCAGCAGGTCAACACAATTAAGAATCCACACACGGCGCCAGCCGTTCCAACAACCCATGTTAATCGAATGAACAATATGACACCAAAGATGTTTTGAATGCATGGCAAGAACACTCCAATTAGGGTACCTTAAAGTTTAAACGTTGAGGGACCATTGTTAGTTATACATACATAGGTGAGTTAATAGATGAGAATGGTTTCCCTAACAAATCATAACTTGTGCCGCAAAGCCAAGGTTAAAACACTTTAAGGGGGATTAAAGCAATCATTCCTTCACAGCTTTGTCGGGCTGGCAATCAACATTGCAATGGATGTTCCATTGTCTGAATCGCGCCGATGCCTTTCAATATGAGAACAAGTAAGTTAATTAATTCGTGGCGAACATACCCATTCGAGCCGATGGAGCTGCCGGCTTTGCATCGGGATCGGTGGCCGCTGGTATCGTGTTTTCATAATTGGCAATTGATGAAATGAATGTTGATATATGGGGCCTGGTCTCCAAATCATCATCGTATAGATATAGATTTGGGTCGATATTGGACTTCTGGTTTTCTTCAGCCCTGTGGATATCACCTGAGTCTAGAAAAAAAAAAACAAAAGAGTTAGGGATAGTAAGGCTATGATATTATGCAACTAATACTAGATAACTTATTTATCATATATATGTGAGAGCTACTTAAACTAGGTATAATATTTTACTAACTGATCCCACACATACCTTCATTTTTTGTGTCGTGCACTGTACCATTGTGTTCGGATGGTATTATTTCCATTTCATCCGAATCATCTTTTGCACTGTTACTTTGCATGTTAACGTTATGTTTGGCCTCAAACCCTTGCTCTAGATTGCACTTTTTTCACTTAAAATTAGGTAACACTAGAATGCGGACGAGAATTTAAGGGACATAGCTTAAGGGGAGCCCTACGCATTGGCATCGCCATAGCCATCGGTATCGGCATCAGCATCAGCATTATATAACCGAAAGGCGTGGCCGATATTCGGTGTATATAGTATATAGTATGTATGTTCACATGTCTTGGGACGTGCGCCTATATACTCGAGATTTGGGATTTCGGAAAGGAGTTCCTAATCGGGAAATGCCCCAGGGGCCTTCGGAGGTGTGGGCGGTTTTTAAAATTCAATGGGCAAACGAGGGATGCTGTGCTGTGCAGTCGCAGCTACGCAAAATTGTGCCAGCTCAGACAAAAAATATGTAACCGATTAATTTAGGTCAAGGATTTTCAGGCCGTCATTGTGGGGCGGTAAATAAATGCCGTAAAGTCTTCCTTTTCCACTGTAATGCGGCTCTCGAGCTGACAAAAAGTGCATAGAAAACGAATGCTGCTGAAAATTGTTACGAAATGAATAGCTTGGCGCTTTTATATGGGAATGCAGGGGAAACGGAAATTGTTGAGCTCGATTTTTGAGTCCCCGGACTTTGTAGTCTCTGAAATGGCACACACTTTGTAATTGAACGCACTTTTATTCACGTATTTGATTATTGTTAGAATTTCGTCGATTGTTAAAAGTATGTTATTTGTTAAAGGTGCTCAAAAAGAACTGGTTTTTCATGTTTCTTTTATTTGGTTTTTTGGTTTTTTGTTTTTATTTGTTGTTTGTATTATTTGAAAGAAGATTCTTTCTAAAATTATTTTAGGCGAGCGAAAACGCTCAGATGTATGCTACTTTTCGTTCGGATTAATAGAAAAACTAAGAAAACTGTTGGTATTCGGCCGAATAAAAATTATGTTGCCCAGGACCCTGAGCGTTCAATTGAGATGAAATCGAAAGCTTTTGTCTACACACATTTTTAATACACACACTCTTCTTCGAGAGCGCGAGCGATGCTGAAAAGAGCGGAGAGCGCCGTTGCAGGTGTACATTCCTTGGCCTATAGCCCACTTGGCCAGGACCAGCTATCCACCCATCCAGCTATCCACCCATCTAACCATCCAGACCATCCAATCCACCCATCCTCTCTCGCCCAGCATCCGCTGGAAGGGAAATCCAAGGGAAAAGGAAAAGCTGCACCGCCTGGGCGGCTCTCTCTTTGTGTCTTAAAGCTTTCCACAGGTACAACGGTACAAGGAGCTTTGGCTTACAGCTGCGACGAAATGTGTCAGCAGGACATCCTGGACTCGGGCAATTGGGGCAGCGCAGGATAGGATTGCAGGCCCGTAAGCTCTATCTGGGGATACAGTAGGCATTCGAAGGCAAGGAACACATACAACACCACATGTTTGTCGGTAAAAAGAAAACATAACTCTTCGAAATTAATTTTGTGCTCTCAAATGCAATTCGATTGGTTTTAAAAATCAAAAAAAGGTTTAAAGGTATTCGGATACGATTACGATAACGATTTACGATAAAAAAAAAGAAAAAGTAGCTCTTAGAAATTACCTATTATATAATCGCATAAATAAATCATAAATATCCTTACCAGTATAGGACCCATAGTTCTCACCTAGGGTTTCATCGTGGATGTCTCCTAGTAGTTTTCCGCTGGCAGATTCATCCTGGTTATAGTCCAATGCGGTGTCTTCGTCTGCTTTTGTGACTTGAAATCTATCTGGCATTATTCTGGATTAAGGCACTCTAAAACCAAAGAAATCATTTAAGTAATATCATTAAAACCTTATCAGGAACTAAACAAAAAATCACAAATCAAAAGCATTCCCGACGATCATAATTCCACTAGGTTGGTTCCGGGTTCACATAAACCCAGTTACTGATAAACTTTTAAGTCAAGGAAATTTACTTTGCGCCGATAATGATATAATTTTGGTTGGTTCCGAATCCATCTAAGCCCGAAAGCCAATAAACTTTAAGGACAGGTTATCTATTTTTTTTATTTCTGCCGCACCTTAATTATTAATTATAACAACGCGTGATCGAATATGTCTTAAGCTGCGGAAGGCCACATCACATTATTTGCATAATATTAGTTTGGTATCACATGACTTTTGAAATTAGTACATGACTAAACAGAAAAAAATGGCACCTCCGATTTATGCTCCACTTTTCAGGTCAGATAAAAAGTTGTTTTCGATCTGTTCGTGCTAATCGGTTTACACTCTTGTTGTGAACATAAGATAACGGCCATTTAGTACGATTCTGAAGTGTTATGTCACGGGTTTCGTTATATAAGATATGACTTTGCTTCCACCCAAGACTGGATTTGATAATTTTGAGTGTTGAAAGTTATATAACAACTCGTTTCAAGCGGTAGGTTTGTTAAATATCTAAATAATGCGTTGGCGATTTTTTGACCGTGCGTAAAATATTTGAAGCCACTGTATTTTTAGCCTGGACTGATAAAGGAAAAACAAACAACAAATAGTCATGCATTAGCAGCGAAATTGGGGAGTAAATCGAAAAATATTCCTACTATCAGTCCAGTATACAAAATACATACATACATTAAAGCTTTCCAGTCTATCAAGATCAGATCTCATCCCGATTTCGGCCCGAAAACGAACGAATCAGGTGGCCAAGAAGGGGGTCTAGTTCATTGATAAGTGCATAAATCTGTTCCCATCGATTGGGGGTCACTCTGCACCCCGCATACACACGAAATCGTTCCACAGATATGTATAGATTAACGTAAATACTGGTACACAAAGAAGTGCATGCAGATACATTCATATTTCCATACATATACATATGTATGTATGCATGTACATAAGTACCAGAACCAGAAACTGGCTGGAAAAGCGCGTATTATCTAACATCTAGAGAACCAAAAGGGTTCGATCCGCGGATATAGCCAAATCACTTCGTCCAGCACTGAACAATCAGCCATACATACGGATTGGATTGGTTTGGATTGGATTGGGAATACGAATACATCGGGAATGCTTGTGGTGCGGGGGAAAACTGAAATGTAATGTTTACGCGCAGCGAAATTTTATTCCATTTACTTGAGCAAGCGCCTTTTGAACTCGCTATTTCACCGACGATCCACTTATGCTAACTAACGTCCTTTCTCGGTTTTTATTTTGTTTATTGTTCCGCCTCCTCTCCTGCTTATTATTTAGTGAACTTTTCAATTGTACGAATAAAATAAAACTATCATATTAAAGGCGCATGAGTAATACAAAATGATTTTCCACTGTATATACTTTGGAATCGCGAGTTGGGGGAAACTGTTGTATTAATGAAAAGTCTAATTGAAATCAAATGTAACGCATAGGGGACGCATGAATTCGATTGTATTTTGGATAAAAAAGTCCGCCAGTGATATATTTATTGCAATTAGTACCCTAAAAGCCCATGATACCATCTTATCAATAATATCTTTCTCGCCATTTGTGAACGCAGAAAATTACTGATTCTGAGCAAAGTTTATAAGGCAGTTAAAAAGCCCGTAGTGGCTATTGATGCATTCGATGGGGGTGTGTACATATATTGGATGGATTTTTTGTCTTCGGCACATAAATTGAAATTCATAAATTGAAATACAAAATTGTGCATTTCGGATTAAATTTGCCATATTGCACCGTTATATACTTATACATTTTTCTGCATATTTTGATGTTTTCGTGCTGGTATTTAATAATTCTATAAAAATTATGATGGATTAAAAAAAGGCATTGTTTTTAATATGCTAAACACTTTAAAATGCGCTATGTCGAGACTTTATTTATTTACATAGAGCTGTGGGGCCCAACCGATAGTTCTAAGAAACATTTCAAAACAGTTTTATTAACTTTTCATTACTGGTTTCATATATATATATATCTTTTTAATTTCTATTTATTTGCAATGAATTAATAAATTCTTTTTAATTGGGTTAATTAACAATTTAAAATTAAGCCACAGCTGTTTTATTGCTGTTCTTTCGATAATATCGATAGGCATTTAAGAAGAAAAAATGTCCCCTGTTTAAGCGTTCTACTTTCTTAACTTGTTAATTTAGTACTGCTTACTACAATAACCAATAGCTAGTTGTTGATTAGTGAGATAAAAATAATATAAACGCCAAGTTTGAATTAATCGATAACACTAGATCGGATTTGCTGTTTGCTGTTAGTACCCGAATCGCCCTATACTGTCCGCGAAACTTGTGCCATTTCTTTTTCAATTCGGCGTCGTTTCGGTGCTTTTCGTGTGTCTGTTCAACTAAAGGTAAGTTTGGCTTATTTAATGTATGATTGGTGGCTAATTAAGGGTCAGTAAGTTAGCCCTAGTTATGGTCTTAGATGAACATGATCAATATGATCAGAAACCGAGAAATTCCAATTGAACCGAGCCCCATTTGCTTCACCACGTGTTTTCAAAGAACGCAATGTGTGGTAATTTGATTGAATCGCACATGCACACACACATAAATTTCAAATGGCGTATTAGTTTTTAAAACGCCCTTCGATGTGTGCGAATGTTAGCTTCTATAATATTTAGCTGCACTAATAAATATGTAGTTCAAGTTTTGCATGTGCATTCAGTCTGGGGATTCCTTCACAGTTGCAATTTTCTGTATGTCTATGAACCTGAATTTATGTAGGTACACATGTATGTACATATATGCACATGGGTACATAAGTCTGTACATCATTTGCAAAGGCGAGACATAAAAAAAAAAAAAAAAACAAAGAACTAAGCGAGTCCTTAATCTTTCAGTGAAATCAGCATTTATTGAAGAATGGACGCTCCACCAGAGGGAAACGTTGACAACGAGTCCTGCAACGAAATCGAGGACGAGAAGTCTGGCTCCGACTGCCAGTCAATGTGAGTAGCTATTTATTTTTGGCACTGCATTTGGGTCATTTACTTAAACGCAAACTAAATCCAAACGCAGGCCGGCCTACATGAACTCGGTCCTGAGGCGGCAGTACTTGCAGGAAATGGTCAAGTCACTGCCCGCTCCGGTGCAAAATCGAATTGTGTGCTTGAAAAACCTGCAATTGGAGCACCTGAAAATCGAGGCCGAGTTCTTCGAAGAGGTCTACAAGCTGGAGCAGAAGTACCAGATCCAATACCAGCCGCTGTTCGACAAGCGCAAGGAGATCGTGGAGGGCAAAGTGGATCCCGCCGAGGAGAAGCCCAACTGGAAGGAGCCGGAGCCGGATACGGAAAACGAGGCCGATGGCGAGCACTTCCGCGAGGCGCTGAAGAGTTTGAAAAGTATTCCCCAGGACGCCAAAGGCATTCCCGGCTTCTGGCTGACGGTGTTCCGCAACACGGCCATTCTCTCCGAGATGGTGCAACCCCACGACGAGCCGGCCATGCAGAAGCTGATCGATATATCCATTAAGTACGATGATGGGGTGAGTTGTAGGCTCTCTCTTCTAGTCCTACTGCATGCTTACCCCTTACTATTTGACAGCATTCGTACACCCTGGAGTTCCATTTCGACAAGAACGAGTACTTTACCAACTCTGTCCTAACGAAACAGTACGTGCTGAAGTCCACGGTGGATCCCGACGATCCGTTCGCATTCGAAGGACCAGAGATTTACAAGTGCACGGTATGCTAGCGCAATCGATTGCCAGCCCCGTCATCGGTGTTTAATTTAAATGAATCCAATTAAAGGGCTGCACCATCAACTGGGAGAAGAAAATGAACCTGACCGTCAAGACCATCCGCAAGAAGCAGAAGCACAAGGAGCGTGGCGCTGTGCGCACCATTGTCAAGCAGGTTCCAACGGATTCCTTCTTCAACTTCTTCAACCCACCAGAGGTTCCAACCGACAAGGAAGAAATCGATGACGAATCTCAGCAGGTTAGCTTGGCCTCGCAGCAGTCATGTCGCAGGATCTTAGCTAATTGTCAAATGTTATTGCAGATATTGGCCACCGATTTCGAGATTGGTCACTTTTTGCGCGCCAGAATTATTCCAAAAGCGGTGCTTTACTACACGGGCGACATTGTCGATGATGAGGACGACGAGGACGAGGAGGAGTATGACGAGAACGAGGAGGACGAGTACGATGACGATGATGCCCCACCAGCAAAGGGCCACAACAAAGCTACCGGTAACAAGAAACAGTCCCCCAATGACTGTCCGAATCAGTAGGCACATTGATATGTGGCTGGTTTACCGATATAATGTATATACATAATTCAAATTTGATTTGAAATATATTTTTGGTGAATTAAAAGTTAACTACAAACGAATACGAGCTGAATTCTAATAAATCGCACAGGATATTTTACCTTACTCGCTTTGCTTTAAACTTAAATCTGCTGAGGTAGTGATGCAATTGTACTAAAATATAACTAAATGAGAGTAAACTGTCTAATTACCATTGTTTTTTGCAAGCAACATGAGCTGCTTTTTCGACAAGTTGTAGGGATAATGCAAACTAGTTGGAACAAAGATTTGTCCCGTGACCTGACTGTCGAAGTTCTCCTCGTAACCCACTGTATAGCCATCTGGTATCTTGGCTGCCCTTTGCCAAGTATAGCACTCCGGCGGAGTTGAGTTCAGGGCGTAGAATGGATAGTCGAAGGTGTTTATGTAGATGTCGACGCAGAGACCATGACTTCCCAGGTGAAGTTGACTGGCCACCGAGGGCTGCTTCAGTCCGCAGCTGCCCAGCATTATGTTCCGGTGGCAGGAGTACACAAAGGTTCCCTTGTCCCGACTCGAATGGAAACACTGCACATGTCTGCCGGCCTTCGAGTGGTCAACGGCAATGGGATCGAATCCGGGTCCAGCCATATCACACGCTAAAACACAAAATGCAATTAAGGTAAGTTTGCAAAACCATTTAAATACTGACTGTCTATGCTTTGGATAACATGATGGGGGTATAAATTTCTTCCCACTGCTGAAGCCAGTTGTCCGCCGAAGCTAAAGCCAAACATATAGCCTCGTTTTGGATCAAATCCCTGCTTGATGAGCGTCAAAATAATGGAAGCTATAGCTCCAGTTAAGGTGTCAAAGTTGGTATACAGCCTTTGCAAGTTTGGGAATTATAATTGGTACTTTTGATTTGATTTTTAAATATTACCTTACCGCATATACGATGAACTGGCTACCACACTATAGTCAATGCATATCACGCAACCGCCTCGATAATAACTGAGTCCTGAAATGTTTATAAATTTTAAATAAATAATTTCGAACATGGAAATTTACTTTAACACTTACGTTCAATTAGTGAGATGGCCCATTCATCCGCACAACTTTGAATCCAGCCATGCAAAACAATGGCAAACTTTTCAGAAGTTGAACAACCTGACTTATTAAGATCATAGGTGTCGTCATAGGCAGATGTTTCCAATGTATTGGTATTGTTTTTATAGAAAATAACTCGCATTGTTTTCTGAGCATCATATTTGATTCTCTGTTGATGGGCTTTTTAACAAACGTATACATTAAGTCGAACCTACAAAGTATCTCTTAATTACATACCAAAAGTGTCATTTTGTAATTTAGATGCCTGTTTTTGCCTTAAAATCGCATATTTAAGATTCAGTTTGGAGTAGGTCTTATTAAATAAAATTTGTAATATAAAAATGATCAAGATTGAGTGAAAAATACTGAACAATTGCATTGTTGTCTTTGAAATTTACAGAAAGTGAAAAGGTAATATTAGTACAAATTTCATATAAATCCTACTGGGAAATGGTTTGTAAAGAAAGTTAACAGATCGATACTTTCAGTGGGATAAAAGTAATCGATGAAGAAATGATTTTGGCGCCAAAAGAAGCTATTCAAATTGCGGATATACAATTCAACAAGAAACCAACTTGAATATATTATTAAATATTGCAATTATCTTTATTTCCATTTATGTGATTCTTTTCTATGTAGAGCACTTCTCATTGTCATCAAAATCCAGCGAGTTAAGAACATTGACATCCAGTTCCGGGTCCGCATACTCCAGAATATTGAAGTCATCTCCCATTTCGGAGGTGAGCGATTTGAGTAGATCATCGTCGTCGCCCTCGCCCAGTCCGCCCAGGAGGTCACTAAAGCCCACGTTCTCCAGCTCGACGGCAGAAGGAGTGGCCTCCTGCGGCTCGGTCATCTTTACGTCCTGCTCCAAGGCCCTGCCATCGGATGGCTGGGATTTTCCGCTAATGCTCAACATCGGATTGTTCTGTGTGATGGGGGTATTCTGCATCATGCCCAGCCGCATGACATCGTTTGGTAGGAACAGGTCCGAATTGGCTCCCATGAGCATGGGCTCCGTGCTGTTCTTTTGCAGTAGGTTTCTTAGCTTCTTATCTCCGATGGGCTCGCTGCCATACACCGTGTTCAACTCCAGCCGACTGTCCACGGGCGTCATCTTCAGGGTAGAAGCTGTGGTCGCTTGCACTTGAGTCCTTTGCATCGTGGCCTTGATCACCAAATTGTCGTTTATGTTTGGCATCACATGATGCGGGTTGGCGTTATTGGGCGTTGGCTGCACCTGGCCACCAACGTAGCTGGCCATGTCATAGGCATTTCCATCTGAAACGAATTTTAGTTAAATAAAGCGAACTGCAGTACTTGAGCTACAGTACTTACTGTACGTGACAAACATATTCGGCTGGTCTTCCTTCAGTTTGGGCTGCTGTTTCCACACTCTAACCATCTCCTCTTGCTTTTGTGGTTTCGGTGGCATGGGGATTTTGTTTTGCTCACGCCTCTGTCGCAATGCGGAGCGATTGTCCTTTGCTTTTTGCAGAAACGGAGCCTTCTTCTCGTTGCACAGCGATCGCCAGCGCTTCAGAATCTGTTTGCAGCGATCATTCCAGTTGGGGAACAACTCCTTAAGGTTCGGATGCTCCGTATTGGCATACAGTACAGCGGAAATGGTGGCCATTAGACCAAGGTCTGCAAGAAGAAATATGCTGAATACTGGGAAAATTGCAGAAATAAAATCACTTTTATTACCCTCATCCTTTCGCATTTTCTCAGCTGTCTTCTGGGTGCCAGCATTGAGGTTTTCCGCCACGGGTTCCACGGCCTTGGGTTCCTCGTCAGGTCTCTTTTCGGTTTGCAGAACTACTTGGCCCATTATGGCCTGCATATTCTGTTTATTGGCATTTTGTGCCTTCAAATGATCGGGCTGCTGACGGAAATGAATCTGTTGAGCGGGGTTCACCGCAATGTTTCCAGGCAAATATAGTTGGTTGTGGAACTTTTGATCCGGTGGCAACTGGTTGGGCACCATATAATTATCGACCAAGACCACAGGTGATTCCCTATAAAAGAAATTAGTTTAAAACCAATTTATAGTAATTAGAATGGATGGCTTACCGCATTGGCTTTTCAATAATTTCAGTTGAGGGCACTGCATTCACCGAGTTAACCGTGTCTAGTTCCGGAATATTGGGTGAAGCCAAAGTGTCCAAAGGATGCCTGTTGGCAAACACAGTATTCGAAATCTCTGTTTGTAAAGGATCTGCAAGGGAATTTCTTGATCATTAATAGTCTGTAATAATATATATAATATGTATTACCGAAAACGTTGGAAACTGGAGCAACAGCGCTTTTCTGCTGTATTCCCATGGGCATTTGTTCAATGAAAACCGTCTTGTTCTCAGTTTTAAGCTCAGCCTTGACCTTCTTCAGCGATTTTGCAGGACTCTTGCTCACCACAGGGGTCTCCTGTTGGGCGGGACTCTTGCCCTCGGGGCGCGTGAAGTACACCTTCATGGAGGCATCAATTTCGTCCGAGGAATCCGACTCGGCCATGACAAACTCGCCGGCCTCCAGCAGCGGCTTGCCGAAGAATGCCTCCTGCAGGTAGACAGGATAGGCTTCGATTAGCTTGTTCTTTTGCTTCTTGCGTATGATCTTTTTCTTCTTGTCCATGGTCATGAGCGAGTTCAACTGGTCAGCGGCCGTCGTCTCCTCGCTGTCCTTTTTCAAGCCTCGATTGCGAACGGAGAAGCCACCGATGCCCAGCTTCTGCAGATTCCGCTGGCGCTTTTTACGCAAGATATGCACTCCCTCGTCGTTGGTGGTGATGGTGAAACCCTCGGGAATGGCGTTCTCCGTGCCATCCCACACCATGCCGTCCTTGTACTTCTCGAGCGCCTCCTCAGCGCCGCCCTCCGCCGCTCCGTCCTTGCCATTCCCGATGGCCTGACGCATCTTGCGCTTCCGCTTGATCTCCGTGGACAGGGACTTGATCATGCCCAGACCGCTTTCGCTCAGACACACCCCGTCAATCCAATGGATGGCCTCGGGGGCCGGCTCGGGCACATCGTTGGCCAGCGAGAGGTGGCCCCCACTCTTGGCATCGAAGCCCGGTCCGGAGGTGGCTGTGATATGCACGAATGCCTTGCTCGACTGCGGTCCAACGGCCGGCGTATCCTCGTTGCCAAACTTGGCATCCATCAGCGACAGTGTGCTCCTCGTTGAGCAGCGGCATTTCGAGCACTTGTACACATTATTGTCGTAGTGATCGATGGTCAGCTGCGCGTTGATGGTGTCGCAGAGGAAGTGCGACCAGAGCTCACAGTGCTCGCACTGGATGATCATCTCGCCGTTGCTGTACGTGTTCTTGCACACGGGACACGACGATTGGCTGGTGCAGGGCGGACACTCGAGCAGGTTGGAGTCCCCGAACTCGTTCTTCTCGGTGGATTGCGGATTGCGGCCGCACTTCTGGCACAGCGTGCAGAACGAGCACTTCCAGTTGCCCGTGGGCACAGTTTCCAGCGGTGGATTCACACAGTAGATGTGGTAGGAAATGTCGCACTCGTCGCACAGGAGGAGGCGCGCCTCGTCGTTCTTCTTGCCACATCCCTCGCACACCGTGCAGTCCAGACAGCGCCAGCCCTTCTGCAGGATGCCCCGCGAGGGCTTTACGCCGGCGCAGTACGGATGATAGCATTGGCCGCACTGGGCGCATGTGATCATCACCGAATCGCTCTCGATGCCCAACGAACCGCACATGACGCAGATATCCTGGGCCTGAATAAACTTGTCCCGCGCCGAGCAGAGCAGCATCTTCTTGTCGCTGGTCAAGTCGTTGTCCATGCTGCGATTCAGGCAGCGATCGCTGGAGATGCTGGGCAGCACCAGTTGGCGTCCCTTGCCCCGCGTGCCGCGCTTCTTGCTGATCTGCGACATGACGCCCATGCGGTGCAGCACAAACTTGCCGCTCTTGCCGCGCACATTCGAAAGGCACACTTTTTTCTTGCCCGCGGGCAGCTTCTGCAGTTCATCGCCGAACGGATCCATTGTGGGTTTGCCCTCCAGCGGGTCGAGCTCCATTTCTTTGACACTCAGTTGCTCTGACGACGAATCCATGGTGGACAAGACGATCGAGTCGATTGCCTGTTGCGATTGCCCCGCACCCGAAGAATTACTTTTGCAGTTGGGGCACACGTAATCGTAGTCGGGATTCTGCTCCTTTTTCTTGTGGTAGGCCGTTAGATCCGCCTCTTCGTCACACGTGCTGTGCACAAATCTGAAAGAAATCCATGGAGAATCGTCAGCAGGGCGAGACCAATTGGCCAGAGGCGAGCGAAACGTACTTGTGGCACCAGCTACACTTGACCATTTCCTTGTGGGAGGCTGCTCGGTAAGCCTTCTGGCAAATGGGGCAGGAGAAACCCTTGTTACGCTGCTGATAACACGAATCGCAGATTGTGTAGTGGCTGTGCCAGCGGGAGGAACTGCCGCCGCCAGGAGTTCTCGATCCGCAATCCGTGCAGACGCGACAGCGCTGGAATGAGTGTGTGACATGTATTAACTACTCATGGTTTTTCAAATATTATATATGTATGCATACATTGCACTTCCAGCCGTATTTTGGAATCGCTGAGATAACAGGTCGCAGGCAAGAGGCATGGTAGATCTTCTGGCACTGCTCACACTTGACGTACTTGGTGTCGTTCGAGTCCTGCTGACGACAAATCTGGCACTTGGTGCAGCGGGCGCAGTTCCAGCCAGAACGAGTGTCTACAGAAAAGGTAGATGTGTAGTATACTAGCGCAGAAGTGGAGTTAACAGTTTGCCTCACCTGGCAGATTGGCCAGCCCAATGCAGGTGGAATGGAAGTGGTCTCCGCAGGTACTACACATGATCAGTTTGGACAGGTCCCCCAGCGAGGAGCAGGTCAGGCACTCCACGTTATTGTCGCTGCCTGCAAGTCGATCGATTAGTTGATTAGTTTTTAGTGGATTTCACAGGCTTCGAAGCAACAGCAACCACTTACATATCACAGGCACTTGGCTCAAGTGCTCCGTGCAGAAGACAGTGAAGCTCTCCAAGATGAGGAGGCAGCCGGCGGCAGCCGCACATGGCCAGTGGTGCACCTGGCGGCAGTTCATCTTGCAGTTGATGGAGGCCCCGTGGCGGCCGCAAAAGTTGCACTTCTGCTCCAGGAACTCCGCAAAGTGGCTGGCAAAGTACGTGGCATCCGCCTCGCTCAGCTGGCTCTTGCGCAGTGACCACATGATGCACATGCGGTGCACGTAGAGAAATCCGTCCTCGAGGAACTCGGCGGGATGCACCACCTCCGGCTGTCCGATCTTGTCCAGCTCGTAGTGGCAATCGCCCGCGGGCAGGGAGACCTGCTTCTGGCCGTAGAACAGCCTGCTACCGTCCTCCGCCAGCCGATCCATTGGATATTTATCCTTCATTTCGGTGGCGGAGGGCGCCTTCAGCTGCAGAATCTCACCCTGGCCCAAGGCACTCTTCTCCCCCAGGTTGCATAAACAGCACATCTTGCCCGGATACTTCTCCGGAAAGTAGGGCAGGTCGTCGGTCAGCGCCTTCTCCTCCATGCTCACAACTACGTTCGTGCTCATCGCAATCCACTGTGTTTCATTAAAATAACAAAAAATAGCCGCCGCTTATTTTGTATACATTACTCGACTGCTAAATAAAATGTGCACGTGTAACGAGGCCCCAAAGTTATCGAACACCCGACAAAGTTGTCGAAATCGGTAGTCGATAACAAGAAATATTTAATAGCTTTGGAAGTGAAAAAACTGTTAATTTTGTATAATATATATGTCAATATAATAATATAATTAACAAATGTATAAACTTTGTATTATTTAAATCTAGTAAACAAAATTAAATAAATATTATTAATAAGTGATATATTTATATATTTTTGCCGCCATAACTGGTTGTCACGCCTTGTTATCGATAGACCTCTTGCACGCCATTGTTATCGATGGACCTCTTGCTCACCCATCCCTATTAGCCAATTGCGATTGAAAACGAGATGCTGAATTTGTTTAGGACTTAAGAGATGTAAATAGAAGAATAATTATAATTTTATTACAAAAAAAGATGGCTGTTTATCGTCCCCGAGGCACCTTGGCCAGAGTCATCCACGCCAAGTTTCACAACGACAATTCCCTAGAAGACATAGACACCCGAAAGGTGAGAGTCCATCTCGTGATCTCTTATAGATTAATGTGCATATGGTGTATGGTTTGTATGGTTTCAGTGGTATTGCTTGAACCACGAACTGCCGCCGAGATTCCAGGCCAAGTTCGTGCCCCTGGAGCCGGATGCCACCACGGTGAGCTGGCTGGAGCGCACCAAAGCCTTGTCGGCGAACATCTGGACCCACTTGTGGCACGCGCTGGCCAGGTCCATCCTCCAGTTCTTCATGACCCAGACGGACATCAATGGATTTTTGAAGCGCGGATCCATGTTCATCCTGTCCGAGGATCAGTTCCGCAAGTTACTGGTCGCGGGCGGCTTTCAACCTGCCTCTGGAGATGAACCGGTACGAGGAACATCCCCAACAATTTGCCATTACTTATCATCTTGTTACAGGTAACGTTACTGGACATCGGTGCCGGCGATGGCGAGATCTCGCTGCGAGTGGCCAACACCGTCTCCGAGCTGAGTGGCAGTGCCGGGCTGCGGGTTTTCGCCACGGAAGCCAGTTGGACTATGCGCGACCGCCTTAAGAAGCTGAACTTCAACGTTATCACCGAGATAGGCGGCCTGCAGAACTTGGAGTTGATTTTGTGCCTCAACGTACTGGACCGGTGCTTCGACTCCTTCAAGCTGCTGGAGGACATTAACCTGGCACTCGCACCCCATGGTCGAGCTGTGGTGGCCTTAGTACTTCCCTATATGCATTATGTGGAGACAAACACCTCGCACTTGCCACTGCGTCCGCTCCTGGAGAACAACGGGCGGCAGGCGTCGTTCGAGGAGGAGGCCGCACGCTTCATGGAGCTGCTCGAGAGTTGCGGATTCCGCGTGGAGTCTTGGACCAAAGCGCCGTACTTGTGCGAGGGAGATCTTCACCAGTCGTTCTATTGGTTAATCGATCTTATTGTTGTCATTTCGAAGAAAACATTCTAGATCAACGCTTCCACTCTGAACAATTGTAACCGTTTCGCTCCTAGAGTTAAGTGGCTGCATTGATAAACTGAGCATTTATACTTATTACAAATGTAGGCTATAAATTAGGTAAACAATTTATTCTTAAACAATTACCAAAAATGTAAATGGATAAACATGTTTAAATTAAAGTGCGAGAATTCTAAGCCGCGTTCAAAACGAAATGCTGTTCGTAAGAGCGTAAACTTGTGTTGGATACTTGTAAAAGTAACGAGGTAGTTAAAATTATATGACGAGAACTTGTCTTTCAATTGATAGTCCATATAGTTTGTCAGCTTGTCAGATACTGTGAACTTATCTTAACTAGTTTAAATAGTCTTTTCGGTGGTCTGTTAATAATGGTTTTTGGAACTTGTGAAAACAACCTCCAGGTAGTTATTTGCATAAACAATCCTTTCGCAGTCTTCTGGCGAAGGGTTGTGAAATGGTAATAGTTCACGATAGGGATTGTCGGTTATGTTGTAGGCCCGATTGACGGCAATGTAATTTTGCTTGGCCACCATATTGATGGCCGTGTAATCGGACATTGCCTGGACCTTTGAGATCGACGTATAACAAATGGGAACACCAAAAGATCGAACCATACTTGAGAGACAATGCTGCCAGTCGGAAACCTCATAACCTTCGTTTTGTACTTTTAATACCCTGACCAAGTCCTGGGTTATTTTTCCAGTGCCGATGAAATCGGGTTGCAGCATGAAAATCAAAGTGGGATCCACATTGTAACAGCTTGAATACTGTGCAAATGTTAAAGGATAAAAGCGTTTTATCACGGTTCGACTATGATTCTTAACACTGAAGCCTCCTTTTGTGACTTCGTTCTGTTTTAGTGATTTCCCAATGAACACCAACTCCAGGTGACGAATGTTTGGGTACTGCAGGAACAGGAATTTCAGGTGCATGAGGTCGAAGTATCGCAAGTGCTCCTTGGTGGCGCCCACCACGTAAACGATGACAGCTTTGTCCGGATTGGAGACCCAGGAAATGTGCGTCAGGGCCAGGCAAAGGCTGGCGATGCCGCTGAAGGATGAACAGGTGGCGAATAGCTGGTATTCCTCCAAATTGGTAAATGGATTGTCGCTAATACTCAAGGAAGTGGCTTTAAAGAAAGCATCCACAATATGAGTCTTTGCTAGGGAGCTGCTTTCGTAGAAGTTAGTGATGTTCTTGAGACAGTCCAATTGGCGCAAGGGAGTGGAGATGAGGGCCAGTGTTCGGCAATCCTTTGGCGAGTGATAATCCTTGACTGCATGTAGGTGCTCCGGGCAGTAGGCCACTCCGGCACATACCTTGCAGGCTTCCAGTGCTTCGGTACTGAAGCACACGTCACAGACGACTGGGTTCCCTATGAGTTGGCTTTCCCGCGGAGTGAGTGGTCTGGCCAACTTGATCCACAGAATCAGCTTGAGCTGGGACATGACGAACTGCAGCATCGCTCGATCGGAGATCCTTCCGTGAAGCAGCAACGGATGGTCGATCTGTCTGAACTTCTGAAGGCTCCTCAGCACCTGGCAAAGGGGCTTGTGTTCTGGACGATCCGCAACGAGATGGGCCACGCTGCAGTATCGCTGCATTTTGCATCCTCTGCAAATTACTTTTGGCTTCACATGTGCTTTCTGCAGATGTTTCACGAGAGTTTTTTCCAGCGGCTTTGATTCTTTAGCTTGTGTTAAGTCTTTCCAAGTCAGTGCTACATTATTAACACAAACAAAACACCTAAGGGACGATGGCGGATTTAACGTCATCATATTTCAGTAGAGTATTTTTCTGCAAAGTATGTATGGAACACATGTGTTGAGCTCTATAATAATACTTGTGAGAAACTTTACCAAATCCTTAAATCAGCGGGCTTTTAATTTTATAGTATTTGGGCATTTAAAATGCCTCTACAGCCGAACACTTTTGAAAGTTGAGCAGGTAAGTTTTGAACTGGTTGAAAAATGAAGTTCCACTGAATTGATCTAGTGGAGCTAATGAACCAGTTCACAGATTCCAAAAGATTCAAAAGACAATCTTAAAGCCCTTCCAGTTCCGAACCGAAAGTGTCATCTCTATCGGTTCCACATCAAGTTTGCATTTGCGTTGCTCGCATTTTGGGTTTGTTTTGATTTGGATTTAATAAAAAAATCCAAAATGTCAGAGACAATGGCGGAAGAGAAGCCTAAAGATAAGTCTAGGGGAAACCGGCGCAAGGACAAAAAGGACAAGGCCAATCAGGTCGTCAAGGTAATCCCAGTATACACTATTCCGTAATGCCCTAATTATAAACACAAAAACGCAGATTGTGATGCGGCATTTGCCGCCCACCATGACGGAAGCGGACTTCCTGGACCAGGTGGGTCCTTTGCCGGAGAGCGACACCTACTACTACTGCCCGGCGGACTGGTCCCTGGGCCAGGAGGCCACCTGCCGCGCCTACATCGACATGTCGCTGAAGGACATCGCCGACGTGCTGCAGTTCCGGGACCGATTCGACGGCTATGTCTTCGTGGACACCAAGGGCGTCGAGTACGTGGCCATTGTGGAGTACGCCCCTTTCCAGTGCTTCCTGAAGAACAAGGCCCGAAACGACGACAGCAAGGTGAACACCATCGAGAGCGAGCCCCACTACCAGGAGTTCATCCAGCGGCTGGCCGACGAGCGGGAGGAGGCCAGTCGCATGGGCGAGGTAAAGATCGACTTTTGCTTCGACCGCCGGGCGGACGAGAAGGTCAAGTCCACGCCCCTGCTGCAGTACCTGGCCAACAAGAAGGAGAAGCGCCGCGAGGAGGCCCGCAAGCGGAACGAGGAGAAGCGCAAGCAGCGCGAGGAGCAGAAGCAGGTGCGCCTGGCGGAGCAATCGGACGCAACCAAATCCAAGGAGTCGGCTGGTGCTGGCGGAGACACCAAGAAGCCCGCCGGCAACAATGCCAATGCCAAGAAGGATGGCAAGGATCTCCCGGCATCCGCCGCTCAAGGCAACGACGCGGCCAAGACCTCGCGCTCCAAGCGGCGCACGGAGCGGGATCAGCGGCGACGGGAGGAGCACGAGAAGCGCAAACTGGCCCAGCGGGATAAGAAGAAGCCAGAGGGCCAGAGTCAGGGCAAAACCGAACAAGACAAACCTTTCGTCGGCAAGCAGAACCAAAAAAACACAAAGTCTAAGGCAGACAAGGACATCGTCATTCTCAAGAAGGAAAACAAACCACCTGAGACAAAGGATAGTTCGCAATTGCCAACTACTTCAAGGGCAGCGCTTGCAGAAGATTGCCAGGAAAAAACGACGACTCAAAACAGCGAGGTACCAGAAGCTGTCAAGAAATTTATCCAAGCTGCCGGCGGAGGCACCAAGGATAAAGGAACTGGCGCAAAAGCACAGGAAACAACCACCGAGGAGGCCATCAAGGCAGCACGATTCCGAGACTCAGAGGAGCGACGCATTCGCAACAAGGTTGGATACTCATCATTCCACTTACCACTCACCACTCTACTTATAACATTTATGTATTATAGGATCGTCCCTCGATTGCCATTTACCAACCCAAGGCGCGCAATCGCATAGGATCGGAGGATTTGCCACAAGGCACGGGTAAAGACTGTTCGGATGGAGAGGCTTCCGTGGTGGAGGAAAAGTCGGGCAAGAAGAACAAGCGCTCCAACCGGCGCAACAAATCGAAGCCCATGGAAGTTAAGGAAGAGCATCAGGATGAAGCTCGACGCGTTTCCAAATCCTCGGAGAGCAGCAACAGTGCCAACTCCACCAAAGCCGTCAAATAGCGATAACGTAAGGACTTTATTGTTAAATAAACGTTGCACATTTGGATGGGACAGTTATGGGTCAATAGAACTCGTCCTCCATTTCCATCTGTGTACACGATTTTTGATTATTCTTGACCTGGTCCTGTGACTGGTACATGTGGGCCACCTGATTGGCGTCCGTTGCGTTCTCGCTGTTCTTGTCATCGCGGATGCGAATGAACCGGGGGAATCTCAGCGAGATGCCGCGCTCGCCGTCCACAATCCCTATGGCTGCTCGGTGGATGGGGCTCAGGGACAGATCGGCGCACTTAACCTCCCACACCTGGACGGGCTCAAACCAGTGATCCGGCTCCAGGCTGGCATCGTATCTGTAGTAGGACTTGGCACTGGGCGTCACATGCTTGCCCAAGAACTCGGAATGCGTCTGCAAGTCCTCATCGGTGAAGCCTAAAAAACAGAGGATTGCGTTGGATGTCTTTGAATCGGATATGCAGTAATACCTGTTCCAATTTTGCATATGCTCTGGTATTCCTCATTTTCGGTGTCATAGCAGGCAAGCAAAAATCCACCATAGGTTCCAGTTCGCCGGCCCTTTCCCTTGTAGCCGCCGATCACAACCAAGTCCAGTGAGTCGCCCACATTGGATATGTAATCCTTCTTTAGTTTCAGCCAATTTCTGGATCGCTTGGCAATCTCATAGGTGGCCTCCTCATCCAGTGTCTTCACCATAAGACCCTCGCAGTTCCCTAGTATATATATTTATGTATTAATAGTTAATATATAAAAGTAGAAAGGTAGTAGATAGGGCAAACCTTTGATGGACTCCTCTAGAAACTGTTGCACCTCGTCTATGTCATTCGTGTCCAAGGCAGTGGCAAATTTCCACTCTCCCTCGACTTCCTGGAAATTCTCCAGCAGCAGTTTGCGACGCTCTGACAAGTTTTTAGTCACCAAGGCCGTGCCGTTGATATAAAGTAGATCGAATATGTAGACGCAGACTTGGACCTTGATTTCTTCGATGTCTACGTTCTTGCGCTTTCGCGTGCTGAGCACTTGGAAGGGCAGAATCTGCTTACGCTCGACATCCCAAGCCACAATTTCGCTGTCAATAATATAGGACTTTACTTCGCCCTTGAGCAGTCCACTGCTCCTGGCAATCAAGTCCGGATATTTGGCCGTGTTGTTCTCCGAGTTGCGCGAGAATATGCTGATCTCGCCCTTTTCGTTGAGGTGAATTTGTGCCCGCTCCCCATCGTACTTCCACTCGCAGGTGATTTGCATGCCGCCGAATCTTTCGAACACCTCGTGAACGCCCTTGGTGGGCTGGGCCAGCATGGGCCGCAGCGGCATGCCGGGATGCATGGGGCAGCGTTCCTGCAGCTCCTTAATGTCGTACTTCAGGATGGCCGGAATAATGATGTCGTAGTTGGGACATTGGCTGAAAGAGCTCCGTTTATATATAATATCGAAATGTATAAGATGAAAACCCACCTGTAGGCAGTCTTGAGCAGCAAAGTGGTCTCTGCTATTTCATCCTTATACACCTCTGTCACCCTGCTGGCTTTGCAGTCGTCGATGTGGTTCTTTTTGACCAGGCCAATGGCCAGGGCGGTGAGCAGACTCTGCTCGGCAATGCCAATGCGCAGCTTGCCAATCAGAGAGCGGATGAAGAAGCGAGCCTCCGACGATCGGCAGGCCACGAACATGTTGTACACCAGATCCATCTTCGACTGACCGGATAACTTGGCTATTTCCCGCAGCTTCCTGAACACATCCCTTACGTTCAAGGGCGCTGGCTGGAACATCATGCGCTGGGAAACGCGCGATTGCTCGGCCACAATGCCCAGATCTCCGATCAGGTGCGTCTGCGATTTAATGTGCGCCAAATTGCGACCCGTGGCCTTGCAGATGGCCTTCATCAGGGTGGTTTCGGCCACGCCCAGCTCCAATCCCTCGTAGGCAGGGGCCAGTTGGTTGATGCTGAGATACACACTGGGCACCAGGTCCTCCGGACTGACCAGCATCACCGAGCTGAAGAAGTTGCTCAGCGTGTCGATCATCTTGAGGCGGCCCTTGGTCTCCTCGATGACTTGGAATGTGCGAGCCAAGGCCAAGTAGGGAGTGCTGGAAATGGTTTCCCTAGCTAAGATCACATTCCCTGGTTGACAGATCCACTTTACTTACACTTTCTTATCCTTCCAGTAGGCGTTTTTGAGTGGGTTATAGGATTCGGCGGAGGGATCATAGTTTTCCATATCCTCCTTGCTGGCGGTAGTGGAGTTTAGTCCTATGGTTGTGACCTTTCGATCAGTCGTTTTGCCCTCGGAGTCCTGCTCCTTTTTAACCTCCTTCAAGGGACTTGACTTTTCCCCCGAGTCCACGGACATCCGTTCAACCTTTGGCTTTATTTCCGGGGAGCCATCCTCGCTCTTTATGATGGGTTCATCCGGCAGTTCCGCTTTGGCCTCGATCCTTAGGGGAATTAAGACATTATTAACATATGAAATTGGCACTAAATTGGCTCAGCTTACTTGGGAACTTTTTTTGGTGGCGAAGGGCTGTCGGCGGCATCGGATTTCTTCTTGAAAAAGGAGCTGAAATAAGGGATTGTAAGTAGCAATAAATAATATTAAACTTAAGGGTTGTAAATTTACGTTATAGACTTTTGCATTTTGATGGTGGCACTACTTTTAAACAAATATAAATTGCAATGCTATTCTGAAATTGGTTCCCGCCAGTTTGGTTTTGGTGTGACCAAAATTGATTAGGGATAAAAGGACAAAGTTATGAATCTAGAAAATTGTTAAAACTTTCAAATTAATCCTTTTGATTAATTTAACCAGGATCAGAAATATAAAAATTATTCTGCGAATATTCTTCACTTTTTAAACTCATTAAATTGCAGATTAGTTGAAGAATGTATTAATAAAAAACAGGATAATTGTTGTTTGCTTCATATATGGCAAATTTCATATTTAAATATATTTGGAACACAAGAAATGTGTTTAATATCAAATTACGAAAAGTAAACGAAAATATTTGTGGCTGTATACGTATTTATTGTTTTTTAGAAAGTTGTTAGTTTCAAATGTGACAAATGTTATATTTAATTACAAACCCGTTTTATTTAAATTTTCAACTTAAGACCAAAACATATTTAAATTTAAATTAAACATATTTTTATTTAAATTTTATTTATAGTCTAATTACTAAATTTTTTTAAAAATGTTTAATATAAAATTAAGAAAAATAAAATATTTATGGTACATGCAAAACAATTATATGGCCTACTAAGAATGCCCTCTAGTATATTCTACGCTTGCGGTGCTCTGGTCACACTACAAATATACGTAAGGGATTGTTGAATTCACAAATAATTGCAATAGCATAGCTTGGGAAATTTGCAAAGCGACAAATTGATAAAGCGATACACTATGGCCGACGAAAGCATCACGCGAATGAACCTCGCGGCCATCAAGAAGATCGATCCGTACGCCAAGGAGATCGTGGACTCGTCCTCGCACGTCGCCTTCTACACGTTCAACGCGGAGCAGCAGTGGGAGAAGACGGACGTCGAGGGAGCGTTCTTCATATACCACCGCAACGCGGAGCCCTTCCACAGCATCTTCATCAACAACCGACTGAACACCACGTCGTTCGTGGAGCCGATCACCGGCAGCCTGGAGCTGCAGTCGCAGCCGCCGTTCCTGCTCTACCGCAACGAGCGGTCGCGCATCCGGGGCTTCTGGTTCTACAACAGCGAGGAATGCGACCGCATCAGCTGCCTGGTCAACGGCCTGCTGAAGTCCAAGGACCAGGGCACGGGCACGAACGGGCAGGCCCAGCGGATGGCCGCCACGCCCCAGCAGCTCCAGCAGCAGCAGCAGCCCAAGCAGGACAAAGCCAGCATATTCAATATGCTGAGCAAGGCGCAGAAGGACTACAATGCCCAGGTGAGCGGGCAGCCGAAGACGCCGTCGACGGCGGAGAACGTGACGGCCGGCAATGTGCTCAAGTTCTTCGAGTCGGCCAAGCAGGCCACGGCGGAGTCGCTCTTCCATCGCGTCCAGCCGCTGTCCGTGGACCAGCTGGAGAAGCAGCAGCGGGCGGGCACTCCTGGCGAGGATCTGCTGCCGGGGACAGCTGGCCGGGACAGCCACGAGAGCCGGCTGTCGCCGTTCCAGAAGCTGAGCAGCCAACAGTTGAACACCCAGCTGCTGAGTGAGCTGAAGATCGGGAAGAACTATGCCCCGGCCGCATCGTCGCCAACCAGTGCTCCGACCTCGTCGGCCCTGATGGTCAACGACGATGCCGGCAAGTGCTTGCGGAGATTGCTGGCCGGCGACAAGCCCGGTCCGGCCCTCATGCCGCCCACCATGTTCGATGCGCCCAACAATGGCAACCCGGAGCCCCAGGAGGTCCAGCAGCCCCTCAACTCGACGCAGTTTGTCCAGGCCTTCACCTACTTGATCCAGAACGACAAGGAGTTCGCCAACAAGCTGCACAAAGCCTATCTGAACGGCTGTTCCAATCTTCTGCTGGACTCCAGTCCCACATACAATCAATAAACAGAAATAACCAACATTTCCGAAATTCTGCCCATCTTTTCATTTGTTTGCATTGCAGTTGAAGTTCAATACCATTTCAATTACAATATGTAATAGCCACAAGTAGACAAGCCAATTGTAGATTTAAAATCTAGCAGCACCAATTCCCAGAGCAAGTGTAGGCGAAATGCAAACAGAGATACAAGAACCCAAACTAACTTAGTTGGTTTTGGTTTTGTGAAGTATTCGTATTCGTGTTTATTTACAAAATGGCTAACTAAGTCGCAAGGGCATAGAAAAGATAGTTGAATGGCAAACAGAATTCAATAAACATAATTTTAGTAACAATAAATAACAACGTTTTTATTTAATTTAAGATGCCCAACTGGGAGAGCAAGTAGTACAGAAAACAGAACAGCCACAGATTAAAGTCGACGTGGCTAACACCCGCCGTTGCGGATGTGGCGACTGTGGTGAGGTTCTCGGAGTAGCCATCGAAGGAGACGATGCACTGGTAGGCATCGGGATCATCATCGGTGTCAAAGACGGCCACCACCGCCGTCCCATTGTAGTAGCCTTCCTCGTCCTCCTCCAAACTGGTGGGCTCCCTCTTCACAACATCCTGATCGTTTGAACTGCAAGTAAGATATATAGTTGAGTAACAATCACTTAGATCTTAGCATAGAATCATTCCTTACACAATCGAGATAGATGGTCGGGGATAAACATTCGTCACGGTGCACTTCAGCTGCGTTTCGTTATGGATCTTATTGTGGCTCAGCTCCAAGGTGTAGTTCCTCACATCGATGACCTGCACCCTCTGGTGACTAGTGAAGGTCTTAAGAGGCGTCTGAACCACGCACTTGTAGTCGCCAGTAGTTCTAATTGTGGGATTAATCAGCGCCAACGAGCTGTACTGCTTATTGGGTTCCATAGAGCTCTCATACGAAATATCTATCTCGTTCTTAAACTCAGGCTATTATAGGAAGACCTTTATAATTACAGACACAAATTTGTAACTAATCTAATTAACTTACGATCGCATATGGAAGATTTCCCAGGATCCACTGATATATGGATTTCTCATCTCTGTACCATTTTAAAGTAAGAAACGATGGGTTCTCCTCGATTTCATAATCACAGTCCAAAATCGTTGGGTCCATCTCTTCGTTTTGAAGGACCACAATCTTGTCTTCGGACTCATCTTTTGTGGGATAGCATAGTGCATCTGCATATGAAAGAAATTCTCGTTTAGAAAACTTTTTTTTAAAAACAAGTTTGCAAAAATTACAGAACAGCCAGCATTGTTTGGAACATTATATAGGCAAATCCAAAACACATTTATCACCACCGTATGTATACAAACAGCAAATCTATATACATTTTGGCGAAAAAGCTTATATTTACGAAAAGCAAAAACTCGAACAGATGCCTGTTTTGTTTAAAAATAGAAGGCAATAACAAACAAAAAGCAACAAAATTTTAACATTTTTCATTTGGTAGTTTGTCATGTGTGCCAAAATGCGTGGAAAAATGCGTCAAATGTTCATTTTAAGTTAATTTCACTGGACTGGTACTTTTGAATTTTTCATTGGGTACATTTTAGTTTTATTATTTTGCTTTTCTCATTTAAATTTTACATTTTTTAAATCACTTGAAATTTTTAATATTTAAGCTTATGATCCTTTGGGTCTCGAGTAACTCAAAAGTAAAAGGACATGCGAATATCACAGTAGCCAGTTGTTTATATTCCGTTTAAATGCACATGTTAACTCAAAACTGTTTTTAGCTATACGTTCGTATTTATAGATATCCGATTTGTCATTATTTTTCTCAAGGTTTGTCCGATGTACACTTGCTGTATTCGTATATGTTTATATACGCTTTTTGAAATGATTTCATTTCTTAATTTAAAATCAGTGTCCGAGTGCTGAATATTTGTTACACCGGCACATCTACCTATGCGCATGTACCTCTCTGGAATAATCCAATTGCAAGAATGATAATAAGTAGAGGATCCATAACGGTCTATTTACACTTCCTCATATATACCCTCGCGGTAGATCAGACTTTCGGAAGCGATCCTAACTCAACCGTCCGCTCTGCATGGTATAACTATAGCAACTGAATGCTTTTCTTTTTGCCACGGGAGAAACGAGCAGCGAGAGCTATTAGCCATAAGCCATAAGCCAAAAGCCACCCAGCGTAACCAAGCATATTCGTACTGTGCCGAGATAATGCCGGCACTTCCTCTCTGGCACACGATCCGAACCCCGAAGGCTTGTAGTACCTATCGTGGCTATAGCCCGTGCCACTTGTGCATGACTCTCGCGGAGAATAATCATCAGAGGCGGACATGTGTTTGGGCCAGAGCTAGTGGGTTCGGGTTGGGTTTTTTTTCGGGGAGATCGCTCTGCAGCTGCCTCAGTTTAATAGCAATTGCCCTGCATGTGTGGGGGTTGGAAAACCTTTCCGCTTCGATACTCTCCGCTGCTCCTAGCTGCCGTTGACTATTTGAAAACCAGTTGGCGGTTCGTTTCGGCCCACTCCTACGACTATACAACTAGGGATAGTCCAGTTCTTTGACCGTTTCAGGACATGCCACTGCTGACGGGTGGCGACACCCATTCTTTAAGGACCTTTCCACCTTTTCTGTGTCTCAGAAAAAGTGGAGGGGCTGTTGTAACGTTTAAAATTCAAAATATTCCGTCTCCATAGCAATAATGATCATTAAAATTCCTGTAGTCTTAGGAACCTTTTATTTCAATAATGACTAGCAACAACTTTTTTTTTATTTTTTTTAATATTAAATGTCAAACATTAATTATTCTGAAAAAAGAAGGCAATCAAATTCTTATCGCTATTCGTTAGGCACAAATTAAATCAGTTTCCAAAATTAATAAAAAGAAAAAATTCCAATGTCAAGACCTTTAAAAATAAATATTCCAGCCAATGAAAAATGTGATAATGATTTAATTTCAAAAATAAAGAAATACCATGTACTGGCTGCAAAAAGTTAGGGTATAATTTATAGAGTTTCATCTAGGCTAAGATTTACTTTTGCTTTGTAAAACGTTAATAAGTGTTCGTATGTAGTGGATTTTTTTTGTTAAGACTTAGACAGTCGTTCCAATTCGTTGATTAACAAAAGAAAAAGCCTTCACTCTTCCATACGAATGTGTAAATACAATACACGTATGGTGCTAAACCCTTTTCTTCAACTTGTAAAAAGATACCCACATTTGAAAGACAATTGCAGATAAAACGTTACAGAATAAACAAATATATATGTTATTAATTGAGCTGGATTCCATTCTCGAAGAAAACCTGGCATCCATAGGACTTAGCTCTAGACTCATTTACGTCCACAGACGCAGTGGCATTGAAATAGCCATCCTCGTTTTCCTGGGCATTAGACTCCTCTTTTATAACTTCCCCAGTTTGGGATCTGTGGGTTTGTTATAAAAATTAATATATATATAATGCAAACCCAAATGAAAGGTATTATTTTACATGATTTTAAGACTGGGTCTGGGATACATGCCGGTCAGGATACACTGCACCTGGGTTCCGTTGGGGATTGTATTGTGGTATAGATCCAACGAGTATTTACTTAGGTCGATAACCTGTACCGTCTGTTCAAAAACGTTAACGTTTGCTTCGGTTAGGACCACACACTTGTAGTCACCAGTCGTTATGATTGTCGGATTAATGAGGGCCAACGAGCTATACCGCTTGTTCGGATCCGAAGAAGCCACATATGAAGTGTTAATCTGGTTCCTAAAATAGGGCTGCCATAAGAGTAAATTTAAAATATTTTAAAATTATTAGAAATTTTGGCTTATTTCAACTCACGTTCACAGCAGGAGAACTTCCCCGAACCCAGTGATATATAGGTCTGTCATCTTTAAACCACTTTAGAGCAATCATTGATGTGTCTGCCTCAATCTCATAATCACAGTCCAAAACCGTTGGAACCATCTTCGCCTTATTTCGATATATGTATGCAAGCCTAACGTCTTTTGTGGCATAGCATAGCAAATCTAAGCAGAAAAGGAACATTTCATGTTAGGTATATATGAATAAACTTAATAAATATTTATAATTTTTTCAGATTTAAATGTATACCTTCCTGTAACAACACAATTGCAAGTATAAAAATCAATTTTGAACCCATAGCGACCCTATTTATTTTTTAAAATATTTAGTCGCGGCTGATATTTAATGCGAGTCTAGTTTAACAGTCCGATCTGCTTAATCTAGCTATTCCAACTGAATGTTTTTGAATTGAGAGCGCATAGATTTAAGCAAAGATTATACTGGCATTATCTATTTGTCTCACAGATTCTTTAAAACACGATCCCAATCCGAATCTCGTATCGCTCAAGTCAGTTGTGCATGATTTGTGAGAGATTTAATGGCGCTGGCTACCTTTACGTAATTAGGTAAGACTCAAGTAAATTGTTATTAAAAATGTAACTTAACACAATAGCCCAAATGCCTTTTTGTTTTCAAATTTAATTTGATGCATCAAAAAAAAAACACGTTAATGCTAGCAGAAATAGGAATTTATTAATTTAAACCAACATTATTCTTGTTTTTTAAAATATTGACAATTTTATTTATTTCTGACAAAAATATAAATTTCAACCTTTATACGTTTTTATATATACTTTTTTTAAATCTCGTTCCATCTCGTTAGTTAAGAAAAGAAAATGAAATTTACTCAACCTTGAAAAAAGCTAAAAAATACTTTTATTCTCTGTTTAATTTTTGGCCTGCACTATTTCTCCCCAGAAATTTTCAAAATTTTTAACCAATATTATTGCTGTTTTCCATACCTCTTTATTCGAGAAAAATTTAAAATATTAAAAAAAAAATTCAAATAAACATGATTAACAAGACAAACAATATTTACATACAGCCTTTTCGTGTCGCATCCAAAATTAGGGTGTCCAATAATAAACTTCAGCATAGAGTAAATGCAAATTAAGCTTATCTTGGGTTACAGAAATTAACTAATCGAAATAATCTGCAAAGCAAATAGTTGCTTCCGAAAAAGAGGGTTACTTTCACCAAGCGCTAATAAACAATGTTTCTATCAGCCTAATATTATGAACAAGGAAAAATAGTAAGGTGTCTCTTATCCATTGTGTTAGGTACAACACCATTTGTTTTACAAAATTGTTTCTCCGTTTTCGTCGCGGAAGTACATTTGCAGATGCCCTTTCTTTTTTTGGATATTAATAAGACTGTAAATAGGGAATATTTAAATATTTCTCAATTTTTTGTGAGTAGCTAATTTCATTGTTATTTTTCTTGAGCATCTCCTTTAATTTTATGTACTCTCTTATTTAATTTAGGCGATTATTTCACTTACTTTTAGAGGAAAGAATATTTCAGGTTCGTCGTTAGTAAAAAGCCCAATTTAATCTTCTGAGTGTTGCTTTTTGAGGCCTGTGAAAATTGCTGCACTCAAAAAAAAACCGACTAAAGTGGTGATTAAAAAGTTGTAAGTTTATGGGAAAGTAAGGGGTACAAATTAGAATCTTTACCGAAAGAAGGAAAGGTGCCCATATACCGGTATATGAACAATAAAATGTATGCAAATAACAATAGTTTTTTGTGGTATTTTAACAAGTAAATGGGGGTAGGGTGGATATTTTTGCGGCAGTGCATGACACGCGCCGGAAAGTCAGATTTCCACCCTTGTTTCGAGTGGAGCTCGTTAGCACCGCCTCCAAACGCGCAAACGAATGAAATTTTCCGTCCCTTTCTCCCGAGACAAGTGCAGCATCCTTTTTCGTCCAGCATCCTGTAGTTGATACAATCGTAATCGTAGCTTATTTATTCAAGGGCAGTTAACAATTGTGTTTTCCGCGAGAATATCTATAACTATGTGTTTTATTGGCGAACAACTCATTAACGGGCTATAAAATTCATTAAGTGCTGTATATGTATATTAGCTACTGATGCGATGGAATTTTCATTCATCAACAAGGCGAACTTCGACAAGGATTGTTTATACAATGCGAATTCCGAATTTTACAACAATAGTGCCAATGGGGGACTGTCCGTCGCTAACCACATGAATCACTATAATCTAATGATTGACTCCAGCTATAAGCTATGTGCGAATGAGACTGCAATAAGGAGTTCTCTAAACCAGGAATCGAGCTTACTATTTTCCAAAATCACCACAGTTTCGGAATTTTACCCTGCAACTCATAACATTGCATCTTATAACTCTGGTAAGTAGAGTTACTTTCTCTCTATTGATTTGAATACATTATCTACCAATATTTTTCGGCTAAAACTTCTTGATTTCAATCCCATATTATCCATATGCCCAATTTTCACCTTTGAAAAGACTTCCATCTAAAATCTTATGGAGATGACAGTTTGAGCTTGACGGATAAATCGAAACAGAGAAGGATTCGAACTACTTTTACATCTAACCAACTAAACGAACTGGAAAAGATATTTTTGGAGACCCATTATCCAGATATTTATACCAGAGAAGAGATCGCATCAAAACTACATTTAACCGAAGCCAGAGTTCAGGTAAGAAAAAAGATAAAAAAATGCATAGGTTATAAAGTTATTTCAATCAGAAAATTAACTATTTTCTCAAAATAAATTTAAACCACTTCCATATGTGAGAGTCAACTTAGATTCTATAACAACCACTGATGCGTTAATTCCAAATGTTTTATTTATTAATTCAATCATTCTGCAAGATCCTTAAAATGTATAATATTAATGTATTTTTTATACTAGGGAGCCTTCTATTGGCTCATAAATCTAAATTATTTAAAATTTCTATGGAAATTTAATTTCTCACTTAGCAATTAATTCTTTCTTCTTATAACAATAGAAACTTCATTCGTTTAAAGGAATTTCATAAATTTATTGTCATACAGCACACAATATATCCTGACTCTGTTTCAGGCAACCACTATATAAACTTGTGCATTTTTATATTTTTTTTTGCATTTCAGGTATGGTTCCAAAACAGAAGAGCCAAATTTCGCAAACAGGAGAGACATGCCATTTACATAATGAAGGACAAGTCCATTAAAATGGATGGCCGTAAGAATCCTGCAGCTGGCTCAAAATATCTAAGTCCATCTCTTAAGGGATCGCAAAATGCCCGTCAAATGAAATGCTTATACGATCAAATATAGACAGTGCTAATATCGATGTAAATATTAGTATACATTTTGAGGAAAACAATTATTTTGATATTAATTTTACTTACTATTTTGGAGCGAATTTGCGTTAAATAAATAAGATCTGTGTAACATTGTTGCTCTTTTACTGGTAATCCGTAGTCTTATCATCTGGTTCAACACCCTCTTGAAGGCTCAGCTGGTCTGAGCCTGTGGGAAGAAAAACAAGAGGCTTATGGGGGTTGAAAGGTTAATCTTTATAAGTACCGAAAACATCACACCCCTCAAGAGAAAATTGCTATCCAATTACCGCGTGCAAAATTGATTAAATTGATATTAAAGTGGTATATAGTGTAGACCGGTTTCCTAAACATAAAGACGATTTATGAAATTACACATTAGTTAATTACAAAGAACTAAGTCGTAACTGCAAGTAAGAAAAAAAATTTTTATTAGTTTAGTTCACCAAACTTATGTATTGATAAAATGTCCCTTAAATTATATAAGATGTGTTCTTATCAGGAACCTTAACGATTAAAATATTAATGAACAGAAACTCGCAAATAAAAGTTTTTTAAGATTTGTATTTGATTTTTTTCAAAAATTCTTTTTATTTCAGCTATTTATTTAGAAATTTGAGAAATTTATTTTGACAAATCACAGGTAATCGGTTTAAGAATTTTAATTTTGGCAAATCTTAAATAATCATTATTTGGGATTTTTACTTATAAAAATATCTGATAGAACTCTATTTGCTCTTGTCTCCTTAGCTTGCATGCAATAATGGCAAAATTTTGGTCAGGCCAGTATTGCGAGTTGGTCTATGAGGTTTTCTTATGATCTATACGAAACTTATATGAGTGAAAAAGCCCCTTTCGTGATACCGTTATTCGTGAAAGTTATGTCGCTTTATTTTTGAAACAAGCATTAGTTGCACAGCATTTATAATTTTAAAAATTCATGTATCTATCTAAGTGTTCTCGGTGCTCCTTGTGTATTAGACAATGTACATCATTTTTAAAATTAAGATTAATTTATGTAGAAACATTTGATTTATAAAACTTGTGAAATCTTTAAAACATACAATAAAAAAATCCTTGGAGACGAATAAGTATCAGGTAGTCTTCATTTGAAAAAAATGAAAACGAAACTTAATTGTTAATATGAAAAAAAAACTAAACAATATTACTGCTGCAATTATTTCTAAGGCATTTTTTTTATGCGTAACAATGCTTTAAATAAGTGTCCAAAAAATTTAATTCATATTAATTTATTTTGCTAAGACTGTTCCTGTTCCATTCCCATTGTTTCCACAAGAACCAACGTAGATTTAACGACATACCCCTAATGTTTCCAGTTATAAAAAAAATACAGGTATGTGCAGTATTAATTTGGGAACGCGTTAGGGATTTTGTTGTACCTCTCGCCAGCTGCATGTTATTTGTTAATCGGCCTGGTTATAACACTTTATGAATTAAAATAAACACTTAACCATGTTGCGATCGAGGATTTCCTGCGCACTTCAACCACGGAGATTGGTGTCCTACTTTTCGGCTGAATTCAACAAGTTGGTGAACGAGGGACCGACGAAATTCGCCTCCAGTAGCAGTCATGCTGTAACGAATATAGATTTGGATCTGTTTGTCAATCCGGATAATCGACCCATGGATGTGGTGGATCGGCTGCTAAAGCTCAGGTGGGTATGGATATATCACAACTTCAATGACAACTAATGAGGGAACATTTGCAGGAAACAAAAGGAGGCCAGCATGGTGCCCCTGCTCCCAAGTGTTTTGGTCAAGCAATTACTGGACTCCACAAATCCGCAGGAGTCCATATCGGTTCTACGTAATCCCACCCAGTACGGCCTGTTCGTAGACCAGTTTTCCGGCTGCTTCCTGCTGGATTTCCTCCTGCACAATGGCCATGCGGTGGAATCAGCTCAGCTGGCCACTATTCTCGTGGACAGGAGCTTATGCAACAACGAACTGGTCGAATCGCTGGCCCTCCAGGCGTTTTGGTCCTTTGCCCAGGACTTCAAGCCCTTTGAGTCCTCTACAATTGAGCCTCCTGCCAAAAACGCTGAAGTGGTAAGATAAACATATTTAATCAGATGCTTTAAAGGTCTAAAACTAAAATAGCTTTGGTTTTTATCTGGAATTTTCAGGCATTTATTTAAAACTTAAAACAATTAGCTTAATTTCTCGATAAGAGTTTAGCATTTCTTAAGTTGTTTTCGAATAGTATAAATTGGTTAAGCTATACCCAATTTAAATAATGCAAATCGAAACTCTTATTGATAAATTAAGCTAATTGTTTCAAGTTAACTTACTAGCTTATACACATTATAAATCATTCTATTGAAAATAACTTAAGCAAAATTTATTAGTTTGTTAGGAAAGAAGCTTTGAATAAAAGCTTTAGGAATCAAAAAATTATTTTGTTATATGTTTAAGAACCTTTATAAAAGTCATCTAAATCCTTTTATTCAACTAATAATACCTTTCGGTTTATAGGTAAAAGTTCGTGTCAAGTTCCTGCGCAATTATCCCGAAGATGCCAGCGAAAATACCGAGGAAAAGAAACTGGGTCGCGCCATGATTAGATTGGGTTCCGGCGAAGGGTCCTTGAAGGAGCTAAAGCAGAACATTGGCCTACTTGGCTATGTCCTAAGCGGACAAGTAGCTGAGGCCTTCAGTTTTCTGACCAAAAACCAAGCTGCTCTTCACAAGGAAACTTTAAGCGCCGCCCAAACTATAGCTGAAAGTCTCAAGTTGGAGGGATCAGAGGAGTTGATGAAGTTACTACAAGAAACCCTTGAGAAGAGTACCAAATCGAATGCCATCCAGGGCCTACTGGAGAAAAGTGTTAAGGACACGGCTCACAAGTTTGAGCCAAAGTTGTTGGCCGAATACGGTGAGTCATATCAGGAATGGGCCAAGAAGTTCGAGAGCGCGATTCAGTGCCATCTGGAGGCTCAGAGCCTGGAGCAGCGTAAGTCCAGCATTCAGAAGACGCTCACCGAACTGGAGGCCAAACGCCAGAATCTGTGGTTCTTCGAGAACAGGGACGACATCGACATCCAGATCTACAAGAAGAAGGTCTACTATCCAAAGCGCTGGTTCGGCAAGAAGAAGAAGCCCAAGGCAGCGGACACCTTCTATGTGCCACCAAACATTACGCACAATGCTTAATTCTTAGGCCTTAACCATTAACCGTTGACCGTTGACCCTTGACCCCCCAGTGGCCACAAACAAGTTAGATCCAATTGTTTTTAAGCTTTAATTAAACTACTGGAGAGTTAATCCAAATTCAAATGTTGTTTCTTTTCTCGAACGTTAAATTGTTTAAAATTACCATAACGTAACATTGAGGGTCACAGTTATATTCATTCCATCTCAGTTTACAACATTTTTTTTATACTTTTTCTTTGGAGTTTCCATAAATTTTGCAATCTTAAAAGCTAATCGTCTGTCATTTGTGCATGGCCGAGGGCAGAGCAGTTTTTAAAACCCGCTGCCCGGGTGCTGAAGGGGATAGATTGATGGGCGAGGGCATGTCGTGCCGCTTGTCCTGTATGGTTAGTGGCAAGAACTGCTGCTGCTTCTTTTTCCGATTCATGTTCATGGGATGGGTGTTGTCGTTCTTGCCGAACAGAATGGTCAGGTGGACAGCACAGAAGATTCCCAGGCTCTGTGACAGATTGGCGCTTCGTTAGTATCCTTTCAATCAGACCGCAGTCCGAAGGTCCGCTCACCTGGAAAATGGCTATAATGGCAGCTCCGAAGGCGGTGATCAGCAAGCGGTTCCTGATCTGCTCCGAGACCACGGCCAGGCATCCGCGCTTGTAGTGGGTATCACATGCTGACTCGTAGGCGTGCTCCGGACGCGAGCAGCAGGACCAGGGCAGCGAAAGTCGGCGGTAATCAAGAGGTCCGTCCACACCACAGCATTGTAGCTAAGTGGGTTGAGGCCAAAGGGTATTTTATTAAGCCATCAAAATTGAGAGCACAAGGATTAATCAAGTATAATAGACCTTTCAAATTTAATATTAATAGACATAAATATACTAGCTTGTAATTAAGGGTTTCTTTAAGCATGGTTTTTACTTTATGTTGTCAACTAAATTTGTTTACCTTAACTTAACGAATTGTTTACGATTTGTTAACTATTTTAAAAAATGTTTTATTCATTTTTTACTTCGCTTTATACTTTGACCTTAAAAAGCAAATCTTTACAAATTCAACTTTTCCTGGTTAATTTTGGAGTATTTCTTAAAACACTATTTAATATTTGTTGAAGGCCGAAAATCTCTCAAAATAATGATTTTTGTTTAACTTTTTTGTGATTACTTAAGGGACACAAACCATGGATGCTTACTTCTCAAAATATTTAGAAACTATGATTGTTTATAGTTTTTTAAGGAGCAGCAAAGCAACATAAACTCACCTGCGATTGCATCCGATTCCACAAATGGAGGTTGTCCACCTTGGTGCGCGAAAACTTGTCCAGGAACTCGACAAAGGAGTCGTCGATGAAGATCTCTACGGAGGTGGGCAGATTCTCCCGCATGGCCAGCGACCAGCCGCAGATGATGAACTGAACACAGATGCAGGCGACCAAAAGGGCAGCAAACTGGAGGTTACACCAGGGGAAAACGTTATGGTGGCCCAAAATGAAATCCCTGCTATTTCGATTACCATTCCCAGGAGGCAGCGTTTCCGTTGGTTGGTGGCCTGGCAGCCCATCCAGCAGAGGATGAAGGTGACGGGTCCCAGGCAAAGCAGGATCGCGGCCGGGGCCCACAGCTTGTTCTGCACAATTCCATAGTAGACCGAGTGTCCCCAGAGCAGGGATGTGCCCAAAAATATCTGCGCAGCTCCGGTTAGCTGGGAAGGAAATCAAATTTCGGGAGGCTGCTGTTATCACAGTGGCTGGTTTTCATCTCAAGGCCCCGCATCCAAAGTGTCCTTGGACGCGGGGCTTAAGCTGCACTGTGTGTATTCGGGATGTAGCATACAAATATGTACTGCCTATATTATATATGGGGTCTACTCCCTTTTGACGTCACATGCCAAGGAGCTCTATGTGCACGCATGTGTGTGCGAGTGGGCATACATATACATACATACATACTTAGGCGCAGCTTTAAGTAGCTCAAGGTCACTTCAAGTCGGGACATAAAAAACGTGAGACTTTATCCTGTGAGCGATGTATGGGGTATGTACGTGAAAGGATGTAGGGATGTCCTGGTGTAGAAGTGCACTTGGGAATATGTATCAATAATGTTGTCTACATGGGTAAAAGTACATCACTTGACGTATGGATTTGACATAGTTTCGTGAATGAATAAATTAAAGAATGCTAGGGAAAATCAAAGTGAACGGAAGTTAATTGTTGTTTCTTCTTCAAACTGCTGTAATAACTTACTTTTCCACTGGCTTTATATGCAATATTCATGTTAATTTAATACCCCCCCCACACACACATGCGTGAGCTTTTACATTTACCTTATGTAATTTGATAATTTGACAGACAATTATGCCCTCGTTTGGACCAAATACCAATGCAACTTACCGCTAGGAGAACCACATAACTGTAAACCAAATATTTAAAACATTTAATTTTCTTTGGCAGAGCCATCCTTTCACGTTATCCTTTATCCTCGCTGGCTATCCCTTTCCCACTCACAGTTGAACTACCGTTAGTAAACTGAATCTCTTGTGACTGTGTGCATATATGTTGCAGTTGTATGCGTGTTATGTTGATTTTCAATCTGGGAGTTCTTCGCCCGATTTATCAGTTTTCTTCACTTAATCGCTCGCTTTTGGATGCTCGTCCCAATGCACCACATGTCGCGGCCTAACTCGCGATTCCCGACTTATCGTATGCAATTTTTAACTAAAAATAACAGTTAACGTTAACTCCGAGCGACTCGAAATCGTCCGCAGTCGAAAATACGCATTCGACGGTCTGACCAATTGGCTCCTTGTTTTGTTATACTTCAGCAACCAGCAGTGCGAATATTATCTATAACCGTCGCCTCGGTTGCAATCATGTTTCGATGACAGCGCCACTTGGGCGCCAAACTTCGTTACTTTTCAAAAGCGGGGTTTAAAAAGCTTGTCACTTTGGGGTTGCTTCGGATGGTTCTGGTAAGCGAACTCACTAAAATAACCCTTAAAATATAGGTTAAATCTAAGTTGGAAATTACAAAGCATAATTTAAAGAGACCTTTCTATTTTAATTTAAAAAAAAACTTCAAAAGTCCATAAAAGTTTACCAAAAATGTAATTTACATTTATAGCATATATCTATACATATTTGAAATGGTAATATTTTTTCAATTAAGCTTTTGTTAAACATGAATATAATGATACACACTTTAATACAACTATGCATGTGGGGCTGCCAACTCAATTCATAAAAAAAATACCAAAGCTAAAGAAAAAATACTACTAGCGGATTAAAGTTTTCCTGTCGCCAACACTTAAAATAAACTTTTTAAATTTAAATTTTGTCGACTGACAAATATTTGTGTTTAATGACAGATAAACCAAACATACCATTCATTAGAACATCCATCTTCCCTTATTAATTTTACACAAAACACAGCATCATCGGTTTAACATAAAATATATTTCTAAAATTGAAAAAGTATAAACAAAACGGAAATGCTTTTCTGATTTTATTACGAGCTTGCGAAATTATACTGTACACTTTACACACTTTTATTGGCGATTTTAGGAGGGAATATGTAAAATCTTAACATGAAAGAGTGTATCAAAACTATAAAAATTTCTAGGTTTAGGTTTAGGTAATGAAGTTCATGTAAGACGGGTTGGAAATACAATAGAAATTAAAATACCTTGCGTATAAAAATATGCTTACAAAATAAGTGCTCCACTGTGAATGGACCAGCCGCTTAAAAAAGAATTGGGGGTCGTAGTGGGAGTGGTAGTTGGGTGCATTTGCAGGGTTTGGGTTTGGGATTGGATGTCGAATAAAACTTAAATGAGAAAACAACGTGAGAGGCCTCCGGGGTGGGCGCAATCGAAAGGATCGTTGATCGAGGATCATGCGTATTCGAATGTGGCCTCTGGGTTCCAGGCGTTGTGTGAAATATGATCGAACAGAGTCGCGTGAATGTGTTGCGTTGGTAAACTTACGATTTAAATGAACATTTTACATATTTATACAATAGGCAATTAAATCTGCTACTGTTACCGTACAATTGTATTTCATATATTTAAAATTCAGGTCTCTTTGCAGTTGTCCGTCCGGCGGATCGATCGGACAGATGGGATACTCGGTTTGTCGATGCCATATGCCGCCAGACACTATTCGCGCAGATTCTTGGTCAGCAGCAGGTTGTTGTGGTGGCCGGACAGGTGGCGGACAAGCTCCTGGACCGACTCGAAGCACATGGAGCAGAAGCAGCAGCTGTATCGGTTCTCCGTGTCCGCCCCGTTGGTGGTGGTTATGACGTTGCGGTGGACGGAGCACAGATGCTTCAACAGGTGGGCCTTCTGCTTGAACATGGCCACGCAGAGGCGGCAGGCGAACGGCTTCTCGCCGGTGTGGACGCGCAGATGGGTCTTGAGGTTCCAGGACATGCCGAACTGCTTGCCGCAGTACTCGCATCGATACTCCCGCACCGAGGAGGCGTGCGTATTGCTGCCGGCCAGATTCGATCCGGATCCCGAGGCAGACCCACTCCGCCCCTCCGGATGGTCCAGATTCAGGCTGATGTGCGACAGACTAGAGAGTCGCGACTGCAGATTGGGCATTGCTGACATGGCTGCGTTCTGGTTGGACTGCCACTGGTACACGAACTGGGGCCCCAGGTGCATCGGCATCTCGGGACTCTGGGCTCGATTGCGCTGTGCCTCAAGCAGGTGCTTCCTGTCCGGCGTCAGGGTGTCCCCGTTGAGGGCTCCGTCCTCCAGGTGCGCCAGCATATTCTTCTCCGATCCAAAGCCCGAGATGGGCGACGTCGTGGACTTGGCCAGGCGCAGTTCCTCCAGCAGACTGTGTGGATACGAGGTGAACGGCTGATTGTCACTCTGTGTGTTGTGGAATCCCGGCCGTCGCTTCCTGTGCGGCGTGACCACATAGTTCTCCGGCGAGCTGTTGATATCGGAACCATCTGACAGCGGCTTCATCACATCCTTGTGCGAGTCAAAGAACAGGCCCTTGCGTTTCGTACTCTCGCTCGCCGTCACCGCCAGGTCGATGCCGCTGTGGTCTGATCCGGATCCCAGGGCTCTGCTCGCCGAATTCTCGCTCTTCGTCCGAAGGTCGAGTGAGAGGTTGACGGGATTAATAGCTGAACTGCTGTTGTTGTTGTTATTATTGTTGTTGTTGTGGTGTTGGTGGTGGTGGTGGTGTTGCTGGTGGTTGTTGCTGCTACTGCTGATGTTGCTGTTGCTGCCGCTGGTACCGCTGGGCGGCGCGTTCGAGAGATTTACGATTTCGTCCGTGTCTTTGTCGCTCTTGTTGTCCTTGTGGGTGCAGTCGTCCTCGTCCTCCTCCTTGCTGTGGCCGCCGCCACTGCGCTCGCATTCGGGCGCACTCTCGCAATTATCGCCGGAATTGAAAGCGGACGAGAAATCGGCCGCATTGCGCGACTCATCCACGCTGTCCACCTCGTACTTGAGCGTCTGATCCGGCTCCAGATTCTGCGGGCTGGTGTACTGCTGCTTCCGCCGGTCCGCCCGATCCCGATGGCTGCCGCACTTGCTGCTCAGATAGGCGGAATCGGTGGTCTTCCAGCTGTCCGACTTGATCTGCAGCAACAGCAGCAGGTCGTGCAGGTAGTTCACGTCCCGCGACGTGATGCACGTCTGCCCGGAGTACAGGAAGTCCAGCAGGAACTTGAAGTAGGTGGCATTCACGTCGGGAAAGTATACGGTGGTGGAGCAGTCGCTCAAGTGGGTGTCCTCCAGGAGGTTTCTACGGAATACACAAAGCATTAACCTAACCGAATTCAAAGGCTTCGATTCGATGCGCTTACCTTATCAGCGGACTGGCGGCCGCCAGGACCAGCTTGTGGGCGTGCAGCTTCACTTTGTTCTCGCAGACGATGGTCAGGTCCGCCGGGTGCTCCCCTCTGAAGGCTGCTCCGATTTCTTTGAGTATGCACTCGCCATGCTTGCTGTATTGCAACATCAACATTCTTTGAAACTGCAAATGGAAGAGCAAATATGCCGGGGAACTTTAGATTTCTGCTATATCTTTGGCCCAGATCATGGGTGTCAAGTTATCGGGAGTCCCATAAAAGCCACAGTATAAATTCCCCAATTCACTATTTTATAAAGTAAAGAATAAGTTTCTTGATATAAGCTGATCTGAACATCCACCAACAGTCAAGAGTTAATCATTAATTTTATCTATTTTTCTATCAATCTAATCGTAATACTTAAAAAAAAGAATTTCAGAAACTAATAAAAGTTTTGATGGTTATCAAAAAAGCCTCAAGAGGCAATAAATTTAATAAGAATTAAGGAATATTAAAATCTTTCTCTGAATTCTTTTATTGCGGGTTCTCAAATCACACATAATAATGATTATAGGTCATTATTTTCATCGGATTGATAAAACCACGAAAAAAAGACAGCGGTACTTCGAAATTACTTTCTTTATTTGCCAGAAAGTTGTTTTTTTTTAAGTAGAACAAAATACAAAATGTAAATTTCATGGAAAATTAAATCATTAAAATGGAATATTTAAGATTTGAAACAAATTTAACTATGTTTGAGCAAAACTAACTTCAATGTTATTAACATTTCCATTTCGAGTTAAAATCTGCTTTTGTTTGGTTACGAAAAAAGTATCTTTAAAATAAAGTTTTGTAAAAGTTGCGCAGGCGCCAACAAATAATGGCAGTTCAAGAGTTATGGGCGTTATAAAATCCGACTTACGGAAGTTCAGATTATAGAAGTTGAACTATATAACTCATATATGGACATTTACGAATGTATGTGGAGCATGTGGTAAAAGTAAAGCCAGTGAAATAGAAAGTTTTGGAATGGGAAGTGTCTGCATCTGAGTCTTTTACTTTTGCTTTGGTATTACACAATCCGCCTTTCACCGAAAGTGTCGCCCTCTCTTTCACTCTTCTGCTCCCCTCCACCTCTCTCCTTCTTTGTGTCATTTCAGAGATTGTGTCATACCCGCACACAACCGCAAAACGCTTTTTGTTAGAAAAAGGATCGTGGAAAGATTCGAAAGTACTTTCCATAACGGTTTAGTGCGACACATTACTGGAATTTCAGCATGCGAATGTGCAAGTGTGTATATGTGCTGGCATTAACAAACTTCCCAAAAAGCAATAGTAAATGTTTACTAATCAGGTTTTTAGGTTTTTCTGTACTTGGTGTTTTTGTAATACTGCAACCCACAATCGTCATGTGTGTGCGAGTGTGTGTGTGCTTTGTTGGAAAAGATGAAAGCTTCACTTCATAGAGCTCCCCTATGTTGTTGTTGTTGTTGTTGTTGTTGTTGCTGGTGTTGCCTCCAAAAAAGCTTTCCCGTTGTGATGTATTTTGTTGTTACTTTTATGCGATGAAATTGTTACACTGAAATTCGCTGGCCTGTGCAATTGTATCGGTGTAAGATCTGCACTAGTGTATGTATACACAACAAGAAAAAATTAGAATATATTAGAATTTGAATGTTGTTACTAGTTATTTTATATTATTAACTTGATAAGTTGAAAACGCAATTTCAAACAACTTAAAATCATTCCAAGGGTCTATTAGATTTTAAAAACAAAAATATTTCATCTAAAATTTAAATATTTACTTTTGTTTGTTGGTCTTGCTATTCGATCCAAATCGGTTTTTCGGTAACGTTTTATTCTTCAGTCTATTATGGAATCTTCTATAGAAGTTGAATAAATTTATTTCAAATCTTAGATGTGGCCGGGAAAATTATCTATGATGGCCATGACAGTTTAGTACTAGTTTTTAGTTTGCTGCTCTTTTCAGATAGAAAACATGTATATGTTGACTATTGACGGCTAAAGCCATTGCCAAAACATTGCTTCGCCTAATTAGTACACACCTCCATTGAGGAGAACCTTAAGTATGAAATGTGAAGAAAGCGACAAAAACGTTATTAGCTTTTTCTTTCTGTGTATCCGATTGTATCGGTGTAAGGTCTGTTCGCGAGTCCGTGTGAGTGTAGTGCAGTGGGGCTTTTGCAAGTGTGGGTTTATTGGGGGGCCACCATTATTGTATTGTGCAAGAGCATGGCTTGTAAGCTCTTTTTTGATTCGCCTGTGTGCGTGAGTGTCTGCATGGCCTCACAAAAAATAATAAACCAAAAAGCGAAGCTAAAGTTCAGCAGCAGCAGCAGATCTCAAACGAAAAAAAAAACTTCAGAAAGATAGTCTTGCTTTTTGTTACGCTCTGCTGCGTCCCCCATCTCCCCCTTTTGCTCCACCACTCCTTTTTGCATGGAGACGAAACGAAACGTTCACTTTCAATAAAACTTGAATGACTGGCTTGGCGGAGAGCAAGAGAATGGAAATGGGAATGTTGTATTTTTCATGGGAATGGGAAGCGAAAGCTGAACATGGATCTTTTTTTTTGCGCTGAAGTGAGCAAAAAGGGGCGTGAGAGGGGGGAACTGGTGTGCTCATTCTAACGCTGGATAAATTCCAAAACGGTATTGACAGAACGATTGTATATATATTATATGGATGTATGGTTAATTTATGCTTCCACGAATCAGGGCCATTCACTTTCTACAAGTATTTCATGGAGATTTCGCAATCGGTTGCGAACAAACCATGACTAAAGATCATTACGACATTTAAGACAATCAAAAGGTGAAAGTTCATGGTAATAATTCCTTAAATTGAGTCCGAGTCCATGAAGAAGGGATATATTTCTCTACATTTCTCCTCTCTTCGTGAGACACAACACACATACTAGTAAACTGGAAATGAGAATGAAAGGGACAAAGCAGACGAAGACGATCGAGAGAAGTGAGACAAAACAAAACGCGCTAACTCACAATGCGCGCATAAAATCACCTTTCACAAAAAGCTTTTCTCTCTATGCTTGTGTTACTGTATGTCTGTATGTCTAAAGAAAAGATCGGGGTATAAAGCTAAACAAATCAGACATACTGACATACAGACAGAGAACGCAATCGTTTGTATGTTTCTGTTTCCACACTTTCCGATTTTTGTCGTCGTCATCGTTCCCATGTAATGTAAATGTAAATGTAGTTTTACAATTACTCTTTCCCCTTTGCATATATCTGTGGGTTTGCATGTGTGCAGATTGCGTGAGTGTTTACGAATATAAAGCACATGTGTCTATTTCCAAGTGGAAGAGAACGGGAACGGGAACTGGAAATGGAACTGAAACTGAAACTGGACGGGTCCGATCCGATCCGATCGAAGGCCTCAAAAGAGAAAGCTACGGGGGTTTTGAAAGTATTATAAGCTCGTAAAAGGTAAAAAGTTAAAAAGGGAGCGGGCAACGTCAAACTTGTTTTCCTCCCTCTCTGTCGCTCTCCCGCACTCTCTACCTCTCTCTTTCTCGCCCGCTCTTTCCCCTTTCACGAAAGCTCTCTTGCCAAAGAAGCGAGGGAAAATGGCAAAGAGTCGCAAAGAGCCGCCGTCGTACTTGTTGTAAATGCTACACTCGTAAAAGTGACCCAAATTTGAATTACATAACTCCATAAGCTGGGCGATACGGAGAAAGATAGGAAAAAGGTTCGGTTGGGGCTTATAATGCGTTTCCATCTTAGATTTACGTTTTAGAATATCCCCAACTCAGGAAAATCTAAGCTTTCACATAGCCTTTCACATACACAGCCAGATATACATACATATTAGTGCTGTTTATGGACAGGGAAGTTGGGCAAGGGGGTTGAAGGGGGGTGTCGCTACCCTTTACCGCAGATAACTAAAATGTTGTTAAATAAATACGTATAACTGACTCCAATTAAAACCCTCTTGTTACAGAAACCCCTCTTAATGGAAGACCTACGCCATTGCCCCTGCTAACAGCATATTTTGTAACATCTGCGCGATCCCCCTGTAACTGTGTATGTGTCTGAGCGTTTGTATGTTGCGGTGTGCTTTTTTCACCTTCACTCTTATTGGAAAGCAGTTAAGTTAGTCGGTTACGTGCGTGTATGCGTGCGCTAATGTGTGTCTTCAAATTTCATGACATGCATACATACACACGGACAAGAGTATTACGCAGACAAAAGCACGCGATGAAGGTCACTAAGCCTTTCTTGTCTCCAGTTGTTGTTGTTTTAGTTGTACTGCTAATGATGTTCATGACGACGAAGATTGGATCGCCACGAACCGAAGCTTCGCCGCAAGTTTTGGATACGATACGATACGATCCAAACCGAGCTTGGAATGTTTTCAGTTTTCTGTTTTCTGTTTTCTCTACCACTATTAAGTTAGTTTCTGACCTTGGCTGCTTTGTGTGCTTAGGTGCACAAAGAGCCCCATACACGTTCAACAAAAAGACCCAAAACCCCAACTTTTTATCTGCATGTTTTCGTGTCTATGCGATGTTGCAATCCAAAATCTCGTCGAGCTGGGAAATCTCGGAAGTGGTAATGGAATGGAAATGGAAAGGGAAAAGCTCACTTACCTCTTTCATTAAGTTGGTTGTTCAGCAGTTAGTTACTCCCAGGACGAATTTAGTCATTCACTTTCTCACGTTCTGTTCTGATCGCTTATTCCCTGCGATCGGCTATGTGCGCACTGCTCACAGACAACTTTCGATTTCATTGATCATGTTTTGTTTGGGTATATCCTGTTGTTTCTATGTGTGTTTGTGCCAATTCTCGAAGGAGCTGATTTTAATAATTTCTCTTTGGCTTTTCCTGCTGCTGCTGCTTCTTCTTCTGCGACGCAACGCAAGAAATATCCACCAACACTGAGACACCGAAATCCACACAACACAATAGCAATGCACACGGACACACTCACAAAAGTTCACTACAACAGCACAACTACAACAGCAACATTAACTTTAACTAGGTTGAAGTTTTGTTTTTTTCTTTTTGTTTTATTGCGAAATAAAAAACTTGATTGGTAAAACTTTTTCTGGCGCGAGCGCGACTGCGAGTGTGAGTGGGAGATCCGATCTCTTGTGTTGCCTCTCTTTCGATTTTCGATTTCAGCTTCTGCCTGTGCCTTTGCTTTTGCTTTTCCACTTTCAGTTTGCGCGCGCGCACGTCCGTTCACTCGGACGGTTTTTTTTTCTCTGTGCGGTGCGGTGCCCACTGTGAGTCGACTGCGGTCTTTTCGCCTCGTCGCTGCTTGCTGCTCGCCTCTGCCGCCCGCCAACAAAAACAACTGCGAACTGTCTCTTTGAGCGAACTGCAAACTGCGAGTGGTGGAAAAGAGAGAGAGCGCGATCAGTTCTGCCGCGTCGGACTTTTCCCGCCAAAATATAAGCTTTCACCAAAAACTAACTCTAAAAAGATAGAAAAGTAAATTCTCTGAATAGTTTTTAATCTCGATGAATACTTAATGCTAGAACTAGAGAATTTATTCGTTTACAAGAACTAAATGATCACTGATAAGTGATGTTTTACTAATAGACCTAAGTTAATATTGTACTAGCCAGTAAGTAACAGTAAATAGTTGGCCATCTTAAAAGTAATCGGCTTGGAAGCTGTCAGTAGCGTCGTATTTATAGCCAAATAATTGAACCTCAAATTGCTATTCTTTTTTATTTTCTTCTTTATGTAATAAACAAAGTAGCTTACGATTATAACGCTCCTTTTTTTTGCTGATCATGATGGGATAATTTCTGAAACATTGCCAACTATCGTAAGATCAGTGATCATTTTTACTCTGCTGAACGCAAATTTCTTAATTTAAGTTCAATTTAAAATAATAATATGATAAATAAATACTCCAGATTAAAATAGTATATTTTTTAATTATAGTAATAATTAGGATATTGCTCAGTTAAACTAGTAAATTTATATTCAAATACATCTTGGTTTTAGAAAGTATAAAAAAAAAATTACAATAAAACAGGGCCACATGGCTTTGCTATTTCGGAAGATTTCACCTTGATCCCCAATAAGTTGCGACTCGTTCATTATTTCTCTTCCTTTGTAAGTCCTTAACGATCGCTGATTTGAAATGCACACGCCGCCTACGCCTATATTTGCATCTACCCTTTACTGTCCCATTATTGAGAACAATGAAATTCGTCCTTGAGCCTAATTTCTTCCGTTGGCAATGAATGCACAACTGAAACGAATTTGTATGCAAATCATTAGTAAGGAAAAAGTTTAAAATATCCTCAAAAAATTACATTTTGTTTTATTTGAAGTTCTAAACATATATCAACTATATTTCCAGCAGTACTGTGTATACAATCAACAGAAAAATCGAAATTTTGACGTAATCCTTTTTTGCCCATTTGCATACAGATCCTATCCCTGTTACATTGTATTTCAAGGACACGGCTAATGGTTTACGGGAAAGGGTGTGCGCACAATTCGTAGGTGACGAATGGGCGGGCAGTTGGACATCGTAAACAGCACATTTAATAGGATAATCGAGACGCAGCGATGGTCAAGGTCATTGGAGAAATCTATCCTTTTATTGGTCTTTCCAGACTTTAGCATATATTTCAATGGAGGTTAAAATGTTATTTGTGTATGTAAAATAACTTAAAGATTTAGAGCAAAGCATTTTTTAATTTCCATTGATACGAAGAATGACCCAACCAAAAAGACTAGAAATTAAAAACTAAACTAAAAACCTGTTTTTATTTTTAAAAAATTATAGACTTAAAAGTATGAAAGTCCCTAAGAATATGTACAAGAAACAATTAAAATTCATTAAAGGAAGGGTATTCAAACTTCGTTAGCTTTTATGTACTAAACTTTCGATAGCCGCACTTGGTGAATATCGATAAGAAAGCGCGATCCGGCGTCCATCTCTATCACCCAAACAGCTGCAGTCGCAACATCGAGAAACGAGAAAAGAAATCCGAAAAACTTTCGCAAAATGAGCCTGCAAAATGTGTGCCGCAAGGGCAATGCCTTCAACCTGTTGAACGTCTCTAGAAAAGGTGAGTTTCCAACTTTATATTAACATAAACCTGATCATAACTAAGTCGGTTGGACTTTGCCTCTGATAATTCATAACGTTTTGTGGCAGCAGCCGACGATTGAATCCGAAAGGGCCAAAGTCCAAACTCAAAACTGGCAGTGACGTCTTGTGGGTGAAAGATAATGAGACAGTACATCATGATTAAAAATAATATGAAATTTGAAATTGATATGGAATAATCCTTATTGTAACCCTTTTTATTACAGTTCAATGTCGCGCTTTGTCGGCCGCTGTGGCAAGTCCACAGCCCAAGCAGAAAAACACCCAGAACATAGTTTTGGTTGATGGAGTTCGCACACCTTTCCTGACCTCCGGAACCTCATATTCCAAGCTGATGCCCCACGAACTGGCCAGGCACTCGCTTTTGTAAGTTTTTACATCGTCAGCCCCTTGATATTGAACAGTTTTTTAACCCTACGTCAATAAACAGGTCGCTTTTGCAAAAGAATCGTCTGGACAAGGAGCTTATCGACTATATTGTGTATGGCAGCGTTATCCAGGAGGTCAAGACCTCGAATATTGCCAGGGAGGCTGCTCTGGCAGCTGGTTTCAGCAACAAGACTCCCGCCCACACTGTGACCATGGCATGCATCAGTTCCAATGCGGTAATAACAACCAAATGTGTTCCCGATACCATGATTCTTTAGACCAAATTTTGCAGGCCATCACCACGGGCATGGGTCTGATTGCCACCAATACCTACGATGTGATAGTGGCCGGCGGCGTGGAGTTCATGTCCGATGTGCCCATCCGTCACTCACGCAAGATGCGCTCTCTGCTCTTAAGGGCAAACAAGGCCAAGACTCTGGGCCAACGATTGTCCCTGCTCTCGACCTTCAGGCCAGACTTCTTGGCCCCCGAACTGCCCGCCGTGGCTGAGTTCTCTTCCGGCGAGACCATGGGCCACTCGGCCGACCGCCTGGCCTCCGCCTTTAACGTTTCCCGCAGCGAACAGGATGAGTACGCCCTGCGCTCCCACACGCTGGCCAAGGAGGCCCAGGAGAAGGGCTACTTCACCGATCTGGTGCCCTTCAAGGTGTCTGGCGTGGACCAGATAGTGGACAAGGACAACGGCATCCGCGTGTCCAGCCCCGAGAGCCTGGCCAAGCTGAGGCCCGCCTTTGTAAAGCCCTACGGCACTGTGACGGCGGCCAACGCCTCTTTCCTCACCGATGGCGCCTCCGCCTGCTTGGTCATGACCGAGGAGAAGGCCAAGCAGCTGGGCCTGAAGCCCAAGGCTTTTCTGCGCGACTTCCTGTACGTCTCGCAGGATCCCGTCAACCAGCTGCTGCTGGGACCTGCCTATGGAATCCCCAAGCTGCTCAAGAAGTCTGGTCTCACCCTGAAGGACATTGACTCCTGGGAGATTCACGAGGCCTTCGCCGGACAGATCGTGGCCAATTTGAAGGCCCTGGACTCCGACTGGTTCTGCAAGACGTACTTGGGTCTGAGCGAGAAGGTCGGCAGCCCCGATCTGTCCAAGTGGAACAACTGGGGCGGCTCCCTGTCCATTGGCCATCCGTTCGCCGCCACCGGCGTCCGCCTCTGCATGCACACGGCCAACCGCCTGGTCCGAGAGGACGGCAAACTGGGAGTGGTGGCCGCCTGTGCTGCCGGAGGGCAGGGCGTGGCCATGCTCATCGAGCGCTATCCGGGCGCCACAGCCGACTGAAGTCGCATTGAAATCGACCAGGATGGGAGTGCAGTGTGACTGCGAGATTGCCTAGCTTTTATAAACTTTACAACTATGTCTATATGAATAATGAAATCTGAATTTTACAAAACAGTTTAATTTCTAACAAAGCACCAGCCTTTCACGCAAGCATCATTATGTAGCTAAGTAATCCTATTCGGTCTCGTAGAGCTCCTTCTTCCGCAGCTTCGCCTGCAGGATGTCGTTCTCGTTGTAGGTGAGGTGCAGTGGGGGAATCAGAGCGCAGGCCACCATTCGGTTTTCGGCATTCAGGAAGTTAAATGTGGCGCAGGCCTGAAAAGACTCAATATTAATATGGATCTCCGAGAAAAGTCGAGTCGTACTTACCTGCTCTGTGCGAAGAACCTCAACATTGATCTTATACTTCTTCATGAATTCTATGATCCTTTTGGAAAGGGCTGGCGGCGGAGCTTGGTCGCCAATGCCGATAATTAGGACGTCAATTTTTGGTTCTAATGTAGGAAAGAGACTGAGACTTTCCTCGTTGATGTCCTCGAAGCTGTTCACGTTCCAGGACAAAACTGATCTGAAAGTATTGAGCTTTTAAGTGAGAAACTGTATGTATTTTTAGAAAGTCATTATTTTACTAAACAAGATTTTTATACTATTTTTAAAAAGGCATAAAGATATGAATTAATTTTTTTTTATACTTTTAATTCTTTATTAAGAATCAGGATTACTTTGAAAAAGAGCTTTAAAGTTTTAACCATTTTTTTAAACTCAAAACCCTATGTCCCTGTCCTATGTTCATAATTTAGATTTATTATTATCATTGTAAGAGTACAGTTACTGTTTGAATTTTTTCCTATTGTAAGAGTACAGTTTTTGTTTGAATTTTTTCCTATTGCTATACTATCTATATAATTTTTCTTAAATTTCAGAGTAAAGACTAAAACACTTCGAAAGTACAGATTTTGAATTCGAAAGCTACAAGATCGCAAAATGCCAGAGCATAAACCACATGCAGTTGTTTACATAATTATGCCACTTGTTAAAGCCACTGCCACAAACCTGGGAAAAACTGAAATAGGTCCTATCAGGACCATGTCGTTGTTCAGCCTGAATCCGTACTGGCTGTAGCCCGTGACCATGAGTCCCAGATCCGTTTCGGTGTTGAAAATAGTGACTTTTGTTTTCCCATCGTGGTCGTAGGCTTTGCTAAAGTTTGCCGGAATCGCGTGAAACGGGCGACACATAGTGCTCCTTGGCAGCAGGAGTCCGCGACTTTGCCGACCCACGGCCCTCAGGGTCCTCGCAATCATGGTCTTGTGTTATAAAAGTAATTAATAGTTATTACAACAATTTAAAACAAAATAGACTGGAATCGAAAAGTTTATCAGATCAGCGTGACCGGGCGCGTGGAATTTGGTTAGCCCAATTAGTTATCGATAGTTAGCCACACATATCTGTGGCAACGATAGTTCGCTCCGCTTTGGTCACACTGGTCGGCTATTAATTTACGAAATTTACGAACAATTAACATAAACTTTTACATTTATCTGTGTGTTTTAATAATAACTTTATATTTATGTGCTATTGTTGATTACGTCTAAGTGCCACAGTGTCCAAAGGTGGAAACTCCAACAAGTTGCATGAAATTCTACAAATGAGAGTGATAAACACTAGAATGTTTTGATACAGTGTATATTCGTGTGAAATGATTCAGCAAGGCGGTGAGTAGAGCCAATAAACTGCAATTGCCCTTATTAATAGGGGTTCGATCGGCAATTCGGGTCTTAAAAATGGGTGGAAATACCATATGCCCACCTATCTTTCGGCCGTACAGGCAGGTGTATGTATGTGTGTATGTATGTATGATTGATTGATGCGTGCACGCACACACTTGCAACCAAATTAGAAGCCCCGTTAATCGTCATTGACAGTTAAAAGGTTGCTAATAGCAAGTTTAATTCTAAGTGCCATGCTAAAAGCTTCCGCAAATACCTGCAGATAGCACCGGCTGTAGATAGTATGCGGGTGGGGTGATTTCTTGCTGTGTATGTATGCCCACAAGTGGGGCGATTTAGTCATCCAATGGAACCTACCATATTGATATGTTTTCCCTCTTTCGTCATATCATTATCGCTCCCAAAATTCAGCTTGATAAGATTTTACTTCTAATCGCTACCTAAGAGAGTCACCATGATCAGTCTGATTTATAAATTGGGCAACTTTCAAGATTGTTAGGAAAATATTTAAGGAAAGATTACCTACTTTATAGCCTGTACAAAATTAGGATAGGACAATAAATTCCCTGTTGTATCTTGCTTTTTATTCCATAGAATGTAAAGATATAGTCATCCAATAAACTATATTGCATTTTCCGCCTCTTTCGCCTTTCTAGTCGCTCCCTGAAATCACCTCGATAAGAATTTAGAGTTAAACACTACCTCAAAGTGTCACCATGATCGGACCCAGTTCGCAGATCAGCAAGATCCTGCTCACCCTGCTGTTCCTGCTGATCATCTTCTACGTTTTCATGGACGTGGAGCTCTACCTGCGCATCCACAACTATGCCATCGAGCGGAACTACCACACGAATGTCTCCCTGCCCGTTTCCGCCGGCGGACAGTCCACCTCGGAGTCCGGATACGGCGGCAGCAGTACGAAACTCCCCACCGCCGCCGCCGCCGACAGGCAGCCCGCCTACGAGGACCACACCTGGATATCCTGTGATATAAACCCGCTCTGCCATGTCACCGTCAAGGCCATCCTGTTGGACCACACCAACCACTATCTGTTCGCCCCGCTGGCCACCATGTTCGACAACGTGATCGGCTTCTCGCGCTCCGCCTTCATCACGCCCAACATGATATCGTTTTTCCACGTGGGCGTGGCCTGTCTGGCGGGCAAACTGGTGGCCTCCGATAGCCTCGGTTACCGACGTCTGGGCGTGCTGCTCTTCCAGATCCGTACCTTCCTGGACGACCTGGACGGGCATGTGGCGCGCGTGCGGAAGCACATACGCGGCGAGCGCTCAGAGATCGGCACATCCGGCTACTATGTGGACGGACTGTGCGACGGACTGGGCTGCATTGCCCTGCTGCTGGGCATATTCTTCTACTTGAAGAACAACCCGCCGAGGAGGGGCTACTCGATCATACCCATGAGCGACTCCAAGGTGCCGGAGCCCACGATGATGATACCGAAGATGAAGGCCACCACGAGGAAGGTGGCCAAGAACGTGATCAGCTTCACGGGCCAGCTGCTGTTGAGCTCTACGGCGTGGAATCGCTACATAGCCGTCTACCAGAACATGCTGGAGCGGGAGGATGTGAGCGGCAGTCAGTCGCATTGCCAGGACTACGTCTTCAAGTCCACCTGGTTCTTTTGCGTGGCCTGGATGTGGCGCATCGTCAATGTCCACGCCCTGCTCCACTGCGTCCTGCTGAGCATCTTCTGCGACAAACTGTGGGACTTTCTGCGCGCGATCCGGTACAGCGGCTACATTATCCTGCTAGTTGCCATCTGTTTAACTGAAATGCACATTCTGGAGGCCCAGAACTACATCTTCAACTCTACGGCGTGCAGTAATATTTCACTGTGATTTTATTAATATTACGAGAGTAAATACAATAATATTTGTGTAGTGCAAATCAACGATGCCTTTTTTTAATGTGTATAATAAATGTATCATAATTGTTAGACTGCTCACGTTAAAGTCGGCACCGCCAATCACTAATATTTCGAAACCAACTAATGCATTTTGTCATTCGATCGCGGTCTGCAAGAGCAACAGAAACTCCTTCAGCTGTAAATAATAAATGTTATTGATTAATAAAATCTTGGTGTTTTTATGATCATAAAACTGTGGTGGTTTAATACATACGTGGGTTCACGTACAAAAAAAAAATTAATATCAACTATGTTTTAATTATTTTAAGGATGTGCTGCCACATAAATTTGTTTGGCGTCGTTGGCAGCATTGCTCAAGATCATTTGTTGATATATGCTTATGTATATAATTCAGTCATTTATAAAAATATACAAATTTAATAATAATTTATAAGACTCAATGACGGATGAAGTTGCATAGTTTCTTAACATTTGAAATACCGATGGTCATTAATTTTTTTTTTAAATCTCTTTTCAAGAAACATAAGGAAAATACAAATATAAATAAAAATAAAAATTAAAACACTGATAAGCTTAAAGCCGGAAAATGTAATCAATGTGGTGTAATAATTTCAAGGTTCAAGCGGGATAAACATATTGGAACAATTCCAATTCAAGCAATTCCACAGTCAGTGGACTTTGTAACAAATCTTAAACAATTCTCATATAGTTGTTTATTTTTGAACTTCGGTAAATCCATTAGTGAAAGAAATCATCAATGCAGTCTCATAGAACCATAAATGGGCGAAACGTTTATTTTTAATAATGACATATTTTTAGTATTTTTTGGAGGGCAAGTTGGGATTGTAAGCCGCGCCAGCGTTGGTCACACTTGTGCAAACGTCAAGCGATACATACAGGAAAAAATCGGAAAGCCAGGAAAACATGGTTCACTTTTCTAAAGATATAATGTTGAAATATCAATTGTAAATATTACCTGTTTATTATTACGCACGGATTGAAAGTGGATGTGCATAAAATAGCGTGTGTTGTGATCGAAAAACGAGCGTGGAACGTAACGTGAATACCTGAATTCTGCCTGAGTGTGAATCGATTTCGTGTGAGAGAGTGCGAGCTTAAGTCTGCATTTACTTGACATATAACTAATAATATCAAGAATATCGTGTGGGAGCGCTTCCAGAAATCGAATCAGATAACCCTCTCAATAGTGTAAGAATTGTTGTGTAACCACTTTGGGTTTACTTACCGCTAATCCTGCCAAGAAGTACTTTTTTGCGGTTTTTATTCATTCAAAACCATTGATGATTCCTTACAAACGTCATCTTATTAAGGTTCTATAAACTTTATATAGTTTAATGAATGTACCAATCTAACATTTACGTTGGGTCTAGGTCTATATTATATTTGCATTTACGACGGCTCACCTTATTATGTGTACGAGCATTTTTACCAAAACATGTGCAATTTGTTCTGATTTTCACTTCCTATTTTGGGGTGCACTGAAAAAAGTTTCACTTAGCTTAGAATGTTCATATTCATGTATATCTCAAGATTTATTTACAAGAATTATTTAAAATATGGGAAATAAAAACCATGCTAGATAGTTAAAATGTTTTGATATATTATACCTTAACTAGGTAAAAAATGTGGGACTACCTTTGACCTTCCCTACGTAAACATTTTATTTATCTTAACAATTTGCTATGTTAGGTATTTAGCTACTGAAATATTTGTAGGTTTTTTTATTTTTTAATTAGCTTGATTTAATAAAACTGAATTTAATTAGATTGCATAATTTCATTGCAACTTGAAGAAAAATTTATTTTAGCGCATATGCAGGTTGTACATGTTTCTGCATCCACACTACAACTTCATAAATCACAAATTGTCTCCAAAATTAAAAAAAAAATTATACTACAAAAAGTGTTTTTTTTTTATTAACATTTTTGTATATTTTATCCTCCTATTTCCTTGACAAATGGGGTACCTTTAACCTTACCTAGGTAGTCATTTTCTCATTCTTATTTCCCAACACTGCATACGATAGATTTTGGTTCTCCATTTAATCGATATTATAAGTAGGCAGCAGAACTCTTGTTAAAGAATACTTGAATTTTAAAAATGTATTACTGAAATCCTCTTGTGTTGACTGGGTCCTTTACGAATATTGTGTGTAAAAAGTGGTATTTTGAAAATGCATCTGGAAAGAACGGATGAACTGAGTGAGTGCATTTCATGAATGCAGGGCAGAATATGTGGGATGCTTCAGTTGATTGAATGATATGGTGGATCATTTATAGAGCGAAGTGTGAGCCGCGTGCGGCGATCGATATTCCTAACTCTGTGTCGTTTCTAGCAGCACTCGAAGGAGGAGAGTCCGTGTCCGTATCCGTGTCCTTGGTAATGGATTTCGTTCAAGTTTCGGAGGAGGAAGGTGACGAGCCCATCGAGCTGCCGGCCGAGGAGGATGGCACTCTGCTGCTGTCCACCCTGCAGGCACAGTTTCCTGGATCCTGCGGTCTCAAGTATCGCAACCTGGACACGAAGGCGGTTCGAGGCGTTCGCTCCAACGAGGGCAGACTGTTTCCGCCCAGCGTGGACTCCGGCTGGGGGGAATACCTGTACTTTTGTGTGTTTCCCAAGGGTAAGACTTGGTATTTGCCACACAAGTGGGAGGCACTTAACTTGATCAGCATTTGTGCTTTGCAGAAAACAAGCGCAAGAGCGACGATAACTTGGAAAACTCAACGGCAAAGACCAAACGCATTGAGACCCGGCTGCGATGCACTGATCTTATTGTACTAGGCCTGCCCTGGAAGACCACTGAGGAGAGTCTGCGGGAGTACTTTGAGACTTACGGCGAAGTGCTGATGGCCCAGATCAAGAAGGACACCAAGTCGGGGCAGTCGAAGGGCTTTGGATTCGTGAGATTTGGCTCGTACGACGCCCAGATGCGCGTTCTCTCCAACCGCCACCTCATCGACGGTCGTTGGTGCGAGGTTAAGGTGCCCAACTCCAAGGTGAGACCCCTTTTCAGGCCCCAAAACTGGACAGCAAGTAATCGTCTTTATCTTGCAGGGCATGGGCCATCAGGTGCCTTGCAAGGTCTTCGTGGGCCGCTGCACAGAGGACATAAACTCGGACGACTTGCGGGAGTATTTCTCCAAGTTCGGCGAGGTAACAGACGTGTTCATTCCCCGTCCCTTTAGGGCCTTTAGTTTCGTCACTTTCCTCGATCCTGACGTGGCCCAGTCGCTGTGTGGTGAGGATCACATAATCAAGGGTAAGTTAGTTATGTTTACAATGGGAAACTTTAATAACTAAGATGATCTTACTAGGAGTTTCGGTGCATGTGTCGAATGCCGCCCCGAAAGCCGAGCAGAACAGGAACCAGCAGGTTCAGAGCTACAATTATAACTCGGCGAACAGCTTCGGCATGCACTCGTACCACCCGCAGGGCAACCACATGAATCCCGGCCGCAACGGACACCATAGAGGTAATAACCAACACAGCGCTCACGGCGGTGAGAGCTCAATCATCGCCAATAATCACAGCAACATTGGCACCACCGGCTACGGCATGGGCGGCAATAATTACGGCGGGAATTCGGGCGGGGGCTATCACAACAATAGCAGTAATCACTCTAGTGGCGGGAACGCAAATCGCCAGGACGGCGGCACCCAGTATAACAGTAGGCAGGCCAACTTTCACGGAATGAACCAGCCCCACAACGGCAACGTGGGCGGCAGCAACGGCTGGATGAATCGGGGCCACCTGGACATGCCCAATCTGCAGGCGCTGGGTATCAATTCGCAGGGATCGAGCTCCTCCAACCAAGGCCAGAACATGAGCAACCAGTCGATGCTCAATCTGAACTCGTTGCCGCTCAATCCCGCCCTGGTCGCTGCCGCCTTGAACCAGTGGAGCCTGGTGGGCAACCAGCTGCAGAATCAAAACCAGGACCAGCAGGCAAGCCTCCACATCTCTCTCAATGTTTCAAACAAAAAACTCTTTCAGTTACTTCGCAGGGAGGAAATTTTTTATCATGGATGGCCCAAAACGGTGGCCACAACAATGCCAACAACTTTGGCGGCCGGAAGGGATCGAATAACCCGAACAACCCGGGCGCCAACGGGATGAACAAGGCGGACAATTCCGGCTGTAATGACCCACAGGTACTTTACACTAAAGACCCCTAAGAGGACGCCTCACTAATGTTTTACAACTCTTTGCAGAATGGTAACACCGGATGGTCGAACCAGAGCAGCGGCTCTCAAAACTCTGTGGAAAAGTCAAACTTTCTTTAAGGCGGTACCAACAGCACGATTCGGTACCGGTACCAACTAATGTGGTTAATAATGACGCTGATTTAACCAGAACCTCTGTAGTTTACTTAAATATATATGTATTCTACATTTACAGAAATTAAGAATTGTATTTAAAATGTGCTAGATATTTTGATAATTGTAAGTAAATGACACTCGATGGAGAATAATACAATTTATAGAACCCTTTGCGAAATAAATTCTGCACCAAAGCTCAATTTAAAGGACTGTATTAATTATTTTATCCCTTTGGTATTTTGGCAATGTATGTTAAGTTTTAAAAATGAATTATTGGGAACGTAAAATATAAATCTATAATCTTAAGATTTAATGTTAAAGCAATATGGTTTGCATTTAATTAGAATATCAACATTTTTGGTATTCTGCAGACATAAAATTTCTAAAATATATATTTTGTTTATATATTTAGCCTAGGTACTACTTCTTTCGGTTGAAAAACTATCAGCATAGCACTCACATATTTAGCTTTAGTAATTAAGCAGAAAAAAAAACACCATTCAATACGATTTTATTAAGAGCAAGTTTTACCGAATTTACCGATAACTAAAGCTGCCATATATTCTGAATTTTAAATTCAAAACACAGCTGATGAATGCGAACTTGGTAAAAGCATTTTAGCCAAGTTCAATTTTTCTTGATTGCTATTATAATTTGAGTTTTGTTTGAGTTAAGATTGAAGAATACCCCCAACAAGCGAGCTTTATGTCAACAAAAATACAACCCTGTGTGTTTCATTCCGACATTCCATTATTCATAAGAAGCCCGCAATAACGGAATTTCGTTCTGCGACGCGTGAATTTTGACACATGAAGTTTGCTGAATTTCGAAGCACACAGATGCGAACCCGCTGCCTCCCGAAATGAACAAGATCATCCAGGACAAGTTTATTCCGCAGCAATTGTTGTACTTTATTGCCGGCCGGCGCTGCTGCCAGCAATTTCCGTGCACATTCCGGACCAGCGAGCACAAAGCGTTCGTGAATTGCGCGCGCTCCTTGGGCCTCCGATCGCAGATTGTGCAGGTCAATGGCAACGGGTGCGTGAAGATCTACAAGCAGGCATGTCGCCACTACCTGGAGGAGCCCAAGATGCTGACCATGTCGTCGGGCGCCACGCTGAGCATGTTCGGCCTGCTGGGCAAGAAGTCCTTAATGTGCAGAGAGGAGTTGGAGCTCAGCGGCGACATGAACACGAAAAAACCCAGTGCCACGGACATGCCATCACTGCAGCTACCCCTGTTCCCCATCCGTCCGCCGAATCTGGGCAGCTGGACGGAGACGCAGCGCCAATTCCTTGCCAGCTTTCCGGGTCACCAGATGCGCGGCGAGATTATGCAACCCCTCTACGCCCACCGGGTGATCGTCTTCAATGCGGACCTCTCCTGGGACAAGTCCGTGTTCCTGCCCCTGCTCATCCTGGACGACTGCCAGACCAAGAAGTCCAATGCCAAGATCATCTGCATCGAGCGGCAAGCCATTGTGGCCCTCTACAACAGCCAGCGTATGGCGAACTTCTTTGGCGAGCAACTGGGCGATACTGTGGGCCTCCAGCTGCCGCACTTCAGCAACATCGGCTCCACCACCTTCGTCGTCTTCTCGACGGCCGAATATTTTCTCCGCTCCCTGGCCAGCCAGAAGTTGAGCAACATAAGTCACCTCGTGGTGAACGATGTGCATCTGCATGATCCCCATACCGATATCCTGCTCAGCGAGATTCGCGACGCCTTGAACAGCAGTCCAAACCTGAGGGTGGTGCTGCTGTCGCAGATGGCCGACACCAAGAAGTTCATCGACTTCTTTGGCGAGGGCTCGGAGCTGAATGTGATGCACCAGGAGCATCAGCAGCATCAGCAGCCGGAGGCGAGGCCACGCATCTCCTACCTGAACGAACTGCACAGCTGCATTGCCCTGGCCGGGATCCACAAGGGGCCAGACGTCTACAAGGAGCTCCCGGATGCATTCCGCACCCAGAGCCAGCGCAACGATCAGATCGACAAGTGCCTGCAGGCCTACGCCGAGATGGGCACGGATGCGGCCATACGTCCGTTTCTGTATGCAGTCAACTATGACCTGGTGCCGGTCAACTACAGGCACTCGATGAACGGCAGGACGGCCGTGCACATTGCCGCCGAGCTGAACAACGACACCCATCTCCGCCTGCTGCTCTTCATGGGCGCCGATCCCTATATCCTAGACATGAATCACCAAAACGCCATCTCACTGGCGGCCATGAATGGCAATCACATGTGCATCGACATCCTCAACCACTACAGTCTGCATGGCTATGTGGTGAAGAGCGCCAAGCCGGATTTCGTGGACTACGATCGTATAATAGACATCATGTATCTGTTGCGCACCAAACCGGAGTATTCACCAGGTGAGTGTGCTTTATTGCTGGAAATTATAGGACTAAGCTAGGATATAAACTAATTTGAAGGCTATATTTAGCTTAATTATAAGGAGTTTCAGGATTAAGTTAATATTTAAACTAGATATAAAGTTTTTAATTAATTGTAAGGAGTGGCAGGTTTAAGCTAATATTTAAACTAGAAATGTAGTATAAGACTTCAAATTATCAAGACTTGCAGATCTGAGCCAAGATGTAATCTAATTTAGAGGCAATACTTAGTTAAATGTTCAGAAGTTTGCACTAAAAGTTCACTATTAGTTAGCAAATATTTATCTGGATGCCTTAAACAGCATTTTTAAGGAAGGCTTGGCCAAAATGATCAATGATAGATTAAAAATGGTTTGTAACGGTCTCGAAGTGACCCGTTCCCCAAGTTTGAAAACGATTAATCGGTGGAAGTGATGCACCAATCGCCGCGCAAAAAGTTCCATCCGCAACGACGGCTATCGATTAGTATCGCCTGTCAATTGGGCATTGTTTTTTATAGAAGCAGCAAGATGAGCACCTACCTACAGAGCAGCGAGGGCAAGTTCATCCCGGCCACCAAGCGCCCGGATGGCACCTGGCGCAAGGCGCGTCGCGTCAAGGATGGCTACGTGCCGCAGGAGGAGGTGCCGCTGTACGAGAGCAAGGGCAAGCAGTTCGTGGCCCAGCGCAGCCAGGCCGGAGTGCCGCCTGGCATGTGTCCCCTGCTGGCCGCCGAGTCCAAGAAGGAGCGCGAGAAGCAGGAGCGGACCAAAGCCAAGCGGCAGGACAAGGATGCGGCCAGGCAGCCAAAGGCGCCGACGCCCGGTGTCCTGGTTATGCAGCCACCGCCATCCAGCACGTGTCCGCCTCTAAAAGCCAATCAGCAGCAGCAGCAGCAGCAGCAGCAGCCATCTGGCAGCCGGGAGATCAACTCGTTGGCCAAGGCCATGGAGGACACACTCCAGCTGGACGGACAACCTCAGGAGGTCGATCCCGCCAAGCTGTTGAAGAAGCTGCGCAAGAAAGTCCGCGAAATCGAACAGATCGAGAGCCGGATTCAGGCCGGCGAGCAGAAGAAACTGGACAAGGATCAGCTGGACAAGGTGAAAAAGAAGTCGGAGATCCTGCGGCAAATCAAGGCCTTGGAGAGCGAGCCGCGCTCATAGCCCTAAGTGCCCGGCCAGTCCACTCAGATACTGCTATATCCTCACCCTGTGAACAAATCACCGACCAGAAGTCGCGCCGCCTCACACGAAAACAAAAAACACATACGAGTACATGCCTATGTCTGTTAAATAGTTATATTAGTTTTAGGCGAAGATGTCAAAGCCATTTAGTAATATCGATCTATTTTATTAATGTGTGTCTGTCTTAAAACCTAGTTTATACGAATGGAGGAGTGCCGCGTTTATTTATGTATAGGTAACTTTGTAAATCAGATTTAATAAATTAAACCCATTTGAAGCGAATAACATTAAAAAGAGTCGTATGATATTACTTCTTATTATACCCTTGCAGAGGGTATTACAATTTCAGTCAGAAGTGAAGGAGACACTTCCGACCCTATAAAGTATATATATATTCTTGATCAGCATCACTAGAAGAGTCGATCTAGCCATGTCCGTCCGTCCGTTTCTATGCAAGCTTGTCTCCTAGTTTTAAAGCTATCTGCATGAAATTGGAAAAACGAATGGAAAAAATTATAATTTTGTGATGTTTAATTTATTTTTAGTTTAGATTTTTGACATATAGTAATTGTTTAATATCTCAGAACTACGGTTTAAATTTTATCAAAATCGGAAGACTATATCATATAGCTCCCATAGAAATAATCAAAATGTTAAAAAAAAAAAAAAATAAAAGAAAATCTAAATTCTTTATTTTTTATTTCTTTATAACATATACATAAGCTGCCATATGAGCGATCGAATAATTGAGCTGAAAGTCAAGTGTTCAAGAGAATAGGATACGAATCCTTGCAATAGCTGCAAGGGTATATGAATTTCGGCTTACCGAAATTTGCTTCCTTTCTTGTTTGTGCTCTACTATTATCTACTTTAATCGATTTCCCTGTTTTTCAGGCAACATCCTCATAATTTTGCCCACCTACTACCACATTGTTAAGCTGAACTATATGCTACTGAGTCACTATCTGACTGGCAACCTGCCGGAGCTCTCCATTTTCACGCTGCACGAGAACATGAGGAGGGAGTACATCGATGCCTTGGTCAATGCTCGCGAGGACACCGTGAAGGTGGTCCTAACCACCGATATTATCGAATCGCTCTGTCTTAAGGTGTCCTTCAAGTACGAAATAGACACTGCCTGCAGTCTCAACCAAATCTACGATAGCAGCACCTACACCGGGGACGATCGATACGAATGGGTGGCCAAGGATTGCCTTCTGCGCAGGGAATCGATTCTCGATCTCGAAGGTTTGTACTCTTTATGTCTAGACTGAAGTAACTAGCTTAAGAGAAATTAGAAATTTTTTATATTTATCTGATATTTTGTACACATATTATGTTATATTTTAACTGTATTTTAAGACTAAGTATTGGACAAAATATTTATTTGGAAAGGAGCTACAGTTAATCTCCGGGAGCTCCTCTTATAAAAAAACGTTTTGGGGTGACCACTATATCTTTGGACTGGTTGCTCCGTTATAAAAAAATCAAAGAGATGTCGTTGAAGTATTGTCAAATCTAGTAATTAATCGAAGAAATAAGAAAAGTAAAGTTTTTTGACAAAATGGCGGTTACACAAAAAAAGAAAATTATTTTTGAGCAAATTTTCGGTCTTAAATTGTTTATAAAATAAATGTTTAAAGTTTGTACTTGCAAGCATTTTGAAATGCCTTTTAAACTTTTAAAATATTCACTGAAACAATATGAAATTTTCTTATATATATAAAAAAAAATAAAATAGTTAAATTTTTTAAAATTCTAGCTGTGTATAACCCCTTAAATTGTGTTCTTTTTGCAGCTGCCGATGCGCAATGCTTCCGTTTGATATCCAAAGAGGCTTTCGAAGAGCTGGGGGAGAAGAGTCAGCCGCGCCTGCAAACTATGCAGCTGGACAAGATCTGCTTGATGGTTAAGTTGCTCTCGCCCAACATGATTATAAGTGAATATCTGGGCCTCACCATCTCACCACCGCCGCTGATCAACGTGCACCAGGCGGTGCAGTTTCTGAAGAAAATAGACGTGCTGGACGAGGCTGAGGATGTGACCTGGCTGGGCTGCCGACTGCAGGACATCCCTGTGCCTTGCCAACTCGGCCGCATACTGATCTTTGGCATTCTGCTGCAATGCCTCGATCCAATACTCACCATCGTAAGCTCGCTGACCACGGCGGATCCGCTGGCCATTCCGTTCAACGAGGACATCGATCACCTGTGGGACAGATTCACCATTTACATCCAGAAACGCATCAAGAACGAGCGGGCACGCCTGGCGGACAATCAGTTGTCCGATCACTTCATCTTCGTGCGCTTGTTCCAGGAATGGCAAAACCGACTGCACGACAAGATAGCTCGGCTATATCTCACGGATGAATACGACTTTGTGCTAAACGGGCTGATGGAACAGCTCAGCTACACGCGCTCCAACCTTGTCAGCTCCCTGCGGGCCTCCAATTTGGTCCACAGTCGCGGGAAGCTGAGCTTGCATAATCTCAACCAGATGTCCGGTAATTGGCACGTAGTAAAGGCGGCCCTGACGGGCGGCATGTATCCCAATATTTGTGCCGTGGACACTGGTAAAAACTGCTTGAAATCGGCCTTTTCCGGGAATGTTTACCTGCATCCCAACACTGTGCTCCGTGACTTTTTGGAGCCATTCAACACTTCGGCTCTGAACTTTCGCACACCTTGGATTGTGTGCACCAAGCAGAAGAACCATATCATATACGCCACCATGGTTGTTCCCTTGGCGGTGGCTTTGTTTGCCGGTAAGCTGTTGTGAAATACACATAAGCAAAGCCTAAGATGTTTTAATTATTTATTAAGGACCTCCCCGCCTTCGGGTTTCTCAAATATGCAACACCCAAGCGACTTCCGCCGATGGCATCGTTAATCTCTTCATAGACGAGTGGATCTGGATGGTTATGTCCAACACTTCGGCGGAGATGATCATGCGAACGCGTCAGTACTTCTTCAAAATGTATCACGAATTGCTGAAGAACTGTAGTGACCAGGACTTGTGGCGCACCAACACCTTGACGGGTTCACATAACGCCGAAATGGCTGAAACCCTAGCGCAGATTTTCGAGAACGAGGAGTCTTTCGTCGGCTTCCCCAAGCCGCCGCCCACAAACTATCTGGCACATAGCAAGATACCGGCCTTGTATCTTCTGAAAGTGAATGGGCAGTTCAGTTGGCTCCGTGAAATGGATGAGAATCGGGCGTTGTTCCAAAAGGCCAAACAATTCAATTCACATTTCGTGGAGAGGCAATTTTTCCTGCTCTTCTCGGATGGCGAATGCGAGGAGTTCTACACCAAAAGCACAGCAGCCTATATTGAAAGTGTGCTGGGGAAGTTTGCCAGGCCCATCGAGTCACCCAACAGACATATCTTTGTGGTTCTCTACAGGAAGGATCCAGCGGTAATGCTCAGCGTTAGTCGAGCCAAAACTATTAATGGTGAATTTACGCTGAAGGAATACTTCCGGAACTCCATTCCAGTGCATGAGATTTTGTGAGTATGAAAAACACTTCGAAAGACTATTCAAATCAAATGGGATTTCCTTTTAGAGAGGCTTGTATATCGTTAAATGTCAACGTGCCAATATTCGATGGTCGCCTAATGTCTTGTCTGATTGACAAACGTGTGGGAAACTTAATCATGGATCTGTTCGCATTCCGACATCATTGGATTCACAAGCGATAAACCAGGGTTTTTGGTTAATTTTTTATTGTGCGCTCACAGACAGAACCAAAATTAGTATGTATTTGTGTGTATAAGCATTACTGCTGAATGATTTTGCTTGTCAGTAAATAATATTTTGTATTGTTTATATGGTTTATTTTACGAAAGATTTTGAATATTTTTATTTGTAGTAAAAAATAAGCATGTATACTAAGCATTGTAAAAGCACAACGTTGCTGTAATATTGTGTTTATCTGGATGTTTATTTTGAATGTTATGTATATGAACATTTTAAGTTGAAGTGTAAACTATAAGATTACCAAATTAAGTGTGTATCACTAAAATTATGTTTTTGAATGTTCATTTTAATAGCAAGACAATAAAAAAGCCATGCTTACTGAAATTAATCCAAAAGTTCTTGTTATTAGTTGTCCCATTAATACACTTCGTAATCCATTTCAGTTAGGTACAGCGCTGTATATTTCTATAAAATATATTCGAGATTAGTACAGAGATGGACATCTACACAGAAATGCTTTATATTGCTTAGCCTAAGTGGTAAATTGAATTCAATGGCACCCGCAGGATTTCACAATCATGTTTCTATACTTTTTCAGGTTGACATTCTCGTCGTTCAGGTGGTACAGAACGGGAAGGGCGCCCAGCCTGGTGGGGGCACAGCAGGGCTTGGGCACCTTCTTGGGCTCCAGCAGGTGGACCAGAGTCTGGACGATCGCATGGTTGGTGGCGTTCATGTGCGCGTTGAGCGGGAAATTGCACTCGCCGCTGCAGTAGAAGGCCCCGTAGCCCTCGGGGGCGATGATCCAGTCGTGCCAGCCCAGATCCTTGAAGTCTATGTACAGGGTCTGCATCTGGCAGCTGCGTGTGTTCTCCAACGGTTCCAGGAGCGGCACATTGTTCGGAGACACCGACTTCTTGCGCTTGCGCGGATGGCTGGCACTGCGCTTGCTCCGGTGGTGACTGCTGTGGGCCGTGGCCTTGATCAGCTCCGGTCCCCGGAAGAAGCCGATCATGAAGGGCTGGAACTCGTCGTCCACCTTGCGATGGATCAGGCCAATGTCGTCCAGCTTGACCTCGCGATCGGGTCGATTCACGGCATGTGCCCCAATGTAAATGCCGTGGTTGTCCTTCGACTTGACCAGCCACTCGTGCAGGCCCTCCGTCACATTGAGTTCCAGCCAGCCCACATAGTCGCCCGTGGTGTTCACCGAGGAGAGCGGCTCCATGGTGTGCTGCTGGCCCATCGGCCCGGCTCCGATGGCATAGACCGTGATGGTGAACTCCCTGCTGGCCGTCAGCCACTTGCCCTCGTTGGAGTTCTGGTAGATGCGCAGCTCGGCCATCACCAGGTAGTTGTCGTTGGGCACCTTGGAGACATCGAACCACAGACGCCGGCCGTGCTCGTGACGCAGTTCGTCCACATTGTGGTGGCGCTTGTTCAGGAAGGTCATGATGATGTCGCTCTCGTCGATGGCCCGCTTGTCCAGATCGGTGATGAAGTTCTTTTGCTCGCCCTCCACCTCCTCGTCGTCTACCTCCTCCAGATCGGCGCTTCTCCTGGCCCGATGGCCATGCTCATCGGCATCATCTTCCTCGTGGTCATCATCGTGATCATGGTGATCATGGTGCTCGTGGCTCAGGCCCTCCTCCGCCGTGATGCGATGATACACGTCCAGCAGGAACTTGGGGGCGGACTTGCGCAGCGACAACTTCTGGCCGCTCAGATGGGCGGGACGCTCGGGGATGCCCAGAAACTCGAGGATCTCGTAGGACACGTCCAACTTGTCGTCGTCGCTGAGCACCCGGTGCATGACCGTCTGGTCCCGGCCATTGTCTATGTAGATCCCCGACTGGGTGGCCTCCACCGACGTCGGCGTGGTGGCCACAAAGATGAGCACCACCAGTCCGAGGCCCAGCGAAGCCACAACCGCAACAGCCTCCGAGGTGTTCCGCAGACCCGACAACATACTGATACTGCTACTGAATACTGGACGGATCGGTTGCGATCACGATCGATCACTATGTGGCGCTATGTTCAGGGACTATCTTCTAGGCGATCGCATTCAGGTGTACACAAACATTTAATTGCCTATTTCGGGAGTTCCAGCGAACCGCAGGTTCTGAAAATTCTGACGCACTTACGGATTGTAGTGTGTATCTTAATCTTCAAGATGCATTTTCTGCGCATTCCAACGAGGTTGGCAGCACCGCGTCTTCGACATCATAGATCGAACCACAAGAACCGCCATTGTAGTAGTTCATTTGAACTGTGATCGTTAAATATTTTATAAGCAAACATAAAATTACATGTTTTAGAGGTAAAACAGTAGTGTGTAAATTGTATTGATCCCAATACTTTACTATTTTGATGGTACTTTTATTATAGCTAATTCGATCATATATCCGTTAAAGAAGGAATTCATAATTGTAAGTAATAAACCTTTTGATCAATGATAAATTATTAAATTAAAAACTTTATGTAAAGAAATAAACACACATGATCAGGATATTAAATATTTTTATAATTTTCCTTTATTGCTTCACATTGATAAAAGTTTAACTATTCGAAACTATACATTCTATTAAATTTACAATTTTCCTTTACTGTTCAACATTGTTGTTAAAACTATTCAAAATTAAACATGAGACATATAATAAATTTTAAAAATTAAATCTGATTCATTAAAAATTGATCAAAGCGCAATAAACTTTTAATAAAATATCAAAGTATATGTAATATACGGATTTCCCACAGCTGCTTAAAAAATTTGTTTTTGAAAAAGTAGCTTTATACCATTCAAACAGGCACCAACTCCGGTATAAAAAATATGGGGGAACGTGAAAACCAGTTTCCCCGCAAATAAAAGGATTTAGATCGCAAATCTGTATATAATTTTGACAATACCAAGTGCAACACAATAATCGCAACAGCGAGTTGCAGCGAAAAAAGAGCTGTTGCGGAATTCGTTCGCTGTTGCGAAAGCACCGCCAGTGTGAACAGGCTACGTTTTCATGCGATACATTATCGTTAATTCCGATATGTTCGATAAAAAGATATTTTGATATGTTTTTGCCATCGCATCCCCCGTCTTCATTCCGTTTCGGCGTCGCGGCAAGATAACTTGTTTATTTCGTTTTAGTTTTAAGTTAGCGCGTTTTTCCCCACCGCCGGTGTCGCCCAAATAATGCTAGACACAGCCTAGAGCAACGGTGAGCTGGATTCAGTGGGCATGGGATAGTACGGCCACCACTTAACTTAACCCATCTATGAGCAGGCAAACCAACTAGTACACATACCGCCACACAAGCAGAAACGGAAACGGAATAATGGGCCGCAGCCGGAGTCCCGCCTCGCCGGCACACAGGAGACGCGAGAAGGAGCGATCCGAGAGAAAGAAGCGCAGGGAGCGGCGTTCCCGGGAGAGAGAGGCCATCGGAGTGGCCCCAGCCGGAGGATCAGGCGGAGGAGGAGGAGGAGGTGGCCCCAGTCGCCGTGACCGGGAGCGGGAGCGCGACCGGAGTCGCAGCCGTGAACGGGAGCGGGATCGCGATCGTGCGCGGGGCCGGCGATCTAGGTGAATAACAAAGTGTAGTGTACCAAAAGCCAAAACGATAAGTATAAAACTAGTCATTAGAACCTAGAAATAAGAAGCCAGTCCAGGGGCGTAATGAGGGTAAAACCAAGGGGTAAATATTGGCATTTGTTAAGGGATTTTACAGTTCTAAAGATTTTAAGGGTTAACCTCACTAGAACTGTATAGGTATAACCTAAGTTTTAGTGGTTAAACAGCTAGGCTAATGAAAATGATTTAAAAAATCAGTTAAAGGGGTAGCTAACCCCCCGACCCCCCCTGTAACCCACCGCCCAGAACTTGTTTATTTACCCGCGAGTATCGATAGGCCCCACCAGTTCGATAGGCAGGTTATCGAAGGCTATGCAGCTCTGGCGGCTCAACAAAAAAAAAATTACCACGTGAAGCGAAATTGTGCGAATTTCATCACAGCTTTTAAACAGTTTTCCGGCCATATAAACCAAATCCAGAGACTCCCAAGATTCGGGCTCAGTCAGGCCAGCAAATCCGCTAAGAGAGTAACCAACGAGTGAAGAGCAAACCGGCATAAACAGAGAAAATGGCGCTGCGCGTGCAATTCGAGAACAACGACGACATCGGCGTCTTCACCAAGCTGACCAACACATACTGCCTGGTGGCCATCGGCGGATCCGAGACCTTCTACAGCGCCTTCGAGGCGGAGCTGGCCGAGACGATCCCGGTGGTGCACGCCAATGTGGGCGGTTGCCGGATCATCGGCCGTCTCACCGTGGGCAACAGGAACGGGCTACTGGTGCCCAACTCCACCACCGACGAGGAGCTGCAGCACCTGCGCAACAGCCTGCCGGATGCCGTGAAGATCCAGCGCGTGGAGGAGCGCCTGTCCGCACTGGGCAACGTGATTGCCTGCAACGATTATGTGGCCCTGGTTCACCCGGATTTGGATAAAGAGACCGAGGAGATTATCGGGGACGTGCTGAAGGTGGAGGTCTTCCGGCAAACCATTGCCGACAACACACTGGTGGGCTCGTACACCGTGCTGAGCAACCAGGGCGGCATGGTGCATCCCAAGACCAGCATACAGGACCAGGACGAGCTGTCGTCCCTGCTGCAGGTGCCCCTCGTGGCGGGCACTGTCAACCGGGGCAGTGAGGTCCTCGCCGCCGGCATGGTGGTCAACGACTGGCTCTCCTTCGTCGGCATGAACACCACGGCCACAGAGATTTCGGTGATCGAGAGCGTCTTCAAGTTGAACCAGGCACAGCCAGCCACGGTGACGACCAAGCTGCGAGCGGCCCTCATCGAGGACATGTCCTAAGCGTCACCATTTACCACCTTTTATACTTGGTCTAAGGATTATCTGTTATCTTCTACACGAATGTCATATAAGTGCGAAATACAAAAAACAAAATTGAAAAAAGACTGGAGCTGCAGACATCTCAAAGCTACTTCAAATTGTTGGAACTGTTAGGAAGCCATGGGTTTAGTTTAGACTGTCTATAACTTCAGATATCTATAACTAAAGTTTTTACCTAGGATAAGATATGTTGTTTGTATAGTTATTTGAAAATTGCAGTTGTCGGGGAAATATTTTCATAAGTTTGGGTAATAGTTTAGAACTACTTCTCACTAGTAACTTGTATTTTCTTCTTAAAAACAAGGTATACTTTCAATTTTAAATGAATAACCGGTTATTTAATAAGGTTCCATATTATTAGTTTTTTTTTAACATCCGCCCTAGCCGGTTTTCCGATGCATTTGCGATTATCTACCGGGATTGGGCCTTCAGATTATTATGAATCAACTCAAATTATTTGCCAAAAAAACGTGGTCTTATTGAAGCAATCCGACCGGTTGCAAAGTGTCGCATTTCGCTTAATTAAAACTTCAAATTGCACAACTGGGTGCACAATGCTCAAGGTCGCCCCAGTTAATTCCCAGGCTCCTTTTTGCAATTCGAATGGAATCAACTGGTCCTGTCACTCACAGACCAACTGAACAGTATTGAAACTCACAGCTCACGATGCACGTTATGATTCATGGTTTGCAGATCGCGGTCGAGGGGCGCCGGAGGAGGAGGAGGAGGCGGCGGCGGAAGCAGCGGCGGCAACAGCAGCTCCGGACCATCGACGTCGCGAAGGACGACGAGGAACAATGCGGCGGCCACAGCTGCCGACCGGCCCAAGCTCAACGAGGCAGACCTGGAGGGTAAATCGCCGGAAGAGGTCGAGATGCTCAAGACAATGGGATTCTGCACGTTCGACACCACCAAGAACAGGAAGGTCGAGGGCAACGACGTCGGAGAAGTGCATGTAATCCTGAAGCGAAAGTACCGCCAGTACATGAATCGCAAGGGTGGCTTCAACCGGCCGCTCGATTTCGTGGCCTAGCAGTCCTTGGCTATTGTCATTGCCACATGCACAGCCATCTCCACATCCTTTTCCTTTGCCCAACTAGTTTGCTACGCTTTTTTACTTGTCCGTGCCCAATGGGCGACGGACGAAGACCTGCAATTTTATGCAATAGACCGGTTTACGAAATTCAGCCAGCTTTTGGCCCCATCCAAATTTCCACTCTTCAAGCAAGCTCTGCAAGAGGACAGCCTCATCACACTCATACCTCATCAATTAGTTATTTAGTAGTTTAAGCCTGAAGTGCGCCTTTGTTATAAAGTTGGCCCCCCAACGTTAATTTTACAACAAATATCTGGGGCTGAAAGCAATTCCAACCCCCTTCGGTTGGATAATCTGCTTTCAGCTGCAGCTGACCACGCACGACGATTGCTTTTTGAATATTTCAAAGTAATTAACAATTGTTTTTGTTGACATCTCACCATTTTGTACGAATACGAATTAACTGAAGCCAGCCTGATAACGAAATTCACAACAGCAAAATTTCCAAACTCACATACAGACAATTACTTAAAGTATTTGAAAACACACCACAGTCCGAAACGAACCATATATCCGTATCCATATCCATATCCTTATCCTGATCCAAATCCTCAATACCAAAACCACCCAACAAACTTCCTCCATACGCTGCAATAGTACAACTTTTACAACCAAACAATATATATCAAATATATATTTTATATATATAGAAATTAAAATATACACACACACCACAAGTACCTTATCCCCGGAACCCCCAGAATGAACCTTACAATAGCCATAGCAATTTGTTGAAAGAATCATAATTTGTTTAACAATCAAAATGTTGTAATTAATCCAGTTAATTCCGATTTAAATCACAAGTGCCAACAGATCAGGCAAACCAACGATGAAGATAAATCACGTTTTTATAGAGATATTTGTATATTCATTTTGTACTCTTTTTATAAGATAGACATGAATATTTGTATGCCGCAACCAGCAAACTATTATTAAGCAATAGTTACCGTTTTTTTTGACTTTGGAAAACAACATGTATTTGAAAATTTAAATCATTTCGGCCACACCACACCACCCACACACATCTTATATCAATTATTTGTAGTTTTACACATAAACGAAATTGCAGGGATATTTGTCTTACTTCATATTCTCCTACAATAAACTGATAATAAATTTGTAAAACCATTTCTAATACTCTGACTCTTATTTATTAAAGTTGAATTTAATAAGAAATAAGCTGGATAATAATAATGGGATTGTATTTGAATATTTTGGGTAACAATTATAAGCAGCTAGTAAACAAAAGCAATAGGGATTAAGTATTTTGCAAAAACATGAAATGCTAAGTCAATTCCTTGAATACAACATTTTATTTTATATTATATTGAAACCCCACAAATGAATAACGACAATTTAATTGATTTTTAGTTTATTTTGTAATACGAAAATTTAATACAATTTGCAATTTGATTGAAATTCAATTACAAATGAAATGCTTAAGAGAAGATAATTGTGTAGAAATCAATGTGAACACAAAACACAATGCTTGGGGGAAAAAAAAGTACAAGACTAAATTTAAATGTAGTTATTGTTACGCTTGTTTTTGCTTAATGGATTATAATTTTGTTTACATAATTAAGAAATACATGAGGTACCGTTATCCGGCTAGGATTAAGTTGGGGGGAAAACAATCAGTTTTGTGCGCAAAGGCAGAGCAGGGTATCTGCTTGAATGATGCTTGGTAAGAGCTTGCGTTTCTCTCGATTCTGTGTGTTAGTCTTTTTGTTGCCGCTTCTGATCGCTAAGGCTGATCCTGAGGGACCCGGCTGCACCAGCACCTAATCGCCCTTGCGTGGCTTGCGCTTGCGCACCTGTTCCGTCTTCTCGGGCGCAGCATCTCCGGCCTGCTTGGGCTCCGGCTTCTCGGCCTTTTCCGGCTCGCTGTCGGCCTCCTTCTCCTGCGAAGCGAGATCGCCCGCCGGCTCCTCGCTGTCCTCCTCCTCCTCCTCGTCGTCGTCATCGTCCTGTGGCTCTTCCTCGTCGCTCTCGCGCTGCTCATCCTCGTTCTCCTCGCCCTCTCCATCGTCCTCGATCTCCTCGGTGGCCAAATCCTCTACGCCCTCGGCCAGATTGTCTTGCGACTCGGAGAAGCTCTGGCGCTGCGATTTCTTGGGTGGATACACAAAGTCCACAAGGCACACGAGCAGCAGCCCCAGGGCGGCGCCCACGAAGATGGTGGCGATGGCGAAGAGGGCGTAGGAGCCCCACGTGGGTAGGCCGTACTCCTCCTGCAGCCGCCCGTTGAAGTCCTTAAAGAGTTTTTGGGTGTGCTATTAGTACATGAACCCAACATACAAGACAACAGCAGAGAGCAAAGACCAGAGTAATGAGTAATGGGCGGCAATCTTTGGGTCAGCGGGGATCACTCCGCCGCTGATAAGCTTCCGCTTATGTCTCATGCAAATGAACTGAGGTGATAACCAGGCTAGGTGAACGTACCTTCAGTGTGTGGGACAGCTTGAAGAAGTAGGACAGCACGGACATGTGGATGGTATCGGGCTTTTTCCAGGCGGACAGCGGTTCGATGCTCTGCCACTGCTGCTTCTTCACAAAGTAGAGGAGGGCATCGCCATCCCGGGCGCCACGATACTGCCTGAACTCGCCATCCTTCACGCTGGAGGGGATTGGAAAAAGTTATTCTATATATCCCGGACTAAAAGGGTTGTATATCTCACTGGTAGATGGTGGGCAGGGCGGTGACAAAGAAGCGTCCGCTGAGCGACGGTGAGGTGGTCACATCGATCTTGGCCACCTGCACCTTGACATCCTTGGCCACGCGGGCAAAACGCTCCCAGGTGGGAGCTAGATTCTTGCAAGCTGGGCACCACGGAGCAAAGCTATAAATAGGAAGGAAAACACAGGTTTTAAAACCAGCTGGCAGGCAATGAGTCATCGTGGAATGTCTGGCATTCCAGAAAAAGAAAAAAGAAGAAAAAAACTAGCTTGCCGGCTGAAGAAAGCCGGCGCACCACGCCCCTTTTGCATTACGTCAGGGGCTGCGGGGGTGCCATGTGGTTGGGGGGACCCGCAAGTGTGGCCTTTTGCACTCACAACTCAATCATCCACTCGCCCTGGAGCATCAGGTGCCAATTGTCCTCGTCCAATTCGATTAACTTGCCACCTGGCTGCAGTCCTGACTGCGCCGTCGCCGCATCCGCCAACTGCGCTGCCGCCGCCAGCAGAAGCAGCGCCGCACATGACGCGGCCACAAAGTGCGATTTGCAATGCATTTGAAGCTGTTCCCGATCGCCCACGAGTTTCCTGTGTCTTGTGACGTTCGGCTGCTGCTATTTGCTAAATTAAACTAAAGTCTCCGTCCTATTCAGTTCCAAAAAGTTACAAAAAATTGTGACGCCTGCTGGAAAATTGATAGAAACGCTGGTTCGATATCCGTCAGTGATGGCAAGTCACTTTTTTCCCGCCAAATCGACAGTAGGGAGGCTCTGATTGAAACTCATTGATAAAAACCTTTATATAAAAAAAATATTATTACTTCACACAAAAAATATAAAATATTAACCATTTATATGCTGTACAAAAGCATGGGGATACAAAATCCTCAGCAGTTTTAAGCATTTAACTAAATACCCATTATTTAATCGATGTTTTCTTTAACCTAACACAAAGTTTCCTAAAATTAGTAAAGGTATTTCAGCCTTGGGTGACGCTGCTTTTTTGTTGTAAATCAATCAAAAAACTAAATTTTTTAATATAACGGGTTTAGCTATTTTCCATTTCTTTGCCAGATCTAGCTATATCTAGCGTCTTCTTTGTTACCATCCCTAGTGTAATCGATATCACGCAATAGACGGACAACAACAAAGAAAATAAAAGTTTATGAAAACACAACAAAATTAGTCAAGTTGGAAATTTATCTTGTCTCCAAGATGGCCCATAACTACCTACAGCCGGTGCACAACCACTTTGATGACGTGGACAGGTTCGAGGACGTGGACGATGACCTTTTTCTGCAGAACAAGCGCACTGGAGCACCCAAGATTCCGCAGCAGAGGAGCACCAATCCCTTCGAAATGGAGGATGATGACGATGAGATAACTTCTTCGCCCTCTGTGGCCGCCCAGCGACTGGCCTACGCGGAAAAGCGAAGAGCCATTGAGCAGCGAACTCTGGACTCCACCAATAAGAGCTTGGGTAACCAAGGGGGTCAATTGCCAGCCAATTAAGGGGCGTTACTCATATATGTATCTTTTGCTACCCCTAGGCTTGCTCTACGAAACCCAGGAAGTGGGCAAGGCCACAGCCGCGGAGCTGGCCAAGCAGCGGGAGCAGCTGGAGAAGACCTCGCACCAGCTGGACGAGATCAACTCCACGCTGCGCTTCAGCCAGCGGCATCTGACTGGCCTGAAGAGCGTATTTGGCGGCCTGAAGAACTACCTCTCCGGCAACCGGGATCAGCCCTCCACCGCTGCTGGCTCGCCCACGGCCAGCCAGTCGTCGCAGGAGGCCAATAGCAACATTGATATGGGTGCCTGTGGCGGAGCCAGCCCCTCTGCTCCGCTTTCACCAGCCGAACGCTACGACAATCATCCAGTTAGCCAGCTGCGCGACGATCCTAGCAGCACCTATCATCCCCAGCGGCAGGCGGGCAATCCCTTCCAGGCCCAGATCGACGCCAATCTGGAGGAGATGTGCAGCAATTTGTCGGTGCTTAAGATGCTGGCCACTGATCTCGGTGGCGAAATCGAGTCGCAGAACGAACTGCTGGACAACATGAATTACAAAATCGAGGATGTCGACTTGAAGATCCACAAGCAGAACAAGGACATGAGCAAGCTGCTGAAGAAGTGAACGGGGAATCGTCGAATACCATTATATTGTTTACTGCATCCTTAGAATAGCCACCTTTATTTTACAAATCTTAGTCATACCAAGTCGCATGATGAGCACCACACAAGGCCATTACGATTGCATTCCTCATTTTGTTTCTTAGTTTTTTATTGTTACACACACCAAAAAGATTCTTTCGTTGGAGTGCTTGTAGTTGGAGAGCGATAAGTGTTCAGTTTTGAATAAACATTCATATAAAATGGAAGACAAGTCTCTTGGAAGGGGCAATCTTTTTTCTAATAACGGATACATACACAACTTCTTTGTTATGTTTACTGCTGATGTAGCATTACTAGAACATTTTGGAAAGAATTATTGACTCATGGCATTGTTTGTTTATTTTGTATAATGTATAGGGATGTGAAATATAATAAATGATAAAAAATTATAATTAATTTAATAGACATCTTAAATTGACCTCAGTTTAATATCTTTCAGATTTAAATGAAATTTGTGCAATACCAAAAAAAAGTATTATAAAACAAACACATTTTTTTAATAAAATATTTGTATTCAATAAATACTTTTTATTTTGTTTAAACATTTATAGTAAATACTAATCGTAAGATATTGATTCTGTAAAAATGACTAATGAACCTGATTAAAAATTTAAACTAAAAGATAGTTTCTAAAAATAAGTCATCTTAACAAATATTCACGGCGGGAAAAGAAGCAACAAAAAATAAAATAGTCAACCTTTGATTGCCTTTATAATTTAAACTCGATAGCTTTTAAATACAATTTTGTTATCGCTATCGAATCAGTCAATCGAAATCAAAATCAAGCCATCTCTAGAAAGCTCCATCTCTTTCCAGCAATACAAACCAAAGCGCAATTTCAGCAGAAAATTTTTCGACGGAAGAAATAAAATAATTTTATTAATTATGGAGGATAACTATTTTCCCTGCAGCCCCCAGCTACTCAAAGAGCCCCTATCCTTTGCGTAAGTCCCGAAAAATCCGTGGTGCAGTGAGCACGTGGCCTTAACCCTGACTTTGTACGTACTGCAGCGATCTCGTGGGAAATGGGGCTGAATTCGAGATGGACAAGTCACAGGAGGTAAATGCCTGCAAGGAATTTCTGGGTGACGACAGCGACAGCGACTACGAGGATGCCGAGGGTGTGGACAACGAGGCGTTGCTTTCCCCGTGGACGCAGTCCTTTGACGAGTTGCGTGCCCTGATGCACAGGATCGATGAGCACATCTACAAGCGGATCACCCGCGAGGGCCACGTGGACCGGGATCTGGTGCCGGAGAAGGCCAGGGTTTCGATCAGGTACAGTGGCTACTGGGAGGGCGAAGGCCACCCCTTCGATTCTTCCATGCTGCGGGGCACCAAGTTCGAGTTCGAGACTGGCCAGAAAATGGTGATCGAGGGACTGGAGGCCGCTGTGCGCACCATGCGCCCATACGAACAGGCCGAGTTCATCATCTCCTACAAGCTTCTCTTCCGGGAACTGGGCTGTCCGCCACGCATCAAGCCCATGGCGGACGGGCTCTTCAAGGTGGAGGTCATCGACTTCTCGCTCATAGGCGATGCGGAGGCCATCGATGCCATCCCTAAGGAGGATCGCGACAAGTTCTGCGTGGTCTATCCCAAGGCGCAGGACATGCATCTTTATGGCAAGGATTGTGTGAAGCGCGGGCGCTATCGCAATGCGGCGACTGCCTTCGAAAGGGCCATCAACTCCTTGAACTACTGCCGGATGGCCAATGACGAGCAGGAGCGCCGGCAAACCGAACTGCTGATTACCTTGACTGTAAGTATCCGTTCCATTATGTCACTCTAGAACAAGATAGATTGGTTATTTTCTTTCAGCAAAACCTGATGATTGTCTACAACAAGCTTAATAAGCCGCAGCGCGTCTGCATCATGATGAAGTCCCTGCGCCGGCTGACCGAGAACAATCCCTCCTGCAAGGCTCTCTTCCAGGAGGGTCGCGCCCTGGCCGCTTTGGGTGAATATGACCGGGCCCGCAATGTTTTTCTCCAGGCGCAGAGCAAGCAGCCGGAAAACACGCAGATCAGCGATGAGATCATAAGCATGAACAAGCGAATCAGCAAGTACAAGGAGGCCAGTCGAGATCTATGGTCTCGGGCCTTTTCGGTTAAGAATTCGAAATCAGCTGGCCCAAAAACTGCAGCTGATTTGGAGAAAGAAGCCAAGGAGCAGTGTTTTAAAGACGAAATCAAGGATATAATCAAGGAGTTCGAGAACTCTGGTGACAAGTCGATGGGATTCTCCCGTAAAATGTTTTCGGACGCACAGTTTGGAATCATTTGCAATCTGGTCAAGGATCACAATATGAATCTTACATTGTCTCCCATTCACGAGGACGTCTTGACTTTGTCCAAGGTGGAGGTCAAGTCTGACTAATCAGTAACCATTATTCTAAAAATTGCGTTTACTCACTCATTAAAAAAAATCAAAATGTTACCAACTATGTAAGTAGTTTAAAATAAGTTCTAGAAGAACTTTTACTTGTGCTATTACATTTAACTATGTATAAAGATATTTAAATCTTGTGCCATTACCAACTTGGGTATCTGCAGCTATTTGAGGAAAACCAGAATCTCAAACTTATATATTAATATAAATACAAAGTACTTAATATACATTTTTAATGGAGAATACGTTCTTCCAGGACTATATTTTTTGTTATTATCTACAAATAAATGTAAATCTTGTACGCCACCTAACTTAGTTATTATTTCCTTGACATTCCATTTTTCTTTTCGAATTCCTTGGTCAACTGACGATGCAGGCACTCCAAACATGCACAACCCATAACATGGTTGAATGTGGGCTCCAGATTATGCACATCCTGCATCTCAATGCTGTTTGAGTCGTAGGTGGTGAATGTTTCCGATTTTACGAACTTGCAGTACACACAGGTACAAACTAAAAAGCCTGAGGGTATGATAGAATTAGGAAGTTTGTTTTAAAGCAACGTAATTCTTACATATGGAGAGAATCCAAATGAAGAGCATTAGGAGCGGACAGAAATAATTGCTGACCATGGAAAGCTGATCATCGCTGATGCTTGTGTTTCCTGCAAGGATGCCCAGAAAATTTTGCAAAAAAGTTTCCGAGTTGTGTTGGGCAATTACAGTCCCTCTGAGAAAGAAAATTCTAACTATCACCGAAAATAAACCTGGTTGAAATGGCATTTTAAGTGCTCTTCAAACGTTTTCAGGTGGGACACTGAGTTGAGTGCCTAAAGCCAATGTATTATTCAAAGCTTTATTTTGTTTAGTTCGCGATTGATAAAAAAACAGTTGTGTGTCGCAAACTCACAAGTTGAGGTAAATGTGTTTTTACAAACACGTAAAAATCATTTATTATTAATCAATTAAACATACAATTTTTTTTGTAATTTAGTTTTATTAGAATTTAATACTTTAGTTTATACAGTATCCATCTTTAGCCACCGTGCACCATTTATAGTCATGGGATTGTTTTGCAGTAGATTTATCAACAAGATAGGCCAGTAAAACCCAAATAATACAAGTTTTGAGTAGCATTTTCGAAGTGAAATTTAAAGAGTTTAAATTAAGTTTTTGGTTTGCTTTAAATTATATAAATGTGTTTAGTACCCCATGTCAAATTAATTTAAAGCGTTTCCATACTTTAAATCAATTTCACAGTCTCTGCTTTTAAAAATGTATAAAAGGGTGAAACAAAAATTTCAGCAATTAAGTTAAGTTAAGCAATTAAATACAAGTTTAAAAAAAGTAGAATTAAATTAAAATAAAAGGCAAAAACACTTGAATTTGTATAAATTATATTTTATTAGCTTTTCTAGTATTCTAAATGTAGCACATTTTTTAATAGAAGATAAAAGACCAAAAAAAAAAAAACAAAAATAGATTTATGAAAAATTATTAACTACACGTGGGATTCGAACCCGCATAGCAATGCCTCGTAGTCTCACGTCTTACGCCCTACACCACGGAACTAGCCGGCCGCCGCTAAATATATCTCAACTTAGGTTCGGTCGAGCGCGTTCTATTGTGTGGTTGCTGGAGGTGTAGTGTAGACAAGAGCTCAACGAGTACGTCCGTGGCGTACTGCGTTGAGATTCGCGTCTCTTGTACGAGTGAGAGTTGAAAAACTCTTACATGTAGAAAATAAATGCCCCTCTAATCTTTGGCCGGAATTGATGATCTGTAGTTAATTTCGTAAATGCAAGAGGAGAAGGTAGAGTAAGGAATGGTGGGGATTAGCCTTCGGTGCTCGAATCGGTTTTAAATCCGCGAGATAACTATCATCCTTGTTTCCCTCCACATTTCTTTTTTGGAAAAACAATCAACAAAAACTTTTTATTTTTTTTTGTTAAAACCCATAAATATTTATTCATGAATATTGTTTTTCTTCGCTTAATGTTACATTTTTAACATAATTATTTATGATTAATCGTTTAGTTATTGGCATCTGTGGAATATGTGTAATATTTGCTTACACATTTAATTTGATATAACATATACTTTTGATTACCAGAACAGCAAAAATGTTATACAACTATTAAGTAAGATATTTTTATAGTTAGCCCCCGGCTTGCGCTTTTCAATTTGGTTTCTTTAAAGGAAAGGAGTTGAGACTTTTTGATTTTGCATTTCTCCAATAAATTGCTGTGTAGTCGTTCAATTCCTTCTGAAAGTAACTTTTTTGATTACATAACCCTGCAAATAACTTTTGATTTATTGAAATGAAGTAACAGAAATTTAACAAAGGATTTGTGGTAACGGATTAGAAATTTACTAAACGTGCTCTTTGCTTTTATTTAGTTGTTAGTTCAGTTATCTACGCTTAAATGTTTATTCTCTTAAAATGCATACATCGAATAGATTTTCTGCTTAAATACATTTGACTTGTTTTATATATCTTATCGTTTCTTATTGTTGATCATGCATATTATAAATGTTTAGATTGAGCTGGTGGGTTTTCCGGTTGATGGGTTTTAATTCAAGAATATTTTGGTTGTCGGTTTACTGGGATATGAATTGCAATTGATTAATAACTTGCCTAGCGTTTTCGAGTTTGATTTAAACCTTTTGTCTATTCCGTTGGCGTCCCAAAATTTCATATAAAATTTGAAGCTCCTCTGTTCAATGTTTAAAGTAAACTCTTCTTACTTCACTATTTTATACGCCAATTGAGTAACATGTTATATTTTGTCGGAATTGACAGCTTAAGTTTTGACTTAAGTTAGCTTTGAGCAAATTGCGGCATTAAATAAACATTTATGTGGAAATGCTTACGTTATTATTTATATCTTTTCGAACAGCCATTACATATTTCCTTATTTTAATTTATTTGATAATTCCGCCTAGATTACGTTGCAATTTTCATTTTACAGGTACACATCCAGTTCAACTAACAAACATGCAACATCGATGGCCTATTTCATTCATTATTCCATATACATAGATATCGTTATATGTCTGATTTAAGGTTCTAGGTTCTAGGTACATATGTATGTATGTAGGCTTGTGTCACAGCTACTGCGCTAAACAATCAACAACAACAAACTCAAATTACAACAGTTTCAATTCGCATATTAATATATATTCCTGTTTTCAATTCTCCACTTACGCCTAAAGTATGTTTGACACAAATTGAAAATTACTTTGAGCCGGAGCAAATTATTTATCACACATTTTCAGGGGTTGAATTAAAAGTTGTGGTTTTCAATTTGCAATAATGTAATATCAAAATCAAGTGAAAAGCAAAATCATTTCTGAATGAGTGGTATATTAATTCTTCCAACTAACTACAGGTACAAACACATATAAATATTTACGAATATTATATTTTTTTTCTATTTTTTTGTATATTTCAATATATTTATATAATTTATTCTCAACATGAATACACAACAATGGTTATATAAATTCTAGAAATGTACTTGTAATTATTGTTTTTTTTTTTCTTGTTTTCTCGTGAGCATTTTTATCTTGTTTGGCTTAGTTTCCATCTACTCCACACACATAAAACATTTCTAAATATTTTGTCTTAACTATACAAATGCACACAAATAGGGATTTGATGCAACTTGATTAACATTTAGGTACATGAGTCTCTCGTTAGCACAGAAAACATATAGTACAGTGAGCACATAGATACACTTTATAATTACAGATTAAGGTTTTCTTTTTTTTTTCCGGGTGATGTATACAGTTCTATAAACAAATGTACGCACTTATAAAACGGAATAACACCTCCGCCTTCCATTGTTTTCTGTCCCTCCAAAGTAGTCTTAAGAATATTTGCAGTAAAAAAAAACAATCAAATGATTTCTCATTTGTATAAATTGATTAGTAACCTTTGTATATTTGTATATAAATTTATATATTTTTAAAACTCAACGGTTTCCATTGCACTTTTAACATTGCTCACAAATTACTTGGCGCCCAACGGCTGGGCATCCAAGGGGATATACCCACACAAAACGAAACATACAACAGCAATCCTGACCTAAATCCTACGTTAACTTGTTCGGTTATTACAATCGAGTCTTTCCGCCATCGCCACCGTCCTGCAATCATCATCAATCGGAAATTAGGTACTAAGGAACAGCTATCCCACAGTGTTGACTGATAAATAGGTACTTTCGCATAGGAAACATGAAGGTTCGTTCTTCCTTTTCTCTCTCTTTCTCTCTCTCTTCCGGCCAATCCAAATTAAATGTCTATAAAATATTTGATTTTACTTTGTGTCCGTTTACATAATTGCCTAATTAAACTCTTTACATTTACGGTTTAAGTGGGTTGCTTAGCTCGTTAGATACACACATACACATTTATATTTATATATATATATACTTATAAAAATAGTTTTCGATATTGGGAACTATGCGTTCAACCGTTTTGCCTTGACCCAAATAGATCCTACCTGTGATGCTCGAGAGCTTAGCTCTTATTTCTTCTTAGTTGCTGCTGATGAATTGCCTTTCGTTTTGGCCTGGCTGCCAGATGTTGCCGCTGTCGATGCGGCCGCCTTCTTGCCGCTGCCTGCAGCTGATGTTGCTGCTGTCTTGACTGCAGTTGCTCCTGATTTCAGTGCAGCAGCAGCAGATGCAGCAGCTTTTGTGGGGCTGGTTGAGCCGGATTTTATGGGATTCACTGTTGACTTTGTAGGGCTGCTTTCGTTCGGTTTTGTTTTACCAGCTTTCGCCGACTTTGCTGACATATTGCTGCTGGCCGGGCCCTTAACTGCCGTTGGATTACCTGCTGTCCTGTTGCTGGACATGTCGTCCGCTGCGACCACCTTTCCACTTGCTGATGAATTCGCCATCGGCTTTGTATTTGTGGCAGTTTTCGAAGGCGTTGCTTGCGGCTTTGATGTTGATGTTGATGTTGCTGCCGTTGTCTGCTTTTGGTTAACTGCTGGCTGTGCAATTGCTGTGATATTTATAGCCGTTGCCGAGTCTCCGGCGTTCGGGTTGACTTTGCCGTTTGTCACACTTGTATTAACTTTTGCTGCCGTTGCCGGCTTGCTTTCCGACGACTTAAAAGTGGATAGAGGAGCCGTTGGCTTGCTGCCAGAGTCAATATTTGCTCTCGACACGGATGCTGTGGACTTGGCCGGCACCGCAGCAGCAACAGTTGCTGCTGGCGTGAGTTTTACTGCTTGCGTTGTGTTTACAACGGCAACATTGCCGACTATCGTGTCTTTGGCTGCAGCTGTAACGCCAACAGCTGATGATATTGTCGTTTTAAGTGGAGCCGTTTTGTCCAATTGCAATACTTTGACTGGCGCTGCAGCATTAGCAACATTTGTCGTTCCCGCCGCAATTGCTGCTTTTCCATTGGCCCCAGCAGCAACTGTTGCTCCTGTCGCCAACAAAGTTGTAGTTGCAACACTAGCTGCCATTTTATCCGATTGCATTACTTGAACTGAAGCTGTAACATTAGCATTAAGTGCAGTTGACGTCGTTTTGCCAGCAGCAACTGTTGCTTTGCCATTGGCACCAGCAGCATTTGTTGCTCCTGTCGAGACACTGACCAAAGTTGTAGTTGCAACACTTGCTGGCGTTGATGTTTTGATGGCACTGGCACCCACCGCAGCAGCAACATTGGCTGATATTGTCGTTTTGGCTGGAGCCATTTTATCCAATTTCACTGGAGCGGCAACATTCGCTTTGCCAACAGCAACTGTTGCTGTTGAAGGAGCCACACTAACTGGCGGCGTTGTTTTAGTGGCAGCCGCAGATGTCGTGGTGTTGCTGGTTGCCATTGTAGCTGCAACAGTGGTTGCTACTGCCGCCGAATTGACTTTCGTGGGATTCTTTTCCCCGCCACCCGCAAAAGTGGACATTGTGGTGCACTCGCGTCCACTGCTCAGCGTTCCAGCAGCCAGGACTTTTGTGGTGGCCGATTTACTTTCCTTTTCAGCCGGAATAAGTGGCTGCTTGCTGGGACTGACTTCGGTTGGCGACTTGTGAGTGCCATTCTTGGCAGTTGTCTGTAGATTGCTGCCGCTGCTGCTGCTCTGTTTGCCCATTGTTTTGCCGGTACCTGGCCGCTTGCCAACTGTGGCAAGAGGCAGGCACTCGACATCCACATCCACATCGAGCGACAATTGGTTCTCCTTCTTGTTCGACTTCTGTTTGGGCGAGGGATCGTCATCGATGAGGATCTGGGTATTGGTCACTCCGTCGTAGTTCTGGCTCTGGTACCGCTCGGCGTGCAGATTGACACAGGGTCTACCCGCTGGTCCCCACTCGGCGGTGGGCTGCAGCAGGTGCTTGATGCGCTCCGCGAAGTTGAGGTTCTTAGGCGCCCGCCAGATCTCCTGAAAGGCCACCAGGAAGATGACCAAGACGGGCAGCAGGCCAACGATCCAGCCCACGGCATCCGCCCACATGGGGTACACATAGTGTCCATACTTGGCCGGCTTGTATTCCACCCAGTTGAAGAACAAAATGAACTAAAATTGATTAAAAAAATTATTTAAGTATTTTAATCATTAATAATGATCAAGAAAAGCTCACCAGAAGAGTGGCTGGGGTGATATAGCGCCACATGATGCCCCAGAAAAAGTTCCAGAACCAGGAACGCTTGCCAATCATGCCTTGGATATCATTGAGGAACCGCTGGGAGCCATAGATCCAGGCAATCAGAATGCACTCCGAAATGGCAATCAACAGAACCGACCAGTTGGCAGCATACTTGTCCATCAGTTGCAGCCAGTACATGCCGCTCTAAAGATTAACAAATAAAATGAGTTCCTAGAGCACATATAACTTCCAAAAAAATACCCACATTTGTGGTGAATCCCAGGCCGCCGATGTAGCCAAAAATGGCCACCGAGAGGACCACCCAGATCTTGTATTGCCTCAGGTTCGGAAACCTATCCAGAATCGCCGTGGTGACGGTCTCCATCAGGGCAAACTGAGAGTCCAGTCCCAAGGTCAAGAGCATCACGAAGAACAGAACGGCCCACACGGGCGAAACGGGCAGACGGGTCACAACCTCCGGATAGACGATGAAGGCCAGTCCTGCACCCTGATCCACCACCTTCTCCACATCCACGTTCAGTTCGTGGGCCAGGAAGCCAATGATGGAGAAGATCACCAGGCCGGCAAAGAACGAGGTGGCTATGTTGCAGAAGGCCACGATCAGTGAGTCCCTTGATAAAGATTAAATTTTGTTAATACCTTTTGTTTAATTTAATTAATATTCGGTTCACTGTGTTAAATCAGTGTGACACTTAAAGATCTTATTTTTTATTTTAAAATCAATTAACTGCATTATTTGTGCAAGCAGTTGAAGCAGTTCATTTTTCTTTTATTGTTATGATAAAATGATTGTCTTATACATTATTTTGTTAAGTGCGTTACGGCTGTTTGACGCTTAAAGATCATACGACACTTACTTTAAAATCAAAGTGTAATTTTCTAAGAATCATTTATTTGATTGCATCTACCTTGGTTAAATTTAATTTTTTTGTTTAACTGTAAGAACGGCTGTGACAAGGACAACTGACTGGCTTCATTTATTGTGCAACCGACTAAAGCTGTATATATTTATTACTCAAGCAGTGCACCATGGATGTTAAACCCCTGCTTAAACCTCTGATTCCAAGAAGCATCTAAATAATAACGAACTTACTTGTAGCAATTGTTGGAGAACTTGTTGTAGGATGAGAGCGTGATTAAACCACCCCAGGCCGGGCTCAGTGCGAAGAATATCTGGACCGCAGCATCGCCCCAAACCTGGAAGACGGATTGCAAAAGGAAGGCCACGTCAGTGAAGAAGTTTGTCTGCCAAGTGCGCCAAGTGCAACACCACCACCCACCTGGGCATTGGCCAGCTGCTTCCAGTCGGGCGTCAGATAGAAGATAATGCCCGTGCTGGCACCGGGCAGGGTGACACCCCGGACGAAGAGTATCACCAGGACGACGTAGGGGAACAGGGCCGTGAAGTAGACCACCTTGCCGGAGGACTGGACCCCCTTGCACAGGCAGAGGAACACAATCGCCCAGGCCAGGAAGAGGCAGGCGGCCAGTGACAGCTTAATGCTGCCCGTCTCCTCGATGCCCTTGGACAGGCCCAGCACAAAGTTGCTGCAAAATCGGAGAGTTCAAATATGGTTTACTTAGAGGCTGGGGTTATACCTATAGTACATAATATTACAAGGACTAAATATCCAATTTACATTTTATTTAAGGTGCTTTTCAAATAACTTTAGTCTTTCAGTCTTTTATCAGCATTTACCACGTTTTAATTTCACTATTCAAGTTACAAGAAAAATACAAAAAAATCGAGAGTGCTAGAAAAATTTGTTGTGATTTTGAATCAGTTTGAAAGTAGGCAACAATGTATTTTATTCTTCAGATACATTATAAATGCTACCAGTTTTTTACAAGAGAGTAAATTAAAATAATAATAATTTTCTGCTCCACAAATATGAACTGATATGAATTGAATAAATAAAGCCAAAATTTTCCTTAATGATAAGTTAATTAAAGTAAATTGAAAATTTAATATGATTGATTTGCTACACCTAGGCCAATCATTTCTTTTCTGGCCAAAATAATTTTAAATCCATTTGTTATTACTTAAAATATGCGGGGATTTACTAAAACTGTAGATGCTAAAAATAGAAATATCTGTGACATACATAATAATAAATTTATCAAATTAAAATTTGATATATTAAAAATTCTCAATAAGTAAGGGAATTTTTTTTGAAAAATTTGAAGAAATGATTTGCTAAAACTTGATTTGCTAGACTTTGGTCAAAATATTTTCTTTGGTCAAAATATTTTGAAATCTATTTGTTATTACTGAAAATATGCGGGGATGTTACAAGAACTGTAGAGGCTAAGATTTTCATAAAATGGTTTTTTATAAATGAAGAAATTTATCAAATATAATTTAATATATTGGAAATTGCGTATAAATCATGTGAGTAGGGGAATTTTTGAAAAACATGATCATTTACGAATCAAATTTCATTTATCAATTCTATAATTTCATTCGATACCCACTTGAAGTACTCCTCGGCGGGCGGGCGCTTGAGGGCGACGAGGGCCAGGGCGGTGATGTTGTTCTCCGCCGCAGAGGTGGCATTGTGGCAGGTGCGCAGGTAGTAGGTGCCATTGGTGGCCTCGCACTGATCCGCCTGGGCATACGAGAAGCAATCTGCAAGAGACTTAGGCTGTCAGCAAGTTGGAATCCCTCTCAATTATGCAAAAAGGGCCAAACAGCATTTTAATATTTATGAACTATTTGTCGGTGGGTTGTGGAAGTTTATTTTCTGTGTGTCCGGCTACATAATTAAGAGGACAAAGTGGCAAGTGAAAGGAGAAAAGCACAAAAGGGGCAGCCCCAACAATAATGAAAGACGGCGGCAAACAAAAAAAAAAAGGGTCTGGGAATGTCAAAGTCCGTTTTGGCGCAAAAGGGTTGGACAAAAGGTTCTTACAACTTTTAACTTTGGCAGAGTCGGGGAGGCGAAAGGTTAATAGCAGAGCAATCTGTCCTAAGTTACTGTTTTTCTGATGTATATTTACAGCTAGAAAGCCCTTTCGACAGTTTGTCTAATAAGACTCATACTAACAGCTCATATTTTCCGGAAAACCAGTGATTCCTGCTGACACATTCTGGTTCATGCTCACCTAAAATTGTCATCAGTTAAATTCCTGTTGTACAAAACTCAAATTTCCACTTCCGTCTATGGCATTTGACTTGTGTGTGCTGAGTGTCGAAAGCGTGGTTGGCATGGGGAATGTGTCACCGCCAAAGTTTTTTCCCCCCAAAGAACCACAAAATGACTAACTGACGGTTGAGTTGAACTTGCATGTGCATGTGGGGCAACGAACATGGTTGCCAAGCCCCAGGACACTACTGTTTGCACTATCTAATTAACGTAATAAATTTGATTGGGGAAATGCAATATTTTGTAAACAAAATACACGACTTATGGCATTTAAATTAAAAAAAAAAAAAACCTATATGATATTTGTATGCTTAATCAGCGCTTGTCAATAAAAATTACTCATACGCCGCATGGCCAACCCGAATAAAACCCTGGCAATTACAGACGAAACTCTGAGCCAGAATTAAGGTTGAGCAACCCCACACATACGCACACACGCACACACACACATTCATCAGAGCAATTCATCAGCTTCATTTTTCGACGGGAAAATAAATTTGAGAACAATTCCGTGTGGCTGGCGGTTGGTGGAAAACTTCAAGTGTTTACACGCCGTTTAATTTGCCTGGCTGCATCTGTTTGTATTGCAATTAATTTGATTACACAAACGCACACACACACATTCAGCCCCTAGATGCGAATCATATGAAATAAATTTTATTTGAAAAAGAAACGAGGACTGCCTAACAAATTCAGGCGGTCTACACATTTAAATAAATCCTTGCGAGTGGGGGAGTTTGTGTGTGTGTGTGTCTGTGTGTATATCCTGGTTGCAAAGGGATACACATGCCTCGACTTTCTTATTCAATTTGAGTGCTACGCCTGGCGCAGGAAATTGGCCTTAAATTTTGTGACCTTTAAGTTTGATGGTAAACTTTGATGAGGACGTTTTCGGCAAAGAAAAGAAAGGAATACGTGTCCAATAAATAAATTGTAATTCCTTGTGAGCTCATTTCCGTTATTGGCCACATAAAAAGACCATCCAAATATTTACTGAAAAAAATATATAAACATACATATAAGTAAGTGTAAAGCCAAACAAAGTGCGACATTCAATCCATGGACAAACAAAGTTAAACACATTTTAATCGTGACACTAAAAGTAAACATTTGTCATCTAAAACAGCACCGAGCAGACGAGGAAAAAGGCGGCCAGTGACGAGGTCAGAGATGCTGCCAGCATCCGAAGGCGAATCGAAAAGTGTCAATAAATAAAATCCTTAAGAAATTGCTTGTCTGCCGAGGCACTTGCCTTCTCGTTTTCTCTCTCTCTCTCTATACAGATATATACATATATATGTACATAATATTTTCCTCTACCGTACTCAACTTTGTATCTTAAGAGCTTAGGGAAAAGCCTGGCACAAGGTTGTAGCTTCCACTGCCAGCGATTGAGTGTCAAAAACAGTTAAGACATAATTGTTTGTCATTTTAACAATTTCAAGCTGCCGAGTTCGAAACCCCAGAAGGTGAAATGTGAGAAAAAGACGCGACGGGGGACTCTCAATAGCAGCCATTATCGATTTCTGAGCTTTCGCACAAGTAGAAGTCTGATTTCATTTCCCAATCCCTGGCTATATATCTTGAGTAGGGGAAATGGCATTGGTGGCTGCGGTAACATTTTCAGTGAGTTTTTAACCGAGTTTCTATGGAATGTAATAGAAAATTAGCCTGTTAATTTTTCCAAGAAAACTTTAACCACTTTTCCTACCATAATTAAAAATGTTTTGAACTATAAAGGACCTTAGTAAAGACAGCTAAATTTATGGGTGCTTAGATAAGAAAAATTATTTCAATGGTTGTACTGTATTTCATATCAAAGTAACATATACTAGTTTAATAGTCTTAGTACTATTATGAGTTCCTCAAGTTTTTGAAGCCCCTTATAACTGCCACTCAAAGAGAATGCTGTGGGTGGTTTCGCTTTCTTGTCTCATGCAAAACTTTCAATGGGATTTAGAGATAGTTTTGTTTTTGCCGCTGTTCTTGTTCCTTGTAATAAAGACTCAGCGAATTGAGGATTGCGTGAGTGGGCATATTTTGTATGTGTTGATATCCTAAGAGTTTTACAAAAGTGCCTGCCATAAAATAAGCTAAACATTATTAAATAAATGAACACCTAGCATAGTAAAGCAGAAAACAAACTAAAAAAAATGTATTGATTTTTATTTTATATGTACAAAAAAACTAATGTTAATTTATGAAAGACACTATCCCAAACTGAAATATCTTTATAATTTAGTAGATGGAAATAATTTGAACACTAAACGAATTTTTTTGTGGAATTCAAGTCTGCAAAATGGTAAACAAATAATCGGTAATATACAAATTATTTAATATGAAAAAAAAATATAAAATATTAAACAAAATTAATATTAGCATGAACAAAAATTTGATTTCTAATAAATTCTACTGTAATTAGCTTATAGCTTTACATTTTTTAAATTGTTATAAACCTTCTTAAGTTTTTTGTATGTTTTTCTTTAATATTAGCCCCAATTCTTATCAACTGTTTATGACATTGAACAAACTTAATTCATACTGAATGTCTTTTACAGAAAATTTTTAAAGTTCAAATGAATGTGGACTGGCTGCCATCATTTCTGACCTACATAGGAAACTTTTCCACGCTTTTCCGGCCAAGTATGAAAAGTCCACCCATCTGATATTCCAGAATCCAGGGAAGAATAGGCGCTCAATGGTCGTTAAGGATTTATGTGTTTTAAAGTGTCCGTGAGTTTGTTTCCGGGAATGGAAATCACGAGCAGACTTAGGCATTCGTAAGAAAACGCCTTCCCGCACACACACACACACATAAACTCACAGACGAGTGAAACACTCACCTTACAATGCCAAACGAGGCACAAAAACAATTGCCTACTTCAAGGCGCCTAGGATTCCTGTATGCGTTATTGTTCCGCTCCACCATCTTGTTTATTATTATAATTCTTAGCGAAAGTTTGTTCATATTTTGTTTTGTTTTCTTGCTTGTGCGTGTGCGTGTGCGTGAAGGACGGAACATTTGTCGGGGCCAAATGAATGATATACTTTTGATCCCCTGTGGAATTATACTAACTTTAACTACTCGAATGTTTCAATAAGAACTTATCATGCTTTTTTGTTTTTAAATTTTCTTTTTTTTTGCAATGATTTGCAAGTTTCCTTGAAAGTTTTCCCGGGATTGTCAGTGTTTATCTTTGTCATCTTCGTTGTCCTGAATCAATTGTCTCCGGGCTCTGCTGGTTACACAACCATTTTCCTTTCTCCCAGCCATGTGTTTTCCCAACCGAGCCACGTGCCGCCAACGGACACAAACAAAAACAAAGCCGTAGATGAGGAAAAAAAAATAAAATTCCACTTTTGACAGCCTGCAATTTGCTTAATTTATTACCCGAAAAACGTAACAAAAGATAGGAATCTGGCATCTCCTGTCCCCCACTGTTTTGTTTTTTTTTCTAGAGTGTGTCTAGAGTGTTTCGGCCTATTAATTAATTGGAGCCATCATATTATGTCCCCAGGGCAAAAACTCACACTTAGTGCTCCAAGCGGGTTCGCAATTCTGCCACGGAAGCACCGGAGCGAAGGAGGCAAACATGTAGAAGATGGTCCAGGCGATGATAAGGTTGTAGTAGAGCATAACTATGGCAGACACCAGGATCATGCCGGTGCCCAATCCCCGGAAGAGTGGGCAGAACCTGCGATAAACGGCCACCGGACCCAGGGCGGCATATTGGCCGAAGGATAGCTCCATAAACATCAGCGGGAGTCCGGCAATCACCAGCATTATGGTGAAGGGGATGAGAAAGGCACCTGAAAGTATTTTACATTTATATTAAATTTAGTTTAATTGTACATATTTAATTGTAAGCCCTCAATTTACTAAAAATCAGAGATCTTATTGTGGATCAGAGATCTTAGTTGAGAAATAAGTATGTAATGATGTTTATTTAAGATTTCACTGTGGCATAAGATGCCACAACAACTATCTCTATTTAAATCAAATATTTTCTTTTCTTTTTGTAATGTATCTGATTAAATTAACTTTAGAATTTGTACTTTAAAATGATGTTAAGCACTTAGTTGTTTTAAAGTGAGACTAATCTTATTTTATGTCGCTTGGGTAGCATACGCTTTATATTTCTTTCTGTCTTGAATTAATATACATTTTTTAATATAATAGAATTTACTTTTAATTGTTCACTTCTTCAATTATGGCACTTAGATATTGAGTGCTCTAAATAATTATTATCTTATATTTTGTTCAGTTTACCTCCTCCGTTATTGTAGCACAGGTAGGGAAAGCGCCACACATTTCCCAGGCCCACTGAATATCCCAGCAGTGAGAGCAGAAAATCAAAGCGACCCGTCCAAGTGCCACGTTCATGTTCCAATTCCCCTGCGGCGCCACCGGCACCTTGGCCAGATGCATCCAGTTGGATTAGGGCCGTTCCGGAGGCACAGCCACTGATCGCCGTCGAAGGACAGACCACGCCTCCTCCGCCCCCGCCTCCGCCAGCTCCTGATTTGCTGCTCTGCCCCATTCAGGTGGCAGTTGCAATCTTCCTCCCGCTGCAAAATATGCAAATATTTGAATTCATTAGATAGTTTTTGCAGGTGACAACCAACTGGCCTACTGCCAATTTTCACAGCTGACCAAGAGCTCTTCATAAAAACCATAAAAAAGAAAACTCACATTGATGGATTATTTTGACCTCGAACCACGCTAAATGGAAACAATAAACAAAGGTCAGGTGATAGGAAATTCTGAATTAGCTATATTCTAAAATAAATAAGCATTGTTGCAATGCATAAATAAATTCAATTTAAATTGAAAGGCTTATATACTATAAATATCCCACTAATGAGCTAATTAGTTGAGAGCTTCTAACCAATTTCTGCTCTTGATTTGCTTTCGGGTTGCCTGTGGGCGGTTAACTCCGTTTTGTAAAGAGATTCTTTGCATTGTGCTCCAATTATAAAATAATAAAATAATAAATGTTCCTGCAGTGCCTTCTGTTATTTTTAGTTTTTTGTTTGCCTTGTTTAACTTTTTCAACAACAATAGTTTTCTCTTGCTAATGGTCATGTCAAGTAAATAATAAAGTATTTTTCAATCTATAAAAGCTTTTTAGCAAACTCTCATGCTAATGAGCTCACTAAATAACCTAATTAGGAGGAAGAGAAACAAGTTTAAAAAGTTCTAAAAATAATATAAAATGAAAAATTACTCAATTAACTTTTGAGTGTGAAGACAGTTACCTAATTATCGATGGCGGAAGTTATAGTATAACAGCACTTGTGTTTTTTCATGAATCAGTGTTTCATAATTGAGTGTTTATTGGCAAAATATTAAAATAGTTTTTCGTTTTAACCCTTTTTATGGCATAAATACCGTTTTGAAGTGTTTGTTTTTGTATAGCAATAACTGTAAATTAACTTTTTTTGAGTTTCCCCTTTTTGATTTTTAACCAATTTATAAAGAACAAAGCATAGGTAATTTTCTTTATTTATAGTGGAATAAAATAATTGGATCTAAAACGTATAACCTTAAAGAAACAACAGTTAAACAACAGTTCATCTTCAAGTCTCAATTACAAATTAAGTTTACTTAGGGCTTAACTTTGCCCATCTAAAAATACTTTCTTATTGATTTAGGGCACCTAATTTAAACTTAATCCAAGTTCAATGTATCTAGTATCTGCCAGCACATTTTGCAATTTCCGTTTCGTTAATTAAATACACAGACAATCCTGTTTTTTATTTTTTTTTTGAATGGTGCCAACTTTGAGCGCCGTGGATAAATGAGTTCTCAAGAAAATGACGCGCCGTCAATGGCACTTGATGCTGGGTGGCACTCACACTTGCTCACACGCACCCACACACTCACGGCATCCCTATTCATATTCGTATATATATATTACACTTATACTATATAGTCCAACTGTCACACTTTCTGTAGTGGCAGTGGCCATAACATCGAGTGATGGGATATGTGATGAGATGTGAGAGGATTTTCCGGCTTTTCCGCCCTGCTTGAGTGGGTTTGTCTGGTCACGTTTTTTGTGCCATTTTCTTGGCTGAAATGAGTTTTTTTTTTTATGGCAATTTGTTGACAGCCTCGTAATTAGCCAGTCAAATGTGTGTTTAAGCAAGTGAGGGTGTTAATGTGCCAATGATGATATCAGCGAACCTGTGAAAATGGCTTGAATCGTGGGAAAAACCAGGGAATTTCCTCTTCGAGTGGAAAATGCCGCAGGGCAGAAAGGAAAAACCGCAAAACCCAATTCCCATTGCCATTTTCGAGCAAGGTTGCTCTGCTCCTGGCCTGGTTTTTTCCATTTTCTCCCCCCTTCCCACCCTTTCTGCGGTCCAGCATTCCGCCTGCAACTATTTCGACCCATTCGCAATGCCAGTGGCATTTGCTAAGCAAATAGTTCCTAATGATTCCAGGCCCAAGAATGCGATTCAGCGGCAAAACGGCGACAAACAGAAAAAAACAAAACGGATAACAATAACAGAGAAACAAACGAACAAACAGGCAGCAAACAAACTACAGTATAAATAAACATTTAGCTTTGTGCGAACTTTTCGGGGAAATAGCTGAAACACAACCGTCTGACAATGAAAATCGAGAGGTGGCAGGCGGAAGCGCTAAAGTTTCCATTTGAAAAAGTGCGAAAAGTGCTAGGAAAGTTTTCCATCGTGTCGGTCAGGTGAAAACGAAACTGTTTTAGCGCCCAGAGAAAATCTATGGCAAATCCAGGCAATCCGATTATTCTAGGCACGTCAGTAAAGAGTCTGCACAAACAGTTGGCATTTCGGTAGGTATAGCAAATAAATGGGTTTGGGTAGTGTGGCTGGGCTAACTGAAAAGCAAACTTTGACCAACTTACTGTTCAAACTTACTCTATGTATAAGACTTGATTGAAATAACACACTCGCTTGGGGGATATTTACAAAATTGTAAATCAAAAGTTTGCTTAATGATGTGTGTTGAGGTTTAAAGTCACTGTTGATTTAATTAAGAGGAAACATTAGACGAAGGATATGAAGAAGAATCATAAAGTCGATTATATTACGTTATTTATCTCTATCAACATCCAATAATAATATGTGAGAGTATGTGCAGCTTAATTTAGACTAATTATCTTAAAAGGCTTCGATGCATAACTAAACGGATTAAGTTGCATTGTTTCGCCGAGCCGGTGCTTTGTTAAAAAATTTAATTACTTGTTCTTATCCCAAAATGAACACATGGACACCATGGCAATTTATTAATGAAAATATACATATATAATATATTTTAAGTCCAGTTGTTAGGTTTGCATATTTAATGGCAGAACAAAGGCAAGGAGATTTACATAGTGTTACTTTTATTAAGTTGCTAAATTAAGCACTAAATTTATGTACTTTAACTACATTAGGTTGAATAAGCTTTTCAAACTACCAAAAGAAATCGTCAATGATTTTGTTTGCTATTTATAATTATGTTAGTCTGTGGCAGAGTTGCCATGTCAACCTTTAAAGCACACACAAAGCTTAGTGAAAACCCTTTTTGATAAAGCATCCCATAAATAATTTAATTTAACCGGACACGTGTAAGAGCAAAAAAAAAGGATCTTAGAAGAAAAGGTGAGAGTTGAACTCCCCCCCCATTTTCTACCCAATTCTCTACCCACTCCCCTCACTCTTTGCCTTGTTAGTGTTTGGTCAATTCGAGTGTGAAAATGTTTTCGAGCTTCTGCCGTCGCTCGCTTGTTTACGCTTGATGAAAACGAAGGGGCGGCGGTGGGTGAGTTGCACTTAACGACCTTGGGAATGTGCAGTGCAGCGATGAGGGGTCGGCGGTGGGGCACCGCTTACATGAGCTGCATTCTAGTTTTCCTGTTCTCTCTTTCTATTTTTTTTGCCAGCAATCCGCCGACAGCGTTTTCCGCCTTTTGGCATTTCATAATTTTCCCTTTTTTGACATTTTTATGCGAAAGTTAAATTTCCCTGGGCCGGGACCCCAAGGCGAGACAAGGAACCTTCGTCATCGTCATCATCATCATCATCATGATCATCACCATCTGTATCTTTTTTGTGTTTTTTATACCCTTGCAGAGGGTATTATAATTTCAGTCAGAAGTTTGCAACGCAGTGAAGGAGACATCTCCGACCCTATAAAGTATATATATTCTTGATCAGCATCACTAGGCGAGTCGATCTAGCCATGTCCGTCTGTCCGTCTGTCCGTCTGTCCGTCCGTTTATATGCAAACTAGTCTCTCAGTTTTAAAGCTATCTGCATGAAACTTTCCCAAAAGTTGTCTTTCTATTGCAGGTAGTATATAAGTCGGAACGAGCCGGATCGGACGACTATAGCATATAGCTCCCATAGGAACAATCGGAAAAATAAATGAAAAAAAATTATAACTTTGCTGTTTTTTAATTTTTTGTTTAGTTCTTCGACATTTAGTAATGGTTAAATATTTCCGATTTACGGTTTAAATTGCATTAAAATCGGACGACTATAGCATATAGCTCCCATTGGAACAATCGGAAAAATAAATGAAAAAAAATTATAATTTTGCTGTTTTTTAATTTTTTGTTTAGCTCTTCGAGATATAGTAATGGTTAAGTATTTCAGAATTATGTTTTAATTTTCATCAAAATCGGACGACTATAGCATATAGCTCCCATAGGAACAATCGGAAAAATAAATGAAAAAAAATTATAACTTTTCTGTTTTATAATTTTTTGTTTAGTTCTTCGACATATAGCAATGTTTAATTATTTCAGAATTATGGTTTAAATTTTATCAAAATCGGACGTCTATATCATATAGCTCCCATAGAAATAATAAAAATATATAAAATAACTATCTTATAATTGAGCTGCAAATCATCATAGTTTCAATGTTTTTCAGCATATACTCAAGTAAATTATAATTTAAATATTTTCTAAAGTATTTAATTCATGCAATAGCTGCAAGGGTATATGAACTTCGGCTTGCCGAAGTTTGCTTTCTTTCTTGTTTTTTTGTATTTTCTGTTGTTGCACAAGTCACGGCAATTATGAGGGGGCAAACTCTGAGCACTTGAACTTGAACCCACGAAGGCTGCCCACAAGCGGCTAGCAAAGCGAGTGGGGTGACCTTCGCCCCGTGGGTGGGGTGCTAGTAGGTGGCCTGGGCTTAGGTGAAAGGGGTAGGCCCAGGATATGTAAAGCAGCACGGAAAAAAATTATACTTCTATCTGCGATATTCAGTCAATTAAAACAGTATGTAAAACTTTCACAATTCCTATAGTTTTAAAGGTAATATATAAGATTTTTTATGTTTGTACAGATAAATATAATTTTGTTTTTAAATTAATTTAATTTTTTGTAAAGTAAAAATGAAAAATAGATTACACAGGTTGGATTGCGAACACAATTCTTTGTAAAGTTGAAACATTATATAAATAACCATAATAATAAAACGGATAAAGTAACCTTTGTCTATTTTGAATTGTATTGTTTAAAAAAGTCTTAAATTAATCAAACAATTATTAATAAAACTAGCCATAAATGGTATGTTTAAAACTGTTAAATATTCGCAAAACTATTTGAGGCATTTAAACAACTAAAATTGGCTGTCGATTGACTGAGTGATGAACATCAAAGCCTTGAATAATTATGCAGTGCTAAGTGTTGCCTCTTCGAAAAGTGGATGCAAATGCAACCATCAGGATGGCACAAAAAAAAGGCAGATGGCCTCTTTTTCCGCAGTTGGTGCTGTTCACTGTGCCATTGGTGCTATTTCAAGTGTTCGACAGGCAGTATCGATTATTCAGTTTTGCGGGAGCAGCAACACGACCATCGGCAGAGGCCAAGCCACACGCATACAAATTTGTCTCGATGCAACAAAGTTGCCTCCGTTCCAATGCTTCCCAGGCCCAGATCCCTTGGAAAATGGTTGTGGAAAACAGATTTTCACGTTCTATTGCATCTCCGTCGCTGCTCTTCAAACTTCAGGGTCCTTCGTCCCTGGGGCTCCTGTTCGCCGCATTAAATATTCATCTACTTCGTCATCGTCTGTCGTCTGTCGTCCTTCGCTGTCATCGTCCTGGTAATCGCAAATTCAGCGCTAAATCACAATCAAAATGCGCGTAAAGTGGCATTTCAAGTGATTCTCCTCCTTTTTTTTATGAATTTCAAATTGCAAATCATTTCGTTGATTAAATTGTTGAAAATGTTCGAGTGAATTTCTATTTCTTTGGCACAAATATGGTTCTTAGTGTTTAAGAAAAACAACATACTTGCGTTGTACAAATAGGAATGCAATTTTTCTCGAGACATTAATTGAACTGAATTTTAAAATATTTTAAGTGGTTTACAGGACACTAATTGCTTAAATTGCGGTTACTAGCTTACAACTTTGAAATATAATCTATAATACCTATTACTGTTCATTGCGCAACGTTACGACCTTAATAATTAAACATACACACATTGTCCATTAGCCTATTTTTGAATGAATTGCCCCCATATCGATTAAAAAATAAGCCATGTAAAAGTACTTGTATGTGTTTTTCGCCTTAAGTTTGTTATTTTTGAATTTCAAATAGTAGTTTAGTAGAAAAATGAGAGTGCATGTGAGTGAAGTGTGTGAGAAATGAATATACAAGGACGAGAGGAGACAGCTGGCGGTTAAGTGAATTATGTCTGCAAATGATTTTTTCTTGTTATCCAGTTTTTGCTGGATTTTCCTCTTTTTCTTTTGGGTTGTCACCTTTGCATACATTTTCATGGTTTTGAGTGCAGCTGACTGTCGAGTGTGTTGTGTATGTGGTGTGCCCTGTGTTTTGTTTTTACTTTAAATTTGCAATTTAAATGTAATTTCTCAGGGCAAATGGGTTACTTTTTATTTGGCTTATGACAAATGCACACCCAGGCGAAACGCACAGATTTAATGCTTTCGGACAAGTGGGAGGCATCGAGGTGGTGAAGTAGGTGGTGGTGGTGGTGGGCAACGACGAAGGTCATGTACTCGTTCATTGGAAAAGGGCCCTGTAGGTACATTGCCAATCTATATACAAATATGTATGCATATCAAAACATATCATATATCAAAACCAAGTAAACCAACCTCAAAAGTTTGAACAAATTTTTCTTCTTTTTATACCCTTGCAGAGGGTATTATAATTTCAGTCAGAAGTTTGCAACGCAGTGAAGGAGACATCTCCGACCCTATAAAGTATATATATTCTTGATCAGCATCACTAGGCGAGTCGATCTAGCCATGTCCGTCTGTCCGTCCGTCTGTCCGTCTGTCCGTCTGTCCGTCTGTCCGTCCGTTTATATGCAAACTAGTCTCTCAGTTTTAAAGCTATCTGCATGAAACTTTCCCAAAAGCTGTCTTTCTATTGCAGTTAGTATATAAGTCGGAACGAGCCGGATCGGACGACTATAGCATATAGCTCCCATAGGAACAATCGGAAAAATAAATGAAAAAAAATTATAACTTTGCTGTTTTTTAATTTTTTGTTTAGTTCTTCGACATTTAGTAATGGTTAAATATTTCAGAATTATGGTTTAAATTTCATCAAAATCGGACGACTATAGCATATAGCTCCCATAGGAACAATCGGAAAAATAAATGAAAAAAAATTATAACTTTGCTGTTTTTTAATTTTTCGTTTAGTTCTTCGACATTTAGTAATGGTTAAATATTTCCGATTTACGGTTTAAATTTCATCAAAATCGGACGACTATAGCATATAGCTCCCATAGGAACAATCGGAAAAATAAATGAAAAAAAAATATTACTTTTCTGTTTTTTAATTTTTTGTTTAGTTCTTCGACATTTAGTAATGGTTAAATATTTTCGATTTACGGTTTAAATTTCATCAAAGTCGGGCGACTATATCATATAGGTCCCATAGGAACAATCGGAGAAATAAATGAAAAAAAATTATAACTTTTCTGTTTTTTAATTTTTTGTTTAGTTCTTCGACATATGGCAATGTTTAATTATTTCAGAATTATGGTTTAAATTTTATCAAAATCGGACGTCTATATCATATAGCTCCCATAGAACTAATAAAAATATATAAAATAACTATCTAATAATTGAGCTGCAAATCATCATAGCTTCACTGTTTTTCAGTATATACTCAAGTAAATCATAATTTAAATGTTTTCAAAAGTATTTAATTCATGCAATAGCTGCAAGGGTATATGAACTTCGGCTTGCCGAAGTTTGCTTTCTTTCTTGTTAACAATAAAAGTAGCTATGTTTAAACAGTTTTTGTAAGATATTGCCCTTTAACTTATTAAAAATTCTATTCTAAAAGTTTACTTTCTTGTTAGTAGCTCAAAAGTAATTAAAGTAAGTAAGCTTAAGTAAAGTTCTTAAGTCTTTCATGTTTGAAGTTTTCTTTACCGGGAAAAAAGGCGGATTGAAACACGAAATTGTAGCATTTAGCATATAAATAAAGTTTTTCTCCCGGCGGAGAAAGTGCATGAAAATAAGCTTTACGCCGATTAGCAGTTGCAACATTTTAATTTTCGCACAAGTTTTGCAAGCCAATTGTAAGTATTCCACGGCGATGTCGCCATCTGTTTGCAGCTGTTTTCTTTTCGTTTGTTTTCCCACTTTCGAGATGTTTATTGTTCGTTGAGCAGCGGAGAAAAACTATTAACAAAATGTCTTTGACGCCGAGCACTCGACGCATTTTTTTCATACTTGCACTTTTCAATTTGTTGGACCAATATTATTGCTCTGAGTTTGTGAATAAAAGTCAGGATTCCCTGCTGGCTGAGGCTCAAATAAAAATCCTTTTACTGACTCTCCTGGGTCTTGGCCTTCTGATTCTTTTCGGCTTATTGGGTGAGTTTGAATGATTACCATTCCGTTGACCAACGCTCACGGAGCGGAGATTTCCGATTTCCTCCGGTCAGGATGTATCTGTTGTTTCTTCCGGATTCCGGAGGAAATGCCACCGACATCCGATGGCCTCGATGTCTACGCCCCGCGAACCCAGAGCATCGTGTGGCCCACTTTGCCCCAGGAGGCGGCCCACATCCTGGAGATGACCTTCATTCACACCACCAAGGTCGGCTGCCTTTGCTCCGATTGTCGCATCGCCAGGAACTCACTGTGCATCGAAAGCTGTGGGGTCATCACGCAGTGTGCTTAGAAATGTCTACATTTTGAGACATTCGACATGGGTTTTGGATGTCATTCAAATAGATTTAATGAAGCTACAAACTACTGCCTTTCTTCTAGGATATAATATCAAATCAGTACATTCCAAGGTCTCTTTTATCATAAAAATGTTGTATTAGTTCTGGGATTTTACACTACGCTTTTCCAAATTGTTTTTGTTTTATCCTGCACAAAAAAATTATCATAGAAACTAAACTGTTATTAAATAAATTTTAAAATATTAGGTAATAAGATGTGTAAATCCACGTAAGAACCGAAGTAAAATGTTATGTGGTTTAAACATAAGACCATAGACTACAGTTTTACTCTCTTCGGTATTTACTTTAAGGATAAATTAATAAAAGTATTGTAGTTTACTTTCAATACACTCTTATTAAAAATAAATATATAATTTTTTGGGCGTTATACTTTATTAAAGTTATACTTTGAGTTAATACAGTTTTAAATATACATACTTTTATTTTGAGTTCAATCCAACTTATGCATTTTAAATGACCCTTTTTCTAAACTCTGTGAACCTTGGTTCCTAGAATCATTGCCTTTGGAATGTGTTTGTTATTTTAATTTAACAAAAATTAAGCAATGAGAGTTATTGAAAGATTTTAAATTGTTTACGTAAAACATTAATCCTATATTTATTTATTCTAAAAAAATTCCGCTGAATAATAAATTTCCTTAAGATAACATTCTTTCCGCACTAAAATGAATCGTTTTTAAGATGTTTATCTAGGCCTACAAACAGCTGTTTTGTTGATAAGTTACGCCTGGGCCCGAGTGCTTTTAGTTTGTTCAGTTGCATTGGAACAATCGTCGGAACACCATGATTCTGTTCGCCCAAGGAAACCCAGCCAGGTGGATCTTTCTGATGGTCACCTCGATTTGCCATGCTCACCTGGTCGAAGCCGATGGCAACTTCACGGGTAATTGCACTATTGAATGCCCCCGTAGTCCGTTTGATTATTGTTTTTTTTTTTGTTGTATTCCCGGAAAGACTATGACTGGCAAAACGAAACGCAGCTGCTCGAAATGTTTGAGTACGAGAACGAGAGCGAAAATTACACTACTGAGAATTACGCGGAATCCGATATGGAAACGCCAGAGGAGCTGGAAAACTCTAGCATTGGCCAAAAGGCTGACAAAGGTGGTTACAATGCCAAAATTGAATTTCCATTTGAAGAGTTGCGACAACATCGGCACTATGCCCGTTTTGTCTTCATGGTTTTGCTTTTACACATTGCCGTTGTGGGAGTTGGTAAGTTGACATAGGTTTTGAGTTCAAAGAACTCTTAAATAGCTTTTTGTAATTTAATCTTAACAGATTTGAGTCTTTATTGTTAAGTATTGTAAATACTTTTAACTAATAGGCATAACTGTCTACTGCTGTGTGTTCTGCAACGTGAGGACCTGGAAAAAACGAACGAGGTTAGAGGTACATCGACGTCTGCAAATGACTAGCCTGAAGTCCTCGCACATTCCCAATGACCGCGATTGCCCGTGCAACGGATGCATTTTGGCCAGGGAAATGCTGCAGAGTTTAATCATGCAGCAACTGCAAGAACTGGCCGAATGCTGACCCAGAATGCCCTTTTGGGAAGAATTTATTTGCAAAAATATATGAGAACAAATCCCATGCATGAATTTGGCAGCTGAATGCAACCTCCGAATGACATTGATGCTGATAAAAGGGAGCAGATATCCGTAATTTGTGTGCACGTGGATGAACTACAGGCAAAAAAATATGTTATTAAGTAAATGATATTTATGATAAAAAAGTCCTGTACCTGTTCATAAATAAACCATAAGAAAACTAGACTGTAATTTAAATGCTTACAAAAATATGGAAAGAATGGTAAATATTTATTATTCTTAGAATTATTTATATCCTGGTGGCAAAAAATGTTTTATATAGGGCCACCAGTCAAGTATATTAAAAAATTTTAAATATATTAGATTCCTTTCCTTATTAAGTAAGTAAAAAAAACAAATATTTAAGTTTTTTATAAAATCTAAAATTAAACTTTTAAATATTTTTTTAGTTTTTTTTTCAATTATCTTTTATGCGAGTGGTACTTTCAGGTGTTAAATAATACTTGATAATTTTATATGCCAAATATAATTTGATTTAAATTGTTTTTAAATTCTAGTATCATAGTTGTCCTTTGCGTGTGACAAATGTGTTTACGCAACATGATTTGACTTTCATATGTTGCATAAGAGCGCGCTTCTCTTGAAGGCGTCTCACGCTTAAATGGACACAAATGCAATTTTAGCCGCAGACAACTAACACAATCGTCCTTTCACATCCACATCCCCATCCCCATCTGCATCACCATCCGCATCCCCATCACCGTCCAGCAATATTGGCAGTTGCATTGTCAGGGAAATGCAACAACATCTGCGACGGAGAGATAGTGAGTGAATGGAGCGGGAAATGTCGGAAAATCCAGGGGAAAGCTTGTGCTGACATGCACAAGCAGTTAAACAGCTTATTGCTGTAGTCGTGGCTAGCTTTTCCTGACCCCAAGCTCCCTAAGTTCGCTCATTGCAAAGGTCAAAGTACACAGCATTGGCCGTCGTTGCTTCTTTAGTTAATACAGCACGTTTGCATTAATAAAAACAAGTAATCCATTTTCCTGCCAGACAATCGAAATCCTAATCAACTTTTGCTGTATTCATTTAAAGACATATTGAGAAATATTGTACATACCAACCTCTATAATGGTTGCCTTAAAAAATATAATCTTCCACGAAGTTTTTCCAGAAAATTGATTTGGTTAGTTTTACAAAGAGTGCAGCGTTAAATTTCATTACAGTTTTAATGGTGTTATGTACATTATTTTGACTAGGTTATCAGAAGTAGTTATGTTTTGTCTTTTTAATGACCAGCACACACTTCAAAATGAAGGTCTTTTTTGCAACTGTACCTTATTTTTATTGGAGTTACAACAGACAATTTGTGGATAGGTCCTTTCTATAAAATAACCATTTGTATAAATTATTATGTACAGGTTTTAATCTAATTATAAATTTAAATATCTTTAAACTGTTAAAAATATATTACGATTTTGTAAAATATATTTTAAACCAATTTTCATAATATTCATTTAAGGTGCACAATGCCACAAAACAAAATGACAAAAGTCCTAACAAATGTCATTAAATAGTAGCATAATAGCAAAAGCAATGAAAAGCTTTACTTTTTATAAATATTTTAAATCGTAATATTTGCATTAGTGGCATGTATTATATTTAGTTCATACATAATTCAAGAAAAAAAACTTTTTAAGATTCTTTATTTTTTTGTTCACTAGATTTTTTCTAATATTTAGTAAAACACTTGTTTAACATTTAACTATGTTCACCCAATAAGGTTTACCGAAACTCAGAGATATCAATTTACCACCAGATCCCTCAACAAGTTTCCCGGACAATAAGTCAACACATCATCCACATTGCGTATACGACATGGTTGACACAATACACATCCAAATCTAGCCATCCATCAGAATATGGTCTTAAGTCTAATGCACTGGATGCTACGATGTCACTGATCACATTTTTAGTCAGCTCGCTGAAGTTTTTATTGCTATTTGATTGCGATTTAAATGTACACACAAAAGAAAAGCGCTCGGAGCCAACCGAAAAAAAATAACAAATAGCAAGGAAAATAGGAAAAAAAAGCCAAAAAATGTAGAAAAAACTGAGCCTGAGCCCTGGCAAACACGCACAAAACACGGACAGGCCAATGCCAAAAGCCCGTACGCGAAGGAAACAACGCACGTTCATGCCGAACAGGAAGGAAGGCACAAGGCACACAGGAAGAGGTACAAAAAGCGACACAAGGATAGAGAGGGGGGTAAGGGGGGGAAGGACCCTAGTAGAAGAAGAAAAGTGCGCGCCAAGGGCAAGAATGCTAAAGTAGCGAGTAAAACGCAAGCAGTCACAGCTATAACTATACCAAAAGCCACCGAAGCTGCAGGAGAAATTTAAAAACATTATCGAAGATTTGCTAAATGAAGAAATCAATATGTAAACAATTGAATTTATAAAACCATATTCGATTAGAAATCCGTATAGAAAATATAATTTCTAAATATATGGCTAAGTCAAATTGCCTTAAAAATTAAGATTTAAACAATTATAATATTTTCTTAAGGAGGCTTGACTGTATAACAAAAACAAAAAAACTCGACATAGACATTCCAATAACAATGAAGCCAGAAAGCGAAGAAAAAATCCGCCGGAGTGAAGGAGGCAGGCAAAACTTAGGCAGAATGAGCAAAAGTATAGCAAAAGTAGTAAAAAGTTATCGGGACTCGGCCTGAAGATGCCGCAAGGAGTGCGGTGGGGTGGAGAGGTGTGGAGAGGGGAGGGGACGAAAGGGTACTCAGCGGGTGGAAGCTGGAATTAATTTTGCGTTCATCAACGCTTGGCTTGAGCGGAGGGCCAGGAAGAAGGGACTCTTGGCCAACTTGTGGCAAATATTTGCCCAGCCCGAAGTATCCATTCGGCCCGGAATTGGATGCACCTGATGCCCAGACAAGCGATTGCACTTCGTAGGCTAAGGGGTGCGGGCAAGGGGGCTTGAGAGATATACATGCAAATTTATTGAACAAGTCACTAAAATAATGAAAATTGCGGTTTCAATCAGGTTTCAATTTTAGCTCAATCTAAGTCAGGCTGCCAGTCGTTTAATTTCAGTTGAAACCGTTGTAGGCAGTCTCAAAAAATATAGAAGTTCTTGTTAAAAATGGTTTTAAAGAAGTTTCTAAGCCTCTTTAAGCTAATACGTAGTTTTCAGTCACTAATATTTCCAAGAACAAAAATGTATCAGGAATTAAAAGATCAAGTTGCCAAGGTAAAAATGGAGTTCAAAAAGCAAAAAGCTTGAATCGAAATTGTTTTCAGTAAGTTTGCATTTAATCTACCTATTTTACGATTATTTTGGTTGTTAAAATAAGTTTTGTATTCTTTAAATTTGAAGTACTCGCCATCTTTGGGCATTTAATTACTTGAAAGTTTTCTCAAGTGTTTTCTTAAGTTGAATGGATTTAAAGTTAAGTCTGGTTGTTAAGTCCGGGATAACTTTCGCCCCAACAGAAGCCTTCGTTTCCCCGAAAAAGTATGCTTTGAAAATGTAGCAGTTGCTGTGCATTTTCATGGCCATTTCCAGTGAGCAGGCAGCTCGGGTTGAGGCTGGTCAGGATGTCAGGATGTCAGGGTGTCAGGACGTGGGCTGTAATCAGCCTGCATTAACGGCGAATTAACCAGACAATGCAGTTATCCTGCTGGCAGGATGTGCCATGAAATGCCGCCTTATTAGGCAGGGACCTTGGCTTGGGCTTTGGCTTTCTACTCACTCTCGTCAGGCTTTAATTGTTTTAAATATTTACTGCCAGGACTCGAAGGACACTCCCACCAATACACACACGCACACGGCACACACACACACACACACACACACATGCGTACATTACGCGGGACTTACACAATTAAGAATTGGCTTTGGTTTTTCCTCTCGACTTTTCTTCACTTTTCTGCACTTTTTGCGAGGATCTTTTCGGTGTGGTGAGCTCAAGCGAATGTAACAGCGTAGAATTTCCAGACGAAAGTTGTTGTTTTGCGCTGTTTGTTGTTTGTCCCAACTTTTGTTGTTTTTTGAGTCTGCTCCCGTGGGTGGATCGAAAACAACGGGCACTTGGAGCGTCCAATTTGGCGGACAATTCGAAAGCGACTAAAAGTGAAACGGAAGCAGAAACTGAAGCAGTCAGCAGCAGCAGGAGAGTTCCGCTGACAGTGTGGGTGCGAATTGCGAATAGTGAAAAGTGAAAAGCGAGAGGCGGAATGCGAGAGAGAGAAAAGCGAACGCTTTTCTTTATTCGGGGAGCGTGAAAAGCTCCCGAAAGCATAAGCTCTTCCCACGCTCGCTTGCCATAAAAGTTTATGGCAGCTGCCGGGCGCTGCCTTTGATTTGCAATGTGATTTACGGCCAAATGGAATGGACTAGGATATTGGGATGCTGGCGAAAAAAAGGCAGTGGGAGTGGTAATGCCATTTGGGGCACTGAAAAAAATTCACTTCAATTTATATAAGTTATTTGAAATAAAAACTTAACGCCCAAAAGAAAGCGAAGTTCGTTTTAATTAGCCATACCTTGACTTAGTAAATATTAATTGAAATGCTTTTTTTTTTACACCCAACAAATACTCTTATTAAAGTATAAGAATTAATTCAATACTAAATAATAATTCAAGCCATTTAATATTACTTAGAAATTTTAATGCAGAAATAATGTATTGAATTTGCTCTCATTGTACCTGTTATTTCTTTCCAGTGATTGGCTTTTAGTGCAACTGCAAGCTTTTCATACTTTTTGCGGTTGGTTTCGGGGCCAGTAAGTGAACAGTGAATTTGTCCTTGAACAATAACTCACTTAATTAGGCATTTGCATATGGGTGTCATGGGAACAATGTGCGAATTGCCAATTATAATGCGAATCGAAATGCAATTGGTTGATTGACAAAATCATGATGCGATTACTAAAACATAGAATTAGGCAATTTTAATTGGAAAGCGGATATGTATAACTTTTTTCGGGGGGTAAAAGGGTTAACTGATTATCCTTTGGCTTATACTCGCCGCCCATTAACCTTCTGAGCATCCCCCGCAGTCGGTCGATAGTTTTCCTCCCACTCGACTTGCATTATTCCCACAAAAGGGGGACAAATCCAATACAAGCACATCGAACAGTTAGTCAGGAGGCGACCTTCAGGAGAAAAAGCTGCCTCGACCTAGACACTGAAACACTGAAGCACTAAAAAAAAGAGAGAAAAGTCAGCAAGAGAGCGATTTTCCGACGCTCCGGGTGATACATTTATTTGTGCAAGTGTTTGAGCTTAGCGAAAGGAAACGGAAGTGGGTGTGAAAGTGGGCGTGAAAGTAGGGAACGGGCGGGGATAGCGCCGGATAACGGGGCATATGAATGTCGAGCAACGTAAGCCGCTTACAAAAGCTCTCGAAAAAAGGGTATAACAAAGTTTTAATAAGTTTCCTTGCCAGATAGTTTTCACACAGTTATTCACTAGTTTTCATGCCCCCGAAGCAGTACCGTACCCTCCTTTGTTTATAGGAATTTTGTTCCATTTCCCTGCTTCGTTTTTCTTTTTTTTCGAAAACTGCTATTTCGCTGCATTTCCGTCTCAGTTGTTGATGTCAATCCCCACTGTCGTTGTTGTTGTGGAAGGTTATGAATGAAAAGCTTTTTTAATTCAGCTCTGCTCGGACCCTCGGGTAATTTTCACGAGTGCTTTCATTGCTCGGGTCCTTAATGCTCTTTTCACTGGCTCTTATCTACTCAAAGAGATGGGGACACAAAAAAGTGAAAGGCGAAAGCAGGTGACAAATTAAATTTGGGGGAAGTTACAATTTAATAAAACTTTAATTTTGAAAATTTGGTATGCGGAATTCATACAATCATAAGTTTAATTTGAAATGTAATATATAATTCATAATAAATGTATTTTACTTATTCTGCTAATAAATTGATCCTGTTCAGAGCAGATTTTTAAAACAATAGCATCTTAAAACGTTTTATCAGCTAAAAACGTAAAGACTTTTAAGCTAAACACGCAAATTTGTTGTTTCAAATTAGAAATTGCTAAGCAAAATATAAAGATTAAAAAGCTAGAATTGTCAAACTCAAAAAGGCAGGCAATATATTTTAAATTTTGATGTTATTAGTAGAGACAATGTACCATAACTATTTACTAAATAGTTAAAGGTCTTACGGTACGTATATTTTTTGCCATCCCAGATTCCATAAACATACACAAGTGATCTACATTCTGGTTCTAGTATCTGATAGTACAAAAAGCTTTTTTTAAACTTTTTGTCGCTCAGAAGAGAGGAAGCGGCAATAAAGAGAGCTCGAATAACTGTTATAGTACCTTATAGCACAATCAGCTGTGATCTTGGTCAAGCAAAGCAAGAACCTTTTTCGCAAGCATGCTTCCGCAGCAGAAGCGTGCGAAGGAGACAGCACGAGCGGGCAGTTTGAAGCGGCATGCAAACAACAAAAAGAGAGAACGCTAAATAATTGCTATGGGTGTGTTGTTTGTGTGCGTGTTGCGATCGCAGCGTCGATCGCTGCTCATAAATAAAAGCCGCATCCGAACCACTTTGCCAGCCAGTGAGCGTTTTGGCATGAAATGTTATTGTCGCTCCTCCGCAGTCGCTCGCTTTTCTTTCAGTGCTTCGTTTTCCCCGAGATCCGAGATATATTAACCAGGCGATCGAGTGACTTGTTTAACAAATGCATCTAAAGGGAGCCCATTAAGTCGCGACTAGTTATATAAAGAACGGAAAAAGCGGAGGAATTCCATAAATTAATTCCGAAACTACTTGAACTAATTTGCCTACATTAAAGCTGGCCAAAATGAGTGTCGAAAGGTAAAAAAAAAAAACAAATCAAAACAAAATACAACAAAAAATGTGTTTGTTCGAGCATTTGTGTTAAACAGTGTGTCCACTCATCAGCATTTTTTGCGAATTTTCTGTCTGGCCAGCTAAAAATACCCCCTTCGACTTTAAACCCCAGCAACCATAAACAAGTTTTCAAGTTTCTTCGATCAGTTTTGTGCATTTATGTTGCTAGGGTCCAGGCAGAAGGTTCTGAAGTACTCCTAGTGTGAGATTAGGGTCAGTTTGTTGGGCACCCGTCGATAAGGGGCGTTTCATTGCCACCTAATAGCCGATTTCCCCCTAAAAAATAGGTCTTATCTGTACATTACTAACTGCTAGCCAGATCTGTCTAAAAATCTTCGGTACAAAGTATTCAGTGATCAATGAAGTGGTGGCAAGCGAAAGATTTCCGTTCAATTACCTCACAAAATGATAATAAATAATACACTTTACTGTATTTTATTTCCAAAAAAAAGAGATTAGATACGGGTTATTTACCAGACAAAACACGTGTTGAGTAAAAACAAAAGTACATTTTTTCGCGCTCAGCTAAATTTATATACTAATAATGCGCATTGTTTTGAAATGTGTACAAACGTTAATTTTACCTTATCAAATCTCACGATGAGTTGAAATATTCCAAGCTGATTACCACATCAATCAATAAACAATTTACATGCCTTAATTGAATGAAAATTATTTTGCCTTCTTAGGGAATTTAAGTCTTTCAGTCTGCATGCATTAAAGATAAATATTGATTGATTTGTTATTACTCATCTGGAGTATGCTCATGCTCGCAAATTGTGAAATTGCTCTTCTGTTTGCTTCTTGCCCCTACTTCGGAAATTCCCTAATTGGATTGGTTAACCTCACCATTAATTGGTGATAAGCCTAGTGCTTTCGTTTTAAAATACCATTAACCAGTTACCGAGATTTCATGGTTTTCGGGCCTTATCTTATCTTGCTTTTTTGGCATCTGGCTGAGCTATTAAATTCCGTTTAGTTATTACGTATACGGCGGGTAGACCGGAACTACCATGGCAACCAATGATGAAATTAATCCTTGATTGAGTGCTGGAGATGGCGCCATCAGCTGACTGCCTCTGCCCGCTTTTCCACACCGATTGCCCCAATTAAGCCAAATCATTTGTTTGCTGGCCATTCGATTGGCAGCCACATGCTCGCAGATGATTGTTTTATTCGAGTGTGTCCCGATGTGCCATAAATTATCTAATTTGTGGTGTCAACAGTGGGTGAGCATCTCAATTTATAGAATCCATACAGTCGTGCAGGCGACTTTTTCAATTCACACATCAGCATATTGATGGGCAAACAAAGTAGACTTGGTCTTCAGTCACGCCGATTGATTGTGATTGGAAAGCTTACGCTGGGAATTTGTGGATTATTAACCTATTAATATGTTTAAATGGAAGATATCTAGGAATTATGAGGGCATTTAATTTTAGTTGTTTAGCTTGAAGTTTGTTTTGGTACATTGAACTATTGGCATTATCTTTTGTACTTCCTCCATGTATAAATTTCTTTTGTTTTTGAAATTTTTCGTACCAAATCTGTTTACTTTATTTAATTTTTTTGACATGCAAATCACGAGTTACGGATTTATGTATGGACTGACCAATGCTATGAGTGAATTTTAGATGTCCAAGGCTTGCAGTTTTGTAGATCAAAGACAATACAAATGGGAAATGGCAAATGGCAAATATTATAGGCCTATAAATGCCACTTTGTTTTATTTTATTGCAAAACAATTTGGCTAACTGCTGATTCCCAAAATATATTGCAACTTATTCAATATAAATAAGAAAGTTTGATTCGGTTCATTAAACGTGACTCCATATTGACCTTGCAAAGCGATAAAACCAAATACATTAACATTATTTAAGCAAGTGAAACACAAGCAAAACAAAAGCTTCCAAGCGAAAGAGCGAGAGAGCGAAACGCTGGCAAGAAACAACCGCAAATCGCAGAGCGTTATTTTTTTGTTTCTTATGTTTTTCTTATCGCAGCGCCAAAACAAACTGAAAACCACAGCTGGTTCCCAAAAGTGACGTATTTTCCGCTCTCCGTCGCTTTCTTATCAACTGTTTTTTTTTTTTTGAGAAATGAGTCAACTATAAATTGACCGGATTAAAGTGCAACAAAACACGGTAAAAGTAACAATGGGGAATGGGAATGCAACTGGATTGATTTGAGTGGCGTGTGAAAGGGTTGCCCCGCACTACCGATCCGAAGTGCTCCCAAGTGCCCAAGTGCCCATGAATTGCCAATAATTGCAACTCGTTAAGCCCATTAAGCGGCAAAAGTGTCGGAGTACCTTGACAATAAATGCACCTAATAGCGGAATATTTTGTATTACCAAATATTTGTATACTTTATCTTAAAAAAAAAAACAATATTTTAAGTTCACAGCTTAAAAGGGCATAAATGTATAGCTTGGCAAATCTTAACTAAATGTGAAATCGGTTTGTTATTATTTTTTACAATGCATTAACTAAACAAACTATAAATATTTAACACCTTCTTTAGCCACGATATTTTATAACTGATCTTTCATCTTGTTATGTCTTTTATTATTGATTAATTTCTTTTTTTCGTCTAATCACAATTATAGAGATGAGGAGTATCTCAAATTTGTGCCCCACTCAATGTCCTATCATGTGGTTCCAGGAGCAGAGTTTCAATGCAAACTGGGTAACCACAATTCCAGAAAACTTTCCACAATTGATGAGCAGGATGACGACGTGGCCAATAGAAGAGGAATGACGCATCAGGTGAGTTTTTGTGAAAGATATTAATTAGCCTTAAGGAAGATTTCTATCTAAGTTTTGGTTACCATAGTTTCCGACCTATTTAGATGCAGGAAAATTCTTTTTTTTACTCCGTGGTCAAACTTTAGAAAGAATCGAAGACCTTCAATGCCAATTAGACAAATATATAGAGTTGTATTAAAATGATCTTAAATAAAACTTTTAATTTAAACTATTTAAGCATGCCTAGTAGATATTTAGGGCCCTTACTATTTGTACTTAGCACATAAAACGTAAACTTATAATCTTGTCAACCGCTTGTCGAACATCGGACATCTCTGGGGTTTCGCCAAGACATGCATGACAGATACTAAATATTCCGTGAAGGACAAAATGATAAGATACGCAATTGAACTTTCTTCGCGGAATGATTAGAAAACGCTTCTGTTGGGGGCTACATGTGGCGGACATGTGACGGAGCCTCTGGAATTGAGTCGAATGAATGGCAGCAAATGGCCCGAAATGTCGTTCAATTTCAGGGGTCTAGTGTGTGTCCAGTTTGCTGGCGTCACAAATTGAACTGAGCTAACACTATATATGTTACATATAGTGATCAATGGGCAGCGGTCACAGATCGTTTGTCACTATCAGCGCAAATCAAAATAAAGTTGTCCGTGATGCAATTGCAACTTCAATTGATGTCAATTGTTTGGCGGGCACGGCAACATTGACGACATGATCGGTAGATTTGATTAAGTTTATGTTGCTATGAAGCTCTATAGAAATATCATTCTTAAATGTCGATCGGAATATACAAAAAAAAAAAATTAAATATAAAATTAAAAGTATGCTTAAAATATGAACTCTTTCTGATTATAAGACAGCCGGAGATAAGCCCTATAGTAAAATTAAACATTAAAATATTAGAATCTAATATAGTTTTTCAAAACATAAACTTACTTAACATAAACTTAAAACAATATAATATCCAATCCAATAGAAAAATTGTAGACTTCAATTTTTTGTCAAATTTTAAGCCAAATTGTTCCATACTTAAAAATAAAAATGAAAATGAACAGTTTCAGTCCAAATCAGTACCGAAAATATTTAATTCAAATGAATAAATTATGATTTACCATGATTTTGGGTGGAGAATTGTGCACACTTTGAACTTAAACATTAATCTGTTGATCTATTGATCTCATATGCATTTGTTATGCATTTTCCTTTCAGATTTTGGCCACTTGTGCAGTTCTTTTACTTTCAGCTGGCTGTGGCATGCCCATTGGATTTTCAGCCATTTTGCTGCCCCAATTGACGGATACCAATAGCACGGAGATCCCCATAGATGTGGAAACGGGTTCTTGGATAGGTATGTGAATCCTAAGCCATTTTTGGGGATTGCAAACTTTTCACCTATTGAATATTTTTACAGCCAGTGTCCATAGTTTGGCCACCCCATTTGGATCGCTGATGTCAGGACCTTTGGCGGATTATTTGGGTCGCCGTCGCACCTTGATCATATCAGTAATTCCCCTCTTGTTGGGCTGGAGCACTCTGGCGATTGCCAAGAGCATTAAGGTGGTGATCTTTGCCCGATTCCTGTGCGGATTTGCCACCGGAATTCTGGGTGGACCTGGACAGGTGAGTGACTCCCAAATTCATTGGCATTGGCCCAAGGGGTTCGTTCACATGGGGCACTCGCAATACCCGGAACCATAACGTATACGTGATTTGCCGACTGACCCATTAACCGTAATCGACGGAGCCTTGAACTCCCCGCAAATGGCACTCCCACAAATGGGGAACGTGGCAAAAAAAAAGAGCAGTGGTGACAGGTGGACAGGTCGTCAATTGGCCACTTGACGACGCCGTATTCTATTGTCCCGGCTTCTCCGGTCGCTTCCATTGTGTCTACGCTAATAATGCGCCGGCTGTTTATTTACGAGTATCTTATGGATATGTCCGTGACTTATCTTGCGGCCAAAGTGATAACGATAGTCATCGTCGTCATCGCTCCCGGACTTTAAATGGCCAGCGCATCATTTGCATGATGAACATAGCTAAGCAAAAGCTTTCCGCACACACGCAAAGTAGTAGTTCCGGATTCTTGACCTTAGTCTATAATAACGTTGATGCAGCTTATGGGTGTTTTTCGGGGTGGGTGGGCTCTATACGGGTGGCTGGTTGAATGGTTGAATGGATGAATGGATGGGTGGTTGGCTGGATGGGTGGTTGCCTGAACTGGTGGGCGTCGTCGACTTGTTGCGCGTGTTCCCCCGGCGAGTTTCGTTTTCATTAATGGTTCGCTGACTGACGTGATTTACGATTTTATGATTACCATCCAAGAGTTCCCAGAGATTAAGATGTTGATGCTTTTGTGACCCTCAAATAGATCAACTTGTTTTGCTGGCGAAAGTTCTAGCTAAGTTCAGGGGCAAGATATTTAAGGAAATAGTTTCGTTTAACATTACATATGGCTTTATGAACTCTAGAGACTCAGGAATTTAATTAACTTATTAGGAAGGCCTTTAAGCCATGAGTTATTTCAAAGGTTTTTCAACATAAACGTTTATAAATAAAAGTGTTTGGCTGTCTTAAATTAAAATGTTTATGCTCTTGTGGCCCTATATTGAAATTGTTTTTTTTTTTTAAGTTAGCTTTGAGTGATTTTTATAAGAAAGTAATTTCTTTATGACTTTAAATAAAATCAAAATTATAGTCAAATTCTTTAAGTAATTTTATTTAAGTTCTTGTGTTCATCTCGTTTAAATGTTTCTTATAAATGTTAACAATAAATTATTCTTGACATTTTCAAAGTAAAAGTAATTTAATTTAAGTTAATAAGTCATTTTTATTAGAAAGTAATTTTTTTAAGACCTTAAATTAAATCAAAGCTAAAGACAAACCCTTTAAGTAATTTTATTTAAGTTCTTGTGTTCTTCTCCTTTTAATGTTTTTTTAAAAGTTAATAAATAAATTATTCTTGACATTTTTAAAGGTGAAAGTAATTTTATTTCAGTTCTTGTGTTCTTTCCGTTTAAATGTTTTTTATAAATAATTAAATTATTCTTGACCTTTTTCAAGGTCTACATTGCGGAGACGGCGGAACCGAATTTAAGGAGTCTGCTGATCGGTGCTCCATACGTGGCCTACTCTTGCGGAATCCTGCTGGTCTACTCCCTGGGGTCGATGATGTACTGGCGGAGTGTGGCATGGTGCGCCAACATCCTGCCCCTGCTGGCCATGGTGTCCATCTCGTGCATCCCGGAGACGCCAGCCTGGCTGCTCCGCAATGGCTACGAGAAGCGAGCCATGCAGGCACTCACCTTCCTGCGGGGCAGTGAGATCAGTGCCCAGAAGGAGCTGAACGACATGACGCAGCGACTGGCCAAGGAGCGGGTCACCACCCGGACCAATGAGAACATCTTCCAGCTGTGCTGCCAGAGGGTGGCCATTAAGCCGCTCGTTATCGTGATCGTGTTCTCCCTGCTGCAGATGTTCTCCGGCACATTCATCGTGATCTTCTACGCCATCGACATGATCAAGGACTTCGGGGCGGAACTCAATCCCAAACAGGCGGCGATTGGAACGGCTGCTGTCCGTGTGGTATGCTGCATGGTCTTCTGCGTGATCCTGATCTTTGTGCGTCGTCGCAGGATCATGATTGTGTCGGGCATCGGTTCTGGGGTGTTCTGCCTGGCCTTGAGTGTTTATCAGTATGCCAGACACGGTCAGCCGAAAATGTCCTACGACGTGTTGGTAGGCGGCGGTTGCCTCTTGGGCTACATCATCTTCAATACGGCCCTGATGGTCATGCCGGGCATCATGATCGGAGAGCTATTCCCGGCCAGAATCCGGGGTAGGACAGCTGGTGGAGTGTTTGCCTCGATGAACGTGGCGCTCTTCATCTTCGCAAAGTTTTTCCCCGCCTTGCAGGCGTTCCTTAGAATGCGTGGAGTGTTCCTGGTCTTCGGAGTGTCCAGTTTCCTGCTGACTGCCTTCATGTGCATGTTCCAGCCGGAGACGAAGGGCCGTAGTTTGGAGCACATCGAGGACTACTTCAACGGGAACAACTGGCTGTGGTTCCGGCGGGATCGTGGCTATAAGACGGTCAACCTGCAGCCCCTGCAACCGCTCAAGGCCATTCGGGGGACGGACGCATAATCCGGTGGGGTGTTAGCTTTAAATCAGGTCTTAGCTTAGCTAGATTTAGAAATACTCGTAGTTCTAGCCGCAGTGCCTCGTAGTCGTTAGGCTCCCCCGATATTCCAGTGTGTCGTCCAGCTCGGCCACTACGACAGGAAATCTTCAAATGTTAAGTTTGTTAGTTCAAATTGTGATCGCTATGCTTTAAATTGTGTCTAATTGTTAACTAAAATTATGATTATAAATAAAAATCTGATTAAATTATGCGTGGTATTTATATGTTTTTTTTTTAGTTTCATCTTATAAGTAATGTTCTTAACTACGTATTTTTTAACTTATCCAATTCTCGATCAAATACTGGAAGCAGCTTTAAAATGGGAACAGTTACTTGATAGTTATTATAAAAGAAATTTACAGTTATTTGTAAAATCCTTGTAATTTTTTAATTTCTCTGCCGAATGTCGACAACTCTATTTTCACAAACAGCAGCTTTAAACTGGGAACAGTTTGTTGATAACTATAAATTTAGGAATTAACAGGCATCTGTTATATTCTTGCAATTTTTAAATAAGTCTGCCGAATGCTAACAACTTTATTTTCACAGTCACTTTTTTAAAAGTGATTTTAGGCACTTAGCTAAACTATAAAGAAGTTATTTGAATAAAATGAAGGGTATTCATAGTTAAATAAGTAACGGTTATTTGAAGAACAAATACTAAAAACGTTTGAAGCCAAATACTTGGTATGTTTTGTTGCACGTACAACGGTCACTCTAATTGAAGAACCTGCGGCAAATCAACAAAATGAATAGCGTGAGTTGAAATACTTTACATATTTTAGCAATATAAACGAATTATAAATGCCTGCAGGAACTGAAGAGCAAGATTGAGAGTTGCGCCCGCACTGCGGACACCTTTACGCGTCTGTACTACGCCTCCGTGGACAATCGGCGACATGTAAGTTGAAATTCCCCAGAAAACCGGCAATTTCAACAGAAAACGAAATAATACATATGGATGTATATTTGTCCTGCAGCAAATTGGTCGTTTGTACCTGGAAAATGCCACCTTTAGCTGGAATGGAAACGGGGCCACTGGTCGCGAGCTGATCGAGCGCTATTTCCTGGAGCTGCCCACCTCCAGCCACCAGATGAACACTCTGGACGCTCAGCCCATTCTCGATCCGGCTGTGGCCAACCAACTGACCTACCTCATCCTCGCCAGCGGCACCGTCAAGTTTGCCCACCAGTCGATCCGTAACTTTCAGCAGACCTTCATCGTGACCGCCGAGAACGACAAGTGGAAGATTGCCTCCGACTGCTACCGCCTGCAAGAGGTGATGCTTTAGCCAAGCACTCGCACCCGCACTCATTTGTTATACATAAGCATTAAAGTTAAGCTACGTAGCTACGTTCTGTAACCGTAACGAGTTTATTTACATTTCTAAGCACTTATGAATAGACTGACTACTTATTTGTCTGCCTCTGTCTTGGGTTTCTTGCTGGCCGGCTCATCGGCGGGCAGTTTCTCGGAGAAGATGGCCTTCGGCTGCGTCTGCTTGTAGGCAGGAGCTATCCAGTAGGGATTCTCGGCCGCATCCTTGGCAAACTTTAAGATGGCCTCCCTCGGATCCTGGTCGTCGTCCACACGCTTGCTCAGGCCAAGATTGCGGATGACGTAGGAGGAGAGCGTGCCACCAGAGCTGGCCACGCGACCGCCCTGTCCGCTGGTGATGGGCAAGTCCGGCCGCTTGGACTTGACCGGATCCATGCGCGCCTTCTCCATGCGCTTGCGCGAAGTGCGTGACTTCTCCTGCCGGAACAGGGGCAGGGCATGCGGAGTGATGATCTGGGACACTCCCACCATTTCCATGGGCTGCCTCTTGCGATGCGTCTTCACCACGCACAACTTGGCTCCCCGAATGCTTCGCTGTTCGTCATAATAGCACTTGATAGTTCCGTTGCCGCAGCTCACGAACAGTTGGTTGAGTTTCGGATGCCACAGGGTCTTCACCACGTGCGAGCCGGACACAGGGATGCGCTGCACTTCCTCGTAGCTCTTGGTGCTGTAGAAATACAAGTTCGCTTCGGTCTGGCCTTTGGGCAGCGATTCGCCGGTGACCAGCATGCGATCGTCCGGACTGAAGCAGCAGTCGGTCATGTCGTAGCGGGAAAACAGGTTCGTCCAGGTGTGAAGCGGCTGCTTGAACTGCCGCAGATCCCACAGCTTCATGGTCTCATCGTTGCTCCGGGTGGCCAGCTGCTGGCCCATGTAGGAGAACACAATGGAGGTGATCTCGGCGCCCTTCTGGTGAGCCTCCCGCACGCAGTGCGTTGTGTTCACATACATCTTGCGCGTATCCCACGTCTGTATTGATCCGTCCACGCATCCCGCTGCTATGAGTGTGGCGTCCCTGTTGAAGTTGCACGATGCGGCGTTGGTGCGCAGTCCTCCCTGCGCCCGCGTCTTGATCACCTGCACCTGCTCCTTTGCCCGCAGTCCCTGCCAGATGCGCAGGGTGCCATCCAGGGCAGCCGTTAGGAACTGCTCCCGGTTGAAGGGATGCCAACAGCCCGAGGTAAGCTGCGCCACATGTCCCTTGGTTCGCGACATGTCCGAGATGTACTGGTCGCCCTTGCAGCACTCCAGCTTCTCGAAGCCATCGCGATCGAGCACCTTGGCCTGGGCGTTGCCCGAGATGACCAGGATCATGTCGCCGGTCACGGAGTACTGGAGCGAGCGTATGGGATGGTTCTCGCACGGCTGCAGCTGTCGGAAGCTACGCATGCCGGAGTCCATGCCGGCAAAGTCCCAGAAGCACATGTCGTAGTCAATCGAGCCGGAGACCAAACGGGCGCCCGAGGGATCGCCGGCCAGTGCCAGGACAGCCCGCGATCCGTGCTGCATCTGCACTTCGTGCGTGTAGGGTATCCTCTTGGCCAGGCTCTGCTCGTCGTCGTCGTCGGAATCCTCATCGGAGGAATCATCATCGGAATCTTCGGCTTTGGCAGGCTCTTTGGTGGATTTGTCCTTTTCCTCCGCAGCAGACGGGGGTAGAGGTCCTATAACGTCTTCTTCATCCTCAGCTCCCTTATCCGCCGTGGTCTCCTCCTTCTTCCTGTCCAATCCTGGACGCGTAATCCTGGCCTTTTCGATCTGCTCGCTGATGTCGAACACCTTGGCCGCCTTGCGCCCGAATCCACTGATGCCCATCACCTCCTTCAGGTGCTGGCTCTCCAGATCCTCGGCCACATCCTCGATTTGTCGAATCATCTGCACTTTGTCCATTTTCTTAAATCCGCCACCACTTCCACTAGCCTCAGATGAGTCCTCCTCATCTTTCTTTGTGGTTTCGTTGGATTTTGTCTCGGCTGGCGGTTTATTAATATTCAACTGGATTTTTCCAAACGATATTTTACCACGTTGCATGGCTTATGGCTTTTACACTGTGCTCTTAATTAATATAAGTCAATTTCTCTAAAGTTTCCCTCTGAACAAATGCGGCTATTTTGGTAAACAAAAGTATGATGTGACCGTTTTTAATATATAAACACCGCTTTGGTATTTAAAGAAAAAGCAGTATGTATGGAATATACTACGGTCACTCTGGTTTGGTTCTCAGCGGCGTCTAACCTAAAATTAGGCGCGCAGTGTTGTTTTTTGTCGGCCGAATTTATTGCAAATTGTAGACAATTTCGCAAGGCGGCGCAATATATTGTTGATTTGTTAAGTTATTTGTGCAGTAGAACCGCAGAATGACGGAATCGCTGGAGTACAATGACATAAACGCCGAAGTGCGCGGTGTCTTGGTGAGTCGCAAATTGCGCCTGAGATTTTGGCACATTTTAGCTGATTTTCCCTTTTCCCACGCAAAAGTCTTCCGGACGCTTGAAGCTGACCGACCAGAACATCATCTTCAAGAACACCAAGACCGGCAAGGTGGAGCAGATCTCGGCGGACGACATAGACCTCATCAACTCGCAGAAGTTTGTGGGCACCTGGGGACTGAGGGTGTTCACCAAGAGCGGGCTGCTGCACCGCTTCTCGGGTTTCCGCGACAGCGAGAACGAGAAGCTGGGCAAGTTCATCAAGGAGGCCTACTCGCAGGACATGGTCGAGAAGGAGATGTGCGTGAAGGGCTGGAACTGGGGCACCGCCCGCTTCATGGGCTCCGTGCTGAGCTTCGACAAGGATTCGAAGACCATCTTCGAGGTGCCGCTGTCTCACGTTTCGCAGTGTGTCACCGGCAAGAACGAGGTCACCTTGGAGTTCCATCAGAACGACGACGCGCCCGTCGGCCTGCTCGAGATGCGCTTTCACATTCCGGCCGTGGAGTCGGCCGAGGAGGATCCGGTGGACAAGTTCCATCAGAACGTGATGAGCAAGGCCTCGGTCATCTCGGCTTCGGGCGAGTCCATTGCCATATTCAGGGAGATCCAGATCCTCACGCCTCGCGGTCGCTACGACATCAAGATCTTCTCCACCTTCTTTCAGCTGCACGGCAAGACGTTCGACTACAAAATACCCATGGACTCGGTGCTGCGGCTCTTCATGCTGCCGCACAAGGACAGCCGGCAGATGTTCTTCGTGCTCTCCCTGGATCCGCCCATCAAGCAGGGCCAGACGCGCTACCACTACCTGGTCCTGCTGTTCGCCCCCGACGAGGAGACCACCATCGAGCTGCCCTTCTCGGAGGCCGAGCTGCGCGACAAGTACGAGGGCAAGCTGGAGAAGGAGATCTCGGGGCCCGTCTACGAGGTCATGGGCAAGGTGATGAAGGTGCTCATCGGGCGGAAGATCACAGGGCCCGGCAACTTCATCGGGCACTCCGGCACGGCGGCCGTGGGCTGCTCCTTCAAGGCCGCCGCCGGATACCTGTATCCGCTGGAGCGGGGATTCATCTATATCCACAAGCCACCACTGCATATCCGCTTCGAGGAGATCAGTTCGGTGAACTTTGCCCGCAGCGGCGGCTCCACGCGCTCGTTCGACTTCGAGGTGACGCTCAAGAACGGCACCGTCCACATTTTCTCCTCCATCGAGAAGGAGGAGTACGCCAAGCTCTTCGACTTCATCACGCAGAAGAAGTTGCATGTCAGCAACATGGGCAAGGACAAGAGCGGCTACAAGGACGTTGACTTCGGCGACTCGGACAACGAGAACGAGCCGGATGCCTATTTGGCCCGCCTCAAGGCAGAGGCCCGCGAAAAGGAGGAGGACGACGACGATGGCGACGATTCGGACGAGGAGTCCACCGATGAGGACTTCAAGCCCAACGAGAACGAGTCCGATGTGGCCGAGGAGTACGACAGCAATGTTGAGAGCGATTCGGACGACGACAGCGATGCCAGTGGAGGCGGAGATGGCGACAGCGATGGCGCCAAAAAGAAGAAGGAGAAGAAGGCCGAGAAAAAGGAGAAAAAGGAGAGAAAGCACAAGGAGAAGGAGCGAACAGTAAGGAAAATTTTTTATCAATTGCAGCATAAACTAACGTCTCTTGTATTTCACTAGAAAAAAGCCAGCAAGAAGAACAAAGACACCGGCAAACCCAAACGGGCCACCACTGCCTTCATGCTCTGGCTGAACGACACGCGCGAGAGCATCAAGAAGGATAATCCGGGCATTAAGGTCACCGAGATCGCCAAGAAGGGCGGCGAGATGTGGAAGGAGCTGAAGGACAAGTCCAAGTGGGAGGAGGCGGCGGCCAAGGACAAGCAGCGCTACCAAGACGAGATGCGCAACTACAAGCCGGGAGCCGGCGATGGCAGCGACAACGAGAAGGCTGCCAAGACGGCCAAGAAACGCAAATCGGAGCCATCGCCGACCAAGAAGGCAAACACCTCCGGCAGCGGCTTCAAGAGCAAGGAGTACATTTCCGACGATGATTCCACCAGCTCCGACGACGAGAAGGGCAAATCCAAGGGCAAAGAGCCCGCCGGCAAGAAAACTAAACCAGGATCCGATGGCGATGACAAAAAGAAGAAGGCCAAGAGTGAAAGCGAAGCGGAGGAGAGCGAGGAGGCTAGCAATGCTAGCGATGAGAATGATGATGATGAGGAGGACGAGGAAGTGGAGGCCAGTGATTAGGGCCAAAAAACACAACGCAACACAACGTAATTCCATTAACACACGCCTCACACACCCATACCCCAAATCTAGTTTACATATGCCTAGTTTTAGTTACGTGCTGCCTGTTGGATACAGACCCATAAGAGTTTATTTTCCAATCAAAACCCAGCAACAAATTAAAAAGAATTGATAATTGCCCATAATGATTGATATTTATCGGCTAAACTCTCGGTTGACTTGTTTTCGCTGCTCCCGAAATGACGCCAGTCATCAGTCACTAATCGTATTTCAGAATCGGGAGTTATGGCCACGTTGAGAGATCTCTTCCTTTGGATCGGGCTGTGGTACATTTCACAGGCACGTCCTCTTTTAATCTGGCTTCGATTATAAATCAATTTTTAGCTCACACACCAGGTCCAAGGAGTTGCCAAGTTCACAAACATTGAGTGCTTGAGTATGGATGAAAGCTTTGCCACCGTTTCCCAGTGTCGATTGTACGCCGTCAAAAGAGATGTGGTCGAAATGAGCCTGAGGGCCCATATTTTACAATGGCCAAAAGCACCAATATCGGTAAGCATGTGTTTATTTTACTACAGAATTCAAGGGTTAGCTCTGTTGTTTTGGTTCACTGGTTTTTGGTTCATAAATGTTGTAACTCTAATTGTACCCTTGCAGAGGGTATTATAATTTCAGTTAATTTCATAAACATTTCAGAATTATGGATATTAAAAAAAGCAAACTTTTAAAAATGTAACTTCTATAATTTTTATTAAAAAAATTTTTTTTTGGAAATAAAAATAATTTAATAGTTTAGATCTGCGGTTTTAATATAATTCAAATCGGAAAACGATATCATATAGCTGCCATAGGATCGATCGAATAATTGAACTGAAAATAATATTAAACATACCTATAGCCATATAAATCGAAATACATATGCATACGTATAAGAGCTTCGGCTTACCGAAGTTTGCTGCCTTTCTTGTTTTAAGATAGCTTCTTTTATAATTTATAGGCAGTTCCTTAGACTGAAAAATCTATTTATTTATATTAAGCAATAACTCAGCAACTAAACGATTATTAAGGGTTTTTTTGATATAAAAGGTGGTTGATAGATTGTCGTTGACCGACTTCCTTGTCGGTAGTCCCGATCATCGAGTTGGCCAGCAGATCCTCAACGTCGTCATATAGCTCCTCCTTCTGATCGTTCCGGTTGAATTTCGTGGCAAGCTCCTCGTTAGACGGCTTGAAAATCTTTGATTTACGTTTCACACGGTGATTAAGGATGCCCGATGACTCCAGCAACTTGATGTTCTTCTCGACCAGATCGTTCAGGGAATGAGCCGAGTGCAGATCGGTGGTGGCCCTTGTAACGCCCAACTGAGTCTCTTCGAAATCATCACCGTTGACGCCCAATAGGCTGCCAACGGGACTGGAGTAGCTGGAGAGATGTTGGGCTGATGTACGGACCGAAGCGGGAGCCGAGTCTGGATCCTCCGATGCCCCAACTCCAGTGGCCTCCACCAAGTCCCCTGACTTATCTGTGCTCGATCTAGACCAGAGGTGGGTCACAAAGGGCAGCGCATAGGTCTGACTGCGGAACCAAAGCTGCGTCATCCAAACGAAGATGTCGCCGAGGAGCTTGTCCTGGCCGCGGTGCAGGAAGTGATCGATCTGCTCCTGGCGCCTGGCCAGCACCGGACTAAGGACGGCATCGAAGATCCAGACATTGGCCGCCGGGGCGGACAGGACGATCCACAGGATCAGGAGGAATTTGGTGGGCATGTAAAGCGGCAGCCACGACAAGAAGGTATCGGCCAGCACCTCGAAGGTGACCAGGAATGCATACACTATCCAGTACTTGGCCCAGGCCAGGAACATCGTATCGCCGTTGTTGAGGGTCTTGTAGGTGTGCCATGCTGGTCCCAAAGTGCCATACACGAAGAACAACAAACGCGAGAGACAGCTGAACAAACACATTTCGATGTGCATTCAGCTCTTTGCTTAACCTTCTGGCCAAAGTATTAATCTAGATTAAATGGTTAGACTAATGTCTGTTCTTTCGACGACAATTCGGAATTTTATGCATGTGATGAAACAAAATTTGGCAGTTAAGTTGGCAGTTGTGTGCACAGAAAACCTTTCGTTTAAACTGTTTCAAAATATCCAGTGCTAGAATATAAGTGAAAAGCAAAGCCTGCCTAACTTTAAACTTTGTTACATACTTATTGATCATTGGTGGTAAAATAACTTATAGTTGGATTTTTAATAATGCATAATTAATAAATTAAATAATAATTAATCAATTTTCTGCAGATGCGCATGCAGTTACTAAAAAAAGCGAGTGGCTACAAACCTTTTCTGTATAATATCTGCCAGTCGGATGTGTGCGAGTACTTGGAGAAGCGAAATCATCCCTTTATCAATATTATTCTCAACAGTTTCGTCAATAGAACCAACATTAACAAGTGCCCAATACCAGTGAGTTGTACTTAAGCCTAAAATACTTTTTATAAATTTTCTTTTTTAATATTTTTTGTCAGCCTGAAATTATATTGGAGCACTTTCGATTTCCGGTGAAGGTATTGGACATGATGCCCCTGCCATCTGGGGACTATGGTCTGTTCACCACCTTCAGTTTCGGCCAAAAGGAACGAGCCCAGGTTAAGGTTTATTTCACACTAACCGAATATCGCTAATAAAGCCATGCACATGAGTCGAATATTTGTAATAAACTTCAGTTGCGGTGCAATAAACCAATTAATAAATTTGCAATAAATTTGTTAACTGGCCGTTAAAGAGCTTTCGGATTTGATTATCCCTTTGTAATCATAATAAACGGATTTTAATTAAAATTATTAATGAGTGCATTTTATTTGAGTTTAATATGTATAGATGGTCCGGACACGTGGAAATTGAATTTATTGATTTTATTATTAATTAATTTCTGGCTGTTCCAAGGTCAGGATCATTGGCATTCTGATTCAGATCGCTTTTCAACCGAAATTTCTTTCACACACAGACCCAATCAGACTCGACTCGACTTTATGACCCTGCCCAAAGCTGAACGCTCATGACATTTCGGGTAGGCATTCAAAAAGCCATCAAGAAAAGGTTCCCATACCATTCGCAGGCATTTCGGCAATCGAAACCCAATCTCCAAATCAATTGTAATTGTGTCTAATAAATGAAATGTTGACGGAAATAACGCAGAAAATAATGGTGGGCAACGAACGAACGTTACGTGTTCGATTGTAAAAGGCAAAAAGGCAAAAATCACAATTACCAGCATGCATGCATAATTAATTTGTGGGTCAATTGCAAAAACTTGAACTTCAATTCAAGTGGCTTTGGCTCTGAGCTCCACTGGGGTGTCATCTTTGGGCACATCGCCTAGGAAGTAACATTTTGTGGCACTTTGGGATTTGCATAAATGCCGCCAATTAATTTTGTTATGCAAATTAATGACAAACAATTAGCGATGCGAGACAAAGCCGATTTATTAATTGCACATTATTATTATTATTGTATTTTTTTTTTTACAAAATATGTAAATGTAAATATTTATTTGGCACTCTGTTTTGCGGGTTGTGCTGTTCGATGCTGTCAATGGCAATGCGCGCTTTATCGCTATCGCTGATTAACCCAAATTTAAATGGAGCTTACCCCAAGCATTTAATCTGAGAAGTGAGAAAAGTGCGGCCAAAGGCTAAGGAACTTTGGTAAGAAGCTAATGACACCTCGATGTGGGTGCAGGCAGCTGATGAAATTATCATGAAATGTAAATGATTAAGCATTGCACTGGGAACTCATTGTGCATAAAAACACGAATTTTAAAGCAATTATAATGCTAAGTTAAAGGTAAGGTAAATTTTTAAAAATATCTGAAACACTTTCTAAAAGTCTTATAAATTTTAATGAGCAGTTTTTCCTAATAAACTAAGCAAAGTATTTTATATGATAATAATAAACCTTGCATTTCTGGTACTTATTAATTATTTTTAATGCGCTGAACAAATTTTCTTCCTGTTAAACAAAATTAACACTTTTTGTTATTTATTGATCAGTAAAATCAAATTAAATACAGGAAATTAATAAAATAATAAATTGTTTTTAAATGATATACTCCTTTATTGGTTTTAGAATTTGTTTTGACCCCCATCGAGATGTTGTTCAAGCCGCAATAAACTGAATTGGATCCCCGAAAGATCATCGATAAACAAAATTGAAACAAATTGCTTTACAATGGTCATACGAATGCGTCATTTACATTGCGGTTGTTATTGCGAATTTGTTGAATTATGGATTTTGATCAAGATTAATAGTGTGCTAATTGCATTAAGATTGTTGCCAGCAGCATTCCCCCAAAAGTCGCAAGTTCGTTGCTTCAGTCTTTTGTTTGCGCCTGCCGTTCGCCGTTTGCAATTAATCAGCTGCATCCCCACAAAATCGGCACAAGTGTTCTGCTTCGCTTTCAACAATTTATCGGCCACAATTTTGTTCGCCAATTTGTAATTACATGGTGGGCCATTGGCCAACAAATTGCTACTGATCGTCGGATCATCGATTCCTGGCGCCGATCCATGAATCAATTAACATGCCCCGTCCTCTGGCATTGAACTTTTCTAATTGAAGATTAATGGAAAGACGCGCCAGACTGGCAGCTGCTTCTGTAAACTCCCCAAAACTGAATCACCACCAATCCGAACCGATCAGATCAGATTCCGCATTTAATCGGTGACGTTTGCAAGGGCAAGAAAACAAGTAACACTGTAGTTCACGAGTCTACTTGGCATGACCTGGCTTAATTCTCTTGCTGCGTCGCAAAGGTATGGATGGCTTATTGTCCCCCGGCTGTTGATCCTCCAATCTTTGGGTCAGATAGTCGATGATGTTGTGCATGGACTCGCGGTCCAACCCGTCCAGCGGAATAGTTTGATTTGGGCATTTTCCAGATTCCGCCAGATTCTGAGTACAGAGATTCATACACCTTTTGTGCCTTCGCCGTTTGTCGGCCTCATCCTTTTCGATCTCGGCCATAAGATGGGTTAGTTCTCGCTTCAAAAGATCGTCGTTGAGTCGGGGTTCCATTCTCTGTTCGTCCAAATCCCTGGGGATAACCGTAAGTACCAGTGGTAGTTGCATAAACTTGTGAAAGTTCTTCCTAACAAGGGCTCCATGCCAGCGAAAACCTCGATCGATAATTGGCTCGAGTTGCTCCATAACGTATTTCGTTATAAAGTTATATAGATGATTGGTGCTGTATGGGGCACTAAACCAAAGGCATATGGACAGTATCAGCTTGAGAGCAGCGTAATATGGCAGCCAGCCAATGAGGAAATCTGTGAGGACTCCAAAGCCCTGCAACAAGGCATAGATTACCCAATATTTCAGCCAGAGAACGATGAAGTGCCTTTGGCCCTGGCCTAAAGCTCTCAAAGTGGTCCAGCCGGGACACAGAGTTCCATAATATATATATACTAGACGCAACATTCTTGAATATCCCAATTTTACAGGAGAACTGAATAAACAAAATAAATTTACAAAATAAAAAGTTATATTTGTATTTGATAAAAGTACGTTTGCTAAGCTTGAAATATGTGATATGAATAAGCTGGGGAGACATTATATTCGAGGAATCGTTATTTTCTGAAAAAGATTTGGTTGAACAATGTGCCTAAAACTAAATTGCCTTAATTATAGGACAAAATTGCCTTAGAATTAGGAATAATTGCCTTAAATTTGAGACTTCCATAAAAAATGTAGGAACAAAATTAAAGGCAATAAATTCCTTGGCAGTCGTTTTAGGTAATGACATTCAACTTTGAGGCCATTATTCCTAATGTTAAGGAAATTTTTCCTCAAACCAAGGAATTTAGTATTCTGAGTGTATCTGCCATTTAATTGGTTCCTTAATTTTCCGCCTGAAATATAATAAGCAGACATCATGTCTTCTATTGGTTTCCCACTGAAAATAGTTTATAATGATTGTGCTCACATTCCATGAAACCGAAAGACAATCAAATAATTCCTTGTCACTTCCTAGAGTCGGCTCTAAGTGCAATCAAAAAATCTGTGGCCAGCACTTGGCCATCAGTGGCAACGCGAAATGGCGACGGTTTGAACCGGGCTAAGTGCCTTGGGGCATTGCCTGCGGCTTTCGCAAGACCAGGAGCCAAAAAACCATGGGTATCCGCGTGTGTGCGCGCCTGTCTTTAAGCCAGCTTTATGCATATTTATAGATTTGTTTGGCCGACTAACAAACCAAAATAAACCAGAAGAGGGGGGAGAAAGAGACCCAGTTTATGGGCCAGATTGTATTAATGGCGGCGCCTTTTTGGCCAAAACACTGCCTGGGTCCATTGGGCATTCGGTAGTCGCGAGCAGTTGGTTCGACCTGACATAATGGAAATAATAATATAATCGATTCGCTGCAATTTTGCTCAACTTGTTCGACCTGTCTGCCCCTTAAATTTATGAACATTTCTTCAGTTGAAATCGGGACTTCGTTTATCCGCTTCACCTGTTCGATATTACTTTTGATATTCCCCTGATCCAAACTTAAACCAGATTAGTTTGTTTAGTTGTTCGTTCGGCTTATTACATCATTTAAATAAGCCAAACGTTTTGTTTGACAATTTCGTAAACATTTCGTTGGCGGATTTTAAGATTTCCAAACGAACTCCCAAAAACAGAGTCAAAGTAGCGTTAAATGTTGAAAATTATGCAAATTGTTTATGGCTTTTCTTTGTTTATTTTTGTAGAAATTTTCGGAGGAGGAGACACATAAATATTGAATCCAGCTGGGATGTATTTTTAAATGGGTTTTGTTTTTTGGTCTTTTTATGTTATTGCTTTTATATGTTTTATGTAGCATTTGTGTACGCTGACGCCTCGTTAACACTGGCCATATGTGTGAGTGGGGATTGAAAGCTGGATGCGATGATCTGTTAACCTTTTTATCGGCGATTCGAACCTCATCTGCGGTTGCCCAACCTCCATCTTTCTCCACCTCTTTTGGCTTTGAATTTTTGGGCTATCGATGCGGGCAGATTGACATTGACCCCTTGACTTGACATGGATTAATATATCTGTGGGGATGGGACGTGAAAAACTTACAATTTGATTTATCGAACACCTGGTGGTACTACATTTTCACCAATGACCTTCCGTCTTTTACATTTTTTAATGTTTTTTGTTGACTAAATTATTAAATACCAGAAAAGCTCTCAAAAAGTCAATATTTTGCTCAAAATATTCTTTAAAGTAATGAAATTCATACCAATTTTTTTTTTTAAATAAATGTGTTGAAACCCTAAACACTTCATTTACTTAGTAAGTATTTATTTTATAATTTTCAGCAAATCGTGATATTAAACAGGGAGAAATAGAAAACGTTTTAAATTTGTATGCACAATATATCTTCAATCCAGCCAGATTTTAACCGAGGAGATATCTTCTCTCAATAAGCCTGGGAACCCATTTATTAGAATGAAAAATTCGTATGCCACACGTCGATTTACTTCAGCTCTTTCCAGGAAAAAAAAACTCGTTTAGGGTTCAACAATTTCGAACGAGACAAAAAGCGAGAACAATTGTCCAAAAGCCAAAGGAAATTGTGTCAAATAATATTTAATACCTGCGAAGTCAAATGCTCAAATGCGATGCACTGTGAGAAAGTCAAGACTTGGCCAATAAACAGCGCAATTTAAAGGCAATGTAAACAAATGCAAAGTAATTAACACGAAATCCGCATAAAAGTAATGAGTTCAATTGCCAAAACGAAACCTGTTCGGCAGCGCTTAAAGATCGGTGATTAGGAGGCGAAGGGGTGCCAATGGGGGTGGAACTCACAGCTCACAGCTCATTAATAGATGGGTATCTCTAATGTCGAGTTAAATGTCGCCTGAAATGCTGCAGATATGAGATCTGCATGGGTTGTTCGCGGCATGCAAATGAGGTCGCAGTGGGAGGATGGGTCTCGAGATCTCTGATCCCACATCTCGTGCGAATCCGTTGAGTCATCCACGCGATCGGATCGGTTCGTTGCCGTTTCACCCAAAAAGCATTTGATGATCCTGCTGCCACAGCTGCTGCACTTACGTAGGCGGTTCACTGTGCCCCGATTTTATTAGGAACTCGGCCCATTGAGATCTTCACATCGATCTCTCAATGTGTGACAATTACCTTTTTAATTGGCCCACTTTGAATGGAACGATTTGATTTTAATATTTTATATATTTATTCACGTGGGAGTTAAATGAGTTTTTATCAATGCGAACATAAACAATTTCGCAGCCGCACTGCCATTGAACTTGGTGTGAATGAAACGATTTTTTCTAACACTTTTGAAAAATCGCTTTTGTTTGCTTTGTCTCGATTGTAAACGGGGGAAGTGACTTGAATGGAATTTTGGATTGGATTGGATTGTTGAAGTGGGTTAATCATTATTAGGAGATTTTGGTATAGAATTTTCAGATTAAGCCTTCAAACTGCACTGGGTCATAAAAATGGTCTAAGGTTTAAGAAAAAACTACACATAACAAAAAATTGTCATAGAATCTAAACTATTGTTACAGGAATTTTAAAATATTTCTCAATAAGATGGGCATTAAAATAAATACCTCAATTGATCAAAATAAAACTTATATGGTTAAAACGTAAAGCTATAGTTACATACTCTCCAGTATAGAAATTAAATTAAAAAGTATATTATAGTTATATTATTATGTATTGAATTAATACTTTCACTTTAAATCTGTCTGTTTATTTTCAAAGCACAGTTTAAAAATTAAACTTTCAGTTTCATTAAATGTAGAAAGGATATTGTTTATGGACTGTCGTTTTTTAATCGATTTTAATATATATTTATTTTTTTTTTAAGCTTTTTGAGCTTTTAGATGAATCTACTACTGCTATATCTCAACCGTTAGACAGGGATCACGATTGTTTTGTTCGGTTTCCTGTTCTAAGTGTCAGCGATGTCAATGCCCAAATGACACCTTCTTAATTAATTTAGCATTCGTTTCGCCAATTAAACAATGTCAAATGTTTCGAATTACTCGTAACATCTTCAATGCGAAGATTCCCGCTTAAAGATTAATTAAGGCGAGGCTTTACAGCATTAATCAGGCGGACTTGGCTCAAAGAGTCATTCAACGGAGTTGGAAACACACAACATTGTTTTGGCCGAAACAAAACTCACTCAAAAGCTGGCTCAAAGCGAAGCTCGGCTCGAACTATGGAACGAAAAACGCAAGTGTTTTATGTTTTCGCTTTCGTTGGCGAGCTTTCAAGGCTTTTGGCTTTGGCTTACACCCAGCAGACCCAGCAGATCAGATCGTCGTCTAGCAGTTTGGCCCAAAGCTCCGCTCTCGGACCGCCGATGGTGCCGTCCCGCTCGCACCGCCAGCTTTGGATCAGTTTTGGACTCCGTCGAGCGGCCCCAGCGAGCGTTAACTTTAGTGTGCGCCGACCTGTTTCCGTAGACGGCCACAAAAAACCGTCGAAGACATAGCCACGAGCCAACCTTTTGGATTTCGATTTCAATTTCGAGAAACGGTTATGCAGATCGCTCAAAATAAATTTTCGAAAAATCCCCAAAAGTGACTGTTACAGCTGCCACACAATAATATATGCAATATATTCTATCTGAGTGCAGTGACAAGATCGTGACGTCAGCGCAGCTCAAAAGTGCAATTCCCCAACAAAAAAAAACAAAGCTCAATTTGCAATCTCTCGCCCCGTTTTACCCCGTTTTCGTAATCGCATCGTGCAAAAAGCAAAAAAAAGTAAAAAGAGTTATTAACAAAAAGTGAATCTGCCAGCTGGCCTCCCGCTCGCACTCACCCAGTATTATTGGTACCGCTGCCGTCGACGTCGACGTCGCTGTCGCCGCGCTCTTCATTGTTTATGTTTTTTTGTGTTCTTACCCCCCTCCCCCTCCCAGAAGGCGGAGAAGTAAGTAATAATAAAAGCAATGCGCTCGCAATGAAACGAAATTGAGTGAAAAAATAAATTTCGTTTACAAAAAAATTAAAAAGCAAAAATAAAGAAAAAAAAAAATTATAAGCGAATGAGAAGAAAAAAATTCACTGCCAAGCAAATTTCACGCCGTATTTAATCTTTGCTCACTGACCGCCTCCAGCTTAATCGCTGCTCGTCTTTCTTTCCGTTCCGTTCGCGATCGCGAGTGTTCTGTGCCCCGATTCTGGATATATAGCTCCGGCTTTAGTCCCAGTAACGGCCACCGATCTAATCCGACCACGATCCAACCCCACCTTTGCATCTCGATTTCCAATCCTACCATTCCCGGGCTGTGTGTTCTGCAGACCGCCGCGCGTTCAGAACAGCACTCGGAACATATACCGCTGAAATCGGCCATCCTTAAACTGAAAGTTGAGAAATTCCTGAAATATTCACAATCCCTTCGCATCGATAATGATAGTGCTCTGTGCCCGCATATGAAAGTGCTGTAGAAAACTTGAAAATCTCATAAAAATCCGTTTGGTGTAGCAAAAAGGAACCAACTTAGGTGAGTTCTTAAACAATATTTTTTAGTTACAAATTTTAAGTTTTACTATAACATCCTCACAATGAGTGGATGAATTAAGGATCATACTTTGTAGAAATACTTAAAGTGAAAAAACTAATAATTAACAATCCTTTAGGAAGTTCTTTTATATATTTTTTGGATGATTTTATAATTTCTTGTAGTTCGTTTATCGTTATTCGATAAATACAATTTTCAATATTTTGTAACTTAAAAAATGTACATTAAAGTATGCATTGTGGCATTTAATATCAGTTTAAGGGAAATACTAAATAAAATCTGAGACAATTTAATTTAATTTTCTACATTTCAATCTGTTTCTGTAAAATTGTTGATAGAATGTTAAATTATAATTTTTTGTATACTATCTTTCACCAGTCTTCCATTAAAAAAAAACATATCTAAAAAATTATAGTCAGCACATGTCAAACCTATCTACAAAAATCGTAATTTTCTTTGATCTTTGATTTTTGGTTATTACCTCATATAACAAAAACATGTTGTGTTGACTTTTACTAATTTGCAGACAAGTTTTGGGTCATAATTATTACTTCATATGTGAGTTTGATTTTGAACATGCTAATTGGTGAATTAAGTAAAAGGAAATGGAAGAGATAGGGGATTTATCTAGGATTGAAAATGATAAATAAATAAATTTATAAAAATTGCAGTGTAAGAGACTTTTGTCCCTTTACAGATTCAGTGCGAAAATAAAGATTTCTAGAGCAGGATCTTTAGTCTTGGGTGGGGGATATATACACGTATACGACTTTATACAATACTCTTGTCTGGTTTTTAGTTCAGCCCACAAAATGGGCTTGTTTCCCAGTTTTAAGTTCAGTTGAGCTGGTTTTGTTTTATATTTTTGTTTCGCTGAAACAACTTTTCGTGCCGACTTGTTGTTATTGCTGTTGTGGGCTTATTATCTCATTGTTGTTGTGTGAGTTTGGCTTTTGGTGTGTTTTTCAGTGTTCAGTTTTCAGTTGGCTTTGCCAGCCACGGACCAATGCGATTTTGTAATATTGCTACAGTTATTATTGCCCGCCACGCTTTGCTCTCCGCAGTGAATTTTAGTTATTTTTGCTGCAATTATTGCAGTTTTTGATTTCAACAAAGAGAGTGAGAGGGCGAGAGAAAAAGCGAGAGCTTTGAGCTTTCGGATCGGCCTTTGTTCGATTATAGCCATATATCCATCGATTTGCCACCACTTTCTATGCTATTGATATTCTTTGGAAGCCGCCGTAACAACAGCCCTTCTGGGGCTTTGTCTGGATTTCCTCAAAAACACCCATTTATTTGTGCCATTCGATAGCGATCATTCATCAGATTCGGAGTTCAGTTCGCTTTCAATTCATCTTTTATACCGCAATTTGTTTCTTGGGATCTTTTTTAGCTTTTTCATTGACATCGGCGAAGACGAAACTCGAGTAACCTGTTTGTTTTTTATTTTTTATTTGTGTTGTGTTGTTTCAGTTGCCTAGCCACTCAATTTACTTAGTTGTTGTTGCTATTTCAGTTTGTTTAACATTCATGGAATAGTTTGTCAGGGTAGTCAATGTACCCAGGTTATTTTTGTTATTTACGCAAAATATGTTTGCTTGTAAATGGTTTTTTTTATTTAAGTTTCATTATATTACTTTTGTTAGTATGTATTTAATTTTTGTTAAATTTTGTATAAAGTGTATTTAAATGTTTTGAAAGCTTTAGGCAAGAATTCAATTTTTAAGATTTGCCCACATAATCATAGCTCTAAATAGTTTTGCTATTCAGTGACTTTCTCTAATTAATTTGTTTTGAATTAGCTTTTTGACAAGAAGAAATTTCGAAGACACAAATCTTTAAAACGTCTTTCATTGTACATTTTTATGACAACCTTTAATATAAAAATTTACCTTTAAATACATAGAATTATTTATTACTGTTAAATGAAATATGCAAATTTTAAACCATTTAAAACGAAATCAAATGATTGATTTAGCAATTTAGCAATTTAAAACCATTGCCAAAATCCATTAGACTTACTTTTAAAACGTAAAAAGTTTACGATTGCCTTACAAAAGGCAATAATCGGAAAAAATAATAAATGCAAATAATATTAAAAAGCCATGGAAACCATCGCACAAATCGAAGCAAAGTTGAAGTCAAACATTTTAGCCGACGTCTTCTTCAATTTCAATTACATTTTCACTTTCATTTTCATGCGGTTTACGGCTTTTCCGACTTCGACCGCAACGCCGACTGCGTCGCTGACGCAGCACGCAATCAGTGCAGTTTATTGTTATTGTTTTTGTAGTTGTTGTTGCTGGCGGCATTGCATGTTGTAACAGCAGCTGAAAAATTATAACAAGAGCAACAATAATTGCAAGAGCAAAAGACAGAAACAACAACGAAACAGGAGTAAATATTCAATTCCGAAATATGGTTTTATGTTTTTGTTGTTTATGATGTTGCATATTCTTTGGGCAAATATTTTATTTATTTTCTTTCTCTGACTATTCGCTTGCCATTGTCTGTCATTGCTGGCTCATCTTTAAATTTAATTATTGTAGTTTGGCATATTACGTATACGCAGTGCGGTTGGTTTTTTGTCCGCATGTATCCACCGTGTCTTGCAATTTTTCAATATCTGCTCATTTTATAATGGCATTTTAATTATTAATTTGGGGGGGGAAGGAAAAAAAGGTACATATCTTCAAACTTGTTTTTCGGTGATGTATCTTTATTTGTTTACCCATCCCCCCCCCAGCATCAGCACATTACGTATACGCACCATGCCTTTGTTGTGTGCAGAACTCTGTTGGACGGTCTTGGCTAACAATCTAATATGCATAAATGAATAATATGCTTAGGAGCAGATGTTTTGGACATTTAAGCCGCGGCCCTGAAACCAGTTTAGCAGCCATGATCTTCAATGGGTTATGTCAGCGAACCTAGAATTCAAATTGGGCTCACTCAAATATTTGTATTTGACATTTGGCCATACTTTATTTCTTTTTGTTCGTCATTAACTCCATTTGCACAGCTGTTTCTTCAGCTCAACGCTTTCGACAGCCAAAAACTCAAGGTGCAAGTTCCCAAACCTCACACATTCATTGCTTTATCATTATAAAACAATGGCCAAAAGATTCGCTCGCCCTTTTCCACAAAGCACACACACAGACGTTGGGCAAATGCAAAAAGTTCAGGTCACAGACATTTTACGTAATCTCCACCTCCACTTGATCGTTGTCTGCAACATGCAGCGGAATTGTCGGTGAAATATTAAGGAAAATGTATTATCTCTTGTGCAAAACGTTCACAGTTGAACTTTGTTATGTCACATTTGGGCCAATTTATGTGTGATCCAGTTTGTTTTTGTTTTTGCCTTCTTTGGCTACAGACAAGCTGGGAAATGGGTGCGCAGCGTTACTCATTCGCCCCGTTCTTTGAGCCAATGTCACTTGGCAGACAGGCTGGCAATAAATGAGGGAAATGGGTTCATTATCAAGCCAAATGAAGAGCTACCGATTCAGGTGCTGACACAGGTTCCCCCGAAAAACCAGCTGTTTGTCTGTGTCTGTCAATCCGGAGATAGGTGCTGGCCAATTGTCAATGTCAATTTAAACGAAAACGAAAACGCTGACGCCCTCCAAAAAATAAAAGATCGAGACAACGAGCTTACAACAGACTCGGGCACAGAGGGTTGTGTCAGCAAATTCATTAAGAAAGCAAAAGCTAAAAGCAGCAACACACAAAAAATTCCCATAAACCGAAACAGACGCTGACTTTATGGTAAAAGCAAAAGCCACAAAAAAGCGGGGGAAAAAAAGTAAAAAAAAAAAATATATGGCCGAGCGGCATAATTATGCGGAAGCTGACAATGCAACTTGCTTTGCTGTCTCCCCGTTTCGGCGGCTTTTTGGCACAATTCCGTTTCCACACTTTTGAGCCAGCTTCTGTTTGAAATTGGTTGACATTTGATGATGCGTATCTTTTTTACTTATCCACATATATTTTTTCCTAAAGCCCGTAATTATATAAAAATATGAACGGGAATTATGCAAGCTTGAATATAAATCAAATAGCCGTTTTGCCATAGCCGTAACCTTGAGCTGGCTCAGATTCAGATTCAGATTTATGCATGGGCACACACATATGGCAAATGATTCGACCCTAATCGACCTTAATTATGCAAATGATAGACTGAATGAAGTTGCCATCTTTTTGGCCTGCGTTCGCTTGCCTCATAACTGTTTATCATCTGATTTGGTGTGTATTGTAAAATATGAATCGAAATATATACAAGATTATTTGCGGTCACGTTTTGGCTTCAGTTTTATTTATGTGCATTCAAATTTCCTGATAACTTGGCTGCAGCTAATGCAATTTACTCGGCTTTCGTTTAACACTCTTCAATGCTCTTAATTCGTGTTTGGCTTTTTGGGTGAAAGTCTTACCTTGAAGGTTGCCAAATTGCACTTTGCTTTGCTGCTTTTTTATGAGTTATTACACCTGTGCACAAGCCATGTGGCCTTTGGCCAAAAGTTGGAATTATGTTTTATGTTTTAACAACGTTTTAAGTGTGTTGTAACGATGTTCTATGTCTGGTCCTCATAAAAAATATTTATTAATTACTGTTTAATTTATTACCTCATTACCAAGACCATAAAATTAAGTTTGTGCTCTAAGTCTTTTAATTGGTAATAAATATATTTGAATATTTTTTTATGTTTCTTACCATTTTTGCTCAGCACCTGCCACCTGAAAATTGCACTTTCTTTGGTCTGAAGATTTGTAGCTTACTCTGACTTACAATTTGAGGAAAAACCATAGGTAAATGTTTTGGGGCATTGCCCTTGGGCTGAGCTACACCCATTTTTGGCAATTGCTTTGCCGAACATTTCATTAGGATTGATGATGATTGATTCGCCGGCGAGACTTTCTTCGACTTTAACTGGGCCACGGCAGATCTTGCGGCATGTTGCATGCAAATTGTGCAAAACTTTTGGGGATATAAAATGTCATGCAATTTGTCGTAAACGCCGCTGAGAAGTTGCAACATGAAATTGCAGCTGCCGTTGTTGCTGTTGCTGCTGTTGTTGCCGTTGTTGCTGTTGGTCAGTTCTGTTTGTTTTCTTGGTTGGTTTGTCAAAAGGTTTGGCCATGTTGTTGCCGGTTTGGATGCGATGGATGCTGTTCGCCTCTTGCCACGCATCGCTGCATCATTATTGACAATTAGCCGCATTCGATGCCGGGCGGATGTGCAACTGCAACAGCAACACAAGCAACACAGGCAACAAGAGGGCCGGACAAGATTGTTTTATAGCTGCTTCGAGGCTGCTTCTTGGCCTTATGCAACAATTAATTACTCAGCCAGCGGGCCAGAAAACTAGGTTTTTCTTTCTACAAAAATAAAAGTAAATATTAATTGAAGCAACAACAAGCGTTAAAGTTGCAACAACCGATGCTTATTGTACTTGTTTTACAAACATAATGCCCATTTGAGCATGACCAAGACAGGTTTGTGGGCAGGGAAAAAATGTTTTTATGTGAGGTAGTAAAACTATTATTTTGGAAATAAATATTTTGCATGCTGCAATTGCGTGCAGCGGTTGGGAAAGGATAGATTTAAGTGTTACGATTGAAGGGTGCTATCAGATTTTGCTAAAATAAGGAAAATAAATTTATTTCCATAAAATATATGGAACACTTATATCTGCTTAGCCCAGATAAAGATACCATGACTTTCTGGCTTAAAGAAATCGTTAACAGTTAAGAGAAGCTGATTAATTGGTGTCCCTTTAAAATGATTAAATTATCTGTAATTATTGTTGATTTGTGCTGATATATTAAAGTACTTTTGTTAAAGAAATACATTTAGTGCTACCCCTGCTTAACTAGAAAAACCATCGTAAATGGCTTTTCATAAAATTTAAGGTATTTCTTATTTTAAACTTATTATTATTTAAATTTTAAGTTATTTCAACCAATTAACCTCTTTTTTTCAAAACTCCTCAGTAATTAATGTTGTCTTCTATTATTTTTTTACAGTTTAAGCATTTTTAAGGATAACCTTAGCACCCTAGGCGACCGCCACAGTAAGATGTCCTCAACGTTGGTCCTTATCACAGCGCTCCTCTTGGCCAGCACAGTATGCCAGGCCCTGCCAGATGTAAGTACTTGCCCGGCTCGAAGGCCAATGGCTGCGATCACGTCCATTCGGAGCCCAAGAACCCATCAATCAATTCAATGCGATTTAAATAACCTTTGGGCACTCACTTAAAGTCAGCTTTTAACGGCTTAAAAAAAACCCAACAACAAGTGGCCGCCAGTCAGCGGTTTCATTGTCATTCGCATTGTGCGTAATTAGCATTTCAAGAAATACAAAAACATTTTTTGTATATTAATTAAATTACAAAACAGAGCGGAGAGTCGTAGAGAGAGTCGTCGACGTTAGAAATAAAACGTTTAAGCATTGGCATTGTGTGATTTGGCCCAGGTTTCTGTTTCTGAGCGCGATTGTATGGGTATTTCTCATTGAAATCCAGCACAGCTTACGTTGGCTTTTGTTTGGTTTTGTTTTGTTTTGTTTTGAAGAAAAAGCTCGGACAGCAAAATTATGGCCAAGGTCAGACGTAAAAAGTTCTTGTAATTATTTCAAGTGAATTTCAGTCTGCCTCCTCCCCCTTTTTAGTTATATTTACTTTTATTGCTACAACTTTTTGCTGTCGTTGGTTAATTGTTAGCCGCCCTCCCCTCTTTCTCTTTCATTGTCACTTATGTTTTGGCTTTGACTGAGGAAAATTTCATGATTAAAGCTAGTCCAAGGTTGTTTTAATTCAGTAACCAGCTTCGCTTTAAATTTCCTGCAGACAGAAATGGTCTCTTATCCAATTTCAACTTGCTGTTAAAATAATAAAGCTACTGCTCTTGTATATGACTTTTTTTCCTACAAATGAAATAGACTTGATATTAAAACTCATTTATATTGAAACTTAGACAGCCGTTGAAATGTCAACTTTGTGAACTCTTTCTCATAAAACATTACAAATAGTATTACAAATATTAATAGGGTTTGTGCTAGGGAACTTATTTTTGCAAATATCATTCAAATAAAGATAGTGAAAGAATAACAAATACTAAGATTTTCAATGTACTACAAATTATTTGTGAAAATTTTTCGATAGTGATGAATAGGCCATGACTTTGCCAGTTCCCAAATATTTAAGGCCCAACCGAGTGCAGATTTCGATTAGAGAATGGTGCGTCTGGAGACAAGAGATGGCAGGATAATTGAAGTGGACATGGCTCTGCTCGGTCGCTCGTTGGTCATTCAGGAGATGTGTCGCCTTGGCCAGGATGCAGAGGACGAAGACTTTGTTGTCCCGCTGCACGGCATTCGCAGCGATGTCCTGCTCAAGATCTTACTGTGGGCCCAATTCCACCAGGGTCACGAAGAGCCCGCCTGGGTGGCCAAAAACGTACCGGTTTCGGCCGTGGATATCGAACTCCAAACATCCGACTGGGACAAAGAGTTCCTACGCGTCGAGATCGAGATTATTTGCGACTTGATGGAGGGCTCCAATTACTTGGACATCCGTTGGCTGTACAAGCTCTGTGCCATGAAACTCGTCTTCCACAGCAGACGAGACCCAGTTTCCCAGATTAGCAAGTTTCTGGACGAGATACCCTCTTTGGCCGAGTTCCAGTCACTCTTCACCGAGCAATAGCACAGTACTTTTAAGATGCATATAAATCGATTGGCCATGACACTTAAAAAATATTTATTTAAATTTTAGATGCTTAACTCTTGACTTGTGGTAATCTTGAAATTAAGAAACATATTTAAGGCTTCAAATAGGTTTTTATTTGATAAATTGAATGAGGCAGGTGCAAGAATAAAAATGTATTAATTTGAAAAAATAGTTTAGATATTATTATAATACGGAGTGCAAATGAACAACGATTTTGGGTTATTTTCTTATATTGTTATAAATTCATTTACTACAGTTTATTGAAAAGTGCATTTAAAAACTAAAGCAAATATCAATATCAAAGATTTTGTAAGCTTTATTTTGATTATTTGTTAGTAATGTCCCATACCTTTAAAGAATTTTGTTAAGCACTTTATATTTTTCCGCAGCTAAATATAAATCAATTGGTTATGACGCTAAAAAAATATTTATTCAAGTTTACGATATTTTAGCCTTTACTTGTAGTAATCTTGAAATTAAGACAAATATTTATGACTTTAAAATGATTTTTAATTTAATTTAGAAATATTTTCTTAACATTTTTTTGTAATCTCTTTGGGAAATTTTAAAACAAAGACCATGATATTTCGGTTTGTTTTTGGAGCAAGTTAGCTTTGGCAGAGACATCGACCCCTTAGCCTTGCGATGGCCGCATAAATGGCGCTGGCATAAAAAATGTGCCCCATAAACGACTTCGTCTCCGTTTTCCACTGCAATTAAAGTTGACACGCTACACCAACAACAACAACAACCGAAACGACAACAACAACCAACAAGAAACAGACTAACAACTTTGACGAGGCCCTTCAAATCCCAGCCGAGCATGAAAAAAAGTGATGTAAAAAACCGACTTGAGACATGCAAAACACCACAAGAATATCGATTCGAATTCGAATGAGTCAGCAGCGTTTGCTGCTTTTGTTTTTATTTTTTTATGTTTTCTTTTTTCTGTTTTATGTGCTGTCAGAAATGCAGAAAAAATATGAGATATCCAAATGTTTGCTGGCCTATCAATTGCCGGCCAAATAAATTAAGCCTTTAATTGTGAAATCCAGAACGGCCTGTGGCACGATTCGTTTTTGTCTTTCCTGGGATCGTTTTCGTTTCTTTTTGGCTACTGATCTACTCCTTTTGCTTTTGTCTACAGTTGCCAGCTCTTTGTCACGGCTCAAGCTTTGGTTTTCCTTTTATTTTAATCATTTTTGAGCGCTTGGGTTCTTGGGTCACGTTCTCCCCGCTGTTTTTCAGTGTGTTTGTGTGTGTGCGTACGGTTATAGGAAAATCGGGGGAATGTCAGCGAATGAGTAATTGCCGGCTGATTAAGATATTATGCAATCGAAAGAATTGCCAAAAAGCTAAGTAAAGAATTTTCCATTAAGAGATTATCAAAGATGGAACTGCAGATATTATGCAGATTCTATTAATGGTTTTTAACTTCCTAGGAATATTTAAAGACTTAATAATAATAATTATATTAACTGTGATATTGACATTGAAGTTGGTATAGCATATTCTTTGCCATTAGCAACCCTATTTACCAAAACAAGCAAATCACCCAAAATTCGCTTTGGATAAGGTGTCGTAACACCCTGAACTTTTCACACTTTGCTAATCACTGGCATAAACACAAAATTCCAAAATGGGAGAAGTTAAAACCTGAAAATTTAACGCCGACAGAAGCGGTTGCTAATTTCCGCCGCTTGTCAGCCGTGGCGACAAGGTCAACACACCCAAGGAAATGGAAGGAAAAATGACGAACGCCGACGAGTTCGCAATTTGGTGAATAGTTAATAACCCGCAACTTGCAACCCAAGCCCAAGTTCCAAAATCTTCAAAATCCGCAACGCCTGTATAGCCGTTCATGGCTTTTGTGAGTGAATAATTTCTTTGTGTTTGACTGACTGCGCGAAAGGTCGAGTGACACTCTTTCGAACGTCTGCCGCTGTTGACTTTGACCGGCTGGAAAGAGAGGAAAACAATTGCGAAACAAACACTGCTGGCCGCTGTTGGCCATAAACAGTGTATTGGCCTCAACCAGAGCCAATTTGAAGCACACTTTTTGCGTTAATATGGCGGCTACACCTTTTACTTTGACTTGACTCTGATTGCACTTGGTAGACACTGCCACCACCACCACCACCGCCATCGAAGTCGAACTCGTCGTCATGCCGGTTATAGCGTTGTACTTGCACACCGGGCGTATGAGTAATCTCGCACAATTTCAGTAATTGCCCGCGCAGCAGCAGCAGCAGCAGCCCAGCTAGCCATACAAATTACGAACAGCGCAAATTTCACAATATCCGTCATTGCACTCGGCGAAAACCGAAAATAAAATCAAACTTAAGCTTGGACAAATAGCTGGGTAAACAGCAACTTAATGGCAACTGCCAACCAATCGAATCGAATGACAACTTTAGCTAGGGCTGGATTTGGTTCGTTGGACTTCTAGATGCAGTTGGTTGGCTTCAGTTTAGTTCTTAATAAACTACATTTTGCTAAGAGTCTTGGGAAATATGATATCATGTACAAGAAATCATTAGTGCTTCCTGGCTGCGAAGAATTATTACTATTTTGTGAGTAATAATAATAATAATAACAGATAATGAATTGCAATGAATTATAAGACTTTTCTGATTAATATTTAAGTGTACTTTAAAAATAATTACAAATAATAAATTGTGAGGAATTAGAATTACAAGACTTTTATGATTATTATTTAAAGAATTAAATGTACTTTAAAAATAATTTGTAAAATCAATTTTTTTTAATAGTGGACAACAACAGAGTCCAAGAAAACAAAAATAATGTTAAATTTAATTACTCAAATTAAACTCATAATTAATCTGGCAGCTTAAAAGCCCTGCTGACTAGCTACAATTAAGTATTCGCAATTGTCTGTTTTGTTGAGGCTGAATTTACCACTTCTTTCAACACCTTTGGAGTTGTAATTTTCGATGCCTATCAATGATTTACATAATGTTCAGCCCATTTTCGGTCTTTAAACTGTTTTCCTGGCTATGCAGCTTTGAACCTTTGGCAGCCCTGGTTCTCTAATCGACGCTGGTGATCTTGTTCATTGGATGCCGCCTTTTTTGCATAATTCGTAATTGCCGATCGTAGCGTTTTTTCTCTCTCTCATTTGTTTTTAATTGCGATTAATTGGCCACAAGGGCCGGAGAGCTAAGTGTTGATTGGTGTTTGGGTGTGGTCACATCGCCGCGGTATTTGCATACAGAGAGGGTAAATGAAACGAGAATAATTGTAATTTGCTGCAGGTGCAAGACTTTCCAAATGTGGCCAGCCAAGTGCCCTATGGCCAGGGATTGCACTCCACTCGACGCGACTCAACTGAAATCAACTACTCGACTCGCCGCAATTGCACTCGAGTGGCAAACTCAACGCCTCATCGAAAGAGTAGCTGCCTGCGTCTGTTTTCCTTTCTCAAGCCTCAGTTTCACTTTCAATGGGGCGAAGACGCCGACGACGACGGCGACGACTACGACGACGATGATGGCAAAAGTTGCTCAATGCGACCCCAACAGCTGGCTCCTGTTGTCTGTGGTCGAAAACACGTTTCAAATGAAAGTAAAAACTCTTTGGCATTGTCCCGTGCGTCTGAGCGAGCGTCTGGTTTTTCTTCTGGCGTTTGTTCACCTGCCAGCTCGCCGCTTGGGTTTCAATTATAAAAGAATCATTAAGCCGGGCTTACGGTTATGCCCGCCAGTGTCATCATCATTCAGCACCTCTGGGTTTTAACTGTAAAAGTGAATCTTGTACTTTTGGCCAAGACGGCTCGCTATCTTGTTTACCTTCGTCTTGCGAGTGCTTTGCTTCTTTTTCGACTGTTTCTTGTCCGGAGCTGTCGTCATTTGCTGTAATTCCATTTCTGACTCATTTTAGGCCATTTTGGGCAAATAAATGCAAGAAATTTGCCTAAATCGCCGACCGCTTGCTGGCAGCAAGTTCGTTGCCTGAGTCTTTTGTTTTTGCGCTCGCGTCTTAGACGTTGTTTAAGGAAATCCTACTCTAGCTTTGACCCTGTAACAGATCTGGTTTTTGTTGCCACCACTGCTGCTGAAGCTGATGCTGATTCCATTGCAAGTGAGATGCAGATTTGGCAGATAAATAAAACGGAAATGCAGAAATGTAAGAACCAAAAAAAATCCCAAGATTGATTGATGTAGAATGTCATTTAGAATGGTATGCCAACTGAGTTTATGAATGAATTTAAACATGTGCCAACTACTTCATTTATAAAAATAAACTCAAGTTGGAATTCCCAAACTCTTTGTGTGTGTGAGCAAACTGAATAGAAGAATACAACTATTTATAAGCACAGATTAAAAGTCCATTAATAACAATATAAAATTAATTTGATTTTAATTGAAATTCGCAATTATGGCCAACACACACAATACATGCGGTTATAAAGAAAAAGTTTACACGCAAGTCGGATAAGCTTGCTATTCGATATTTGTTTCTGCTTCTTGTTCGATTCGATTCGTTTGATTCGGAAGTGCTTAAATATATGTGTGTCTGCACACAATAAATAAATCTATCAAACGCCGCATTGACCCTGACCCAGTTAGCGAAGATACTCAAAACCCAGCCGCGTTTGGCTTTGGCTCTGGCTTAGTCGTTAATCTCCAGATAGCTCTTGAGGGGTCCAATGCAAACACGAGCCGAGCAAACGCCGCCAGTGAGAGCGCCAACAAGGCTTGGCAAACACTCGATTATTGCATTGAATTATTGATCATTTTTCAATTATCCATCTGACAATTGCTACAATTTGTAGCCATTGCCCAGGGCAACTTGTCCATGCGATCGTTTTGATTTCTCTCACCCATTTCCATTTCCATTCCCAATTCCAATTCCAGTTGCACAAACAAATGTCGCCGGAGCAGTTGCAGTCAGTCTTCCACGTGGACACCCATGACGCAGTGCCCCACTATGAGCTTGTCCAGCTGCTGCACCATGAAAACAACCACAACCACCAGCGGCGGCGGCGCAGCATCGGCGAGGGGCCAAAGGTCAACGCCGCCCTGCCGCCCCATCACGTGAAAAAGGATCTCAGCAAGAATGCCTACTACAGCGAGCTGAAGCACGAGGCCATGTCCTCGGGCGGCAACCACCTGTTCGGGCCGGAAGTGAGTGCCATCAAGTCGCACAATGTCTCCTTCAGCGCCTTCGGCCAGCACCTGAACCTCAGTCTGCGCGCCACCCAAGGACTCTTCAAGGGCGCGCCCCACCAGCTGCGCATGTGGACGGTGGGCAGCGAACCCAATGCCACCCACGGCCTTGACCTCCAGGAGATCGTTCACGAAGAGGTGAGTCATGCAATTAAATTAGACTTAATTGGGGAGAAAATGCTAGTCTAATCTAGTGATACATTTTTAAATTTTAGAATTAAAACCGTATTTTATTAATTAAGAATTGCCTACGATGAGATCAGAAATACAAATACTACAAATTCAGAGAAAGAAGATTAGCCTACGATTTAGAAAAGGAAGTACTTAACTAATTATAACAAAGATAAATTAATTCTTCAAGTGGTCCCCCACAAAAAAGTCAAGTTAACTAGTTAATTACCCTAATTATCTCCTTAAATAAAAAACTCTAGACTAGACTTTGCAAAAATTCCTTAAAGCTTTTTAATAATTTCATGAAATATATTATAAAAGTAAAAAAAGCTAAGCTATGTATCAATCTGCCATGTGTTTTGCTAAGGTTGCCAATATTATAATATCAACTAAATCAAAAACAACTCACTGTGTTATTTAATTTTGCAACAATCTTTGCAACATATCTTTTCCAAAACTAAATTTTATTTAATCAACAAAATCCATGTCCCACTTTATCCAAAACAACGTAACCTTTCTTCATTCCCATTTTAGTTTGTGTTACTGAAACTATTTTCAATTTTTATTGGCCCTCGTATGTATGTCATATATTTTCATGCCCTAAATTGGCGTTTTGTTGTACGAATTTCCTTACAAGTCTTTCTTTTACTGCACTTTCATTGGTTACATAATGGGTAGCGTAAAAAAATTACTACTTCGCATTTTGTTGCGTTTTGCCTTTGTACGTTTTCTGATTTGTTGATTCGCCATACTTCCGCTTGAGGTAGGCAGATATTTTGTTTCAGCTTTTATCAACGCTTCGTTTTTGGGCTTTTATATATTGTTTTGTTTGGTTTTGTTTTTATTTTACAACTTTACGCGTAACTTTGTTTTTCTGGCATTTAAAAGTTTGTTACTGCATTTGCTTGTTTACGTATCTAATCAAAATTAATTGGCCACGTGATAAAGAGATTTCCTTTTATTTACTCAAACACTTTTGAGCTCACGTTTAATTACATTTCTTTGTTAAAGCGAGAAAAATAATCACGCCGGCATCGAATTAATCTGGCTTAAAGTCAAGGACGGACGGAAATCAGCTCAACAGATTGACTGCAATATGTAACAGTCTTAAGAGCTTAACCTTTTTTATTTTCTTTACCGTTTTTTATCAGTACAATAATGCCAGTCAATTTTAGATTTCGTGCTTGGATCGAAAATAACAATGGATTAAAAGTATTAATATTTACTTTTTCCACCCACAAGTTCCTATAAAATTCATTTAGTCGAGTTGAGCCATGAACGTGACTTTTTTGTAATTACCAATAAGGTTCACTTTCTTTTGGCGTCGAACGCCTTTTCATGGCCTGTTTGTACATATAATTTAATTTTCCCATTTACCCATTATTCATTTTGTTGTTTTTTTCTGCGGCTGTGGTGGGCGTGCTTCTTTCCTACGAAGTACAATCAATTGATCGCACTTTAAATTACGAGTTTTATATTCGGCGGTTATTACCGTCGCTGGGGGAGGGCGGACTGCAAACACAACATAATTTTGAATGCAAGACACAACACTTCGGAAATGAAAGTGAAATGTCATGTCAGGCGACAGCCGAAAAAGAAATGAAGTCGGCGACGCGAACTCTTATGTCTTTGGACTTTGCCAACTGTGGAGTTTTTTAGCTTCTTGTTTTTGCCTTTTTTGTGATTTATGTGTGATAATTTCAGCTTTAAGCCTGGTACTACGAAATGCGGAAAGATTCGTTTGACTTTTCTTTCATTTCTTAGCGGATTTTGTCGTCACTTTTAATTAAAACCGAAATAAGCTGCAGCGGTGTTTTTGGGCATTTTCTGCGCAAGATTGAGTAACCCACGCAAAGGCATTTTCCCCTTTTGAATCTTGTGACTTGGCAATTATTTTTGTTTTTCGGTTTTTTGGACTCATGCCACAAACAAATGGCCTCAAGATATAGACCACATAACTACAACAATTTCAGTGTTTTCTATGTCGAATTTTTTGATATTTTTTTTTCTTTTGGTAATGGCGGCACTTTGTCAGAGACCTTCTAACAGCAGTCAAACAGTCAAAGGAAACAAAAAATGCCATGAAAAACATTTATTCTAATTTCTGGCATTCTGTATCTTTTTTCTGCTTTATTGTTTGCCAACCGCAAAAGTACCGAAAAATAATTTCCCATTGATATCGAGCCTGAAGAACTGACCCCGATTCGTTATTTATTTTGACTTTTGACAAAAACTATTAAGGCTCAGGGAAAATGTTGCGTTTTTCGCCTTTCGATTGGAAATTAAAATTAAATTATAAAAGTGCAATCACTTTTTGTGTTGCGGTGAAAATTTCTCTGTTCAACTATGAAGGTGGAAACCTCATTTTCACCCCTCTCTCGAACTCTCGAAGCTTTACCTTAATACCAAGGCATTCCAAGGAGTTAAAAGGCAAACACAAGGCGTTGCTCGGCACTCCCACTGCCGCATTCAATCGATGAAGGCGATAGGCTCCACACAAAGGTCAGTGCAGCCGCAAAAGTATCAGAAATAAGGCGAAATGAAAACAAAAGTCGCACAGGTATCTGGCAAAATGGAAACGGCTTAAAAGAGGGGAGCGCTAAATCAAGTAAATGCGATTTTTGCACCAGAAAGTGTAGGCAACAAAAATATTTTGATTATACTGGCAAATAAAAAATAATTAAGAAAAATAAATGCTGAAAACATCATAGACTAACTACTAAAAAAAATAAATTTACATATTTGTAGTTAAATTTATGTAATGTTCTTACTATAACCCTTACAATCAATTAATATTTAAACTGGCCATTTATTTTGTAACATGTATTTAAAGTAAAGTTTGTTTTTTTTGGCTTAAATTCCCTGTTGGCTGGAGTAATAAAACAGAAGGCAACTGATCCGGGTTTTCACGAAGTACCCAAGGTACCTACTTCGATAGCAATCTGCAGACAGTAGTGGACTATGACCAATTGCTCGTGGATCATGACTGTGGCGAGAAGAACAATCCCCTTCGGCTGAGGCTTGGCCACCTGCCCGATCGGGACATTGGGGTTCGAGCATTACCATAAAATCGAGCCACAAACGAAAGACTTAGGCAACGAACTCGGGCATTAAGCGTGCATTAGTGATTCCATCCTCCCCCCACCAAACTGCATTCAATATCGCACGCCAACCAGTCGAAGTGAAACTGAAAGCAAAATAATTAAGTTTTCAAAATGCATTTTTGATGGGTGCTAACGCGCAGTGCATAATTAAAGAAATAGTGTGTGTATGTGTGTGTGTGTGAGTGTAAAAGCCTTTGCTGCATGCCACACATTTGCCGCCGCCGCCGCTGCACTCGTTTCACAAGACGCAAAATTGTATCTTGTCATTGCAAAACGATTCCAACTTGTTGTCGACGGCGGAGAAGCATGATTAATGAGCTGGCCGATTTGGCAGCTGAATGAATTCGAAATTAGCTCACTGTGTCCCACTCTCTCTTTCTCTCTCTATCTATTTTTTAAAAGCGCGGGCGATGCATGTTGCGATTCCGCAAAAAATGAAAAACTGAAAAACTGAAAAAACAGAAGAAAAAACGATGAGGGGTGGCAGGAAAACGTTGCGGCTTAGAAAGCAGTTCGGGCTGCATTTCCCTGGCTACCCGCCATCTCCCTCCCACTGGCGCGTTTTTTGTGCGGCTGCAATCGGTTGCATAAGGCGGCAAAAGTTGTTGCCACGGCCTGACAGTTTCTGTGGTTGTTGTTATGCTCATGTTGCAGTTATTGTTAACGCCGAGCGGCTTGTTGCTTTGTAGCCAGCCAACAAGTTGGCTTGTTCGTTCCCTTTTTGCAGCCATTAGGGCAAAACCAAAAAAAAAACGAGGAACTGACTTGCTGACTTATCACCGGAATCAATGAAGTTATCCAAGTGCCTGAAATCGGTGCGGGCAAAGATCGCAGTTCCTACAACAACTCAATGGGTCACATAATTGGCCGAATAATAGACAAATAATGGCCAGCACCAGCCTTGGCATTGTCTTCAAGCCAAACAACAAATCCAGTTCGACTCGACTCACATACAATGCATAATGGTGCGTAATAAACAAGCTAACTGCCAAAGCAAATCAGCCGACACACACACACACACACATGCACACGCATGGATAAATCCGAAGTTATTATTATGCGCAGCTCGAATGCGGCCAATGCGGCGTATGCGTAACGACGCCAAACAAATCAGCGAGCAAACAAACCAACAAATGGAACGAACCAACAAAAAGCGACGCCCACACGTCGTCTAATGCGTTAATTGTCGGTTAACTTGGCTAAATGGCTCGTGGATTTACGCTGCGTACTCACTGAAAGCGTGTGGGATATACAGTACAGACTTTCCATCGAACAATGGCAAATTATCGTCTTTGGGCCGGGCTAAGGGCCTGAGACTAATGCTTTAACCTTCTTCTCGCTTCGGCACCAGCGAAAAAAACAGAAAGAGTTCAGAGGCTAATTTTCACTTTGCCAAGTTCGTCGCTCCGGGTCATTTGTGTCTTTCTTCTTTCAACTTTTCGGCTTAATTTGCATAACAAAATTGCCAAAGAAAGAGCCAAAGAAAATGGGCTTCAAAGATTTAGCCAGGAAGTTGTTAAGTCTTGGGGCTTTTACTTTCATTTCCAACTATTTAGGTGGCCGAGTGCTGATATGAAGCACTGAAAGGGTTTGGTTTTGATGGGAAGGGCTATTTAGCTTTATTTTTTGTATAGATACTTTGTCTATTAAAGAGTATTCATGTCTATAAAACTCTCAAAATATTCTTCCGCCCACACACTTTACAATAAGAGAAAGAAAAGTCCGTCCTTTCTCCCGCCTTTCTCTCGTCAAACAAAAAAGTGTTTTAGACAGAGTTAGGAATTAAATTATTGGCAAAACAAAAATAAAAGCAATACCCTTGGGTCTGAAATTCGCCTCTTACGTAAGACAAAAGCTGCAGCCAAACAAAAAGATACAAAACATTCCGGTCAGAGCCTAATCGCCGCAAAGAGATCTGCATAATGTCTTGTAGCCATTTGTAATTAAAAAATTTACGGCGCCATAAATAAAAAAAAAATATATATATATGGTTCGGTTCAATGGAAATGGAAATGAAAAAGTCGAAGAAAAAAAATGCGCGACAGCTAACAATTTACAATTTGCAAGTCAACTAATTAAAAGTGCGCCAGCGAGAGAGAACAAAATAAGTCAAAATGAGAACAACAATTGTCAATTGGTCCATGCAAAGTGGAGTCAAGAGCAAACGGAGCAGTGCCGTAAGTGGCCAACTGACAGTTCATAAATACTATATGGCCAAAACACTTGGCCAGGCTCCAAGCGTTGACAACTCGAGCTGGATTCGGAGTCGGATTTGGATTTGGATTCGGCTTCGGACTTGGATTCATGGCAGCCAAAATACAAAATCCGAAATACGTGTGGTGGCGTGGGGGTCGCCACTTGCCACTTGTTGCTTTGAACTTATTTTTCCACAAGGTCGCCGTGTCCAACTAGCGCTATACAACAACGAACCAGCGACAACGACAGCAACAACGAATTAAGCCATAAATGCCTGCTGCACATGAAAAATTTTAGTGTGTTGTTGCTGTTGCGTGTCCGCACGCTTGGCGGTCACTTAGCCAACCTAACCGATGCCCCGCCCAATTCTGGACAGCTCAGTAATTCGATCAGTGCGATAAATAATTACCCGGTTCTAAAACAAATCTGGGAAGCAGTCACATGTATTTAATCATAATTTTCAAGGAAAATAGATATTGGGTAGCCCATTCACGAAGGATATGAAAAAAAAATTTTTAAATATACATTACCTTTTCAAATAATTATTAACAATGTAAGTTGGTTACTAGTAACCAGCTTTAATAGAAAAAAATTAAACTTAATAGATTCGCATTTTAAAAGTAATAACATAACATAAACGATATTGTAATTGTTTTCCTTAAGACTTTTAACTAAAAAAGAAATTAAAGAATATAGTAAAGCAAATTAATTAATATATTAAAAATATTTAACAAAAGAAATGGGAAAGTTTTGTTAGATAAAAAAAAAATTTTCATAAGAGCAATATGTGTGGCTTAATGTATTGGGTTTTTATCATTGAAAGCATTTTGTTTAGAATTAAATTTATAACCCCAAATCTTGTTAATGCTTTTAAAATAGTACATAACTAATGTGTTCCCTGAACTTGGTTCTTTTACGACCAATTAAATTCATAGTTTTTAATAAGACCACGTTCATGTATCATGCCCGGACAGCTCTCATCATGCCAAAAGGCCAGTGGCTCTGACTCTAATTTTCAGTTGCATTTTGGCACCTGACTTACTCTGATGCATACGAGTACATATACGGCCTGCCATTTATTGCTCCGATCAAGCGTACTGCGATTAGTAACTGTATATTTGGACGCGGGCAGTTATGATTTATGCTTGTAATTTGATAGAGTGCCGGCACGACAAGTTTTTGAGGTTCGGACGCGGTCCAATGCCAAATGCTATGCCTGATGTCAAGTGTCAGATTACATTTATTTCGATATTTATTACAGAACTCAATTCATTTGATTCGAATCAAATCGAATTGAATAGAATTGAATGGTCAGGCTACGCAGCGGCAATTAATTTAATTAGTTTGACCATAGCGGGACTAAAGATAAGCCGTTGAAAATTAAAATTTATGCTAATTCGAGACTAATATCCCCGGGGTATTTGCTCGGCGGCTGCCTTGAAATGCGAGCACAAGAAAACTCCGAAACGAATGTCTATGTCACAGGATTGAAAAACTAACTAACGAAAAGAAAAACCAAAAATCGAAATCGAAACTAGAGCAGTTGGCCAAATGTCAGAAGCTTAAGCTTTAAGCCTGGCCAGCAGCACTATTTTCATGGTCAGTCTAAAGTCTGCCGCGGCACACACGGCGTATGAGTGACGTGCATGCTGAGGCGTCACATTTGCCGGCCACGAGCATAAATCAAAGCTCAGTTTACCGCTACAGCCAGCCAGCCAGCGACTTCGTCTCCGACTACCCCACGCTCCTCACTAAGTGCCCAAGTAGTCCTCCCAACGATCCCCCGACCAAGTTGCATTTAATTAAATTTACCCACTAACCACGCGTTTTGTCTTGGTCAACTCAGCTGCAGTGGCCACAAAACATACATTTGTTATACCATTCGGTGCCCAATAAAAAAACAAAACGAAAATTGCTTCAAATTTAAGCTATGACCAGCTGCGGCTGCAAACCCATGTGTTTGTTTTACATCGCGCGGAATGTGCGGAATTTAGACCCGTAAAAATGTAAAATGGATATTTAATTGCATTTTTAAACAAATTATATTTTATCACCGCAGAGCTGTCTTACATTTATTAGAGCTACTGGTATCCAATGTTATGACTTTAAGTTTAATTAATAAAAAATAAATCATGGTTGTTTGGCCTGCACATATGTTTCTATGTATATTTCACTAATTTTAATAGTTTAATTAAAAGAAAATAAATCATGACTATTTGGAGCTTATACTTGTGTCTACAAGAGTATTACTATTATTTCATGATTTATTTATACCAATTCTCAACAAAAACTATTCTTAATATTCTTGTCAGCTTAAGGTTTTTTGTTTTATTGCTTTTAAATTGTTTGATAACTAGAAATCTTTGCCAATTAAATGGCAAAAACTTAGTATTTCTTATTGTTTATTATAATTAAACTAATTTTATAACTATTTTTGCAGCACCACAAAAACGATGTTGGAGAAGTCTTTCAAGATGAGAAGAACATGGCTGCCATTTTGATGCGACGCCACATGGAAACGGGCGACCTGATAATGGTAAGTGCTTTAAGATCAATAGCCCCGCCCCCAACACCCGCCTACGCCCACCTTGCAAGGTCACCGCGTTGTAGTGCAATCAATGACGTGCCCCAAGAATTTCAATTAGCGCAAACCATTAATGCTTGTTCTTGGCGTTGTTCGGTTACCGTTTCTGTTTCTGTTCTTGTTTCTGTTCTATGGTTATTTTTTTTGTTATGACAGACGGCCATTGTTATGGTCAGTTTCGGAGTTGGACATGCCGGCCATGTTAACTGCTGGCTCCGACTGTCGCACATTTCAATTTGTGTGTCTGTGCGCCGGGCATTACAATTAAACGCCCGTTGATCGGATATTCAGAACGATGGCGGATAATTTGCGGATTTAGACAATTTCTGCTGATTAAGCATTAATTTATCGCCGCAAAAGCGTTCGGGCCAATTGGCAGCTGTAAATGTAAATGGCCGAGGCAAAAAGCTATAGAAAAATTCAGGGTCGACTAATTGATACCTGCTGTTTTCTCTGAGGTACTTTTAGGACTTTTGATAGTTTGTATAATTATCAAGCAGTTCTAAAGTGCCAAAAAATAGTTTGTCATGCCTTGTAGTTTTTGTATTTTGTATGACAGCTCTATATACCCTCTTAGTAATACATTAGCCACTCTTTTTGTCGCTGACCACCTTGGACCAATTTGACAGGAGTGAAAATTGTGCTGGCGTATGGGCGATAATGCCAAGATAGATTGCAAAAGGCCATAAATGTCCATGTTCTTAGAACAAATACAATCGTTTAGGTATTGAGATATGCTTGAAAACAGCACAGATAACTTGAGGCCATGGCAAATGGCGAATAATACTTTTAAACGCTGACTTTAGCTCAACTCTTTTCGATCATTTAATCAGCAAACAGTATTTTACCCCACCCCGATGCAATTAACATGGCATTTCCTTACCGCCAATTATCAAGGTTGCCATAACTCTCGGTATTATGTGCCATTTCTGTTTATGCTTTAATTTAATATCCAATTTTTATACTGCCGAGGCTTTTAGCTAGCATCAGATAAATTCTGATGACGTTTAATTTAAAGACAATTGGCAATTAACATAAACATTACCCGAGCGGAAATGAAACTCAATATGCAGGAACAAGTTTTGGCATGGAGGAAGTCCGCCTTAATTGCCGGCCATTGTGTGTGAGATCTTTTCTCTTTGATGGCGGGTGGAAATTGAGATCAGGCTGGTCTCATGGGAACAAGAACGAACCTTTTGAGCTTTGCCTGCATGGAGAATTGCACAACCAAATGTCACAATTCAAGCAAATTAATAATCAACAAAGCCAAACGCAAACGCAAAGGCAAACAAATAAGCGGCGGAATCGGCAAAATGGCCAACAAATATTGGCAGACAATAAGGTCAATAAACAACCGTCAGAGACAAAAAAAAAGTCTTGGGGCCTCAACTTTGCCTCTCCGCTTCACTCGGGGTCTTTATTTTTGGCAATTTTTTGAGCTTCTCGGACGTCTGCTTGGGATTTAATTTGTTAAACAAAAGTTGGATAGGAAAAAATGTATTTTTGATAATAATTACAGACAGCCAATAAAAGGTCAAACAGCAATGTCTGGCCCGGTCCGACTTGACCGACTTGTTATGGCCAAGTGCGCCGTCGCTGCAGCGACCGACAAACAGAAAAATTCATAAATAATATGTAGAAAATAGCCAGCCAGCCAGCACACACATGTGAGCATGAAAAATATTTGCTGCCTGACATTTCGAGGCGCATAAGCCGGCGAAAAGTTTCGCAATTGGCCAAAAGACGCAGCTGTGCTGGCCAAATCCAATGGGTCTTCCGGCTTCGGTTTTGACCTTAAACGGACGGGCTGCCAAGCCGCTGCCAGCTTGTAATTAACAAGAAGTCGAAGATGGCTAAGGCAGCGACAGTTGCGTAAGACTTCTGGCCGCGTTGATCGGTTCGCAATTCAAACAATGCCGACAAATTGAGAATGAAGCTGGCACCTCCTCCTCCGCCACAGCCGCATTTTTGGCCGTTTAATTAGTTTTCCAACATAAAAATGTGCGTCTTACTTGAAATAATTGCTACCTCTGACAACACTTAAAGGAAATATTTCAAATATTTAGCCGGCTGTTAAAAACCAAATAGATCAAAGAATTACCCCGTAAACTTAAATTTAAATTATGGGCCTTACAAATGGCTTGCAATTTAATTCCCAAAAACACTTTACGGGGTATTTATGATCTCCCATAAAAATGTTCACCTGTTTTCCACAAATCTTTTGCCGATCCACTGTACGAAAGACTTAAGACACGAACTGCTTTTAGTCCATTGCAAAACATTTTCAAAGGAAACTTCGTACCCACGTTGTTTTTGTCGGTGATTTAATTTAATTACAGCTTACTTAAGAGCAGTCTTACACGCACTATTCGATCAGATATTCCAACTTTTGTTGTTTTGCTCTTACAATGACTTGATCGTGGTCCAACAAATTATTTCTTTAAAAAAGTCTGCAGCCTTTGAATAAACTTCATTAGTGAGTTTGGATTTTAAAGGTTCTTCACGAACTGCGATCAAAACGATTCCCACAATTCGCTGCCATACTTGAAAACGATGCATCCCATAGCCAATGTTATTCATCATCACAGTCTATGTGGGAAACGAAACCCAAAACCGAATTTGATTTAATGTGTACATGTCAGAAGTTGAAGGTCGCCCCAAATGCCCATAGACGACCTGGACTTGGACTTGAGCATCCACTTGAGTGCGGTGTCCATTATGTGAGCCACCCACTGCCAGTGGCGAAAATGTATCCAATTTTGACCCAATCAATGTTGACATTGACTCGTAATCTCACACAGCGAAGCATTTACATGCGAATATTAATTTCACGGCCAATTACTCTCGGTATCCGAGTCTTTTCCAAATGCTTTGTTTGCCTTGCCAATAGTTCCAAAAATTGATGACATCCATTTTGGAGATGGCTAATTGTTTAGGCCAATTACATTCGCCTTCCCTTCTGGAACTTTATCAAAACGAAACGAGCTCAAGGGAACCAGACAAGTCAAACAAATTGTAATAATAACTCTGGCTTTTTGTCTTACATTTTTTTTTGTGCCTTTAACGTCTACGGTCATTTGTTTATGCACTTGAATAAATATTGGGGGAGGGGTGGTTTGGTAAGCAGGCTTGATTAATGCTAATTGCGGCCAACGTCAGTCAAATCCAAAAAAAAGACGATGCGTGCGGCCGCTGATGAATTGGATGCAGGTGATGTGTGCTTTCGAAGCCTGAGTCTCGACTGCTAATTACCCGCTGCTCTGAAAAGTTTGGCCCTGAAAACAAATCCACGAAAGTCATGACATGCATTTCAGCCACCTTTCATGTCGGAAGAGTGGCTTATGTAACCGCAATTATGCAGCACTCGTGATATGCATCTCTCTATTAATGAGTTTTCAAAAACCTTTCGGATAAGGTGCGCAGTCAGGTAAAAGTAACAAATTGGAATAATTTGAGAGGCATTTATAGATCTCACTAACTGTTTTTATTCCAAAAATTACTTGAAATTAAGTATTTTGTTTATAATATTGGTAGAATTTTCATTGCGTAAAATATCCTCTATCACTTCAAAAAGTAAAAGCATCTTAAGCTAGCTCAACCAAATTTGTTTGAATGGATTGGTTAAGTGAAGTCTGCGAATCTCTTTCATTTTTTTAAAAACTTTAAGTCAATTATATTTTAGATAGGTTTGTTTTTAAATATATAAGAACATTTGTTCAAAAATCTAATTACCAAGGAAAACTGAGTTCGTGCCTTAAGTCTTTTATTTATCAAAAATCAGAATATGCTAAACTATAAATTATTATTTAATGTAATATTACTCTATAAATTTATATAGATTGTGATGAACTTTTTAACAGCACTTCAAATAAATTTAGATTTCTAAAAGCACCTTTAAGCCATATTTTTAGTACCGATGTAAAATGGTTTCTCAATTTTGTAATAATAATAATAAATAGACATTTTCTTGGATTCTAACCCCTATTGAACTCTATCAGTCACACCCTAGCAGCTAATGCGGTTTGCCCTTTTTTCGAGCCGCTTGACATTTGACAGCATTGGAAATATCAATATGTGCATTGCCATTCGAACAAACAGAAATCTTTAAACGGCCGTGCAACAACAATGGAAACAACAAGCAGAATTATTAGGTAGCACAGGCGACATTTGGACACGGCTCTCAGCATTTTGGCCAACTCTATTAGACGGCAATCGCGGCGTCATCATTAAGCAACATTCATGTCCAAAGTGCCAAACGAGTTTTTATTCGTCTCGCGAGAGCTTCTTCGCATTGGCAGCCAAAGTCTTCTCACCTTCCCAACTAATTGCCAGCCTTGATATTTACAAAGAGTTCACCGTATGCTTATGCAGGCGATAGTTGCTCTTCTTGGCTGGAAATTCTATATCTAAATACATGGCTGACCGCTGATTTGATTTGCATTTGCCGCAGCAGCATCATCATCGTCATCGTCAAGTGTTAAAATTGCACAATTTATGGGCCAAAGTCGGCAATGTTGAATTGACATTCAGGCTGGAGAAGTGCAATATATGCACCGGCGACATTTACAAATGTTATACAATTTGATGGCTTTATTTGATTCGACTTTTGGCCGATTAAAGCCGAAACTTTCAAGCCACTTGATCCGGCTCTGGTCATTGTGCAATGAGTTTTGACTTGGGCGAAATTAATGCAAAATAGTTTTGCAAATTGCTATGGCAACCCCACCCTGCAAATATAAATATATATGGTATATTGGCTGAGACGGACGACACAACCCCCAACTGACGAGTTTGTTGCCCAAGTCTTTCGGGTTTTGATTTTGCTTACTCGATAGCCGCAAGGCCCACTTGTCCAAGAGGAAAACTAAACCGAAACTAAATCGAGTCGACATAACAACGAGTGTGTTACCAATATTCATAAGTGCCAGGCGGCAGGCCGACAACTTTGGTTAGCAATTCAGCTCATATGCAGATCTGTGTAGATCGGGAAACTATAACTCCCGAGATGGGAGCGTGACACGATCTGGTGGCAGTAACACACCGCTATCCATCACGATCGTAGCGCCATGAACGACACGCATGCCCCAAATACAAAGGATAATAGTAAATACCACCGAGTAAACCGTTTTTCAATTACACCCTGCTGCTCATATAATTTAATCGAAATGCACATTTTTACCATTTTTTTTGTCTGGGTTGTGGCTGCAATTTCCTCGTGAAAAATGTTTTTTAATTGGTGCAACGCGGTGTGGCAAGCCACCGCAGATGATAACAACATTTCTGGCGGGTGCCGTTCCAAGACTTTAGCCGCATATTGCATTTTAATAAACGGCCATATCGGTTACGTCAAGGCATACACAAACATATCGGCGATCACAGTTTTATTTTTTTTTCTTTTTCGGGAAGGGGTACAAAATACAAAATAAAGAGCCGAGCCGAGCACGAGTCTGATATTTTCACGCTTAAGATAGTTTAATTTGGTAGTTGCCTGCAGATGGGGATTCAATTTGGGTCTCTGGTGTCCGCCAGGGGATCAAATTTCAATTAAGCGGATTAATCGTTGGCAAATGAAAGGGGAGTACTATTAATCAAGACACAAAGAAATTGAGACCAATCAGCAGAAAGCTATAGTGCATTGATAAATCTGATTAAAGTGAGCAACGAAACACAAAAATCAAATATGAAATACGAACATAAAAATACAAAACCTCACATAGAAGGTCAAGTACAAAAATCTAGATAGTATTGATGAAAATATTAATTCTTTGGCATATGATTTACTAACAAAACCTCACTTAAATGGAGAAGTATTGATGAAAAGATTGATTCTTTGGTATATATTTAAATTGCTACCAATGCTGCATCCTATGTGAATGCGAATGCCAAAATCACATATGAGATACAAAGTTTTTATTACAAAACCATACTTGGATACTGAAGTAATAGATTAGATTGATGATAAGATTGATTCTTTGATATATATTTTAGTCTGATTAGGACTTATAAAAGTGCTGCAACCTAAGTGTACAGACAAACCCAAATGATATACGAACCTTACAATACCAAACTAAAGTAAAAGAATCTAGATAACATTGATGAAAAGATTGATTGTTTGGTATCTGAGTGGTGGGCACACACACCCAGGCGTTTAACCTTGGGAGGCCTTCACTTCTGAGACACTTCTAAGTGCAAGGATAACCTGCGATCAGTCAGTCAAACTCGATTGTGATGTTGATGTTGATGTCGACTCCACTTGACTTTGACATGCGACTCGAACTTCATTAGGCCTGGCTTTGCCCATACGCCTGCCTGGCTACCTACCCACTTGGCGATACTTTACTATCTGGCTGGAGTTATTGGAGCGGCAACTTGAAAGATCACCCCTCACTTATGTTGCATTGAACTTGCCTCTGTCTCTGCACCAACGCACCAAACATCGCAACAAATTACGCCAAAAAAAAATGTGGACAAGAACCAAAAAAGACATGGCAAAGTGCGTTCTAGTGGCAGATACATTTTGTGAGCAAATTAATTTTGATTGCTGGCGATTGCAGTCGAGCGAGAACCGCTGTGTGGGCCAAGTTCTTTAGCCACTGATCGCTGACCATGGGCGGTGGCCACTGCTGATTTTTATTCTTTTATAAATATTCATTGACCAGCCAGAGCCGGAGCCACGGATACAGATACAGATACAGATACAAGTACAGAATCCATAGTTGAGTGGGCTGCTGCTGCTGCTGCTGGCAGAAGGTGGGCTCGGAATATTTTTAACGAGCTGCTTTATGTAAACAAACTGTTAACACGGCAGGTATCTCTCAGTCATACCACTCGCTATCAAAGTATTGGTATCCGTTCTTGTTCCCATTGTCGATTGTCGATTGTCGGTGCCGTACTTTACGACTACATGCACTCGCATTGAACAGCGATCTTAAGAGCCGATTAGATTTAACCTTGACCAAGATGATAACCGAAAACGAAAAGAAAAAAATATGAGAAGAAACAACGCAGGCACACACCTTAACGCATTTCCATTGATGCCGCATCGAAAAGAGCATAATTATTTCTTCAAATCAAGGTTTCTAGAGCGACTGCTTAGCACTTTAAATGTGCGAGATTTTCATATAAATGATACCAATAATTTGCATTTGAATTCGTTTTTCTGGGCGATCACATCCATCGCCCAAGACAGACGACTTCTGTTCCAATCAACATCCATTTTCTGGCCGCTTTGGGCAGTAACACCACCGAGTTCAGCAAACAGCAATAGTCATGACTATAATGATGATCGCTGAACCAACTCCTGCGAATGTTCGTGTCATGAATTTGCACAAATTATGCTAATTTCCCAAAATTACAAACCGCAAAGTGATTTTGTTGTATTGCTTTATTTGCCGCTCCTGTGTTTCGGTGTCTGCCAATTTTTTTGTGGTATTTGCACATTCAAACACTTTGATGCTCTGGGCAGAGCCAAAAAAAAATTAAAAAATAAATAAACACAGAAAAAACAAATACGAAAAGGTGTTAATTTTGATTGTAAGTAAATTTTTGGTTCACTGAACTCTTTGGTGGCGTGTCACATTATGCAACCGCCGTTTGCTGATTATCCGCGATCATTGTGGAGAAATATTTAAAAAATGCTTTATATTTAATTGAATAAAGGAAAGAGCAAACGAAAATATCATCACAAATCAATCAAGCTCATTGTCAGTTGATTGCAATCGCTGGGCGTTTCTGCAGGTGCCAATCAGACATGTCTATCTGTATCTGACAGATACGCGCACTTGTTCATTTGGATGTGTGAAAGGCCGCAAGAAATGTAATCGAAACAAAAAACGTAACTCCAAATCAGCTCTCTGCTCCTACAGATATAACAATCGTGTTGTGGGTGATTACATAAACAAGACAACTCGGACAACTTTATTTTGGGCCAGAGCTAAAAGCTGAAAGCAGATACTCGTGGCCAATGGATATTTGGTGTGTGCGAGCTGCGTGATTTGAAAGCAATTTGCTGTTTTCCCCCTCGTTACTCGTTACCCCATGCTTTTATCCCCCTGCTCTATCTGAAATCGAACAACGTGTAATTGGCCTGGCAGCACTTGCCGACAGGCGGAAAATTATAAGGTCCATGATTATCTTAAAATATTTGGATCTTAATGCCTTGGGGAATTTAAGCAGGAAATCTTATATACAGATGAAAATTAATGGCGTTCTTTTCCTCATCCGTTTAAGCACATATTTAAAATTACCTAGTATTCTTAATAACATTTAGTAGCAGTTAATCATGTAATTTTAAATGTACAAGCTAGAAATCCATTGGATTCCATTCAAACCAAAAAGCTATGTTTATTGGTAGCTCAATTTATTGAGATGAAGTAATTATTATGTCGTGATAAATTTAAACTTAATGTTTTTCTTAGAAGACCATTATAATTTGTAGTAAAAAAAAACTTAACTATGGAACGTAGAGTTTTAAGAAAGTTTGCCTTCACAAAGAAATAAAATATATATATAAGGTCTTAAATTACCTCAATCGGTTTAAGAGTTTCAGTTAATTTATATCCAAAGGTTCGAAATTTACTTCCTCACCCATTTCAAAAGTTTTTCAATTCCCGATTACGAAAGGCCAAGTAAAAGCTTTTTTATATCGCCTACAATTAAGAGGCAATTACTCGGCCAACTTTCAACAAGTTGGGCAAAGCAAATAAATCGATTTTAGGTAATTTATTAATTGTTTTTTTTTCGCATAAATTGCGTTCAAGGCGAGGCGTCTGGCAAAATTACAGCCTATCACCGTTGGGCAGTTACATAACACATGTACCAGAACTCTTAATGCGAGACAAACTTAAGTCGCATAAACAAACGTTAAGTAAGTCTGAAATCAGCACAGCACACGCCCAAACGCCTTGGCTGCATTTTTTTTTTGCTGGCCATTCGGTGGAAATGCGGAAAAACGCAACCAAAGTGGAACACGAAAAATTTGTTACTAGCACTCGGTTTACTGCCACAGGCCGAGAAAAAATGCAGCCGGTCGCGTAAATTAAAAGATCTGCCAAATGGCAAATAAAACTAAAATTGCAAATAAAATAAATGTTAGCGTATGTCGGTGCAAAATCAGAATTAATGATAAACTCAGGGAAAAGTGAAGAAATCGATGGAGACCAATGAAGTTGTTTGCTCAACTTGTTGACACCTTCTCTGCTGTCAACTGGGTTTCAATGTGAATGCCAGGCATTTATCGTGCACATTTATCATACGCACTGTGTGCCAAAAGCCATTTAAGTGTCGCTAACTCAAATATTGATCATAATTCAAGTGCCCAGCGATGCTGCAACGGGTGAAGAGAGAGAGAGAGAGAGGCTGCTCCAACAATTTCCAATCGCACTCGAATTTGCATTTGCACACAGAAAAAAAATGTAAATGTAAATATATTGAAAGCTAAATCAAGTTCGTTGCCTAAGTCATTTGTTTTTTCAATTTGTTTTTGTCACAGCACTTGTATTTGATTCTAATCTCTACATAGTTTTTGTACAGGGAATAAATCGACTTATTTATTAGTACCTTATTTTTCTCAGTGCAGAGGCTGTTTGGCCCATGTCATCTGTGGCAATTTGTTGCTTGGCTTTGCCTGCAATTTGTTTATGGCACATGTCGTTGTTGCTGTTGCTGACATTTAAGTAAAGTCGCGTGTGCGGGGACATTGAACTTTGGCGTTTCGTATTTGTTTCTTCGATTTTTTCGGTATTTTCAATAAATGCCCCAAAATATATTGAGAGCAGAAGCAAGTTCGTTGCCTAAGTCATTTGTCTGGCTGATTTGTAACATTTCTGTTCCCATACGCGTTCATGGGAACTTTAGTTGTCAAATGAATTCCCATAGATTTCAGTCGATATAAACATTAGATAAATTTGATCTGACTCAGCTTAAGAACCATTACAGTTCCACTTCCTTAATAGATCTTATGTTAAACATGATCTCAGCTGGTGGCCAGTTCTAGCAGTAGCTCAAACGTCCAACCAGCTTGACTCACTGTTAATATTTTAATTATAGCATTATGGCCGATACTTAATTAGCCCTGATCACGCCTGGTGCCAAGTGGGTGTTCGTTCGATAATCGCCAAACAAAAAGCCAATTAAAGCTGAAACGAAATCGTAAGCAAATTGAATTGAAAGCATTTAGGTGTCTGAATTGTTCAGTCAACGATTTAGTAGCTAACCTTTTTCAAGGCCACGCCTGCCGCTGGCTGGCTCTGTTTTACTCCAGTAATTATTGCAATTACAGAGGCGATAAAACCGAACCGAGAGACCGAGAATAGTGTGGAAACATGGCTTATCTAGATCGCAGATTATTTGCATAAAATGTTCAACTATGCAAATTGCAGCTAATTTTTATGACTTGGCCAGCGTCATTCAAACGCAACTCATATTCATATGGCTTGTCATACCGCCGTGTGCAGGCCAAGAATGTTGACTAGAAAAAAAGTTCAATAAATTATTTTAACTGCCTGCCCGAAATGGAGTTCGCCGGTGTCAGTGATTTGACAAATGTCGATGGAAATTTAATGCTATCATGCCTGCTTGTATTAATTTTAAGCTTACCAAGGAACGAACATACTTCATTAGATTCTATTTTATTATGTAATAGAGCCTGCATGCGGTTTCTCTAATTAATTGACTCTAATTTCTCATTTTCACCTTCTTTTATTTGCAGGAGGGCAGCATCGGTCACGATCTGGTGATCAAGCCCTTGCCGCACGAGCTCAGTCCCAATCCAGAGGAGTCCCATCACATCATCTACAAACGGGAGGCATCCGCAGCAGAAGACCAACTGAGTGACTTTGGTAAGATATATGTATAATCCGGTACCCTACGTTCTTAATGGGCGCATTGACCCATAGAAAGGCATAGAAACGAAACCCCGGCTCATAAATCTCGGTCCCCAGATCGACGTGATGCCGATAGTATTTCCTGCTCGACAAAAAAAAAGATATAAAAGAAGCATATGCAATCACTTAAGCTGAAGAGTTCAATGTAACAATTCGCCCTTCGCTAAATGCATTTACCCCTGCTGCAGTTGTGGTGGCGCCAAAATTCCAGCAATACAATAATCACTATAAAATTATTTATTTAATGCCTGGTATTTCTCACTGTCGGCTTTTTTGCCGAAATGCCCCCAAAAATTATACCCAATACAGTTAAATGTCCGGCTACCTGACTTGCCAGCTTCTTATATCATAATAAAGACATTCCACCACTCGATTTTGCTTAATTTTTTGTATTTAATTCGCCATTTCCGGTTATCGTTTTGTATTTTTCTCTCTCTGGCATAGCCTTCATGGAACCTGATGATCTGGTGGCCAGCGAAAATCTTGAGAGATTGCAGCGCCGCCAGCGTCGCAGTCGACGCAGTGCGCCCAAGAGTCCCGACTTCGAGGACCTCAACGACGAGGACGAAGGCGCCCTGGAGGCGGAGCCCCAAGTGGCCGAGTCCCGGGCTCGATCCCGCCGCCAGGCCCCGTACATCATCTATCCCGAGGTCTTGGTTATCGTCGACTACGATGGCTATCGGCTGCATGGCGGCGATAATTTGCAGGTACGTGTGCGTGACAGGGCCACAAAAAAATGGGGGGAAAAATGGGAGAAAAAACTGGTGAAAAAAAAAGAAATTAAGTGACGGTGCCGCGAATGAAGTTGTTTCGGCAATTGCAGACAGCTCAAATTGAGATTGGGATTGTCTCTGCGTGTGTGCGGATTTTCGACCGCCATTCGATGCGATGCCGTCGCACCCAACCCAACCCGGAGGGGATTTCAAAGTCTGAGGATTTGTAAAAGTTGTTTTTTGTTGGTTTCTCCGTTGCTACATGTGTAGATATTATGCGAGCCAAGACATATGTTCGCATTGATAGATAGCTCTGGTTGTGACTGAGACTCGAGTCCCCAAAGGCGATTATATTGGGTTGAATTGGGGATTTATTAAAGTAATATATTTTATTAGAGCAATAGCTGCAACTTGCACATAAAAATCACTTTCAGTAGAGTAAATTAAATAGACAAATCAAGTTTGTAACTTTTTTCAAGTTTTTCTTTATCAGAACTCAGGTATAGTTTTTTTTATAGCCTAATTATTATGCACATCACTCTCGCTTGAGATTTATTTGTCTGCCTGAACTGGGTGCGTTCTAGCCGAAAAGAATACCTAGAACACACAGAGATGCGGCTCAGATGAAAGTTTAATGTTGATGGTTAAATCTGACAAAGACAAACGTGCAATGTACTCACATAACTTATATCCCCAACCCAGGTCAAACGCTACTTCATCTCATTCTGGAACGGAGTCGATCTGCGCTACCGCCTGCTGAAGGGTCCAAGAATACGCATCAGTATTGCCGGCATTATTATTTCAAGGGTAAGTACACAGAAAATATACAAAAATATTAAATCAATTTAATTTTAAATTTGTATTTTGCCAAGTTTGCTAAGGGAAATAGTAGGTTCTTATGTTTTTATAAACTTTTCAAAGACTTATTTCCAAAACATAGGTTTCCTGCAAAATCTTTTTTATTCAGCAATGATATTGTCACATCTTATTCTTAAATATAATTGAAAGAAAATATATTGCCACGATTTCCCAGATATCCGTTTTCATTGTGTACCCTTAGCAACCCTTTTTTATGCCCCTCCAGCCAGATCGTTACACAATCACAGCAATTCAACTTTCATTTGGCTAATTGAGTAATCCATTTTGGAAGCTAAGCTTTGACCCCTGGCCAAAATGGGTCTTGCCAATCGGGGCAGCTCTCCTTCGAACCCAGACCCAAGTAGCCGCAGGCTGGCCCAGCCAGCTCAATTCCGAATGGACTGTCACGATCTGGGAATCTGGCTGGGAAAAACTGGCAGAAAAAACATGCAACGCATGCGCTTCGATTCGTTAGAAAAAATGTGAACAATCAATTTGGTTATTTGCTCGGGCATAGCACACAAAAAAGCCAGGCCAGCAAATTTTAACAAGTTTTTTACTCGAACCTGGCTAAATGTTTTTCTAGAAATTAGCCAAATAAATATTTTATGGGCACGCGAATTGAGGTAGCCGAAAAAGTTGGCTTTAACCTTCTGGCACCGCTTATATCCTGACATGATTTTTTCAATGGGTTTAACTATTTAAAGGTGGCTAAAAAACCATTTGAGCTGAATTTAAAATAGTTGTTCTAGCTTTATTTCCAAGCCCTCAAGGCAATCATAAGAGCCATTTTAAACTGGCTCAAACCACATATTTTAAGAAATAATTATACAAATCATAAAAACTACTCTAGGCTGGCTTAAGTCACACATTTTTTAGAGGCATGTGGCAGAAGCTTTATAAATTAGAACCCTCGAAAAGAAATGCGAGTAAGCTTTATAAAAATACAGCTTTGGTTTCCTCTTACATCAATTTGTGCCGTCGTGAGCGATCTCTTTAATGCCAGCTAACATCTTTCACTTATCAGCATTCAACTAATTTGATTGCATAAGTGAAAACCATAAAACACTTTGACAACATTATAGCATCGTGGCTTCGTTTTGTCTCAATATTGCGGGCAAAGTAACCGAAGAGACTTTCGGTTAGACTTTCTCACACAAATCAGTTTGGCGTTGCTTCAGGAAGCCATTTGTCGACGTTGGCCAAGAGAGAGAGAGATGGAGAGTGGGCCAAGAAAGTGGAAAATTGGCACAGACTGGGATCTGCGGCTCATGGTGGCTCATGGTGGTTCACCTGCACAACAGACGCCACCGGTTGCAGTCCCAGTTGCATCAAGTTGGCTGCCCACACGACAACTCCGCATCGAGGAGACAACGATGTCGACGGGTTACCCTAAGTACGTCAATTGGCTTTGGCTTTGGTTTTGGCTGGCTTTTTAGCTTTGGCTTTTTGGTTTTCTGGCTCTAACAGTGGAGGCAAAAAATTATTTTCAGACCGCATAAATAATGCAACAGCGCCTGCTGCAACTGCGTGTTGGCCGTGGTTACATAATCTAATGGGCCACGCTAACTGCAGTCGGCAGTTGACTCAGATCAGATTTTTTTCGGCTGGCATGTTTTTATTTTCCTCTTTTGCCCAATTTCACACAAGCAAACGAGACTTCCTCTTCTATGCCCACACACACACACACACATTCACACACACCGTCGCCAAAATGCGTATCTGGTGGCTACAGGTACATATAATGTATCTTAGCATCCGTCGCTAAACATTTTTTCATTTTTTGCGACGCTAATTAATGTTGCCACGACCAAGCGAGAAATGGAAGTCGGGTAATTACTCAGAATTTGAATTGGGCAACAAATTATTGGATACACATATCCGATAAGTCGACGCGATGGAAAAACAAGAAATCTGAACGAATTTATTGGGTTTTTGCGTCATTTTATCGGAAGAGATTGGGCTGATAAATTGTTTGGTCAACAGGAGCTCGTGCCGATCACTTTACATATTAAACCATGAAATATGAGTGCAAATTTTAGTTTGCTGGCTGACAAAAAAAACACAAACAACTTGACCCCAATGCCAGCAACAAAACACCAAAACAGCCAATCGTTTATTTCATAAAACAAAAAGACAGCAAATGCACGAAATCCCAAGTCACATAAATTAATCACCCATTGACAAATAACTAAGAGAATTACTTAGGCCACAACTGCAGAGATCTGCAAGAGTTGTTCAATTAATTGATTCTAACTGAGACTCGAAAAACAAATAAATAAGCCGCAACAAAATGACAACAAAACGCTGAAACATTAATAAGCCGCAGACTGCGTAACTCAACTGAGTGCGATTGAGGTCCGAAGGCGTTGAAAACTGCAAATCGAGCCTGGTTAAAATCATTATTTTTTCCGCAGAGGCAGAACAATGAGCTCAGATCGAGTGCCAACCCAGTTACTTTTAAAAGCCAAAAGTGGCAAAATCAAAAATTCTAATCGACTGGCCAGCGCTCAAATTACACTTTGCCAGGGGAATATTAAATGGTTTTTTTTAGTACAAAAGGGTAAATGAGAGTGTATTCATTGGAGTGCTGTTTAGAAAAACCGCTTAAAAAATAATTAAAATATCGTTAATGTGTAATGACAACAAATAATTGATATTTAATCAAAGCGTTGTATTTAGTGAGAGGCTTAGGACTATAAACCACTGCGAAACCCAATACTAAGTAACAGCCCGTCGAGCTTTGACATATTTCTCCATGTTCGCCACACGATACGCACCTAATAAATTGCGCATACGCAACGTTGCCGCAGTTGGCCGCATTGAAATATGTGTGTGGCGCAAGCGCAGTGCCAATGCGTTCGACACTTGTACAGCAGGCAGCAGACAGTGGGCAAAAGGGGCTGGTGGTTTAACTTCTAACGGAAAGTTGCCCGCAATTAATTAAAATGTTAATTAAATGTCACAGATAAAAGTTCAAGTCAAGTCGGTAGCCGACTTAAGCTACCCCCACGCCATTCCGTGCTCAGATCCGAGCAATATATGATCTGATCTCTATAGTGTTGGCTTTATAAATCTATATCTATGGCTTGTTATGATCACCTGCACACAGTGCTATCGGCCCCAGGAATTCAAGCCACTTGATTAATTGATCCGCTTGGGTGGAGTCTGGCTCTGGTTTCCCATTTCCCATTCCTCACTCCCAGAATTCTGGTAACTGAGAGCCAGGGCTATCCCAATTTCAGCGCAATCGACATTCTCCACTCGCTCTTATCTCAACGACTCTATCTAAAGTGCCACAGAAATGCCAAATAATGCACGAACGACACACCCAAAGACACACAAATCTAGCTGCCTTTTGCCCAGTTCTCATATTTGCAAGTTGTCATAACAAATTCCGCGACTAACGAAGCTGGGGACCAAAAGTTCGGGATAGGGCATAGCCAGGTGTTGCCCCCAGGGCACATTTCTCGTACTCCCAGATCCATTTCCATATCCATATCCACATCCACATCCATATGAGTGGTGCCGGTAGCCAAAAATGCAAGTGCCAGACAAACATAAATTGCAATAATGCAAATGGAAATGAGAAGCGAAGCTCAGACAGAGCGACAAGCAAACAAATAAACAAACAAACAAATAAAATGCTGGCCAGGGGCGCAGCTGAAAAAGCCGGAAAAGTCGCCGGGAATTGAGGGGCAGTTCAACAAAACACCCTAACGGAAAGTGGCGTATATGAAAAATGATACAACTTGCTAATGCCTGATTCGACTGACACATATACTAGAAACACTTCAGGCAACTCTCTCATCATCACTTCTGGGAAATTCATTTATTTTACTACCACAACACAAATCAAATTAATTGGTCATTCATATGTCAAGTGCAGATATACATAAATCAGTCAGGAGAATTAGCTAAGCTGAGGGTGATGACACTTTTTATAGGGGAATAAACCTATTTAAATATATTACATTGTGAGTTTAAATGTAAAAGTCTTTAATGAAGTTGTGACATTTCATTGCACGTAAAGGCAATTCATTTGGCATTTTCCAAATATTTGTAAATTAAATGGAAAACCAGATTGATCTTTACCTTAGTAACAAGCAGGAAAAGGCAATAGTGTATAATTGATTAATTCAATTATATATTATTTGCTTTTCCTGCTTTTTACTTTTACCACGTTTTTTATTTTAATATTTTTTAGGCATTACATTTTTAAGGACTTTTGGGTAAATACTGAAATAAAAAACATTAATGAAGTAATTTAACACTAAATACAGGAAAAGGCCAATAAAATGTAATAGCTCTAAATGAAGGCTTTTAATTTTTGATGACTTTGTAATTTCTATGCCTGGTGGCAGGGTATTGGAAAAGGAAAAGTATTCCCCATATCTTGACCCAAAAGCCCGTCCACTCTGTGGGTGGTGGCCCGATCGAGCCGCCTGTCGCCCAAGTCCGACTTATCCGCTGTGTGGGCGCCGAAAGTCAAAGCGTATGTCATTGCAGGGGGCGGAAGGGAGGTGGGTGTGGTTGTGGGTGTGTGTGTGTGTGTATGTGTCCGAGTGGGTGTGAGCCGCCTGGGTTGTGCACCCCACCACCCTGTTGGATAGTTTAGTGAGCCTTGCGAAATGCTAGAAATTACAGGCAATTGCATTGACAGTTTTGTGTTTTTTTTTTTTATTTTCCGCAAGATTTATTTATACGCCCAGCCCAGGGAAAGGAGTTGAAAAACCTGTGCCCCAGTTGGGGCTGCAAAATTGAATTAAAATATAACATTTTGCTTTTAATTACGCACAAAAGGCTATTGCAAAACTGTCGCCAAGTTTTAGTTTATTTTTAATTTTTGGGCGAAAGGCAAACCGGTCCCGGGTTTAGTGGCTCGGTTACATTTTAGGTCCTACTGACAGTTTCTTTGATAAGTTTTTGGTCTAGCCAATAACTTGACAAATGTTTTTTATATATTATTTGTTTGGAACTTTGGGGCAAGCGGTGCACAGTTGGCACTTGTATTGTGCAATCTATAATCAAAGATGTGCCAGGTCATCCATGGTCCAGTGGCTTGGGGAGATTGTGGATTGCGCCTGGGAGACACTTTATTTGCCTGTTGGTTGGCCTGTCTGCTGGTGGTCTACCTCTGTCTAAGGTTTGTCTTTCCCATGCCAACTTGGGTGACGTTGATGGCCGTGTATGGTTGAGATCTGGGCAAAGAAATAAGCAGCAAAACAATTAGTTTGCATGCCAGCTGGCTTAAGGAAGCGATTTCTAGGATTATGTAATATAAATTAAATAAAAGTTTGAAAATTACCCATACCTACTCAATTATAGATAGTGAAACAATGAGTCAGTGCCTTCGAACAACTTACAACTCCAATCGAGCTCATCAGCAATCCACTTGAGTGAAGCATCTTCCACATAACACAGAGACTGCTCTAATAAACCACTCAAAATGCAATTCCACAATAATTATTTGTAATTTTGTGGATTCCAATCCGAGCCAGTTGCCTTTCCCACTGCTTGGCCCAAGGCCACAATCGAAGCATTTAAAATTCTTGATAGTTTTGTCTGTCGAAAATTACCAAAAAAAAACTAACTCAATTCGAATTTTGGCTTCATTCTGGAGAACGACGTGCCCGCACTTTTAAATGATCAGTGTGTCAGGTCGTCCAAAAAATTGGACGGGAATGGGACAGAAACGAAACGGATAGACTTTGAGTGCGGACTGTTAATGTTGGATGGCTACAGATTCAGATTCAGATACAGATACACCCAATCGAGCGGATACGTTTTGCATCTCATTTGGCAATATACAGATTTCAAAACTCCGCTGCTTGTTGCTCTTTAGATCACTTTGTCAGACTCTGTGTTCATTTCCTAGACATCTGCTGTCTGTCCAACTAGTTGGTAATTTATCAAAAGACTTTGGTTCACCAGCTTAGATACAGGCAAAGCTTAGCGACGGAGTATCTCCGAGATTGTTTTCCAGCTGGCAAATGGCTGCAAATCAAATGTGTCAACCGAGTGCGGTTTGTCACTTAACTTTGGTTTTATCACCTGCACCTCCGGTGGAAACTGGAAGTGGAATTGAGAACTGCAACTGGTCTGGGCACACGGATTAGCCTTAAAGCCGTATTAACATATTGATTTGCCTAGGGCTCAAACTGATTGACAATTGTGTTATTTTAATTTATGTACCTGTCACTTCGATAAATCAGAAACGCCCCTTCGGTCACGATATGAGTGCTTACGTATCTGTGGACGAGTGCTGAAAGTTGCCCTCGGATGTGCACAGCTGATGAAATTGCCACTGCATCGAGCAAATGCAACTGCAACTGCCACAGCAACTGCAGCTCCAATTATGCAACGCACAATTGCAACTGGTTTTTTTAGTAAGGTAGCCTAACAATAAAAAGCAACGAATTTCCAAAGGCAGCCGACACGACTTTGACTTTGCTCGGCTTGAACGTCATCTGTACACTCTGGAAAAATAGGGTCATCTTAGTAGACAAAAATAGTAAACAAATGTAAAGATCTTAAAATTTGAAAAAATTTCGAACAACCAAATTTATTGTATTTTAAATTAAAAAATCTTTAATTTTGATCTTATTTTGTAGAGTGTGCAGATGATATTATAAATTTAGTATGTTATAAAAACTATTTTATACTTCTATTTACAACTTACTAATGAAACGAAATCACAATTTATATACAAAAGAGCTGATATTATAACATCATTATTTATTTTATTATACCCCCAAATTAGGTATTACATTTTTTTATGTGCAACTAATGCCGATCATCTGCTGCATTGGCCTTATCGCTAGGCTTGGTTTTAGCAGCACGTTTTTCACGTTCACTTGGTTTCCGTTTCGACTTCGGTTTCCAGCTTCATTTTCACCAACGAATGGGCCATAAATATTTCACTTGGAGCTCTTTTCATTCGCTCCGTCACATCTAGTCAAATGCCAAATCAGTTGCATCATCGCATTGAAAGCTTCCTTGGGGCGAATTTTTGTCGAATATTTTGCAATTTTCACTACCTGATGATGGCCTACTGTATTCTAATGTGGGTCACAGGGTTCAATGGGGTTTTAGTTTTACTCGGCGATTTTATGAGCCATAAATGTCAGCCGCAGGTAGTGACTTTAATGGCTAATATTTGCAAAGATCAAAAAAAGGGATTTAAGCTAACCAGTTGCCACATGACTATTTAGTTTAAGAGCTTGAAACGGCTATTTGCGATTACAATATTGTGCATTTTTTTGTTTATGTTCATAACTTTTAAGACACAAAGCATTTAATAAATTGTTAGTAATATAATGCCATTCCAAGGTGTTTTATGTTTATGTATTATGTATTATGTATTTTTGTATATTTTCATAACTATTGATATACAAATCATTTCAAAAATTGTTAGATAAAAATACCATTCCTACGTGTTTTATGGTGAAACAATTAATCTACTAATTTTTTCACATTACTATTTAGTGTTAAAACTTTAAGCGGCTATTTGTGATTACAAAAAATGAATGAAATGAATGATTCACTTTTTATTTATATTTTATTTTTTTGTTTATTTTTATAACTTACAAAGCATTGTTAGATATTATTAAGTATCATTTAGTAATCTTTCAATTTTGTTATTTTTCAGGGTCGTGACGCCACTCCCTATCTGGAACGCAATCGAGTGGGTCGGGATGCCATCGATTCGGCTGCTGCTCTCACGGACATGGGAAAATATTTGTTCCGGGAACGCCGACTGCCCGTCTACGATATTGCCGTGGCCATAACCAAGTGAGTGGGCGGGGGAATTGGCCATGTTACCGCCTTGTGTTTTGTGTTCTCGTTGCAGTATCGACAGCAGATTTATCTCCGCGCGATTTCACTCCCCCCTTACACCTTACCCCTTAAAACCTTTCCACTTTACCAAAGATTTCCCAAAAAAACACATATATATTATAATGTCTACTCGTGTCTAGGTATGATATGTGTCGCAGGCGAAAAGGAGGTCGTTGCACCAAGGGCACAGCGGGTAAACAGATTTCAAAGAAATTAAAATCCAATTCTAGACTTAGACTCACGACACTCATACATTACACATAGAACAACACCTAGAACATTTGTCATTGCGGGTGTTTAACATAGTTTAGTCAGTTTTTGGTTTGTTGCACCTCTCGAGCTACATGAAACACTTACAAACAAAAAACCGAATAAGTTGACTAAAAATGCGTGTGGGTCTTAATAAATTACTACCACAAATACACGACACACACACACTCACAAAAAACACCCAATTTACAACATTTAAGCAAAGGAAAAAAGTCAAAGTCGAAGCGTTAAACTAATTTGAGTAGCGGATCGGGCCATAAAGCATAGAACCGGTTGATTTATTTAGTTTATTGTATCTGCTTTAAGGTCTCATTGGTTGAAGCAAACATTTACATCAAGATTTAGTATTTAATTGTGGTTTATGCGCCTAAATTATTGGATACTCCTTATGGAGCAAAAATAACCCATTCAGTTAATTTTGAAAGTTAATTGGATATAACTACGTATTCTTGCCTTATATTTACTGTAAGATCTCTGCTAGAAGATATTTGATTAAGTTAATTTGATAGCAGTAGTTATTTTGGTTTTTATTCGGATTTCCGAAGATAGGATTCTTATAAATCTTCTCTTGCTCTTGGCTCTTAAACTGCGGCCCACCCAAAATATTGCCAAATATTTAATTGGGCTGGGCCCCAAATCGAAACAAAATAAAATCGATCAAGCAACGAGGGGAGATAATTGATTAAATGAAGCTGAAAACACCCCGATCGAAACCGAATCTAAAATTTCTACGCATTTTTGAACCATTTTCGCCCGCAGACTCGATATGTGCCGTCGCACCTCCGCTTATGGTGAATGTAATCGCGGTACCGCAGGTAAAGACCCAACCACTAGCTGGCAATTTGTTAGCCAACATCTGTACAGATAAATGCAAAAAAAATAGAAAAAATGATACAAAAAAGAAACACAGAAGTTAAGCAAACGCGTTAAAAATAAATAACATTAAAGGCGGCCACCGCCGAACCCAAAAATGCGTCGCTCCATCATCAACCAAATCAAGCAAATTTAATTGAATTTCATGCACGTCTCTTTGTCTCTATTTTTATCCTCGCTCCCTCTCTCTCTACTGCTGCTCCACCTCTCTCTTTCTGAGATCTGGAAACTATATAATTTATGTGTCTTTGTTTGTGTCGCACGCGCCTTTTTGTACAGCAAGAAGAACAAGAAGAACAGGAAATGGCTGCGCATGCGCCATTTTGGCAATTCTCCTCGGACTGTGCTGTTTCCTCTTCGCTCTTTAAGAACATATTCAAATTTGCCTTTTGTACAAAAAAACTTTTTCTCAAAGTGCAATTATCACCATTTCTTCTACTCCCCTTGATCTGCCTTCTTTTTGTGTATATATCTTTCAATCATCATTGATTGTCTCAGAAATCTCTTGAGAAAGTGTTTGTTTTCAAGAGGTTTGTTTTGGTTGTCTGAACTTCGTTTTTTACCCCATTATTCATATCGAAATATGTGACAACTGCATGTAATTTTTGCATAAAAAAAAAACAAGTTTATCAAATTTTCTCACCCATTCTTTTGTGAAGTATCAACACCTTCAAATAAATGTATATTATTTCGCATAAAATGTACTATTCATCTAGCGGTTTAAAAAAATCTTAGGAAAAAGAATATACCAAATTTTAAATGGAACAACGAATTTCGCGAGCCTGTATAAAAAGATTTTAGTAATCTAAAATTCAACTAGACTTGGTAACTAAAACAAGGTTTTGGATTTACTAACATGAGTCTACTTATAACTACACTTTATGGTCTATAGACACACTATATCTAAGAAATGGTTATTGTGACTAAATTTACACATTGAAACTAAACTTACACCTACTAACTTATTGCTCTCTCCCATCAAATCACAATTACTAAAGCGACCCGCTTCTCCCAGCGGTTACAGTTATTATGTAAAAAAAAATATCATACAATGTTTGAAAGTAAAAAAAGAGAAACAAATTGCTCAGTTGCGAAAAAGAAAAAACATTAGATTTTTCATTTAATAACTGCAACGGCGATGGTGACTTGAAAAAAATTGTCAACTTCCTGTTGGACAAGAAACCAAAAAGCAAATGCAACAGTGAAAAACAACCCACTAATTGCCTAATTTCGGTCGTGTGTTTTCTTTCGGAAAAGGCTTCGCTTACGTCGGTGGCGCATGCGTTGTGAACAAGCGACTGGAGAAGGTGAACAGCGTGGCCATCATCGAAGATACCGGTGGTTTCAGCGGCATTATCGTGGCTGCCCACGAAGTGGGACATCTGTAAGTAACGCCTTGTTCATGCAGTGAAAAAAAACTTAAAACTTTCATTCTGTTTCAAAGGAAATTGAACTAGAAATTTTTGATGCATTCCATCTTGAATATGATTTAAATGATTGACATGTTAGGAAAAAAGAAAACAAATACTTATATCACTCTCAGAGATTGGAAATATAGTTAATTTTCTTAATTTTTTAATTGTAATTGAAATAATACCATTTAATTTACTTTCTTTGACCGATTCCCAAACGGAACCTTTTTTCCGCACTAGTCAAACTATTTTCCACCAAAGTCAAACTATTTACCGCCCCGAATCTCCGATTCGAATTTCATTTGGAGCCCAAGCTTATAAAAAAAAACATGAATAATTTCCGCTGCCGTAAACTGGTAGTTGAAACTCGTTTGCATTTCCGTTTGACATCATTCGGGTTGCAATTAATCAATTAACATTTTCCCCCTCAATCATAATGTGTCCCCTGCTCGTTTCTCAGGCTGGGAGCGGTGCATGACGGCTCGCCGCCACCGAGCTATTTGGGTGGACCAGGTGCCCAGCGGTGTCGCTGGGAGGATGGCTACATCATGTCCGATCTGCGCCACACGGAGCGGGGATTCAGATGGTCCGCTTGCACGGTGCAGAGCTTCCATCATTTCCTCAAGTGAGTAATGGGTTTTTCCTCAGACGTGGGATGATCTGATTTGACTTGGCTATTTTGTTTACGCAGTGGAGACACGGCCACCTGCCTGCACAATGCCCCGCATGAGGACAGCGCCTTGGGTAGATCGCTGCCGGGAACCCTGCTCTCGCTGGACGCCCAGTGCCGCAGGGATCGGGGAACGTATGCCTGCTTCAAGGACGAGCGAGTGTGTGCCCAACTCTTCTGCTTCGACGCCCAGACAGGATACTGTGTGGCCTACAGACCAGCGGCCGAGGGCTCGGCCTGCGGTAATGGTTATGTAAGTAGTTGGTGCACGATGAGGGTGGAAATTCTCTTAAGCGGACAAAAACGGACAAGCTGTCCTTTTGTAGTTGTCGTACTAAAAAGGAGACAAGACAGCACATCCTTTAAGAACACATCTGTCCAAAAAACTTAAGCAAATATTTAAACAAACACTAACACAAAAATCTCCTTTAAATCTTAGCACTGTCTGGATGGTCGCTGCACACCACTGCCCTCGAATATCATTCCCGACTACGGACACAACTATCGTTTAGTCTACAAGTGAGTACAGTAAAATAGGTAACTTATTCAGTAAAGACTGTTTTTCCAGTAGTTTTGTTGTGTAAGCTAAGAGTTCTCTTATTACTAAAATTACAAAAAACAAAAAACAAAAAAACACACACACAACTTTTGAGTTCCAAGTACACAAATACACTCAGAAAGCAAATTTTTTAATATACAAACTTTTACACCTTTACACACCAATTCGAAACAACAACAACAACAATACCAACACCCAAAAACACAACAACTTAACAACAACAACAACATTAGTAAAATCAACAACAAGAAAGATGCAGCGGAAGAAATTGAGAGTAGTAGTGAGGAGACGGAGTCCCAGGAGGACGAAAATGAAAGTAATGAGGATCAGGATGAGGGCAATACAAGTAGCGAGGAGCAGGAGGCCAATCAGCAGGACAACAGGATCGAGCAGAGCTCTGCCGCTGGCGCCGCTGCTGTGACGACGTCGACGACAACCACCAGAGCAACAACCACAACAACCGCGAAGACAACAACAACCACTGTGAAGCCCAAGTCGAAGGCTTTTGGCTATCTGCATCGCAGTCTGCCCGAAGGACAATGGATGCAGGATAACGGTGTGCTGGTCAAGACGCGCATCAGCAGCAGTGTCAGCAGCAGCAGCAGCAGTAGTAACAGTAACAGCAACAGCAACAGCAACACCAACGCTGACCCCGCAGCAACATCAACACCCAAGCCCCGAACAACTACTTCAACAACAACAACCACACAAACACCGAACCTATTCCAAATCTATACACACGAATTACGCAAACAAATCGAATACTATTTACACATGCTACAGACACAACAACATGCTACCAAATTGCAACCAGAACAACAGCAACAGCAGTCACAACAACAACAGTCGATAGTTGAAATCCCTTTGGTACAAAAACGCCTTACAAATTATAGTGTAACCAGCAGCAGTAGCAGCAGCAACAGCAACGGGGCAAAACAACAACAGCCACCGAACGCCAAGGATGAGAACCAGAGACAGCAGCAACAACTCCAGGAGCAGCAGCAACTTCAGGATGGGCTGCCCGATGAGGAGAACGAGGCGACTGCCGGCATTCAGAGCAATGAAGCGATTGAGCGGCAAAAACGTAAGTTCCCCACACCACCCACCACAGCAATTGTGTCTGCAACAAGTGCTGCCAAGCCATCAGCAACACCCACATCAGCAACAACAACAACAACAACAACAACAACCACGGCCAGACCGATAACAACATCATCATTTCTCGATGTGTACTTTAAAAAACTGCAAGCCTTGCATGATGGTGGTTCGGCCACGACGACAACCACCTCCGTATCGTCATCAGTCAGCAGCTCGGCAACATCCAGTAAGCAGCAGCATGCCCAGCAGCAACATGCCCAGCAGCAACAGCAACATCAGCAGCAGCCAGATGGCAGCGCATTTCTGAAACGTACGCCAAACCGGAGTAGTATTAAGGCATACAAAACTAGTAGTAGCAGTAGTAGTAACAGCAGTAGTCAGCCACAACAGCAACAATATGTGACAAACTATATTGGCGACACCACAAACAATCTGCCAGCGGTGTTGGACAATAACGGTGGTGCGTCGAGCACCACCACGGAAACCGCCAAGAAACCCAAAATCAAAACACAAAAACTCATACGCCGCACACGAGTCATGTAAAAAACGATCTGAAGATCTGAAGATGCGGCAGACAACTCTGATACCAATTATCATAAGCTACTACATACTGCTAGCCAGAAAGAAACACTGATCACAGATCACAGATCCAGAACGCTGCTGGAGAAATCGAAACATCCGACCTTCGAGGGCCCCCCAACAACATTAAATACAAAACCACATACACTAGACAAACATCACACACAAATAAATGCTAAACCGATCGAAACCGTTACCGATATTCGTTATCCTTACGTGCGGTAAGCCCAAACCAAATCCAGCATTCAAGTCGGGTTCTTAACTCCCCCTAGTAGTCTAAAGCTTTGCCCTAAAGTATGCTACGAATTACAGTAGAGCATGGATACGCGATAGTTTTAGTAGTATTTTTATCTTAATAGAGCGTAATCGCTGCCTGCCCCTTAATAAATAAATATAATCCTGGTTATTGAGGTTGACGAAACGAAATGCAAGTGCTGAAACTCATGCGTTAAGGTCCATTTAGCTGTAATATGGATTTACCACGTATTTTAAGCATTTGGCATCTGGCATTGCATCGATCATACCTAACTTTGTAGTGTGGAAGCGCTTTGAGAGCGCTCCATAAAGTAGTTCTTGAACTTTAATTTTGGCATGAACTTAAAAATAACTTAGTATATCATTTCAGTCCACCCGATTCGAAACGTAATCATTGTCTCCGAAAGGCAGGCAGATCTCGATTAGGATATTCGCATTCACACATCCGCAGACCTCATAAAGCATGCTTGAAGAAAAAATCTCATACCACCCTTTATTAAAATCGACGATCTGAATCTCATCGCTGACTTCCTCTATATTTTGCGCGGCTATTCTCTCGCTCTATTTTTTTCAAAATCGCATCGAACATCGAACCACCACCACACATTAATAAACAGTAAAATCTAAATAGAAACAACTTGGCAACATGCTCACACATACCAGCATACAAAAATACACGCTCTTTTTCTCACACCACCACACATGCATACACACTGTTTGATGGCAAAACCAAAAGAAACATCTATAACTGTAGCAATTAAGTACTATATTTGATCAACAAGAATGGCATGGAATCAGAGTCGCATTCTGCATACTAAAAATAAGACAGCAAAATGGCAAAAGTGAAACAAAGTAATTTGGCAGATGGAAACGCATGGAATGGAACACACGCACATACCACACAACCACCCACACAACTCAAAATGGCTGGCGTCTGCAAAAATTTTTATCTTAATTGCATACAAAATATACCCCAATAAATAGCTCATTGTTTTTGCACGCCCCACAAAAGTAGTATTTAGCTGTATCACTAATTTTCTTTGTTTTTCTTCTATTTTACCCGTTTCCGCTTCCGTTCCGTTCACGCATTCCGCAGTGGTTAACTGGAAGCTGTTTCCGTTCTAGTGAAAGTGCAAGGCAGCAACATTGGGGAACGTTTGGAACTGGCATGCAGACGTCACTGCCATCGAAATTGGAACAAATGTTTGCAGTTAAAAAGTGTTTTTAGCTAGAATTTATTACTATTATTATCTGTATGAAAAACTATTGATTTGTTGTTAGATCTAGCCGCAACTAATTTAAAAATATTTTCTGTTAATTACAACTCGAACAACAGAACAAAGTTGTTATGTTCAGTACATGCATATATTATGTAATTTAATTTAATGCAAATTCTTGTAAAATAGTACATATTATTCTGTAAAAAGTTCATCTACGCACGCACTTTTGGCAGACAACCTAAATTATTCTTTGAGCCACAAAACAATCGAAAGGAAAATTTATAATAACCCCACTTTCCAATGTGATAAACATATATAATTTGTACACTTTACGTAACAAAATATTTAATCATTTTCTTTTAGAAAAATGCTATAAAGGTTGAGAATAGTTCACTTACTTACCTTGCCGCACTTTGCCTACAAGAAAACTTAATTTGTTCATTCCATTATTGTATTAAAACTATTAAATGTCTAAATTAAAAACAAAAATTCATCACTCTACTTTTACCTAGCCTAATGCTCTTTTTTATACAGCAAACAAAAAATGTAATAGATAAGTTTTAGTTGTAGTTAACTGAACATCATATAATAAATGAAACTGTACATTTATCACACACACAAATGAAACGAAATAATAGTTTAAGAATAAATATATATAAAGAAATTTACTTGTACAAAATAGTACAGTTTTTTTTCTATTCAAAGAACTTGGGAATTTTTAAATTGTTTAAGAATTCAAACAAAAACTCCTCTTGACGTGGGAAAATTAACGTGACGATCGCACCTATAACTCCGAAAACAGAAATGTTACCAAAAAACTACAATTTTAAATCCATAACTTTTCTTTCAAGCATGCAAATTCACAGTGGTATATCTTAAAAGTCCTCTGGCTTAGTTCTCTAAAAATCTGTTATAATTCATTTTCCGCAAAATAGCAGAAAATTAACCACAAAATTAACCAAAAAACTACAATTATAAATCCATAACTTTTCTTTCAAGCAAAAACTTTCTAAATACCTGCATTTAAATTTTATTTAAAAATATTGGGTTGTTATTTTTACGATATAACTCCTTAATTAATTTTTGAAAAATAGCATTACAGAAATGGCATCAAAAGCCTCCAGTTCTAAGTCCATAACTTTTCTTTCAAGCATCCAATTTCGAAGTTGTATATCTTAAAAGTCTTCTGGCTTAGTTTTCTTAAAATCTGCGTTTAAAACTTGGTAAATGGCCTGTGCAGAAAAGTGAGCAAAAACCTGCCGTTTTAAATCCATAACTTTTCTCTGAGGCATCTGATGTCAAAGTGGTATATCTCTAAAGATTCGTGGCTTAAGCCTCCAAAAATCTGCATCTTAATTTTATTTGAAAACATTGAAATGTTATTTTTACGATATAACTCCTAATTCATTTTCCGCAAAATAGAAAGTTAACCAAAAAACTACAATTCTAAGTCCATAACTTTTAGCTCCGAAACCAAATGACTTTCTAAAACTCTTAGTATGCACAAACTCCTGTAAAAGTGGTACCTTTTGATTGCTATATAATTTTTTAAGATCGGAGTGTTCTTAGCTGACTTCGAATATTGCGGCTATATGAAGTAGTTTCTTCAGCACGCTTACCGGTCCTCATCGTCAGTGATGTAGCTAGAATATATCAAAGCCTAAAATTATGCTTTAAAATATTCAAAAAAAAAAAAGAATTAAGTACGAAGTATATTTAATTCCAGCAAGATAATAAAAGCATAGATGATAAAATTTATTTCCAGCAAGTACAGTTTCTTATCGCTAGCTTAGAGAGTGACACAGCGCTATACCAAAGGTCCAATCACCGTATGTGGGTAACTAATTTAAAACAGCAATTAGCAAGAGTATGTAAATGAAGAGTTAAGGTAAAAAATCTCCTGGCAAGTCCAGCATTTTGTGGTCCTTCGTTTGCCACTTTATGCGCCCTTTGTGCCGGTGGGCATTAGATAGCGATTGTAGGTGACCAAATTCTTCACCAGAGCCGCAACGGAGAGCATGCAGACCATGCCGGCAGGCATAAGTTTTCCGGAACGATTCCACCGGGCGCCCATTAATCCGGCCAGGAACAGGGAGGTGCCCAGTTGGAGCAGGGGGCGTGGCGTGTTCTGGGAGTTTAGATGGGCCCCATAGCCGAGCAGGGCTCCAAAGGCCAAGCCCGCTCCCAACGAGGGAATGGAACCTAGAAAACGAATAAGGTTGCACAATAGAATGGCAACCGGATATGATGATCAGGGGATCCCAACTCACCCGCCTTTGCGTATCCCATAACTCCGCCAGCGGCAACAGTGGCAGCGTACACATAACCAAACCAATCCACCGACATTTTGTTTTACTTTTCTTTGATCACTTTGTAATCTTTGTTTTGGTAGCAAAGCAAAGGTGTTAATACGACCCTTCCGTTATAGCATAAAAATCCATACTTCGATTTGAAAAAAATTTAATTATCTGGCATCTCTGTATAGCGGTCTTTTTAAACATTGGCGCTAGCTGTTTGCATTGGCATATGTTTTCAAATTATCTTTTGTATTTCAAACGCAACGCTTAATGTTTTCAGTACTAAACAATAAAACAACGTGAAAGCAATCACTACGTTTTCTAATTAATTAATTAATTATTAAAGGGATTATTTATATAAAATGTTAGTCCAAAAAAGTTGACTAATATTTTTTTATATATACATTTTTAATAAATGTTATTGAATTTTTTGTGGACTTAAGCTCAATTAATTTTTTCAAGTGTTTTAAACAGTTTGGTAGGAATACCTTTTTTTTGGTATTTTTTGAGTTTTACGATCTGGCCACACTGGCGAGCAGATGTTTCCGGATGGCCTTTGAACAGGCGTAAATTGAACTCAAATTGGCTTTATTCCCCGCATAACCCGTGCAAGTGCAATGAAACCGTGGACCGCCAGGAGAAGGGGGCACTGAAGGTCGAGGCATCGAAGGAACCGCCGGATAGCGACAGCATATAGCCGGAAACCGGAGGAGCGAACGCCAACCCGAGCCACCCTGTGCCAGAGTTTGTGACGCAGTTACACAACAAAATTCTCAGTAGGCGCCCAAAAAAAGGGGCTAAAACAAGCTGCTAGCTGAATCAACGTGGTTGCATACACACACCCACTGCACTGTGGAGCTCTAAGCCCGCCTAAACCCCCCGATTCTCGAACCCCTCGCGAAGGTACGTCCATCGAGCGAGGGCTATTTATAGCCGCGAACATGCGATTGCAATTGATTATCGGTTTTCTTTTCAGCTCAGGGACACTGCGCGCGCGGCTTTCACTTTTCAGAATCGTCGGCGAGTTCATTGGTCAACCTTCGCAATGGTCGTCGCCGCATCCACCTGTTGCACGGAGACGGTCTTCGAATACAGCTGGAAGAACGTGGTGGTGGCCTACTGGAACCGCTACCCAAATCCCTCCAGCGCCCACGTCCTCACCGAGGACACCATCCAGCGGGAGGTGCGCGACGGCAAGCTCTTCTCCCGCCGCCTGCTCTCCAAGACGAATCCGGTGCCCAAGTGGGGAGCCCGATTCTACAACAATGTGCCGGTCAAGATTGTTGAGGACTCCGTGCTGGATCCGGTTAAGAAGACCTTCACCACATTCACCCGGAACCTGGGCATGACCAAGATTATGGCAAGTATCCACTTACCTACTGGGATTATTTCCGACAGCATACATGCTACCTTGGATATGGATAAAACCCTTGATGAGCATATTTAACAATTGATATTGCAATATTTAGCATTCAGTTTAGTGGTCCGGTCACCACGTCCACCGGGAACATTCAAGGTTTTGGCTTAGATGATCTTCAATCAACAGCCCCTAACGTACTAAGATTTGTCAAGATGCTAAAGCAGAATTTGAATTATTTATATTTTAGAAACAATTTATTTGTTTTATGAAGTTTTTTTTAACTCAGGCTCATTAACAAACATTTTTTATATACAAAAGTTTGATAGTTTTGTGAAGTTTGGATTTCTACTACTGTGACGAACTTATAAATGTATATATTTTATTCAGCTTCTGTTAAACTTGTTTCAACTTTCGTTTCCTAATATAGCCTTCATAATTAGTTATTAATCGGTAACATGCTAATTTTTCTTCTACAGAAAGTCGATGAAATCGTCGTCTACAGCGAGCAGAAGGACGGAAGCACCCTGGCCGTGCGAAGAGCCTACATCAGCTCGCAGGTGTTTGGATTTTCGCGAGCCATTCGCGCTTTCGGAATCGAGCGGTTCAAGTCCAATGGAAATAAGGCCTCCAACGGATTTAACCACGTGCTGCGGCGCATGTTTCCGCAAAGCCTGGTGGGTGGCGGACACCACCAGCCAGTGACGGCGACCACCTCAGCTGGGGAACTTCCAGTGGCCACAGTGACCACCACAGCAGCCACCTCATCCGGCAGTCACAGCAACACGGGTTCGCTGAAGAGCGCCGCCAAAGTGGGCTACGATTTCTTCAAGTGCCACGCCTCGAAGATTGCGCAACTGTTTTCTATTAAGAACTGAGGGACGAGGTGCTAGCCGGAACTCTCTGGAATAGATGTTGAGGAATCGAGGAATCCAAGCCTTCGGCGCCGGAGCGAAGGATGTGGCCAGGACGGAAGGGGAGGCAGAGGCGTCGTTTCGGAGGCTGTTTTTTTAAAACATGTATTCCAAAGCAAAAACCAATCATATACTTTGCTGCATTTCATTCCGTGTGTGCGCGAGCCAACCGGCTGATCAGAAAGGAGGCACTATTTGCTGAACACATTTCCTGCATCCTACCCGAATTCTACTATTTATCTTTAGTCATTGCATTACATTATTATGTACTATGTTCTGTTAGGTCGGGAAGAAATAACAAAAGCAGCGTGTCAAATTTGGGACTTCTTTGTAAACTGTTGTATATTTATTTTCAAGCAAATCGCTCACGAGTAGTTTTAAAAATTGTAATTATTAAAATACATTTAGTTTGGTTAGAAATGCACGGCATTCATAACTTTTTTTATTGAATTTAATTTACTTGGCTAGAAATAGAAACTTGTTTTAGTTGTTTTAATTAGCATACCATTGGGCAACATAAAAAAAAATAAAAATTTATTAATGTTATTAATGTATCAAGTTTGGCATATTCCGCCCTGATAAATATTTAAATATTGATCATTAATATTTACCATTGAAAAACGCCTCCTGGAAGCCAACGAATCCTCTATGGGCGATTGAACACCTTGACTTTGGGATGTGCCAGGATTTCAGGATTTTATTCCTCATTTTGTCTATTTAAAGAATTCAAAATATACAATTGTTAGTACTATTGTTATGCACTTCTAAAAAAAACTTCAAATATGCGTTAGAACCAACGCTGCCACATATTTTAAAGTAACGCAGCGTAGCCGTACCTTTAACCCATTTAAAACCGCCTCTGTCTATCTCGCTCGAAAGCTTGCTCTCAAAATGCCATTCACAGTAAAGTGTTTAGTACCGGTTCGCTCTCTGGAGAGAGCTCGTGCTCGCTCTCCTCGTTTTTTGCTCTTAAAGCTCTCTCGCCAGCGCTCTCTCATCTCCTATGTTATTAAATCTTTTTCTACATAAATGTTAGGAAAATTTAACTAACAGAGAAAAGTTAGGAAAACGATGATCTTAAACTTTGATTTAATTTGCTTCAAGTATATAAATTGAATAAATAATTCATCAGTTCCAATTATCGATGACCGTTGTTGGCGGTAGTGCATTTGGTGCTTTATATAAAATACTTAAAATTGATGAGCTATGATGAATTATATTTCATTATTTCAGCCCGTGTTGAGAAACGAAAATGATAAGTTTCGGACTTAGTTCCGAGCTTAGTTTAAAAACTAGAAATTTGAAAGTTTCGCAATCGCTGATCAAGTATAAAAACGGCGAGGATCGGTCGTCTATATCCTATAATTTATTTAAATTCCAAATTTTAGACGAAAACCACGGGTTCGGATAAGATCTGGTTCAGTTTAAAAGTTATCCGGAATCAGGGAACCAGGATTACGGAACCAAAATCAGAGTGTCAGTGTTGGAAAGGGTTTATTTAGGGGATTTCCCAATTCAAAAGCCATCGTTTTTTTTTAAACTGAAAATTAGTTTTTCCCCTTCTTAGTTAAATTTACGTTTTTTCGCTGAATGTAAACTAACAGAGTCTCTTCACTCTCTCCCTCTCATCGTGTTCGTCGGCTCGTTTCTCTTTCTCTTCGGTTCTGCTGTTTTCTGTTTTCCGTTTTACCGAGCGAGAATTCATTTTTAAAAATTTACCATAAATACCAGTCGCGAGCAGAAATTCTCACTCAGAAACGCCAACATCTCGCGTAAATCGCGCTACAATTGTAGTTATCGCATCGCCAACAATAACTGCAGCTGAAACCGGGAGACAATAGAGCACAAAAACACAGCAAATACCGTACAAATCAGCTACGTTTATGGCGCACCAGGAGGAGAGGAAGAATCAGCGCCCCGCCGCCCCCGCCCCTCATCACAAATTCATCAGCAACAACAACCAGGAACAGAGCTAACACGAAAAAAAAACAAACATATATTTTTGCTACCACTTTTGTATGGCTAAAACGCTCCATTGATTTATTGAGAGTTTTCGAGACGTTGCCAGCTGTTTTTGCCGCTTTTTCTCCACCCCTTCTTGTTCTTCAACAAAAGCGAGAGCGCGGTCAACGTCCTGCGAAGAGAGAGAAATACAGAGAGAGGGGTAAAAGCGAAGGTGAGCGAAAGGACACCGGCAGCAGTCTCTCCTTCTTCATCGCGAAATAATAAATATATTGTACATCTTAAGTGGCAAACAAAGTTGTTAAAGATAAGGCCCAAAGACCGGCACCCGTAATCAGCAACGTAATCCCCCGCGAACCAGAAAAACAAAAACCAAAATGCGCCTGTTTCCAGTCCGATTTTCCGCCGCCTCCTCCTCGATGGCGAGTTTGGCCAAAATGCTCGACTTTTACTCTGGATTTAATCCCTCGCCCCTCTCTATAAAGCAGTTTATGGACTTTGGTGAGTAACTCACTTTGTTCTTGATCCCTAGTTGTACCATCCACTGATCTTATCAAAAGCTATTGGGTAATCGACAAAATCGAATAATCTATGAGACCTAAAAAATGATCTTTAAATGGCATAACTTTTGTCTTGCTTTATTGTTTTATTGCATTTCAAAATTTAAGGAACACAACTCCAATGGAAAATGAGGTTTTGTTATTCTTTTTGGTTTCTCTAAGCTTAATGCACAGCCCAATTGCATAACATAAAGTATAGTTGGAAAACAATATAACCATTTTGTCTAAAATTTCAATTTTAATTTACAAAAACTTGATCCCTCTGAGCTGCTAAACTGCGCAAAATTCCCGTCATCTAATAGCCAATTTCGTTTCATTGAATTGTCAATTAAGCATTTGTTGTTGTGTCCGGCAAACTGTGGAGAGAGCGAGACAGAGAGACTGACACAGACTTGCAGTATAAACAATTGAATACTAAGTTCGGTTCAGCTTAGCTTTGGCTTTTCCTTAACCCCCCGCGTTTTTTTTCCCGCTTCACAGCCAAAAGCCTGTTGCAAAAACGGAAGTTAGAACCACTCAACTTGTTTATGAGGTGGCCATATTTGAATTGATAAACACGTTTGACAATGAAACATGAGGACGGGAAAGAAAAGCGCTTTTGTCCGCCCACACTTCATTGAGCGCTGACAGGCGGCACGTGGCCTTCAATGACGTTTCAATGTCAGGCCCACCAACCCCCACACTACATACATATATCCCGAAATCCAGGCCTTCAACCTGCCCCAATAACCAAACACGCAGCACTCAAGCCCACTCAAAATGAGTGGTTTTTCTACATAGAACAAATATGCTTAGTAAACTTTTTAAATGTTTGGTTTTTTCCTGAGACAATATCTGTTTTTTAATATTTATCTAAAGTCAAAAACATTTTATTAGCTAATTAATTATTAGTAATAATTTTGAAACATTTAAAAATATTACAAAACCTTCTTACATCAGTTCTAAAATATCATTATTTTTCTTCTTTCTTGGAGCTAATTCCAAAATACATTATTTTTTCCCGTGTAACAGGCAGGCTTGAGTGAAAACTTCTAGGGCATTCTCGTTGAAAAACTGGCTACTGACGTGAGCAGAAATAAAAGCCAGGCCAAGTGGCACGGCTGAAAAATAGCAGGGGAAAAGTGGGAAACGTTGGCCTCCGGAGGCTGAGCTATTATCATCTAAATTTAGACCAAAACAGCAGGCTTTGTTGCCTGCTTCCTATCCCTTTTAAGGCCGCCTGTTCTTTGCTGTTTTGTTTTTTAAGCAGCCTGGGGGTTTATTTATAAGCTACAAAACAACGGAATTAGTTTACAAGCTTTTATAGTCACCCGATTCGCCACCCCTCATCGAACTGACCAAGTAAATTACTAATATATACCTGGCTATACCTATACTTGAACTTTGATGTCGGTCCGTAGATAAGGCTGCTTTCGCTTTTGTTTTGTCCTCAACTGTACCCGGCACTTAATTGTGTTTTTCGGGCGTTTGTTGGGGTCCATAAACTTGGAGTAATTATGTTTATATCTATGGCGGGTGGCTTGTTATTGAAAACGAACATTATTAATATACTAGCATGCACTCGAGTGCTTGATGATTCAGGTTAACCATCGATTAGCGTAGCTTTGTAGGCTAAGTAAGCGAAGTGTAGAACTGCGAGTAAGGTTCTAAAATTCGCGCCTGAGTGAGGGGCCTTGTTTGTAAAGTCTGGTCTATAGTATGTTTCGAGGGCGTACACTAACTATGCCCATTTTGTTTATGCCGATTGTATAGTATTTTCCGGCAAAAGACCGAAGGCCATGTTTTGATATCAATGGAAAATATCGTATACAAAAATAATTTATATATAAGGGGCCCGGTTTGGAATTGATGATGATGGTTGATCATGTGCCAATTTTCCTTGTGACAAAGATACTTAATTATTTTGCTGAGGCAGGGGGCAAGATCGAAAACGCAATGTCTGACAATTCAAGTGTATATCGTATAATGGAAACATTCTGGTGGATCAGATCACCGTGACCATTTCGGGCAAAGTCCAGGATGCTGTCACCTCAATTCGCACACGAACTTTGGAACCTCTTTGGGAAAGAAAAGCCAAGCCGCAGACGTCAACAGTTGGCCAAAATAAAGACAAACCAGAAGCGAACGGCCAGAAAAAGTGTGAGCACCCCCGGCGATAATAAAGACGTAGTCGTAGTCGTAGTCGCTGCCTCACACGCGCCGTATTTTTGTCACAGGGCGAATGTGAGTCAAATATACATATTCGAGAGATTTGAGAGAAATTCTGCCGTAAATTGGATGCCAATGATTGGGCTGATGCAATAGAAGAGAGCACTTACCACGCTCGAACAGCTGTTTTACAATAAAAAAAAAGGGGATGGCCAGCTGTGACGTCAGACGTTCTAAATATACATATATAATATACCCCTTTCTAATGTAATTGCATTGGCGCAGTGAATGGACAATTGAGTTGTTGCAGAAATTGCATTTCTTTGCGCCTTCAGCTGATTGCGTGCCATGCGTTGTAAATTATTTAATGCGCCATTGGCGACTAAATTACATTGAATCGCCAATTGAATGGCTCAAGCTGATAATGAGGATGGAAATGAAACCGAAGCTCATTTTCGATTCTACGCTCTAGTATTGAAATCGTGCGCTGGCAAGTTTTCAATTTCACGACTCGAACATGCAACAGTTTTTCGCATATTAGCTGTTAACTTTTATTTCAATCAATTGGAATATTTTTTATTATATTTTTATGGAACCAGTTTTGACATTTAAGCTCTGTGCATAAGTAACAATTCGTTCCGAATAAATAGTTAGATTTGTATAGCATTAAAAATCGTTGCTGTTAAACTTCAAGTAAAACTTTTTCATAAAATCTTTTTAATAGAATTTTATTTTGTTAAAATATATTATAAAATTACAATAAAAATATAAGTTTCATTTACTCAAGCCTTGTCCGTATTATCATATTTCAAAATCACTTTTCCAATCTCTAATCCTCTTCGCTCAACTTCCTTTTTTTATAGCGGGGGCAATTATCTAAATGCATATGGCACTTATGATTAGGACACTTAACGCCTTTGCACCCATATCGCCGATGAAAGCGAGGGTGGGACTTATCAAGCGAAGTGAAGTGGCAATGCATCAAAGTCTACGTTTTGTGGAGTGCCAGACGACGTATGTATTTAGGTGACAGGCCGATCGAGTCTGGAGGTTTCTATATTTTTGTGATTATTTCCAACTATAATCAAAACAAGCGAAATAGAGGGGAAAAAAGCGGGTCTGAAATGGCAAACAAGTAAACAAAAACAAAGCTTTTAATGCTTTGTTTTGAGGTCATCTGCTAGGGTCTTTCCGGGGGGGAAGTGAGCGGGCTGTACCCCTCTATCTCTCTCTCTCTCTCTGCCTCACTGGCCGTATCTATATCTCTAAACTCAGATCTCTTGCTTTTTCGATCGACTTCTGGCAGTTTCGTATATACGTGGAATCATCAGGTTATCGCCTCTCTTTCCGTATATTTTGCTTGCCTTCATAACTCGTTTTATTGATTCTGTTTTGTTTGGCCAATTCGTTACAATTGACTCATAAAGCGGTTCCAGTCTAATTTATTCGGCATAGCCACGTTTCTACATACATATCTAGTTTGTTATTGCGTTGTGTCTGGAATTTTAATTAACCCTAATTATTATTATCGCCATTAATTTTTCGGCGAAAAATAATTGCTAGAAAAGAAGGCGTGTCTTTGCCGGCTGACCAAAGCCCCATCGATAAGGCCGGATCCATCGTTATCACTTACTGCTTTTCTCTTTGTTACGAAACGACTGACTGTCGACAAACAAACTGAAAAATAAACCCAAACACACACACATACACACACTGAGAGAATCGAAAGCAAATACAAAAATACTACCCATCAAAATAACAAACACAAAGGCATAATCAAAAGCTTGACGAGGGCAAAGTTTTCTGCGGTTGATTTATTTCACATTTGCCCAAAGAGCTTTGAACTTAGCTTGTTTATAAAGAAGTACAGACATTTATATGCTGTACGAACATACACACATCATGTATTTAGCTCAAGTACTTTTGGGCTCTCTTGATAATTAATCCAAATGAATTTATGTGGGTTTCAGAATTGTTTTCTTTCTTTGTGTATGACAAGGTTGTTTTTTCTTGCTGGGTTTGGGTTGTTCCTCCCCATGAAGTTTTCACTCGTGAGCTCATGATCGCTGAGTGCTTAGTTGCATTGATAAGCCTGCCGGGAAAATGTTTTTTAAATAATCTAGAGCAAGCAGGCGAACATATAGAAATAACTATAACAAACACAAATATGTAAATCAAAAGTCCCATTAGCTTTACCTAAAAGAATTTTTATTGATCTTACGTCACAAACTAAATTTTTAAAAATATATAAACCAAACAGCTATTTATACTATTTATACTAAACAAATCTTTGGGTCTTTAACTAGTTGAACTTTAACTTATTTATTTTAAAAATCAAAAGCTATACAAACATTAATTAACATTTTATTTCCCTCTCATTTTTTAATTATTCAGGTCAGAATGCTTGCGAAAAGAAATCATATATATTCCTGCGCAAGGAGCTTCCGGTTCGACTGGCGAATATCATGAAGGAGATAGCTTTGCTGCCGGATAACCTGTTGCACACAAGATCCGTGAGCGAGGTGAGCTCCTGGTATGTGAAGAGTTTCGAGGACGTGCTGGTGTACGAGAAAGCCGATCCCACGCACGACAATCTGCAAAAGTAAGGATCAATATTATAAACATTCCTAGCAATTTATATCAAATTTATATCTTGCAGGTTTGTGGCCGATTTAGATCTCATTAGGAATCGGCACAACGATGTGGTGCAGACCATGGCCCAGGGTGTGATCGAAATGAAGGAGAACGAAGGTGGTCAGGTGGATGCACCCACCGAGAGCTCCATTCAATACTTTTTGGATAGGCTGTATATGTCGAGGATCAGCATTCGAATGCTGATCAATCAGCACAGTGAGTATTGGGCATCGTATATTTCAGTTGAATACATGACTAATTCTGCCTTTATTTAAAGCCCTGCTCTTTGGAGGAAATCCCCATGCGGGTGGCCGCCACATTGGGTGCCTGGACCCCGCCTGTGATCTGTCGGATGTGGTGCGCGATGCCTACGAGAACGCCCGCTTCCTGTGCGACCAGTACTACCTGACCAGTCCGGCGCTGGAGATCCAGCAGCACAGCAGCGAGCCCGGCGACAACCTGCCCATCCGCACCGTCTACGTGCCTTCGCACTTGTACTACATGCTCTTCGAGCTCTTCAAGAACTCCATGCGAGCGGTGGTGGAGCACCATGGCCATGACAACAACGACACATTGCCCCCCCTGAAGGTGGCCATTTGCAAGGGCAAGGAGGACATTTGCGTGAAGATCTCTGACCAGGGAGGCGGCATTCCCCGCTCCCAGACCGACCAGCTTTTCAAGTACATGTACAGCACAGCGCCGCAGCCGTCGAAATCGGATCTGCACACGGTACCGCTGGCAGGCTATGGCTATGGCTTGCCGATCTCAAGGCTCTACGCCCGCTATTTCCACGGTGATATTGTGCTGCTCTCATGCGAGGGATTCGGCACCGATGCGATCATCTATCTGAAGGTGGGTTTCTTGTACAGTTTTTGATACTGTTTTATGCAGTATTTAGATCTTTTGTAAATAGAAAGTATATTTAGTTATTTTCCTTTCAAAGCTCTAAGTATTAACTCTCAAATTGTAATTAAAAAGTGTAAGCACATGCTAATAAGGTTTACAAATTGCCTCAGTAAAATTGTTATAGCTTGACCTTAAAAAATATAATTTGCAATGACAACAAATCAAAATTTAGTGAATTATGGTAAAATGATTTATAGTTACAAGTTCTTTGCTGAGCGTAAAAAAATATTTGCAAAAACGTTTTAAAAATGTTTATGTACTTTAGATTCTGCCTATCAATCCTGCCGATTGATTAACCAAACTCTCGATTCATTTGTAGGCTCTGTCCGACGAGGCCAACGAATTGCTGCCGATCTTCAACAAGACAAGCTCAAAGTTCTATCGCGCCACCGTGCCCACGGGTGACTGGTCGAATCAGGTAAAATACGCTAAAAAGAAGAAGACCAGCGCTGTTGTCCAGCAGACGTGTTAAAATGCCAAAAAACTAAAGAGAATGCGATGAAAAATGAAACGAACCCGCCTGGCTGTGTAAAGAGTTTGCGCCACCCTGCACCGACCGATTCAATTCAAACCAATAAAACCCAATCCCAGCAAGCAAACAAGCAAGCAAGCAACCCACTTCCCGCATCCGCAACCCAGTCAAGTGAAAAGTGTTTATTTATTGTTTAATGTACCTAATGTTAATGTTAATTATGACTTATGTTTGTATGTGCCCCTACTTTCCCAAACCGCCTTTTTTCAAATTCTGCTTTAAAATATTGTCATTTAATAGCATTTGTGACATTCCACAAACATTTTTTGCCCATTTTGAAGCGGGCTTGAAGTTCTATTTAGTTTTTTTTTGTGGGTAGCGAGTGGCGCAGCGCCCTTGGCTTTATGATTACGTTTGTAGCAATTAAAATCAATGCATATTTATATATATTATACATAAATATATACACACAAAACATACATACTCTAACGTAAACAGATGTTTTGAAACAATTACGAAATTAGCTGTAATTTTTGGATTTTATTTAGGCTACAGCCCGAACTGCATGCAATGTTAAAATACATTTATCTTTTTGAGCACACTATTTAATTGTATTCGTTAAGTTATAAAAGTTTTATACGAATAAACTTGAAAGTATACACCAACACTAAATGATTTTTCTAATTATGTTTAAGATTTATTTGAAACAATTAAAATTTGATTATAGCAGTTACTTATACTTACTTTCACCTGCATTTTCCATGTTTTTTGTTTTATTATATAACAGTTGAATCCCCACTAAGCGTTTATGGTAATTTGTGTTGCTTTCGATTATTCTTTTCTTCACTTAATTACTCTCCACTGATGATTTCTTTCAGAACTTTTCCAATCGTTGGCGTTATTTATATGGTTTTTTAAAGAATTTATAAGACTGTATCCGGACCAGATGCGTTTGCAGTTCTTTGGTTTTCATTTCTCGCTACACAGGCTAACCACTAAACTCTCCACGAAACTCTCTGATCTTCTAGAGCTCGGATATGAATGCACGCCAGCTGTCGGCCAGCATACCAAAACGCTGCGACTTTATTCAGGACGCTTGAAAGAAGCGCCCTGGCAACCGCTATACTCAGGCTTAGGAAACATGACGATTCAGGAAGAGCAACTGTTGGATACACAAAAAACTCGATATATATCACTAGCCCTAGGCAAACATTCCCAAACTGCGGCAGCAACAAAAGCAACTCAAATTTGTATTCATGGCAGTAACGTGTAGTTATCGTGTTGTTATTTGAAAAACTAAATGGATGATTTATAAATAAAGCAATTTGTTAAAGATCAAGCGGTGGAGTTTTCTTTTAGGCACTACATTTTATTCTTTACATACACAATAATAATAGTAATAATATTTCTCTATATTGCATCGATAACATTAAATATTGTTCATTTTGCTTTCATTCTCCTCGTATTCCGGCTCTATACAATAATCGATTAATCATTTGCTTGCGGTTATATCTTTATAATTATTTTATACAAATTTCTCACATTCAGTTAGTTAGCATTGCTTAGCATTTTTTCACATTATCACTTGTTAACAGTTTTCTTTCGCTTTTCTCGACAATCAATTAATCTATTTAACTACAGCAACAAATTGATACGTTTAAACAAAGTGCATTGCGATTGGTTGTTGTTGTGTTCTTTTGATCTCCATCTCAGATAATAATCGTATTTATAATTATAATAATAATAGTAGAAATCATAATATGCAATATAAAATCGACAAAAATCAATGATAATAAATACAATACAATATATAAACAATAATACACATTAAATAAATCAAATTGCAATTGGATTGGAATGCATGCGAAACGGAGAAACGTAGAAGGATAAACCAAGGGACACCGCCAAAGGATGTCCAAATATTCCAATCAAGTTGAAAAGTGAAAATGGCCTTGGTAGCACCGCTTTACTTGCGCAGGGGATCCAAACTCTCCAGCGAGAAGTCATCAAGGTTCAGTTGATTTTGCTGCATGGGTGATTTGGCCGTTAATAATAAGAACCTAGAGATTTGAGGTCCAACAAAACTCACATTGAAAATGGTTGGTCCATTGTTCATTTCAAAGGGATCTGAACCGAAAAGGTCTGTGTTGCCATTCAGGCCGTTGCCCGTTGTCACCGAGTTAAGGCGCCTGGGCGCAGCAATCTTTGGCGGCGGCGCCACTGTAAAGGAAAATCATGTAATCAGTAAAGTAAGCAATCAATCAATAAATACAAATATTTAAACGTACACAATGGCGGCGTAATGTTCAGCTCGCTGGAGAAGCCACTGCTGTTGATGCTGTTATTATTGCTAGTGATCAGTAAGCTGCTGTTCGTGTTGTTATTCTGCAGCTTGTGATCGTTGTTGTTAACAAACAGCTGCTGGCCAAAGCTCTTGGCCGGCTCAAAGCCAAACAGATCGTTGCTAATAGCATTCCGGCCATTGCTCACGTTGTCCTGAATTTCGTCCGCTCGCGGATCGAAATCACTGTCGGAATCGGAGTTGAGCAACAGCTCGTCCATCTTCTGGCTGTTGCTCTTGCCGCCGATGCTAATCTGGCTGGACAGATTGTTCCGCGGCGGGACTATGGGCAAGAAGGAGCTGGGCGACGCCGAGTGGGTCGATGCCGTGGTGGAATTGGTGTCAATCAGCAGCTTGTCATCGTCTGAAATACATTTCATTTGAGTTACTTTGGCGGGGATAAATAGTGAAAAATTGTCTACCCAGCTTGCCGTTGCTCAGGGCTTCGGTAGCCACCTCGATTCCATTCGGCAACTCTGTGACGGGCGCTTCCAGAACGTCCTTGATGCCCATATTGAAGAGCAGGGCATCCAGCTCGGCCTTTGGCAATTTGGCGGAAATTTCGCGCAGTCGCTCCTTGTAAGCGTTCACGGTTTGCTGCAAATGATTAATCTGCTGCTGCGCCTTGCTCAGGTTCGTCTTCTCAGTGCCTTCCATGTATTTCCTGACATTACAAAATTTGATAGCGTTAATTAAATGATATTGCAGAAATATTGCAGAAATAAAACAGCAAAGTAGCCCACCTGTAAGCCAAATCGAAGGCCTGACCAATTGTCAGCGTGATATCCGAGGCCAATTTGTTTGAAATGAAAACAAAGCATTCGTGGCTCTCCTCCGCTTTGGCACTGCCATCGCCATTTCCGTTCGCATGGCCATTTGTCGCCGGATCGCTGCCATCCCGGGTCTTCGACGACTTGGCAATAAAACTGAAGAATTTCTTCACACCCTTCTCGTCCGCACAATACGAGATGTTGTAAAGCGGAAACTGGTGAAGGATCTTGTGGGTGCGCGGCTCCTGGATGGCCACGCCCTTGATGCTAATGGTGATCTCCAGCTTCTTGAACTTCTCCTGGGTGCCCGTTTCCGCCTTCTTCATCTGCTGGGCGAACTGCAGCTTCCGAATGGCCTCTTTGACCACCTCAATGCCCTTGGGCTGGTCCACGCTCAGGTTACCAAAGAACTGGAAGGGAAAACCATAGAATACAGTGAGAAAAATTGTATTTATATCTTCACAACACCTAAACGTATTAACAAACTTTCAATTTTAATTGCATTCCAACTTGAAGGGCACTTAAAAATAATGTAATTTATTTTGCAAACAAAAGGAATTTACCTATTATAGTAAAAAGTAACTAGGTGCTTATAATTTTTACTCTCCGAAAAAAATGTGTTTCAATTTACATTTTGTTTGTTGAATTTCATTCAATTACAGATCAATGGCAGTTTGTTGGTCAATTGGTAAAATCGTTTTGCCTTAACTACTAAGTTGCTAGGTTATAACATTTTTTTTAAATAGATTTTCGATTTATAATAATGTTGAAATCTACAAACTCATATCTCTAATGCGTTTAACATGCGTAGTTCTAAGTGTGTACTTATAAATGAGTCAGTGGCTTTTAGATATCACAAATACAATATCATAATTTTGATCAGCGCTTTACTTTTTACACATGAACAAAAATGGTTTTAACAATGAGCTCTGGAGGCAAAAATATGGATCACGCCACACAAGAATGGCGATTTGTTAAATGTACACTTGAAGGTGCCGAATTATTTAATTAAAAAGGTAAATATTGAAAGTACGTATACGCAATGCTTTCATAAAATATTGCGTATACGCAATGAAGACTAGTTTTTAGTGAAAAAGAGATTCCTTTTACATATTAAGGCAAAAAAAAACTTTTAAAAACCTACTTAAAAAAACAAAATTCGACGGCTTTATTTTCTCAGTGTATTCCGGTGATCGGGGCCGTCACAGGTGGGCTGCTGTTGCTGTCCCTCGACTTGCTCACCTTGACTAGATAGACCGCGTGTCCGCTGATGAGCTGCTCCGGCGTGTGCAGCCAGTTGCGCTTGCCGCTCTTCGCCTCGCTTTTGGCATCGCCGTTGCTGTTGCTGCCGGTACCGCCACTGATGTTGCTGCCCCCGTCGGCGGCGTCCTTGTCCTTGTCCTTGTCCTGCTGCTGCTGCTTGCTGCTGTTCTGTTTGTTCCAGAACTTCAGCTGGGCCATTTTGGCCGCCGCCTTGCTTCCGCCAGACGTCCCGCCGCTGTTGGCTGGCTGATAAGGCATTGTTGTTGTGGGCGCCGTTTTTAAGCGATTAAGGGAGCTGCAAGTAGAATGGGAATCGAAGTCGGAATTGACAAATGTGTTGCGAATTGAACTTTGCCCGTCGCCGGGTTTTTCCTCTGAAATCCCTCGATTATAAAATATAATGTGCATACAAATTCCAGCTGCCGCTGTACTGCTAATTATCGTTATACAACCAACTGAATCTGAATGTATTCTTTTGGCTAATTGCAAATCGTGTTCAGAGAGAGGGACAGCAAAGAATATACAATGCCTGAATGGGAAGTAGGGGGTATTCGGATCCATGAAAACCAATCCCATTGGCATCTGCGTCACCACAGACTTAAACCTGTTGCCTTCGTCAGCTGTCGACATCGGTGCACTTGGACCTCGATTTTTCTATAAAAATATACACACAGTGGCTCTTGGAATTACACAAAGAAAAACGTATATTTACAGTTGGAACTCATATTTAATTTTAATCTTCCAAAATCAAGCTTCAAAATATTTTTATATGTGTAGAAAACTACAGAGATTTTAGGAATTCACTTTTTACTCAACCTTGAGAGAATTATTTTGGCAACTCATAATAATGATCACTCAAATCGAATAACAAAGCGAGGCGAAGCTTTTTATTAAGTACTGAAGTTTGATTTTTGATTAATAATTTTCTATTTATAGTTTTTAAATGATTAAAAAATTGGAGCGTAGATTTACTTGAGTGTTTAAGGCAAATAAAAAGAATTCTATTTTGTTGTTATTGGGTCACAATTCCATTTGCACCCTCAGAGAAAAATGTGCACAATGAAACCTAAAGAAGACTCACTTTGTAAATTATTTAATTTATTATCACACATGAGTTTACTCGACGCTCTCTCAGTAAATAAGAATGACTATATTTGTAAATGAAACAACCAATGAGTCACACAGCTTGTAAAATTTTAAAGCGCGTCAAAGTACTGGTTATCAATATTTCAGGCTTTGGTATCTTGTCGTTAGCTAGTTTTGTTTAAGCCCCGCCTCTGGCAGTTACGAAACGCACTGTATGGATGTAAAATTGCACTCAAACAGACGTCATTGTGCAAAGACAATAAGGCAACAGTTTCTCAGAAATAAAAACCACAGAAATAAAAACAAAAAATCATAAACCGAAATTAGAACAAAGTCGCTAAGCTAAGCTGCGCTCACATCGGATCAAAGTCACACCTTGTGGACTGAAATAATGTGACGAACGGATCTTTTGTGAGTTCTTTCGTGCAATTCTCACATTTCGTGCCGTCTCATAATTAAGAAAAATCTTGCAAAAAATTAATGAAGCTCTGGTGTTTGAGGCTCTCTTTTTCGTTGTTTCGCGTTTGCATGTGTGTGTTTTATAAGTTTGATTTATTTTGGAGTTGGTCAACAAGGAGGGGAGTGTGATGGGGGGTTTGGGAATGGGGGTTTCGTTAGGCAATCGCACAAAAGCGAAAGCTAAATTGGCCAAAAGCGGCAAGCGACGCCGATGACGACAGCCCGGGTTATAAAATACAAAATTCGAAAATAGCACAACGCTTGGGTTTCGTAGCTAAAAAAACAAAGACCCGAAACACCCTATTCCACCGGCAATTGTGCGCAATTACCCCAACAACTACACACGTTTTTCAAACGACGAACAAAAGATAATGTCGACAACTAAACCGCAGATATGCATATGTTTATGTACGCCGTACAAGTCACAGTACCTCCGCACGTATACACAAAACTAACAAAATAAAGCCTAGTCGCGGAAGTAATTCTCCGCATCTTATCGCACTTATGGATTCCGCCTCCGCAACCCATCCCGCATCGTTTGGAATGCAGACTGCGTGCCAGATCGGGCTATATGTCGTCTAAATTGATATTAGCGGACGAGAGCAACTTGACACTATTTCTCTAGGGCTGCCGCTTTACAGAAATTGTGCAGATAATGGAGTGTTTTCTCAGAATTTTAGATATGGGAATTTGTACTTATCTCAAACTAGAGTTTCATATAACTTAAGATGTAAACAAAACTGTATTTCTTTGAATAGGGAAGACTTCCCCTTTTCCATTATAAAGTTAATACAATTTCAAAGTTTGTATTAATTGTTTTTTTATTTGGGATGTTATATGTTAGGCTTAACATAGATTTGCATATTATTTGTTTAATACATGAAATGTAGGTAAAAATAGTTTAAAAATATCGAAAACTGTAAACCAGTAACAATAATATTGATTTTTAAAGCCAAATTGCTATAGACCCATACGTTTTTTTGAGTATTCAACACCTGCTCCGTCATAAATAGTGCATTTTACGACTGACCAAAATGTACAAGATTTGGCTAGGAAACAGACAAGCTGACAGCACTAATTACTGAGATTGCCAGCGAGTGCGATTAGACAAAGTCGTAAAGTACACATCTGATATGCAAATGCGGTAAGAAAATGTGGACGAAAGGGGGCGGAAAAGGGGCAGGGAACTCGAAATTCAAATTCAATTGGGCCTGCGCACTGACTGTGAAATTATTGTGAACCATTTTCGCTCATCCATTTCCACTCTCTTTGCTGACTATGTGTTTTCTGAAATTTGTTTTATGGCTTTATGTTGCCATGTGTTTACGGGCATTTTCTTTTCATGCTGGCCGGGCACTTTCTTTGCCGTTTTGCGGTCTTTTTTTTTTATGGCGGCATTCAACAGGTGTTTGGCCAACAGAAGGCATTGCACAAGGCTAACAAAAACAAACAAATAAAGCGTCGGTGGTTTTTTCAACTTTCATAATTAGCAGAAGCCGACTCTGAGAAGCTGGGACACGCGGACCTTGCGTGCTTATTTGCCATTGTGCGTGACTGTTTCTCTAAGTGTACACAGAAAGAAAACAAGCTTTACATTAATGCCAATGCTTAATGCTTTACAATCTGATGTGTGAGTAGAGAAATAAGTGGTGGATTTGTTTACGAAAGTTGTGGCATTTTGGCAATATAAAACCGAGTTCACATTCTATCGCTGTCCAATGGGTTTTAGCTATATCTAAATTAAAATGTTCAAATAACTAAAAACGTTTTTAAATTTTAACGTTTTTCGACAATTTGTTGACCTCCTTCGGTGCCAATAACATGAAACGTTTTTGTGTAAAGATCACTAATGTTTGTACTTTAACAAAATCACATCAATTCTTTTTCTGTGTACGATTTTACAAGACGAAATAAACACAACATGAGATTCCATTAGGCACACTGGCACACAAAGCATTAATTTCTGTGGTTATTGTAATTGCTTTTTGAGCACTTTTGCTTTTGGCTTTCTTCATCTCCTTTTTCTTTTCTGCACGCACGCATACCGTTACAAGTGGAAGGAGATGGAGGTGGAGCTGGAGCTGGCGAAGGTGGAGCAGGCACAGGCGCAACGATTCACCGCTATTTCTGGAGCGCCACGGCGCCAAACACAAACGAACGCGACGGGAGACAGAAACGAAATAGCACAACAATAAAGCTGGGCTCCAACTTTTTCAAGACGCTTCGTTTCATTTAATTCACTTGGCAGAGCGGGAGAAAGAGAGAGCAACCGCGAGAGAGATAAACAATTGCAAAGACTAGAGCAAGAGAGTAATGGTGATTTGTAATTTTAATTTTTTCAAGTACCATTAAAATTAAACAAAGACTTTGTCTTGATCTCTGGCTCTCTCTTTCTCTCTCTCATATTCCATTCCACCCACTCATTTCTCTCCCTCTGTATCTCTCTCTTGACCTGCCTTTCGTTAATGACTCTGCAGAAAATGACGTTTTAAAGCGCGACTTTGGCTTTAGTTAATCGCTCACTTACTTTTGCTGTCTGCCAAACAATTTTCGCTAGTTTCACTCGTTATGCTCGCCTTGTCCGTTGATTGAAGAAATTAGTGCAACTGATTGTATTACTTCTTTTTTTTAGTTACACGCGAGGCGAAAATCACTATAACAACAACAGTGGCGGGATGCTGGTAGGGTTGGGAGATTTTCAAAAACAACGATTTTCCGCTCTCTCTCTTTCCAGGCTGAACTGCGCAAATTTACACGATAACACAGCAGCAGCAAAACAACAACGGCCAGCGACAGCAACTACAACAACAACAGTGCTATGGGGAATATCCTCTGCACCTACACGGTCCGCTACTTCGATTAACCGATCACCCTCCAACAAACTGACTGACTAGCGACTGTGTGGCCAGACCAAAACACGGTTCTTCCAGCTGCGCAGTCGGACTCGGATCGGCTCGCGCCCTGCTCTTCGGTTTGGATGCACTTCGGAAATAGAGAGAGAGACTACAGATGTAAAACAAGTTATGGAACAGGTGGTCGGCCAGGGCGAAGCAGGTATGCCTCTACTCGAAGTGAATCATCAGCTGATTCGATCTGTATCTACAACACTATTGTCAATAAGGAAGACATGATCTATAAAAAACTAATCAGTAATCTTTTGAGCGTTATAAACGTAATTAACCATATAACAAAATCAAAACAAATTGTCTATTTAAAGATATATTTTGTTTCAACATCATTTTCGGAAATCCGAATCTTTAAAATAATAAGGATCTAAAGATCGATGGTTCAGTATATTATAACAATATAAAGTCATATATTAGATAATTTAATAACTTTTTAAAAAAGATTTTGTACCATCAACCAAGGGCAACTGCACTTTAAAACAACGCAAGCACTCAAAAGACCGAACATTTCCAGCGTAGGTAATCGACTATAGTTTTCTCTTTTGCGGTTGGAGCCACACTCCCATACAACCATATGTCTAGCTTAGCAATACGACTGTGTGCGTGTGAGTATTTCTGCTTGTTTACCTGTTGCTTTTCAATTGTTTTACATTTTGCCAGAAAAGTGATTTTTCCACAGTTGCCAGAACATACGGCAATGTCTCGAGATTCCACCGAAATGCTTTTGGCCAATTAAAATTACAACAACAGGTGGAGTAAGCGCGCCTACACACACAGATGTAACCTGGTTTGGGTCTGTGTGTGTTTGTAATCTCGGCCTGACGTAAAAACAAAGACATAACGTTGCTGTTGTTTTTGTTATTAGCCGCAAAAGACGGGGAGGAAGAAGCAGCAGCTGCGAGAAAAATATATTTATTTTCGTGATACGTAATTTCTGGTGCTGTTTGGCCGCTTCAAATACAAATTGCAATAAAACTGGTTCCTCAAGTCGAGCGTATAATAATGTACCAGGATTTTGATTATTGTTGGCGTCATTTGTTTCTCCGTCGTTGTTGTTGCTGCTGTCGTGGCGTTGCTATTGTTTTGTTGCATGCCTTGCATTTTTCCAGTACTCATTTTCCTTTTCCATTTTGCCACATTTTGACTGTGGTCCCTTCCCCCGCCACATCCCCTTCATGTCCACCATCAAAAAAACCGGCTTAACATAAAGGAGTGTGCGTGAGGAGACATATGTGTGTAAGTGTGGGGCAACTGCAATTGGAGTTTAACTTTGGATGCAGTCACCGTGGAATGGACAAGGTATTTGGCAAATTAAATTGGCGTGAAAGCTTAAATTCCTTAATAGTTTCTGGTACTTGGGATTAAATGGATATTCGGTTTTTAGGTAGCTGATATATATGGCTTAGTGCTTAAACCTGCTGATACGGTAGAAAAGAAAAGCAGCAAACTTATTATTTCGCTTTATCGATTTAGCGTTCCTAATCAGCCAGAACAAATGGTATTTTTTTTTCAATATCCTTAAGTCAACCTGACAACCTTTTGTAAATGTTATGTTTCTCATTCGATTTTTAATAGCCAAAGTTGTATTTTTAATTCAAACAAACCTTATGACCAAGGCTAAGTTCAGCCCTAGCGCTGAAGCTTAAACTGAGTTTAAATTGTGGTTGAATACTCCTGTCCGCTGGCAGTGTTTTTTTTTGCCCACTGTGCTCTCCTTGTCGTATCGTTGCCATCTACATATAAGCCACTGTTTCCCACACCCGCTCTCAGTCACCGCAATCTCTTTCTTCAACTTTATCTCTCCAACTTACTTTAAAGCTCCTGTTTTGGCTTTCCTCTCCCGCTCAATATTGGCCATTTACAGTTAGAGGCCGCTCACTGCGTCGCTGACAGCAAATATTGCAGCAATTATTGGCATTTTCTCTCCTGCTGCAACTTTATTACCAGTTTCCCTTCCGCCGGCCAAAAGGAAAACTCCGAATGGTTTTTCATTGAGAGATTTTTCCTGGGGAGCAACAGGGTGACCAGTGCACACTTACACGAAGAGAAAGGTAAGGTTGTTTGGATCTGAGTTATAGGGGTTCCCCAGAAATCTTGAGTGCTTAGCTTATATACTCTATCGATTATATGATTATGTGATTCTTGTTGACCAAACAAACAGAATATCAAGCTATCCTAGCAATTATTAACATTATTCATGCATTTATTGTGGGGGAGTGTGAACGCCCCCTTATTTGCAAGTAATAATAATGGCCTTTAAAAATTCACAATTGCAATTTGATTGGAGTCTCTTCAAAATTGTTATCGTCGCAAAGGGGCGTTGACAGCGGATGTTTGGCGAGGGGCAGATCTGAGGGGGCTGCGGAGCCTTTGTCTTAAATCAAGTTTCGTCGCACATGACTTTATCTTGGCGTCGTTTTCATCATCATCATCGTCGCAATAGAGTTCAAAGGCCCAATTAACCAAATAAAATGCATGAAACCAGAAAACATTTTTTTTACTCATTGTTTTATAAGGCAAAATGTCATTAAATGGTATTGTAAATATTTGTGTGCAGCGATCAAATGGCAGCCGAGGCCAGTTATTCTTGTTGCTTTGCAGCTCGTAGGAACGTGCTGGTATTTTTCAAGCGCAATCGTTTGGACTTATGTATACTTTGAGTTTTGAGCGTTTTAAACTAAAGCCTGGGTGCGGAGCCGGTGTCATCAGCATAATTTACGTGCCGATGCCCGCCCAACCGAGAGTCACGTTTTTACCACTCGCTCCTTATCACATGTCGTAGAGCAGAGAAACATTTCTGTAAAAATTCGGAGAAATTTATCAGAATTCCTACAATTTAAAAAAATATGTTTTCAAATCCTTGACCTATAAACTAACCATTTTATAGCATCGTATTTGTTAAAAATAATGTTTTATATTTAATTGACAATATGTACAGTTTAAAATGAATTCCCCATTTAATCTTTATAGCTATACCTTTATAGCAATATTATAGCACAAGCCTTTTTTAATTGAATACAGTGATACTCCAACTTAGCGTAAGACCTTAGCATACATATGTATGTGTTTGTAATTAAAATTAATTTAGTTTTATTAACACTCAAGATTTTACTTCCGTCGAAAAGAGTGTCAAATTCAAATTAATTTTTGGGCACCTCTGAACATTTTTTTTGGCAATTAATTGTTTAATTTAAGAAGGTTTGACTGTAGAAGTAGTTTATTGGACTCGAAATGAATTCTAACAAGTTACGATGATTATTTATGTTTCTTAAAAAACATTAGTGTCATTAGTTATCTTAACAAATGTACAATAACTATCACTTAGTTAAAGCTTTCTTAGAAGACAATCTAAAGGTGAACTGTAGTTAATTTTCTCATCCAAAACGGCAATATTTTGTGAGTCAGAGAGTTCATCTTAGGGGACTTCCCCTGTGCATGCAAATGAGCAGCGCTTATCTCGTTTAGCTGTTGATCAGTGCTTATCAGCGGGCCCTGAACGCCCCCAATAAAAACACGAAACACAAACGCAAATCTCACGCATACGGGCAAGCACACATTTCGAGTAATTCAATTATTTTGTGTATTATTTTCAATGTGCCACAAAAGCGACAATAAAATAACAAGCCAGCGGCAATACAGCGGACTTATCAACGTGTTGCTGCTGTTGTTGCAATGCTTGTTGCTGATGTTGTCGTCGATTTCGAACTGGCACTGACTGGCACTGGCACTGGCACACAGCTATAGCAATTATTCTGTGTTCGCTTCAGTCGCCGCCCGTTGATTTTGATAGAGCCCGAGACTTCCGCTGGCCGCGGGAGGGGAAGGGGCAGGGCTGGTTTTTGAGGGGGCGGAAAACCGCGGGGCTCGGCGGCTGGAAAAATCAAAGGAAAGTTCGGCGAAAGTCGTTTACAATCAAAATAAATAGGGGCAGGCAAGGGCTGATACTATTTATGTTGATAACATAACAGATAAAATATATCTCCCATAAACAAACCTATTAAACCATTACTAAAATTTAAATACATTTTTTTTAAGCATGAAATTATAAAATTTATTTGCTCAAGTTAGCGTAGGGTTCAAATAAAACAAGTACATTTAAACGAGGGACAGAAAAAAACCTAGACAAGATGCAAAAGTCAGCGTCTATCAAGGAAATTGCATTTAAAGGGCTGACTCTTAAAATATAAATTTAAATATTAACAGATTCATATGATACAGAAATACAACAACAACCACATTAAACTTTAATTCATTTGCGCACGCAACAAAGCTATAAACAATTTTAAGTTGTACTTACGAGTCAAAATTGTTGTAAAATGTTTTTAAAATGTAATTAAACTGCATTTAAAACGTAAATATATAAAACGAGTGAAATATTTACTTTAAATGTAAAGCGCTAAGCAAAAGTTATGTATACAATTATTTAAGAGGACTCAGCGCCCGTCCCACCATGTAATTATTTTACTAGACTTAATTTGTTAAATAAAAAATAAATAAAAATTAAAGGGGTAAACTTGTAAAATAACAAATATTTTATAATTCAATATAACAAATAAGCTAAAGAAAATCATACATACATATAGAAACTATAACTTTGTTTTAAATATTACGAGCTAAACTTAAAAAAGTTGAGATCGTAACTTAAATTTTTCTTTTGAAATTCTGTTGCCCTCAATCATTTAACTAGCTAAATGTTTTAAATGATTGTAACACAAAATTGAAATACATTTTCAAAATACGTTTTGAATCTGGCGGCAACGCGATAACAAATCTCACAAGAAAGTTGGCATCTCCATTTATCGATTTATGTATCGATAGCCAGGAGTGCTGTAAAACCTACAAGTCCCACGAATAACCCAACACTAACTCAAAATATTTTCGCTATGGTTTTTGTTTAATAATTTCGTGTGTGAAACGGTGATATTATTGATTATTTATTGCATTTAATGCACCGGCCAGTTGGGACACATCGAATTCCGCCGGAGGACTCTACGGATTTCGCACACGGAGTCAGAGAAAAAGTTTTGTTTACCTTTTTTTCGATATCCCAGAGTTCTGCGATTCCCGTGCCCGTGTGTGTGTGTGTGTGAGCTGGTGTGCAAAAATGGAAATGCATTCTCAATAAAATAAAACAAATAAATGTGCCAATTCGCCAAAGAAAATTGGATGCTAAAGCTTCGCACATGGAAAATGTGCCCGATATTTCCACCAGCGCTTCGTCTTCTTCTTCTAGTTCTACATCTTCCACACTAAAACTTCAAAGTAAGTAATCCCCAACTCCCCTCTTTTCCCCCTCTATATACTAATATACATATATAGCCCAGTATCTCCCGATTTTCGACCTACTAGCCGTTCTCTCCTCGATTGCAAATTCCCCGATTACCTCGCATATTGGTTTTCCAATTAGTTTTTGTTTTGTTGTGTTTCGCTTTGCGTTGCGTTTTGTTTTCACGTTGTTTGGGGGTTTCTTGGGGCCATTAACCCACTGGTGGCCTTTGTCACCGATTTCGACTTTCTTAGTATTGCTTAAATCTCAATAATTTTTCGTCACTTTGCAGTTATAAAATGGTTTCAAAAAAAAGGAACATTAATTGGAAAATTCCTATAGACACAATCAGCTGTTGTCTAGATCTCCTCACGATACGGCAACTCTGGCCACAAGACCCGGGGGACTTGAATCTCTGTCTTAGAATAAATAAACCTTTAACTTCTTATATTTTGCATAGCTTATTTAAGAAAAAGTAAAACATTTTTAACAAAAAAATTCATAATAAGCAGACTTCTTTATTTATTCGAGTTCACGTTTTAATTGCTTTAATAAACTAATTAAAAAGATCCCAAATTGATTAAAAAAATTCCTAGAGGTGCAGCATATTTCAGGATTTTCTAAAAATATTTTGAAAAAATAACGGAAACAATCAGCCGAGACAAATTAAACGACCCAACCATAAAATGATAAACCCTATCAAAAGTTATTTACGCTAGTTGACACAATCACAATCTGAAGTTCTTGAAAATTATGTGGTTTACTCATCTTTGATTTAACCCTCTTTCTTAACTCTTTGGCAGCAATCTATGTGTAGAATCTATTGACATATTTATCGAACTCCTTCCCCAGCTGGCATATCTAACGTTCTTTTGATTTATGCTTCTAATAAAAATTCAATAGACTTGCAATTTGTCCAGCTACCCAGAAACTTTTCTAACCCCCTAGCACTCTGCTCAGCAAATAGTGTAAAGCACGTGGTTCAGCACAGTGGGACAAAATACAGAAAATTTGTTGACCAATATTTACTGCCAATAGCTATAAACTTTTTAAAAAATATTAAAAAAAAAATGTTTTTATTATAAGTAAATTACAAAGAACAAGATAGATGTTAGGTACTTCAAAAAAATATATTAAGAAAGACATTTAAAGTTAAAGTTAAAATAAAATGATTTTCCTATTTTGCCAACTAAAAATATAACCAACAATATCAGATTTTAAATAATAATCCATTTGTTTATAACACTATATATATATATTTTTTACTTGATTAAAACCCCCTTACTTTATTTTTGATTCGTGACAAAATTGGATATTATCCACTGTGCATGGTCGTTGCACATCAAAAGCCGCGACAAACGCAAAAATATGCGAAGCTTCAGCCAAGAGTGTTTTATGTGTTACGGGGCTCCCTGATCCCCGAATCTCTGGGTTGTTGTGGCTGCTCCGCCATACATTACAATGAAGTATGTGCCCCCGAATGGATGGCCAGCCAAACTGACGTAGCCCCACCTATTCTATTCCGATCCTGGTCCGATTCAGGCGGTTTATTTTGCCTGGCGGCAGGCGACCTTTTCGCACAGACACTCGAAAACTGGCGAAGGGGGGTCACGCAGACACTTGTCCACTTGGGGTCAGATGGTCGCATGTGGCGCTTTCCCCGGCCCGCTTTTCCACTTTTCCGCTTTTCCCCCAAAGGCAGCCAGCTGAAGGCGGCGTCAACGGCTAATTATGACCCGCACGTTTTTGCGAAAACAAACACACATGCTTTTGGGGGTGTGGAAAGCCAGAGGAGCGGGAAGGAGGGGTTGGAAAATTCAGGGGAGGGGTGGAAAAGCTGGGGAGCCGGACAAGTGTTTAGGCTACATTTTGAAATGTTTCCGGCGCGCACTTTACGTTCCGTGTCGCCTTCAGCCTTGAGAGTCTATATTTGGCAACGCATGCAGGGCAGAGACGACCCTCTTTGCCTCAGCCCTTAAATACCTACCCCCATTACTTTCTCCTCCTTTCTTGGCTGGAAACTCGCTGTTTGTTTGTTGCACTTTTATTGCGTTTTGTGCCGGGGTCCCTCGGCTAAGTAGTCCTTCGTCCCTGCCATAAACATGTCGTCTTTCGCTTGATTTAGCGTTTGGCTGCCCCCCATCCTCCCCAATTGTTGGCCAACAAAATAGAGTGTCCGAGCCACTGACCGCTCTAGGCATACGCCGCGTATACGTAATGCTCGACGGCCCTTTTTCTTTTTTTTTTGGGGGGCCCTGGGAAAGTGCAACAATAGAACCACGCCTCCTGTTCTGTCACATGCGCTTCTAATGCAAAGCTTTCGGCACTCGATCGAGATGGAGTCATAAATCTTGTGCCGCTCATGAAGTTTCCATTGAATCTGCATACAATGGGGCTATCGGCTTTTTGGGGCCACAGTAAATTGCTCAATTCAAGAATGTGGTCTAGAAACCGAGAACAAAACGTTTCAAAAGTCACTTAAATCAAACAAAAGGTGTTATGCTTTTAGATCAGACTTAAAACAAAATAAGAAGGGGGATATTTTTTAAGGCTTAATATTACCTACTCTTTTGAGGACTTTATTTAGCCTATAATCGTTGGTTCATTGAAAATCAGGGGAGCTGAGTTCTTAAAATTTTACTTATATAATTCCAAAATAGATCTACCCAAGGATATTGTATTAACTTAACTCTGGTTTCATTTTCTATTTCTTAGGCCAAATCAATTCCAAAAATGTCCTAATCCGATCGAAGAGCAGCGGCAAGCTAAGCAGCAATGAAGCTAAATCAGCGAAGCCAACAGCAGCAACCAGTACAACGACGACTCTGCGAGCGGCCAAGCTCAAGATCGGGGCCATGCAACAGCAGAAGCAGCAGCACCAGCAGCAGCAGCAGCAGCAGCAACATCAGTCAACGAACGGCAGCAACATTATCCTGCTGCGCGGTACACGCAACGAGAATGGCCAGATTATCATCCAGAACAAACAGGACATACTTAGCCTGCTCAATGAACAGCAGCAGCAGCAGCAGCAGCAGCAGCAGGAGAAGAGCCACTCGTCCACAGCCATCACGCTCAATCAACTGCCCACAGCCACAACGGTGGCCAGAAAAACCATTGTACAGAGCTCGAGTGCCAGCAGCAGCAGCAACAGTAGCAGCAGCAACTCCACCATTTCCATTGTGGCCAGCGGCAACAACAAGGAGGCCAGCAGCAACACGATCCTTCTGCAAACGCCCATCAATGCCAGTCAGTTGGAGAGCGTTTTAAAGGCCCAGGAGCGTTCCAAGCTGGCGAATGCCACGCAAACCAAGCTGGTGGAGCGGCCCTTTATGCTAAAACATGTAAGAGCATATTAATCTATTGATTGTGTATATTACTGACTCTATAAACTACATTTTACAGGCCTCTCGCAGCCTCAGCTCTGAGAGCAACTGCGACACCAAGTCGCCCTTTGTTTTGCAAACGCTGAAGCGTCTGGAGAAGTCCCAATCCATACTGGTCATACGCAACTCCTCGGCCACGTCCGTTGCAAGCAACACTTCCATGGCCACTTCGCCGCCAAATGGCAATAGTATTCTAAGTGTGACACGCACCTCGAAGGCGGCCAAGGGCGTGGCAGGAGCGCTGCACAAGCTCAAGGCGGCGGCAGCAACAACAGCCACCAACGGTGGAGCAATATCGGCCACATCATCGACGGCCACCACCATACTGAGGCTGGGAAAAAGTGCCACCACTTTGGCCATTAACGGAGGCAGCAAGCTAGAGGCAACGACAACCACAACGGCAACAACAGCAACAGCAGCAGCAGCTCCAGCGACAACGACAACATCAAATAAATTGTGCAACGCGGTGACAACCGAGCAGCAGCAGCAGCAGCAGCAGCAACAATCGACAACAACGCAAACAAATGTGCCACTTGGGAACGGTAAGTCTCGAGGATTTGGTATCACCGAATTTCAAATGCGGCGCATAAATTGCTAGCGGGGTTTTCAGCAGGTGTTGCTGCTGCAGGTGCATTTGCATCGGGACCGGCAAAACAAAGCCTGACGCAGTCTCCTGGGCGGAAGATTCGCCAGCCTTTGAATCTGCTCTCTATGCTGCCTGTTTTGGGGGCTTTTCCTTCTATTTCTGTTTAGTTTCGAAATTTTCGCTGATTTGCCAGGAATTTTGGCGAACGTGGCTTGCCTAACAATTATTCAATTAAATCGAGCAGCGTCTTGACCGCCCCCTCGGGGTTTCAGCTGCACTCAGCTGTGAATGCCATTGATTTTCACACCCGAATCAGTCTGCTACTCCCTGGTGTCCGGTGTTTTGCTCTTGGCCCGGGCAAAATAAACAGAATACAACGCGGGGCGTTTGTATGTGTGCCGTCTTCATTAGCGCTGTGTGTGCTGAGTAACAAGTTACGAGTTATCAGAAAGTTTTCCCGTGCCTCGGCAAGTGGCAAGCGGCTCAATGATTTCCTAAAGAACACAAAAAAATTGAAAACAAATCAATTCGTTTGGGCGTAAAGTGCTCAAGACTTTCAATGATCCCAATTGGAGCCAATTGAAAGTTGCAACTGAGCTTAAGGAATTATTTGGTTGTTTTTGAAAATTCTTTAAGTTTCTTAGCACAAATCTTTTTATAAAACAAAATCATAACATATGATGAATTTAAAACAGTGTTAGGCTTTTATAAAAAATCTTTCTTGGTTATTTATTTACTACTAAATGTTTATATATATAGAAAACCATGGTTCCCATTTGTTTATATTAAACATATATGTCTTGGAAAATATATTTAAGTACCTTGAAATTCTTTTTTTAAGACCTAGACTCTTTATCGTCATCCCTACAGACCTTGAAATTGTATTTTCTACCACTCACCCCTCCAATTAGCTATAATTTTAGCCTTTTCAACTTTTCCATGACCCTGCCCACGCATTTTGGCAGAGCTTAATAAATGTTCAGGCAATTCCTTCGAGATCCAAGTGCAGATTAGCCAAGTTGACAACTCGAAAACGATGGGCGAGCAACGCCCTGGGAAACGGGCAATGTGCTGAGGTCCACAGAAAAATTCGAGAATTCGAGAATTCGAGAAATTCGAGGGGAAGCCGGTGATGATTATTGCACTCGATACATGAGTGTCGTCTTGGCCGCCAATTCTGCTGACAGGCCAAAAGCGATGCGAGAAGTGTCTAAGTGATTTTTAAGCCCGATTCGAGTTATGGCCAAAGGCAACATCTCGTTCTGTGGGGGTGTTGAGCTGTTGAGCTGTTGAGTTCTCGACATATTGCACAGCTCAAGTATTGCTGATGTTTCAATTGCGGACCGCCACACCAAGTGTGCATATGTGTATTGAATGCAGACATTTGGAAGATCTCTATCTGATTTGCAGTTAAACAAATGCTAAAGCAAAGGGGCCAAAAAAAAAACAAAAAATCAGCAAACAGACGACTTTGCCCGCTTGCATTTTATTGATAAAACTTTTGCCAGCTCTGAATTTAAAATATTTTAATTTAGTTTGGCTTTAGTTTTTCGGTAACCGTTGTTGTTGTTGTTGTTGTTTTTCCTGTTATCCTATCATATTCGCCATGGCCATTAGCTAAAAGGCGGCCAACCTTCTGGAAAAAAAGAAAACAGAAATAAGCCACGAAATTTGCTTTTCGGTGAGGTCTTCTATCACTCTTTTTTTTTGCCCAAAAGGCAAGCAAATTAAACAAATTACCCCCACACACATGTGGATCCAAGAGATACTTTTGCATGCAAGTTCCGTCACAAAAAAAAAAAAAAAATCAGAAAAAGCGTTACGATTCGTTTTCCACTTTTTGTGCATTTTTCTTCAAAAATCCTTTTGGCCGAGCCTTGTGTGCTTCATTATCATTATTTGAGTCCGTTCCTCTGTCTCTTGCCTTGAGCACATAATTGCCAAGAGAAATAAAAAAGTTGGCGCTTTGTTTTGCACAAAACTTTTGCATTTCCGTTGTTATGAAACTTGAGCGCGTCCAAAGAAAAAAAAACAATAAAAAATGGTGAGTGCCAGAAGTGAGTGAAAACAAGAAAGAAAGCAAACTTCGGCAAGCCGAAGTTCATATACCCTTGCAGCTATTGCATGAATTAAATACTTTTGAAAACATTTAAATTATGATTTACTTCAGTATATACTGAAAAACAGTGAAGCTATGATGATTTGCAGCTCAATTATTAGATAGTTATTTTATATATTTTTATTAGTTCTATGGGAGCTATATGATATAGACGTCCGATTTTGATAAAATTTAAACCATAATTCTGAAATAATTAAACATTGCCATATGTCGAAGAACTAAACAAAAAATTAAAAAACAGAAAAGTTATAATTTTTTTCATTTATTTTTCCGATTGTTCCTATGGGAGCTATATGCTATTGTCGTCCGACTTTGATGAAATTTAAACCGTAAATCGAAAATATTTAACCATTACTAAATGTCGAAGAACTAAGCAAAACATTAAAAAACAGAAAAGTTATAATTTTTTTCATTTATTTTTCCGATTGTTCCTATGGGAGCTATATGCTATAGTCGTCCGATTTTGATGAAATTTAAATCGTAAATCGAAAATATTTTACCATTACTATATGTCGAAGAACTAAACAAAAAATTAAAAAACAGCAAAGTTATAATTTTTTTCAATTATTTTTCCGATTGTTCATATGGGAGCTATATGCTATAGTCGTCCGATCCGGCTCGTTCCGACTTATATACTACCTGCAATAGAAAGACAACTTTTGGGAAAGTTTCATGCAGATAGCTTTAAAACTGAGAGACTAGTTTGCATATAAACGGACGGACAGACGGACAGACGGACAGACGGACGGACAGACGGACATGGCTAGATCGACTCGCCTAGTGATGCTGATCAAGAATATATATACTTTATAGGGTCGGAGATGTCTCCTTCACTGCGTTGCAAACTTCTGACTGAAATTATAATACCCTCTGCAAGGGTATAAAAATTGGCTAAAAAAGATAGAAAAGGGCCGACAACAATCTTTTCGTGTGAGTTAAATTGCAAAATATGATGGCCGGCGCCTGGCACCACTTCACACAGGGCTAGAAGGAGAGAGAGAGAGAGAGGGCGAATAGGTGGGAGCGAGTAAGGTGCCATCCTGTAGGTGGCTAATTAGATAACACTGGGCCTAATTTGACGCTGCCACGCCCACTGTCCGCCCTTGCTTTTGTTTTTTGCTTGTTTTTTGCCCATTTCAGTCAGACACACACAAAGGACACCTCGTTTGATTATTGTGTCAAAGTCCTGGTATTTGTTTTCTTTGGTCTTTTACCCACTTTTAGACCGTGTTTGCCATGCCCTGATTTGCTTTGGCCACTTGTGCCGCATTTCATTTTAGAACTCTAATCACACAATATGTTCCCGAATTTGTTTTTTTTTTCATTTTCGACTGCTCGTTCAGGCGAAGCTGCTGTTTAATTTCAGTGCAGTGACGTCAAGGGTGACCTGTATTGCAAATTTTCCAATTCAATGATTATTGTGTTTGATAATTTCCTCCGCACCGATCTCAAAAGTGAGTCAGAGCAAGCGTCAAAGAGATCGATTTTATTGAGTTTATTCAATTTAAAAGTGTAATTAACAATGTTTCTTGTTACTTCTTCCAAAAATGTATAAATTAACACCTTTTTTTAATCTTTCTCACTGGATCTTTTACTTTTAAAGTTGAACATAATGAAAAATGTTTTGGTCCTTATAGGATAGGTAAAAAAAGATTATTAAAGTACACATTTCGATTGACTTGTTATAACAGAGCAGCATCTCATACTTGGTAGACTTTATAATATTATATTCATAGGATTCTTTAATTTTCTCTATGGTACACAGTAGTTTTAACTGTCAAAAATAGTCAATCAATCAAATCAATGGATTGATTTATCAATAAATGCTCACGCTAATAGTCCATCTGATTTTGATAATAAATTTAATATGAATGAACATGAATTTTGTTACAGTTGAAAAATTGGATTCATTACTTTTGGATACGGAACTAATTTTTCAGCATATTGTGATATATTTTTGTTCTGCTAGAGGGCGAAAGCTTACAGCGTACTACATCTGTTTTTTTATTCCAGATTTTGACATTCCTTAGTTTTCTCTATAGTTGGAGTACTCCAACGTAGTTTTCATAAGCAGAAATAGTTTCTTGCGGCTATACAAACTCGTATGCACAGCATACTCTCCCGTTTCGATGGGAAAACGGTTTCGAAATTAATTTATATCAAATTCAAAATTTTCCAGTTTCAAGACTTCGTTTGCCTGTAATTTTCATAGTTAATAATTGTGGTAAATTTTTAGGTAAAACTCACCCTTATGGGACACGTCAAATTTTGGGCGATATACGGCTTTACGTACGTATAAAAAATATTAATTATAAGATTGCTGCGATTTTTGAGAAAGCTGCACCCGTCCGTAGAAATGTTGTACAGGAAAGGCCTCCAACCATTTGCTCTTTTAAAAAATTCTAAGCGAGCCTGACAGAATTGATTAATTAATGTAATGTAATAGTAAAATTTGGTCGGCTTATAACTCACTGTTACTTGACTGATTTCTTTCTTAACCCTGTAGTTGATATTGACAGAGTTTCTGTACCGATCGATGATCTTTAGTTTGCATAGCAAAATTTCACCAAACTCGTCGTTGGGTGCACTGCAATAAAGGGTCTTCCACTTGGCCTCCACTTCCATGGAATGTAAAACGAGGAGAGTGATTATTAAAGCCAACATTGTTTAATGACGGTTACTAAATAACTGATTTAGTTAAAAGCAACATTGGAAAAAGCTTGTGGCCCTAAACTATTTACCTGCTTTTAAAAACAATGACTCATAAGTTTACAAAAATTGTAAATCAATGGAAAATAATTTATTAATTACTATATTTTTTTATGGTTGGAAAAGTCAGTTGATACGAATTTAATTATTAACTATTTTTTTATATTCAGGCTCTCGGTAAGTGCGCTCACTGATCCAAAAAGAGTGTTTTTCAATTTGTATCTAGTACTATATTATTATAATGTAATGACTTAAGGATTTTGACATTCAAGATCAGGTCTGCTTATCAAACAACTCAAAAGCCAAGATAGTTGTACATACAACAAAAAAAAAGTACAGGAGTTTTTCCTTTTAATTAAATAAATTAAATAACAAATAATAGTAAAACAGCACTGCAACATAGTTATTTAAAAGACAATAAAAATTTGATTTACTTAAATGTATAATATTACTAAGCTTAAATTTTATATAAGGTTGTTTAACAGTTGTTAAAAAGCAATTTTTGAGTTCGAACTTTACCAAACATTTTATTAAATTATATTAAATATCCTTCTTGCCCAGAGAAATTACATATATATACTAGTGCTTTTTCTACGAAACATCATTTTCGTATAGAAACTCCATAGGAACTAGTGCTCTCGGTAATTGTAGTATTCCGCAGATCCATTAAGGGTCAAAGTGACTTTCCTTTGGACGATAAAACTCAACTGCAGGGCGTACTCTCCCGTTTCGATAGGAAAACGAACTCGAAACTTTTCAATATCAAACTCAAGGTCCGTGCATTTTATTAAATGATTTTTCTGAAATATATATAAAAGCTAGCTTAACATATTTTGTGCGAATTGAGATATATTTACCTTAAAGGGACAGGTGTAATTCGTCATTGGTATGTAAGGCTTGATATATTCGTAGCCAAGGCCTACGATCATATTGTTTCTTTTGGCTAGAAAATCGCACAGGTTAAATGAAATATTGTAGAGAAAAGGACGCCAGCCATTGGCTCGTTTAAAAAGCTCCAAACGCATCTTAAGATTAAAGATTTCAAAGATAGAAAACAGGCAGTTGGAGATGCTCAACTTACCTGCACATTATTGACGGTCTTCTTCTGTCTAAACTGAATACTTATCGAATTCCTATAGCGGTTGATTGCCTTGATTCTGCAAAGTAAAATTTCGCCCAAAGATTTATCGTAGTTTGCACAGTGGAGACTCTTGAACTTGGACTCCACAGGCAAAGACGAGAGCAAGACTAGGCCAAAGATCAGCACTGCTAACATGACTCCTGGGTGTCGAAACTGGACTGAACTGGCATGGCAATCCAGAGGCGATTATGTATATGACATTGTTATAAAGGCAGATTGTCGGCGGATTCACTTAAATGAACCTTATAATCAGACTGTTAAATTGCTTGTAGAGTAATCCATTAATTTCTAAAAATAAAAAAGGAGTTTCCAAATATTCCATTTAAGTCGTATCATATATCTGCGGCTGAAAATTTTAATAGCTCTGTTTACCGAAACCACATTTCGATAACTTTCATTTAGTGTATCATTGCAAGGCACAACACAAAGAATTATTTTTTTATATGTAAAGTCAAAAATATTTGCCTGACATTTTTCAGTTGACCCAATTTCAGAGTGGCTTTCAATTTGAAGTGAAGTAATATCCGAATTCCACCATAGAATATTTCCAACAATAACCCAAATATTTGCCTAATATTAATTTCTGTCTAAAATATATATTTATTATTATGAAATATATAGTAAATAAAGGCCATGGATTGTGGCGTGTGTTGCAGGTGTGTCCGTGTCCATGTTGCATAGTTGCGCTTCGGGTTTGATTAAAAATTCCAGCGCCAAGTTGGCTGCCCACCGGAAGGTGTGCAAAGGTTTTCCAGGCACGTGCAAATTCCTCACCTTTCCCTCCATCGTTTCTAGTTTTTTATTTGTGTTCTTTTGTGCTTCCTGGATTTTGTTATTGTTTTGGTTTCGCTGGGTTTTTTTGTTTTGGGGTAGGACCAAATGGAGCCGACGACGAGCCTCTCCGGTTTTAGGTGGTCGATTGTCGGCGGTAGGGGGTTAATCTATTGCGCAGGTCTCTAACGGTCGGGGAACAACCCCTAAATTTTGTTGTGCAATAGAAGTGTGTAGGTGCTTTTGTGGACCAACCCACACAGTTCTTTTGGCATTCCAGGGAAATTAGGCTAATGCCAATTGTTTATGGCTAATGCTAGTTTATTAACAGCATAAGAATTGAAGTTATTGTGGACATAATATTTGGTTAACTATTCTTTAAAGTATTATAGATAGTTTTTATTGAAAAAGCTAGGAATACATTTTTTTAAGCCTGGAGAAATGCAACTTGCCTCCCACATATTCACTGTTTCAGAAGACCTTACCCCCTGAACCCCACCCCCTACTATGTCCATCATCTCGCTGGCCCTCTCGCTCGCTCTTGCTTAGGCTTAAAGCTGCTGGCAACCGACGAATCCGGGCCCAAATGCAATAACTCGGCCCGAACAGCACAGCTCGTGTCCTGTCGGCCAGCCGAATGTCCTTGCCTTCCGCCAGCTTTCAGCTTTCCACGTTCCGCTTTCAGTTTTCAGTTCAGTTTTCAGTTCAGTTTTCAGACCTTGGCCAAGCGTGTCGGACGTGGCTTTCTCTTGGCCCTGCGGAAAAACTGGCTCCGTTACGTACCGTTCTACTACGTATATCGGCGCCATGCTTACGTGAAGACGGCTCATCCAGTATTTGGCCGTGCAACGACATTAAATGTCCACAGACTGGTTAATCTGGCCATTAAGGTTTCCACAAACATGATTTAATCGGGAGTACTTCGCTCGCGGAATCTTCCAATTTGCCTCAATTTGTTTATGTAATTTGTTTACACTTTACTCAAGCCCCTTCGACACTGTTTGTTGTTTGCTTTCCGTTCTTGTTGTTGTTGTTGTTTCTGTCGATGTTGTGTGGTCAATTTAAATTGGTGTACTCAAGATTGCAACGATCTCTGGACTCCATATATATATCACCCATATGTGTTTTATGTGTGTACAATATATGTTCATTTATGTAGTGATTTATTGGTTGATTGATGTTGTTAATTGGTGTTTTAGTGTAAACAGATCTATTTGTACGGCATAAATAATTTAAGGAAGAGTAAGATAAGAATTGTTTTTGTGTGATTCACGAAATTTTTGGACACGAGAATAGAGCTTATCTTTTTCTAGTTTTCAGTTGGCAGCTGTCAGTTGATAAGTCGGTTAAATATGTATATATTTTCTGTTTTGGAACTTGCCAAACTCACCAGCGACTTGGGCAACTCGTTTGAGTTTGAACCCTGGTTCAAGGTTTAGATTTTCGTGAGGGGTAAATGCACACAATTGTAATGGTTAAAGCTTAAGGTTACATATATAAATATTTAACCATTTGCATAGTTAGTTGGGTTGTCCAGGAAATTTGTGAAATTTCAGTGCCGCTCGCATTCGAGATTTGTGTTGACACACGACTCGAGATGAACAGAAGGAAAGGAGATGTCAAGATAGCCGGCAGACCTTATCAACATCACGGAGTGACATTATCAACCCGAACTAATCCTAAAATCTACCCTCCCCCCCCACCACTAATTTATGGCTGAGAAAAAAATATAATACAACTTACAAATTTAACGAACAGAAAATTGTAGGAAATATAATTCGCTCCGGTCGGTCCATTTAGTCAACTCACGAATCCCCAAGCGATCAGACGCTCAAGGCGGACTAAAAACAAACAATATCGGGGTATAAAGTGTTTATAGAGTGATCAGTGATCGGTGATCAGTGATCGGTGATCGGTGAACAGTTCGAGCCATGGCGGGATACAGATCGCTGCCCTTGGCTCCGGTGGCCGCCACGGCGGCGGTGCAACCCACAATGGGCGGAGTGACGCCCACGATGGCCGCCTACGCCCACCACCAGTCGATGACGGCGATGTCGAACAACGGTATTATCTATCAGTCGGCGGTGCACGCCTCCATTCACAGCCTCAATACGGTCCAGAGCCAGCATCGATCCTCAACCACCCATCACATTCTAGCCACGGCAACAGCAACGGCCACTGCAACGGCGGCGGCGGCAGCGGCCACAGCAACCGCTGCAGCGGCGGCAGCAGCAGCAGTTGTTGCACTCCCGACGGCATCTGCAACGGCAGCCGCATCGCAGCAACATGCTGGTTACGCACAGCAGCAGCAGCAGCAGCAACAGCAGCAGCTCCACCAGCAGCAACATCTTGCCCAGCAAAGCCATCAGCAACATCAGCAGCAACATCAGCAGCACCAACAGCAACAACTGATGACCCATCAGCAACATCACCACCTGCAGCAGCAGCAGCAGCAACTTCAGCAGCAGCAACAGCACCACCACCATCATCACCACCATCACCACCAGCAGTTGTCGCTGCACCAGAACCACCTGTACTTCAGCGGTGCGAGTTTGGGTCACCACCACCACCATCGGCAGATCTTCAGCCATTTGCAAAGCGCCCTCATGCCGCTCAGTGTCAGTAAGTATGCCCTCTCGAGGCCCCCCGAAAGGGGGCGTGGCAGGTCAATTTCAATAGTGAGGGATCACAAAAATCAGGTTGGACCAAGTCTATAACATTGGCTATTTAAGTTGGTAAAATTGAATGAAAACAAAGATTGCTTTAAATTAATTTGCTTTAAAATTAATAAATTCTAATAAGTGCTTAAAATTATTAGATACTTTTTATATGATTCCATTTTGAAGTGCCTAAGTCATTTAACTTAGATAAATGTTAAAATCTAAGTTAAACTTAATGTTTCTTCCGCATTTACATGAAGTTAAAAGTATTTCTGAATAATACAAAAATAAAATTAAATTTTCTACAAGTCTTAAAATCCCTATTACCAACTTACAAAAGCCAAATATTCTAATATGTTATTGATGTCGCATGATCTGTCTTTAACCGTGTGTTTTACTATCGATGTTGTGCCTATTTAATATACATCTTAACATCTCAATGTGTGTGTGTTTCGGTTGGAAATATTCTTATTCTAAGAAGACCTTTAAAAAAAGTAGTAAATTCTTATTTGTTATGTTACTTCCGTGTGTTTCTGTGTGTAGAAGAAAAGTTAGACATAGAAACTCTAATTGAGTTTGATAAAACACTTCTTTTGTTATTGTATAGCCCATGTGTTTAATTTTTTAAACACAATTACTAGTTCTACTTACACGTATTTCGATTTTGCAAACCATTGTTTAAAAGAAAACATAAAATACTCTTGTGGAAATATTACTTAAACTTTTACTTTACTTACTAGACTTTTAACAAATCACGGAGAGCTCAAGTTTAAATTGTGCTTTGCCCGCGATTTCGATTTTTGCTTTAGTTGTACACCCTTTGTTTAGAAAACACACACTTGGGGGAGCAAGAACATGGATTTTAGCATTTTCTGAACATTTCATTAAATTTTATGTCATATCTTCCTGGGCAATAATTCGCACGCCATTCCAGAGACGCGTGCACGGGTGGCTCGCGCATATGTTGACAGTCGTTTATTGTTTGCAAAGGACACCAAACACACACACACACACACACACACACACACACACACACACACACACTGGAGCACACAACACACAGGGATACAAGGATAGGTGTACATATAGGCCGTAACCAGTTACAGTTACCTATAACGAGGCTCGCACGCCTAAAACCTAAACTACAGACAATTGAAACAAAAGGCCAGCGAAAGGAGGCCCAAAGGAGAGGCTTTCTCCTCTACTCGTTCTTCTCTTTCGCCGCGTGTGCGTGTGTGTGTGAGTGTGTGTGGGCAACAATGCAAAATATGCCCAACATTCGGCGTCTTTTTTTCCATTCATTCCTACGGTTGTTTGTACCCTTAGCTTTTGTGCTGGCTTAGTTTTTTGTCACCTCACCTGACCCTTCTTCTTCTGCTCCTTCTGCTTCTTGTCTTTTGTTGCACATTGTGAAATATGTCAGCAATTGTTGCAACTTTCGTTGTTGTTTTTATTGTTGCTTTTATTGTTTCAGCCGTGTGGCCATTGTCACATTAGATTTTGTTGCTGCCCGGCGGCCGCTTAACTTTATTATTTTAACTTAACGGCGTTTTAAGTGTTTTTTATGTGTGTGCGATGGCGAAACAATGGCCCTTTTGTGGGCGCAAGTGTGGGTGTGGCTGCACTCCGGTTGCAAGTAAACATTTTACACACCCACACGCACACGCACACAGTGACACTTCGTTTATGAGTAGCTTCATTATGCGCTTCATTTTTTGTAGCACACTTTTTGGGGTTGTGAAAAACCAACAAGTGCGGAGGTGGTTTGTTTTCGTGTGGATGGGATGTGGCTGTTGTGTTGTCCCAGTCAATTGGATTGTTTTTGTGACACCCAGGAGTTCGTTGTCTTCCTGGAGAACTTAACATATTTAATAACGCAACGCTCGTTTCGCAGAATAATTGAGTTAAAGTTGTTAAACACTTATATGTTGTTTGGAGAAATATTTATACATATAATACATTTTGAATGATGTCAACGATTTCTTCTGTTAAAGATAAAAGTTCAAGCTGATATATATATATTTTAACTAAGACAACCATTAGACAAATGTATACATAGAAAAAATATCTCTAAAAGTAACCATTTTAGGTGAAAACATTTTTAGTAGCACTAAATAAAAATAAATTTGTATGAAGCGTTTTACTTCTTAAAATGTTTAAGCCCGTTTGTGCACCTAAAACTTTTGGGAATTTTTCCTGTGTAGGGTATAAATTCTTCAACAATTTTCTTAAAAATAAGTCATTGCTGGGCTTTAATGATTCGAGAAAACCAAAGATAAGGCAGTTTGTTTCTATCTAATATATATGCATAGGGCCAAGGGAGTGCGAAAAAGTCATAAAAAAGTGTAAGAGCTGAAAGAGTTGGTGGAGCAAACTCGCAAGTTGACAAAATTTTTAATAAGCCACTTTGCTGTCCGCCTTTTGCATGCCAAAAAAAGGCGACCAAAGAAGCCCAGAAGTTGGCAGCTGTCAGGACACACATACCCATACCCATATATGTGAATAAGTACATATACGTATATATGGGGAGGACACTTCTCTGATGGTGTGTGTGAAGGCCGGCATCCCGGGGCGCAATAAAAAATTCAAAACTCTCGCTCACATTGGGATTTGGTCAGGAGATCACGTACTCAATAAATATTACTCAAGCTTCGAATGCTCTGCTCGCTCGCACACAGTTGGCTACACTTGTTATCCTTTGCGGCCAAGTCCTAATGTCCTGCCTTTATAGGTTTCCCTTTAATTTCGCTGCCAGCTGGTGGGCGTTGGGCCTTTTCCCAATTTTTGTGTTTGATGTGCGCCTATTAATTTCGAGTTTGTTCCTTTTCAGCGGCAGCAATTCAATTAGTTGTCCTTCCTTCGCTCAGGTCCTCATCTGATCCGTCACGTAATATATTTGCTCATATTACTAAAAGCCACATAAATCGTGCCAAGGGCTTTGGCTGAGCGCTTCTATTTCCCAATTTTTTTGCCCCAGGAATTTCAAGGAGACTCCAAAGGACTTTAAATTGCAGCAAATATATGGGTGCATGCGAGTCCGTGTTTTTAGCCTGATCGATGGCCAAATGTTGACAAAATGCAGCCTGGTTTGGGCCTCTGGTTGTGCACCTCTTGTGGGCTTGTTTACAAGTGAGTCCTTCGTCCAGGACCGAAAAGTCGAAAAGTGTTTGCCAACGCCGAAATTCCAAGCAATTAAATCACTTTGATGCTAATTTGGATTAATATGTTGTTGCTGCTTCCGGTCTTGTGCCTATCCAATGGCAATTTGTTGCCTTTTCCAGGTGCAATCCCCGCCCCTATCTGCTTTCGATTAGAGGCCAAATAGATTTATTGAACAATGCATCCAACGTTGTTGCATGATGCTGCCTGCCTGCCATTCCTACACTCCGACCTCCATGCGTTCGTCCTGCTCGTCCTGCGTTATTTATTTGGCTTATCGCTCCAAAGCGTTTGGCCTCCGGTCGAGAGGATGCGTGGCCGAAAATTGTGCTACATTCGGTCGTTTGTTTTTGGTTAGACAAACAGTTTTTGCACCCCACACACTCGCTGTCTCTTCTCTATTTGGCTTACAAACCATATTAATTTTGTTAGATAAATATTAGTTTTCAACTGATCCAGGGGAGCAGGGGATAAACTGTGTCTCGATTTTATGTATTTTTAATGAACCATTGCCCGGCATTACCCGGAGGCCATGTGTTTTTGGGGTCCGGTTAGCCAGTTGGCCAGTTAGTCAGTTAGTGCCAATTTCATGGCACTTTAAATGTTTAATTTACAATTTATGTAAAAACAAAATACCAAAAATATCCACATAGAAATAGCATTTTTTTTGTATTCAGCCAGAGAAACGTATGTGTATCATGATAAATACCCGGCATTAAAATAAATTACAGCTTTCGGTAGCCCCTGCACCTCTTTCTACCACTGAATTTATATAGAAAAAAGTATTTTTAATATACTCACCGAAAGAGAACAAACCGAAAATTGGGGGAAACTTATACAAACTTTGCATGCAAGCCAGGCGCAAAAAAATGTGGAATGAATCCAGAAAAAATATATGATATGAAGAGCCCCAATATTAATATAATTTGCAGGCAGCTTAACTGAGTGTCTCCCCTTTTTTGCCTTAGTCCCCTCTGTCAGCAAATCAGACACATAAGGCAGGCAACCTTTTAGTTTACCTCACCCAAAGTGCATTAAATTCATTCTTTTCGCGGTTTCTGCCAAGGTGCTTAAAGGGGCTACATCACCACTACTTGAAAGTATCAAATTGGCTAAGGAAAAGGAGTGAATACGACGTTGAGAATTCTCTTATTTGGTAAAAAAGTTGCTAAAGAAAAGGAGTGAATTCTCTTACTTAAAAAAATCGTAACTTACAAAGTGCTTAGATGATTTCTATAATATTTTCTATATTAAATAATATAAATCCTGGTTCTTCTGGCAATAGTATCCATAAAAAGGGCACTAAAACTTAGACGTAACGAGCGCGGGGAAAAAGTAATGAAATCCGCACGTAATTGCATTGCCCGTAGACACAAAAGACGATGACAATGTGCGCTAAACCCCGCCAATCCTAGCCACCCTGTAAAACCCCTTTGACCCAGCCATAACTTGTATATAATTTATAACATTTTCGCAAACTTTTGTTTGGCTTTGGCTTTGTTTTGTCGTATTTTCTGTTTAGATTTCATTCATTAATAGGACTTTTATGACTTGCAGACCTTCCCCCCGTTTTGCCCCCATTTGTTGCATTTTTATGTTAATCGCTGTTGTGCTCAGTTCTGTTTTCTCTTACTTGTTTTGTATTTCCACCGCTTGGCTATGGCCTGTGCAAATATTCCTCATTTGAGGTGAAATTGCATTTTGCTGCTGCTTTTGGACTAATTATTGTTTGGCCCCGTCGCGCCTGACATGCATATTTGCTGTTATGTGTCTTTTAATTGCTGTTCTTGCCGCTCGCCAAGGCGAAATATGCAAAACTGGATGAGAAATGTTTCCTTGTAATGCCACACAAAGCTGAGGGAAATGCAAAACGAGTGACTTTGTCGTTGCCGTTTGCCAAAATGTGATTTTTATCAACCGCAACGTGTGGAGCGCAGAGTGTGTTTGTTTTTGGTTTGCTAACGCTATAAATCATCCGCACATCTGTCATTTATGTGGACTTCGCTTAGTGCGAAGCTTTGAATTATATATCTGGTAAACAGTGAAGTTCAAGGGGGTCTCTTTAGATATTCACTACTTTTAAACTACGTTTTTAAGCTAGATTTTCAAAAATAAATATGCTATTGTGAAGAATGGAATTTCAAGCATAGGTATGCATTTTTGGAGAAAAGATTTTAAAGAATAGGTGTGCAGAAAAAATAAGCAAATGCTTTAATGGCAAAAACATTTAAAAAAGTAAAACTCTTGAATATTGTCTTACTAATTGCAACTTAAATGTTTTTCTTTTACTTATCAAAATGCTTTTATCATTTTCTAAATGAATTTTTGGAGAACAAACTAATGTTTTCGTTTACTATTTAACATTTCGCCAATCTAATACCCCTTTTGATTAACCAGCCCTCTCCTAATAAATATTTGTATTTATTATCTTGAACAACTTTTACTTTGCCTCATTCTTTGGCTATTTGTTTTAATCATGACGTTCGTTCTGGCCTTCTTTCACATACTTTCGGCTATCTCTATTTATTATTGGTCTATGCTTTCGCCTGACTTTTCTCCTCAGAGACGTCATCATGTGTTATCTTAAAAAAAAACGCTTCACAGCAATATTTATTTCCCCGTTTCTTGGGCACACTTGTGATAAAGAATTGCGTAGACAAGGCTCTATTTCGCAGTTGTTTTGTAGCTATTTCCGAGACACTTTAATGGCTTTTAATTGTGGCCAGAGTGGTGTGTGACTGAACAAAAGTAATTTCACACTCGTTGACTTTTCGGCGACGTCGGCGCGGCCACGAAAGTGCAAAACAATTTTTCTTTTGTATGTTTTATAGGGCTGGCGAGCTGGTGAACTGGCGAACTGCATTTGCCCACCCAGACATCCATCCTCCCATGTTGGCATTTTTTGGTGAGATATTTATTAGCCACAATTTGGCAGGCAGCTCAAATTGGCAGCCCTCGCGATTCACTCAGTCCAGAGCTCAGTTCACCTGGACAGAGGGGTTCATAAAACGCAAATTTATTATTTATATCAACTCTTTTGTGCTATTTGCCGTGTCAATTCGTGGGACATGGTTGCCGAGGTTGCCATCGCCCGAAAAACCATTCCCAGAACCATCACCACTTCCCCAGAGTTTTTCACCGGCTGCTGCTTAAATTCTTCAGCCAAATTATGAGAAAATCTTGTGTACCAAAGAGCATTTGTCACAATTAAGCGGCGGATAAAATTATAGAGGGATCTTCTCGCCAGTCCCTGTTAAAGTTGTAATAATGCAAAGCCCCCCCACCCAGAAAAATAAAAGGAAAAGGGAAAACTTGTGCCACGTTGACGTTGCCATCGACATTGGCGACATGGGACCGCGGTTTACCTTCTTTTTTGGCAGTCGCGGCTGCTGGGCCTTCGTTTTGGCCCTCCTCCTTTTTTTTTTGAGGGTTTTTGGGTTTTTCTCCTTTTCTGCAAGTCTATTATGATGGCGGCCAACGTCAGTTTTTGAAGCTCTACGCCATGAAATATGCAAAGAGCAGTTAAAAAAACTTTTTATTTGTATTAATCAAACAGAGTTATTCTCTGCGAGAACCCCTCGCACTTTTGACAACAATGGCAGCAACTGCATTATAAATAGGTGCAAAGGCTGTCTGGTAACCAAAAAAGGGGGGCAAGGTGCTGTGATTGTTTCGACATTTTTGACAATTATCGCTTGAACATTTTGCATTGGAATCCAGCGGTGTGGGTTGAGCAGCTCAAGGCAACGATGATGACAAATTAGTTGGGCCATAAAACTGGAGAGTGCGATCAAAGCAAACAATTTGTCGCCCATTCAGCCCACTGCCCCTCAGGTTTTTAAAACAGAGTGTGTCCTCTGCCAAAACGTGAGCCATATAAAAATCGCATAAACAACTTCAACTGCCACTACAACAACGCCCTGAAAAAGTAACTACATCAACGTCATCATTGCAAGTAAAGTGTGACGAAGGGGGCATTGGAAGTCCTTGAATTGTCAGGGATGCGTGCGTGATTTCAAAGGATTTTCCTACCATTGATGGTTGCTTTCTTTTTTGTTTTTGGCTTGATATCACTATCTGTGATAAAATTGTTGACTTACGATCAGCCCCGAACCATAGCATTGATTTTACCTATGTTTCTATTCTTTAATGTTAATAAAAATAGTTTGATTTAAAGAGACTTTGATTCTGTTTAATTCGGTATGAAAAAGATCTTTTTTCCCTAACTTTCAAACAGATCTTTCTATCCTCGAAATAACTACAAATCTTTACTTTTGATATTCTTGTCTTAATAACTTAGCTTTCTATAATTTAAAATGGTTAAGACTTATTAAGATTTCAGCTTGAAGCACTCAAAATAGCTCCAATTCGCCGGACTTGCTTTTCAAAAAGCAGGTACTTCTAATCATCAGTTTTTGTTTGCTGAAAAACCAGAAGCATTTAATATTCTAGTGGTCAACATTTAAATCTATTTAATTTTTAAATACGATTGTTGATTTAAGGCTATTCAAGCTACCAAAATGACTTTCACATCTAAAATCTCCATATAAAATTTTAACACAAAAACCATTCTATATAAAAAACACTTTGCTTGCTGCCTCTTACTGTGAAACGAAAACATTTTTAATCCATGTTGAAAAGTAATCTTGTCTTTAAAGAAGTATAAGAAAAGAATCTGATCAGCAGTAACGGCTAGCTAAAAATCCCAAAGTACTCAACTAATAGACAAATATAAGTGCTTAAGATGTAAATTTATTGACTCAGGGGTAAGTTATGATCCTGAAATCACAGGCACATCCCTGGTCGTGTGTGCTCACCTCTTTTTGGGGGCAGGCCAACGACAACCCCACGCACTGTCTGTGCTACACCGCCCTGCCCCCCAAAAAGAGCCACCCCCTTGTGACGCCCAACGTCTGGCATTTGCAATTTGGCAACACATTTCGGTTACGCGGCCTTTACTAGCGAACTGGGGAACTGGCGAACTGGCAAGCGAAGTCGCTCCGCTCCGAGCACTTTATATAAATTGTGTACAAATACTTTTTATGGCTCTTCGAGTGCAACCTATTGGCTCTTTGATATACGACGAGTTTAAATGAAGGAAGGAGGGGATTGTCGCGTAGATGTGTCCGCTTTTATTACACATTTTTGCTAAATTACAGTTTGGCCGCAAAGTTTATTTACCCTCGCGAGTTGCGTGGCATTTTAATAAACCGAAAGTTGGTTCGATTTACGTTGCAAGCTCCATTAAGTGTGGGTAATTATTCAATGACTCAAAACCGAAAAGTTTGCCACGCATTCTGCCAGCTAATGTTGAAGAGCGGATTTGATAAATGGAGAAATGCAAAACTCGTTTATTAATGTTGACATTATTCCCCCCTTTATTTAATGTTTTTTTTTTCGTATTTTTATATATTTTTGTGGGCCCCAACTATAAATCATGGCTCTCTAAACTGATTTACATTTTTGTCGCATTTATGAATGTCCGACAGTTGCACCTGTTGGGTGTCAGGTGGAAATGTGAAAATGTGGCAAGGGTAGGGTTTTTTTTTTCTGTTTTTTTTTTCGGAGTGAGCTGAAGATATGCGAAATTGATTTCCCGACTTGCGCTTTCGGTGCACTTAACATCTCGTTTCCTTTTGTTTTTGCCCCTTTTACAGATGGCGAACCCATCAAGCTGCCCGACAATTTGGAGAGCCTGCCAAGAGCCGACAGTTTTCCATCACAGCGCCATCGTTGGAATACAAATGAGGTCAGTTTTAGTTCTAAGTTGGTACTGTTCTGTTTTGTTTGCTTTTTCCGGGACTGTTTTGTTTTTGTTTCTATTTGCATTTGATTGCACATAAAATTGTCGAAACGGGGAAGCCAAGTGAAAGCCAAAAGGAGCCTTGCAGCCTTGGACAGTTGACAGGCGGATGAGCCTGCCAGTCCTTCGCCAGGACACTTTGACAGCCTTCGACGACGGCCCTTACTTGAGGCGCCCCTGTTTCCTTTAGCCGCCCCGACACACACACTTGTGAATTTCTATATGCAGATTAATGAGATAGCCGGCAGTCCATTAGGAAGGGCTTCGCGACGTTTTTATTGCGCCACAAACTATAATGCAAACACCAGTAGAACTAGAACTCTAACTCTACAATCTGTGTTTGGGGACCCGCTTTTAAAAACCTGACCACGCGTCGCCAAAAAGTTCGCTTCCGTGTTTTCCATTCCCCATTTTTTTTCATCTGGGACTCAGTTCGGTTTGCAATAAAAGTTTTCACTCGCGGAAAATGAGAAAACAAAAACAGCGAAAATTCTTTGCAATGAGCTTGGCTCGCTGTTTTACTTGTGAATTAAGCGCAACCGCAAATATTCATTGGGACAGTTGTAAAGTTCAAGCTGGTGGGGTTTTTTATTTTGGGTGGTTTGGAGGCTCTAGGGGATTACGCGGTAAACGGATCTTTACACACTATCGCAACAAAGTTTACTAAATTAAAAGAAGCTGAGGGAAAGCAAAAAAAAGTGGTTAAGTGGTATTTAGATTACAAAGGTGTTTCAACCAATCCAGTATTAAAAGGCGTTAAATATAATTTATTAAAAGTATTTCCAAGGATAATTTTAAATATTAATTTCTTTAAAGAATATACAACAATAGCATTTTATTAAATATATAAGGAGGTGTTTCCACCATTCTTAAACCAATATTAAAAGTAGTAAAATATAATTACTCAAAAGTATAATCTAAAATCTCTTAAGATTTACTAAGCACCTCAGTATTAATTTACCACCTAGTATTTTATTTATTAAAATCTGACCCCGCGTAAGAGCATCCCCAGTTGATTCAAATAAAGTTTACCATCCGAAAAGCAAAGAACTGTGATTCCAGCAGCAGAAGTCGAGAACTGAACTACCTACAGGACTACAGGATCTCCCTCCCTCTGCATCAGCATGCAAAAATTACAAAATGTAGCCGTGTACGGGGCATAAATAAAATTACGCACGCTTATTTTAGTCTGCTTACAGGGAAAACGGAGCCGTTGGAGTGGGAAATGGAAAAGTGGCGGACCTGGGACTGTCGCTTTAACCACATGGTTTTAATTTGGCATTTAAGCAGTGGCCAGGGGCCAGAACACTCCACTCTCGACCCAGCTCATAAAGCAACTGCAAAATAATAGCAACACCGGGAACACAACCGACCGAGTGTGTCCGTGTGTGTGTTTCTGTGTGTGTGGTAGCAAAAAGGCGCAGCTTAAAAATCAAAAAGTTAAATTGATAATGAGTCGCAATTTTATGTTTATTTTTTTGCGCCCCATTCGTTTTCTGGATGACCCGAACTGGCCGCTCTGCGTTGGTCACCAAAAGGACCACTTGACTGGAAATGATTAAGTGGCGGGCTTTAAATTAGTCCCTGCTGGTTGTTCTAAGGACACCAAGTGTTGAGCTCGGAAAGGGTTGGCCATCTGGATGAGATCTTTAGCATTTTGTACTGATATAAAACAATTTTTAACTTAAAATTGAAGATTGAAAAACTAAACGATATCTTAGTATATTTTAGTTTAACTCCGTTTGGTTTTATTTGGAAGTTGACAGATAACTTGGAAATATATTGATTGGGAATAGATGTGGAGAAAAATGGCTTAAAATATAGTTTTTAGTAGTTACAACCGACACTTCATTATTCTTAGAATTGCTAGTTTTTGGTCTAGGTTTTTATAAAACATTTTTTTGAAAATTTAATTTCCATTAAATCGAACAGAAAAACGACCCAAACTTAATATCCAAAATTTGAACGCTCATTCCTACAAAATTTAAACAACAACCTTAAGAGGAATGTAAATATAAAAATGAAAATGTTATGAACTTAGAAGATCAAAAATAAAACTCAGATTCAAATTAAAAATATCTTATACCTGTAAACAAAAGGTTAGGACTGAAAAATTAAATTATCATAAAGACATTTTTGTATAAAAAAGAAGATTTTCATTCAAACTTATAGAAAATCTATCGAAAATTATAAACTAACATTTAAAAGCAGATTTTTGAAAAACAAAACCATAAATCTGTACATGGTTGCTTTTTTAAAATCGGATTTCAAGGTGGCAACTGGCTTTCTGTTTGAGCTGTCTGTCTCAATTTCTACTAGTTGTAATATGGAAAAAATCCCCTTTCCCTGAAGATAGACTTTCCATATGATTGATTCACCGTTTGTTCATTGCTCGGGTGAAAGTGTTGAAACAACATTTGACTAGGGCCACGCCCTCAGCCAAAAGGGGGCGGCCCATACGCTGAGGTGGGCATAAATTCTTAATGCTTCGCCTTTCGGAGTATGTGCCTGGAATTCATCATAAAGCGAGGAGCGAGTTTGGAGTAGGTCGCCCGAGCCATGCATAAATAAGCAACAGCCATCCATCTATACATATATCTATCTATCTTTCCATATGTCGTCCTTCCACATGCTCTTCAGCAGCGGAACAGCAGAAGTCAGGGGCAATTTTGGGCAAAATGCAAACGTTTGCCACTTGACAAACACGCGCCTGTGATTTGCTCAAACTCCCTCCTTTATTCCCGATATACAATTTTTATGACACTCGCAAATGCTGCGATATCTTCCTTAAAAAACTGAGACACATGAGCAGAATGTTCCACTGCACACAGCTGAGGATGCTGAATGCTAGATGGTGGATGTTGGATGAATGAATGGATGGCCACTTTGCATTATTCATGCAACGTCAAGGAAGCAAACAAATTGATAACTTTATCGGCAAAACATGCAATGAAATGTCTAAAATGGTAGAGCTCCCAGTGAACTTTCACTGACTGTTGTGTGATTTGCATTCGAATGGTTTCCTACCGACTGACTAAATCTTGAGCTCCTTCCGTTTTTAAGATTTTATATTCCTCGGTGACAGGGCATTTCAAGTATGCACACAAATTGCACTCGGGATGCGTCTCGGCTTTTTAGCTTTTTGGTCTTTTGGCCACCAACCTGGTTAAGTGTCAACTGGCGGCGACACCTGTAAATTGTGGTTAACACACGGCCACCATCTCTGCCCCCTCCCCTTTTTTTTGTGCTCGGTGGCAGGGTCCGCTGGTCCGCTTTGCGGTCAAATGAAATTTCTAAAATGTTTGCCTTTGTTTTATGGCGCAGAGGAAATGCCGCGAGTTCCGTGACTGGGCAGCGGAGCCGTTTGCCCATTAAGTCCGGAAATTGTTAGCACGTTAGTTAAGGTCAGTTAGCCAAGTTAGCGGGTGAGCTGCGGGGAGAAATGATGGAGCTTGTGAAATAACTTTGCACTGTCGCAACGCTGAGAGAAGGCCGTTGTGAAGGACGCCTGGCGCTATCTCCAAATATTTTCGCCAAGATGCATTTGATATGCAAATTTGTTTTGTTTGTGTATTTCAGGAAATCGCTGCGATTCTTATCAGCTTTGATAAGCACGGCGAGTGGCAGTCCAAAGAGGTTCGAACTAGGTGAGTCACAGTATCTTAATTTGTAGATTATACGATTTAAGTTATTTAAGGTTAATATAAGCACTTTTTTAGATTTCTAAAAATGTTTTACAATAATAGTATATATTAATACCTTTTATTTATAGAGTAAAAAAAATGGGATATTGTATATTGCTGGAAAGTATGTTAAGGGCACAAGGAATCGCTTTCGACCCTTGATCTGTCTGTCCGTTTGTATGTCCGCATTTAAAGCTGTATATTTGTATTCGGTCAAAATATGTAGACACATACAAAAATTGTTCAAATCGGACTATTTTAGAAGTTATAAGCATTTTGTAAATTTTCCGGCAGATGGCGCCACCTAAAACCCAACTATTTTCAGGGGGAATATTTATTATTTTTAAAATTGCTACTTAATTAACGGGTATCCAATAGTCGGGGCCCTCGACTATAGCCTTTATTTTTTTTTGTTATTAAAAAACAACATTTACCTTAAGAGCAGACACTTTATGCACTTCTAGCAAAAAAACTTAGACTTGAAATATTTTTGGATGAGACTTAAGTGATAAACTTGCTTTGTATTTCATTTAAGACCCAAAAGCGGATCGCTGTTGCTGTACTCAAGGAAGAAGGTTCGATATAGACGCGATGGCTACTGCTGGAAGAAACGCAAGGATGGCAAGACAACGCGCGAGGATCACATGAAACTAAAAGTACAAGGCACTGAGGTGAGTTCGGAAATTTTCTTGTTCCGTTGAATAACGATTTTCAGGCTGCACAATTAGGCAATTAGCCGGAATCGTTTTCCAGCCTTGGCCATCATTTGTCAAAGGGGTTACAAAAAAAATGGTTTAAATTCCTCGGACTTCCTTGGGGCTCCCTGTTAATTTCTTTTCTTTTATTTCGTACTTGACCGTATGGGGGTTCCTTTGGGTGAGTTATGATTTCCCGCCGGAAGTTGACAGAAACTTACGGTGTCCTCCCCGTTTGCCGCCGGGCATTTCGTCCATGGCAAGTGTTTGCCTAAGGATGTGAGCAACGTCGCCGTTGCCTGCTAATGAAATAAGCCTTGCCAAGGGTTAAGCTTATTTATAATGTCTGTCTATCGGAGTATCTATACCCCAAACCCAGACCATGCCATTATAGAAACATAAAAACATTTGGCAATTTCACGCCAATTTTTTTTTCACAGTTCCTTCGCCTTGCCGTTTGTTTTTCTTTTTGTTTTTGTTTTTATTTTAATTTTTATTTTAATACATTCGCAAGTAAACGTGGCCGGCGAAGATTTATGCAGTTGGCAGTGCTGGCGGGGTGCCGTCTTCTTACATGATAACTGGGCCCAAACGAGGCAGATAGTACAAAGGAAATGCCAAGGCAAAGCGAAAGAAGTCAGCGGCATATCGCGGCCAACGAGAGCCAACAAATTTATCAGCGGGTAGAAGAAATTCCCCCGAAAAAAAAAAAAGAAAACCACCCAAAATAAACTGAGATAGAAAAAAGACGGCAAAAAGTCTTAGGAATAAGAAAAATGCGCAACGAAATGTTTTATAAGTCAGGGAAGTCCGTTTCCTCAACTCTTCCGTTTCGATTCGTTGCTTTTCGGTTTTCGGTTTGAGTTTGAGTTTGAGTCCTGATTTTTGGCACTTACCAAAGGCCAAGTGGCGCCCCCTAGCGTGGGCGGTTGGTAATTTAATTTGAGCTCCACTCGCTCTTCGTTTTTATGCATTCCAATTAAATGGATTTCCTCGCCACGGGGGCAAGTGAGCTGCGTAAGGATGATTCCCCGACGTTTTAGCCCCTTTTTATGCTCTTGTTTGTGTTGCCGGATTGATAAATTGAATTTCCTTCGATTTCTGCGCCCCTCTCTATCTATCCCACAGTGCATCTATGGTTGTTATGTACACTCGGCCATATTGCCCACATTTCATCGCAGATGTTACTGGCTGTTGCAGGTAAGTTGGGCTATCCCTCCTCCCCTCATCTTTGATATGCCCTAATCCTGGGAGGACACTTCCTGTAAACAGAATCCGGACATTGTTTTGGTGCACTATCTGAATGTCCCGTATCCGGATGATAATAAAATGGCCGTAATTGCACCCAGTATCACACTTTGGGGCGATAAAAAGGAGTGGACCAAGGAGGAACTGGTCAGCCAGCTGAAACCCATGCGTAAGTCTAAATTTTAGTTAAGATAGTGAAAAGAAGAATTTAAAATGTATAATTCTTATAAAGCATATTAGTCATATCAAAATTTGGTAATTGTGCGTTAAATTTATACCAAATATAAAGCAGTCCTACGCTCTATGAAAATATCAAACTCATTAAAAAAAACTAAACTGTTCTTGTCTAAGTTTATTTTTTATAAATGTTAAGCATTAATTCTTACATTAAATTAATCTGTTAATTTTGTACTTCATTTTCATTTTCTTTTTGTTGTGTATTTAATCTGTTGAACAGTTGTTGGGTTTACTTTTTTCAAAAACAGTCATTCTTACCTTAAGTTAATTTGTTCATTTCGTGACTTGATACAAAAATCCTAACTATTATTTAACCAGTTTAAAATACAAAAAAAAAGGTATTTTGCTATAAAAAAATATCAAACTAACTATAAAACTCTACAGTTCTCGGCCATGTTCTTGTTTTCAATAAAAGTCAAACAACTATCCCTACTTTGAATTAATCTGTTGAATTTTTTTTATTTTAGACAGACTTCTAAGTTATTATGTTTGTTGTTTTTTGAAAGCTTCTAATTGAAAACTAATTACAATTTTTTTCAGTATCCACAGTCAATTCGGATGATGACTCCGACTCGGGCAACGACATAGAAATATCGGTGAGTATAAAGCTCAATGATACTGATTAAAAGAGCTAACAGACGTGAATTTCCCATGCTTAGACGGCGGAGACCGTAGAGTCGATTGTCTGCCAGCTGATGGAGAAGCAGCGGCTGTCGCGCCAGGCTGCGTTGGTCAAGCAGCTAGACTGCGGATGCGGAGATGGAGGCTGTGCGGATGGGAAGACCTGCACGCATCCCGTGATGCGACGATCGGCAGCCATGCTGAAGTCCTCGGTGCAGGAGAAGCGGCTGGGCGAGTCCTTCAACGGCAACACGCCCAATGTGGTGGTGGCCAGCAAGCTCTACTCCCGCTGGGCGGAGCGGCCCAGGCAGCATCTGGACAACCATGGCCAGTTGCACAATGTCACGCAGCAGTTGCCGCAGGAGTCGGCCATCAAGTTCCAGATCATTCCGCCGCAGCAACAGCAGCAGCAGCAGGATGGGAACTACCAGCAGCAGCAGCAGTATCGAGGAGCCAGTCAAATGCTGGCCGCAAGAAGCAATCTGGTGTTGCAACAACAGCAGCAGCAGCAACACCAACAGCAACAGCAGCAGCAATACCATCAGCAACAACAACAACAGCAACAGCAGCAGCAGCACTTGAGTCTGCAGCGATTTGTTGCCAGTCAAAGCCAGAATTCAAATTCGTTGCATCTCAATCAGCAGCACAGGCTGCAAATAGCCAATACAACGATCACAGCCACAGCCAGAGATCCTGCGACGACCTCAGCAGCAGCAGCAGCAGCAGCAGCAGCGGCAGTAGTGGCCTCAAATGTTATGGACACCGAACTAATTGAAAACCAAAACCACATGACCGCAAGCAAAATCACAAACTCCAGCAGCAGCAGCAGCAATGGCAGCAACAGCAGCAATGCCAGCAAGCAATTAGCAGCTCAAACAAACAACGAATTAAATGTCGTAAATAATAACGACCCCGGCAACAATAACTTTATGTACAATCAACAGCAGCAACTCAATGCTTCCAGCAACAGCAGCCAGCAGCAACAGCAACAGCAGCAGCAGCAACATTATTATAAATTGCAACAGACAACAGCAACGCCAAGCAGTGGTCAGCCGCCACCCCTTTTAGTGGCCCTGGCCCAACCCCCCGTGGAGGCCATGTGCATGTCACCCGAGCATCGCATCAGCAGCAGCAGCAGCAGCACCATCAGCAACCAGCCCCCAACTGCAACGTCTTCCGCTGGCAATGTCAACCCCTGCACACCCACACCCATACCCACACTCACATCCAGATCCACACCCACATCGGGCACTTCGTCCACTTCGAGTTCCTTACAATCGATTATCGATGGCAATCAGCAGCAACAAATTACAACGACGTCGACGGCAGCAACTTGTGATAATTTAATGAGCGCCAATGCGCTCTCTGAGGTGAGTGCTTTTGACCGCAAAATCACCTGCAATCATTGTATTTATGTTGATTAAATTCCAACTTATTCGACAGCAGGACGGGAGCAACAATCAGGCCACAGAAACCCCTAAGCCCCTGAATCAAAATGGTTGTGCCACCTTCAGTGCTTCCAGTGATAACAGCAGCCAAATCAGTGACGAGAGCAGCAGCTTTGGCGGGAACAATCAAAACAACAGCAGCAGCAACAGCAGCAGCAGCGAGGAAGATCCCCCGGCGGAAACGCTTAGTTTCTTCAATGAGACCCTCGATTTGTCCCACGAGGATATTCAGCGCACTCTGATTGCCAATATGCCGTACAATGCGACAGCAGCAACAGCAACAGTAGCAGCAGCATCGAATGCAACGACGACTAGTGCAACAGGCGACAGCAAACCCAAGAACAGTCAACAGGAGGTGCAGAAGAAACCTGATCCCGAAACCGAGGTTGTGGAGGACGAAACGGACGATGTGTTTGCCAATCTGGATGCCTTCGACATGCTCGTGGAGTTTCCCGAACTGGATCTGGATGACAAGCAGGCCCTGAATAACACCGCCTTGGAGCAGGGCTGCTATTTGGGCGAGGCAACGCTGCCATCGCAGCCATCGCAGCCGCGCAAAGTACACAATATATGCGACTTTAGTCCCGAGTGGTCGTACACGGAGGGAGGCGTCAAGGTTCTAGTGGCCGGACCCTGGACAAGTTCAAACGGCGGCGCCTACACGGTGCTCTTTGATGCCCAGCCCGTGCCCACGCAACTGGTGCAGGATGGAGTGCTGCGTTGCTATTGCCCTGCCCACGAGGCCGGATTTGTGACACTGCAGGTGGCCTGCGGCGGCTTCCTCGTCTCCAACTCCGTGATGTTCGAGTACAAGCTGTCGCTGCTGGCCGATGCTCCCTTCGATGCCAGCAGCTCCAACGATTGCCTGTACAAGTTTACGCTGCTCAATCGCCTCTCCACCATCGATGAGAAGTTGCAGGTGAAGACGGAGCAGGAGCTCACGGTGCGTATTTTAATTAGTTTATAATTTTTAGATTAAAAATCTTTTCTTTTACAGACCGATCACACTGCTCTGTATCTGGAGCCCAACTTTGAGGAGAAGCTGGTGGCCTATTGCCACAAGCTGATCAAGCACGCCTGGAGTATGCCCAGCACTTGTGCCTCCTGGACGGTGGGATTGCGTGGCATGACCCTGCTCCATTTGGCCGCCGCCCTGGGCTATGCCAAACTGGTGGGCGCCATGCTCAATTGGCGCGCCGAGAATCCACATATCATACTCGAGACGGAACTGGATGCCCTCAGCCAGGATGTTTACGGCTTCACTCCGCTCGCCTGGGCCTGCGTGCGTGGCCATGTGGAGTGCTCGCTGTTGCTCTACAAGTGGAACCACAACGCCCTGAAGATCAAGACCCAGGCGCAACAGACGCCTCTCGACTTGGCCAACATGCGGGGCCACAAACATCTGCTCGCGCAGATGTTTCGACTGGAGAAGGAGCGCTGCCGGAAGCCACAACTGCGCGGTGGTCTGGCCAATCTGTCCATGAACATGGGCGTGGAAGCGGAGGCGGAGGCGGAGCAACACCAGAGCTTCAGTGGCTTCGACTTGGAGCTCCAGCGCAAGCATGATGGGGTGTTCCTAAGACCAGTTGCTGTGCATAGGTAAAATAACATGGCAATATAAGTGTTAAATGGGAAATTAATTAATTAATTAACCCAAAGCAATCAGAGTCCACCGAACAACAGCAGTCGTTACTCCAAGCGATCTTCCATAGACAGTGGCATTAACATGGATATACGCAGCAAATCCGGCAAACCGCTGGCCAGGCTTCATAGGTAGGTACAGTGAGGGTGAAAATAATAGTACTTTTTTGAGCTTAAGAATATAGAAATCTAAAATACAAAAATATTGCAAGCAAATTTTGAATTTTTTATTTTGGTTGTATTTTTGTAATGTTAAAATTATTTTAAATTCAATTACTTCAGTGTAATGAAAATGCCTTGAAAAACTAAAGCATCAATAAACGTTTTTAATACAAAATTTGTTTACTGATAAGTAAGCATTATGATATATTAAAAGAAAAGTCGTCTTATGCCCTAAAGGTATATTTTTGAGTACTTCACATTGTCGCACTACTATTATTTTGACCGCAGATGTATACCAAATCAGTCTTGACGACTCATACTAAATGAATTATTTATATTCCAGTAACTTTGAGAGCCATGACAACTATGCGCTGGGCGTTGACTCGCCGCTGGACTCGCTGACTGGGACCAACTGTCTGCTGTCGCCGCTGCGGAAGATGGACTTTGCCCTCTGTAAGTGCGGGGGATCAGTTTCAGCATGATGAAGCGTATTCCTAGTTATAGACTGTTATATGGAATCAAACAAATGCTCAAATTTTCTCGGTAAATTCAAACTAGGCGAGGTATCCACGGGCGAATCGAGTCCCGTGCACGACAAAGACATCGATTGCGACGACAACTCGACGAGCGCGACCGACGTGACCATTGGCAATGACTTGGCCCTGCCCGATGCCGTTGTAGGTCAGTGATGGCAGACGGATCCTGCCCAGCTACACTCCACTCCACTCTCAATCCAAACTCAATCTCAGTCTGCCAACCCGTAACAATCTCACCCGTAATCTGTACTGTAGCTAAAATCATACTAACCATATGGGGCTGGATATCGATGTTGTTGACGTTGTTGTTGTTGCTATTGCTGTTTGTTGTTACTACTATACTATATGTACTCATGTGTATTTGGGGGGCGGGGAGCTCGTTCTCGTTTAATCAATGTAAATGTTCGTTATTAATATTGGTTGCTGGTTGTGCGCCCTAAATGTGCGCTTTTATCGATGTCTACATTTAACCGATTACGTATAATTTTCAACTAACAAAACACTGGCCGCCCAATTAACCACGAATTGATCGTTGTAATTTGTAAATATAAATCCGAGGTGTATGTAAATAGCTAGCTAAACACTCTCTAAACACAAAAGTCAATGCTTGTCGGTGTGTAAAATACAAATAATAGTTAACCTAACCGTGTCCAACGACTCTGTTTATCGTGATCAATTTGGAGAGTCATAAACGTAGCTTTTGTAAATTTGGGCTCAATTAGATGCTTTTGGCTAATTGAGCTTAAGGTTGCAAAGAAAATGATGTGAAACTGTAAATTTGTACATAACGGTGTCCAATTTAACTATGTAGACTCGTTTGCCATGTATTCGTATGAATCCCGATGTTTGGAACTAGTTTTGTAAACGGTTTTGGCCTATTTTCAGGGGATTCCGATGCCAAAGTGCTGACACTAGCGGAGCACATAATAGCAGCCATGCCGGAAAGGATTAAGGTGGGCTAGATTTAGTACTTAAATACTTGATATATAATAAATATATATTTAAACCCTTCAGAATGAAGCCGATGAAATGATGGTGCTGGGCAGTCCCTTGACAGAACCATTGACATCCGAATCCTCGGCGCTAACGGATAGCTTTATGGATCCGCTGCTCGATTCGCTGCCCAATACACACTTCGACAGCGACTTTAGCTTTGACTTCCATGATCATGGCTATCGCTATCACGATGTCAGCACACCCTGCTCCAGCCTGAGTCCGGCCAGTTCGGGACCGCTGCAGTCGCCTGCCAGCTATTCCATACTGGGAACAGATCCCTCTGTCAGCTCACCCAGTCCGCCGCCATCGACGAAGCAGTTGACGGAGTTCCTGCACGCCTCCAGCATCTCGCAGTATCCCTTCGAGGCGGACTTCTCCAAGCTAACGCTCACGGACACGGAGCAAAGGGAGCTGTACGAGGCGGCCAAGTGCATTCAGAAGGCCTACCGCTCGTACAAGGGCCGCCAGAAGCTCGAGGAGCAGAACAAGGAGCGCAGTGCCGCCACTGTCATTCAGAACTACTACAGGCGGTACAAGCAGTATGCCTACTACAGGCAGATGACCAACGCCGCCCTGGTCATCCAGCATGGCTATCGCTCCTATCGGCGCAACAAGCGATTCAAGAAGAGCGGCCTAGGCCTGGGCAGCTCCAGTGATCACGGCAGTGTGAGCAGCAACTCGCAGTGCCTGTCCAGCTTCTATGATCACTACAAGCAGGATCAGCAGCAGCTGCACGAGCTGGGCTCACAGCCCAGCACGCCCAAGGAAACGAGTCCTTCGGGTCCCTTGAAGTGAGTGGCATAACCCTCGATCTGTGCCAAACAATTGTTAACTTATTTCGAATTCCTTTACCAGGCGAACCTACTCACAGTCCACCCAGAATCAAGCTGCCAGAAAAATCCAACAGTTTATGAGACAATCACGCATCAAGTAAGTACCACTAATTGATCGAACTAATTAGGCTTAATTTGTTGATAAGCTAACTCATGGGTAATGTAATTGCACGCAAGCATTTGGGATGGCAATTTAACGACTTTGGTAAGAATGTGTGATCTGGTTATGCTTTACTTTTGTTAACTTTTAATTATGTTATTCATTTTTAAGTATGTAGTTTGCTTAGATTACCTGTTATTAAAATAAATATTGTTCCACCGCACAGACTACAGAAAGAGCGAGCCGAAAAAGAGAAGCTGGTGCACCAACGCAGGGCGGAATACCTTCAAAACTTGCAGTTTCAAGGGCAGCAGGAAATGTTGGTGTGCCACGAAAATAAGTAAGTCTACACAATGCATTATACCCTCACATAAATCGTTAATTTAATTACCTATTTTGACAGCATTTCTGCTCGGAGCAGTGGCAACACCAGTGCGAGCAGAAACAACAACAATCTATACCAAATACAATCCAATCAGTGAGGGTCAACTGAGTGAATTTTTAACATAGGAACATGGCTGCACTGTTCCATAAGAATTTATGAATAGCTTTAACAACCGAGTGAAACTTTCTACTTTCGTAATTGTTCCGATTTGGAAAAACAATCCCGAGCACCTCTGTAGTGGAACTTTGTTTCAAACACTCTCTCTAACACAGACAACAACAACACACACTCTGTATTAGTAGCAACTACCTGCACTACTTTGATTCATTTGCCTAACGAATTTTAAGAAACACAAAGATAGCAACACACACATTGTTTTCGAAGTGAACGTAGCTTAGGTTAGAGGTCTTTTTAGGTATTACTTAAACCTTATCTTAACCGAAGATCGGACTCCAGGGAGATGATGAGAACACAATTTTTCCATTTGTCAACTCGAAAGAACTTATTACTGAAGCCTTTGAAAAACTTTTTAACTCCAATTGTAGTGAAAAATGTAGCCTGCAATATATACATATTATATATATATATATACAATTTAAACCAATATTATGCATGTGTATGCCTCTAAATAGTTACATTTGTATATAGATATTGCCTAACTAACTATATTCTAGTCTATTTTAACGTACTACCAAGCTCTGCGATGCGACTAAGCTTGTCTCTAAAGCAAAATCTAAAATGAAAAAAAAGAAAAAAACGAAAACGAAAACCTAAAGCATTAATCCTCGATCCTAACTAGTTGCTAACTGCTCTTTAGTTTTAAGCATAAGACTCTACGGAAAGTCCAAAAGTTGTTGTTGATTTCTAAAATCAGATTCGTGTGTAGTGCGCAGCAGCTACCAATCTATCATGTTTCAAAGAAAACAAACCCTATTCTAATTTCTAATACGCAAGTACTTACTGCTACCATAATGTGTAATAAGTCTCAATTTATCAGACTACCTAGACTAAGCTTAGCTAATGATAGATGAAATCAAAAAGTGGATGGGATACTGAGCCCCCGAAAACACAACCAAATCTGAGGTCAGTCAGCCAGATATCTGTAATTTTCGACTTTCTGCTGCTGCTTCCCCCAACTGATTGATGGCGCCAGTCAATCTTAACTGCTTGAAGACACAGCCAAGAAACCAAAACATGCAAGAGAGAAAAGTTTTTTAACTAAATGTAACAATAAATGAATTTTTGTAAATTATTTTTGTCCGTCCACATTGTTAGCTTTCATAACATACCAACAAGAACATATATACTTACAAATATACAATATATATATAATATAGAAAGAGCCGATACTGATACGATAACGCAAGAAACAATTTTGAAAGCATCGTTCAAGTTCGAATTAATAAACACAGGCGGCGTTTGGACGATGAATGTACATACACCAGCTCGAATCCGTGTGTCCAGCACATTGGAAAAGAGACACTTACCTCTAGCAGTCCCAAAAAACCACAAAGTAAATGACAAAAACTCACAAAATCCCAAGTGCAAAGAGAGCATCTTCAAGTGCGAAATGTGCAAATGGGCTGTAAATTGACTTCTAGCCAACGATTATTTGTCACAACCGGAAACGCAGCTGTTGAGGGTGGGTGGGATTTAGGATCTATCACATTGTTAACTATTTAACTACGAACTATTATACTTAATTCGCACTATTATATTACTCTACGAAACTTTGATTGCATTTTGCTCTAACTTAACTATGTATAAATCTGATAAACTGATTCGAAATGAAGACTAAATACGATTTCACTACTCAACTGACTTAAGAATTGCAATCAATTTTGTTAACTGTTTAGGCAGGGTGTTAGACATTTACCAGCTGAATACTAAATCCAATTAATTGCAATATTTGCACATATTACACACACTCACACACAAAACACACTCTGGCTCACAAAAAAATTAAAAAAAAAAAAAATACACATACACACAATTTATAAACCTCAAAGTAGCAACCTGAGTGTGTTTTAATGGAAGAAAGTCTTTTTAGATAGAGGGAGGCCAAAAGGCAGAGAAAACTTAAGTACCTTAAGCCAATTGGCACTAAAACTAAACTTAAATCTAACAAACAATTATAAATACCTATAACAGACCATGTATCTATATATCGAAGTGGCGGTAGGGCCTAGTTTTGTTTGAACTTATTTTTCTTCAACTGAACTTAATCTAATGCAACACCAAAATTGTTGATATCTAACGTAACTCTATACAATACGAAAAACTAATATAGATAATGTAATTGGATAACCGGATATTTGGTACTCACATATCTGTTAGATAATTTTATACCTATCTTCGTCCTAATAGAACTTCTAAGTGCGGCGCATGTACGAAGCAAGCATTATTCTTTAACTTCAACTTCAACTAGCTAACTAAACAACAAACCATCAAACCAAACTTTGTCCCAAGAAATCCAAAATTCATCCAATTGAAATGTTTGTTTCCGACTTTCAGCTTAGTAGACCAGCAAATAGGAACGGATATGAAACTGTTAACTAAACTTTTAAGCGAAATATACCTAGCGTGTAATCTTTTTAAATATTATACCTTACTTGTATGGGATACTTAGCATGAACTATACACATATATTCGCAAAACTAAAGAATGTTTAACAAATCAACGTATTATATATGTACAGACACAGATACACCCCAAAACAAACAAAACATAGAGTTATATATATATATATTGTAAAACGACTTTCCAGTTTCTGTAAAATTGTAATTACATCCAATAAAGTTTAATTCAACACTTTAACTGGTCTTTGTTCCTTGGTTCTTGGTCCTTGGTCCTTGGGTTATTCCTAAGTTATCTGCCTCTCTTCTTGCCGCCCTGACAAACCAATTAGTAATCAATTTGTCTAAGTGAGCCGCCAACCAGCTGGCGCCAGTCATTATCAATGAATTGTCCTTAGCGCTAACCCTATCGCCCCAAAGAAAGTATCTTCAGGTAAAGAAACAAAGAAAATAAATAAAAGGAAACCTCCAGCTGCTTGGGTCAGCGAGCATTTCCTTTTTTCCCAGTTTTCCTATTCCACCTTTTTTTTCTGGTTCAGCTCAATTAACACTTGCTGCGTTGCGGGAGTGAGGAGGATGAGCTAATGGGGCGTAGATACATCTGTATCTCTATCTGTATCTGCTGGCTGCTGCGTTGTTTCGTAATTACGAGCACAATGCAAAATGCCAAGGCGTTCGCAGTGTCTTGTTAATAAATCGGCCTGCTCTCGACCTTTTGCCGCTGCCTGAAATCGGATGCGTTGGTTGCGTTTGGCAGCGTTTTCCGCTTTTCCAGCTCAATTTACACTTGTTTATGGGCAATCGCAGTTTAGTCCAAAAAATCATTTTCCAAATGCGATTTTCTCGCTCCTCGTCCGCCTGATCGCTTCACTGGTTGTCTGGTTGTTTGGTTGTTCGGTTGTTTGGTTGTTTGGCTGCTTGACATTCGGTCTGTCAGCGGAAGCTGGGGGTAATGTGAAACCAAGCGTTGCCCTCCGTTGACGCTTTGCAGCCACAACAATAAACACCGAAAGCAATTCTCCTCTCTCTCTGGCTTCGTTTTTATTGTATTTCGGTTTTTGGTAAAGTTGTTGTTTAGCTGGAATTTTCGGGCTATTCTCGATTGTTTCATGGCAGTGCTTTGTTTTTGTGGGTTTTATATATTATTTTATGGTTATTGAATGACGCTGCCACTGGAGTGGCGTAAGCTGACTTCAATTCATTCAAAGGCCAGAGGTAACAAATAAAGTTTTTTAGCTTCTAATTTTATGGCATGTAATTAGGTTGGTCTACTTAAATAGTAAAATATTTGGATAATTAAAAATGTTGAAAAGAAAGAAAACATAGTTTTCAACTTTCTATTTAATTATTTGATTTTTATGTTTCTCCTGATTACCAAAATTTAAAACATTTTACTCTCAGCTTTAAATTAAAGAAGGATAAAACGAATGACTTAAACAAAAAACTTTTCTTTGGTTCTGTCAAACTCAAAACAAAGTTGCAATTATTTTATTAAATACTAAACTAAAAATAATAAAAAGAAAAGACTTTGACAAAAAAACACTAATTAGTTGCTTTTTGCATTTCAAAAAAAAAGAAAACAGCAAAGGTGTCAAAGTATTTCGTAAAATGTTAGGAAATACCAACTGCAAAATTAACTTTTAATAACGCATTTTGAACAGAAAAGCTTGTTTTTAATGTTATTTTAATCTTCCGAAGCTTAAGGCACTCAAGTGCAAATTACATTGATATTAAAACAATGCCTGATTTGAGGCTCCCCTCCCGCTGAGACACCCACAATCCTCGAGAGTGGCACTACAATGTTGCCAGCGACATTTTCACGCTGCTGCGGCTAATCAACAATCGATTGGCTGCCATAAAGAGACTTCGCAGGGGCCATAAAACAATTATCTGGAATTTAAAAGTCTTGGCACACAATAAACTATGTTGTAGGTACTTCGGCAAAAGACTGTTGTGACTCTGCAATCTGGGTCAGGCCGAACTAAGCTCTGATTGGAGTACGGGTACTTACGGAGACGACTGCAATTGCCGATAATTGACGTCAACCATTATTATTATTATTGGGAATAGCAGCAGCAGCGCATCATCCAAGTGACTCAGACTTTAGTCTGGCTAAAATCAAGTAAACAACAATGGATGTTCAATTGTTTTCGGGCCTGAGCCGCGGGCACCTGTTTATTGTTAGCTGTCAGCGCTTTCCACAAAACTGTTTAAATTAACTTAATTGCATTTAATAGGCTGCCATCGAATGTTACCCGACTCCAACTGCACTAAACACATCTTGTTGCCCGTCAAGATAGCGAATTCCTGTGCTCTCTGGCCGGGAATTAGCATAAATGACATATCAATTAAGGCGACACACGTATCCGAGAAATGCATTAGATGCTGGCCTTAGGTTTCAGTCACTCCTCCTCCTTCCTTTTAGCCGTTTGCCGTTTGGCTACCGAATGCCAAAGTTGTGTGGCTGTGAAGAAGCCGAGGCGCGTGAAAAACAAAAAAAAAAAAATGAACAATTTTCCCAACTGGTCAAGAGGCGGACTGTAAATAACCGACAATAAATCACTTTGAACAAATGTTCGAAAACAATTTGTAAAACTGCAAACTGCAGCAATCGCAGTTGAAGCCGGAGTCACCACAACAAGTTATAAATTTGCCACAAAAAAAAGCCACAAAACACACATCTGTAGCCACACTTTGATGAACATGATTTGTGTTTTGTTCGACACGCTGACAAATCACCAAATGGATCCCATGGACCATGAAGATTCGATCAGTTTCCGAAGAGGAGCCCCAGCAATTCTGCGTCCAGGGAAACACGACTTTTACCCGCATAATTGATTTGATTGCCGATGAAAGTTGCTTCCCCAAAAGGCCCAAACCATCAAATTGAGGTCTCCGTCATTATCTTTCAGCCCAGAGCCCGAGTCACGTGCAGGATCGCTTATTGGCCATCATTGGGGCATCACTTTAAACTTGGCCGGTTGCATCCAGCTTCATCGAACAGGGCTCTGCAACGTGTTCGAACAGCATGTTCGGAGCGAGCCGAGCCGAGCTCATACTGAAGTTGCAACTTGAGTTGCCGTTCGATTGTCCTGTTTGAACTCAACCGTTGTGTGGGTGTTATAATTCTATGCATTTTAAAGTTTGGATTGATATAGCTCGAAATAATAAATAATAATTTCTACATTAATTGAAACTAAAAAACCTTTTTTCTAACTTGTTGTTATTTTGTCTTTATTGAAATGTAAAGATTATTCTAAGATAATCCACGACTAAATGGCGCCAAGTTGTGGGCGAAGAATTGCAAGTCTAGCTAATCTATCTGTTAAAACAAAATCTCGTACAGAAAAAATTCTAAAATCAAATTTTGAAGACAGTTCTTTAAATAACTAACGCTTAAGTTAGGTCACTAGAAATTCGGGTTTTAATAATATTAATAATGGGTCCATGGTTCCAGAACTTCTTAACCACTAACTGAAAATCAAAACGGAATAATGGAAACAAAAAACAAATAAAAACATAAACTTACAAGGTATACCTCTAAAACTCAATAAGTGCAGCTTTGGATGACCATATTTAAAATGTCATTTCTAGATAATTGAATGTAATTCAGATTAGCCACTAAGGAAATGTTACGTCACGAATTTTGTAACCTTGTTAGAAAGTGTTTTAGTTTGATAGAGCACTAGATCAAAACTTTGTTTGAGCTTAGAAATACGAGTTTAAAGGGTCAAGCTAGGCCGAATTATATCTTTTATATAGGTATAAGTGTAAATTCTGGTCTGCTTTAGGACTCGTGTTCACGTTTCCTTCCCCTACCCAAATAAAAACCTTTTTGAAAAACCTTTTAACACCGCCTGAACCTCATCGAACTGCAACTTGTTTGGCGAAGTGACTGAGGCCGAGGTAGTGTGCGTATAGTTTTTGGTGGCCACACTCAGTTTTTAAACTGAGCTCGCGCGCGACGGTCGAGCGATCACTTAGCACTTCCCCTCGATCGATAAAGACCGAACGATCCATCTCGGTGTTCCTGGCCCAATCCGTTTGGCGGCTCGGCTCTTTAATTGCGTCACTAATGAGCTGCATTTATGTTAATCTCAGCACCCGGGACGTCTAAGCGCTACACGATCCCAAGATTTTCGGATCTCGGGGAGGGATCTTCATCGCGGCACTCGGCCATCGGCACTTCTTTTGCCTTTTGCCTTTTCTTTTTTGGTAGTTTTCACCTGCTGAGCCGTTTATGGTTATTGCCGCAATTCCGTTGTGACAGTCGGAGGCGCTTTATCATAAATTAAAAAATCGTGTAGTCGGACCGCTGGACGGCCGGACCGCTGGACAGCCCCGCCCCCTGAATCTCGAACTGATGGATGATGCTGCCGCTGATGGCAGTTTCGGGTCTGAGTTATGGCCGGGCCAAGTCGGAGATTTGCATGAATGAAACGCACGCGTTGCCCGAAAAGTGTTTGCAGATCCGATGGTGATCGCGCGATGACTTAATTGAAACGCCGCTGGCTGGAGCAGAAGAAGGTGTTAATTAGCATACGAACAAATGGACAAAATACGAACGAGTGTGTGTTTTGTATTGTGTTTCGGCATTCGATCGTCGGTTTTTGGTCATATTCGCAGAAGTATTGAGTGCTGCCGTCTGCCTTTTCGGTTCATTAATAATAACAACAACAGAGGCGTTCGGTTTATTTCCCAATAGTTTCTCGCCATTGGCTCTTCAGATTCTCCGGGCTCCAGTGTCGGCGTTTGCGTTTTATGGGTAAAAAATGAAACAAAAAGGCCCTCGGTATTGTGGAACTGTGGAAATCGGAGACTGCTAAGCTCAGCGAAAGGAAAGGAACGGAAAGGAAAGCAAAGGAAATTAAGCCTCAAATGCATTGAGTATTGAGACTTTTAGTGCGAATAGAATATGATGATAGTGCCAGCTGCTGGGCTCGTATTTGTGTTGTGTGCCTCGGATTTGCATCGTCATGTGGAAAATACATAACAAGCTCTTAATCTACATACTCTGGATTATGGAAATAAGGTATAGTAGCCCCATAAACGTTATGCCCATTAAGTTTAACGGCCAAACAGTTATGTCTGTTATGTTATGTAGCCACAATCCCCGGGCGGTATTGGGTTTGGCTTTTCTTTTGGGTTTATCCATCGGATTGCGATAGGTTTTCCATTTATCGCTGACAGATCTGCACGAGTTGACAACTCTTTCGTTACCTTTTCTCATATCGCGCACATCGCCGGACACGATCGCTAATTTTATCTGCGGAGCCACAGCGCGATGTATGTAAAATCCTTATCGAACGCCCAAACAGTGGAACGCCTCGTTCTATATGTGTGAGTTTGTTTAGAGTTTGCGGCCCGATCGAAAGTTTCTTTCGGGGGGCCGGAGACGTTCGGTAAAAGGCTGCAAAAAAATCTCATTAAAATTGGCAATTAAATGGCAGGCAGCATGTAAAGCACAAAACTGACAGAAAGACAGCAGTTTCTCATTTGTAGCAGCGAGGACCAGCTAAAATCGGATTGGAGTGTTAGGCGTGGCTACGACAACTGGAAATCAATTTTTGCCATAAACTCATCAACGTTGCCTCCCCGTCTCTATGTCTCTATGTTTTTATGCCTATGTGTGTGTTTTGACTGCTATCTAATTGCCATGATGCAGTTGCAGTGGCAATAAGTTGAGTGTATCTCAAAGATACGCGATGTTTTTCCCTCTCCACTTTCTGTATCCTATACCCTTGCAGATGGTATTTATATTTTAACCGAAAGCTTGCAAGCAGAACTTGCCATCACAGAACATAGAAAGTTATAGGTCAATAATATGTTTATTTTGTATATTTTAAAAATTAAATGCAGAGATAAATTTACAGAAACAGGAACCATTTATGCAATAAAACTAAAATTCTAACCAAACATAAATTTTGTTTAATGCAAAAAAATATATACTTTATATCTTAAGCTATGAAATATCACTGTAATCTTATAGAACATAATATTTTTTGCAAAAGCACATAAATCAAGTTGTTCTGTATTTACATTTTATAACTGCAAGGGTATTTAGACTTCTGATTTTTCATTGCAAGGGTATATAGACTTCCGATTGTCCATGTTGACTTGTTTTCTTGTGTTTTTATTCTCCTCGTTCTTGTCAGTGGGCTGGTCTTGTGGGCAGAGCTTCGCCAAACTGAACCTGAACTTACCCGAAAAAAAAAGAAAAAACCTTCAAAGGGTCTTAACCCAGAAATGCTTAGCTCGTGTAATTGAGGTTACTGCAATTTTAAAGCAGGAAACCAGCTGCATCCTCCAGATACATCTCCGCGTACTCGTACTCGTACTGCTGCTCTTACATGGACAATTGGAACGCATGAACGTGCAGACAAACGCTCAAATTGCGATCAAGATCACTCTGCGCCAGTTGTGGCTGCATTTACAAGCCCAAAATGGCATAAACTCTTGCCTGTTGCCAGTTTTTCTGGCTGCCAGTTGCCAGTTGCCAGATTGCCCATGTTGCCAATGTATCCAAGTTTCCCAGGCCAACCTGCAACAAAAAAATCTCAGTGCGGGAGCCGTCGTTGGCGCGGTGGTCGAGGAATCGGAATTGGAATCGGAATCTGCGCCTGGTCGCTGGTCGCTGGCATTGTTGCCGCAGTTTGCTCTTACTCTTACCATTTTTCTGCGGCCATGGATGAGTGATCGACTGCAAACCTCAAAGCCCAAACAAAACTATCTGCGTTGATCTGTTTGCCAGGGCGTGATGGGATGGAATGGGCTGGCTTGGGTTGGCAAGGGCGAGAGTGCGGTTGGCCGACTGGCTAACTGCCTGAGTGGCCATTCGACCACTTGGTCTCTGCCAATTGTCCATGACGAACGATCCGTTTTGGCTTTTACCTGTTACATGGACACGGCATGCGTACACTGAACGAAAGCGTGCTGAATCAACAAAGAGGGGGGTTATCGTTTAGTCAAGGCTTAAGGAGTGACCCTTTACTATTTAAATACTTTTACCTTGCAACTTAGTTTACCTTTAAGCTATTACACCTGTAAGTATTTGTCAAAGAATAATATTCTTGTCGGACTTATAAACCATGCTTTAATGCTAACATACCAATATACAAAATCAGAGTTAAAATCACTTTGATATTGTTAAAACTGTTAGTAGATTCTTAAAATTTACTTTTCGAAAAACTGTAGTAAACAATTTTTTAGCAATTTAAGGAAATAAGCATAAATCTTCGTTCTTTTGCACTTTGAATTGGAATGAAATTATTATCTGACTTGGTTTTTAAATTAATAAAAATAATAAAAAGATTTTTATCCATTATTTCTTAAAGTTTTTAAATGTATTATACCTATGATTATTGTACATTATTATATTAGTCACATTTAGTTTATAGTATTAGCTTCACATAAATATTAAAATAATTCTTAAAAGTTGCTTCTATACTATTTTTGATTGATTTTTCCATAAGCTTAAATACTACTATTATTTTGACCGCAACTGTACACATTTAAGTGTTATGATTAAAGTCGCAGAGTTCGAAACCAAATTGCCATAATTGTGCCTTTAAACAACCTGTTGATTCCCTTTTCTCCCGGTGCTCGTACACATATGTCTTTCTCTGGTCAATTACGTCGTCGTTTTTGTGGCCAGGATGGCCAGCAATTGTTGCTGGCCGTTTGTCTGAGCGTGGCAGCGACATTTTTCTTGGCCATGACCATGGTCAGCTCCGCTCCGCTCCAATGCTCCAATGCTCCAGTGCTCCTCCATCCTCTGTCCACTTTGCCTCTCCTTGCGGCCCCCTTTCGGAATATTTGTGTTTTATTGATGGCATGTTGAACAGCCTTTATGGGTTTTCGGTTTGTCCGCTCCCACCGCCGACCACTCCCTCCCGGCCCCGCCCACTTTACATGCAGCTGTAGGAGCAAAGCTGTTTTTATCAGCGCACACAAAACTTTCAAATGCCCCGAAAACGGAAAACTGAACACCGAGGGATTGAGGCACTGAGGGACTGAGGGATCGAGTGAACATTTTTTTTTTCCCCCGGACCAAAAGCATTGTTTTGGTCGGATTAAAGCGCCTTTGTTGCTTCCGCCTCCAATTGGCGCTTGACTCTGGGCCGGAGGAGGTCCAAGGAGGGCCATGAACATGTCAGCAAGGCATGTAATTACCAGACGGAGCGCCGGCCATATATATCTGCCTGCTGTTGGAGGCGCTACTGGTCAAGAGCCGCCTTTCCGTGGAGAGTAAGGCCTTAGCCCAAACAACATACACAGCCGCCTGCGCAGCGGTGGGTCGAAACTATTTGGTCGACTAGATTCGCACAATTATTACGGGCCCTAAACTTGGGGATAAAGTCGAGGAGATCGGAGATCGGGGGAAATCACCAATGGGTCCACCAGTGGATAGCTAGCTGCTACGCCTGCGCGTGAAAATATTAAAGTCATATTTTTATGAGGCTCCAAAGTGCGCATTAAGTAAGCATTTCTTGGGGTTTTTATGCTGCTGCTGCTGCTTGTGCTGCTGCTGGTTTGGGTCTTGTTATTGGCCATTTATGCTGCTCGTGGCCAAACTCATAAGTGGCTGTGCTCCAGCTGCCGTTGAATTATGCACCCGGCTTAATCCATTTTTAATGAGTCCGCGATGTCGTGGCAAATATTTTTGTGCAAATTAGTGCCTTGAGGAATCACCAATTTGTCGGACAGCAGAAACCATAAGACTGTCATTGGAACTAGTTTGCCGGTTTTGCGTAAATGCCAGGCTCTATTTTGTGATCAACGGTTAGTAGGGGAGATGGTAAATAGCAGAAGTGGAGGCGGAGGCGAAGGCGGAGGCGGAAGTGGTATCAAGTTCATGACAGGTCCTTGCTCTTAAAAACCTCATAAAGGGTCACGAAGCGAGCGAGAAACCCCGATATAGAACCAGAGATAATACAAAGAGTAAAGCGGTCTAAGGACTACGACAAAAAAAAGCAAGGGGGACTCAAAACAAAGCGCAAATCAAGCACACGTGACTTGGACTGTTCAAGAGCCTGAAGATCATGGAGTGGATTGGGGTTGGGTATGAGTATACAGAGAAAAAAATGGTGCCACTTTAAGAACAAAAAAGAGCTTTGTGTATAGTTAAAGCATAACATGTCATAAGTTTTTTTTTTTGTAATATCTGTTAAAAACTGTAAGAAAAGATGATTAAGACAGCTAAGTTGCATATTGGCAGACAAATTAATCTTACCATAAATTGAACACCTAATATCTCTTATTAAATTTGAAGATTTTATAATATATAGTTCTTAACCCTAATTATCATAATTTCAAATTGTTTAAAACATGTCTGACAATCAAAAGAAGAGTTCTCAAATATTATTATCATAGCGATTTCAATATGAATTTATGTAATAAAATAGATACGGCGTTTTGATTTAGCTGATTTTGCATCATATCGATTTTAGCTTGAATGTTTTCTATATGGTCAAGTCTATTTCTTAATAAAATAGATAAGAGTTTTACATTTAGTTTGAAACTAAGTTTTTATCAGCAATCAGTCGTTTTCGGAGCCAATTAAAGTTGCAATTTTAAAATGCCATAAACTATGACAAATTGGAATTATTTTCCCACTGTGCATGGGTCTGGAACTGAAATCTGTTCTGGTAATGGCGATGATGATGATGATGAAATTGTCGGCGTTGACATGCAACAGGCAAACAGCAGTCGGGCGGGCCCAGCGACAAATTAAATAAAGCAGCTAAAAACAAAAGGGTTGTGAGTATCAGGAGATGGCCGCCTTGATTGCCGGCAGGTTTTGGAGTAGTGGAGTAGAGAGTATACCCATACCATATATACCATATTTATTGAGGTGCGGGGGGCTTGACGGTCACGCTGGGCGAACGCACGTAAAAGCTATTGACTGAATGGCTGATTGGATGACTGACTGAATGACCGACTGACTGATTGGATGACTGACTGGCGGAGCGGATGTGCTGACAGATCGATCGCGTATTTCGGGCCAACCTCGGCCACCGCAGAGTTGAAGGTTGGCGGTCCCTTCCTCTTGGCCCTCTGTTAAACTCACCTAATTATTAGTTTAACCACCAATTTCGCCGTCGATCGTCGACGTTCGACTCCAGTTGTGAGCCATGTTAACAGCCTGTTCAACAAACCAGCAACAAGTAAAGCGATCCCATATCAGAAATCAGCGATCGACAATCAACGTTTTGCCGAGGGTTTAAGCTCATGTCTTCGTGCTCCTCTGCGGCTGGTAAAATGTGTAATTTCTGTAAATTGATTTAATTGCTGCGTTTAAGAGTTCCTCGTTCGCTGAAGCCGCAGCTTGGCTTAAAGTTGGAGACACTCGAGTAGTGGCAGGCAGCGAAAGCCACTTACATTTGGACACACGTTGCAAAATTTTATTGACTTCCATTATGGAATTATGCAACTATAATTTTATAGAGAATTTTTAACAAAGATAACTACATTACATAATTTATTTATTTGTTTTGTAGTTTAAAGGAGGATCACTAAAAATTGTTGGAACATATATTTTAAATAAATCAAAACAAACAACATGCTTGTGTACATTTTTATACTAAAATTTTATTTTAGAAATAAAATAAAACAACATTTTTGTGATAATACTTTCACTTAATATCCAAAGAATTCCGGTCTAATTCTTATGTCTTAACATAATCTCTAAACAAACAGATGTTATTATTGAAGCGTATTGGGTTTAAAATATTATGTTCAATTTTCTGGGAAAAACAGTTTGTGCCATTTTATATGCACAATTTCTAATTAAAATTTTTTTATATTTTCTTCTGTGTAAACATATGGCTGGCAATTGGAGTTTGGGTTGCATTTGTATTTTAATGGCGGAGTTGCCCACCCGTGCGCCAGTTGTTTGGCCCGGGGATGTGTTTCTTTGGCTTTTCCTGGCTCTAACTTGGCTTCAGACATGGACAAAAGGCGAGCAGGCGATCGATCGATCGCATGATTATTGCCGCAGCTGTTTGATGCTGATTGGTTTGGCAGCCGCAAGTCGACAGGTTAGACAGCCGACACGTCGCAGGAGTGGGTGGCAAGTGGGAGGCAGTCGAATAGAGAGAGAAATATCTGAAATTGGCAATTTGCAACTCATTGTCAAAACTCATTAATCCCATTTGCCATTTTTGACTGTTAGCATTAATTTCGCCATTTAACCCGACAACTCAAGTAGAGCTGAAGCTCAAGCTGAAGCTGAAGCTTGAGCTGAAGTAAACGCGACTTGATTAGACACTGCAGCGAGTCACGATTGGATGGCCAAGCTTTTCCATCTCCATCTCCATCTGCATCTCCGTGCAATTATGGCTAATAATACAGCTGGCGGCTGGGATTTGACTAAAACTGACAGTACAACGCCCAAGCCCACAGCCACCTGCCACAAATACACAGGAAAAAAGCTTAGGTCACTGGGTAAAAATAGATCAAAATGGCATTAACAAATTATTAAAATTAGTCTGGACAACAAGCGTAAGGAGATCATAAAGTCAATATTAGCCAAATGAAAAATGTAAGAATATTTTAAACCTTAAGTAAAATTTGAACCATTTTTTAATTAGTTACAAGTTAATAAAAATGTGCAGATAATTATATGTAATGTTTATTTTAACTTTACCTTTTTATAGAGTCTCATTTCTCATTTAACATTTTGATATCTAAGATTTTGACATTTTAAACAGGTTAAAGTTGTGTGTTACATCAAAAATCACATTGGTCTTTACACCAACAAATAAATTATAAGTTTTGAAATGAATTTTCTTTTGATAACCTTTTTAAAACATTTAAAACTAACATTTTTTTAGCTTTGAAATGTTCACATACTAAGTCGAAAAGTCTCAAATTTAACATAAAATTGACATGCTTTCTAAAACCAATATGTTTTATTAAGAAAACCCCTCTAGTTCGATTAATAAAAACATAATAAATTTGTCCCCGTGCTGGAGTCAACTGCAGCGCATTAATCTTGGCCAGAGCCGACTCGATTGGTTGAGATCTGGAGCTGAGGCTCGCGGCTTGGAACTCACAGCTCCAAGCCGAAACTGAAGCCTCCAATGGTAAACGAAATGGAAATGCATTCAGCCAGCCCAAAAGAGCCGGCGGCGTTTGGTGTGCACGACTTTTCAGCTTTTCAGCTTTTCAGCCATTGGCAATCGTACGATCGATCTGGCTGCGGATCACCATCGATCGATCGATCGATCGGCCGATCGGCATTCGTTTGTTATTTATTTATTTATTTATTTATTGTGGCTCTACAGGGTGTTATTTATGGTTCTGTTTGTTTGCCTTCTTGTCAGATTAGTGTCCAGCTTTACATCCGCCATGCTCTGTGGCCGGATTCCGGGCCTCACTCCCGGCCAGCGGAATATGTGCCGCGAGATGCCCGACGCCCTGATCGCCCTGGGCGAGGGCCACCAGCTGGGCGCCCAGGAGTGCCAGCACCAGTTCCGGGGACACCGCTGGAACTGCTCCGAGGTGTGGCAGCGCAACGTCTTCGCCCATGTCATACCCACAGGTGAGTGCATCTGCAGTGCATCCCATTCCCAATACCAATCGCAATCCCAATCCCATCACGACATGAACACCCTCACTGGGAGTCATATAAAAAAAATGCTCATGTCATTGGTGGCTTACGATTGGTTTACTCGATAATTGGTTTGAGCAATAAAAACAGATTTTTGGAACTTAAAATTAGTTTTTTAGATTAAAGAAGTGAAAGTAAACATGGCTGCTAATAAAAATAAGAGTACCATTCGCTTACACTCTGTCCATACGTATTTAAAATCTATCATCGTGCAGTTCCTACTTCATTGTCAACAATTTAATGCATAAAAATAAATTAAAATTTAATTTTTTGTTGTAAAATATTATTATTAGCTTCATTTGATATGCATCTATAACTATATATTTATGCGTAGCTTCGCGTGAGGCTGCCTACACCTATGCGATAGCAAGTGCCGGAGCGGCCTATGCGGTGACCGCCGCCTGTGCCCGCGGCAACATCTCCACCTGCGGCTGCGATGTGCGGCACAAGGCCACGCCCACAGCGGGAGGAACGCCCGACGAGCCCTGGAAGTGGGGCGGCTGTTCGGCGGATGTGGATTTCGGGATGCGGTACGCACGCAGGTTCATGGATGCCCGCGAACTGGAGCGAGATGCCCGCACGCTGATGAATCTGCACAACAATCGGGCAGGCAGAACGGTGCGTAGCGATACGATTTGATATATGATATATTTTGTATTATCACTAAATTAATATGTTTTCACCATTTCAGCTGGTCAAGAAGATGCTGCGCACGGACTGCAAGTGCCATGGCGTGAGTGGCTCCTGCGTGATGAAGACCTGCTGGAAGAGCCTGCCGCCCTTTCGCCTGATCGGCGATAAGCTCATGAATAAGTATCAAAAAGCCAAAACTGTTCAAGCCATCAAAGGCAAACGTGGACTGAGATTAGTATTAAGCAGGTGAGACAAAGACAAATCATTATTTTTAAAAGTCTTCTCTAAGAAAATAAATAAATATGAAGGAGGGGTTGAATACCAAACTTTAATATGATAATAAGAAATTGTAATTGATACTGACCAATCCAAAAATTATTTTTTACTATATAAGATTATACAGTATCAAAAGAACAAAATGTAATAATAAATTAAAATAATACTATATTTTACAAATATAAAAATATGAAATATTTGAGGAACAGCATAATTATAATTATAATTATAAATAAATATACTTAAACATTTTCCGTAGGCAATAATTATTTTACACATTTTTTCATGCACCATTTCGGTCATAAATCGTAAAAGGACATTAATTAACTTATTTCTTTACATTTAAAATATTGAATTGGTAAATTTTGGTGCTAGAACTTCCCAAATCTTAATACAAAACACGTTAATATAAAAATAAGTTTAATGAAGATTGTAAACATCAAATATCCAATTCAAAAAAAAGTATAAAATACTTTTACTACTAATTAAATACATAGATCCTGCTGAAATAATTTGTATTATGTTCAATATTTGAGCCTAATACAATGATCGTACTGAGAAACAAAAAAGCTGTATATTAGTTTAAAAGATATATACAACATAAGATTAAAATGAAATACTAATTTCTTTTTCTCTCTTTCTTTTTTTTTCAGAAAGAAGCATGCGGGCACCGCTCGTGCCCCAAAACCGGTCCTCGATTGGCCGAAGCGCATGGAGCTGATCTACCTGGAGGCGTCGCCAAACTACTGCGAGCGGAGTCTGCAGACGGGCAGCCAGGGCACCGGCGGTAGAACCTGCCAGCGGACCGGCCACGGCCCCCAGAGCTGCGACCTGCTCTGCTGTGGGCGTGGCCACAATACGCAGCACATCCGGCGGACAAAGCAGTGCCGCTGCCAGTTCCGCTGGTGCTGCGAGGTCAAGTGCGACGAGTGCGACGAGAGCTACGAGGAGTTCACCTGTAAATAGACAGTAAATAGAAGCAGGACCAGTGCGCTGCTAGTATTAGGAAATTCGTTTATTAAGTATTATGAGAAATGTATTACACTCACAGACACACAACACGCCACCATACAGACACATTCCAGAATAAAATATAACAAGTTAACATCCACAAATATGGTTACCAGGTGTTTTATTTCTTGGTTTTTTTTTTTTCAGGCCACAAGACTTCAGATGCCTGTAAGCAAAGTTATGGATTCAAAACTGCAGGTTTTATAGACTTTTAATAGACTTTTTATAAACTTTTAAGATATAGCACTGCGAAATTGGATGCTTGAAAGAAAGTTATGGACTTAGGCTTCTGGTGCCATTTCTGTAATGCTATTTTTCAGAAATTAAATAAGGAGTTGCATCGTAAAAATAACACTTCAATATTTTCAAACCAAATTTAAATGCTTAAATCACGAATCTTTAGAGATATACCACTTTGACATCAGATGCCTGAGAGAAAAGTTATGGATTTAAAACGGCATGTTTTTGCTCACTTTTCTGCACAGACCATTTTTTCGGAGATTTAGAAAGGGGTTACATCATGAAATTTGCAAAAAATCGGCTTGAAATTTCAAACCAAGTTTTAATCGCAGATGTTTAGAGAACTAAGCCAGAAGACTTTTAAGATATACCACTGCGAAATTGGATGCTTGAAAGAAAAGTTATGGACTTAGAACTGTAGGCTTTTGGTGCCATTTCTGTAATGCTATTTTTGAGAAATTAAATAAGGAGTTTTATCGTAAAAATAACATTTCAATATTTTCAAACCAAATTTAAATGCAGATTTTTAGAGGCTTAAATCACGAATCTTTAGAGATATACCACTTTGACATCAGATGCCTGAGAGAAAAGTTATGGATTTAAAACGGCATGTTTTTGCTCACTTTTCTGCACAGACCATTTTTTCGGAGATTTAGAAAGGGGTTACATCATGAAATTTGCAAAAAATCGGCTTGAAATTTCAAAACAAGTTTTAATCGCAGATGTTTAAAAAACTAAGCCAGAAGACTTTTAAGATATACCACTGCGAAATTGGATGCTTGAAAGAAAAGTTATGGACTTAGAACTGTAGGCTTTTGGTGCCATTTCTGTAATGCTATTTTTGAGAAATTAAATAAGGAGTTTTATCGTAAAAATAACATTTCAATATTTTCAAACCAAATTTAAATGCAGATTTTTAGAGGCTTAAGTCACGAATCTTTAGAGATATACCAGTTTGACATCAGATGCCTAAGAGAAAAGTTATGGATTTAAAACGGCATGTTTTTGCTCACTTTTCTGCACAGACCATTTTTTCGGAGATTTAGAAAGGGGTTACATCGTAAAATTTACAAAAAAATCGGCTTGAAATTTCAAACCAAGTTTTAATCGCAGATTTTTAGAGAACTAAGCTAGAAGACTTTTAAGATATACCACTGCGAAATTGGATGCTTGAAAGAAAAGTTATGGACTTAGAACTGTAGGCTTTTGGTGCCATTTCTGTAATGCTATTTTTGAGAAATTAAATAAGGAGTTTTATCGTAAAAATAACATTTCAATATTTTCAAACCAAATTTAAATGCAGATTTTTAGAGGCTTAAGTCACGAATCTTTAGAGATATACCACTTTGACATCAGATGCCTAAGAGAAAAGTTATGGATTTAAAACGGCATGTTTTTGCTCACTTTTCTGCACAGACCATTTTTTCGGAGATTTAGAAAGGGGTTACATCATGAAATTTGCAAAAAATCGGCTTGAAATTTCAAAACAAGTTTTAATCGCAGATGTTTAGAGAACTAAGCCAGAAGACTTTTAAGATATACCACTGCGAAATTGGATGCTTGAAAGAAAAGTTATGGACTTAGAACTGTAGGCTTTTGGTGCCATTTCTGTAATGCTATTTTTGAGAAATTAAATAAGGAGTTTTATCGTAAAAATAACGTTTCAATATTTTCAAACCAAATTTAAATGCAGATTTTTAGAGGCTTAAGTCACGAATCTTTAGAGATATACCAGTTTGACATCAGATGCCTAAGAGAAAAGTTATGGATTTAAAACGGCATGTTTTTGCTCACTTTTCTGCACAGACCATTTTTTCGGAGATTTAGAAAGGGGTTACATCGTAAAACTTACAAAAAAATCGGCTTGAAATTTCAAACCAAGTTTTAATCGCAGATCTTTAGAGAACTAAGCCAGAAGACTTTTAAGATATACCACTGCGAAATTGGATGCTTGAAAGAAAAGTTATGGACTTAGAACTGTAGGCTTTTGGTGCCATTTCTGTAATGCTATTTTTGAGAAATTAAATAAGGAGTTTTATCGTAAAAATAACATTTCAATATTTTCAAACCAAATTTAAATGCAGATTTTTAGAGGCTTAAGTCACGAATCTTTAGAGATATACCAGTTTGACATCAGATGCCTAAGAGAAAAGTTATGGATTTAAAACGGCATGTTTTTGCTCACTTTTCTGCACAGACCATTTTTTCGGAGATTTAGAAAGGGGTTACATCGTAAAACTTACAAAAAAATCGGCTTGAAATTTCAAACCAAGTTTTAATCGCAGATCTTTAGAGAACTAAGCCAGAAGACTTTTAAGATATACCACTGCGAAATTGGATGCTTGAAAGAAAAGTTATGGACTTAGAACTGTAGGCTTTTGGTGCCATTTCTGTAATGCTATTTTTGAGAAATTAAATAAGGAGTTTTATCGTAAAAATAACATTTCAATATTTTCAAACCAAATTTAAATGCAGATTTTTAGAGGCTTAAGTCACGAATCTTTAGAGATATACCAGTTTGACATCAGATGCCTAAGAGAAAAGTTATGGATTTAAAACGGCATGTTTTTGCTCACTTTTCTGCACAGACCATTTTTTCGGTGATTTAGAAAGGGGTTACATCGTAAAATTTGCAAAAAATCGGCTTGAAATTTCAAACCAAGTTTTAATCGCAGATTTTTAGAGAACTAAGCTAGAAGACTTTTAAGATATACCACTGCGAAATTGGATGCTTGAAAGAAAAGTTATGGACTTAGAACTGTAGGCTTTTGGTGCCATTTCTGTAATGCTATTTTTGAGAAATTAAATAAGGAGTTTTATCGTAAAAATAACATTTCAATATTTTCAAACCAAATTTAAATGCAGATTTTTAGAGGCTTAAGTCACGAATCTTTAGAGATATACCACTTTGACATCAGATGCCTGAGAGAAAAGTTATGGATTTAAAACGGCATGTTTTTGCTCACTTTTCTGCACAGACCATTTTTTCGGAGATTTAGAAAGGGGTTACATCATGAAATTTGCAAAAAATCGGCTTGAAATTTCAAACCAAGTTTTAATCGCAGATCTTTAGAGAACTAACCCAGAAGACTTTTAAGATATACCAATGCCCTAAGTTAGCAAAGGTTTAACCTTTTCCACTGTTTCCTTTATTGCAAACGACATTTGGATCAAGCTTTTTCAGGATTTTTCCATTTGACGGATTAAAAACAATAAAAATGGTTGATATATTTTTAAATTTTGCTGAGAATAACAAGAGAATATAATTTAAGTATTGTATTTTCTTATTTGTGCATAATGAGATAAAATTATAAAATGTTCAGGTTTAAGTGCTTGAGTTAAGATAAACTTAATACGAATTCAGTTTTGTCACTGCTTTTTTGTTAGAGTTTGTTTACTATAAATAATTTGTAAAAACTAAATAGCTCTTGTAAAATTATATTGTAGAATTTACTATACCTATTCACCATACTTTTTAAAGCATTTTCAAGTACACTAAGCCAAGTATACTACAGCATTTAAGAAATACATTAATAAAACTCAGCTTTCAAATGCAATCAGTACAATCTTCTGAAACGCAGAAAGTTATAAAAAACAAAAACTTTTTGACTAGTTATAGTTTTCTAGTTTTGTTTAATATAGCCTACCTATATGGGCGGTTCAAAAAGTTGGCGCGTAGCATTGCCAACGCAAAATTTGGAGCGGCACGTAAGACCCAGTTTCGGCTAGCGTGTAACGCAATGCGCTGGCTTCATATTTTGGTATTGGAATTCCGGAATCCATTAGGTTGACAGCTTGCAGCGACTCGAAATGCCAGCACTTGCCAAAGTGCGCGAGCGCCGAAAGGAAAATTCATTGATTGCAATCACGCGCTCTCCCGCTCGCTCTCACTACTAGCACTTTTCTAGGAATGGAAGAGTCGGAAAACTCGGAAAAGTCGGAAAACTCACCACTAGCCAGCGAATCGGCGACTATATTAGCGACTGGCTCGCACGAGCGGCGCTCAGTTCTTTGAGGGTAGTTAGTTGGACAACGGCGTTGCCGAAAACGGGCCACCTCAGCTGCCGCACAATACATTTTTGGGTTAGGAACATACACACATACATACGGACACGAATACCAATACACTCCCGCATGCCCACACATTCACACACACACACACTCACACTCGCGCAGTATATGTATCTGGCTGAGAAATGTATAAGGCCAAGAAAAATCCAACTTAATTGCATTCGCAGCGGAGAAAAGTGAACAAACAGTGAGAGAAAATTTCATTGACTGGCATAAGTGCTTCGATTAAATGCATAAGTTCCCCATTAATGTGTGTGTATCGCTGTGCCTGTGTGTGTGCGAGTGTGTGAGTGTGCGTGAGTGGCAGCAATAGCGCTAGAGGCTGCTCCCTGGATACAGAAAAGTGATTTCCTGCAAAAAGTGCAAAAAAAAAAGCAAGCTAAAACCAAAGCGAACGGACCAAAAAGCCGCCTACAGCCCTGCAAAATCCTGTGACAAACTCAAGAAACCATTAAAAATATACCCTATACATATATATATTCGTGTGTGTGTGAATATACATATATACATATATAATACATGTACGAACACACACTGTCAATCAAACGGAGTAATCTGCCCCACTAAACGCTGCCTATCGATTGGGGCAAAAAGCAGAAAAATTATTATAAATTGCTTCAACCTACATATAAGCCATGCGAGTTATACACACACACTCGCATTCGCACACCCACACAGGCACACCACACATACACACACACACACACACGCATACGCCTACAAAGAGACATTAAGTTTGAAAAGCTATAAGCTGTATAACAGAGCCTAGAGCCGAGCGAATGAAGTGGCAGAAGGTGGTGGGGTGCCAGCATAATGTTGAGCCACCCAAAATCACCCAAAACCACCCACTCAGCTCCTCCCCCTCACCCCCTTTCGTTACGTCGAACCTTACGTTGTTCGTGAGCGTAACTCGTGCGTAGAACACTCTCCACTCCATTTTGCGGAGCACTCTTCAACTCCCTATCTCTCTGTGTCGCTGTGTGTGTGTGTGTGTGTGTGTGTTCTGTGAGTGCTACAGTGTGTGCCTCGAATGTGTGTCAGCGGGAGCGAGTGTAAAAAAATATCCTCGTTGGGCACGAAGCCACGAAAACCACTTGAAACACAACATAAAAAAAATAAAATCCTTTGTGAATGAAGACTTTAATTAGTTTAGCTAGAAACTCACGCGGTTTAATTATCCTCCCACACAGCCATGTACATAAAACAAAAACCCGTTTAAGTCATACACAAAATGCAATTAGCCAGCGAGCGCACGCCACGAAAGTCAACAAACTAACTAAGCCAGTGTCATCAACTAAATTAGTGCAAGCAGCTAGCCGACCGGAACCGGAAATGCCCATTGAGCCGCCTGACAACAACGACAACGACAAACACCAACACGAACGCAATCACAAGCGCATTCACAAGCCCAACTGCTGCATTGGCAACGGCCATAAAGCCGAGCAACAAATCGCCCACACACACATGTAGTTGCAGCGCGAGTGCGTCAGTGTGTGCGGGCTTTGAAAACCGGAAGCGGAAGTCGAGGCGGAGGATCGGAAGAAGAAGAAGGAGGAGCAGGAGCAGGAGGAGCAGCGGAAGGAGCAGATAGATTAGACAATTTTTCATTCGCCCGCAGTTCGTTAAGGAAAATCATTCAAAATTCATCGCCTAAGCAAAGCGGGTGAGCTATTTAACCATATTACGTATACGTAATGACAACCACACCAATATATGTACACATCCACACACATCCAGAGACACACAGACACACACACAGAAAAATAACTTCAATTTGTGATGTGAACCGTAAGCGATATTGATTTCTGATTTGTGCGTATGCCTTGTGTAACAGGAGCTCCCATAATTTAACCGTAATCAGTTATGAGTAATCAGTTTTTCCTTCTTTTTCCTTTGCCTGACTCTGTTCTCTATTTTACTCGTACTCTTACCTTTATCTCCCGTTCCGCATCTGTTGTATCTTCTTTTCTTCTTCTTTTACGGCCTGGACCATATATATTTTATGATCCCCGTTTGCCTAGACTTAGTTGGAGTCCTAGAACGTGTAGCCAAGTAACTTAGTTTAGCGAGTAAATGTAGTCTACTTTCCATGCATTACCCATACGCCCCGTTCGATCAATCAATCATTCAGAGATTGGCAAGCAATTTGGAAACTTATAATTAGATCTGTGGCTGGGTTTTTTTTTTGTGGGGCAGGCTCAACGCAACTCGATTGCCCATGCTCGCATGATTTGTCAGTTTTTTTTTTTTTTGGTTCTTTTTATGGGGGTGTGCCAGTATGTGTTCCCTTGCGTGTCAATGCTGCGGTGTTTGTCTTTATTATTTATTTCTTTCGGTTGTTATTTGAGTTGGCTGCTCTAATTTTAGATCAGTCGAATAACTTTTATTGATTTCAAATTTTAGCCTTATTTTACATGTGGCCCAATGAGTGTTAGTGTGTGTGAGTGTGTGTATGTGCGGGCAAAGAAAACGCCGCCAATCCATACATTGTGGCAGTGGTAACAACAAAATACGGCAAAATATTTTACGATGACGCTATTGTTGTGAGCAAAAGAGAGGGATAAAGAGAGAGAGAGAGAGAGAAAGGATAGAGAGGAGAGTGAAAACGGAATGGGAAATGCTATGGTGAGATGTGCCGCAATTGCGCACTACCCACAGTGTGGTGAGTTCTCTCTCCGGCTTTTCTCTCCCTGGACGCCTCTCTCTCACTTTTTTCGGGGCTATTCAACATGTTTGTTTTGGGGTGGAGGCCCTCGGAGCAGATAGCTTGATAAGATGGCCCCTGGCCATCCGTCCGAAGTCCACAGTCCGGACAACAATTCCAGTTTTAGCTCCAGGTCCCTTAAGTATGCAACTCAAAGTGCAATCTGTCGCCTTGCTAAAAACTACATATTCACGTTGCATATATATAGATTCCATATATATTTGTATATATATGTTTGCCCAGCAAAGTGCTGCGCCTGGGGCTCCCTAATGGCATGGCGATGTAATCGAATCTGGGCCTGATATTTTATGGCCTGTCTGCCATATCCTGACCTCATCTGCTGGCGCTTCCTCCATCTTTTCTTGTCGCCATTCTCTGGCACACACACTCCACACACACACACTCCACACACACACACTCCACTAACACACACAGCGTAAGATGAACAGAAATAGGAACAGGATCAGGCAGAGACTTCCTCTTTGGTGGCTGTGAATGGGCTTCCGGCTTGCTGATTCGTTTAGCTTTCACTTTGAGCCGCTGCAGCTGTCGCACTGCCCGTACTGCAGCCGTTGATATCCGCACTCTTGGCCCATTCACGGCATCCAAAGCATCCAGATTCCGCATTGTTTATGCGGGCGGTTTTATTGCAATTTGCTATTCATGACACTCACAGCTGAATTTCAAATCAGTAAATCGTAAAAAAATTAAGCAAAATCGTACAGATGTTGGATAAAATCAATTCATTAATTCCTGATTGCAAATCTAAACATTTTAATTCTAGAAACAGAATCTAGGAATTCAATTAGATCCAAAATATAACATACTTAAATCCTAAGAATGTCCGAAAAACTTTGTAAAGAAATTTTGATTAAGAAAATGTTAAAAAATTAGTAATTTTTTCACACAAAAAATTCAAATATTTAAACATTAAAAAGCATGTCTATCAGAGCTGCTTAGGGCTTTTTTCCTCCTTTCAATTACGCTAAAGATAATACCATTTTAAACAACTAATTGCAATGTCAAACTGATTAGGCGGCCAAGATCAATGTAAGACATACCGCATAAACTCCGCCCGCCAGTTTTTGTGGGAGACTTTCTTTCAACCGAGAAGCAACCGCTCAAGTGGCAATTTGCATGCGATTTGTTGCCGTCTCCATGGAACCAAAGAACACACATTTGCATAGAGCCGCCATAATGCAATGCTCGTCGAGATGTGTTCGCTCAACAGCAGCAATCCCTCCCTTTTTTTTGAGTCCTTTTGAGTCTGTTTATGGTATTTGTTTATGCGCTTATGGCCCGGTAGTGAGACAGCTCCTGACTGAGATTTAGGTAAAAAGGTTAAGGATATGCAAGTTGAGCTAGAGCCAATTTAAATGCAAAGAAGGAAGCCGCTGAAGAGCAGCACGTTTGGGTTGGCGAAAGCCTTGGCTTTCAGTGTGCACCGGGGCGTATGCGTAATGTATTGTATTGCTTATCACGAGAAAGCGAGAGGGAGCATCTCGATTGTGAGCCATTGTGGCATTGTATCACTGTGCCATTGTACTATTGTGTGTATGTTTTTCGTTCTGTTCTCACTTCTTCCACTTGCAGATGCCGCACAAGAGAGACAGAGAGAGAGAGAGTCGCGAATAGATCAATCAATTAATCAATCAAAACCGAGCATATCAACCGAGAGGCCAATACCACAATACCACAACCAGAGAACAGAGAACCGAAATCAAAGTTCAACGTTGCATTTAAAGTGTCCGGTGGCCGAACTTCCACTTGCACTTGCACTCCGTGATTGTGTGATTGCATGCCGCGGATGAGCCGCGGATTATGTCACGTGACGAATATAATCCAGTAACTAGCTCTGGTGTGCGCAGTCCGGGTCGCGTGCGGCGTCTCCAGGAATTGCCGACGGTCGATCGATCCCCATCCCGGGACTACGGCGCTCCACGCGGAAGTCCTTTAGGTGAATGACCACTCCACTCCACTCAAACCCGAAACCAAAACCGTATCTCTGGACCTAGTCCAAGCAAACCGAGCACAAACGTAGTCCTGCACTTGGCCAGTATCGTGTTTGTGCGAGAGCTATATATTTTCCTCCATTTCGATCAATTGGCTACGCTTTTACCGATTTAGAACCGATCTACTAACAGACGTCATTCCAAATTCCGTCAAATTCATTAACGCAAAATTAACGCTTCTGTTCTGAGATTTGTACCATGTATATACCGCTCGCTAGCTCTCTACTTGTTAACCGCCATATATAACTATTTTCATTTTCGTACTATTTGTAGTCGACTCAACTAATGCAACTTCTAACTAAAGTCTATTATTTCTGTCTAACATCACACGCATGCGCATGGTACATAAATTTGATTTCATTTCATTTCACTTGATTCGATTTTCATTTATTTCGAATTTCGTTTCGCTTCACTCATCCTGCGAATCTCTACCGATTTTCATTTCAATTAACCCACACACAAACGGCACTCGACACTCCAACACTCCAACACTCAAACACTGGAACACATGCAAATTGAATTCCATGTGGGCGATTGAATGAACGCTGTTGCAGCTGCCGGGAAATTGCATTAGAACCGGGAACCGGGAAAAACAGGACTGGGAAATGGCCCACAGCTGAGCCATTGATGCAAAGAAAACCGCTGCGGAAAAGTGAAAAAGTGGAAAAGTGCACCTTGAAACTATCACTGAAAACTTTGCCCGGAGCCGTGCGCTGATATCAAAGCCTCAAACTGGATTACAATTATGGTTAGCTAAACTGTTTTGCACTTGAATGGGGTCAGCACTTGATTACACCAGCTAATTAGCATTTGGCCGCCATTCAGGGAGCTTAAATAAACCATTTATGACTTGAGCACTGAACAGCAAACACCAAACACTGACGAACAAGGACGTTGTTGGAACCGCAAATTTAGTTTCGTGCTCTTGACGTGCAAAATGATTTCGTGCCGGGCAAAACTTAGTTTATGGCCCTCGAAGGTGGGCTGAAATACGAGCCAGAAGCCAGGACACACAAAGTAGCGGGTTTACAAATGGGTGGTTGCAAGTTGTGGGAGGGAAAAGCAAAGCCAGAACACGACAAACACTTTTACCCAGCCTTCGTTTGTTGACTCTTCCTTTATTTTCCTTTTTTCATCTTTTTTTTTTTAATTTACCTGCGTTCCTTGCCACTAACCTAACCTAACAAAAAAAAAAAAAAAAAAACAGAAATAAGAAAAACCGAAGAAAATGAGGCAGAGACTCCACTGCACTAGTTGCCACCTCTAGAAAAAAAAACACTATGTATACCATTTTTTTTTTTTTTTTTTGGTTGCGTTCTGTTTGTTCTGGTGGCCGGAAGAGGAGCCGAAACGAAAACACGAAACAACCACCTGAACCACCACCAGAGATAAAACCACCACCCGTCCGTTCCGTCATCCTCATTTGGTCATCCTCATGAATTCTGTGTGTGTGTGAATTTCAGCAATGGGCAGTCCATACTACCGCGACATGGATGAGCCAACAAGTCCGGCCGGAGCGGGACACCATCGCAGCCGGAGCGCCAGCAGACCACCGATGGCCCATGCCATGGACTATCCAAGTAATGACCGTCTAAGCACTCTCTAAAAAGGGGTCAATCTGGTCTTGTCTAACGAATAGTCTTATTAATAATTGAAAGCTCTCAAGGTTAAGATAAAGTTTATCTTTAACATAAGGCTTTCAACCAAGATTAAAGATTAAATTGACCTCTTGACCTATCAACTTGATCTTAAATATAATTTGTACCAGTGCAAAACCTTCGAAAGAATCTTTAAACTAACGATTTCACTCAATAACCCCTCTTAGGAACCCGCTACCAATCTCTGGATCGCGGTGGACTCGTGGATCCACACGACCGCGAGTTCATACCCATTCGGGAGCCCCGCGATCGCTCCCGGGACAGATCCCTCGAGCGGGGACTGTACCTAGAGGACGAGCTGTATGGCAGATCGGCGCGCCAGAGCCCCAGTGCCATGGGTGGCTACAATACGGGCATGGGCCCCACCTCGGATCGAGCTTATTTGGGCGACCTGCAGCACCAGAACACCGACCTGCAGCGGGAGCTGGGCAATCTGAAAAGGGAGCTGGAACTGACCAACCAGAAGCTGGGCAGCTCGATGCACAGCATCAAGACCTTCTGGTCGCCGGAGCTCAAGAAGGAGCGGGCCCTGCGGAAGGAGGAGAGCGCCAAGTACAGTCTGATCAATGATCAGTTGAAGCTGCTCAGCACGGAGAATCAGGTGAGTGTGGACTTTACAGCAGGAGTAGATTTGGATAATAATTAATTGTCAGAAAACGGGTATATAGAAATGCACATTTGCTATGAAGCAAATGAAAAAATAAGCCTGGGCCAAAATTTAACTTAGAGCACATTTTAAATCCAAGCTATGGTCATCACTTTTCTGTGAATCTAATCAAAAAATGTACACCACAGAAACAAGCCATGTTGGTGCGCCAGCTGGAGGAGGAGCTCCGTCTGCGGATGCGGCAGCCCAACCTGGAGATGCAGCAGCAGATGGAGGCGATCTATGCGGAGAACGACCATCTGCAGCGGGAGATCAGCATCCTGCGCGAGACGATCAAGGATCTCGAGTGCCGCGTGGAGACGCAGAAGCAAACGCTGATTGCCCGTGACGAGAGCATCAAGAAGCTGTTGGAAATGCTCCAGGCCAAGGGAATGGGTGAGTCTTTTTTTTATTGGGTGAAAGAATGAGTAAAACTGAGTAAGATTTTTCACCATTTCCAGGCAAAGAGGAGGAGCGCCAGATGTTCCAGCAAATGCAGGCCATGGCACAGAAACAGGTAAGACCCGATCAGATTCAGATACTTTGGAGCCCTTTGCCAATTCCCAACGGGAAAAGGGACGAGGTCGCGACTCGCGAATCCCTGTCTCGAGTCCCTATCTCCGCCATCTCTCTGCCTACCTCTGTATATCTCTGTCAAACTATCTCTTTCTTATTTTCTTTCGTTCGGCAAACAATGCTCTAGAGAATGATTTCGTACACGGGCAGCGGGGGAGAGTGGGAGAATTTTCCCTTTCTCCCCCGCCTGCCCTTTCTCTCTGAACACGAAAAATAAAAACACACACACTTTTTATGCATCTTGAGTTCGAAAACATTTGATGCAACATCAGAACTTGAACAAGTTTTATTTTAACCCAACACACACGCAGACACAAAGCCTTATATACGCAATATATATACCCACAAACACACACACACATATAACCTATATATACTTACCGCCTTATAACTGTTACAATCTAGTAAAAAAAAAAAAAACAGAAATGTAGATCCTAGAAAATGTTCGCTTTTATGCCAACTAAAGTTTGAGTTGTTCGTAGTGTTTTCACACTGTTTTCCACTGTTGATTTTTCATTTCCCACATTGACACACACACGTACACACACATACACACACGTACACAAAGCCAAAGCCAAAGCCTGACACGTTTCATTCAGTTTGCTACATGTTTTGCATATTTTTTACTGTTTTGTTCTTGTTGCCGTTGTCGCTTAATTAATTTGCAACTTTGTGCCGACGAGAATGAGGACAGTGGAGGCAGTCAACATAAATGAACGTCGTTCGAATTAACATTAAGTGCAGTGCACTACCCATACATGTACCCGGAACACACCTACACATTCACACAGTTGCCTACACCCACGCACACTCAGACAGCAGCTTAGTCATTTCATTGTTCGCTACCCAATAAAATCTCGATTTTGTTGCACACTTTTCGGCGCCACAATGGAGGCATCTTCGCTTGGCCCATTTATGTATGCAACAGTAATGCATTGCCAGGTCCTGGAAAAGTGCATTTCCATTTCCACCCCCCCACGCCCCTCCATTGTTGCAATCCATTATTTATCGAGGGGGGCGGCGTATTGCTTCCCCCCGGGAAATCAATCTGAAACAAAGTCTGGAGTTACTGCAACTGCAGCTTAACTTTTCACCCACCGACCTCCCCAAGGACATGCCAAACAACCAACTGCTTATTACTGATCCAAACTCTTACGCCCCCACTCCTCTAATTACATGTTTGCCCCTAGCAAAACTCCCACACACCCACACACACACATGGCGTATGCGTAATATTAAGCGCAAACAGAACAAAAGGCAGCCAAGCACAAACACAGAAAAGGAAAACCCAGAAACGGGAGGCAAATGGGAAAAAGCATTTCCAGAGCATGGTCAGACAGTTGGTCACATTCCCAGTGGGCAGCATAAATAACCTTGATGCAGAAACAAAATCTATTTAAGGACAACAGACGCTGGCCGGAGAAAAGGCCAAAGGGAATACCCTGTACAAATGGGAAAATATTGTGATTATACGATTGGCTTTCGGCATAAATGCTTTTGTGGGAAATGCAACTTAAGTTCCTTTGTGGAATTTAATCTGAATTTGTAGATCTTTCTATAGTAATGGAAAATGGGAACTCAACAGCCAGCAAAAAGTCAAAAGTCAGTCTGTCTATTGAGATATGCACGTTTTCTTTGTGAATGGCCATAAAAAATGACAGATATTAGCCAAGAATGGCCACTATCCTTGACTGAATTTCGAACTTCATATTTTATCTCTGCACTGCATTCAGTCCCCGTGGCGTTAAAACCATTTGCATAAGCTCAACATCCTTTTTCGTGCCGCCATTTCGATAGAATTCACTGCACAATAAGTATTCAAAAGGCGTTTTTTCTCCTCATTTTTGGCTCAGCGCCCACTGGCATTTTTCGGGAATCGCAATTCATTTCTGCGTAATGCTTTTTACACTTTTTTTTTTAGCGGTCGGGGGTCTTGGGCAGATTATATTGTACCAATTGAATGGAAAGCTGAACAACAACTGGCCTGACCGGCGATTGGTGAGGCTCGAAATTAATTTGTCACTGATAAAGCAAACAAATGGTCGGAGGAAATGCGGCATAGTTACACGGCCCGGACAGCAGTAATTAAAAATCAGCCCACAAAACCGGACTAAAGAAAAATAAATCCCGCCCACCACATGCCCATATACAAAGAAAACGAATTTCGCCTTGCTTTTTTTATTTCTCGTTTTTTTTTTTGTACCCGGCGAGCAATTAAAAGTTGTTGCGTATACGCTGCGTTAAAAGGGCCGGAAAAAGAGAGCAATCGGCTGGTGCAGTTCTTTCGAGGTCACTGCGTTGTACATTTCCTATTTTCGGTGCAGATTCTATTTATTGCAAACTGCAGTTACCAGCCTATGCCACCCCCCTTTTGGGGCGAAAAACTTTCAATAATTCATCTTGTTTAGCAGTTGGCCCAAGTTGAGCCGCATTGAATCGACTTTTTCCTCTTTTTTTCCTCTTTTTTTGCTGCCTCGACTTTTGGCACTCTTATATAAGCCAGAGGCCCTGGGCACGCATGTATCTCTCGGTTCGGAATATGCGAATTTTCTTTTACGAGAGTCCTCCTGCTTTTATTGTCTACTTCTTATGGCCATTTAACCGACGCCACTTTGTCTGCTTGATGCTCAAACTTTCGGCTTACATTTTGCCCCCAAACCCAAACCCAAACTCAAGCCCAAACCCAAGCACTCTCGAATGCTTACACATATAATATGTACACAAATCTAACAAACTTATGCGATGCTCAACCTTCTCACTTCTGGTGAACCCAACAACAACAACGACGACGCCGACGAAAACAACAACGAGACAGCTTGATTTGGAGCGTGAAATCAAGAAATACGCTCAGGAGGAGCAGGGGGTAAGGGTGAGTGTGTGTTTGCTACTCGTAAAACAAAATAGAAAAAAAGTACGCACCAAAAAAAAAACACGACTCAGAGCTAAAGACCTTCTTAGGGGCAATCCATCCCGTCTTAGCCCCCGACAGCCGATGACCAAAGCTTAGTATGCTGCTCAGTATGCCAGACCACACAAATCCATATTCAAATATTAATGTTGCTTGGCTCACCCTCACTCAGATCTATACCATCTCCTGTCCCGCCCTCCCCTTTTCCCTCAGCAACGCCCTGGCAAATTAGAAACTATGCAAAACGTTGCCAATGGCTGAATTTTAATTAGCAGACTAAGCCAGGCACGAAAGGGGTAAGCGATGGGCTCTAGATGTGTTACGGGGATTGGCACATGCCGAATCAGGAGCGGACTCAAGTGCGTTGGGGCAGGACCCAAGAAGGGAATCTCAAATTAGGCAATCCTGAGAGGGTTTCGCAAAAAAAAGACAGGAAACTAGAAGGGTAATGCTTTAAAAACCACAAATTTAAAGCTAAGAAGAAATGGAAACATTATATTGGACACAAAACATTTAAAATGATTTATGGTACTTATTTCATAAAAGAATGATAGAATACTGTCCACTTTTGTATTAAATGTATAACCTTTAAAAGTACTTTACAAGCTAAAAATTTTAATAATAATAATACTAATAATAATAACATAACTATTGAACGACGAAATAAATGAAAGCAATATAGATAGCCTCTATGCCACAGATAGAAACTCTACATGCACCCAAACAATAATGTCAATAAAGCATAAATCTAGCTATAATTGAGGTATAGATATATCATGCCCTGGAAAAGCATCGAAAATTGTGCCATATCGTAAATTTAAAAGCTAAAAATAGGGGCTTTAATCATGACTGAAGCAACATAAAATACTGCCAAGCTCTATATTAAATTTCCCCAGCAACGCCAACCGATTGCGGCAGGAATTTCACTCGCAGGTCACTAAATAAAACTCACACGACACCCCCCCGCACATAAAGATCCCGGCCAAAGAGCCAGCCCTGTGTCCTATGCATACGCATAAATAATAATGGGCATGGAGCACGGCAAACATGGGGGCTGCGAGAGGTTAAGGGAAAGGGAAAGGGAACAGGGTACTGGGTGCTGCTGCTTACTGGTTACTGGTTACTGGTACTGGCAACTCGTTATGGCTGCCAGTGGGCCTCGCTCAACGCTTGATATATTATGCTGCTGCTGGCTTGCACAGCTCTTTGTTTTGCGGGGGTGGCATAAAATAATTACGCGGCCTACCGCAAAATTCATTTTGCCAGTGCTTGCGAAAAAAAATAAAGAAGAATTAAAGCCCTGCAAAGTTAAGTGTGTTGAGCAGATACAAATGCATTTAAAGCGACAAGTACCTGGGGGCGTTTTCACTTCGACTAATCGATTGGCCCGGCGAACAGGAATTCAATTTGAAACGGCATATCCGAAAACAAATGACTGCCTAATGAGTTGCCCACTTAGCATAATAATTGAATGGAAGCTGCCTTAATATGCAAAGTGTTGCCTACTTTTGCGGGCCAGTTGGCCCGGAATTCCATTTGTTGGGGTGCTCGCGATGGGCTGCCTATCCGGAAGGGGACGGTGCAGGCAAGGGATGGCAAGGAGGTAAAGAGGGCGGTTGGACCGCCCGCAAGTCAGCTGCTCGAGAAGTGCAGCCCCATCATGTGCATGCGCAGGCCATCAGTTGCAGGAAAGGCCGTTTCGACCAGCCGCAGCCAGTGCAGGGTTAAGCTTGCAGCGAGTAGCTGTGAAACGAGTTCCCCCACTCCCTCCCACTTCCAGCCACTTCCCCCCACCCTACGGCCCTTTGGCAAGCAATCAATATTGCCACCAGCTTTTGAGCGTAAATGAACGTAAAAGCTCTCGCCTGACTTGCAAAGCTTTTCTTGTGGCACAGACCACATGACTGGACCTGAGAGCGCAATTGGGGAATAAGGCTCAATCGGGACGAGTGCCGAAAACGAGAGCCGAGCCCCGAAAGCTAAAAGGATGAGTGCTTAAGCATAGTGCCGAAAGCCAAAGGACTAAGAGCTTAGCATATAGCATCATGATTTATGACTAACTTTATAGTCGAAAGATTAGAGAGCAAGTAATTTAGTGACGAAAGCCAAGTAGTCAATGAGCGAACTATGATAATCCGTAAGAATATCAAAGAAGCAAACTAGAAATATATGAGTAAAGAATATATGAATATTTTTATGCTTGGTCAATATCAATCAAAACAACTAAGGTAGCATTTTATTTCTTATTTTAGTTTTTTTCGTTTCAAAATTATTTGAAATAAATTAAGAAGATATAATCGGTAGTTGCATAAAAAACAAACTGAGCTGAAATGTATTTTTAAAGCCAAGTAACTGAGTGCCAGCAGCTGAAAAAGACATTCCAATATACGAAATCAGAATCCATGAATAAAAGTAAGCTATTCAAGAGCCGAAACTCAATTGAGATTTAGGTGCCAATGAATGGGACCATAGTTTATCTGCAAAGCCGAAGGACTGGGTGTAAAAACTTTAACCTTTAGCAGTGCCGAAAATTGAGTGACTTGGGGCCCAAACAACGAGCAACGAGTGAAAGCTGAACTGCCTAGAGCCGAGTGGTTGAGTGGCAACGGTGCGAATGAGCGATTTGCCATGCCTCGTGGTCGCAAAAGCTCCGCAGGCGCGAACAGTTGTACACGCAACGCTCCAGCCGACGAGCCGAGATACGGACCAAAAAAAAAGACCTGAATCGAGCAGAGCGCGTCGCGAATCGCACTGAAGGAAGAAAGTTTTTGGCACAGGCAAATGGCAAAAAAATTTGTGTAGTGGGCAGCGAGCCAGAGCCAAGTGAATTTGGATTGTGCTAGGATACGAAAATCCCACACGAACCCCAATATCCCATCCGTCTAGATTCGCGAAAGAAAATCCCATTCGTGGCGCGAACGCGTGTGCTGCGAAAAAAAATAAGAAAAAAGCGAATATATAAATGAAAATTCCATTCCTTGACCGCAAAAGGATGTAGATAAAAAGGAATGTCGAGCATTTCATTATTGTGCCTTTACCTGTAAATATCAGTGTCTGTGTGCAAATAATAGCTTAAATCGAGAGTGCCAGTGCCATTTTTCAATCCCTGCATCCTCATCATTCAGCACCAGCTGAAGGAAAAGCAGCAGCAAAGCAGCAAAGCAGCAAAGCTGAAAAGCTGAAAACCAGAGCAGCAGTAACAGCATAAAATCAATAATTTTTGCTTAAGCAGCCGCAGCAGCCAAAAAAAAAAGAATCTTTCGCAGCAAACATTAACTAGCAACAACAGAGGACAACGAGAAGAAGAACAACAATTTCTTTTTATAGCCCGTCGTCCTGTCTGTGTAGCAGTGTGTGTGTGTGCGTGTGTATGTGTGTGTGAGAATGTGTGAGTTTGTGTGGTGGGCCAGAAGGTTACACCCACATTCACACTCACACTAGCATTTGCATTAAGCAGACAGCGCTAAGAATCAGGAAGCAGCTGAAGCAGCAGAAAATACAAGTTTTCCCAGAACAGAACAACGACTGTAGTGGAAAAGTAAAAAGTAACGGGGAAGCAGTCTATTATTGTATTACAATAACACACACACACCTGCGCACAACAACTGCGGCCAGCTCAAATTACATAAATAGCAGCCAGGCAGCACTAAGCACTAAGCCCAAGTACAACGAACTGCAATTCTGCAATAAATACGGCAATACTGCAACACTGCACTATTGCAATTGCAGCAACATTAGCTCTTAAAGACCCCGGCGAGAGACCCAGAAACCTATGGACAATGCCTATGTCTACTACAAGGTATTGTACACGTACCGCCCACCGGAAACAGTCACAATCACCCAACCAGTCAGTCAGTCAGTCAGACAACTGCAGCAACTGAAATCCACGATTACCAACTGCGAATCATCCAGTCATCAAATCAGTCCAGCTCGAAATGTCATTACTCATCACAGCACACAAGAACAACCTTCAACTTCATTCAAAAGTCAATCAGCCAAAAGGCAACTCGCATAACAAACTAACCAAACCGACGAAATGCATCTAACCGAAATGTCTGTGGGTGGGAATTCCAAGTGTGGTCGTATGGTACAAAATGTGGGGGGTGTTAGTGTAAATCAAAACGATGGCTATCCTATCAATTGGGGCCGCTGAAATAGGCGCTGCAAGGCACCCAGACACCAAAAGCCATTTAAATGTCCTGTCAAGGCGTAACATGAGCAACTTCAAAAGGGGGAGAGGAGGCCAGTAAAGAATGGGCGGGAGGAAAACCAAGAAAAAACAAAGAGAGAGAGGGAAAGGCTATAAAATGTTGCGTACAGAGAAAAATATTCCCTTTTTAAATTGGAAATTGCCTACGAATTTAGAAGAAATCAGAACAAAGAGAGAATGACAATCAATAGAAATTGTTTATTATCATTGACTAACTTTAAAACAGATAACTAAAAAGACCTACAAATTTTAAATATTTTATATAAAAGAAGAAGCTTATGTAGCGTATGTTTCACTTAGCAGGAGTAACAAATTTAAAGCATGACAAAAACCGTTTTCTCAGCTTTCGTTTTAATACTTAAAGTACCAATTGTCTGATACAATTAATAAGATATTAGATTTGTTCTCAATTTTATGACGTAAGGCACTTTAAAATTTCTGTTTTTGATAACAAAATTAGATTTTGCAGTTGATTTTAATAATTTAAATATTTAAGTGGTTAAATATTTATGTTGGACTCAGCTATGTTAAAAAACAATAAAGTGCAATTGTGGATTTGAAGCTCTACATTTTTTTCCATGTGCAGCAACTAGCACGCAAAACAAACAAAACTGGTTAAACTTCTTCTGTTTAGCCTGTCGTTTTGTGGCCTCGAGTAGCAAATTAAATTTCACACATACAGTGGCACATATCAGCACACACCAACAGACTCTCAGGCTAACACACATAAAAAAAGCACACACTAATGCGCCAATGCTGGCTAAAAAGGGCAAATCGCATTGCCTGCTTTTCTGCGTAATTAGTGAAATTCGGCAACAGGGCGAACTTGCAGAAAAGTGCAAGAAGCATAGACAGCACAGGCGCACATAACCTTAACACCCGTTCGCAGTGAACCCCTTTAGCCCCCTTTAGCCTTAACCCCCTTTTGGCATCCATGCTCATTAGCAGAAAAGCCTACCGAAATTACAAAAAAAAAAAAAAAGAAAATAGCGAACCGACAGGGATGCACTTCATAAATGTCACTTGAAATACATTTCCAACAGGCACGTGCGTGGCGAAAGGCGAAAGATGGGACGGCGACTGACAATGGGTTAAAAAGGGGTGGTGGTGTAGGTTGATGGGTAGTGGATGGCAGACAGGACACAGTAGGGAAGAGGACTCTGTCTGGCCTTGCCCACAAGAACACAGGCACAAACGAAACAAAACGAAACGAAACGTGAACGTGATGATTTGTCATGATTAACGCGAGGGAAAGGGGATCGGCCATTGAAAACCGGGATTTCCCCCTCGACCACTTTAATGTTTTGCATTCCCTTTGTTTGTTCTGCGTGATGTGATATGATGAGATGTGCTCACATGTCAATGTCGTGGGGGTACAGTCTCTCTCTCTCTCTCCCTCTCGCTTTACCTCTCGCTCTCTCTCTCTCTCTTCCTCCTTCTCCTTCTCACTTCCCCTTAAGGAATCATAAAAGTTGAAATTGTTTTGCCTCAGCTTTCTTTTCAGTTTGCAATACTCCGTTTATATGTTTGTTTTTTAATTTTATGTTTTTTACTGGGCACGCAACAAACGAAAATAGCAGCAAAATGGTTGAAAAGCCAGAAAATACACTCTGCTACATGTATTTGGCACTTAACACACTTCTACGAACACACTCAGACACACACACACACCCTCCCACTCGGCTTTTGATTTCGCCTCCTACTTTGTCTTTGTTCTCTTTCCCTCCTTCTCTCTCTCTCACTCTTGTTGCCTTTGTTGCCCCTCTCTTTCTATTGTAATCCCACACAAACACACGTGACGTATACGTAACCTTGTAACCAAAATGTTGTTATTTCGGTCCGCCATTTCCATGTGTTTGTGTGTGTGCGCGTGGGTGAGCAAAAGTTCTTGGCATTATTTTAAGTGTTCTGCTCACCTGCACTCTTTTAACTCTCTCTCTCTCTCTCTCTCTTTCTCTTGGCACCTTTCCCCCAAATTTATATTAATCTTTGTTTTTACTTCAAGCATTTAAATATATAAATGTGTGTTTTGTGTCTTAATGTTGTTTGTGTAATTGTTTAATTATAGTATATAGTTATATAGTTTTCTACACACGCTTTTTGTACTTTAATTTTATTTAATGACCCTACACACATGCCCACACACTAACACAATGTTTGTTAAACTTTAAACTTAGCATTTTGAACGGAACGCTGATTTTTGAACTCCTTTTTCTTACTGTTCTTACATAATCAAAAAGTAATATATAACATTTAACCAACACACTAAAGAGCAAACCTTAGAAATCAACAAAAAAAAATATATCAAAAATCAGAAAGCAAAATCCCAACTGAAATGATCAGATACGAATTAACAAACTATTAGTGAACTGTGATCTGTTTAGCATACAAGAATAATTCTTTTGTCATTTTATTGCCAAAAGATGCAGATGATTTTTTCACGAAACTTATCGATTGTAATGGCTCCAATTATTGGCTTTATAAATGAAAATCAAATCCACACAAAAACGTCTAAAACCATAGGCAAGCAGTCTTGAATATAAAAAAAAAAAAAACAAATCAAGCGACTCAATTAATGAATTCAAAATATATATTTGTTTCCAGAATTGATCTTTTTTAATTACATCTAAAAACATATATTTTGTTGTTGTTCTAAAAGCAATCACCAAAAAAAATATAACAATAAAAAACAATTGAAGAAATGCAATAACAAATTTGAAAAAAAAATTTGTTTACCAAGAATCGAAAAACGTATGCAACTATTTACAATATGCTTTTGTAATATTTTCGCACGATACCAAAAAAAAATAATAATATCAAAATAAATATAAATAACAAAAAAGACCAAAGGGAAAGCAATAACAAATTGATTAATACTTCGAGTAGACGGAAGAAAGGAAAGAAAAGAAGAAGAAAGCGAAAGCGAAAGCAAATCTTTCATATACTGACAACTCTTTGACGATAAAATGATAAAACAATTACGACGTGTATATATATCCACAATATGGCTAACAAACATATGAATATATACTCCTTTCTCTCTGTTTCTGTCTCTGTTTCTCCCACTCACTCTCTTGTTTCCTCACTCTCTCTCTTACTCTCTCTCTCTCTCTGTCTCTGTCGCTCTTTATATATATATATACGAATATCAGCAACTACAACTATATATATAAATATGTTACTCTGCAGTATGTTGTTTTTGATATTAATTGCGTTACTCCGCTTACGACAGACCGAGACCCGAGATCCGAGAAACCTAACCCAGATCTTCCGACCCACCCCCAAAAAAACCCACTGAAAACCCCAGATTCCAAGCCCACCTCAAGGCCGAAAAATAGGCAACAATAGTTGCCGTGTCGTTGCACCAGACTTACACACATTCACATGTGTCTGTGTGCACATATGGATGTGTGCTCGTGTTTGTGTATGATATATTACTTTTTGGTTTTTGTAAATATCGAACTTACTAATTAATCTTACGAACGTTGACCGGATCCACTCAAAATCGAACTCGCACACAACACGCAATGCAACAATTCAAACAACAACAATTTCTTCATGATGGGTTTCACTCGCACACTCACAGACACACACACACACACACACAGTTCCGACCCTCTCTCACCAAAACACGTACACTGAAAGAAAGACACTTTTTCAAAGAATGGCTAAAGAAAAGAAAATATACTCTGCTCTGTCTGTCACACACTACTTGCGTTTTTTCCATCTGTCTCTCTCTCTATCTAAGTCTCTATGTAACTGTCTCTCTCTAAAACTCAATCTCAAAACTCTGACTGCCACTTTCACACACACTATCTCTCTCTCTCTATCTCTCGCTCACTGTCTGTCTAAACAACTATATGAATATATATTTTGTTTGTTTTCTCCAACACACCGAACCAAATTATTTAACAAATATACTTTTGCACGTTATTTCTATAATGCATCTGAACTATATATTGTTATACGAATATTTATGTTTCTTTTCTGCGTACAAACAAAATACCAAAAGCAAATTGTACAAAAAAACAAAAAATACCGAATACCGAATACCGATACCCAAAAATATATACCTGAGAAATACGAAATCAAATCCGAGTTGCATTTGTATGCCACATTGATCATACGAAACCCACCAAGTCAAATACAGCAACAAAAGAGAAGCATCGACACACACAGATACATTCTTACACACACTTACAGGGCCACATACACACGTTCAGTTACAAAGATACAGCCATCCACACATAAATAGATACAAAAACCAACGACATCCTCGTGGCTGTCAACCAAGTGACACACATTTCATGTTGCGCCTGCCCTCCGCCCTTCGCCCCCCAAAAACCAAAACCACACCCCCTCTCTCGCACACACACTTAGACATTAACACACACACAAATACGTCCAAAACCAAATACCCCCAACCCCGCCCTTGTTGAACTTTTTTTGGGTGCCAACAAGAGCCGTTGAAAGTGCCTCAGAACCAACTATATAACTAAACATATAAAGCCAAACGAAAGTTAACCAATGGAAAAAACCAACAAAAAAAAGAAAGAAAAACAAAAAGAGAACAATACAGTACCGAAAAGTCATAACTCATAATCAACAAATCTCATACTATTACAAAACCCTATTGTAAATTAAGCGCAAAAAGTGTAAAGTCGAACAAAGAAAAAACCAAAAAAAACTGAAGAACTTGTAGAAAAACAACAAAAATAATGATAACAAGAACTAAGCAAATTATTCACATACTATATATGGGGCCAGAATAGTCCGTAAGTGTTTCGGGTAAAAATCGCATTTCGCAATGTTAAATGTAAGCCATAACCACCTCTATATATATATATATATATTTATAAATATATGTAAATATGATATATAGATAGCTAATGTTTGTTAAGCCACGATCATGATCATGAATGAAAAAGCCAAAGCAAAAGCTAACAAAAGCTGTAGCTGTGAAGCACCGAAGCTGGAAAATCGAAACAGATAACAGATAACAGATAACACCAGACCCAACCAACCAACAACAATATCAATAACAACAACAACTACAGCTTTCTATATAGACACCACAGAATAACAGAAAACCGACCAAAGAAAACCCAAAAAAAAAAACAACCAGTCAGTCAGTCAGTCACAGCAGTTACAGCAACCAAACCATTTGAAATCGCCCGTTTCAGATGTACAATAACTACACGGGCGCCAGCGGAAGCAGTCCCCCATTGCCGGACATTATCGGCCAGTACTACGGTCCGGGACCCCTGTCCTACGGATCGGCCAATGGTTACGGCCCCCTCGGCGGCGGCGTCGGCGGCGGTGGCTACGACCTGTACGGCCCATCGACTTCAACGGCAGCTGGGGGATACGGACTTTACGATCCGCAGATATACGGACCCTGCCAAACGTCGCCGATCCGGCGAAGGCGGTATAGCATCGCCGGCCTGCCGTCGGCCACCATGTACAATGATGTCTACGGCTATCCGGCGCCACCGTTGCAACAGACCAGCTCCTCCAATATCGTCAATCTGCTGAACGAGGCCCACAAGTCGATATCGCGCAGCTCGCAGATCCTCAATCTCACGAACCAGGCCCGTCAACTGGGCCAGCTGGTGACCACGCCCACGGGCACGGGCATGGGACTGGGCCGCGTGGTGTCCAGCTACCCCACCCTGCATCCGGGTGACACCTCGCCGCCGTACCTCAACGACAACCTCATGCAGATGTCGACGAGCTTCTCCTCGCAGCCGAACATGTACTTCCAGCCGCAGGCGCAGCAGGTCCTGCCCACGCAACTGACGGCGGCACAGAGTGCGGCTGCGGCGGCGGCACGACTCCGGCCGGCCTACTCGGTGACGAACCTGGTGTCCAGCTACCCGACGACGACGGCGGCGGCGGCGGCCACGACGGCGGGGGGCTATGGCTGCAAGTACGGGGGTGGCTACGGCGTGAGTCCCTACCAGAGCGATCTGGGCTATCTGGGCAATCCGCTGGTCCCCTTCCAGCAGCAGCGCCAGCTGATGGCCCACCAGTCGCTGCACGCCTCCAATCCCGCCATATCGCAGTACTACCAGAATCAGGGGGGGCAGATGGGGTCAGGATCGGCCGCCGCTCTGGCCTACAACCTGCAGCAGCAGTTCGCCGGCACGCAGCACTACGGGGGAGGAGCGCAGGGACCGCCGTTGGGACACTCGCACATTCAGGCGTCGGTGCAGCAGCAGATGCATCCGCAGTACCAGTACCATGTGCACCAGCATCAGAATCACCTGCAGACCCATCCGCTGGCGGCGCTGGCCAACACGAGCGGCCCCTTTGGCGGCACGCTGGCCAGCAGTGCCCGGGACTATGTGGACGGACTGCATCATGCGGCCCACTCACATACGCATCCGCATCAGCATCAGCATCCGATCTCGCATCCGCATTCGCACCACCCAACCGCATCGCATCATACGCATCACACGGCATATCCGCACTCGCATTCGCACCATCAGCAGCTCCAGCAGCAGCAGCATCAAGCCCACCATCACCACCATCTGCCATACTCGAAACTAGACTTAGATTACCCGAAACTGCCGCAAGAGCATAAGCGACAAGTAAGTTTTAAATTTGACGTAGACACGCTATCCCTAGATTCCTAAAAAAAAAAAAACTTTGAAACCCTTGAAAATCATCACCCCCTGAAATATAACCACCCCCAACATTGAAATTCAACTCATCGAAAGATCATCGAGATCATCAATCAGAATCAGAATCAGAATCAGCATCATCTGTATCCTATGATAACAACAATCAGAGAACGAACGAACGAACGTAAGAACCCAATTGGAAGGTTAGAGCGTCTATATGGGCATACCCTATAGCCTATATAGACAACTGGCCGATCTGCATTTAACGCTTTCCTCTGCATCAACCAGTTCTCGCGTAGGGAGAAGATAAGACACCAAGTATTATACATACAATATACAACATATATGATAATAATGTGGAATACTCTTAGTAGATCTAGGATAAGACAAGTTCGCAATGGAGTGTGGCGAGGGAGAACTATTGTTTCATGTGCCATTTTAAAGTAGCAACAGTAAAAGCGAAACAAAAAGTTATGATTTTTTGATTTTCGTTCTTTGCATAGAGCACTCAGGGCATACAAAAAAAAAAAATAAAACCGATTTCAAATTGTTGTGGATGTTGTTTATTTTTGTTTTTTTTTTTGTGGAAATTGTAGAACCTTGCTCTTGACTCTCAAAGATAAAAGACTGTATATAAAACTAAATGAGATTTACTCACAAATAACAACAATTTATATATACACAAAAACCAAAAATGCGAAATGAAATAACATTTACTTTAAACTTGTCTCGCCTGTGAAAGTTGCAAGTTTTGCGAGCTGATAAAACGAAAAACCAAAAAACCAAAAAACCAAAAAACGAAAAAACCAAAACGAAGCTTAACATTTTATTAAATCAAAACCTATAGAGTAACTCGTACTTAGTATGAACATTCGACAACTTAGCCAATTGTTAGTGCAGCACAGACACACACTCTATCTATATCTATAAGAGTAATCGAATAAGTAACGAGCCCTTGCATGGTCCTATTAATTCCACGCCATCAAGGACCTCCTGTACCCAACCTACTAACTACCTATTAACTAACCAGAAGCCTAACCAGCCCCATTATAACTTTTTCTCTCGCATTAGTGGGCATAAGTTGCATAGAGCCATTATTTACCTACGTAACTTAACTTTCTTCCGCCCCGTATATATGTAACACTAAGTTTTAACTCCCCCAAAAGCCTTCCCCAGCAAAAGCAAATGCAAGAGTTATAAACAAACTAGCGTGTGATTAGCAATGAAGGTCAATTATGAACGAAAACATGGAAATTTATATGTGCAATCTAGAACCGATTAGGTGGAGATCAAATCGAATCGAAACGAATCGAAACGAATCGAATCGCAACGGATCGAATCGAACTGGTTGAATTAGTTTTTGTGTGTCTGAGACATCAAGCAAAGTGAAACGAAGAAGCATTCAAAATGTGTCTATGCAAATATTGTATTGTATTATTATTATTATTATTATGTATTCGACTCAACTAGTGTTTGTATTTCGTATTCGAAGAAGCGCTTTATACACTCGAAAAAACGATAGGCATCGATAAGTATACAAAAAAATAATGAATGCCAGAATGCTAATCCATTGAACCTCTGGTAAAAATTTTGTTCTTTTTCATGCCCCAAATCAAAAACCAAAATTGATTAAAACTCACAATGAGCGCATGCTATGCTATTGAATACTTTTTAGTCGGACTTTCGATTATAACGTGCTAACTTGTTTTTTGTGCTTGAAAAATCGAAAATTTATGCATAGATATTTCTCAAAGAAAGAAAAAATTCTTGTTAAAGTAGTGGTTAAATATATATACTAGATGAATCGATACGGAGAAATGAATCTGGAGTTACTTTAATTTTGCCTAGTCGTAGTTTGTAGTTCGAGAACCCCGTAAAATATGCAGCAATCTTATAACAAAAACAAAAACAGAAATTGTGTTCATAGATAAACTTTTTTCAATTGTTTATATATATGTATATATATATATATATATATATACATGTGAGCGTAACCGAAAGATAAAAAGCTTATCACTAGCCAATTCGAAAGACAGCACTTCTGTGCGAGCGTGTGAATAGATAAGTAGATAAAAAGATACAAAGATACAAAGATACTATCCACTAGCTTTTCCTACTTCTGTTGTTCTTGTTGCTCAGCCAAACTTGATTCTCCTTTTCGACTCAGTTTGATTTGTAACCTTTTTCTACAAGACGACGAACAGAACAAGAAACGAGGCATTTGAATATTGATATAAGATATACACATTATACATAACACTCTATATACTTGTATTGTATTTGAATAATTATGGTTAATATTCTGATTATACGCATATACATTTATGGTCCCACGGGATTTACTATTTATACAATGATTTAACTGTAAACCTAATTAAGATTGCATTCAGACTTAATTCCGACAAGCAAGAATATTCTCGAAATCTGTTTAACTTAATCTAAGCTGTAAGCATTATAAAATGGAAACTTTTCGAAAGCAAACAATAAAATTACATACGAAAACCGAACGTCGAACATCGTTCCGAAAAAGCAACCAAACCAGTGAACTAGTCTGAGCCCTAAAAGAAACCACCAAACACACACCAAAACCGAACACACCCACACCCACAACAGCACACGGTAATACCAAAAAAAGGACACCCATCGAAGGCAACGGGTGCCAAACTAAACCAAAATATATATCATATAAAGGGGGGATTTTGGGGGGGCCCCAAGACATTCTCCATCCACCAACTCTCATCCTCTGCAAAGCGTAAGCTCGCTGTCCGCACCTCTTAATCGCTCATTTCACACTCAGTTGCAACAGCAAATGATACTTTGAGACAACAAGCAGACCAAGAACACCAACCACCACGTATCTGTAGTCCTGGCTAAGGATCCGTTCCCGGCCCAGGCAACCTCAATGTGTGGCAACACTCTCTGATCTAATTTTATCTGTACTTGTTCCTTTCCAACCCCTCAATCGAATCAAACAAACAAAACTCCACCCACCTCCCAACCAACCGAATCGAATCGAATCGAATCGAAATCCCAGCTGGACGAATTCCGTCTTGAAATACAGAGAAGGGATCAAGAGATCCTGGCGATGGCGGCCAAAATGAAAACCCTCGAGGAGCAGCATCAGGTAAATTGAAACGCTCGCGCGCGCCCAAGTTTGTCGTTTGCACAGTAAAGTAATTCCCGTCAGGACTACCAGCGGCACATAGCGGTGCTCAAGGAGTCGCTATGTGCCAAAGAGGAGCACTACAACATGCTGCAGACGGACGTCGAGGAGATGCGCGCCCGCCTCGAGGAGAAGAACCGCCTGATCGAGAAGAAGACCCAGGGCACGCTGCAGACGGTCCAGGAACGCAATCGCCTCACCAGCGAGCTCACCGAGCTCAAGGACCACATGGACATCAAGGACCGCAAGATCAGCGTCCTGCAGCGCAAGGTTAGACTCGCAATCCCTCCACCCTCCCAATTCCTTGCAGATACATCTGGCTATATCGTTTTCGCCCATAGTATCGTAAAAACAAGGTCAACACAAATTATGGCTTTGTAGAATCTTCTCAGGAGTTCAAGAAGTCTTTTAGTTTAAACATATAAAATAGGCATTACAATTTTATTATAAATTATAGATAAATATAAAAATAAATGTTTTTTATAAATTACATTTAGCTTGAACAGTATAAGACAAAAATGTTTTATTTAATTTATTTAGACTAACAAACGTTAACAAATTACTATTAACAAATCTTACTAACTCCCAAAAAAAAATGATACTAATAGGTACAAATTAGTTGGGAGGATAAATTAGAGTGGATCAAAATTATTCCCAAAATATGAGGAGATTTTTAAATAATAGTTTTTTTTTAATTAAATGTATTTTAGTTACAGTTTGTAAATCTCCCGAGGTTATAGAAACTCTATATCAATTGCCAAAATAGAGTAGAATGGTAGTCGAATAAAATATGCAGCTTGTGTTTAGGTCAACATTGAGCAATCCCCATTTCGAGTGCTAGCTTGTCAATGCCCGCTCTCTTCCACTAGATCGAGAACCTGGAGGATCTGCTGAAGGAGAAGGACAACCAGGTGGACATGGCGCGGGCCCGTCTGTCGGCCATGCAGGCCCACCACAGCAGCTCCGAGGGCGCCCTGACCAGCTTGGAGGAGGCCATCGGCGACAAGGAGAAGCAGATGGCACAGCTGCGGGACCAGCGCGACCGGGCCGAGCACGAGAAGCAGGAGGAGCGGGATCTGCACGAGCGCGAGGTGGCCGACTACAAGATCAAGCTGCGCGCCGCCGAGAGCGAGGTGGAGAAGCTGCAGACGCGGCTGGAGCGGGCGGTCACCGAGCGGGAGCGGCTGGAGATCAAACTGGAGGCGTCGCAGAGCGAGCTGGGCAAGTCGAAGGCCGAGCTGGAGAAGGCCACCTGCGAAATGGGCCGGAGCAGCGCCGACTGGGAGTCCACCAAGCAGCGGATCGCCCGCCTGGAGCTGGAGAACGAGCGGCTGAAACACGATCTGGAACGTTCGCAGGTACTCGTGCATTATGACCAGTTCCCCACCCCACCGACTTTACCCAATAACGTATCATACTACTATCATACTTCAGTCTGTTCGTATGTATGTTTGCGCTGTGTAAATATAATCGAAAGACTTGCATACATACTGCTATTGATAATCTATGAACCCATATGCATACACATATCTATGTGCTATCTGTATCTACATCTATATCTATATCTATATCTATACTATATATATATCTGTATCTGAATATGTATTTACATGTACACATTACGCATCCCAACTACCCAACAACAACTACAACAATAATAATAATAACTACAACATCAACCAATCAACCTAAAAATATAAATAAAAAACTCACCCAACAAAAAACCAAATATAGATGCAGCTAGAAGAACAGACCACACTACACAAAGTAAGCCCAAAAATCCAAATTCCAAACTTCCAATTACCAACTAGATTGCATAATATCGAGAATCGTAGCTTTCGAGTAAAGTAGTTTGAATTCTAAACAATTTAAAGTTAAAAGTATTCATTTTGAGATTGTAATCGAATATAGTATTCTGTAAGATCGTAAATTAACTCATTTATCTTGTTTTCATAAAGATAACACGAATCATAATGTCGATTATAGAAATTAGTTCCTAACGAAAACGTGTCGAATATCGCTATTATGCAAAAAGCGCACCTTTTATGTATCGCAAACCCATATATCGTATGTCGTACCATGTAACCAGCACTCGTTACTATGCAGAACACGTAATATTTTGTTTGCCTGCCCTCAACTGAACTTTCATTCGCCATTTAGAGCCAGCAGGCTGAAGTCTTACTTAGCCAACCAAAGCAATCAAAGCAACCAAGCCACCACCCACCACCAACGATTTCAGATCCGATAAAGCCCTGACATATTGCGCACTTAGATACTTAGACAGGATTAGCAGCACTCGCCTAGTCGCCTAGACGCCTAGTTGGGTTTTGATTTAATCGCTGTGCAGACAACTGAAGGTGTGAATGAGTTGAATTGCCGCCGAACATGCATATGTTACATACGTACCTATAAGCGTACCCTAAGATTAAGATATAAAACTATGTTCGTATCGTACTCTTGCAGAATGTACAAAAGTTAATGTTCGAAACGGGCAAGATATCGGTAAGTCGGCCAAAGCCGCTCACCCAGCCTAGTCCACAAAACGCAATAGCAGCCTGAAGTTCTATTTAGACCCAAAAAGCAGCTCCTCACGCCTTTCGTATTTCGAATTTCGATATCGAAATCGAAATCGAATTTAGAGAAACAAGCGTCAAATGCACCCAAAGCACAAATATCTATCCAAATCCGAATCCAAATCCAAAAATCTCATTGAATCATTCACAGCTTCTCATGGATTGGATCCATTTGTAATCAGCTCGCCTGCTGGACTCTCATTCATAAACATCACATCAACCGTATTCGAAACCTTTTTAATGAACACTTAATGAACATTTGCCAATGCCTTTAACTGCTTTCGATTGTTGTTTTGCACTTGTTATCCGCCCCCATTTGTGGTCAACCAACTAATTTCAATGTTTCCCGTTTCGCCGAAAGACAACGTTTGGCCGGACCACGATGACCACGTCCCAGGAGCTGGATCGCGCCCAGGAGCGGGCCGACAAGGCCTCGGCCGAACTGCGACGCACCCAGGCCGAGCTGAGAGTCACGCAGGTATGGTCCACAAACTCCCCCATTTGCCTGCGAACCGAGACAGCCATACTCTATACATATATCGATATGCATATCCGAATGCTCTTTTAGTTTAGCCTTACATATATTATTTACCTATACGTTACTGTATAAATCTCGAACTCCGAATCCAATCGCAATTGCAAGTGCAATTCTCATATACAACTATCTGTATGTGTGTATATATATATATTGATATTTATCGTAATATAAATCGTAACTCGGTGTGCGTGTGCTTTGTTGATGGACCAAACTTTCGCCTGGCAATGAGGAGATCTCTTCACACCCACACAGAACACAATCGAGGGACCCCACCCACCTGTCTATAACTTTCTCTGCTGCAACATGCCATCCCAAATTACACACACAAACCAACCAACCCGAGCACTTGCTATGGCCAAACATGCTGAGTCCTTTTCACTAGGGATAATGGGATAAAGTTGTTCAACGCGATTTAAACTCCTTTTATTTTGTTTGCTTCTTTCGTAACTCTAACATTAACTTTAACGTAACCGTAACCGTAATTGTAAATGTAGTAAGCTGTAATTGTAATTGTAAAATTTATTGCGAATACCACTGTTGAGACAATGTATACTAAAACCAAACTCTATCCAAACCGTTGTGCTTACATTCATTCTCTATATATAGGGCGAAACTGAAAAACGTTTTGTGAGTAAACCGCTTCCAAACAATCAATCAATCAAACAAGTTCTTAGTAAAGCAACTAACCGTAATTGAATTCGATTGCAAACTTGAACTGCATCTGACTATGCCAAAGTAATCCAAAGAAAACCCAAAACGAAAACCAAACAAAAAAAAAGATAACCAAAGCTAGTTGCAATCTGTCACTTGTTCAATTTAATGTAACTTGCATTGCCTGAAGTACTAACATAGCCATACCAGCATATACATACCCATACACACATGCCTATAAATATAGCATAAACATACATCGAATGACCTTGTACGATTTAATGCCCTGAGCTCATCTGCCACGTTTCCGGTAAACCTGCCCCAAAACCGGATGAAAGCAAAGTATGACAAAGTAATTCCGGTAGCTCAGCTTTTGGAGCATTTTCCCCAGGACTTTTACCCAACACACAGAAACGAACAAAAACGGACAGAAGGAAGCGGAAAGTTGCTTATATGCCCAGTTAATTGACTCAACTGCTCACTCGCTCTCACAAAAACATTGACACCCACACATCCGCTAGCATTTCGAACGCACACTTTGCCTTACTTTGCTCTCGCACTTTCTCTAATTTCCCCTTACTTTCCTCTTGCACTAATGAGCCATCTGTGGTCGTTTACTTCATCACGTACTCATTCTCAAATGCCCGCCATGTGTTGGCCCAGAGTTTTCGGGTCCGTCTGTTCTAAGCCATTACCCTTTTATTTTCTGCCATTCCATAATAGTATTGCCTTTTCTACATCCGATTAAAGTGTTTTGCAAAATATCCCAGAATAAAGTTTGTTAGATATCTCTAATTTCTTTCCCTTTTCCGCTTATAACAATTTTCACAAAAAAAAAAAAAAAAAAAAAAAAAAAATAAAAATTTTTTGTTTAAAATACTTTGTTAAATCTTTAACTAATATTCAAGTCCCCCAATCTCTTACAACCTTAAAAACCACTTCCATGAAAAGCTATTTTCTCCAAACTGTCCACCTTTCTCTTAATTTTCTCGATTCCTGCGCTATATCTCTCTCAATGTCAGCCGCTCGCTCGCAGCATTAATCGCTCTCTATCGCTCGCTAGTCGTTGTGATCGTGTTCGTAATCGTTATTGTAATTTAAGTACTATTTGTCGTTATATTTGTCGTTTGTCACCTTAATCCTCTGTTTTGTGTCTACTAATCAGTCAGACATTCAGTCAGTCAGTCAGTCAGTCGAATCAGTCAGTCGAATCAATCATTTAAGAACCTTTGTCCCACATAATGGCCTGTAAATAATATCCGTTATCCAACATCCACTCTACCCCACCTCTACAACATGATAAACCCTTCGATCCCACGATCGATTGATAACGAATCATTCGAAAATCGACCGAAAAACCTGAAACCTGAAACCTCAAACCAAAACCACAACAGTCGGATGCGGAAAGGGCACGTGAGGAGGCGGCCGCCCTGCAGGAGAAGCTGGAGAAGAGCCAGGGCGAGGTGTACCGGCTGAAGGCGAAACTGGAGAATGCCCAGGGAGAGCAGGAGAGCCTGCGCCAGGAGCTGGAGAAGGCGCAGAGCGGTGTCTCGCGCATCCACGCCGATCGTGACCGGGTAGGCAAAACTAACTAAGCACCCAACCGATAAAGACACATAAAACACAACCAACCGACCAACCGATCAACCAACCTCTACATCCTCACTTACCCAACCACCCATCCGTTGCACAGGCCTTCTCCGAGGTGGAAAAGATCAAGGAGGAGATGGAGCGCACCCAGGCCACGTTGGGCAAGTCGCAGCTGCAGCACGAGAAGCTGCAGAATTCGCTGGACAAGGCCCAGAACGAGGTCGATCATCTGCAGGACAAGCTGGACAAGGCGGGCACGGAGAACCGTCGTCTGGTGCTGGAGAAGGAGAAGCTCACCTACGACTACGACAACCTGCAGTCGCAGTTGGACAAGGCCTTGGGCCAGGCGGCCAGGATGCAGAAGGAGCGGGAGACCCTCTCCCTGGACACGGATCGCATTCGCGAGAAGCTGGAAAAGACGCAGGTATGCCCGGATCCCAATTCCAGCCTACTCCTCCGCCCCCCAGAAACCAAACACACCAAACCACACACACACAAACACACACCCATCTTCGAAGAGACTAGCTAACCGAAAATCTGTGACTGTAAACGTAACTGTGTTGTGCTAACCCCCCCCGAGAGATAGACTATTAACTAACACCACTGAAACCTCGCTTAGATCGATGTGATTGCTATTGCTTAACACCCAAATTCCCATATTCCCAAAACCCCTTTAACCTCCAAACCCGCCTTGTACATAACTATAACTATTTATCCCTAACATATATCTCTACGTATGCGTAACTATCTTTCAACTGTCACAAACCACATCACTCATAATAAAAAAAAAACGAAAAACACACAACTACGCAATGCCAGGTGCAACTGGGTCGCATCCAGAAGGAGCGGGACCAGTTCTCCGACGAGCTGGAGACGCTCAAGGAGCGCTCGGAGTCGGCGCAGACCCTCCTGATGAAGGCGGCCCGCGACCGGGAGGCGATGCAAACGGATCTGGAGGTCCTCAAGGAGCGCTACGAGAAGTCGCACGCCATCCAACAGAAACTGCAGGTAATTGACACCCAACAGGTATCCGCTGCCAGCAAAGCGACCAAAACGAAACCCAAAGCAATTGGCCATCCATCCCCAAAACTAAAAACTAAACTCTATACTAAAATACATTGTCTGTACTGCATATTGTTATTGAAAAACCGCATGAGAACTGGACTGAAAACCCAGCATAAATTGGCTGTTTGTGTAAATCAGTAGCTAAATGCCATTGGCCAAGTCAGTAGCACAACCATATCATGCCAATCCCTTTGCTTTTGTTATTGTAGATGGAGCGCGACGATGCGGTCACCGAGGTGGAGATCCTCAAGGAGAAGCTGGACAAGGCGCTGTATGCCAGCCAGAAGCTGATCGACGAGAAGGACACCTCCAACAAGGAGTTCGAGAAGATGCTGGAGAAGTACGATCGGGCGCAGAACGAGATCTATCGCCTGCAATCGCGATGCGACACGGCGGAGGCGGATCGTGCCCGCCTCGAAGTGGAGGCGGAACGATCGGGACTGGCCGCCGGCAAGGCACGCGAGGATCTGCGCAAACTGCAGGACGAGAGCACCAGGCTGCAGGAGGCCTGCGATCGGGCAGCGCTCCAGCTGAGCCGCGCCAAGGAGTGCGAGGACAATGCGCGCAGCGAGCTGGAGCACAGTCGCGATCGCTTCGACAAGCTGCAGACGGACATACGGCGGGCGCAGGGCGAGAAGGAACACTTCCAGTCGGAGCTGGAACGGGTCACCTACGAGCTGGAGCGGGCCCATGCCGCCCAGACGAAGGCGGGCGCCAGCGTGGAGGCGGCCAAGGAGGAGGCCGCCCACTATGCCGTCGAGCTGGAGAAGATGCGCGACCGGTACGAGAAGAGCCAGGTGGAGCTGCGCAAACTGCAGGACACCGACACCTTTGGCCGGGAGACGCGACGCCTCAAGGAGGAGAACGAGCGGCTGCGCGAGAAGCTGGACAAGACGCTGATGGAGCTGGAGACCATACGCGGCAAGTCGCAGTACGAGTCGGAGTCGTTCGAGAAGTACAAGGACAAGTACGAGAAGATCGAGAACGAGGTGCAGAACATGGAGTCCAAGCTGCACGAGACCAGTCTGCAGCTGGAGCTCTCGAAGGGCGAGGTGGCCAAGTTGCTGGCCAACCAGGACAAGCAGCGATCCGAGCTGGAGCGGGCCCACATCGAGCGGGAGAAGGCGCGCGACAAGCACGAGAAGCTGCTGAAGGAGGTCGATCGTTTGCGCCTGCAACAGTCCTCGGTGAGCCCCGGCGATCCGGTCCGCGCGTCGACGTCCTCCTCATCCGCTCTGTCCGCTGGCGAGCGGCAGGAGATCGACCGCCTGCGGGACCGCCTCGAGAAGGCCCTGCAGTCGCGCGACGCCACCGAGCTGGAGGCCGGTCGCTTGGCCAAGGAACTGGAGAAGGCGCAAATGCATCTGGCCAAGCAGCAGGAGAACACCGAGTCCACGCGCATCGAGTTCGAGCGCATGGGCGCCGAGCTTGGGCGACTGCACGATCGCCTCGAGAAGGCCGAGGCCGAGCGGGAATCGTTGCGGCATGCGAACAAGGCAGGTGGTGCCGCTGCCGGTGGCGGAGCCGGTGGTGCCCCCCATCCGCAGCTGGAGAAGCACGTGCAGAAGCTCGAGTCCGATGTCAAGCAGCTGGCCGTGGAGCGGGAGCAGCTGGTGCTGCAGCTGGAGAAGAGCCAGGAGATCCTCATGAACTTCCAGAAGGAGCTGCAGGCCGCCGAGGTGGAGCTGCAGAAGACGCGCGAGGAGAACCGCAAGCTGCGCAACGGCCACCAGGTGCCGCCGACCGCCGCCGCCCAGCCCGCCGGAGCCTCGCCGGCCGAAATCCAGGCCATGCAGAAGGAGATCCAGGCGCTGCAGCAGAAGCTCCAGGAGTCGGAGCGCGCCCTGGCCGCCGCTGGTCCCCAGCAGGCCCAGGCCCAGGCTGCAGCGGCAGCGGCAGCGGGAGCGAGTCGCGAGGAGATCGAGACGTGGCGCAAGGTCATCGAGCAGGAGAAGGGGCGTGCCGACATGGCCGACAAGGCGGCCCAGGAGATGCACAAGCGCATTCAGGTGAGGATGGGGGCGAATTGGTCAAGCCTATTGCAGATGCAACTCAGCACAAGACAACTTAACCACTTTCTAACACATTTCAAATCACTTATTTTAACACATTTTTTTAAGTCAATATGTAAGTATTTAACATTATCATTTGGTAGTTAGTTCCTTATGGGTTCTGTGTTTCAAATTACTTTTAATGGAATGTTTTTGAAAATACCCAACAAAACTTGTTCACATTTTAAATACCAGACAAGACAAGAGTGAATAATATACGCTTGGCCTTTACCCGCTTAGCTTATGGACCAACACATCAAGGACCAGCACGCCCAGATGCAAAAGATGCAGCAGCAGATGCAACAGCAGCACCAGCAGGCGGCGCAGCAGCAGCAAAGCGCAGCAAGTGCCGGCGGAGCGGACGCCAAGGAACTCGAGAAGGTCAAGGGCGAGCTGCAGGCGGCCTGCACCGAGCGAGATCGCTTCCAGCAGCAGCTGGAACTTCTGGTCACAGAGCTGGAAAAGAGCAAGGTAAGTTAACTATTTCGGTACAAAAAAAGGAGTCTTACTAACCAAGAGTACCTTCCCCAGATGTCCAACCAAGAGCAGGCCAAACAGCTTCAGACCTCGCAGCAACAAGTGCAGCAACTACAACAGCAGGTGCAACAGTTGCAGCAGCAGATGCAGCAACTGCAGCAGGCTGCCAGTGCGGGAGCAGGCGCCACCGATGTGCAGCGCCAGCAGTTGGAGCAGCAGCAGAAGCAGCTGGAGGAGGTGCGCAAGCAGATCGACAACCAGGCCAAGGCCACCGAGGGCGAGCGCAAGATCATCGACGAGCAGCGCAAGCAGATCGACACCAAGCGCAAGGACATGGAGGAGAAGGAGAAGAAGATGATCGAGTTCGACGTTCAGTTGCGCAAGCGCAAGGAGCAGATGGACCAGCTGGAGAAGTCGCTCCAGACGCAAGGAGGCGGCGCAGCGGCCGCCGGCGAGCTCAACAAAAAGCTCATGGACACTCAGCGACAGTTGGAAGCGTAAGTCTTTAATTCCAATTTAAAGGATAAGTCAAAGGAGGGATTTTTATTATTTGGCGCCCACGGGTGGATTGACATTTTTTGGTGTGTTAATACTATGATACTTTCCATTTCCCATTCCAGATGCGTCAAGGAGCTGCAAAACACAAAGGACGAGCACAAGAAGGCGGCAACCGAAACGGAGCGTTTGCTGCAACTGGTACAAATGTCGCAGGAGGAGCAGAATGCCAAGGAGAAGACCATCATGGATTTGCAGCAGTGAGTGCTTGGCTGACATAAGCATTTGACTACCTTCGACTAAAATCATTTCGTTTCTCCCCATTTTAGAGCCTTAAAGATCGCTCAAGCCAAAGTCAAACAAGCACAAACGCAACAACAGCAGCAGCAGGATGTAAGTTCATAGTAACTCAAAGATACTTGGATATCCCTAAGCCCCTTTTTCTTCCTCCATTTTAAGGCTGGGCCAGCTGGCTTCTTGAAGAGCTTTTTCTAAACAGTGCCCCCGAAAAAACAGAAAATACACACATCTACAGATGCAGATGAGGCAAAAGGAACACACCCGTACTATTTACCCAAAAGCGATAATGGAAATCCAAAACAGCAAGAAAATACCAAAAGCACTGTCTACTATTTTGTATACTACCGATGCCGATACCAATACCAACTATGCAGTATTTCTACGACTCACACATACACTATACACAAACACACACACACACACACATTTGTAAATGACACCATGTAAATGCAATGCGATATGCAAATTATTTGATATTTATGTGTATTGTGTAATTAGGTTGCCGCTATACTCAAATTGTGGATGCATTTAAAAGTCAGCTCGTATAGCGTACTTTGTAAACTCTCTTAACTTTCTCTAACTCACTAACTCAATCCTTTTTCGAACTCAAACTCGAACTCAACTTAAAGTTTATCGTTAGCCAAGACACCTTATTAGCCCAAATTTCCCCTTGAGAGCTTTCTGTCCCTCACTTTCTCTCTGTCGGTCGGAGCTGCAGAACTTAGACTACGTCCTCGGGCACTGCATCCCCCTAGTCAATCCAACACTATTTCCAGTAAGACCCACCCAGCCCCACATCAGCCATTAGTTTCCCAACTGCGCGAATGTGATGAAATCGAAACGAGGAGAAAAGCAAAGGGGTAATTGCATTACAATTGAAGAAGCAACCAACTGAGTGCTGTCTTGGACCCAGAGTGGAGCATGTACTTACAATTATCGACGATATATATATATATATGCTAGCCCCTGTTATAGTTAGTTAAACATGAACATCAGCCCATCATACGCCCACACAATCACACTGTACATAAAGCATTGGCATCAGACTCGAAGCGGAAAAAGTATATCTATACAGATACGGATACAATATGTAGAGCAATAAATGATAAACCACAGATAATACAAATATGATATGGACACAACTAACATATATTCAAAGTATGTATGTGTGTACATGTAAATTGTAGTTACATGCATTGCGATTAAAAAAATTATATTGCCTAGCCTTTAGCCGTGTACCAAAGAACTATCAATATAGACCCAAAAGGAGAACGGAGAACACTACCTACCATTCGTATCAGCTAATATGGATATTATCGATAGAAATAAACTCGAACATCAACTACAAACAAGTGCAATCTCTATTTTAATTAGTTAAATCTACACGATATCCCCACGTTCCTTAGCCCCCGACAAAATAGATCGAGTCCATTACGCAAGCTTTACCCAAGTCAGCTGTGAATGCGCATTAGTAAGAGTACTTATAAAGTAGATCGATAGTTTCAGGATCGCTCGTAAATGTTGCTTTTGGTTTAGATGAAGTGCAAAAAGTGTTATTGTTATCAGACATTAATGACTTATACCCCTATAATGCATATTTACATACCTATGGCGGCATAGTAGCAAAATGTGTACAAACTGTAGAGTACCAAATTTAAATAGCAGGAAATTAGTGTTTTCATTGAGTGCATTTTCGTTCCCTATATTTTACTTAGAAGGAAGAAAAAATCGGGAAGTGGATATATTACGTGAGATAACGTAGAACGATGTAAGGAGTTATCACTGCCAGTGTAAGCAAGAATATTGATAGAATGGAAATTTAAGGTTCGTTTAATCCTAGGGTTTATCATTAGATTATCATTTGACTTTCGGTTACTATAGAAAACCAACCACGAAGACATTCAGCAAACGACGAAGCAAAAGACACAACACAATCATATCATACAAGCCTATATCATAACCCCAAGAACGAAAGGATAGTAGACCCTAGAGGGAAACTCTTTAGCGCTTTAAATTATCCTCAGATCTTTCCACGCCCACTAGCCGAATGGAGATCGATTGTTCAATTGATAGAGTACCCCTCCACCACTTAGGTAATCGATTAACGACCAAGTAAATTACGATATAGCTGCACTCTTTGCTTTGATTTCAGTTTTGCGATCGTTCGATTTGTGTACATAAGTTAGGGTCCTCCTTTTCGCCCCATTCTCTCGCCAAAAAATAAAAGTTCCCCAACAAGTTCCTATACCAGGAGCCTCGGGTTTTACGGTGCAGCTGAAGGGTAGGAAACAATACGAGTTCGCGAGTCAAGTAACAATTAGTAACATCTTCATGCTCGACAGAAGTGTACATAAGTGTCTAGTTATGTAAGCATGACAGGAACTGTATAATATATGAAAGTTTACTATATACGATATAATGTAATCATCAATCTATATGCAGACCATTGAGAACACGAGAACAATTAACTATCGACAAATCAAACCGAACAAACTTCACCGTAGGACACATTACTCTGGCTACCGAAGCTAAAAACAAGTTAAACACCACGTTGACAATACAACCACCCACAAAAAAACACACTTTGACACCAAAAAAACACCCTTTGAACACGACCCATTTAGGATGGATGAAAGCCAACATATCTGCAGCAAGATAGCGCTAATCTCATGTTAACCGACGACAAAACAGATGATATCTTTGCGAAGCAACATTTTGAAAGCGATTTCCTAACGCTGCCAGTTAAGTTCTTGGTCACTTGGTCACTCAGTCACTTTCACCTTCGATCTCGATCTCGATTTCCAGTTATAGAAGATGAAACGTTTGCCTTTAACTACTTAACTTAACTTACCACGTATCGTATTGTTAGCCTAGATAGACTCAATTACAGCAGCAGCAGCAGCAGCAGTGACGAACAAACTGAGAATAAGAAAATGATCTAACTAACGGTCTATCTACTTATAGTATTTGCCGTAAACACTTTAATCATATTATCCCCGCCGTCGTGTACCCTACTTACAAATACAAATACAATTACAAATACAAATACGAATAAAAAACTAACGAATAGCAAGAAAAGCTTCGACAACTTTTTCTATACAAAATCTAGCGAAAATAATAAATGATAAATCAAATGATAACAAGCAAAAACACAAAATCTCGAATAATGTAATTTAGCAAATTGTAAACTCAATATAGGCACACACACACAAACACACACACACACACACTCTAACGCAGACCCGAATATCAGATGATGATAGATTAAATGAATTTATATGGGAAAGCCTCGATCGAGAGTCGATCGAGCATTACCTATCGATGAATTAACCCCAGTGTGTACTTCTCTGTACATAGACCTATATATATAATTATTTATGACTAGAGCAAAGCATACCATAGATGAAAATATAGGAATATACGGATACAAAAACATATACATAGCAGATATGGAAAGAGAGCGCAAATTATATAGATACTTCAAGCATCATCCATCAAAGTTCAAGGCCGAAGATCGTAGTCGGAGCAAAAACTTGCATAGAGAGGAGGAGGCAGAGCAGAAGTGTAAGCCCCAAGACACCAAAACACCCCAAACCGAATCCGATACCGAAATATCCGCAGAGAAATGAGAAAAACAAACAACAATTTCGTGTAAACATTTTTTTAAACAAGTTTGGTGATCTACGATATTGGTAATAATTATTGATAAATAAAAAATAAAATAAAATAAAATAAAATAAAATAAAATAAAATAAAAGGATATATATATATATATATATATACATACATATATTATACAAATATATGAAGTAAAGCCTAGTACTCAGATCGCCGAACTTTTTTGGAAAATGAAAAGGTCAGTTTTGACACAGTGTGATCAGTCAATAGATTAAAATCACCGATAGTTGAACGGCCGCACTGCGGTGTTGAATTTCAATTTTAGTTTTTACACAATTAAATTACACATTAAATCTTTATGATCCAAATAGAATTTTGCCGATCTGAGCACTAGACTTTAAGCAGGAGTAGGCAAAAATGAACGGAAACAAGGGGAGGCATACATAAAGTACGAGTAAATATTTATTATATAATGTTTTTTAAGTAACTTATAGTAAGCATTATATATACACACATATATATAAATTATACATATATGAAACTACATAAGTTTACAAGGTATATGACATAAAAAAAAAACAAAAACAACAAAAACCAAATTAAGAATCAACCACAACAACAAAGAGCAACATAAAAGGTAAACAACAACAACAAAAAAAAACGCAACCGCAGCAACTAAACAAAGTAAACGATTAGAGATGAGGTGGGAAAATATAATAATAATAAAATAAATAAATTTATTATATACATACATACATAGAAGAATATTACAAATGGGAGAAAGTCGAGCAAAATGAAAGCGAGATGAAAATGATTATTTGAAACATGTTCATTATATATAAATGTCATTACAAATGTTCTTCAAAACTGCCTACCAATAAAATATATTTCAAATAATATCAACCAGTGTTTTTTATAAATTAACTGACGTTTGGGTTGCGATTTTAGTTGAGTACTCTGGCCATGAAGATTTTTAAAATCAATTAAATACAATTTTCATCTAAAGTATTTTTGAAATTTCCGCCTTTCGACGTAGCGCTGCCACATCAAGCAAATGTAGCGTTTCCCAATTTGTACACGGCTTCTGTAAAGTAGATAAGTAAACTATAAATAAATTAAAAGTCATGTATCATATATGTAAAATGGTTTGAGCCTTTGCTAACACTATTTATTCTTTAAATCATTAATCAAAACTTTTGTGAAAATAATTGTTTTACTTAAGTTCATCAGAAAGGTTAATTTGTTAAAAACACACTTACAATTTATTTATTTATTAAAAAAATAATTTAAGGCAATAATAAATTTATTTAAAAAATAACACAACGTTCTTGTTTAATTTAAGTAGAGCAAGCAACCTACTCTTTTAAAAACTAACCTTTAAAATATATGTAAATAAAATTTTAAGTCAAGACACTGCATAGATTTTTTATATTAAGTAAATAACCATAAGTGAATAAACAACCAAGAAATGACACTAAAGAAGCAGCCAAGAAAACTACAAGAATGTACTTTTCTCCTTTTTTTGCCACTTGGAAAATGGCCTAAAGCACTTAGAAAATCAATTTTAGACCGCTGAGAATAAAGTTCCAAGTTCCAGGGAAACTTTTGCCCGCACCGCAGCGTTTAACATTCTTGTGGGATAAAATATTTGGAATGGCTGGCAAAAATTTAATCAGCCCTGGAAGAAAAACATTCATTACGGCTCCTTTATTTATTTTATCAGCTTGGAACGACAATATGCCCCAAACTCCGCTAGCGAGGCTGCAGTTAGTGGGTGCGATGGGGTTTTTTTGGGTGCTTTTTCGGGGTGTTTTTTGGGGCTTGGCAAGTGGAGCAGTGACAGCTGCCCTATAAAATATTAAAAGTCGCACACATACACAAACAAACGGGCTGCAGAACCTTGTGTGATGTAATCCATATTGCTGGAGCCATGTAACGCAGGGAAGGGTATACCAAGTGTGTATGTATATATACCCCTCTGCCTTTGTATATAAAGCACATGATTCTTATGTGCAATGCTCATTACATGGCGCCATATATTTAGAACGCTTCTGGCCCACCTACAATTGGATTACCAACAACTGGCTTGCGGAAAAAGGAAAATCGAGGGAAAAGCTCCTTGGGCGCCACACCCACCCACCCACACCCCCGCCCCTTTGTTGGCGCATGTGCCGCAGTCGACGCCACCGTCGCTGCCTCTTTTATCGATTGACCCAATTTGCTGGCACATACAAGTTGGGCGCTTCTTTATCTCACTCCCAAAGCAGCTTGTATGTATGTATGTACATAATTTGTATCATCCACCCCCGCACATTCCAATGGTTTCCTTGTCCTTTCAACGTCCTTTCCACACGGGAAAAACACCACGCTCCAAAGGGCGACTATTTATACTTAGTAGGTGCCTAAGAATTAAACTTTCGAATTAGCGCTTAACTTTAGTTCAAGGTTCTTAGAAGATTTGGGTTAAAACGTTTCTATTAATGTAGTTAATGCTCTTAAACCACTCTTTACAGTTCTTAAGCTGATTAAAAATGTTAGCTTCTGTTTTGGGCTACAAAAGTTTCTAAAAAGTTTTGAAGTTAGTTGAAATAGTTAAAATGAAACTTTGAATAAAGGCTTTTTAATAAATGCTTAGCTAATCTAGAGACTTATAAACTAGTTTTAGTCTGCCCCCAATTTATCATCCAGTGGGTTATCTTCGGTCCGAGTTCCTTCCATAAAACTCCACAAAAGATAATCAAGAAGAACGCCCATTGCAGCGTTTTGGCCTAGAAACCATAGGAAAAAAAAACATTAAAAAAGAGAAAACAAAGAACGGAGTGTGGAGAATGGAGAATGGAGAACTGGGCAAATAGTAGACTTTTGATCACGAAGAAACGACAACAAAGCGCTTGTTTGATTATGCTGGCCAAGCATAAAAACCAAACGTTCAAATGCCGCAGATACAACAAAATACGACATACAAAATACAAAATACAAAATACAGATGTACATACACACACGACACGTGTAATTGACCTACTTTCCCCACTCGAAAAAGTGTATCTGTGTGTGTGAGTGAGTTGCCTGTCCAGCTATTTGGATGCCATAGAAAAATGGAAAAGAAGAAAACGAAAAAGCGAGTGGAAAGAGCAGAAGAGACGGCTGAAAAAGCACAAAACGCAGATAAGATAAACGAAGCCACTGCGGTACAGACATATGTACATATACATATACAGACTGTTAGAACCCTGATCGTGTGTAATAAACCAGAATTTGTGTAATTAAAGCAGGGAATATGTAAAAAGTATCTTGCAGATACGAAGTACATACAAAAGAGCTTTTACAAAGCTCACAGATACGCATTAGCTGCAAAATAAAATAGTTTGTCGCCCTGTCGCCGGCCACATTTGTGGCCATGTGGCTGGCGACCTATTTACTACGGCATATCCATCAGATACATGCACAGAACAATTGCTTCAGAATACAACCAAAAAAACAAAAAAAAAAGGGGTTTTCGTTGAGATCTAGTGGAATGCGCTGACTGCGGAATCGAACAATGCTGAAAATGCAAAAATACGAAAATACGAAAATACGAAAATGTGACAAATCACCGCCCTCTGGAGGTGGCCAAAATGGAGCCCAAGCCCCGATAGGCAATTACACGCTATCTGCTGGGGCCTGCAGATAGTTTTGTTTGCTCTCCGGCGCGACACTGATAAAGGCAATTAGCAACGAACATGTGCGGCGAAACTGGAGAATCGAAAAGACCAGAAAGGCTGGCAAAACACTGAAAACGCAGCGCTAAGCGAGCAACTTAATTAATTAGTTTCGAGCGAAACGCCCCCCGCGTTTCTCCAACACAGAGAACAGAAACACCAACGAAAGTTACGAAGATAGTCTGGAAATCCCTATTGATTCGTCTAGATTCTAAATGACTTATGTTAAAATTTTTGAAAAGGAAACTTTAAGCCCTGGCAAGAAAAAAATATAATTAAAATAAAAAAAATTACTTTTGAATATATACGCCTTAGATCAACCTATAAAGAACAATGAATTGTTTCTGTGAAATGAAAAAATTACTTTAGGCCGAAGAAAATGAAAAATCAAAAAAGAATTCTCATTTTAGTAACATTATTTTCCAGGCAGTAAATATAATATTCCAAATACAAGAATTTGGTTTCCAGTGAAGGTACTTTACTGACCGCACTTTGCAGTTAGTCAGCAAAGTAGTCAGAAAGTCAGCTTGCCGTGTTTGCCGATTGTTAACACCCCGTCGTCGTCCGGCTATTTTTGCCGCTGATGTAATCACCTTTTTCAGCAAGAACAGTGCCCCCTTTCAAGAAAGAAAAACAGTCCATGTAACCAAAATCAGTTTTGATTTAGTTTCGTCAGTCGCCGGATCGCGTCGACCCGCAAAATACCCTATAACTGATTGTTTCACAGACGTAAGACAGAGAAATTACACACCGATTGGATGGCTTAACCTAAGATTAGCATTACGTTAAGATTTTGAGCCTCAGCTGGCTCAATCGGAGCGGTCCGGACTGGAGATCTGGTCGCCGGCGAAGGTCACATGGGCACTGGGTACCTGGCCCGCTGGAAGCGTTCGCACGAGCTCGGAACGGCGGCGTTTCAGCTCCTGTCGCGAGGAGCTGAGCCGCTTGCTCCTCTTCATGTTCGTGAACCGCACGTAGATCTTGCCCCGCCTCTCGGTGCGGTAGTAGTTGAGCCGCTCCTGCGGGAACAGCTGCAGGATCTCCTGCTCCAGCAGGTGGCTCCTCTGCAGGGTCAGATGCAGCTGGTTGTCCTCGTAGTAGCTGCACACCAGCTGGATGAGCAGCAGCCGCTGCACTGCATCCAGCGGCTCGTCCTGGCCAATGCGCTCGAGCAGAGTCTGCGACCGCAGGCCCGAGGCTCGCAGGATGCCCATAACACTGACCTCTTGGTCGGCCACTGCACTCTGGTCCTCTTTGCTGGCTGAGGTTCCTCCCGAGGAGCCGACCCCCGATCCAACCTCCACCGTCCTAGATTGCTGCTGCATCGGCATCGGCATCGGCATCAGCTCCTGCTTGACCAACATCATCTCGTTGGCAATCTGAGCAGGGGCCTTGTCCAGGGGCAATTGAAAGGGTACGGGCATGCTCCTTGGCTCACTGAGGGCCACCAGCGATTCCGCCGGTATGGTCTTGGCCAGTTCCTCCGACTTCTCCATGTCCTCTGGCAATTCCAATGGATGTCCCGTCACCAGGGGAGTTTGCCCCGGCCCCGGGCAGTCGGACTGCGCCTGAACCTCCGGACAGCGGCAGCCGTGACAGTGGATCGACCCCTGACTCTGACCCTGGCCATGACCACCCTGCAGCGGAACATTTAGCCAGCGACGCCATCGCTCCAAGTGGTGCTCGAAGCGAATGCGGGTCCCGAAGCGAAAGTTACGCAGCAACTCGGACAGATGATGGCGCTTGATCATCTGCAGCTCGTCCACGTTGATGGCCTCATCTGAAAAACAGTTGCGCAAAATGGTCTTCAATAGATCTTTAATAATAGAAAGTTGGTTTTCTTTCAATTACTTTTGAACCACCAAAAAAATCCATTTGAAGCAATCCAATTTTTTCGAAAATCAACTTAAATTTTATTTGTCTTAAAAAAAATAATTTTTAAATTTTTTAAAACTTTTGTTTTTAGGTATAAACTCTGTCAAACAAAACTTAAAATATACGTTAAAATTTTAAGTGCAAATTGAGGAACTGGTTTTAAGAGTAATTAAATCAACACCATTATATTTTGCTTTATTTTCTTTAAGATTTGTTTTTTGACTCCATATTTAACACGGAAAATAAAACATAGATAAGTACTTTTTATTTTATTGAAGAAATAATATATTTACTACGAGTTGTTTATAGTTCTAAATTCTCAAAGGCTAGTAGAATCATATGACCCGCAATAGTAAGAATCTTAACTGGACGAAACAAAAAGTTAAAACCAATCACCGGCGACACACTCAGGGTTAAAGTCGCGTTCTCTTTTCGCCCGCTCTTTATCCACCGCTCTTTATGAGTTTTTGTTTGTTTACCTTGCAGGTGGGGCAGCAGATCGGCGACATCCCACGACTGCAGAAGCTCGCGCAGCTCTTCGTAGTCCTCCTTTCCAGCCATGTCGAGTAGCTGTAGGCCGTGCGATTCCAGTGTGGAGTTTTCCACGGATCCAGAGCCACGTGGCATGTGTGGGGGCGATGATGTACACGGATTCATTCGACTACAACCGGGCGTACATCCTTTCTTCACGAATGAGAATGCAGCACTGAATTTTTGCAACAGGCGCGTTCTCTCCCGTTCTCACCCTCACCGCAATCGCACACACACAAAGGCGGTCACGAATACATACGGTTTTCGTTTTGGTTTCATCGCATTCTGTTCATCATCGGTTTTGTTTCGTTCATTCGTTCGTCCAACGAAGAGCGTATGTACCAAGGGCGTGGGAAAAGGGGTTTATTGCTTTGTATTATAAAGTTATACTTTAATTTTAACATAAACAGTTTTAATCTTTGCCAACTGCACATATGTTTTATATTGAAAAAAGATTTAGTTATCAAAATCCCGTTGAATCTAATCATGTCTACACCCATCATATGCATGTACATACCTGCGCTGGCGTGTGTGTACATTCGTGTGTATGTATGTAAATGCAGTGTTTTCGTGCGTTCATGTTTTTGTGTGTTGCAGGTAAGTTTGTTTCATTGTTTGTTGATAAATTTTAGCTTCAAACAGTCAACAGCTAAAGCCCCTTTTTATCTACAAATGTACATATGTATGTATGTACATACTAATTCTACTTTACATAACTTATGTGATTTTAAAAATAATTATTAATTACTCTTTTGTTTAAAGCAATTAAATCTGTTTGTAGTTCGAAACTTTATTAAATATATTTTTTTTTGTTTTTGAAAATACTTCATCTAAATAATCTGTTTAATCAGAGTATTTAAAAAATTGCAAATTACTATTTGAAATATGTAAATAATTCTCAAAGCATATTGTTGACCTATCGAATTGGAAATGTGATTGAGATAGATTTTTAAACAAATATTTATATTGGCTTTCACAGAAATTCTAGCCTGCAATACAACACCCCAGTCTAAACCGATCGAGGAGTAGTTTTCGAGTTCCGATTCTGAAAAGTGGGTGGTTGGGGTACATAAGCGGTCACTGACGTTGACGTTGACACTTCTGCGTTGCTGAGTTGTTTGAAATATGGGTTTGAAATTCAACCTCAAGACGTCATCAACATCCATGGCTCATAAGTGAAGTTAGCCAACGAGCGACGAACGCGCTGGCACAGCGGTTCAATGAACTTTCTTTTGTAAATGTTTTCCTTTCTTCGCTCTCTCTCCCGGTGTCCCTCCCTCTCCATCTCCCTCTTTTCTTTCGGCTCCCTCTTTTTTGTTTACTTAGCTGCATTGTCGCTGTGAGTCGGCTGCCTTTTCTTTTCTTTTCTTTTCTTCTCTCTCCTTTTCCTTTTCTCATTTTTCGGACGGCGACTTTCCGGAGTCGGAGTTTCTTCTGTCTTTTCGGGTTTCCTCTTTCTAAGAAGGGGAACTGCAACTTGTTTGGTTCAAATGCCTTCATTAACGACGCACACAAAAGAGGAGGGGGGGAGGGGAAATGTGGGGAGCCAAATGGAAATTCCGTGTCACGGTTTCCCGGACTCAACTCACTCCCAGGGAAAAGTGCCCAGTGCCCGGGCAAACGACCTTCTCATCCCCCGAAATCGTCTCGTTTTACATTTTTCGCAACCTCTACCTGACCTGAGAAAATCGTGGGGTCGGGGGAAACCCCCGAATCCAAATCGAGCTCACTGATACGGAAAACTCAAACCCAAAATCCGTAATTCAAACGCTGAAGAGACCTTCTAATTATATTTAATTCAGAGGCTGTGAGCTCTTTGGTTACCAATTAGGCGCAGATTGTTTGCCTTTGGCCAAGATTGCGGCCAGGAAATATAGCACCAACACTGTCAAAAAAGTATCCCTAAATGGGTCATTAAAAGGTAAGATGAAATAGTCCACATCAAATATCCACTTTTTTTTTGAAGTAGCCGATATATGCTTTGCAATATAAAATTTTAGAAATTACCAAAAACAACTTAAATAGCTAAAATATATCTGAAAGATTTATTTTTGATATTGTAAAATTACATAAATATCTTTTTAAACAGATTGACCAAATATTTATTTTTTTAATATATGTATGTAGTAACAAAATCTTAGTTTCTGACTTTTAAGAACAAGTACAAGAAGGCAACAAAAAATAAAGAAATTTTCAGGGTCTTTCTTATTTACATACACCATTTAATGAAACGAGCTGATTACATTCATTACAATATCTACTTCCTATGCGATCAAGATCCGTTTTTCAAGAAAACATATCAAAGTATGTATGTATGTACCTTTATGTAAATGTCAGCAAACTGGTTCTATTTCAAAATACCCTCCACTAACATTGCAATTGCATTCGGAGAAATGTAAAAAAAAAAGTAAACAAAGGAAGTGGAAGCCCCCTTGATAAGACGCAATTTCTTGCCAAGTTATCATTCTAATGAAAAATTCCTTGGCCACCAGGTAAAAATAAGAAACAAAGAGACATTTTCTGCCCCTATATGTTCTTTATGCAGGGCGAATTGTTTCACAAAAGAGAAGTGCAAAAGAATGTGGAAACATGCGCAGTAGTACTAACCGACTTTCCAGGGAGGGTTTGGTTTTGGTTTTGGGTTTGGGTTTGGGTGTGGGGTACTATTGAGGTTTTGAGGTGGGAAAAAGCACAGGGGTGACTGATTTTGATTTTTTTCGGGAAGCGGAGGTTGCATCGGCATTTTTTTGTAGCCCTTTTTAAACTCCGATTTCAATTCAATAGCTCTAGAGGTTTTGAGCATGGAAATGCCCACCCCTGGATCCATCACTGCTCCTAATCAATTCGAAGGCGGAAACACTAGAAGTTCTATCGCCTGGAAGTGACTAAGTTTTCATTGCTCTTATCAACTGCGCAGCAGCTGGCCAAGTTTTTCCGCCTTTTGTGCGCAATTCCCGGTCGTCAGTTTTCAGATCTTCCATTCAAGAGCGTTTTCCTTGTCGTTGGGGGCTGTGCGTTGAGTGGGCCTTTCGAGGTCTGAGATTCTGCCGCAGACTTCTTGGCGAGCAGCGACGCCAGCGATGCCAGCGTTGACGTCGTGTGACTCGGTGACCTACACACTGGCACACCCCCAAATCCCCAACCCCAACCCGAACCCCAAAGCCCCAACCCCCTACAGAGTACATGAAAAAGCTTATACAGAACTCAACTGTATGTACACTTTTATGGCCATGTGCTGGGGCTTTTGTGTGCTGTGTGCTGTGTGTTGTGTGTTGTAGCCAAGCGCTACGCACATAGAAACGATTTTTGGCCGACCAGAAAGCGAGTTGGAGTCTGATGGGGCATTCGCCAATCTTGATCCGCTGGCATTAGACGCGTTGCGTTGCGTTGCGTTGCGTTGCGTTGAGTTGAGTTGCTCCCTCGAAGGCGACTGTATTGTATGGGTGTGTAGCGTGCGATTTCGCTTATCAGTTGGGCTGATAAACCAGTTCCCCAGCAATCTGGACCAAGTAAGTAACGAACGACATTCGGGACGCTCTAAATCGAAGCATCTAAAACACGAAAAAGGCGAGTTATGGGATCTTTTCATTACGGAACTATTTTTTAAATTGCTTTTTATGACAGGTTTATGTCTGTTACACATGTCGTTTTAATGGTCTGACTAAAAATTATTTTTTAGTTTGTAGCTGTTGAAATAGGCACTTGGTCATTGGTCGTTTTTAGTGCAGAAACAGTTTCGTATTTATACTCAGACTTCAACAATTTTTTGAACTACTTATGTATGTCCTGTTTAATTACTTGTATAATGAAAATTAAAGTAATCTCAGAAAGTTTTAATATGTGGTCTCTGGAAAAAAGTAATATTCAACTGAGTAACATTTAGTTATGAAATTTTGATAGCCATAGTGTATACTTATTGATAACAGCGCTGGTGTTACTTCTCTTCAAATCGACCCATTCCCATTCCCCACAAACAAATCACATCTGTTTAAAGTCCAAGTTTGGACCCGATGCCAGATGTCGGGGCAGCTACCATTAAATATTAATAGCTATTGGCAAACGGCCGACCTGCAGGCACGATAATTGCATAAAATTACAGAACCAAACGAACGCTCTCAGCTGTATCATTCGACATCGATTTTTTTTAAATATTTCTAGTTATTCTCGGCGTTGGACTCTCTAATTAGTCACTAATACGTGTGGGTTGTTCAAGGTGTACGGCTTTTTGTTCCCAGACCGCAGCTGATGGATTAGAATTTAAAGTTCAAAAGCTCAGTCCACAAGGCTGTAGCTTGCCTCCAATTAAAAGTGGTTATGTTGTGGGATTAGTGAAACCAGTTTTCAAAAGAAGTACGGCTACCCAGTGAAACCACTGAAAATTCTTTTAAAAAAGAGCAGCTTTTGACAAGATTCTTCTCAGTAGAATACATTGAAAACAACTTGACTTGACTTTGGTTAACAAAATAAACAAGAAAAGAGGTTTAGAAAAGTTTCTAAAAAGAATACACACATTATTGATTAATAATCATATCTAACTTCATACATATATCATTTACACATGGCAATAAATAATTTTAATTACTCGATGTCTATCATTCAACTAAAAATGGATTACGGTATGATTTATAAAAATCAGAAGACTATATTGTTTAGATGCCAGCGAAGATAAGTGTTAGCAAACTTCCAAAAGAAAACCTATAAATCTTTCTAAATTTCTACTGTGTTCTTAAAAATTATTTATGTAAGAGGCAATTAAAAAAATGTATTCCAAACTTGAACAAATTTAAAAAAAACCTTTGTTTTCCAGCAATTTTGCATTTAAAAACATAAATTGGAGTTACATCTTAACCCCAGAAGGCCCTAGGGACCCCACCAAACCCCTTATAATTCTAAGAATGTGTGCGTGCTCGAAGCGTACACTCTCCCAAAAATCGGGGGAAGAACCCAGAGATTGATATTCGTGCCAGAAGTGAATTAACTTTTAACCCAAAGAAGACCGATCTTTTCCGTTTCTGTTTTGTGGTTAAGTAAACGTAAACAGAGACGAAAATTAAAAGAAATCACATGCAACACACGTTCGTAGAGCGGGATGGCAATAGCTCTCTTGTCAGCTTTCTTTTGCTTTTTCCTTATGCTTATTGCTTTTTATCCCGTGTGGCTTTTAATTTCTGAGCATTAAAATATAAAACGCAAAAGGCAGCGGCAGTTGTGGCGTCATCGCCGAAAATTTGTTTCGCTTTCGAACTGGTTTAAATTTGTATTTCTTTTTTTTTCTGATGTCGTCATCGCAAAGAACCCAAAAATTGCATCAATTTCCTCCCACTTTCAACCCCGCCCCCTCGTATACCGTTGCCAGGCAACTGAAAAGAAAGATTGGAAGCAGAAACAAAAACATTGATGCAGCTTTGCGTGCCAAGTGGAAAATGGAAGGAGAGTTCGAGGGAGAGAGAGGCAAGATTCGCAAGAGATTCGCGCGCCAATAACCCAGTTTTCAGTTTTCCGTTTCTAGTTGGCACTTACTTGCCCACAAAGAATTGTCTATGTGTGCAGTGGAAAAACTGGTATATATGTATGTATGTACGTGTGTATATACCCAGTACATAACAAGTGATGACACACTTTTGCACACATGTTAACTTAAGAATATGCGAGTGTGTTTGCCTTACAACTAATCAAACTAACCCACTTTCTTTGGCCAACATGCAGATTTCTAATTAGATTGCAGGTTTATCTTTCGTAATTTACATGGTTACGTTCGCCTTTTCAATGGAAAAACAACAAGACGCGGAAAATTTCATCAAAAGTGCGCGACACGGCTACAAAGCTGCAGCAGCAGCGCTTCAATGGAAAACCAGCAGCAACAAAAAGTGAGCAGCCATTTGAATGTGTGTCAGCGACAAAGCAGCAAGCGCGCACACACACAAAGCCGACTATATACAGAACCAAAAGCTTTGTGTCGCTCTCTCGCTCGCACTCGCACGGAATACATAGCGCTGTACTGTACTTGCGCGCAACTCTCCACGCCGTCGACGTCGACGTCAAGTCTCCACGCGCGCGCTTGGAAGCGATTTTGGCTCGCGTTTTTCCGTTCTGCGTTTCATTCGCCGTCGAACGTTGAACAGTGTGGTTGAATCGCGCTTCATTCAAAAAAATATAAAACACAATAAAAACCCTGCATGGGAAAACCAAGGAGAGCGCTACTGTCAAAGAGAGAGAGAGCGCGTCCTACGCTGTTGCTAACGTCGAAAATAGTCGCGACGGTTGAGTTGTTGGTGGTGGTTTTCCTGGTGAACTTTGCCTGCCTGCTGCCGTAAATCAAAGAACATTATAAAGAAACCAGGCAATTAACATTACAAAAAGCGAAACGCGGATTACGTAAAGAGCAGGAAAGGAATTTCAAGAAAAGAGGGAGACGGCAGCAGGAACTGGATGACACATTTCTTTTTTCCGAATCAATTACGCAACTTGCAAATGGCGCTGCCGATGTTGCTGTCCCGTTCGCTCGCTCGCGTGTTTCTAAGGCCCTCGTAAAATGTGTGCTTTTCATTATCGGAAGACAAACGGCAAGTCGGAAAAAATCCACACATACATATTTTTCACCCAAATTCGAAGAGAGCGAAAAAGCTTCGACGACGTCATATTTTTATGGAACGTACACCACACACACACACGAACACACAGGCGCACGTAAATTCTAACGAAACGCTTTCGCTCGGCTCGTTCAGTTGGCTTTCGTCGAGTTTGTTGCCTTGGTTTCGCTTCGTCAACTCGTCATTTGCAGCTGCACAGCGGACAAAGTTGGCCGCGTTTTTTCCGCGCGTTTCTCTCGCCACCGCGCCAATCTAATGGAATTTTTTGCGGCCGCTAGTGTTTTTCAGCAGCCATCAGTGGACTAGTTTATTTATCAGCTATCAGCAACGTACTGCAACCTATGTGGGAGCGAGACGGGGACTCACTGTGCTTATTAAATAGTCAGTCTTTTTCTCTCTCCTATACAAATTGCGGGCGTATCAACATGAGCAGTGCCACGAATTAATCATAGTTTTGTGCCTATTTTCTTAAGCAGCCATACGAACTTGTAATTAAAATGAATAAATGCCATCTATATTCCATTCCAGCAACCATTCAACCGAAACCGTTTGTCTCTTTCCAGTGTGCTCTCTGCCCTCTCCTCTTCAATGACTTCATTACACGTTTTATGTTTTATCATTCCACAAGCACACGCACACACTTTGACCCAAGTTTTGGATGTGTGCGGCCAAAGCTAACTGGTGGGAGGGAGAGGGCGCGCCGAGAACCGTTACGACAGCGCGTGCTTGTTGTTGGTCTTTTTGCTGTTGCCAAGAGTGAATGATATGTTCTCTGTGCCGTTGTTGTTATATGGAGGCAAAATGAAACTGTACAATGGACGACGTCGGTGGGCAAAGAGTTCAGAGAGAGACGGCAGATAAAAACTACACAAAAGCGAAACTTACGTAAACACGCATGTCTACGCGCCAGCGATTCTGTGTGTGTGTGTTTGTGTGTGAATTATGTTTCTAGTTGTTCGAAAAGGAGAAGTAGAAAATCAAGTTTCTATCGACAGAATGATTCATATTTCGCAGAATGAGTCTCTTTCAGAATTATAAACAATCTCCATTTGTCATGGGACTTTTGCTGGCACTTATTTTTCCCATTAATTAAGACGATATGACATGACTAAGAATTGCAATTGTGCTGGTGATGCAATTCCCGCCGCCGCTGAAATTATTTTGCGAAAAATTATATAAATTGGCTTTTCAGGTGCTCGTTACACTAGTCATTCGCTTGGAAAGATAGAAATATAGATATATAGAATGGCATGTTAACAACTCGATTATAGATATTTTATAAGTATGCAGTATACAATGTCCGAGGTAGTTGTGTTCGCGGACCTTGGAAATTCACACAATAACTATTACTATTCGCAATGTATAATTTATTTTTTGCATTCGAAACTTTGACTTTGCAGTCCGGAGTATAGGATTTTCTATCTCTTTCTAACGCCTGCAGCAGCTGACCTTGAGAACGAGACAAAGCCAAGTAGCAAACAAAGCGGTCAGAAAGAGAAGGAAAAACCGAGCAAACAGATCTGAATATTTACAGTCGAACTTCTATAACTCGAACTGAAAGCCCTTGGTTTTTCCCACAGAACTGCATTTTCGATTTGATTATTTTGGACACCAAGCATAGGTTTCCATACGAGAAAAGCTTTTGATTCTCAACAGAAATAATATTTTTTAAATATTCATCATTTTTATAAAATAAATTTCCTTCCATGGCTTATCCATCTTTTAATATTTATTTTCTGTAGTAGTAGTAGTAGAGTTGGGTCCAAAGGTGTTTAAAAATCAAATACACAGTTATATAGCTATAGTTTAAGTTTAAATGTCTATAAAATACTTAATTTGTTTCAAACTTTTAGAAATGACTTAAATCAATTGATTGAATCCATGTGTAGTTACATATATGAAATAAAAATAGGTTTCTCTTTGCTTGGAAATAGTAGGGAAACACTTTTGTCACCATGAACCATGTTTTAATTCGATAAATGTTTTTGTTCTATGGGCAAGTTCTGATTGTAGAGGTCTGACTGTAGCATGTGCCCATACTTGTTACTCATTAGCGGAGACATCCCCCGAACCGAACCCCTTCAAGCATCCGTCCGGGTAGATTCCACATCGGTTGCTAGGCACAAATGACGCCATTGCATTTGATGATCTTCACAAGCTAGTTTTACAATAAACCAATAGAACTGAACTAGCCGAGGCCCGTCCCATATTTGATCTTTGGTCGGTGTGTAATTATAATCCAGTCCTTCAGCTGCCCCTTGCAACTTTTCGACTCGGTTTCCACTCGGTGGCTCACATCTTGGCATTTAATAAGAAGTTGGCCTTGAAGGCAGCGAGTTTCAAATTTGTGGATTCGGTTTCTAAGCCGCACTTCAGCCCCAGAACACAACACTTTGTGCCGAGTCTGTGTGATTAATGGGGTTTTGGTTAGAGCAGCCTGCGCTTGGCTTTGACACCGACTTCTACTTCACCGCAGCAAAGGGTTAAGCGGTATGAACCATAATATTCTCGGTAGCTAAGCTACCAAAGAATATTCCAGGTGGGATTAAGCTGGCTAACGTTTTTTGTGGGAAGCACATAAAAGGAGTTTTTGCAAAGGGAAGAGTGTAAAACGTTAGGCTTATGTTGAATATGTTAGTTACTTAACTCTTTCATGCCCGAATTAAATAAAAATTCTAAAGAATAAGTTGCTTGTAGGCTACAGTGGGCATAAATAAATAAACATTTTTAAAATTAATTTTTTGGTGCTCTTATTGCGGAATTAATAATAACACTACTCTTTTATCGGTTTTTCCCAACTTACTATACCTATTACAAAAAATTTTAAAAACTTTTAAATCAATCAATCTTTTTTAACAGTCAATAATTGCTTTAAAATTTGTGTTTCATTTTGCTCTTCTTAGAATAACTATTCGTTTTTAACTATAATGCTGGACTTCAAGCTTAAACATTTAAGGATATATTAATGTAAAAAAAAAATTGACAATATGGTAATTTAGGTATAGTAGAGTTGACACTCTCCCGGCACTTACAATACGATACTAAGCATACACACATATGTAGCACAGAATTAATTACAATTATCCACAAAAGTGGCAATTAATTAATGTCAACTAGGTTTGCAGCCTTGTTATGCTGGACATGTTGATGTCAGCACATTTGTCGCTGCAAATGAGAGGAAATGTATGCTCATGTTTCGGTCTGTAAATGTGGCCAAACTGGAGGCCGCCGATGCAGCATCGATCCGCACTAATTGCCATTAATCAGAGGCGTTTGTCTGCGAACAAAAAGGGGGGCGAAGTGGGGTGCCCATTTAGTCAGCTGATATCTCTATTCGGTCAGCAATTATCCGCTGCACTAGCGAGCCTAAGCCTTAAAGATCTCTCCCTCTAAGTTAGACCTCAACCTCAACCCACCCAGAAACAGAAACCAGAAACCACCGCCCCCTCAACCACTCAACCACATGACATGCGAGGCGGTTCCAATTTATCGTACTGAGAACGCTTGGCAGTCATTGGAAAAGCGATTCAACAAAATTTAAAACAATTTAGCTTATGTCACGTCTGCTCGCTGCCAAAAAGAGGGGGAAATTTGGGAGGGGGAAGACGTAGCGTTTCAAGCGCTTAGAACAAAGCGCCACAAATTGTATTGTGTCACGCTCGATCTGTGGCCATGCGAACGGGGATATAAGCCCCACATATTCATATGTATGTCCACTAAGGCTATATAAACATATATGTGTCTTTGCGAGCACTTATAGATATAACTCTGTGGCACATAGTCATACATATGCTATTTATACGTTTATTCATTTAGTTTGCCTGTTTTAATTATAATTAACGCCGCAATGTAAATTAACCAGCGGAAAGCGAAGCATCCGAGGTTCTTTCGCTTATCCCAATGGAAAATAGTTACTTTGCATTAGTTGGGAATATCAAAAATGATCATTAAGTAATGCTTTCGTTTAGATAAAAATCATTTGGGTTAACTGCTTCTTCGGCGTGTCTACATCATCACGCACACCCAACACACAACTAGAATGTCATGACAAAAACGTATAAAACTAAAGCGAAAGCTTCGTTTTGTCTATCTTGATTATAGGGCAATGAGTTTGTTCTAAGAATACGCTTTTAATTTAACAATGCTTATGTTAACTAGCTATATTCTTAGGTTTTCCCAACATTTTTCAGCTTTTTAATTAAATTATTTTCAAAATTAAAACAATCTGGGTTAATAGGTATATAAATATAATCCCAAAATCATCTTTTTTTAGGGTCAAAATATTAAACTGATCATAGGCAAATAAAACCTTATTAAGATTGATTTATATTGAAATATCAATTTTAAGGTAATTTGATTTACAGGAAACCAAAAAGAAATAAATAACAAAAAAAACTTCAATTAACTGTATAAACAATCCAGTTTAAAACATTATTAAAAAATGAAACATACAATTATTAGGTTTTAACCTACATGAGTTGTTCTAAGTTCCACACCTTTTATAACGCACATTTATATTAAATTTGGACTAATTTTGGGCCATTATTTCAGCCCCAGCTGATTGCCATTTTATGCCATTCGGATGACGTGCTGAAAGCCTTGTGAGCAGGTTGTCAATCAGGTTGTCGCACACACATCCCGAGCGGCGCCTTAATAATTGATCCCGCCTGCAGCTGGATGACGATGATGATGGCAGTTGAGTGGGTCGCATAGGATGGTCTGCTACACGGAGAGAAAAAGCGACATGATATAATGATCAATGTAATTATTTCTATGATTTAAGAGACTTATGGCTGTGATAGAGACTTTATATGTATAATTATAAAATAGACAGACAATATATAATACATAAAATACATATCGAACTGATTTATTTTCGGTATGAGGTGCCGATGATGATGGCAGTTAAGTGAGTTATATGCGATATAATATGATGATATAGTATGATTATTTTTATGATTTAGGAGACTTATGGCTGTGATAGAGATGTCTACACCGCTTTACTTTTCCAACATACTTGTATTCATCATAAGCAAATATGAGAAATATAATATATAAAATAAATATTATTTTCTGTGTAGGGGATGGTATAGGTGGTATTCAGTGGGGCTGACAGGCACCGAATCCAGCGACCTCAGCGACTCCAGCGATGCCAACTCCAACTGGGCCATGACGTGAGGCGAACGCATCAGAGTGGAGCCCAAAGGAAGCGTGTGAAATCCCATTTGGCTAATGGCCAACGGCGTCAGCAGGAAAATCAACCTGTTTCGTAGTATCTACCCCTTCCACCCCCCACGACCGCCCCATTCCGCAAAACTGGGAAAACTCGCTTCCAATTTCCACAGCGTCACGGTGAATGTGGGCCAACCAGCATGTCTTTTGTGTTGGTGGGAAAACGGGTTTTTCATTCGGGTTCTGCAACAGCTTTTTTTTTTTGTATTTTTTTTTTTGGCGACTCCGACTCGCTGACACGCTGGCCTCCTTTTTCCGCCGTTCCAGCACTGGCACTCCTAGCTTTTTTCCACTTGCTGTGCTGCTGCTGTTGCTGCTGCTGCTTACTGTGCTGATTTTCCTCATTTTCCTGCAGCAGGATCGAGCTGCGGGAAAATCAGGGGAAAACGTAATGAGGGTGGGGAGGTTCTGGCCGCACCACTTCCAGGCGAGATTTTCCAATGGGGGTGACTGGGTGGCTCAACAGGGTGTGTCGGGGTCACCTTTGTTGCCTGCTTTTTTCGGGGGTGGTTGGTTGGCCATAAAACGAGGCGCTGGAGCTTGGTCTCTCGTTGGGTGGTGCGATGATATCAGCCCTTTGTGGGTGGATGTTTTTCCGCAAAGCACTAAGATTAAACTTACCCCCCGCTCGAATCATCATAATCAAAAAAGTGCCCCCCACTGGAAATCAATATCGGAGCTGGGCGCAGCATTGCTCATACGCAACGTGGGACGGACAAAGAACTTAATTAAATAGGTGATGGCAGACCATAAGGCAAACTGCCGGCGAGCGTTTGTCGCATGCATCAACATAAATCTTTTTGTGTGGCGAATCCCATGCAAATCCGCGAATGTTTCTCCTCTTCGCCTGACCCACAATCTCCACTTGATTTGAAATTCGAATTCGGCGCGAGTTCATCGGCAGTTCAACAAACTTCCCACAACAAGCCAAACACACACAGCGCAAAAAAGGGCAAACACAAATTTATGCTCGGATCCCACAACAAATGGAAGCTCATATTTATGGATGCTGTTTCGGTTTGGCGCAAGCCAAGAAGTATTTTAAATTGGGTAAAGTGAAGGCAGCCAGTTTGAGGAATTCCTTTGCCCATCAACAAACTTATTTAAAATTCCGAACCACCAATTCCACTTTGCAATTTCAATAAGAAAGTTTGGGTAATGTATATTAAGCCAATTATTCTCCAGCAGAATAAATCTAAAATCAACATTTAAATGTTACAGTTTTTTAGGCAAAAATTAAATTTACAGGAAAAATTTAAGACTTGTATTTAAACACCACCAGAGCAAAAAAATAAACTACAAAACTATTGAATATTCACTTATATTATTAGATCGTTAAAATGGCAGTTATATGACATCGTTTTCCGATTTTAATACAATTAAAAGCGTAATTCTGAATTATAAAGCCATTCCTAAATCCTAAAGAATTACAAAAAAAAAAAAAATATCATTTTTTTTCAATAAAGATGACTTAAAATTTCACTTGACTGCTATAGTGTTTATGTATATATGACTGATAGGGTTCGCAGCTATGATCAATCTGATTTAATAAGAGACAATCCACTTAATAGGAAAGCTGCAGATGGCTCACCCTTGAATGTTATAAAACGTTTAAAGGAATATTTATAATTATGAGGCTTAGAAGCCAAAAACAAGTCAGTACAGTGACCATAATGACATGTGTTTTTGGGGGCGTGTTGGGTCTGTCGCCCACTCAATTAGGTCCTGCGACTAATCCTGTCATTAAACACGGCCAGGTGTCGTTTCTTCGGGCTGGAAAACAATTATTAAACAATTAGGCGCTTCTCGTGTGGTAGTACCCCTTGCTATATATAAAGGAGGAGCTGCTCCAAAAGGGGCTAAAAGTCATGTATCCGCGATTCCTAGACCGCAACTATCCGCTGGCCAAGCATCTGTTCTTCGTGACCAGATACTCGTTTGGCCTGCTGGGCCTGGGATTTGACCAGAAGCCGTTGTCGTGGTTCCAGCCCACCTGGCTGGTGTTCAATTTCGTGAATCTGGCGCACTGCTGCCAGGCGGAGTTCGTCTTCGGCTGGAGCCATTTGCGCACCAGTCCCGTCGATGCCATGGATGCCTTCTGTCCGCTGGCCTGCAGTGCCACCACGCTCTTCAAGCTGGGCTGGATGTGGTGGCGTCGCCAGGAGGTGGCCCATCTGATGGAACGCATCCGGCTGCTGATCGAGGAGCAGGAGCATCGGGGCGACGCCCGCCGAGATACGGCGCAAAGGAGCTACTACGTGATGGTCACGAGGTGCGGCATGCTGGTTTTCACCCTGGGCAGCATCACCACTGGCGCCTTTGTGCTGCGTTCCCTTTGGGAGATGTTCGTGCGTCGGCATCAGGAGTTCAAATTCGACATGCCCTTTCGCATGCTGTGCGTTCTCACTGCCATATAACCAAGTGTAAACCCATTTCACAACCTTCAATGATCCGTAGGTTCCCTGAGTTTGCCCATCGTATGCCCTGGTTCCCGGTATTCTATCTCTACTCCACGTGGAGTGGACAGGTCACCGTTTATGCCTTTGCCGGAACCGATGGCTTCTTCTTTGGCTTCACCCTCTACATGGCCTATTTGCTGCAGGCCTTGAGATACGATGTTCAGGATGCCCTCAAGCCACTAGAGGGTGGGTTTGTAGTAACGGTCATAACAAACTAATCCCTAGTTAAATACCTAATTCCAGAACCATCAGTTAGGGAGTGCCAAATCTGTTGTCAGCGCTTGTCGAACATTGTGGATCGTCACAATGAAATCGAGAGGATTGTCCAAATGTTCTCTGACATCATGGCAGCTCCTACTTTTGTGCACTTTGTATCGGCCAGTTTGGTGATAGCCACCAGTGTGATTGATATTCTATTGGTATTAACATACTTTTACTGTTATAAGCTCCTCCATTATAAGCACCTCTATTACTATTTTAGTACTCTGGCTACAATATCATCCGATATGTGGTTTACACCTTTACTGTTTCATCGGCTATATTCCTTTATTGCTATGGTGGCACTGAAATGTCCACTGAGGTGGGTAAACATATGAAATCCTTTAATTTCCGTTGATTTTTGTTTGATTTTTCTAGAGCCTTTCTTTGGGCGAGGCTGCGTACAGTAGTGCCTGGTATAAATGGGATCGGGAGACCCGCAGGCGGGTTTTCCTCATCATACTGCGAGCTCAACGACCCATTACAGTGAGGGTGCCCTTCTTTGCACCTTCATTGCCTGTCTTCACATCGGTGGGCTCTTAATTACACTCCATTTAATAGAATAATTAAATTGGACTCCCTTTTCAGGTCATCAAGTTCACTGGTTCCATTGTGGCTCTGGCCAAAACCATATTGTGAAGAAGGCACCTATTAAAATATCCATTTCAATTTCTTGGTTTTTCTTTAAATTAGTTTGTGGCTTTGGGCTAGCCCAAAAGTATGCAACCTAGGCAATCGTAGAGGAAAAGTTGTGCAGACGCAAAAGTCAATTAATTTGCAGGGGTCAAGGGTTCAAAATGTACAATTGAAGTGGCCGGAAGTTTGCTGACAAAGTGCTAAGATATTCATATGAAACCATAAAAGTAGCCCAATGACGTAAACAAAACTAAAGTTTAAAAAGTTTAGATAAATAAGGATTTCCCAGCTTCAAGGCGGTTACCCAGAGCGTATACGTAATCAGTCGCAGGCGTTAAAAGTTTTTGGCCAAAGGCACGTGAGCCTGTTTTGGCATTGGATTTGGTCCGTTCTACGACTTCTGTTAATCAATGCCTGGCCAGTCATAAATGATGATGTGATTGAACCGTCTAGATTAGTTTTCTTGGGCCTGCCCTGATTAGATTTACTCCGATACTGCGCGATAACTCCGAAACGATGGCCAATTTCTTGCTGCGGTCAGTCTTAAACAAAGGTCTGACCTCCACACAAGTTGCTTGGGATCGCCAGGGATTAACTGAAAATGGCCAAGCGATTCATTATATTGCTCTTCATTGCCGCCTGGCTGAGCGGAAGTGCCAGCGGACAGAGAGGTAAAGTGTCCTGATCCAGATAAACCTTTTTGAAATTAGATTATATTAGCTTAATGTTGAATGCATAGTTATACGTATCCAAAACAATGGTTTTTATCTTCCAAATGATTGAATGAAATATAGCAGAATTCTAATTTTTTAGACTTCAACTTATATATGTATATAAATTATAGGCCATAAATTCATTTAAAAATAAAGTGTTTCATAATGTATGTTTTAAAAGCATTAAGTACTATTAATAGCCTTATAAATATTAAATTGGTGGTAATCTAAGCTTCTAGGACGAGTTATATTGAGATAAAATTCTTTGAAAAGGTTTCTTATCTCGAAATACGTGTGTTTGCTAGGCTAACCCATGCGTAGAGATAAGACTCAATTAATCCCATTGATATATTAGCCAAGCCCTGAGCTCTAAATGATTTACGTTTCCCAACTTTTTGTTAACAATTTGTAAAAAAAGTTTTGATTTATAGTAGAAAATCTCCGACTTTAAAGTGATTTATATTTCTGGGGTTTTATTTTCCTTAAATTAAAAATACATATTTTTTATGAATATAATTTGGATACTGTGATATAGCTTTAATTAATCCTTTTAATTTCTCGACTTTCTAGCAATTTCAGAAAAGTTTAAAATATCTTTTATTTGGTCAGAGAAAAATAACAAAACATGAATTTACCATTACCATTACCATTCTAGACGTTCATAAATTTTACTTTTGTTTGAGACCTCAGAGATTTAGGTAAAATAATAATTTGAAATGTAGTATTTTTGAACATTAACTTTTTGGAACTATATTCTGCTTAGTAGAATTGGCAGTTGAAAGTTCTTTAACCTGCAGCCTGAAAACGCCTTCGATTTGTCTCTCTTTCAGACCATCCCCGCGGACGCTCCTTCGATGCCGAATCGCATCCCGTCAAGCATCCGGAAGAGCAGCAGACCCAGTACTGGGTGGCCAAGGCACAGGAGAAGTTGCTGTCCAAGCTGGCCGAAGCAGAGACACAGTCCGCCAACACAAACAAGGCCAAGAACGTGATCATGTTCCTGGGCGACGGCATGTCCGTGCACACGGTGACGGCCACCAGGAATCTGCTGGGCGACAGTGCGGAGCAGGTGTACTTCGAGGGATTCCCCTACACGGGTCTGTCCAAGACGTACTGTGTGAACCGCCAGGTGGCCGACTCCGCCTGCACGGCCACCGCCTATTTGGGCGGCGTGAAGGGCAACTACGGCACCATCGGCGTGAATGGCCAGGTGCCCAGGTACAGCTGTGACGGCGATGCCAAGGAGGAGAACCAGGTGCTCAGCATCGCCCAGTGGGCACAGGCGGCCGGCAAGGATGCCGGACTGGTGACCACCGCCCGCGTGACCCATGCCTCGCCAGCCGGCGTCTATGCCCACACCGCTGATCGCAACTGGGAGAACGACTGGGAGGTGGCCAACAGGGGCTGTGATCCCGCCCAGACCATCGACATTGCCCGCCAGCTGGTGGAGCAGCCGGTGGGTCAGCGGCTCAAGGTGATCCTCGGTGGCGGGCGCCAGAACTTCATCAACACCACGGTGAACGATGAGGAGGGTCTTCCTGGCCTGCGCACCGATGGTCGCCACTTGATCCGCCAGTGGTTGGATCAGAAGAGGGCGACCAATGTGTCGGCCAACTATGTTTGGAGTCGCAAGGGCCTCAGTCTGGTGGATCTGGAGCATACGGACTATCTGCTGGGTCTCTTTGCCAACTCCCATTTGCCGTACAACGGAGATCGGGAACGGAAGCGCTCTCAACTGGCGGATCCTTCGCTGAGTGAGCTCACTGAGGCGGCCATTAAGGTGCTGAGTCGCAATCAGGAGGGATTCTTCCTGTTTGTCGAGGGAGCTCGCATCGATATGGCCCACCACGATACCTACGCCAGGAGATCGCTCGAGGACACCGCTGAGTTTGCCCGGGCCGTGCAGAAGGCTCGCGAGATGACCTCCGAGGATGACACTCTCATCGTGGTCACCGCCGATCATGCTCATGTCATGTCCATCAATGGCTATCCCGTGAGTATATATATGGGGGCTTTTCGATCTGTATACCCTTGAAGAGGGTATTGTTACTATAAAGTATATATATTTTTGATCAGCATCAATAGGAGGTCCATCTAGCCATGTCCGTCCGTTCGTCTTAAATGCTAAAATTGGTCGTAAAATTAATTTCCGTAAAAGCTCGACTTTTAAAAATCGGTTCTTGCATCGAACTCAATTTATTTTTCTAAGCCGATTGTGGATGGGTAGTATAGGTCGCCAGCGTTACAAAACAGTCACTCTTATGGCTATACGTCTAATATTGACCAAGTTCCAACAAATAGACTCTTTATGATTGGTTTTTTTGACAAGTCTTCAAAAAACCTGATAAAAAAACGCCTAAAAATTAGTTTTTCTTTCAAAATGCTGAGAAGTAATAGTGAAAAGATGGAATGCCATACATTGCTGAATTCGTCATTAAATTGCCAATCAAATAAGTTTTTTAAATTTTTGCAAAAAATGATGATGTACCCCCTTATCAAAAATGCCAAAATTTTTTATACTTTGAATTATGGTTTAAATTTAACCAAATGCGAACAATTAGTAAATTAAAAAAACTCTTTCGTCTGGCAGTTCCGTGACCAGGAGATTACTGGCTTGGCCCAGCTGGCCGATGACAACCTGCCCTATACGATTCTGTCCTACGCCAATGGACCGGGCTACTACTCTGGCTACAATCGTGCCGAGGGACGGGCTCTGCTCAAGGAGAAAACGGTGGCGGATGCGGACTTTCGGTACCCCACGTTGGCGCCCCTGGACGCGGAAACCCATGGAGGCGACGATGTGGCCGTGTATGCCTCGGGACCCTATGCCCAGTACTTCAGCGGGAACTACGAGCAGAGCAACATTCCGGCTTTGATGGCCCGGGCGGCTGGCATCGGTCCGTATGCCTAGGATCAGTCAGCTAACTTTTCTTACGTTATGCACACACATTGTAACATACTCTATGTATATCACCGCCTGGCTGAGATAACCCAATTAAAATGCATCACGGCTAACGGGGCAAATCGAATTCCTTCTAATTGAACTGGCAAGCTGCGCAATTTCCTGTGAGGCAGTGTGTAGTGAGTGGTGTTTGCGCTCCTCGATAAATGCCACCTGACGGCAAATTCAATTAACTGCCAATGGCAACTGGCATCACTGACAACCTGCAGGCAGCAGCCCCAATCAGTCAGTTGCAATCACTCTTGGACAGAGTCAATTGACCAGGTGGTTGTCGGCCAAGTGGAGTGAAAATCGCGGCCAGCTGTTTCGTGCTCCATCCATAAATCCGGGCAGGAATCCGTGGCGATGTAGAAGGAGTTCATGCATACATTTGGGGGGGGGAGCATGAATGAGCTGCAGTTGTCGAAACCGCCCCATAAAACAAACAAATGCATTCAGGGTGGAATCTCCATGACAGCGAATTTGCAGCAGCTCAACTCCAAGCAAAATCACTGCACCGAATCATCCTGGAAATTACGTTTCTCTTTACTTTCACTACGTTTATGCGAGCGGTACATTGGCAATCACAACCAATTTCAGAAAATTTTAAAGTATCTTTTATTTGGTCAGAAAAAGAAAATCAAATAATCATAAAACATACATTTATAAATCTTCATGCTATATTACCATATGTTGCACGTTATTACTTGACTTTCTTAGATTCTCTTTTGCTTGAAATCTGAGGCAATTTAGAAAAAAAAGATTATTTATTTAGTGTTTTTAAACATTTATTTTGTCGAACTTATTCGGATTTCAGTTCAAAGTTCGAATGCATTTATAATCGAAATTGAGACTTGTAAAAAGAGGTGTACTGAATTGACATTTTTATTAGAAATTTTTTCTTATTTTCTTTTTAATTTTGAATTTTTAAACGTATTTCCAATCAACAAGCTATTGCCAATCGGACTCCCATAAACGTAGCTTGTTACCTCCGTCTGAGTGATTGAATTATGTTTTCCATTTAGTGTCAACATGCGATGATTGACGATTCCCAATTGGGCCAAAGGGAATACTTGGTAATGGGTTGTAGGGTTGGGTTCCATTTCCGATTTCACTTGGTCTGTGCCAGTTTTTTATTTTCGTTATTTTCGGGCAATTTCCGCTGCAATTTCTGTTTAACGAGAACGCTTCAGTTTCAGTTAGCTTGCTTTCGATTTGTGCCGCCAAGGGAGAGCCTAGTTTCGACCGGACTGGGCTTAATCACAAGGTTCTGGTTTTGGCCAAAGAGGCGGTGCAACGGGCCTAGAGAAACTAAAAACTGGGTCATCAAGAGTGCGGGCAAAAGAAATGCAGCTGCGGTCTGCCTCTTGGTTTTTCTACCGTCTGGATTAGGGGGGTACTACCAATTATGTATATCTGTATCTGTATCTACAGGGCCAAAAGAAGAAGAGGAAACATCGGGGAAAAAACAACAAAAGCAAAAAAAAAAAGAAAAAACACTAATGGCAGCATACATAAAATGTGCTCGCAACTAATGGTGCTGCTTCATAGCTGACTCAGCGAAGAAGCTTGCCGCAAAGATACAAAGATACAGATACGCGCGCTCTCACAGATACGAAAACACGTGACTGTGTTGGAGCGACATCGACTCGAACTGGAAAGCTTTTTAACGAAACTCCATCGCCGTCTCTTTCGCACGGCAGCGCGCGCGCGCGTATCTAAGCCGATTCAAATGGCCATGTAGAGCCAGAGCCACAAAGCTGCAGCGCCGCGTTTTTGTATCTTTCGGATACATTGGGACGCTCGGATTGGGGTACGGGAAACGGGAGCGGGAACGGGAGCGGTAGCGGGGCCACATAATGTACGGCCAGGCCAGGCCAGTAGGGGAATTTTTGCTTTTGCGCAGCGACGTCGGCAGAGCGCTAAGTGTGCCACATTCTGTTTCCAAGCGCTCACACAGATACGCCACACACACACACACGCAAGACGCTTTGGGCATTTTTTTTTTACTCTACTCTATGCACTAACAAAAAAATTAACCCTACATTTCAGAGTTGCCATTCATATTAATTTTTATAAGTTAGAAAGCATAATTTACATAGAAAGTGTTTCAAATTCAATTTTTTAAGCAATAAACAAACAACTTTTTTTTTGTATTGTTTGTTTCCCAAATCAATTTTAAGTTCATCAATATAAGGCAGTTATTTTAAACAAATAAACTTTATTTTTGTCTATTAAACAAAATAAAATGCAAATTTTTATGCGCTTATTTTAAAGACACTAGTGTGGCTAATTTCGAAATGGTAAGTTTTCAATTTTTTACAAGTGCACCTTCACACAATCGTCGTTTATCAGCCATATGACAAATTCATGTGAATTGGCAAAGAAAACAAGCGGCGGCGGGGGCACTGCGATGACTGCAGCATTTCAATTAATGCTGAATTCGTGTCGCACAATAGATACATAGATACACCCGTACATTTCTGTTTTCCAAGCTGTAACCGCTCTCTCCGCATTTATCGACATTTGTGTTTACTTAACCCAAATGCGCCCCGCCAACAAAACGCAGGGGGCGGGCGTTGGCAGTGGGTTATGTAAGCCTGGGTGCGGAAATGGGCCACATATGTATGTAGGGGGGGTTGGGGTTCCAGTACCAGTCCGACTACCAGTACCAATGAAACGAGCTTTTTTAAGTGTTGGCCCACAACACACTGGGGCCCAGATACACATTATGGCCATAAGAGCCATAAGGGAGGAGAGAAAAGTATCTAAGCAAACGCAGGGCTTTTTAAAATTTTGCCATTTATACATTTAATATTTGTTTTGTATACATATTAATTTTTATATATATATATATTGTTCTCTTAATGCATAGTGTTACTTATTTCGATTGTAATGGATTATTATTTATCAATGTAGATTTGTTGTGGTTTCTTGTGTCGCAGCTTTCGTTAATGAATGTATATATTGTGTCTCGGTCGATCGGTGAACGCATGTCTGTACATACACATACATCATACATCATACATATACATCACTTGTTAGCCATTGCAAACGGAATTAGTCTATAAATGAGTTGGGCCTTTGGCTAGAAAGCTAGCCCTAGCTAGCTTTCCACCTTTCTCTACTCTCCTCCTCTGCTCCACTCTCCTCGCTTTCTACATCATAAGCACTTTGCTCGGCTTCAGGCTTCAATTCAGTTTAATTCAAAATACATTTTGACTTGCGTAAATACAGTGAATGTTCATTTGCATTTGCATTTGCGGTAGAGACTACTAACTAATAGAGTTGCTGCAGTAGGTGCTTGAGTGTCGAGTGGGAGTGGTAATGGTAGTGGTAGGGGATAGGTTGTGGGATAGGTTCTAATAACACGTACATAACTCGCAAATTGCCAAACGTAGGATAATGAATTTAGAATCGATCTCGCTCCGTTCCGCTGCCTTTCCACTTCCACTCGTTGCGCGGCAATCAAACTCGATTTACATTACGTATTTATATTAAGAAATACATATTTTATATATTTATATAAAGATCTATATAGACAGTGGCTTGGACTCTGCGCCATGCCACGCTCGTTCTATATCTCATCTCTCTGATTCTAACAGCGTTTATCTTTACATGGAGGATCGATACGTTTATATACGTTTAACAAGCTAGAGGTGTTCAATGTATTTCCATTTTCAGTTAATAATCAGTTCATAAAAGTATGTAGGTAAAAAACAAAACGTATCGCTTACATTGCGTATAAGAAGATCAAACATTGGTTGGTTCTGGTTGCTGTTACAGTGGCTGCTGCTCTTGCTCTTGTGCGGAAACATTTTAAAAATTAACGTATACGAGTAGACTAACTGAGGGACTCTTAGACTCTTAGAGGTTACGAATTTGCAAATGATACATCATTGAGTTGGCTGGGAGGTAAGAGCTACTTTGACAACTCGAATTATTATTGACTCTGAGGATCTTGATCTTTCAAACCTTCTTCTGTTGCAGCAAACTTTCTTCAATTCACGTCTATAAATATCGCTCTCAGCGGGTTTGAGAATAGGTTTAACTAGGTATCTGCTTATCTGCTGCCTGGCTATACTCGCTCCTTCAATGTGTGTACACAAATTTCATATGTGGCCGTTGTTGCTGCTACGTCTTTTGAATCTTCTCTTCTCTTTGTTCTAATTGTTGTTCTCTGCCGGATGTGTAGCAACAACAATCTACATATTTACATCGCATTTGTTAGTTTTTTCGCATTTTCATCGTACATTTTGCAATTTTTTTGTAGAAAATATTTTTCTTTTTTCTTTTATCGATTTTCATTTTTTTTTGTTTTGTTTTTGTTTTTTTCATTTTTTTTTTTCATCTGTTTGATTGATTTCTTTACACAGTATCTGTCATCAACAGTTTAACGTCTTCATCTACCATTTATAATACAACTCAATTAAAAATTTGTAACATTCCCCCACGATGGGGGAGGCATTTAAAATGTTATCGTTTCCGTTCGTTTAAATACAAGTCGAATTTCGGTTTCTAGCACTGCAGTTGGCCTGGCCTGCTGTTGCTGCTCTGTTCTTATTGTTGCGGTTGCTGCTGTTGGTTGTTTTGAAAATGTTTGTGTCTGCTGCTGTCACTGATTTCACTGTCTCCTTAAAACGAATTACTCTAAAAGCTAAACACAGTAATGGTAGTAGAATTCAATGAATGCAGTTCTGTGCTGTGCTGTGTGGTTATTTGGGGTGTTGTTGTGTTGTGGTGTTGTTGTGTTGTTGTGTTGTTGTGTGCCTACTGCCTGCGTCTGGGTTTTGCACAGACCTCCAGACAGAAGCGTCGGACGGTGGCGTTTTCTCAGTTGATGTTGGCCACCTCCTGGCCCTCGCCATCGACGACGGGCATGTTCAGCTGCTGGGTGACGTTCGATTTGGCCAGACAGGAGCGGGCCACCGATTCGAAGAGCCTGCGGAGAACATTAAGAACACATTGCCATTTTAATATCAACTCATCTCGCTTTCGTGGAACAGCATCCACGGGGCGACTTGCTTAATAAAAAGTTATATTTGAATGGATTAATGCTAAAGTGTAGAAAATAGGAGAGGTTACAAACGAATACAAAGAAAGGTTAACATGCAAAATGATTGGGATGGGATGGGACTGGTTGCTGATCCTGCTCTCCTGCTACGCTGCACACTAAATGCCAATTAAATGTGCAAACCGCTTAACTACAATCAGACAATCACCGAAATATCTGAAAACAAAAGGGGTGGTAAAATGTGAGTTAGGTGCGAAAGTGGGTTAGAGGTTGAAGAAGCGGAATTCGTGGAGTGCGTTGCCAATCTACTACAAACTAACTACATTTATAAGGCCTGTTGTTGTTGATCTAATTTGCGGTATAAATCTCACTGATCGAATGATGTTCTGAACAGGTTCTAGATGACCAGGCCAACTCACTTGGTAATCTCCGGCGCGCAGTGCACAAAGTCATGGTCCCAGAACTTGTAGATTGGATTCTTGATCAGCTCGATGAAAGTGATGAGCAATCCCCACGGATGTGGCCGGTTCACGATCAACCGTTCAAGCAGGACGCGCGTGATCTGCTCCTGAATGGCCTCCGAGTTGGCCTCGGCGAACAGGTGCAGCACGGCACAGCTGAAGTAGTGCGTGTGGCTATTCGGATAGCGCAGCTGGTTGGCAATCGCATTCAGGAAGAGATAGCGACCCTCCGTATCCAAATCGACAGCCAGGTTCTGGAAGATGTCCATGTGAGCGCTGTGTGCAATGTTCGAGGTGTTCGGCACAAAGTTCTTGTTTCTGCAAATAGTAATCTTGATTAGTAAGCGTTTTTGATAGAATGGAGATATGAAGAAGCACCCACCTAATCAAAGCGATGGCCTGAGTGCCCACATACATGACCAGGGCATTCATTAGCGTCATGTTGTAACGCGTGCCTGGCTCACTGGTCACCTGCAGGTGGCCACGCAACTCCGAGAGGAAAGTAACCGGCGCCCGAGCCTTGAGGTACGAGTCCAGATCCTTCTTGAAATTCGGCGGCTGGATGTTCATGATGTAGCTGCTAAGCACCTTGGGTGCATTGCTGCTGTCCGACAGCATGTCCACCTTCAAGTTGGGCGTGAAGGGGTCGGGCAGGCGCATGTTGCGCGGGAACGCCGACAGGATGATGTTGCGCATCTGGACGCAGTTGGGCGGGATGGTGTCGCAGAACCCAAAGTGGTAGTCGCACAGGAACTCGGGGAAGTCGTGCAGCAGGACGAGCAGAACGCGCAGGGTGCCCTTGTACAAGAGCTGGACCGGTTTACCAAGCTCCGTGTTGCGCAGGAAGGGCGCAAGATACTTGAAGAGATCCTGCAGCAGCTGGGCGTAAAGTGGCCAGCCCTTCTGGCCGGGAATCTGCACGAGGATGCGGCCCAGGAAGACGCGGTGCGAGATGAGCTCCAGCCAGGCGAAGCAGAAGCCCGGCGCCACGGTGGGATTCAGCAGGTGATAGGTGTAGGCGAAGGCCGACACAATGCTGTGCATCAGCGACTCGAGGATCACGTCGGCCGAGCAGAGCTCCATGAAGAGCATCATGAAGAAGCGGTGGTAGCCCACCTGCTGGAAGCTCACGCCGCGCATCTCGTGGTCCTTGAGCAGCGTGCCCAGCACAATGCCCAAAACCTTGTTCAGCAGGTTGATCTTGGTCGTGGGATTGCCTGCTTCGCCCGAATGCCGCACCAGCATCGCTATGAGGTGCACGAACGCATCGATCCACTGGAATATCTTGTTCTTTGCCTGGTTGATGGGCAGACTTGGCTCGGCAAACATTCTGTACACCACGTCCGTGCAAATGTGCGTGGCCTGGCGGAAGAAGCGTGTGATCAGGTCGTCCGTCTTCAGGATTCCGTATGTGTTCATCTTCTGGACGAATGCGCCAAAGTTGCGGGCATCGCGCGTGGATTGCTGGTTCTGCTGAGTGTACAGGGCCACCCAGTCCTTGAGCAGAAACTCTGTCTTTTCCTGCAAGCCTGGCGGATCGTCCGTATCGCATGACTAAAAGAAGAGAAGGGAGATTGTAAAACTAAAACGAGTTAGGCTAGACATATGTGTTCGTCCTTACCCTCACGTGATGCATGCCGGAGTGGATGTAGTGCGAGGCTCCCGCCAAGTAACGCTCACTGGCGTTGAACGGACTGTAGTCGCTGCTCGAGTTGAAGTTTCCGCTCCACAGCGTGTCAATGGCATTGACGATGCACTCGGGATACCGATGACGGTGCTGCGTAAGCCTACCCAGCAGCTCCACGGTGGCCATGAATTCGTTGTCCGAAACAATGTTAATCGCGCGATCGTCCATGATGAGACGCTCTAGCAGCGCAATACCGAACGAGATGGCCACATAGTTGTTGCCGTTGTCCATGCAATCCCGCAGCATGCCATCGAACTGATTCAGGTTGACAAAGTGCGAGGTGATCAGCGCACGAGCTGCCTCCACGTTGTAGCGCACCTCCTCGCGGATGTCGAAGAAGCACTTGGTCACTGCTCGCTCGGTGTTGGGGGCTCCAAAGCTGTTGTGCAGCAGTCCGATGATACGCAGGTGGACGTTCTGGTAGAGCTTCATCTGCTCCAGGTTCTCGTGCATGTTGACCAGTCCCTCGGTCAAACCTTCGACGGCGCGGGTCAGGAGATTGAAGGCCGACTCCTGGTCACGCAGGCGGCGCGTGTTCATCAGGGCGTTGAGGAGCATGTGCATCTTGCTGGCCTGAACCTGCAGCGACGGCACACCAATGGCCGTGTTCATAAAGGTTTCCATCTTGCTCGCCAGTTCCCCGTAGACCAAGCTGCTCTCGTCGTTGGCAAACACATTCGGCTGCGACAAGTCCTGCGGCTTGGGCACAAACAGTGCGATATCGCGGTCACTCATCTGCTGGAATCCCGGTATGCTTCTGGCGAACTCCGAGTACACAGCGTAGAGTGTGGCCGGCGCAGGGCCCACCTTGATGCGCACTGCTTCTGGCAGACGCTCCTGCTGGTAGCTGAGGATCTGGGCGTCCACAAAGCGGTTGCCCTCTTCGCGGGCAATCTTTCGGGTCTCGAAATCGGTGCTCAGGCGCCTATCGATCTCGGCAGCTGCCTTCTCGGCCGATGTCTTCTGGATGAAGGCGCACACCAGCTCCACATTCTCGCTGGCCAACTGCATGGCGGCCGCTTGGATCTCCGTCATTGTGGGCATCCCGTTGAGTGCCGAAATCAGGGCCTTGTGCAGATTCTGGCTAATGGCGCGTGCTATCTCATCCTTTCCGGTGATCATGGCCATGCCGGCGGCCAGATTGCGCACCATCTGGTGGGCGGCGGTGCGCATGCGGTTCTCATCAGCATCCAGGGCGAAATCCTTGCGAATGATCTGCTCGGTGGTGGCGCAGGCGATGCGAATGCTTCGGTCCACGATGGGCTGCAGCCAGTCGGTGATGGTGCGCTCCACGGCATTGACCACGATGTGCTTGATTCCGGGATTGGCGTGCAGGAATGGTACATTGGGCGGCATAATCAACTGCTGACCAATAAGCTGGAAGTTGCTCACATTCACGTCCACGTACGAGTAGCGTGGCTCTGGCGGCGGTTGTACAACCTGGCTGGGATCGTTGGGCAGATTGGGCGACGACACCGATCCGGGAGTGCTGTTAGCTCCATTTCCAACCATCATCATGGCAGCCGCATTTTGGGCATCCACATCCGCTGAAGGTGGCGGTGGAGGAGCCTGCTGCTGCTGTTGTTGCTGCTGCTGTTGTTGTTGCTGCTGCTGTTGTTGCTGCTGTTGTTGCTGCTGCTGTTGCGGAGGCGGCGGCGGTTGTGCTGGGGATTGCTGTTCACGCGGCAAAGCAGGCGCCGCTGCCACTGGCTCCATCTGTTTGGGCTTTGGCTGCGACATTTGCTGCTCAATCAACAGAGCCCGACTGGGATCCTTCAGATAGATCACCGGTCGCAGCTTGGCCAGCTCCAGGTTAAGTGTCTTGCACAGCACCTCGATTTCGAACTTGAGGTTCAGCTTGAGGTCCGGCTCCTGATGCAGCTCGCCCAGCACGTACATGATGCCCATTGTCCAGGGATTGGGCGAGCGGAAGATGCGTGACTTGGCGGACGACTCAAGGATCTTGGCCACGAAGGGCACCACAAAAAGCAGTTCCTGCTGTCCCTTGTGATAGGCCTCGGCCAGCAGGGATTTGAGATCCAGATCCAGCTGCAGAATGGGACGATTGCGGCCCAGGGTCATCATGCCCAGCCAGTGACCGAGGTTCTTCAGCAGACTGCGATCGGAGAAGTTGATGACTCCCTTGTCGGAGCGCAGCAGCACCTTGATATTGCGCAACGTCTCTTTGGTCACGAATCGATTGATCTCGCCGTTCTTGAGCGCGTCTAGGAAGTTGTAGTAGAGCGTGTGGAAGTTGAACTCCATTGAGGCGCGTTTGAGGACCAAATACTGCGCCAGCCATGGCCAGTACTCTTTGGTCATGATCTCCTTGATCTCGTCGCACTTCTGCGGTATGTTCAGCTGGCTCAGGTTGTTGAAAATGAAGGCAGTTTTGTCCTGCACCGGTTCCGGCGGCACTGTGACCTTCTCCTCCTGGTTGGCCACCAACAGGGTGTCGATATTGGTGGCATTGGCGATGGACTTCATCCTCGTGGCGTGCGACACGGCAGCGTTCGATTTCGGTCCCGCACCGGGAGTGGCAAGGGGCATGTTACCTAGGAAAACATTGAAAACAAACGTTATTCTCTGGCAGAGATTGCTTAAAGACTGCAGTGGGCTTTGTCAGCGGCTGAAAAGAGTTACCCATACTGTGCAGTGTTAACTTGCTTACTTAATTGCATTCTTGCCAAGTTGGTTGTGCCATAAATTACAAGAAATAATGAAGCACTTGGGTTAGGTTAACTTTAAAGAAGATGAGTAACTCTTGTCTATTCACCAACTCGTGACCCAAATACCCAACTCTAGTAGCAACAGCACGTGCTTACCTAGCATGGAGTTGGACCTGTAGAGCGCCTCGCTTGGCGGACCACCGGTGGAAATCGCAGACGGAATCGTATTACTGAGCCCAATCAGCTTCTGCGGCGGCGGCTCTTGGCCGTGCATTCCGTATTCCACATACTGGATAAGATGTGGCGGGAAGTCCGAGAAGTGGGGAATGGAGCGGATGTGCTCGCAGTACTTGTTGTAGGTGTGCAATCGGGTCCTGAATCTGTCCAGTGCCGTCACACCGAAATAGTAAAGCTTGGAGCCATCGGGTTTGCGTAGCGCGTCCAGGACACAGCGAAGGGAAAGGCCAAGGGCCACGAATGTGGGCACTAGGTTGCGGTCGATGATGCCACCGAAAAGCTGCGCTGTGATCTGCAGCTCCTTTTCCGGATATTGACAGAAGAAGCGGTACTCTTCGAAGAGATTGCGCAGCATGCACAGAAAGACTTCCTGTTCGCGTCGGTTGCTCGACTCCTTGAAGCGCTGCAGAATGTCCAGCACCTCGTCGATGGACAGCGTTGGATTTGGCTGGTGGTTGTAGATGCGCTGGAAGTACGAGTTGACCTCGTCTTCCACCTCCTTGGACACGGGTATCTGCAGGTCGGCCATCACAGGATTGTTGGGATTGGGGGCCGTTGGCGTTGGCGTGGGAGTCTGCTGTTGTGGACCACCCGGCAGCATGCGGCCGAGATTCCCGACATTGGGTGGCGGCGGAGCTTGCGGCATCCCCATGGGATTCAGTGGATATGGACTGGCGCCCGGAGTCATCAGACGTGATGGAGAGGCTGCAAGGGTATAGGTTGAGTTATGGCAACGATTCCGAGCGAAAGAACTCCTATACTTACTCAGCATGTTGCCAAAGTTAAATGCTCCGTTCGGCCCACTCAGATTGAGACCGGCCAGGTTGTTGGACATATTGGTCAGCGGATCCATTCCGGGTCCAAACATCTGCGCATTGAGGTTTCCAGAGAAGGGTTGCTGCGGCGGCGGAGGAACGATGCCGCCAGGCAGATCCATGCCACGATGGCCGCGCAGAATGTTCGGAGGTGGCGGCGGAACCAGTCCTGGCTGTTGCTGCTGGGCACGCGCCTTGTTCGCCATGATAGCCACGTTGGCGGTCATCTGCATTATCATTTCGACCATCTCCGGCAGCATGCAGTTGTTGATGCACGTTTGCAGGCAGTTAATCATTGTAGTAACCGTCTCGGGCAAGAGCTGGGCCTGTTTAGGAGGCAGCTGGTCCTCGGGCACTTTGGCGTTGGCCACCTGCGGGCAGCGACGCAGCAGCACCTTGATCATGGCCTGCATGAAGGGCTCCCCATGGTCGCGAATCTTGTCGGTGAGCCACTTCTCCAGCTTCAGGTACTCACGCCGCGAGGCAAGGCAAGCCAGGTCGATGATGAACAGAAAGGAGCGCGCGTTGAGCAGCGCGGACAGCGCCTTCAGGTCCTGGGCAAGGTCAAGAATGCGCGACAGCTTCACCTGGTCGAACTCACTGCCTCGCAGATACCACTCGGACATGGCATTCATGATATTGGGGCGCAGTTGGAAGTTGGTCGAGCTCCAGGCGCTGGCCAGGATGACGTTCGAGTTGGGATGGTTGCCCAGGAACGTGGGTATTAGTTGGTTGAACAGATCCTGCCGCAGCGGCGTTAGTGGCGGACTTATGTGCAGTAAGGCCAGGAATAGCACATCGGGACAGTTCTGCGCGGGGAACTTGAAAAGCTCATGGACCTGCGTATAGTATCCCTTGTCCGCAATGGAGAGCAACACCTCAACCAGGTGAAGCGACTTCCAGGCCGAGATCTCCTTGTTGTCCGCATCCGGGGCCGTCTTTAGCACGTCCAACGCTGGCTGGCTGAATACAAAGTCGGCGAAGGAGAAGAGATCCGGGTTCTTCAGCATGGTCGCAATGAGCGACAGCTGACCCTCCGTGTTGGCCCAGTGACGGTAAATGCATTCTGGATGTGGGAATATGTTGGAGCCAGTGGCCAGCCGTAAAATGGTCAGCAGTAGGTCCAAACCGATGCGATCCTTTAGCACGAACTCGGGATGATCGAGTTCTAAAAGAAAAGGGAATATATTTAGCTAAATGTCTTCGAATGGTTGACTCTAGTAAGCAATTACCCATGCACACTTCCTTCCAGTTGAGCTGTGGCACCACCTCCTTGAGCGCCTGCACAAAGACATCTGGCTTCCATGTTTGCGTGGCCTCCGTCGTCTCCTTCTTGTCCTTCTTATCACTGGACGAGTTGCCGTCGCTGCCATCGTTGTTGTTGCTGCTGCCCGAGCTCTGTTGCTGCGGAGTGCTTTGTGCCTGCGAGGAGCCGCTGCTATTGCTGCCAGCGCCCTGCCCTTGACCAGGCCAGAAGTTCGCCGGCGTCGGTAGGTTCACATTACAATCGAGCAGAGACGAGTGCCGACGGCACATGAGTCCCACGATCTTGGCGACATCTTTGGACTGGAGCTCAGCGCGTTCTCGTTCGCGTGAACACAAATGATTCTTGCACTCTTCAACACTCGATGTAAATTCATAACCGATTTCCAGGATTAGATTAATCCAGGATGTGTCCATAATATTATTTTTGCCCTGCAACAGTAGATTGAATTAGCAAATTGCCAGCTTCTTACATTAATTCTGCATGCGCACCTGGTTGGTGAATATTATCTCGCTTAAATGGTCATAGATATCCTCGATTCCCACCTCGTTTAGAGCATCTGCCTCGGAACTGGAGCAGTTGCTGCTGGCCGTCGCTTCGGCCTCCGCATCCGTTTCGCTGGCACCTGCTCCCGCAATCGTCGCCGTCGTCGAGCCGTACAGAAACGGCGCTAGAACCAGCGGCACCTCCTGGCGCGGAAACTCCTCGCGAAGCTTGACCAGAAACTGCGCCTCCAACTGCGGTTTAACGTACTCACTGAGGCAGCACAGCAAATACTGAAGCAGATCACAGGATATCTCCTGGAGACCGCTGCTCGTCGGACTGCTGTTGCTCTTGCCCAAATAGGAGTCGATTAGTTCGCGGAGGCTGCTTTTCAAGTTGTTCCTGGCCGACTGCCTGAGATCCGAGTGCGAGGAATGGGTTACGGCCAAGGCAAAGATGCACTCGCAGAGCTTGTTGATACCGGTCAGTCGAGAGACTTGGCCCACGAGATCCGATACCGCAGCAGGCTTTAAGGTCTGAGCAGAAAAAAGTGTAAAGGGCCATAAGTTATAAAAACACTCGGGGATTAGATGGGAACTAACCTTCTGGTTACTGGCAAAGTACTGGTCGAAGGCGTAGCAGATGTTGGACACAAACGATGAGCTCTGCAGCTGACGCTGCAAGTGGGCGCCCAGGAGTTTCGCCTGCAGCTGGGCGGTAACAGAGGGCGCGGGATCGCTGAAGTTGATCACGGAGAACAGGTGGCGCAGGCTGCTGCGATCCGCTTCCAGGCCGTGCTCTTTAACGAACTGCAAAAGATCGGGGAGGCTATCAGTGTCGGAGATATTCATTGGTCTGATCCTTGTGACCAGCACAAGGGCCCAGGCAGCGACTGCCCGCAACCTGGGACACATGCCAATGGATTGCGGGCGATGGGCGTTTTAAAAGATTCGTCAGATTCTCCAGTAACCTTGTTTTTTTTTATACGATTTTCATCGTAAACTTAGAATTTTTGAGAGTTCTGTTATGTGCGTGTGTCAATCTTTGACTGCCCTAGTTCAAAGTGTGTTTTGGGGTTTTGGAGTTCAGGGGCGGATCTCAAGTGGGAGATTTCAAGGGGGAGATTTTTTAATTTATTCTTCGCAAATTAAAATGTATCGATAATCGATTTTTGCTAAATAGTAGCAGAATGGGTTTCTGTTATAAAAATTAAAATATGCATATTTTATACAATTAGAAAACCGGCGAATTGGGCAATGGGTATAAACCTGGAAACTTTATTTGCAACTATATCCCGCAGAATTGAACTATCCCGGTATTTGTTATGATAATGTATTCGAATACTTTTTAGGGGGTCGGCCAGGTGTATCCCCCACTTTCGATCCACCTCTGTGCAAATACGGGATCCGGAGTTCGGAGTCCGGACTCAAGGCCTCTCTCCGCGCGCGTGAGCGAGACAACAGCTGTGACCCCGCCGTCGCAGCTGCTCCACAACAAATTACACTCGGGCTCTCTCGCTTGCACCCACTGGATAAACGTTACATAGGAGAGGAGACGAAAGGAGAGAGCATGACGGTGCGAGAAAGGAAGGGGGTCACAGGAAAAAGTGCGACATATTGCAACTCCAGCGAAAAGAAAGCGGCCGCAATTAATATTTCCATGGAATAAACCCCATAAACTTACAGTTTAATTTAATTGTTTTCCACCAGCACTGAGAAGAAAAAAGTTTTGGGGCCGAAAAGGCCTTCGCTTGGCTTGGGCTTTCCCACTCGGTTTTCGCAACCCGATTTTGCACTGCTCCGCTGCGAATTTCACACTGCCGAGCACGCCAATATCACGGGAGTGGCTAAGCGCTCCCAATTAGCCTACTTTTGCACATTCTAAACCACTTTTAACTTAAACAAATCGGTCAGAAAACGCGCAACGCCGTGCAGAGAAATTTTTTCATCTGCCTTTACCAAAAAACTGTAATGGCGTCGGCAAAAATGCACGAGTGAGTGAAATGGCACTAGTGCTCGGGGCCAGTCGTGAGTGCGTACAATTGGCAACTCTGGCTTGCCAGGTGCGATATGTTTTCAGTTTGGCAACACTACCCCTGTCACCTTGTTGTTGTTATGGTTGACAAAAACGAATTGTTCATCAATTTACTGGGGCAAAAACTCCAACTCACCTGTTTTATTTGCTCGCTGCTTTCATTAAAATTTCGCTTGTTCACGTGCTTAACCAGATTGCGTATGTGCGTTAGCGGTGTCTTCAGTTGGCTCTCTACGTTCATAATTCTACGTATCAGTTGTCAATTCCTGAGCGGATGTTTCTTGTTGTTGTTTTTGGGGGGGCCAGAATTTTTCGAGCACACACGTTTACAGAGTGCAATGGTATTGGAGATTAGAGATATTTGACGTATTCTCTGTTGCTTCTTCTTGGCGCTTTTCTTTTCATCTACGGCGTAATTTGTTTTTGTCTCTGCCTTACTTTTTTGGTTCTTTTTTTGGGTCTGTGGAATCATTGGCCGCGGCCCCCGTGGAAAAGGGGCCATCAGCAGCTCTACATCGCAGGCGGCATCTATTTTCGCATAAATCAAACAAACAATAAGCTAAGGTTCATGGGCCAGGTGAAATCGGTTTGGCTTTGTCCTCGGCCGAACAGATATATTGCAATAGCTCACGTAATGAAATAATATGAATCAATCCGCACGTACAGCGAAAACAGAAATGAAAAAAATACTACTACTACCACACACACGCACGCACACACAGGCAAAGGGGGAAAATATAGTTTCTGCTCCTCGCTTTCTTTCCCCCACTTCCGTCCGGTTGTATATCGTTTTGTTTTAGGCTTGTATCGTTTGTTTCGTTTGCTGGGTATTCACTTCAGATTTTTTAAAAATATAATTGCCGAAAGTGTTTTTAACACCCAGATTCGGTGTTCGAAATAACAAAAACGCCTTTCGCGAAATCCCTAACGCTTAGAATTTTGATATTTTCGAACTAACTAAAAAATACTAGAAAAGTTGCAGGGCTGCCAAATTTTGCAAGTTTTGCCATTGTCGATGAATAACGGTTAATGTTTCGATACTTTGTAATTTAAGTTTTAAATTATTAACTGATTATGAGAGCTATGAACATAAACAAACTGAAAATATATAAAAAAATAAAAATATATTTTCTCAAAAAATCTTTAAAAGTCGGTTAATTGAAAAAAAAAACAATTTAAAAACAGCTGGTTTTTTTTATTAAGTCAAAATAAACTTGAACGGCAACGTTGCCCCAATGACCATATCACATTGTAAGATCTTCTTTAGAACCACGATTCGGTATTTTTTGGGAGGCTTCCACCCGGTCACACCCCACCCCATCCACATGCAGCCACCCACTCCGCCCCCACTTGGTGTACATAACAAACGGGCTTAATTGGCAATTGACCAGCGAGTTAAATGTGCGCGGCAGGCAGTCCCATATTCAGTGTGCTCCTCCGGCAGAATGTGTTCCTGCGAGGCGGTGGTGTCCCCCGGAACTGGGCCTCCATCCTGTCCCCGTCCTCTTGCAAACCGATTCGAAATCGATCCGAATCCCGCGCTTTCTCGTCGGACGCTGGGGCTTCCGCTCCAGCTGGTCCCGCGAAGATCTCGCCCCCGAAAACAGTGAGTGATTTCCAAAAGCTTCACGAATCCACCAAAAAGAAGTTCCAATGTAAGCCTCAACCACTCGCAGGCATATGCATATGCGTAGTATGTGCACGATCTAAAAATACCCATCTGCAGAGTGGTCCCATTAGTTAACACCCTCGTTTCCCCCAATCACTTGACATTTTGCAGCCAAGAAGCTGCCCTCAGACGTCCATCCGGATGCGGTGTTCGCCTGCAATGAGCTGGATCTCAGCGAGGTGCAGGTCTACGGATTCGACTACGACTATACGCTGGCCTGCTACAAGCCGATCCTGGAGGACCTGCTGTACAATCTGGCGCGGGAGATGCTGGTGAAGAGGTTCCGCTACCCGGAGGACATCCTGGACCTGGAGTACGAGCCCAACTTTGCGGTTCGCGGCCTGCACTACGACGTGGAGAAGGGGCTGCTCGTGAAACTGGACAGCTTCCTGCAGCTGCAGCTGGGCTCCGTCTACCGCGGACGCACCAAAGTGGAGGCGGAGGAGGTGCTGAAGCTCTACCACAACCGCCTGCTGCCCATAGCCTACGTGGAGGGGCCCAACAATAGCTATAGGGTTGGTATCTTATCACCTGGCTTGGGCTGGTTTGGGTTTATCAATCACTGATTTACAACCTACCTTCCCGAGCAGCATAACACCAACTCCAAAATGGTGCAACTAGCCGACCTGTTTTCCGTACCTGAAATGTGCCTGCTGTGCAATGTGATCGAATACTTTGAGCGCAATCGCATCGACTACAATCCGGAGATCGTTTTCCATGACACCAGGACCGCCATGGGCTCCTGCCATCCCATAATGCACGGCAAGGTTATGTCGGACACCGAAAAGTACATAGAACGCAACCCGAAGCTGGTGAAGTTGCTTGAGAAGCTGCAGCAGGCGGGCAAGAATCTCTTTCTGGTCACAAATAGTCCGTATTCGTTTGTGTAAGGCCTATCTATCTATCTATCTTTTTCCTATCGATAAGATCGACTTAAATCGTATTATATGGTTTTTAGGAACTGCGGCATGTCGTGGCTGGTGGGCTCCAACTGGCGTGATTTCTTCGACGTGGTCATTGTGCAGGCTCGCAAACCCAAGTTCTTCACGGATGAATCTCGCCCCATTAGGCTGTTCGACGAGCGAACCCAGTCGCATCTGTGGGATCGGGTCTTCAAGCTGGAGAAGGGCAAAATCTACTACGAGGTAAGGGTTTGCTCTTCAAACAAAAAATTGCATTATTTAGGCTTTAATTTTGGTATTCTCCTCAGGGTTCGGTGAAACAGCTTCAAGAACTCAAGGGCTGGCGCGGTCACTCGGTGCTCTATTTCGGGGATCATCCGTACAGCGATCTGGCAGATGTTACTCTGAAGCACAGCTGGCGAACAGGAGCCATCATCAGTGAGCTAGCGGTGGGTACTTAACGCTCGACTATTAGTAAATGGCTTTAAAGGGGGGTTCCTATTTTACAGCATGAAATTAAAACCCTCAATCGAGAGGACTTCAAGACGAGTGCCAACTGGCTGCAAATGCTGACGCAGCTCATCGAGGAAACCCAGGACGATGAGAGCGAGGCAGCCCAGATTTGCCTAAAGGAGTGGATGGAAGAGCGCGATCAGTTGCGGTTTGTAAAGTGGCCTGCATGTAGTAAACAACCCATTAATTATCCAACCTACAACAGCAACAAAACGAAGAACGTGTTCAACGAGCAGTTTGGCAGTGTTTTCCGCACTTATCACAACCCCACGTACTTCTCGAGACGCCTCTTCCGTTTCGCCGACATCTACACCAGCGACATAACTAACCTGCTCAAGTTCTCCACCACCCACACCTTCTATCCGCGACGGGGCGTGATGCCCCACGAATATGCCTCCCACTTTATCTAGAGAGAAAGTGGAAACAAACGAACGAACGCCCGTTAGCAAGCTCAGATTAGTTGTAGGTGAAAAGAAGTGCCAGTGTTGATTGCTTGTAGCTCGAAACTAGTGAATTTACTGCGTGTATATCGTTATTTACATTGTTGCTCAATAAAATCGTTGTAATAGTTCAAGAAAATCTCGCGATGCTCGCTGGCCAGATACTCCAGCTTACCTTTTAGATGCAAAAGTTCCTTTTCGTTGCTCTGGCATCTTTCCAGTGCAATGAGATCCCAGAGATAAGTCATCTGGGTGATGTACTCCATGGAGTATTCGCCACACTGGGCAGCAGTGCCCTCCAGCTGTTTCCGGATAATCTCCGCCAGCTTTTCGTATACCAACTCATCCAGTAAAGCCCCTTCTGTTTAAGAAACCACAATAGTAAGTCTGTTAATTTGTTGAACAATCGAATTTATACCGTCTATTTCCACAAAGAAGGCTGTAATTAGTTCCTCCGCCAGATTTCTTTTGAGACTGTGGTGGTCCACTAGCCATTTGTCCAGATCTTCGAAGGCCTTGAATAGTGCCTGTCTTTGTGTTGAGTCCGCACAGTTCTCGATGAGGTCGAGGAAGCCATTGTACCAGGCGAACTGTTGACGCTCCTTGCAAATTGTGCAAATAATCGAGTTGTCTGCATTGGATGGCAGCCACCAGCTGAGATTATTCTGTTGAAGCTCGACGTCTGGCACAAATATCTGCCGGCAGTTGGGTTTTTCGCAGCGATAACGATGGAAAGTGAGCTGGTAAAATACGGAATCAAGAACAGAGTCTAGATTTCAAGGAATTTGTTTGGTTTCTATCAAATTAATAGACATTCACTAGAAAATTCTGTGAGTATCACACCGTATACACTAATGATTGTTTTTGTGCTATTATTAGAACATGCTTTATACTAAGAAAAGTATTTTTTTGAAATAAAAACTCACATAGTCCTGATCGGGATTAGTGCGAGTGCACTTGTCGCAGCAGCACTGGAATTTATAGACCTCCTTTAGGGGTTTGGATCGCTGAAGCTTCAGGCTGTTTCTGCAATCCCTGGTATAACAATTGAAGATCTCCTCGCCCGCTAAGATGTCCTTTGCGGCGTAGTTAACCGCGGAACAGCCGTCGAACTTGGTTCGAATAGAGGGAGCGCAGGCATGATTGCACAGGCTCAAGTGGGGCAGATTTATGGCCGTGATCAGCTCCGAATGGGCCAAATTGTGCAACTGGCCCAGCTTGAGATGGCGCGGCCGCTGCCACATATCCGGCTGCAGCAGGGCGAACTCGTTTGGCTCCAAGCCAACTGGCAGCAGGGCATCGCCCACATGACCGTTGGCCAACAGCTGGCCGGCTGATCGGAGTATCAGTGCTGATGTAATCAGTTGCCATTCCTGAGTGCTGGCCGACGAGGAGTGGAACTGATCGAAGAAGTCGGTGTGCTCTTTCAGGTAAACCTGAAGCAGATTGGCACACAGAATGTGGTAGACTAGCTCCGCCTGAGAAGCCTTATCCAAGTGGCTGACCATCCGCAGACTTTGCAAATACTCTGGAGTGATTTCCGCAGAGTCCGTGCTCTTGGCCATATCAGTGATCTTAGCCCAAATCTCCTGGGCACTGGTGCACTCCTGCAGTTGCGGCAGCATTTGGGGCATGTAAGTCAAAACCAGACGCAAGGCCAAGTGCGAAACGCCCAGCAGCTTGAGCAGATCCCTTCGATAGGCGGCGCACTCGTACCTGTGGATGGCTGAGTGGGCCTCTCGACATTTCCTGGAGCAGTAGACGACCCGCTGATGGCACTTGGAGCAGGGAATGGGCGCACTCATCAAGCTGGCGGCGCACTGCTGGCAAATCAGTCGCTGCTCCAGGGGAACAAAGCAGGAGGCTCGCTCGGAGAAGATGATTTGGCCCTGGCTTATGGTCTCCTTGGCCACCATATAGCGCCCACGTTGGCCAGGATCTGTGATGCTGGAAAAAATTAGGTTAGGGAATGGGCAATGGTAGGTATCAAAAGAGCTAAACCCACATTTCCTCTAGAGCTTTGCTCTCTCCCCGATCTTGTGGCTCCTGCTCCTTCGCTTGTTTCTTAAGCAGCTGCAGTTTCTCCTTCAGGTCCTCCAGCTGCAGCAGGAAGGTGTCGTTTAGCTGCAGCTGCTCCAGACAGCCCAGATGCTCCTCCAGGGACGCAATCTGCTGCAGCTTCCAGGCGCAGTGGGCCTGCCGCATGATCACCTTGTGTCGCAGCCTCTCCGGATAGCCACAGTCCAGCGCGTTGGCGCAGTCGTCGTACGCTTCACTGTAGAACCCGTACTCCTGCAGGGCCATTCCACGGTTGGCAAAGGCCAGGGCCAGCTCGTCCTCGGCATCCTCCGCCTCGAAAACGGCTCCCGTGTAGAGTCTGCAGGCTTTCAAAACCCGCTCCCAGTTCTGGAAGACTGCGGATACGGATCCTCTGAACACCATGTTGCCCTCCTCGCGCAGATTCCGCGATCTCTCCGCGCACTTTTCCCGGTCATGCGGCTGCTCCAAATCCTCCAGTAGTTTTAATGTCAGCTGCTGTATCCTCTGACGCTTTTCCGCCGGCAAGCAGTCCAGGGATTTAAAAGTTTCGTACTCATCCTTAAAGTCTGCATCCAAGGCTATTAGTTCGTCCTGCTGGGAGAAAACTCTGGCCAGACGATCCATTTTCGCCGGCTTTCCAAATTGTTTACAAAAATTCAAAGATGCAGTTGGTCATTTTTAGGTCCTTTCTTTTTCTTGAAGCGCGAAATAGGACAATCGATAACTTTTTCAAACTTGTTCTTTCTTTAGAATTAAAGTGAGATTTGTGACTCCTTTAACAAAATGAAATCATGACAAATCATATAGAAACTCATTATAAGCATTTAAGAAAACAGTACTTCTATCTTAAGTTGAGTTCTGTTAGTTATTTCTTTTTTAAAAGGTTCGCATACTTCCTGTCTTTCACATATTTTTGTTTCTTATTTTATTTATTGTAAATATATATTTTAACTGGATCACCTTCTGGTCTATTACAATCTCGTAAAGTCAAACCTTAATCCTTGAGATCCCACCTAGTACTTAACACTTGAAAAGAAAACTCTTTGAAGCATTCATTAAATAAACTCCGACTTAAAACTTAAAAGACCTTTTTTGAGTAAAGTTTATTGAAACCGTTTTGTTTTGATCGATATTGATATCGATAGGCAGTGCCGATAACTGCGGTCCTCCCACCACCAGGTGAAACCGTAAACAAAGTGCGGCAGAACGCACACTCATGCACGATTGCAGAATTCCTCTACGAATTTCATCAAATTAGACCGGAATTTTCGGTGTAAATCGCTTAGGGAGTTTCCATCAACCCATCCGGCAGCCAAAAGTCAGAATGAAAGACGCCAAGGTGAGTTCGCCGGCAGTTTTAAGTGACGCCCGCAGTTACATCATGTCGCAATGCAGTCGGTTGGACTTCGGCTGATGTGCTGGTGGCTTTTGCTCCTGCCTCAGGTGAAAACTGATCAAATCTCCTCGTGCTCGCAGCCGTTCCCCGTGCTGAAGAACGACAACCTGCTGCGGGCCGCCCGCGGCGAGGTGGTGGACCGCGTGCCCGTGTGGGTGATGCGTCAGGCCGGACGCTATTTGCCCGAGTTCCAGGAGCTGCGCAAGCAGCACGACTTCTTCACCGTCTGCCGCACCCCGGAGCTGGCCTGCGAGGTGACCATGCAACCACTGCGACGCTTCGACCTGGACGCCTCCATCATCTTCTCGGACATCCTGGTCATTCCGCAGGCACTGGGCCTCACCGTGGAGATGCACGCTGGCGTGGGTCCCGTCCTGCCGCAGCCCATCGTGGTGCCCGAGGACCTGAAGCGCCTGACTCCGGACGGCGCCGTGTCCCGCCTGGGCTACGTGGGCGACGCCATCACCATGATGCGGCACAAGCTGGAGGGGCGAGTGCCCCTCATCGGCTTCACCGGTGCGCCCTGGACGCTCATGGGCTACATGATCGAGGGCGGCGGCAGCAAGACCATGTCCAAGGCCAAGGCTTGGCTCAACGACTATCCGGAGGACTCCAAGCTGTTCCTCAACCTGCTGACCGACGCCATTGTGGACTACCTGGAGATGCAGGTGAAGGCGGGCGCCCAAATGCTGCAAGTGTTCGAATCCTCGGCGGAGCATCTGTCCAAGGAGCAGTTCCTGCAGTGGGGAACGCCCTACTTGAAGAGAATACGCGACGAGCTGGTGGACCGGCTCACCAAGAAGGCAATTCCATTGGTGCCCATGGTAAGTCCCAGCTAAAGGTTAGTTTAGTTTGTACTACATCGGAGTCTTTCTGCAGACGCTGTTTGCCAAAGGTGCTGGACACTCGCTGAAGGAGCAGAGCGAACTGGGCTACGATGTACTCGGACTGGACTGGACTGTGGATCCCCTGGAGGCGCGCAATGTGGTGGGGCCGAACATAACGCTGCAGGGCAACCTGGACCCGCAGGACATGTACCGCGATCCGGAGGAGCTGCGCAACCTCACCACCGAGATGGTGCACAAGTTCGGCAAGTCGCGCTACATCGCCAATCTGGGGCACGGCATCACGCCCCAGACCCCGATAACGAGCATGGAGGTGCTGGTGGAGGCGGTGCACAAGGCCTTATAGGCTCGCCCCTAATCTTTTCCTTTAATGATGCTTTTATCGAATGCAATAAAGACAATTGGCCTTGGGTTTAGGGTAAGATCATTGGAATGTTATATTTAGTTGCTGTTGCTCCTGTTCCTGCAGGATCTTGTCGTAGATCATCAGGATGCTGCCGCAGCAGATGAGCAGGGTGCCCAGGATGATCTCTGGAAGAAGGGTCTATCAAATGAGAGGACAATTATAAGGAATTTCATGGAGCCTACTCTTTCCCGGCAGCTTTTCGCCCAGTGCATAGCCGGTTATGGCTGTGAAAGCAAAACTCAGGGAATTGGCCACCGGCACCGCCACCGTAATACTGGCACTTTGGAGTGTCCACACGTACAGGGCGCTTCCGCACTGGTTGAGTCCAAAGGGTATCCAATAGCGCCAGCGGGTGCCCACTGTGCGAGCCTCCTGGACGAGGTTGCTCCACTTGGAGCCCGTATCCCTGACCGACTCGATTCCCTGGCTGCCGAGGCGAATGAACGGATTGGTTACGCCCCACAGCAGGCCCACGACAAGAAGTTGCACTAAAAAAATTTAGGAGATTGAATATATAATATTACAAACGCTTATTTTTTAGTATTTACCAGCAGCTTCAAGCATTTTTATTGTTTACATCTGATCAGCTGTTCTCTTTAAACACTGCATATATTAATGGGCAAATTAAGTGAGGGAATTCCCACAACTGATTTATAGCGGGATTATTTATTTATTAATCGCTGAAGCCCTGAAAATTCAACAAAAATGTTTAGCTATTGAGGGAACAACCCAAATTTGTAACAGTTAAAATTTTTTTGGTATTTACTGTTTTAAATTAAAACAAGTACAACTATGCTTTTAATAATTTAGAAAAAAAAACGGCTTTTCAATAAAAGGGACGTTGTTGAATTGCTAACATTTTTAAAGGCTGAATAAGTGGTATCTCTGTAATTGTAATCCTTTCGCACTTTTCGTATTTAATGGAGTCTATAAATACAAAATTAAATATGTATTTCATAACTTGTCTTTCTTAATTTGTGTTTTTATATTTACTACTCCACTTCACTAATTCCTAAAAAAAAAAACATTTATCTTTAATTTGTAATCTGTTAAATTTGTAAGTCTAGTAGGTCGCATATTTTCCTTTATACAAAAACAAATTTTGAAATTTAAAAATAGCGAAAAGTGTGACCGTTCCGCGCAAACATCGATAGTCGCAAATGGCAATCGATATGGCGTCGTTTCTCCGCTCTAGCCAGCTCCAACCACCTCTAGCCTTCTTCTTCTTTCTTTTTCGTAGCTTTCATTTCCGGGAGAGGTTCGTAATTTTCCATTTTAATCGTGAAACATCGAAAATTTGCACCAAATAACTGCAATGCAACTGTGTGCACAATGCCTGCAGACCGAAAACCCCGCAGGGGACGTTCGAATTTTCTGTGTGACTTTTTGTGGGATATGTGTTCCCCGTATATGTGCACTTTGTTTATGTTCGGCCAATCAATTAAATACCCCGTCCCCTAATTTTGCAGGATATTGAAAAGCACCGTTGCGGCCTAAACAGCACAATGACCAAGACCAAGGGAGAGAAAATCAACAAATCGGCGATCAACGAAGTTGTGACCCGCGAGTGCACCATTCACCTGGCGAAGCGTGTCCACAACATCGGCTTCAAGAAGCGCGCGCCCCGCGCCATCAAGGAGATCCGCAAGTTCGCCGAGCGGGAGATGGGCACCACCGATGTGAGGATCGACACCCGTCTGAACAAGCACATCTGGTCCAAGGGCATCAGGTGCGTAGATTCCAGTTCCGCTGAAAGTGCGTCCTTTCTAATCGCCCGCCTCGTTTGTTAATCCCCTCCAGGTCCACTCCATTCCGCATCCGCGTGCGTCTGGCACGTCGTCGCAACGACGATGAGGACTCCCCCAACAAGCTGTACACCTACGTGACCTATGTGCCGGTGTCCACGTTCAAGAACTTGCAGACCGAGAACGTCGAGTCCAGCGACGACTAAGCAACGTAATTGAAGGCCCACAGATACGGTTAATAAAAAGTAATTTTTATTTAGAAAACACAAAAACAAGAGTGACTTAAAGTGTGGTAAACTGTGGCTGCAGCAAGTAGACGGCTTCCTCCGTGGCCATCGACAGCAGGCGGAGCTTCTGGCTGGGCAGTTGGAGCACTGCCAAGGCGCGCGCTTCTGGAAAGGCGCTCTCGCCGAGGATTTGCTGGAATCCCGCTGCCCCGCGATGCTGATAAATGGTGAGCGGTTGATGTGGCCGGACGTTGGATACGCACAGCAGCAGATCCTCCGACTCGGGCAGATGCATGAAGAGCATTTGACGCGGCTGTTGAGAGTTTTGGAGCACCAGGACTTGGTCCAAATGGAAGCCGCTCGAGACGTCGCTATTAAAGCTGTGAAATAGTTGGAACTTGCTTAAACCCGATTTAATGGAGTGCTCAAGGATCTACCTGTAAATCCGTATCTCTGCTGCGGGCGATGAAGCTAGAAGTGCCACATAACCGCTCTCCATGCCGGCTCCTCGTTGGATTCGCGCCATTTGCTCCACCTGCCCAACTAGAAGGCTGCCCACTAGGGAGTAATTGCCGCTGCTCCATTTCCAAAGCTCAACAGCCCTGGATGTTCTTAGCAAAATGGGCATGTCATCTGTTTCGGCCACTAGCAGCAACTGTTTTGCATCCCGGCTGGCCATGATTGCTTCCCTGCTGTTGTTCTGCTTGTCGACGCATTTTATTGCTATCTGGTTGGCTTCTTGTAATCCCAGACACTGAAACTCGAGTAGCGCAAACTTTATTTGCTGCTTGGTTTCTGCATCCTTAGGAAATTCATCCAAGATTTGCTTTTTGAGCTGTGCGTGTAGTGCTGACGAACCTAAAATAACAGATCGAACATTAGTATTGTTATGTGGACTAATGTATACACTTTCTTAACTTGCAATTAGGTTTTTGTTTACAAATTTTATTTTACAAACCATTGATAGTTAGACCACGGATTTATCATTTTTGCATTATTTTAATGCTTAATGTAGGTAGATTCATATACATATACAAAACATGCCAATTATATGCAAAATTAATATAGTTTGGGATTAAAGGGATTTTAAAACTAAATTCCTTTGGTATCATTTATTATTAAAAATTAAACAATTTTTTTGGACAATCCTTTAAGCCATGTCCAAATTATTGTCTTTGTTTTCTCAGAAACCAATATTAGTTCAAATTAGAAGTTTCTTAAATAACTTGACAATATTTTATAATAAGCTGTTATGAGCTCTTCAAACCATATTACAAAGTGTGTAGTACTCTTTCATAGGGTATTTCAAAACAAAAACAGATAAGAAAACAACGCAGTGAGGTTAGACTGCAAAGCATTTAAAGGCAGTATTCGTCCAATTCACTGCAGTACCAAAGTAGATTTCAGATAGACCAACGCCCACTCTTAAAATCCCTCACTATTCATCATGAGAAGGTACTTGGCAGGGTGCCTTTGGCTGCTTTGTTTGATCTCGATGGCGTTTTCTGACCTGGCGGTGACCAGTTCGCCCAAACCAACGTTTACATCGGCGTTTAGGTAAGCTGCGCTGGCTATAAATCCTTTGTTCACTAAAACCCTTCGATTGCAGCTCTAAAACAACTTCCCGCGCCGGTACCAATGCTTCAAATATGAACAAGACCAAATCCGGTCGTCCGGCGACGGGTGAGCGGCTGCCCATGGTGATCAACACCTGGAACTTCACGGCCGCCAATGTGCTGGCCTGGCGGATCCTCAAGCAGAGCAAGGGCGGCCTGCGGCAGACGCGCAACGCCGTGGTGGAGGGCTGCACCAAGTGCGAGAAGCTGCAGTGCGACCGCACAGTGGGCTACGGCGGATCTCCGGACGAGTCGGGCGAGACCACGCTGGACGCCATGGTCATGGACGGCAGCACCTTGGATGTGGGCGCAGTGGCCGGGCTGCGGCGCATAAAGGACGCCATCAAGGTGGCCCGTCATGTGCTGGAGCACACTCAGCACACCATGCTGGTGGGCGATGCGGCGTCCGCCTTTGCCAACGCCATGGGATTCGAGTCGGAGTCGCTGGTCACGCCGGAGTCGAAGGACATGTGGCAGCAGTGGACGGCCGAGAACTGCCAGCCGAACTTCTGGTGGAACGTGCACCCGGATCCCAAGGTCTCGTGCGGTCCGTACAAACCTCGACCAACCCCACTGACCCGCTGGAAAGAGGATCGGGCTCGAAATGAGTACGAGATCGGGCGCAAGAACCACGACACCATCGGCATGATAGCCATCGACGTGGAGGGCAACATCCATGCGGGCACCTCCACCAACGGGGCACGCCACAAGATTCCCGGACGGGTCGGGGATTCCCCGATTCCGGGTGCAGGTGGCTATGCGGACAACGAGGTGGGTGCCGCTGTGGCCACCGGAGACGGAGATGTGATGATGCGCTTCCTGCCCTCGCTCCTCGCTGTGGAGGCCATGCGTTTGGGAAAGCCGCCTGCAGAGGCCGCCGAAGTGGGCATCCGGAGGATAATGAAGCGCCACAAGGACTTCATGGGCGCTGTCATCGCCGTGGATCGCCTGGGAAACTATGCAGCCGCCTGTCACGGGTTGGAGGAGTTCCCCTTCATGGTCAGTAGTCCAGCACGGCCGGATAAGCCGACCCGCCTGGAAACGGTCAAGTGCATTGCAAATCCGGAAAAATTAAATATAGTGCAGATGGGAAGTGTTAAAAATTTGTAATAAAAATGTAATTTGAATTTCATCCACTCTAATTTAGTGTTGAGCAACGGTTGTTTATGTAGCAATAGTAGAAGATATCCTTATATAGTCAATGTGGTCACCCCAAAACACAGTGCTACTCCTATTAAACTATTAAAAAATATGTTTTAAATTTACAACTAGATACAAAAGAGAGGTCAATATATATAATATATTGTTACAAAATAGGGTTAAAAGTAATATTAAATGAATAATATTGCATTAAGTAGAAGATAAAAAACAATTAAAAATCGCTGATGACAGTACATGAACAAAATTTAAAAAATTGTACTATTTTTTTACTACGAAATCGTGTGCAAATTTCGTAAAGCTATAGAATTCATTCTGGTTACTTTTTATAAATATTTATTTTGTGTTTACTGACTTGAAATTTACTGTACCAAATGGCGGCATTTTCGGTATTTGCGCGTGGCACGGTCACATTTTCCGCCAAATTACCGACGCCAAATACAGAAGAGGAAAAGAGAAGCGAAAGGTGCAAAGCGGAGAGCGAAAAGCCAAGCGAAAAAAAAGGCGGCTGCAAACAAACCAAATTACTATATTACATTTTTCGTGGCTCGCGGTGTAAACAAAAAAGCCTCCAAAATTATTAAGAACGCGCAACCAGCGGGCCGCAAGTCGCTGACTAAGATGGCAATTCAACTGGACAAGATTCTGCAGGACATCGCCAAGGAGAAGGTGCTGCATCCAAACAATGGCGGCTCGAGCAAGCAGGAGCAGGAGGAGGCGTGGGCCAGGATTGGGCGCCTCAACAAGCTGTCCGTGCACGAGTCGCGCTCCATCTTCATTGTGCTGCAGAAGAAGTACGAGCAGGAGAAGCTCAAGGGCAACTCGGCGTGGAAGCTGTTCGGCCTGATGCACCAGATCCACCAGGAGCCCAAGGTCACAGTCAAGGAGGAAGAGTGAGTGCTGGCACTAGTCTAATTATCATAAGAATAACTAAATTTTAATACCCCCGCAGCGAACACGGGCCCATGGACGAGGTGGAGGAGTACGAGATGCTGGAGGTGCAGGAGCCGGAGGAGGACGACGAGGCCAACCAGTACGGACAGCCGGGCAACTCCACCGGATCGGCCTCCTCCGACGGCGAGAGCCCCACAAAGTCTCACAGCACCGGCTCGCCGGACAAGGACGAACGGACATACACAAAGCCCAACGTGGACACTCCGCGACCGGCCTTCGAGGAGAAGAAGCTGCTCAATACGCTGGCCAACAACACACCGCGCTCCACGACGAATAGCTCGCTGTCTGCCGCCGCAGCAGTGCTCCAGAAGAAGGGTATCACCGTGAAGAAAACGCCAGCAGCAGCAGCAACAGGAGCTGCGCCGAAATCCACGTTGAGCCAGCCGCCACCAGTCAGTGGCCAGAGATCTGGCTCCTCGCGCACCACCATCCAGCTGCCAGATTCCCTGAAGCGCAAACTCTCCGAGGAGTACACATCCTCCGCGGCACACAAAAAGCAGACCAAGACTACAAGCCCCAAGCAGGCAGCTCCGCCTGCAGCCGCCACTCCAGCGCCTGCCGTCGTGCCAGAGAACTTGCCGGCCGCCACTGTGGTGCACACAACCACTGCCCAGCTGATGCAGGTGAAGAAGGAGCGCGAGGACAACCAGACGCCGCCGCCGGGCATCAACATCATCACCATTCCGGCGTCGCAACAGATCAACGGTGGCGGCGGCGGTGGAGGGCCCACCTCGTCGACGGCCGCCACGATTGCTTCCACCTCAGTGGCCTCCACCAACGGCTTCTCGCCGCACATCGAGGAGCTGGACTTCAAGAACGACATCATCTTCGACTCGAAAATCAACGCCGCCTCCTCCAACGCACCCGAGATTATCAACCTTGGCAACTTCGACAACTCGCTGCCGCCGACCTTCTTCAAGAACTTGTGCAACTCGTCGCGGCACGAGTCGCTCGGACTGTACGTGGCCAATGTGATGAACCGACTCTCTTCGCGAGCCTCCGCCAAGCTGGAGCTGGGCATTTTGCGCGCCATACTCGATGTGCAGAGCGACGAACTGGAGCAGTAGACCGACTGATACTCGCAATTTAAATGATTACACACAGCATACATATTAGACAAACTCGAAAGTAGTTATGTAGACCTGCCTAAACCCTTTCTCCTGGTTAATGTATTATTTAATTCGTGTTTAAACGTCTGCCTTGCGGTCCTGCACATTGTATTTAAACACGGTTCGGCTCGATATGGTTGCTCATACCGACTTGGGAACGAATTTAAAGACGACTCCGTGCATGCCACAACGCCGAAGATTAAATATAATTGTAAGTTTGAAATTTTAGCCGCGTTTTGAGGCGAGTTCGCGTGTCCCTAGCTTAAGGTCCAATGTGTCACTTGATTTTAAAATACGTTCATATGCAAATAAAGCTACATAACTTACTTGAATTGCGCGTGAAAAGCCGTTTATCCGGATGCCAGATGTAAACGACTGCTTCGTTGGATTCCTGCTCCCAAATAGTCAGTGCATCATCGTTACCCAAGGAGGTAGTCTTCATAAGTGCGGCCTTGTGAGGCAGCTGCTGCAGCAGGATAAAGTTCTCAAGCACTTTTGGTGGCTCTGCGGGGTTAGGTAAGTAAGTTATAAAAGCCCAAAATTGTCAATGATTTTATTATTTACTTACTGGCCAATCTGTTCCTTACAGCATCCACATTTTCCTGAAGCTGCTGCCAAGTCTCAATGGAATTCCTGATGACGCCCCGTTTGCTTTTGTAATCCTTATCCAAGAGGCCATTTCCACTGCCCACTTCGTAATGGCCCACGGTAAGTGGCTGGGTGAAGATCAATTGGCTCTCAACGTGAAGATTCTGGCGGTTTTGTGCCTTGTTAGTCAGTAGCTCGTTTACTGGCAGGCCATTGACGGAATCCACCCAGAGATTCTCCACATTGTTGCTGTAGATTTGCTGCCGCTCGGGCAGACTGTTGGCCACCAGCAGAGATCCCCGCACTTCCTGATCTTTGTCCCGCAAAAGAAGCTTATCCGGCTGCCACAGGACACCATTTACTGGTCCCTTTACGTTAAGATCATTGTAGAGGTTCACGTTATCCATAATGGTAGTGCCAGCGATGCTGTGATTTCCGTAGAGATAGGCTGCTTCATTTACCCACTTGGCCATTGGAACCTCTGCCACTTGACTTTCTGGTGTAATGTGCAGGCGATTTATAGAGGCGCCTTTAACAACTTTCAGTGCCTCAATAGTCAGAGAAGGATTGCTGCTGTCGTTGTATTGGGCCACTCTAGCTACATCATCAGCTAGGTTTAACTGATTTATCAGGACATTCCTTAAATTCCCCGAAACCGAGGCCTCCGCCAGTTTCCATTGCCCACTAACGGCGTGAACTCCGGCTGTTTTTAAAGTGTGCGCAACAAAATCATCGAAATCCAGTGAGAAGTTGCTAAGAAGTTTAATTTTAGAATATAAATATTTGAAATGCCGTAAATGTCAAACGCAAATTCTTAAGCTAAAACTGGTTAACAAGTTTTTTAAAAGGCTGGTAAGGTAATAAAGGTAAGTTAATGATTCAAAAATCATTATTTCTTAAAGCTGAAAGAGTATGTTATAATTTTTTTAATTATCCCTTAAACGCCCCTTAATTAATCTCAACTATAATACAATATAGCAAAGTTTAAAATAAGGTTATCAAACCGTTATTTTCAATAAAACCTTTATAAATTAAATAAAATAAAACTCATCTAAATAGTGTTATGTCCAAAAACACATGATCTAATAGCTAATTTTGAATTCTCAAATTAATGTAAACATCGGATAGAGTTTAGAAAACCGTTATTAGGCCATCGATATATCGACGCAACTGCCATCTCTAGTTCCCAGGCGTTTGGGATTCCATCGAAGGCGTTTTTGTTGTTTCAAACCACAAACCTCTGCTGTGCCGAAACTGCCCGACCGTAAAAAGTGCATTTAACCAAACCCAATCAGCGACCAATTCACGAGGTAATTAGGCACACCTGCAGTGTTAATTACGTTGCCCGTCTCTCCCCGCTCCACCGTGCGAATTGCAAACGTGTACAGAAATTTCACCTGCCAAACGGAATGCACAGCTGACTTGTGCGAGTGCAGTGCCTGCAAAACTGTTAGCGCGTAAACAATTGCGAAAGTGAAACGTGATATGTGTGTGTGCCCATTACCCCTGTCCATTTACCCATTTCCCTTTGCCCCGCGATCACTTGGTGCGATCCACTCACCTGGCGGTGCCCTTTACTAGTGCGTCACCATTGCCACGTCGTAGTTCCACGTAGTTGGCCGTCGGAGGCTGTGCGAACGTGACGTCATGCTGGAAACTCAGGGGAGTTTTCATCTGATTGCTGCGCGTACGGCTGAAATAGTTGTGCCTGATGTGGTCCACATGGTGCCCATTGATGGGTCCCTAGGGGAAAAGATTGTATTGTATTGATAGTATAGCTTTTGGCCATGGGGTGAATAATAATCGGACCTGGAACTCCAGCAGGCCCTCAATTTGAGCGGAATCCACTGCCAATCCTCGTAGCTCAATCTGCTCGTTGTCCAGCCACACTTCATCCAGCAGCTGGTTCAAAACCTGACCATTCAGCAGGCGGTAAGAGGGTGCCCCGGCAAACTTCACGTTCTCCGCCACAAAGGTGTCCATGCCATGCCCACTTAAATACTTTTCCAACGGCTCCAGGGGATAGCCATTCAGGCTGGTTAGGTTGCACAAGTCGGCTGCCTCCAAGCTACCTTCTATGCTAACTGGAGCGGTGAGGTGACCCCCACCTGTTTGGTAAAAAACATCCTCCGGAACGCGCAGGCCATTCAGTTGACCCAACTGGAGCTCCGATTGCAACACAATGGGATTCTCTAAGAGGTAAAGTTTAAAATACATTCTTATCTAAGTGAAAATTCTAAGGCTCACCAAATCGCACTGCTTGCAGGTGCTCCGATCCATTGAGTCTGTAGCTGCGGGTCACTAGATCGTCCAAAGTGTGGTTGTTTAGTTGTCCACTTAGCCAGATGCCCTGGTCGCTGTCCAGCGAAGCCACTATTTGGGGAGCCGTGAAATTCTGATCTCCTACGGACTCCAGCCAGCAGCGACCAAATTGTTGGGCTGATATTCCATTCAGGGAGTTGCCAAAGCTCAGTGAACTGATATTAACCTCGTGCTCGAAGCTGAAGTCACCCACGTATTTGATGTTGCCAGCCAGTTGCTGCAACTGCTGCTCCAAGTGGGCCACTTTCACCTGGTTTATGTTGCCATTGAGCCACAGGTTCTGGGCATGGATGGTGCCATTGAAGTTGGCCGGCAGATGCCAGCTGTCCAGCGATTTGCTACCATGTTCGTAGATGGCGGACAGTGGTTGGCCCAGGAGGCGGCCATTTAAGTGCAGATCTTCCACACTTATCTCCTCAGCATCCAATTGGTTGACATAAAGGGTTCCATTTGACTTCTGATCTTTGCCAACTTGAAGGTAGTCCTCCAATGCCAAGCCATTTAATACAATTTCGGTTGCATTTACTTGGTCCACTTGCAAGGCTTGCAATTGAATAGGAGTTGAAATAGTTTGGTTTCCACTCTTCGTGAGCAGCATTTCCGGAAGGCTCTCCGTATCGATGCCATTGAGCCACTTGACCTCACCGAACCCATCAACTATCTCCACATTCTGGGGAAATACCTTATTTGCCTGCACCAACTGCACTTCATTCACATTTAGTTTAACCAGATTTTGCAGATCTTGGGTGTTCAGGAAGCTCAGTTCCGTATCGTTGGCAATGAGGGGCTGAAGAAAGTTTAGATTCACATCATCCAGAGGTTCATCCAGTCGAAGGGCTCGTGTTAAAGTTTCTGCTGCAGATCGTTGGGATGGCTCATCCACCAAATCTCTCATTTGCAGCAGTCGTCCAATGGTCACATCACCATCTATAACGAAATCGCCCTGGAGTTGCAGGGATTTGTGGGTTACCTTTGCCGGCGATATGGCTCTCAGTTCAGCGCCCATCATTTGACCCTAAAAGGAGAGTCGATTTATTTTAAAGTGCACTATACATGGTAAATGACCCACCGCAATGGTGATTGGTTCCAGGACGCGAACATTCTCGAATCGCTTGGAACCCTCGATGACCTGAGTGTGATTGGCCTGCTTGAGCAGCACATCAAAGCGCTGGCGATCGACGTGGATGTGGTTAAGCCTCTGGTTGACAAGCAGCTGGTTCACCTGGATGGGCTGGGCAAACTGAACATCCTGCTGGACAATGAAGTTGCCACCATCCACCGGGATGAGCTGACCCACTGGTCGATTATTGACCTCGTTACTGTTGACCTGGACAGCTTCGGATTTGAGATGCTCTACATCTATGGCTGCCTTGATGAACTGCACACTTGTGCCATGGCGTTTTAGCGTCTGATCCAAGAGATCTTTCCACTTCACGCCATTGAACTTGCCCTCCAGTGTTAGATTTTTCACTATCAGTTCTTCTAGGAGTGGTTTATTTTGTTTTCTTGCGGGTTCAGTGAACTTCTCGCTCACAAAAACTTTACTGGCGGTTACGGACTCGTAAACAGGGTTCTTTGTATCAACTCCATTGATACGATCTGCTTGGACGGTTCCGTGCACCACCAGAGTGTCCACTGTCACCTCCTTGAAGACGTACTCCTCATTCGGTTTGTCAGCGGATCTGGGATGTCTGGAGCTGGCTGAGATTGCCTTTAGTTCCAGCGCATCTAAAGCCTTCTTAATTAACTGCAAAGCCTTCCAGTATTTCGGTGTTAGATTCATGTGCTTATCCTCAAACTTTAAAGTGATGAAAATATATAAACCTTACTTATTGATATAAATGTATTTTGGTATTGCAACTTACCGAATTAGCTTTCACTTGTTTGATCACGGACCATTGCAGTTTCTCTTCACGTTTTCTCAGCTTTTCCTATAAACTTAAAGGTTTAAGTCACGGAATCTTGTAATTAACTCTACTCACCTCCAGTTTTTCCGAAAGCTGTTCCACTTTCACTTGCTCCAATTGCTTTCTTTTCTCTCTAGCCCAGTCTATGATTTGCTGGCGAAGAATATTAGCGTGTTGATCCTGTTTGTAAAGTGGCTGGAAGATATTCGTCTCATTGGCTGCCATATTCTCATTGGCAATCACTAAAAAAGCTTAGGTTTTAGCTTTGGAAATATTAAAATCGCAAAGATATCTTACCCAAATAGCTATGCTCGCCCTCCTCATAACTTCTCATTCTGGCCACTCCACGACTCAAGGCTCCTTCGGTGAACTGCACCTTGGACTCCTCGAATCGCCAGTCATTGAGGTTGTAGATCCTGACATCCTGCTTGTTACAGGCCACCAGCAGTAGGAACTTTTCGGAGAGGGAGTGCTGAAAGATAAGGGTACTATGAGAATGCCACGAAATGGTACTGAAAACCAAAGATACCTGAACCGGCAGAAGGCGTTCTAATGCAAAGAAACTCAGTCGCTGGTAGGGAACAAACTGGCCCTTTTCGAAGACATAGACAACAGTGTCGGCCTCGCCCACTTCGGCGCCGGAACCGCCGATTGTGTTGCCCAGGATGAGGAAGTGCCTGCGACTGACCTCGTTCACCGGCAGACTGAAGTACTTCACGTCCACGGCTCCATTGCTGCGCAGTCGCTGGAAGAGCTGGAATCTCTGGGCCTGGGCATCCCACCTGAAGATCTCCGACCGTGTGGCAGTGCGCCCCTCTGCATCCGCATAGTTGGCCACGGCCACGTAGTCGTTGTAGTCAATGCCGAAGGCCTCCACTCGGCGAGCATTGCTGCAGGGGATGGCGCCCAGTCGCTGGAAACTCCTGCCCATCCACTTGAAGTAGGGACACTGTGCACCCGAGTCAAAGGCCTGCAGAAGGGTCAGCTCCTGGCTGCTGATCCGCAGGTACATGCCCCGCATCTTTGTGCCCGAAAAGTATTGCACCGTTCGTATGCCCGTTTCGGGGGAGAGCTCATAGATGGGCGATCCTTCGCGAGCATGTCTCAATGGTTCCGATAGATTGTAGCTCACAGCTATGTAGCCACGTCCAGCGAAGGCCAGACAATCAAGAGCCACCGCCTTGGGAGCAGCCATCTGCACTTGCAGTTGGTAGTCCTGTTCAGCTGGACGCCAGGCATACACGGCAAACTGGCGCACTCCGTCCGCATTTTTGTGCAGAGCCGTAGCGTACTTCACACTGGCCAGCTGGAGCATGCAGATGTCCAGGGGAAAGGGCACTGGCACGGAGGCCACTCGCGTTAGGCCATCGAAACTGAAGCTAGCTGGGGATTAGGGAGTAAACACTTTAACTTTCTTACACAACAACTTAATTGCTAAGATTCTCCTCCATCTTGTTACGACTTTAAATCACTTTCATCTCGAAATTAGGATCTTAAGCCGTCCGCTGACTAAACCAAACAATTCTCTCTGACTCTAAACTCTAACTCTAACTCTAACTCTCCGTCAGCCATGGCCGAGGAGGAGTTGCAGACCTACCGCCGCTGCATTGGCCAGCAGCTGGAGGAGCTGGAGCTGCTGAGCTCCATATACTGCGCCGCCGGAGAGCTGCAGCTGCTCGATGCCGGGGTGGTGGCCGATTTCAATGAGTTTCTCGAGGAGAATAAGGACAAACCCACCGCCGCCAGTCTTCTATCGCATCTGGAGTATGTGGTGAAGTTGAGTCTGCCCGCCAAGCAAAGCGTGGAAGTTCGCGTGGAGCTGCCCCATCTGTATCCGATTCTGGAGCAGCCACTGGTCAGTGTGCACACTCCATTGCTGGGGAAATCCAAAGAGCAGCGTCTGAAGATTGACATGGAGCAGTACCAGAGCCAGAGGCGGCAGGAAGACGACGAGCCGTATATTTTCCAGCTTCTAAGCTGGCTGCAGGAGTACATCGAGGAGCTCATAAAGCGACCGGCTGCGGAGTTTGTGGAGACATCGGCGGAGCCAGATCAGCCGCCAGATCAGCCAAAGCCCGCTGCCTCGCAACTCGAGCGTATATGGATCTACTCGCATCACATCAAATCCACCGCCAAGCGGCAAGAACTCATTCGCCAGGCGCGCCAGTTGCAACTCACTGGCTTCAGTAGACCCGGAAAACCGGGCATCATCTGCGTGGAAGGTGAGGCCGAGAATGTCCAGACCTTCTGGCGCACCATTAGGGCGCTTCGATGGCAAAAGATCAGCCTGGTGCGAACGGAGCCACGACAGCGCAGGCGGGGATTCGAGGACTTTAGCGAACAGCTCTTCAACGCCGCGGAGGGAGTGATGAACATGGGCCAGTTCATCCGGTTCCTCGAGGAGCACGGATTCGGCTACATGAAGTCTGAATTGTTTGGTTTAGCCTGAGCGGAATGGCCCCACCCCCAAAAATTCTAGTTGTAAATAAAGTTTGTTATATGAGATCAGTTCAAACCTTGGTCGAAAAACTGAGACACATTCGCGGCCCGTTTGTTGTGAATCGATTCCTGATCGGAGCTGAGGAAATGTGTGGGATAGGTTTCCTGGAAGCTAACTTCAAAACTTCGCCCCTGGGCAAATGCATCCGCAAAGATTAGTATAAACAAAACGCAAAACATTTGATACATATATATTTGTGCGAAACAAAACGAAACACTCAAACTGCACCACGTGCACTGATCGGTAACTAATTTTTACTACCAAGTGTGGATTTGTAAACGGTTCTTAAAGCTCTGGTTTCAGAGATAAAGACAGCTGTTTGAGTTCCCTTTAGTTTGGTGGGTATATCGGAACTGATATGAGGCTAATTCATATGTATGTTCATTTATATTGTTATAAAATGTATCATAAGATTTAGAAAACTCAAATCTTAGGATTTAAAATTTCCTATATATACCCATCAGCCTCAATTTCTGAGGATAGTACATCAGCGGCATCATCTCGACTTCCCTCAGTTGTCCTGGCTATGGCTTCCTCTGAGGATATATCCTTGCTCATATCCTCCTCAACATTTTTTGGCTGCTGTGGCTCCTCCATCTTACGTTTGCCCTTTTTCATGAAAGCGCAGTAGCAGCAGTGTTTCGATGTTTTGGAAACCTTCTTCATTTTCCCAGCTGCTCGCCACCGACGAACCCAGGAGATTTGATAGTAGGCCCGCCTAAAGTTCTCGTTGTTGAAACCATAGATGAGCGGATTGACGGCGGCATTGAGAAACATCAAGTACTGTGAAATGTACCAGAAGATTTGCATTCCACTGCTCACGGAGACATCCGCGGCAAAGTATTTCTCACGTAGAACCACGAGGATGGTGAAGGGCAGCCGGAGAACTGCAAAAACCACGACCACGATGAAGAGCGTTTTGGCCACGCTGCGTTTGTAGCTGACTGTTAGGGGATTCTCGCGACGCAGGACTCGTTTTTCATACCGATCCAGCTGGTTGGGACGTAGTTCATCAGAAGAAGTTCATAGATGATTGTCCATGCTTACCTTATAGAAGATGGCTATGTAGCAGATGAGCATGATGCCCAGTGGCAGCCACACCAGAATGGTAATCAGCACATACCAGTATTTGGGCAGCACTACGGTGTTCTCCTTGCAATAACGCTCCGTGAAGTTCTTCCACACCCGCACCCTGTACGCTCGATACAGAGCCAGAGGAGAGGCCAACAGGATGCCCAGAACCCAGGTGCAGACCACCACGATTTGAGCTCCTCGCACAGTGAGTCTCGTCTCCATGGGCAGCACGATGGCCGTGAGGCGATCGTAGCTGACCACCGACAGATTGAGCACGGCTGTGATGAGGAACACCACCACGAGGAAGCCCTCCAGCTTGCAGCCCACGCCGCCCAACTGGTAGTTCTGATAGAAGTCGTTCACCATGAACATGGCCGGGCAGATGGCCAGCGTGAGCAGGTCCGCCACGGCCATGTTGGCAATGATCAGGTTGGTGGGCGACCGCAAGGAGCGATTGACGGCTATCAGGTAGACCATGGTGATGTTACCATACAGACCAAAGGCAATCAGCGGCAGGAAAGTGCCGATCTTCAAGGTGATTTCACCATTCGATTTGTGCAGCCAGATGCGCTCCGCTGGGAAGTCCCACTTGCTGAAGTCGAACTAAAGGAGAAACATTTACAGCGAAGATAGCTACAGAGCTCTTACTCTCACCAACTTCATCGTTGCTTGAATTGGTGCCCATTCCGTTGGCTTCCTGCTCCGATGCCTTCTGCAGAGGAACTGGTTTACCCACCAAATTAACATGACCAATAACTGATCCCACATAAGTCCAGGAGCTGATTGACGAAGCCATTAACAAGTGTCACAGATAGCGGTCGCTAAAAGCTAATGGTTCTGCGATTTGGCCATCTGTTGCGCCTCTCTCCGTGATTCTCATAAAGTCAATGTAAGCCCTTTTGAGGTTTGCATTTGGCGCATTTAATTGAGACATTTTCACCCTCTCGTTAAACAATTATTTTTGAACACTTTGGATTTTAATAAATGTCGAGTATGCTGATGTTGCCTCTCTCCGCGATTTTCATAAAGTCAATGTAAGCCCTTTTGAGGTTTGCATTTGGCGCATTTAATTAAGACATTTTCACACTCTCGTTAAACAACTATTTTTGAACACTTTGGATTTTAATCAATGTCGAGTTTGCGGAAGGAGCCCTCAACACCGAAAATGGAGTCGGCACTGACACGCTTTCCAGGACGCAGATGCTCATCCACTCCGTACTGGGAATCCTCCGCGAAATAACTCTTGTAGCTGAGCAATTGCTTTTCGGCTTCCGCCTGGATATCAGCAATACGTCCATTGCTGCCGCCATATTCCTCGGGGAGATATTCACGTGGTATGACCTCGTATAGTTGCTCCAGATTCTTGTACACGTGAAACTGTGAAAGGCAAAGGGTTAGTCATCAGATAAATTGTAGTCTAATCTAGTCTAAAAGTTAGTCGTGCTAACTGATATATCTTAATGCTATTTCCGTGTGTGTAAATATTTCTCTCTAGGCCTCCGCCTAACGTTTCAATGATAAGAAACCATGTGCGTGGTCAACTGACCTTAGGCAATGCCTTTCCACCTGCTGCACTTGACAGTATGCGAGCATTAATTGCTTTAATTTGTGAAATATTAATTAACAGTTCAAGGGTGAGAGAGCGGCAGAGTGCCACTCGGCGCTTATCAGCGCTGCCTGCCAGACCCACTGATAATCCGCGTGAAGTGTCCGATAAGCGACGGAAATAAACTAGCAAAAGTGCCTGCCTGTCCACTACTCACCCGTTGCTGGAGCTTGCTGGGCATGAGGCTCTTGGCCAGATTCAATAGGGCCACCCCCTCCTTGGGGCAGTTGATCAGGTGGACTCCCTTCAGGCGAGTGGGCTGAGCCTTCTCCGCGAATATGCCCATCTTCTTGATCAGCGTGAAGTCCAGTTGGGCCAGAAAGCTCAGGCTCATTTTGGCCATGTCGATGATCTCGATGTAGCCACTAATGTTGCTGTTGTCATCCTCACGAACGGCATGTTCCGACAACATGGTTTGGTAGCGGAAGAGATCCAGCAACTTGAACTTCTTGGGATCCAATTTCTCGTAGTTTGTGAGCTGCAGGCGAGGGCCTCCCTCTCCCCAGGGGTTTGGCAATCGTACATAGGTTCTGTAAAAGATTTCTTTGTTATCCTTTATCCTTTAACCTTAATTGGATTGGAGAACCTGCACTCACCCCGTTCGACACAAAGCTAGATTCTTCTCGTCCACCACTCGACTGGCAAACAGTTCCGGCATTAGCGTCTTGATGGTGTAGAAATGGTCCAGCTTGGACTTGGTCTTCTCCAGGCTGAATTTGCAGCCTCGTAGGAAGCCCACCAGGAACTGGTCATCCTGTCGTGCCCTGAGATGCGGCTGCTTGGTCAGCCAATCCCGCAGAGCCTCCAGATCGGCGGGCACCCGCTCCTCCACTTCGTTCAGCTCCGATTCGGCAATGCGACGCAGTTCGGCGCTCAGGGGACGCAGTTTGGCCATTTCCGGGAAGGCGCTTGCTTCGTGGCAGCTGGATGGCTACTAAACGCTAGCCCTATTCACCCGGCAGCCGAAATCCCAGGCCGAAACGTAACCGTCAAAAGCTAATCTAATGCCATTAATGGCCACTCATTCAGCTGATAGTGAACTTGGTCGCTCCCGCGGCTCTGCCTCCATCCGATTGTGAACCTGAATCGGAGTCGGAATCCGACCCGATCCGGTGTGTGTGTGTGTGGGCGGTCAAGATTAGATTACGGCTCGACTGCATCGGTGGGGATTTCGTGCAGCTGACGGGGAGAGTGTGGATAGCGAACCACGCCACAGTTCCAAAGAGTGTGGGCATGCAGGCCCTATCTTATCGCCGTATCGAAAGGGCACAGTTGGCTGGAATTACCCAGTTTTGGGTCTTAAAAGTTAATACCAATTCGAGTAGATGGGTTGCAATTTTGAGAAAGAATTATATACATAAATACCAATTTAAGGTGAAATTACAAATCACTAAGTCAAGAATTCTATCGTTAAGCGTATCTAAAACCTTTCATATCAACGAGGTCTTAAAGCAATCAGAACCAGCTTAATCTAAAAACTAGTTGCTTATAACTTCACTACCATTCAACATTTTCTGGAATTGGCTTTTGATTTTATATATCTCTGAAAACAAATAAAAGTTTCACATAAAATTATGGTTGAAATTTTTTGAGCCAGTTTGAGTACTCAAGCCCCTAAAAAATATTATTTCCTGGTTAATTTCAACGCACAAAGTATATAGAACTGTAAGAAAATTTTAAACAAGTTCATAAGGTTAGGTGTATTAAAATATTACCTCTCAGGGGGTTACGCCACCTTGGAAGCCTGAAATCGATGACCAAATTAAATGTTTTTTGCAAAGGAAGTAAAACAAGGAAACGTTTTGAAAACGTTTAAATGCCTACGAAATTTTATCAGGACTTTCCATCGATAGTTATAGTTGAGATGGTATTGAGAATATTGCCTCTCTCGCAGGGCAAGTATACCTCGTACACCAAAATCTCCATCCAACTTTATAAGCAATGTACTGGCTATGATTTATCATAGGGAATACTATTATAAGAACTTAATACGACATTACAATTATATGAAGGAAAAATCGCTATTTTACCCATGTTATATTTTTTATTTCTATAGTCCGCAATTCCATCAAAATTATATATGATATTATGTTCTCCGTAATCTCGGGACTGTCAGAAAGCATTTTGGCTAATAAAAATAATCGATTTTAAAAAAATTCCAAGGTGGCGATACCCCCCAAACTTATATGAATAGTTCAACTAAAATTGAACTTATCATATCTATAAAACAAGGCTATTTGTGTTTGCACTATCGGTCACTGATATCTCCTAATCTGGCGCCACAAGTGGTTTGTCACTGTGAGTTTGCCCCATGTCGCAGGGTGATTTTTTTGGGTACCCTTGCACCAGTGTGCCAGCAGTGCTCGCTATCGGGAGTTGTTCCCGATGCGAACCGATCCGAACCTAGCCGAACGAATGGGAACTCAGTCCAGGCAGGCGGGCACCGACATTTCGGTTAGTCGTGTTCGCACCTGGCCGCAGCACACACACACACCCCTCCGCCTGAGGAAACACACTCCAGAGACCTTTGGCATCGTTACTCAAAATTCAAGGCAAGTTTCGATCGTTCTGCAGATCCCGTGTGACCATGGCCAAGATACGAACGCTGGTGCCGGAGCTGGCCGAGGTGGCTCGATCGCAGCTCGGTGAGGAGTCCTCGAAGATGGTCGCCAAGATCGAGGCCCTGCGCACCTGGATCGCGGAGCAGAGTTACCTGGAGGCGCGGACCGACGATCAGTTCCTGGTGGCCTTCCTGCGATTCTGCCACTGGGATGTGGAGGTGGCCAAAAAGCGGGTGCTCTTCTACTACACCTACAAGTCCAAGGAGCGCGAGCTGCTCAAAGGTCGCCTGGTGGACGATAAGCTGATGGAACTGGCTCGCTCAGGGTGAGTTGGGGGATTCCCCTCTAAGCATTTAAAAGTCGAGACTGTGACCCACTCTTTGTTGTAGAATCTTCGCCACACTACCCAACCCCATTGGCCCTGGTGGCCCCCGCATCCACTTCACACGCATGGGTCACATCGAGCCTTCCAAACACAGTGTCACCGAGATTTTCCGCTTCCACGCCTTCCGCGCCGAAATCGAGCTCAACACGGACGACAACTGGAACGTGTCCGGCGTGGTGGAGATCATGGACTTCACCAAGATCCCCTACTCCCTGGTGCTGCAGTTCGATCCGGGCATGTTCAAGCGGATGAATGCATTTCTAGAGCATGGTATTCCAGCGAATTTAGTGGCCACCCACATTGTAAATGCCTCCAGGGAGACACAGTTTGTGCTGGGTCTCATCCGGAATGTAATGAAGCAGAAGGAGCTGGTGAGTTTGAGGGGGGAATATCTCTAAATAAAAGACTTACAACCCTTTTCTTGCCTTTCCCCCTAGCTGCACATCCACTCCAACCTCGAGTCCCTGCAAAAAGCCATCGGCAAGGAGTATCTGCCCGTCGAAATGGGCGGCGAGAATGGCACCCTCGCGGATGCGGTGTCGCGCTACGAGACCCAGTTGACCGGCTTCTCCACGTACTTCAAGGAAGACGAGCGGTATGGCGTGGACGAGAAACTGCGGGCGGCCAGCGAGAAGGAGCAGGCTCCATTGGTTTCCGGCCTTCCCAGCGATGGAACCTTCCGCAAACTGAACTTCGATTGAGGCGTTGACACCGGGCAGAGCTAGTTGTATATTCTGATGCACATCCTATATGTACGCCCCTCCAATAACACACAGCCCTCTAAACCTACATATATATACACGGAAATGTATAGATAGTACAGCGCTATAGCGATCTTTGGTCATAGCATAACCTGATATTTTATAATTGCAACCATAAAAAAAAGAGAGAAACATCGAAACTAAAAGCAAATTGAACAATATGATAGAACAGTGCACACTAAAATGAAATATGTAGGATGAAAATGGAACGCCATCGAATGGCACAAAAACCTCACATTAATGTCGATTTTAATTTATTGTTGTCCTTATCAACGCACATACTTAAACACATTCTAACGTCCGGTCGCGAGGGGTGTACAGCACATACAAGCTATATACCCGAACGACTTATCCTACCATGATCCCATAATGCATTTTCGTGATGAAATCTTCAACGTCTTCTACTTGCGTGCTAAGTTGTTGTTGGCTTTTATTTAATCGCATACTTTTATACATACGGTTCATGAATATATATATATATACATGTATTTTCTATATTTTTTTCCATTGGTTAAGTGTCGTTTCTACTAATTTTTGATACTAGTTTACACATATATACATGCATCTATATTTATGGATAATACATACATAGTTAAATGACTACAGTTAAAAGTGACAATGTATTGTAGATCCCATGTTGAGTGCGTTAATAAATTAAAGCGAATTTGTTTAAATGTCGGTACAACTAAAACTTGTAGCATATGTTGTATTCCATTTCTATATTTATGGGGTAATAAGCTTTATCTGGTCTAGATAAACGCGCGTTTTTACTGACTTATCGATGTTTGAACTTTAGTTCTGATAAACCGTATCAATATGTCAAATGCTCTATGTTAAAGCATTGAATTTAAATTGTCAAGGGTAATTCTAGCCATCACATTTAAAATGCCTAAGTTTGAATTCATATTTTTACCCGCCCAATTGAAATTCTTGAAAGAGCGGGACAACTATATACTTTCACATGCAGTGTTGAAAAACGACGAAGTTGAACTTTGGACCAGTAGAGAGCTTTTTCTCCAAGCTTTCTGACACTCCATCTGATCTGAACTGTATTATTTTTGTGTTTACCTTATTATTCTAGTTCTGCTGACAAAATAATTAGACAAAATGTCAAAGGCAATTAAGTACTATTATGATTTTCTGTCGCAGCCATCCCGCGCCCTATGGATTGGCATGAAACTGAGCAAGACTCCCTTTGAAGATTGCCCGGTGGCCCTGCGCAAACGTAAGAGTAAACAAAAATAGGTAAATAATAAAGCCGGCTGATGAATTATTTCTGCCAGAGGAGCAATTGACCGACGAATATCGAAACATCAATCGGTTCCAAAAGGTGCCGGCCATTGTGGATGGTAAATTTCAGCTGGGAGAAAGTGTCTCCATAGTGCGGTAAGATTTCTTCTCAATTTCTGGATAGTTTCTGAATTACCATACTACTATATGTTTTAGTTATCTGGCGGACAAGGGTTTCTTCAGCGAGCAGCTGTATCCAAAGTCTCTGGAGGATCGTGCCCGTGTGGATGAGTTCCTGGAATGGCAGCACTTCAATGTTCGTCTGACCTGTGCCACGTTCTTTAGCAAAGTCTGGCTCTTACCGGCCAAGGGATTGGCTCCTGCCCCAAAACCGGAGGTTGTTAAAAAGCTAATTAAGGATGTGGAAGACAACCTGGGTCTTTTGGAACGCCTCTGGCTGGAGAAGGACTTCCTAGTCGGAGATAAACTCACTGTGGCGGATATCTTTGGCGCATCGGAAATCACTCAGATGAGTAAGTCTTTGCTTAAAACTTTTTAACCTATAGCCTTAACGATTTTCCCTTTATAGAGCTGTGCCAGTACAATGTAAACGAAAAGCAATTCCCCAAGGTGGCCAAATGGCTGGAACGCGTCCGAGAGACCACCAATCCCTACCACGATGAGGCCCATAGCTTCCTGTATAAGGTCGCCAAACGGGCAGCCAGTGCCAAAAATTAGTTTTTCAATTACAATCAAGAGGACTCTCGATTTTGTTTTTGCATTTATTAAATTTTTAAGATATCACTGTAACCAGTTTGTGCCTTGTTTTGTGTTTATTGTGTTAAATTTTAATTGTTAAAATTAAACAATTACATAATTGAAATCTTGAACTGAAAAGCTAATAAAGTATTTGTAAAAATAAATCATTTGTAGAGAATAATTGTAACATAAATGCATAATTTATATGATATGCTTTCTGTATTTTTGAAGTTCTTAAGTTAGGAACCCCCCTTTAAATGGACCCCCTAGAGCGAGACAACCATAATGTGCCAACCAGTGCTGCAATGTGGCGCTATTGATCTTTGCACCAGAGCTTTGTTTATTTTCGCTTTTCTCAGCTGGGAGCGATTTCTTTAGTAGCCGGTTTGAATTGAAGACCAGAACAATTGACCGCCATGTCCAAGTCAATTAGATTCTATTACGATTTGTTGTCCCCAACTGCCCGTGGCTTGTGGTTAGCTCTAAAATTGGGCAATAAGCCCATTGAATATTGCCCCATTGCCCTCCGTAAATGTGAGTGAAAGTACATAGAATGTTTATGCTTCGCCGGCTAATTTATGCTTTATTTAGTTGAGCAACTGACCGATGAGTACAAGAAGATCAATCGCTTCCAGAAGGTGCCGGCCATAGTGGATGGTGATTTCCATTTGGCCGAAACGATAGCCATCATACGGTGAGGGATCCACGTATTTTCGAATTGCTTCTTCCATTCATGTCGCACATTGCCCCCTTGTAGTTATCTCGCTGACAAAGGCCAGTTGGATGAAAAGCTTTACCCGAAGTCACTGGAGGCCCGTGCCCGCGTGGATGAGTTCCTGGAGTGGCAGCACCTCAATATCCGACTGGCCTGCTCCATGTTCTTCCGCGATGCCTGGCTGTTTCCCATCAATGGACTGGCAGCCAAACCCAAGCCTGAAAGAATTCAAGAGCTGATCGAGGGCGTGGAGACGAATCTGGGTCTTCTGGAACTCATTTGGCTGGAAAAGGACTTTCTGGTGGGACAGCATATGACGGTGGCTGATCTCGTGGGCGCTTCTGAAATCAATCAACTGAGTGGGTTCAAGTAAATTGGAGAATCTTTAAGGAACTGTATACTAATTATGAAATTTCAGAGATCTGCCAATATAAAGTGGATGAGAAAAAGTTCCCCAAGGTGGCCAAGTGGTTGGATCGTGTCAGAGAAGCCACCAATCCCTACCATGACGAGGGACTAGCCTTTATCAATATGAAAGCAAAGCAGGCAAAGCTCTAAAGACTTGTTTACTTTTGGCGATTCAGAGGAGTCTAGGCCACCTTGTATGTTCTGAGATAACACGTTTGTAGTTGTTTTTCCTCATTTTAGTTATTTAGTTTCGTTCTGATTGCATTTGTACAAAGTTAAAGATTAAAAATTACTATCTGCTATGAAATCTTTCTATGTTAGTCGATATCCAGTTTCCTAAAGGAGCCTTCGATGCCAAACAGGAATTCGGCATTGACGGGTTGTCCTCGTCTCAGCTTCTCGTCGGTGCCATAGGACACCTCCTCCTCGAAGAATGGCTTGTAGTCCAGAAGCTTTGTCCTCCATGTGCTGACCACATCTTGGACGGTTCCATTGCTGCCACCATATTCGGCTGGCAGGCACTCCTTGGGCACATAGTTGTAGAGGCTCTCCAGTTTGGAGTGTATGTGGAACTAACAAATTAACATTGATTATCAAATATTTTCATTATTTTATGTATATAAGAGTGGTCCAAATATGTATTAATATTTTAAGGTCTTCCTCTAATTCATATATAGGGTGTGATTTGATGCATTTCAGGCATTCCCGAAAAATTTGTTGAAAAAATAATGCATTTTAGGGTCTGCATATTAATTTCAAAGTTTATCACTCATACGCACTGTTGTTTTTGATCAGCAATTTTTTTTTAATCCTGGTGGCGTAGACTTGGATGGAAAAGTATTTGAGTTAATAACGAAGTCAACGTATTTTGACTTTAATTTAAGTGAGATTAATAAGTTGACAAAGTGCGAGATAGGTTTATACAAAATTCGGACTGGCTACGAATCGAATGAGTACTTTTAATGGAAACTTTGAGACCATTTTGCAACGCCTTAAATTTGAAATACCTTTTTTTTGGTTTTCGAATAGGTTTTTTTGTTTATTAAAAACTACTATATTCAATGATGAGAGCTCTGTTTTCTTTTTTTTTTGACCACCCCAATGTAGATGTATGAGAAACTCACCCGCTTCCGTATCTTCTCACTCATCAGACTCTTTGCAATGGACATAAACCTCTCGGCGCTGGCGGGAGCATTGACAAAGTGGAAGCCCTTGGGCCTGTAGGGATAGGCCTTGTCACCCAGAACGGCCAGTTTCTTCACCAGCACAGCGTCGAACTGGAACAAGTGACCTGCCCCAACGCCCTTCATATCGATGATCTCCAAAAAGCCGGATATCATGGCATTGTCGTCCTCGCGTATCTGAATCTCACCGATCATGGTGTTCACCTGGACGACCTCGGCAATGGTGTACTTCTTGGAGTCGTACTGGCCGTAGCGGGAGATGTGGATGCGAGGTCCATCTGGTTTCAAGGGCTGTGGCAATCGAAGCAGACAGCTGTAATACAAAGGGAATTGTTTATGTCTAAACTACGGACCCATAGCTACAACAACTCACCCTGTTTCCAGAATGCTCAGTTGCTTCTCGCCCACAAGGCGATTCTTGTAGAGCTCCGGCACGGCTCCCCTCATGGCATAGAAGTTGTCCAACTTCAGCTTGGTCTTCTCCAGACTGTATTTGCAGCCGCGCAGAAAGGCCACCAGGAACTGGGCATCCTGTCTGGCCTTCAGATGCGGCTGCTTGGAGATCCAGGTGCGCAGCGTTTCGATGTCCTCATCGATCCTCTCCGGAACTTCGGCCAGCTCGTCGTGCGCCTTTTTGGCCAACTCTGGACTCAGGCTGCGTATGGCATTCGAATGCTCGTCTGACATGGCTACTTTCCACTTGCGACTAGGCTCCCCTTATCACCACCTGTTCGATGCAAAGCATAGGTTTGATTTATTGAAATTTTTCCATGTGCGATTAGTCAACCGGTCGCTTTTGGCCCCCCCATTTCCGGCTAGTTATGACAGTAACTGGTGTCTTTTTTGGTTCGATTAGATAGTACCCATGCCATATGGCCACCCACTCTTCGTCACTGGAGTTCGACATGGTCTTGGGCGTTGTTTTCGATTAGATTAACATATCTGCCACTTAAGGGGAGATCTAAACCGCCGAAGGATTTCCAATTGGTCACAGTCATAAAATAGCAAATAATTTAATGACAATCTTAAGTCGGAATGTCAAAGTAAAATATTGCTTATCAGCAAGAATCACCTTATCTGTATGGATTATCAACCAATGCAAGGATTATAATAATAGTACCGGCTTAAACACAGTCATAAATATTGAATAACAAACACGGATAAGAAGACACAAAGTCAATCAAATAGATATAGCTTATCAGTGGGGTTCACTGATCTTGTCTACGATTGGATTTACTTGTTCTTAAACAAAAGGCACACAATCTAATATATTAAATGGTAATTAGCTTGGGAAATCAAGAACACACCGGTCCGATAGCAACGAAAGATACCGGGATCACCAATCAGTTGACAAGTGCTCGTAAACCCAGATATCAGGTTGTCTTGCACTGGGGCTTAAAAGCAACCGCACGGGTCTAGCTTTACGTTGTCGCGACCTCTACTCACAATTGTCTTTAATTTAATATTAGCTGTTCTATATACACATATATGCATATGAATGTACCTATGTGCATATATTATATGCGATATTATACGTGATATATGCCGCCTCCTCGCGAAAATCGAGTGTTGAACCGCTGGCTTTGACTGTGGGCGCGCGACTGTCACCGACTTGCCGTGGAATCGCCGATTTTGGGTATTGTTCTGGTTCTGGCTCTGTGTGTGTCTCTGGGGACGATGGAACTGTGGAACTTCGCGAACGTCACGGCTGTGAGGCATGGTGACGCATAACCTAATGACAGTCAAACCGCATCGATACCCAGGTCGAAACAACCGAGCGACTGAGAGATCTCACACTATAGCCATTGTAGCCGAACCAGCTGCTCTGGTGACTGTTACACTAAATTAACACCTTGTGTCAAACGGCAGCTAATGCACGGCGATAAGATAAAGTCCGCGGCGGCCATTAGCAGCGATGTAATCATAACTATACCATTACGATCGGTGGGGATCTAACGCTGGCACAAAGATGAACCGGCAGGAATTGGACATGCCACATTTATAATATATTATTCGATATCCGATATATTAAAGAACGCTCTAAAACTTGCACCTGTTTCACCCGGCATTTTTATCAGCACACTAACTTTTCAGATTTCCTTCAGCCTTGTCTAAACGCTGAGATAACGATATTATCGCTAATGATACATTTGTTTGTTTTTGTTGTGCGATAAAACATATACGACACATTTATATCGAAGAGGGTTCCCATTTAAGTGTTATTTTTTAGCTCCGTCATCATGGTAATGTCAAATTTGTGTACATCAGGGTCGTAGAATTATGGTTGGTAGATATATTTTTGGGGTTTTTTCGACAATCCCTCAGCTGTGCTATTAAAATTGGTTTTTTGTTAAGTCTCTCAAATAAATAATGGTATGGCCCAGTAACAAGTTTGCTTTTGAACATTGGTATTTAAAACAGTTACTAAAAACAATGGTTTTTAAGGGACGACTTAACAACTTGTTTCCGCCGTTTTAAAACAACATAATTTCACGCGAACTTATGTCGTTTGAAAACATTTCGGTAATACTATTTTACAGAAACTTATTAAGGAGTTACAGATTAGTGACCAAAGTGACCAAAAACCTGCAGTTCTGAATCCATAACTTTTTATTCAGGGATCTGATGTCAAAGTTTCGAAGTGGTATATCTTAAAAGTCTTTTGGCTTAGTTCTCTAAAAATCTGCGTTTAAAACTTGGTTTGTAATTTTGGGCCGATTTTTTGAAAATTTCATGATGTAACCCCTTTCTAAATCTCCGAAAAAAGCGACTGTGCAGAAAAGAGAGCAAAAACGTGCAGTTTTAAATCCATAACTTTTCTCTCAGGCATCTGATGACAAAGTGGTATATCTCTTAAGATTCGTGGCTTAAGTCTCTAAAAATCTGCTTTTAAATTTTATTTGAAAATATTAAGTTGTTATTTTTACGATATAACTCCTTAATTAATTTCTGAAAAATAGCATTACAGAAATGGCACCAAAAGCCTACAGTTCTAAGTCCATAACTTTTCTTTCAAGTATCCAATTTCGCAGTGGTATATCTTAAAAGTCTTCTGGTTTAGTTCTCTAAACATCTGCGAATTAAACTTGGTTTGAAATTTCAAGCCGATTTTTTGCAAATTTCATGATGTAACCCCTTTCTAAATCTCCGAAAAAATGGTCTGTGCAGAAAAGTGAGCAAAAACATGCCGTTTTAAATCCATAACTTTTCTCTCAGGTATCTGATGTCAAAGTGGTATATCTCTAAAGATTTGTGACTTAAGCCTCTAAAAATCTGCATTTAAATTTGGTTTGAAAATATTGAAATGTTATTTTTTCGATAAAACTCCTTATTTAATTTCTGAAAATTAGCATTACAGAAATGGCACCAAAAGTCTACAGTTCTAAGTCCATAACTTTTCATTCAAGCATCCAATTCCGCAGTGGTATATCTTAAAAGTGTTCTGGCTTAGTTCTCTAAAAATCTGCGTTTAAAACTTGGTTTGTAATTTCGGGCCGATTTAAACCTCTTTTTTAATGTTCCGTTGTTCCATATAGATAGCTTTAAAACTGAAACGGACGGACGGACATACAGACGGATTTGGCTAGTCGACTTCTGGCTGAAATTCTAATACCCTCTGCAAGGGTATAATATTGCTAAACGCAACTTATTGTTTTAATTGTATTTATTTATTTTATTTTCTGTAAAAAAGTATATAAAAAGATAGTTTGCAGCTTAAGTATCTTATGTAAAATCAACTAGAAACTAACCAAAATGTAAGATTTTCGTTTTCGCTCAGTTTATTTTTCGTTTACAATCGCGCTGAATTTATGATAATATCACATTTACATATAAATAATTAGAAAGGGTCGTCAAAACATGAATAAAAAGCAATGCTATACTTATTTATAAGGCAGTTGTGGTTTCGAATTTCAACATTGAATTTTCGACGCTTCCTGTATGTACGTACTTAAAATATTATTTATTCCCACATCAAGTATACTAATAGTTACTGTATAATCTTGAATATTTATCTTATATATGTATATGGTATATATATATCTGGTAAAACAGCCCTGCTATCTGTCCAATAGATGGCGCCAGTGTGCACAATTGGCAAGTGTCCATGAATAAATCAGCCAGTGGCGAGTCCTAGATCCTTTTATCTGTTTGCGACTCTCACTTGGGTGTTGATTTATTTGCCTTAAATCTAAGGAAAGGCCGCTCGGTGTCGTCTTTGGGGGCATTTAAGCGCCAGACTGTCACACAGTTGCGCTCTGCCATATAGATCCTATTAGATCTGCTCTGGTTTTTATGGTATTAAAAAAACATTTTTTTTTTACATTTTCGAACAGTTTTAAGATTGTATAGAATTTGCAATAGGATTTAAAATTCAATTTTTCCTGATTGCACATCGTTTAATACTCAATATTTTCATATTGAACCAAATCTGGAAAAACTAAAACCAGAACAGATCTTTATGTGTCATTACTAAATCTTTTACTTTATGAAAAATACGAGGCGAACCGTGGTTCTTAATGCTAGAGATCGCTTAGCCTAAGACCTCCATCCAATCTTAACTCCGCCAGATGGTGGTGGCAATCAGGAGGATCGGCAGCAGGATCAGGAGGCTGATCCTGATCCCTTGCTGCGTGGCTCCACTCCTCCCCGTTTCCTCGCTGCTATCGCCCTCGCTTTCCCCCGAAACCAACGACGCCGTCCATCGCTGCTCATCGTCCACCTCGTTTTCACTCCGAACGCACTGCATCCACTTCCGCGACGACAATTTGGGCCTGGCATGGGCCACCTTCATGAGGTCGTCGTTGAACTCCCAGTAGCCCAGGTTCTTGAAGAAGTACGTCTTGCCGTCGGTGTACTGGAAGGCCGCATCGATGTTGTAGCCCACCCCCGACCAGATGGCCATGTCGCGCGGATAGTCCAGCTCCACCTGGCCGGTGTAGTCATCGATGCGCCAGTACAGAGTGCCGCTGGTCAGGTAGGTGCGATTGTTGTGGCCCCACACGAAGGAGGCGTCGATGTGGGTCAGTGTGGGCGGCAGACCCAGGCTGGCCAGCGGCTTCGGGTAGCCAGGCAGCAAGGTCACCGAGTTGAACACATAATACTCACGTCCTGTGGGGAGAATATGCAAATAAAGAATTCGGTTAGAGTGGCAATTCGTCTTGAAACTCAATAGGAACAGTGTTTTGTATAATTGTGTCCATTATCGTAAAAATATTTCTTCTTATAATACACATAAATTCTAAAAAAGTCCCGAATCAATTATTTGAAAAGGTATTTAAAAAATGTAAAGTTTAATACATTTAATTTTAAAAATAGTTCAGGCTACATTACATTACATTAAAATGTTTAAAAAGTGATTGTTTAAGGATTAAAAAATGTTTAGTTTTGAATAATCCCAATTTAGTTAGTTTATTAAAATATAATGGAAGCACAAAGAGTTCTTTTTAAAATAAAAAGTCAGACTACATTATTTAAAATGTAATGTCAAATATTTTAAAATCTTAATAAAAACAAGAAAGAAAGCAAACTTCGGCAAGCCGAAGTTCATATACCCTTGCAGCTATCGCAAGAATTAAATATTTTTGAAAACATTAAAATTATGATTTACTTGCGTATATGTTTAAAAACATTGAAGCTATGACGATTTGCAGCTTAATTATTTGATTGTTCTTTTATATATTTTTAATATTTGTATGGGAGCTATATGATATAGTCGTCCGATTTTGATGAAATTTAAACCATAATTCTGAAATATTTAACCATTGCTATATGTCGAAGAACTAAACAAAAAATTAAAAAACAGCAAAGTTATAATTTTTTTTAAATTATTTTTCTGATTGTTCCTATGGGAGCTATATGCTATAGTCGTCCGATTTTGATGAAATTTTAACCATAATTCTGAAATATTTAACCATTGCTTTATGTCGAAGAACAAAACAAAAAATTAAAAAACAGCAAAGTTATAATTTTTTTTCAATTATTTTTCCGATTGTTCCTATGGGAGCTATATGCTATAGTCGTCCGATTTTGATGAAATTTAAACCATAATTCTGAAATATTTAACCATTGCTATATGTCGAAGAACTAAACAAAAAATTAAAAAACAGCAAAGTTATAATTTTTTTTCAATTATTTTTCCGATTGTTCCTATGGGAGCTATATGCTATAGTCGTCCGATCCGGCTCGTTCCGACTTATATACTACCTGCAATAGAAAGACAACTTTTGGGAAAGTTTCATGTAGATAGCTTTAAAACTGAGAGACTAGTTTGCATATAAACGGACGGACAGACGGACAGACGGACAGACGGACAGACGGACGGACAGACGGACGGACAGACGGACATGGCTAGATCGACTCTACTAGTGATGCTGATCAAGAATATATATACTTTATAGGGTCGGAAACGTCTCCTTCACTGCGTTGCAAACTTCTGACTGAAATTATAATACCCTCTGCAAGGGTATAATTAAATGGAAACAAGAAGGGTTTTCGTTACAATAAATTCTCAAAAAATAATATTAATAATATTTGGAAAGGTTTTTAAATAATTTTTATTTTTTAATAATTAAAGTCTAGTCAGTTTCTGGCACTTAAATGAAAAAATAAAGGGTTCCTATTCTAATAAAAATAATGTCTTTAAATAGTTCAGCATGTATTTTTTGATTAATATTGTTATGTTAAACATTTAAAAACTGTCGGCTTTCAGATTAAAATATGTATTTATAGTCCAATTCAATTTATTTAAGCTTTATGACCACAATTTCCACTTAAGGATATATTTTGTTTACTTACCAATGAAAAAGACAATTTGTCGCTTTTTGTTTTCATATACGGCATCCACGTTGGTGAGGTTCACGGGTAGAGCAGACCAGTGCCTCCTGGTTTCCGTGGGATAGCCAGGGTACAAGCCCGAGGCTCCAATGCGCCAAAGGTACTATGAAAGGAGATGATATATGTAATATTTTGAAAGAGGTTTTTAGGACAAAAGGGATCTTACCGGTCCTCGGAAGATGAACAGTTCGTTGCGGAACATTGAGATGGCATCGTAGTAGGTCATGCAGGTGTTCGGCTTGAGTTTGCGTGGCTTGTTGTTGTTGTTGTGGTGGTGGCTCTGCCGGTGCCCTCCAGTGGCATAAGGCCGGGTTGTGGTTCTCGCAGTGGTTCTTGTTGGGGCGGTTACTGGTTGGCGGTAGCCATTCCGCTCCCGATTCGCAAGCTCCCACTCCTGACGCGCCCGCTCCCGCTCCAGCCGCTCCCGTTCACGTCGGCGATTGTCCTGCTCCTGTCGCTCCTGCTCCTGGCGCTCACGCTCCTTGAGCCTCCGCTCCTGCTCCTGGCGCTCACGCTCCTTAAGCCTCCGCTCCTGCTCGTGGCGCTCCCTGGCCCAATCCCGTTCCTTATTCGGATTACTGTTGGGATTTTGCCTGGGTCTGTAGACGGGTTTCTCCGGCTTAAAGATCAGCGTTCGCATCGTAGTAGTTGTGGTGGTGGTCGAGGGCGTGGTGCGCGGCCTATAGGGTCCCCAGGTCTTCTCCTTGGAGCCGTACAGCTCCTGGATGCCAAGGCGGTCGTCGTCGGGCAGGTTGCCGTCCACCTCGTTGTTCTGGTACCACGGGAACATGATCGCATCCGAGTTCGAGGAGTGGCCCAGACCCAGCGAGTGACCCAGTTCGTGCAGGGCCACGTTCAGAAAATTGGTTCCTGCAACGACAGGACACGGAATGCAACATAAATACGCTGACTGGTTAATGGCGGGTCAAAAAGGGGGGGGTTAAGACGGGCTCGTCGCCTTGACGACATTGTAAGTGGCATAAAAATGGCGACGCTTGCAACATTTTAAAATGGCTGCCAACGTCACGCGTCATGCTGACAATTTTTTATTGGCATTAAAAACCATTAAAAATGCCGAAGCACTGTTTGCCGTTCGCTGGCGTTCTTGGTGCCTCACGGGGTCTGGACTACGGACTCTGGACTCTAGACTGACGATTTATTGTGCTAAATTACAAAAGGCAAGCGGTCGACTGCAGGCAATGCGTCGCCAGTCATGGTCTCCTCTCCTGGGCTCCGAATTTTTGGCCTTCTTCGCATCCCGACCCAATCCCCACCGCAACGTATGGAGCATTTATTGGTTTTGCTCGCGTGTGGTTTCGGGTTTTCATGCCCTCCACATACCAAAAATATTTAGAGTTTTTGGGCCAAAAAACAACAAAAAAAAAAACAAATAAATATCTAAAAAATGGTAATACAAAATTTTACCAAAGCACTAAAAATATTTTTGACAATAAAAAAGGCCTTTTTTTATTGATTTCTTATTTTAAAATTTCTTTTTTTTTACTTTGAAGCATTAATATTTCCCCCTTTGTTAAAAAAGTTTATTATTGTTACAGTTTTTAAAACTTTCATGAAATTCTGTTTAAAAGAAGAATAGAACTTCGCTTCTTCATGTTTAACATATTTGTTTTATCTCAATTTTTTTTTATCTTAAAATTTCTAGTTTTAGAAATTTGTAATTAACCTATAAGCCCAAGAAAATTTGACGTAATCTATTTTAGCGTTTCATATTGCTGACCTGTTCCTTAACTAAAAAAAATGTATATAAATAAATGAAATAATTTGACGAATGCCTCGAGATTTTTATACTAAATAGTTTTTAGAATCTTTTATGCTTTGGTGCATACTATACTATTTCCCGACTGCATATCCAAAATTGCCACGCCTAGTTTGCGTCGCGGGACTATAATTCAATCTGATGCAAGTAATTCACCTCAAAAGTTGGCATGGCCAACTGCGTTGATGAACTGCACTAACATCCACACTTTTACCCACATGTACACCTACCGTGTCTGTCGTCGGAATTGCCATCGAAGTTCCAGGTCTCGTCCGCATCGAAGTGGGCATCTCCGCCACGGTCCTCGCCGGGATAGAAGGCGTGGGCCAGCACCTGACCAGGTCCATCGAATTTATAGCCATCGCCGTGGCCGAGCCTGCAAAAGGGAAATGGCGCAGAGATGCCGGATAAGTTCGGTGTTTTCCGAGAGTTACGAGTTACGAGCACGGCCAGGGGGAAATCATATTCACAGCTTATCTAAAAACAAGCAGCTCCGACATAAACTCTTTGATTCGAACTGGCTCCAGAGTCCAGAGTCCTGAGTCGAGAGCTCCTCACATGCCCATCGACTTTGTCATCGGTGGCATTTCATCATCGCCATCGTTTCATGGATTTAATGCTTGGCTTATTTATCGTTCGCCTGGTTTTAAGTGCAATTTTATGTGCGTTTGTTTATGGCACTAAAGACTCGCTTTTTATGATCTCCCCACCTACTGTGCTTTCCAATCCTCCCTTGAGAACATTGAGTATACGCACCGTGCAAAGAGTATCTGTATGTCGGCCTGGTCGCTGTAGACCTCGCGGAAAGTCAGCTTCGAGTTGTTCTCCCAAACATTCAGGGCTCGGCGCACCAGCACCCGGACCTTCGAGGCATTGGGCATCGTCTGGTTGACCAGGCTGCAAAAGACAGGGAAGACAGGGAAACATGATATCAGCATGCTAAGATATTCCACTTTGTAAGGGTTCCCCACTCTTTTGCATAATCTGAAGCGCCGGAGAAAGTTTCCCACACACACACAGAAAGAAAATTGAGGATCAGTTTGTTATTTAAGCATTTTAAGCCTGAAACTTGCATTGTAAATGAATATTATCGGGGCTGCAACAGAAATCACTGGAGTTTCGCAATCACTTCGTAAAAGTATGCAGTGAAAAATCTACTTTAGTTATTCGGAATCACTAACATAGGTCTTCCGTACTCAAAATATATTGTTGCTTTTTCTAAGACACCTTTAAAATTGATTTCAAAACCCAAGGCTTGTGTCAAACGAAAGAGTTTTAAAATATATAATAAATCTAAATTGGACTCTGGTGAGATCTATAAACAAACAAATTTAAACAAAACACAGCCCTATTCGACTTAAGACTTTCGTTTTAATATATCACTCCTATTTTTACTGTGCATATCTTGTAGGGCCCGTGTCTTTGTCTTGTCTTGGAATATTAAGCTAACCGCTAATATGGTGGCCAGTGCCAACTTTCACCAACCCACCCACACACACTCCACTTTCACTTTGTCATGCTAAAAGTTTCGCTCACTTAAAGACATGGGCGGGCCGGACTTTGGTGGTTTTCACTTAGTTTAGTATTTTGCAAATTCAGCGCAAAGTTTGGCAAACACACACACACACAACACTACAGAGTACCTGGCAACTTGGATGGAAGGAAACCGCAGTGGATTCTGGCTTTTGGGGACAACTCTCCACTGGCGACTTTGCCCGATTTCCGTCCACAAAGTTTGCTCTTCCCTTCGTTCCGGGCAAACTGAGATATCTGTGTGCTGCTGCTGCCGTGTTTCCACATTTTATGCAAATTAGTTATGTTTCTTTTATGCCCAACACACCGCACCCTGGACCCGTCTACTGCTGTTAACTAACGTAGAAAAAAAACCGGACCGAAAGTTGATCCTTTTTTGCGGTTTACCCACGACCTAGCTTGCCTTTCTGCCGTATGCTTTCTCCTTCCCAATTTGCCAGGCTATTTTTTTCGCTTTTCCCCCACCCCGTTTAGCTTTATGGCCAGGATTCCCTAGGTGCGTGTTGTTCTCCAATATGCATTGAGGCATTTAGCCACTTGCAGCCCAAGTGATCGGTTCACTTAAATTGCACAGCCTTGTTTCGTCCCTTCTCTCTGTTAAACCGCCTCGTTTCCAATTACATTTTTTCGAGCCATTAAGCCAAGGGACAGGCAGATTGCTAGACATCAAAAATAGCTTTTCGTTATTGGTGAGCGGGACAGGAAACATACAAATGTCATAGCAAATAAACAAATATGGCTATCCAGATATTAGATATTAGAAATATGGTTTCATTACAATAGAAAATATTTTCCTCAATGAATTGACAATTAAGGGATATAAAATTAAGCTAGTATACATCCTTAACCATAATAAAATTTGAATTTTTAAACTACATTTTATGAATATAAATTTATTATTCATTATTACTTGTTATTCTGTATTACTCATTATTTTGTATTACTCATTCTTCCTTATTAAACTTCATTAAATACTTAGAAATACCCTATAATCTACACATTTGTATCTATAAGATGTTAAGAAGTCCAAGATGCGAAACTTTCTTTCTACAAACTACCAATTTGTATCTATATGATGTAAAGGGCTTCAAGATGCGAAACTTTTCTTCAAAACTGTCTTTATTACTTCTTGATTTTTCATTGGAATGAAATCCAAGGACTCAGCGTAGTTCAGCCTCCACTCATCTTTCGGCAACCGGCTTACTTACTTAGAGGCACACACACACAACCTACGAAAACATCTTTGGGCGCACGTACTGTCAACTGGCGCATGCCACATGTCACATGCCACATGCCACTTGACCTGCCACATGGACAAGGGACCTCGGACCGGCTAAAACTTAAGCCCGAACTCTGACTCTTCTATGTCGACTCCAAACTGAATCACCGTGTCGCAGTTCATTTCCATCGCTCGACAAAAACGTGCTCAATTGCAACGCCATTTGTTTGCTCGGCTGTTGATCTGCCGGGCACAAGCCTTTTGGATTCGGATTTGGAATGGCAAGGGAGCGGAATGGTCTGGGGCTTGACTATGGCTATGGAGACCGTTTGTCGTTTGCTATTTGCGCAGAGCTTGTTGCTTGTTGCCAGGGTAAATTAACTCAAGCCGTACCCCGTTCTGCCACCAAACAGTCTAATCCCCCGTTTGTTGGGTTTGTTGGGACACTCCGACTCTGGCGACCCTTTGTCGTGCTAATTCTGTTGCTGCCGCCTTTGGATTTAAATGCAAACCGCTGCAGTGCATCCGGTCACGTAGCCATTTGCAGTTGCAACAGCCCCACTGACGCAGCTTGACCTCTGTTTGTCTTTGCCATGTCACTCTGTGTGCCCAGCATTTAAATTATTATGAGACCGACAGGCGGCAGGATGTTTTCCGCCGCTTTTCCGGGGGTTGCCGGGGCAGTACGGAGCAGTACGGAAAAGCGGTACGTGCACTAGGGTTTCGGGAAGGGGAGTGCGACTACCTGGTCGTCTGGGAAAACGTGTGCTTCGGCCAATTTGTAGCCTTACACGTAAAACAAACTGAACAATTAGCCAAATGGTTGGAACTCACTCTCTATGGCCTGTGAATAACAAAAGAAAATCATTTGGCTGCGTTGCCCGAGTCTTTCCTGCTGGCCAAACAGCAATACCATTTTTCACCTAATACTTTGGGCACTGAGAATGCTATTCTTGACACACAACCCTTAAAAAATAAATTAAAAAACGTTTTTGAAACATTTAAACACACTTCATTAGGGTTACTTTTAAGCAAAAAAAGTAAAGTGAGAAGACATTTTAATATAATCTACTTTAACAATTTGTAATGAAAAAAATCATTTTTAGGTTTTTGATATCATTATTACCCACATGTACGCTATTATCAGTAGTTATTTCTTTGAATTTATTTCATTCCCGTTAATGCAATTTATAATTTATGATTTCATAATGTTTCTTATCGTTACACTACAAGCATTGACGTCTTCTTTACGATGCCATTGAACTTAGATATTATAGATAATGGGAAAACTTACAGAAACCTCTTCATTGACTCAGTTTGTTACTTTTACTGTAAGATAATATTAGATATTTTCTGGGTTCTCAGAATGATTTTTACCAAGCCCAAAAAGTCAAGAAAAGACAAATAATAAATATGGTGAGTAAAGAAATGTTACTCGAACTTTCTGCATTGCTGTTTCATCGAGGACTTAAAGAAATTTAAGAAGATTTAAGTGATATTCAAATAAATTTGAAATGCCCGGCTTGGCTAAATATCAAGTGCGGTAATAAAAAGGCAGAACTTGTTCGCAAGCCTTTGATATTATCACCGCAAGCAAATCCTTGTCCCTATTTTCCTGTTCATCTCCGCCAATGTCGCCATTACGCCAACCCGTGACAACTGAAGGCAGCCGCATTCGCAATATATCAGCCGACACACACATGCGAATTTTGATTAAAATTGCACCGGGACAGGACAAGCCAGGATATAAGAGGTATCCTCGCAGTCTGTCGTCTGTCGATGGCAATTGATTGAATTGAGCACACCGAGCTATGAAATGTCTGTCCGCAGGCTAACAACTAAATCACCGTCGGCAGTCGGGAAAAGCTTTGCATGAGAAGTCGGCACTAAGTCATGGCCAAAATAGCGGGGGCGGTCAGGTGGACGGGGGGGCGTGGCCGTACCCGTACCCGGAATAAATATGCCGTAATGGAAAAAGCCGGAGGCTCAGACGGCTGCTGCGGGCATTGAATTTTGCAATTTCTCCTCAATCGCATAGATTTTTCTTCCGCGCAGAGACAATTTCGTGCACATTTTACTCGAGTTTTCCTGCCATCAACTTCCGCTGAAAGTTTTTCCAGCTTTCTTCTTTTTTTTGTTAGAGTTTTTTTTTTTAGATTTTCGCTTTGTTGTCAGACAGCTATCGAAAAAGTTTCGCCATGTTTGTGCTGCTGCTGCTGCTGCAGCTAGCAAAATGAGTTTATTTTTTGCTTAATTTCGCACAAATTAAAACGCTTGGAAAAAACGAAATCTTTTATTTTTGGCCATTTTTCCTTGTCGTCGCGGGAAAACTTTGCTTCGCCTTCAAACGCCTTGAAATTTCTAATATACAGAGGATACATCGAGTCAATTACATAACTCTCGTTGCGAGGGTTTTCATAAATATCCAAAAGCTCAGCTGGACGCACTTTCGACACGAGCTGGAAAAGTGCTGCCGGCTGGAAATTTCACCGAAAGTGCAAAGTGGCAGGAGCAGCATGTCTCATAAGTGTCGAGCTCAAGTTGGTTTACTCAGGATATAACAGCCAGAGAGCCACCAAATCGGGGTTAATTTAAAGCCAGCAGCGAAACTTTATCGAGCTCTTGAAAGCCTGCCCTGATTTTCCGGGGTAGCTCATTTCACTTTTGTACACCTGTTTGGAAAATCTCAGCTCCGCCCCATCGACAAACATAATTATGCTTAACCGTCTGCTCAACATTAAAAATGTAAGCCTTTCCGTATGCGATGTGTGTGTGTGTGTGTGAAGGGCCAAAAAGGGTTTTTTGACACCGAGTGGGAGTGGAAAACTCAATAAAATAGCTTAAAAGGCAGGCCAACCACCGCCCGACTAAGTCTTGAAATAATAGCCCGGACAGACTGTCCGGTTTTACGTGGTTTTCCCCCAGCAGATTTTGCCCGAAAGCCACAAAAAGCCACACGCAGAGCGCAGAGGGAAAAACAAATGACTTTGCATCTTGTGTTGTCATAACAAATTTAATTAATAAATAATCGCAATTTGGCCACAGGAGTAATAACGAAAAAAGTACGAGACAGCGAGTAATAAATGGAAATTTGCCATTAGCCAGAGATGTTTGGAAATTGACAGAGTCTCCGAACACACATGCCTATACCCAGCCACCCAGATAGATATCCAAGCCACTTCCCGGTGACAAGTCTCAAGTGCTTTAAATTGCAAATGTTATTTTCTCATAGAGAGCTCGCAACCAGACAGACGACCGACACATGCGGGATGCCCCAAAGGCCCCAAAAGGTAAATATTTGCCACAAGAAGCTGCCACCATGCCAGCCCTTTCAATTTTTCGCCCCCAGGGTAGGAAATCCAGGTACAGGAGTGGAAGAAGCCTTCGAGTTCCTCCGGAGGAGGTTGGCTATATCAAATGGTATGCCTACGCCTGCCAGTGCCATATGCACTTATAAATTTATTGCCCAAAATGATTCTTGCCATTAAGCATTATTAAATTGACATGCTGCTGAATTTTGCTCGCGGCCTCTGAATTCTTAGGTTGTATGGCATGTTTCTCTAAATATTTTAAGATGTTGGTTTCCTTTATGCATTAAATTTAACTGAAAATTGCTTATATAATGTTAATGATGATTTTGTAAAATTAATTTAACACTTGCCATTGTATAATTTTCCCTACTTTTAATTAAATGCACATTCTTAGGAGCTTAGTTCATGGGTTACACAATTTATCTCTCATATTATATATTTTGTATTTTTTTCTTGACCTTCTTGATAAGTTTCATACGTGTCAGTTAGATTTGTGGATACTCTGTCCTGCTATCGCTCACTCAAGGAGGTTGTGATGGATACCATATCGAAATAACATCACACCCAGGTTGAGTGAGTCAAAGCAAGACAAAATGCTGCTAACTTTGCATCGGTTTCACTTTTGTCTGGACAAGCAACTTTCGGCACTTCATTTACCAACTTTTGCCAAGGCTTAGGTAACAATAACACTAACACTACGTAGCTAAGGCTAACAGGCAACAGTTTCATTTTGAAGTGGAAGGACCAAGTCCGCATCCTGGGAAGATCTGGAAAAGGGCCTGAAAAGGGACCACTTTACGCATGACTTTTGGCAAACAAATTGCATGTTTTATACATTTTTTGATTTGTAAGTTGGGGCTTGTCATTTGGACTGGGCTCCGAGTTCGAATCCGAATCCGTTTCGGACCCGGACTTACGCCCTAATTGAGTGGCAGTCGCATGTTTTATTTATGAACAGAGCTGGGTAGCAAACAAAAAAGAAACAAAAAAAAACACATAAAAAAGAACAAAAGAACAAAAGAAGGACTTGACGTGGAATGGCTGCTTAAATTAAGAATCCCCACTAATTTGACACTTGATGGAATTGAAATTTTTAAATGCTGCTCCTGCGGAAAAGGAAAGGATCTGCAAATCCCGCTCGATTTGCAAGTGTTAACAATGAAGCACTGATAAATTTGTGTGTGTGTGTGTGCGGGTATAGTGTATAGTAAATGTGAGTCTTTGGACAGCATACACAATAAGTATACGCAATAAATCATAAAATAAATCGCTTACATTCATCGTCGTCAGGACACAATGCTCCATTCAGTTCGAGCCATTGCTGTTCCGCTTTTCCTGCAACTGCCAGGATACGTCTAACAAGCTGTCACAAAAACCCCTGGCACATAGATGTGCACGGAGAAAAAAGTGAGGAAAAGCGCGGGGAAATGGGGGGAGGCTATGGGGGAAAATCTATACAAAACCATTTGACAAGCAAAGGCGCACCACATCGTGGCAAAGTAAGCAGTCAAGCCTGGGCGCCAAATGATGCGCAACGTTATCTAAACTTCGACAAATGTGGGTGGCCGACGTTGCTGGGTGGTTTGGTTTCACAGCGAAAGGTAAGAGCTAACCCCTCCCGTCATCAGCAGGTAAAAGGATCGAAGCGCTGTCGCACGCTTTTCAATCAAATTCAAATTTACTCAGCACACAGACACAAATTCAACTGTGAAAATTTAACACATTACCGAGCGGAGAAAAGTGTAGCACACAAATTGGGGCCGCATTGGGAAGGAGTTTCCTGCGGATATACGATGGTTTTCCAAGCAGCAAGGAAAGGCACAAAGTGAACTGCGGTTAATGCATATTTAATATGCAATCTGTGTGACAGGCACTGGGAAATGTTTAAATGAATTTGCATATCTTGGGGCCATCAATAAAAGCAATTAAAACTGCTCTTGCGAAGCTCCTTAATAAATTTGGAAACTAAATTTTAATTCGCAATAACTTAAAAGTACAATGTAAGTTCACTTTAAAACAATTCGTATTTGGCACTTAGTGGTTGTGTGCATTCGATGCATTTAAATAAAATTGGATATTAATTATTAATATGGGGTTTCATATGGCAAAAGGAGAAGCAAATTGAAAATCATAAAGAAAAGAATAATATATTAAATCTAAAATGTATAGATATTGAATTTAATTATAACTACAATGACAGAAATAATAAAAATTTTAATTATTCATAAAATCCTTGTTGACAAAAAGTTGCTCATTTGAGTATAATTTGAGTAGAAATAACAAATGGGAATTTCAACTTTAAGATTTTTCTAACAAACGTCATTTATAAGTAAACAGTACGCCAACAAACAATTTATAAATTCGATATAACTTTACTTTTAAACATATTTCACTTTCAAAACTGAACTTTTTAAAATTAATTAGTGGCATATATTAAGGGAATGTCAGAAAATATTTAAATTGTAAACAATTCTAATAGTAATCTGTTTTTCGTGCTTGTGGAAAGTTTCAGTTTTTACTACAAATATTTGCCACAACTCATTAGAAAGTTTGTGATATTTCATTATTACTGCATCTGGTTGGTTTTGGCTTCGTCTCCGATGTAGTTACAGTTACCAAAAAATGGAACCCAGTCACTGCAAACTCTCAACAAGTGAGCCACTTAATTACGTTATTACAGCTTACAGCTCGTCCCAAAAGGGCCAGAAATATCAAGCGTATATCATGTGTCCCATAACTTTGCCCGTTCCCCCCAAAAACTTTTCACCGAAAACTGTTGCTAAATATTTAAACTCCGTGAGCCACAGGGATTGGGCCAAGAGCAGATTCCATCAGTTGGACAGCCAGCAAAGGGCGACCTGGTTTGCTTTTGGACATTTTTAAGCACGCTTTGTCGGCTTTGCGCTATGCTTTGCTGCTTTGCTTTTGGCCCCCCCAAAAAAAAAGCAACATTTCGCTGGTATTTACACTGGCCACTGTCGACTCATTGGGCGCTTACTGCTTTGCGGTGTTTAATCTACTTTGCTTATGCTGCAGCTTCCCCATCCGTTTGCCATTCGCCCATCCGTGGGATTTTCCCCCTTTCCCGCCCCTGAAAACCAGAACCCGAACCCGAACCCGAACACCAAACCTCCAGCACATCAACATCATCCGCCAACATCTGTGTTGTACATGTGTGTTTATCCCGATTTTGTGCGCCCCTCTTTGTGTGTTTTCGCTGGCTTGGCTGTGTAAAAAACAGCTTAAGCTGCGTTTCACTGACTTTGAATTTTTTATGCGCTAAGTCGACCCCGGCAAGCGGTCTCCTCCGGTTCACAGGCGGGCTAAGCTGCTTTCTGCGCTGCTTTTCTGGTTAACTGCATGCCGAACTCATGTCCTCGGTTTGCGCCCAAAAAGCACTGAGAGAAAAGTGCTTCTAAGTTTGGGGAAATTAATCTAAATCAAATAAGGGTTAACTTGAGTATTTAACAAATCATGAATTTAAGGTTGCTACTTTTTAATAACATTAAAAGAGAATTTTAAAATGTTTATTTTCCAAAATGGATAAAAAATATTTTAAATTTACTTATAAAGTTGACTATATTTAAATTGATAAAAAGGAAAAAAAGAAAGGAGTTCCATTTCATGAAGTTTAAATTTCAAGATTTGAAGTAAATTACTCAAAGATGATATATATTAATAGGTACAGCAGGAAACATAGAACAAAATAGCTTTAACAATTTTAGATCTATTTAGATATTTTTAATAACTCTACAAAGTCATTTGACGATAGAGACCATATTTTTCTTGCAGTGCATTGCTGCCTTGTTTGTTTGGGAAGGAGTTTGCTCAAATTGAATTGCACATTTGAGCGCATTCACCTAAATGCAAATCGGATAATGGAGGATACCTTTTCCAGCCGGGGCGTCGACACTGCACTAAATTGTTTGGCATTAGGAGTGCGACTCCCCTGCCATATTCCACACACAATTCCGCACAACACTCCCAGGGAATGTGTGTACACACCGGGCTATCATAACAACTGCAGAATGCAGCTGGCCATAACGCTTGGCATTATCGAAGCGTTTTGCATAGCAGGATGCCTCTGAAGAAGAAGTCAATTCCCCAGTTGTGCCCCAAGGTAAAGTCAAAGTCATGGCCCAAGCAGTGGCAGAGGGCAGATAGAGACATATTGTAAACATTAAACAGCTATCAGCCGGATACGTTCGACTTTATTGATTTCAGCTACCACCCGCTTTTCCACTGTTTCCATTGTGCTATTTGGAGGAGTGTCGAAGTACGTACTTTGATTTTACAACCCGTCGGGCAAAGGCAAAGCCAAAGCCAAAGCGAAAGCCGAAGCCGAAGCCAAAGTGTCTCACAACTGAAACTCACCTGAAAAGAAAGCAGAGAAAGAAATTGAAATTTTAGTCAATTGTATATAAAGCAAACACTCCCAGCTTATATACCCCCGCATATACATATTTATGTTTATTTTGCTGACAGCATAAGCTCGCGAAAAACTGGTTGCTGGGGACAACTGAGAACCAAGAACCGAGAACAGAGAACTGAGAACCGAGAATTGAGGTGTGGGTATCCTGTATCCTTGCACGCTCACATATCGATTACCGAGTGACGTCGGCGGGGCCAAAAAACAAAACAATTTGTCAAACAAATGTGCCAAAAGTTGATGCCAGCCAATGGGTAACTTATGGCAAACAAACAAACAAACAAACGGGCAAGGCAAACAGAAACAAAAACTGAAGCAGAAACAGAAACAGCAGGAAGAAGCAGCGCGACGAAGGCAAACAACGGAGTACAGTCGAGAATCCTTAATGCAATGACGCAAGGACTTACGTCAGCCAGTCGCAGGAAGGCTAATATTTTCACTTTACAGGTTGCGTCAAATATGGCTTATGTTGTGTACTGGCTTCCCAAGTTATGAAACTGACACAAGAACGTGCCTTGCAATCACTTAAATTTGTACAGACAAGAATGCCATTAAATTTGCCTTTAAGGTGGTTAACGAAATAAATTTCTCGTCTTTTATAATTTGAATTTTATCAAGAAATATACAAAGACTTGTTGGAAGCAAAGTTTAGGTCAGAGATATTACGGAATATATATAAATTAATTTTAAGCGAATGTTGAATACCATATTTTTCCCCCTGTAAGCCAGACATTTTCTGAAGTCAGTCGCCAAGTTCTAAGCACCCAGACCAATACAAAACCCATCAAAATATTACCCTCATTGTAGTTGGGCACATAAAACTATGGGCAATTCAACAAGGGGCCTGGGCCACAAGCACATTGTTCGATGAGTAATATGTGGTTAATAGCAATGGCGGAGCAGTTGGCAAAGGGACTGCCATCCATATGCCACAGCCATAAAATCGAAGTGTCTCGATGCTGGGGAGACCATCAACTTAATGATGCATAATGATATGGGACGCGAGACGCGGCCCATTACCCACACGCAGAGAAAAGGACATCGTCCTGCCATAATACTATATAAGCCCTACACCCTCCACCCTCCACCCTCCACCCCCCAATCTGTAAATACCACCCACTGCTAAGCACTTTGGCATTTCTGCTTAGCCAAATGGGCAGTGTCATCGCCGCACAGTTTGCCGACTTGTCAATTATTTATTTTTATTGGCATCATTATGATTTCTGGCTGCGATAATGATGATGGAAATGGAGAGCTGGCTGAAGTCCTGTCAAAAGGCACTTTGTTTATTTTAATTTCATTCAATGCAAATATTTAAGCAGCTGCAGGAAGTGGAGAAAATGGATATGCCAGTGTCAATCCTAATGGTTTCTTATAATGCTTATTTAGATTCAAGCTTTTTTTTTGGAGTAAGATTTGAGTTCTACAGCTTTTTTAATGTCTAATTTTCTGTGCTGTTTGGTTTTTGCTTGTTGAATTTGGTTTTATATCTTTAATGTTTTAGAAACTTTAAGCCAGCAAAAAGCTTTTTAAAGAAAGAAAAACATTTTGTCATGACTAATCGCTTATTAAATATTTTTACATTAAAAATGTCCAATAGACTAACTGCTCCCTTGGCTTTTCTGACCCTTTTAACGTGTATATAATCTATAAAATAAACTTATCAATCAGGGTATCCCATACTAACGTATTTGTGAGCTTGTTTGCCTACCCGGTTGGTTGGTCGATGTGTTAAGTGGCTTTTGAAGTGCATTCCCCGGGACTTGGCCTCATGTAATGCTGTTTGTGTGCGCTTGTCATGTACACACTTAATGCTGAAAGAGTGTCACTAACAATATCATACTCTGTTTGTCCACCCCCTTCCCTTGATAGCCACCCTTTTAGCGTATTTGTTTAGTGCAGGTGACATTTAAATTAAGCTGCTGCCGTTGCCGTTCCCCATTCCCCATTCCCCATACCCGATCCGCAATCCCCAATCCCCAACCCATTTCCCTACATTTCTCCATCGCTAAAAGTCCTTTCGTGTACACACAGATACTGGCCCACGCACACGGGACGGAAAACAGGGATATTCAAGAGAGACTGAGTGCAGACGGCGCTCGTTAAACTCAATAAACGTTTGCACTTTTTATTTATGTTCCCCTGCAATTGTTCGTCGCTTGATTAAATTTCTTTGTTGTTTTTATTGGGGAGTGTGTTTGGAAGTGTGTGTGTGTGTGTGTGTCCATGCCCGTCCCACTGACAATTAAACTAGCCAATTAAACTTTAGCCCCTGAACACCAGGAACATCAGTCCAATGGCCATCTAGCCACTGTCTGTTTGTGTTAAACCGACTCCCGATCCTGCTCCTCTGGATCCTGTATCCTTGCTCCTGGCTCCTGTCTCCTTCTGTTTGGCTCCCTGGCAAAGTGTTAATACACAAATACCCAAATGTGTAGTTAACACGAGTTGCTGCTGCCTGCCTCCTTCTGCTCGTCCTTATCCTGTTTGGCTGTTTGGGTTTTCGGTTCGTTTGCCTTGCAGTTGGTGACGGTGAAAAGAAATGAGAGAAAACTATACCAAAGCCGGGGGGAAAAAATAACTGGTGGGCAAAAGCCAATCCGAAAGAAAGCGGATGGAATTTGCCTCGAACAGGATAAAGATGATGGTATTAGGCAGTATGAGTGGTGTTCAACTAGAAAACTAAAGCTTCAATCTTTAAAAAATGAAGTTTCGTTAAAAAAAAACAAGCCACATTGTTAAAGCATTTTAAAAATATTTATAATTGTAAAGTAAATTTACAAACTCTTTGTTGAACTGTTCAATTGTTTAATTTATTCCTATCATTTAATTTTTATTTCATGTTTGCTGATAAAATAACAGGAAATTAAATTTTAAATGCATAGTTTTTAGGACTTTATTTTAATTGTTTGTGAAATTCTGTTATTCTTTTCTATAGTTTTCGAATTGTTCTCTCTCAATTTTCTATTTGCCAATTTCTGCGCAGGGGAATTGCCATGGTACTTTTGTATTTACTTAGTATTTTTATTTCTGGTGTTGATTTTTCTATTTTCCAACACGAAGTTTGGCAAAAGTTTTGTCGCAAAGTTGAATGGCTTTGAGTGTTTGAGTTTTTTTTTGGCACAAGTCAAAGCTGAGTTTTAGCCTTCTGGCGCAATAAGCGAATTCAAATGAATTCCAATCTCACTGTGAATTAAACATGAAAGCCAGCGCTGCGGCAAAACCATGCAGAATCTTTGATGAATTCCTGTTAAACGGAAATTGAAGCATTAATATTTTCTCATTTATTAGTCATTTCGGACATAAAGATATACGGCTTAACGGCCGCTTGCCACTTGCTACTTTCCATTCAATTGAATTTAATTCAATTCGATCCTAAGAACGCCAATTTCCATTCATTTTACTTCACTTTCCCTTGGATAAATCAGAACAAAGTGAAATTATCCTTTGAAAGGCAAACAAATTGCCGAGCATATTACGTATACGTCGCATGTTGCGAGGTTGCTACGGATTGAAATGGGCACAAATCCATTGATTATTTATTTATGGCATGCGAAAGGTGTACAGAGCGTTGTTTGACAGATTCAATTGTATATATATCCGCATGAGCATGTAGCTACTGCCAGCGAGTGTCTGTGAGTTATTTCCGTTTTATATTGAGTCGAAAATGTCAAATGCATAACGAGAGAAATTCACAATTTTGATGTAATTGACAGCTAAAGGATGGCTGGATGGCTGGATGGTTGGGTGGCTCGGTGGTTCAGTGGTTGGGTGGTTGGATGGCTGGGGGCAGCAATGTGGTCATATCATAAAATGTCAAACTTGTTTGCTCTGCCAGTTGTTCGTGTGCTGGCAACGGCAACATTTCGACAAAATGCCTTCTTATTTGACAGGCCATTTGGCAGTGACACGACGTTGCAAACGAACAGCTGCGACCACAGGCGGGGCCACAATTATAGTCGCAGTCCACGCCTGATTTATTATGCAAAGCGCTTTAATTAGAGTAGGGCCGAAACTCGATAGAAGCCATCTGGCCACAAGCATCGCACACACAATATACTGTACTCAATATTTAATACACTGAGAATATACTTTTTGATGTGGTTGATACAAGTTAAAATATGAAAGATAATGTTATGTTGTGGTGGAATTTTTATAAATTTCTTTTTTACAAAACTAAGTATTTAGTTTATATTTTATGGTTTCCTTTATACAATATTTATTGATTATTCAAATGACAGCTTGCTAACATAACTTGTATTATATAAGTAGATAATTGAACATATCTTTTATTAGTTAATTGTATATTTAAAGATTTTTTTAAGGTAATTCAGCTGCAATTTGTACAATTAAAAGTTAGATCTACTTCTAAACTGTTCTAGAGTTGAAGGAAATAATTTTGCCGTTCTTAATATATTTATAGATGTAACCAAACGATAAGCAATTATTGTATTACCCTTTGGTTATCCTCTGTGTGACACTTATACCAAGTGATACGTACACACATAATAATTAAACAATGAACCGCAAAACAATTAGCAGACTGGGCAGGACATGAAGGACAGGAGCTGGACAGCTGCTCGGAAAAGTAGAAAATCACGCCAAGGTTTTTCAATCGGCTGCAGCTATAGCCATAGCTATAGCCTGTATAAATGTATACACTCGTAGCTTGCAGCTCTGTTGCATATGCAAAAATCAAGCTGACATCTGCTTAAGTGGCCCGGGGTTTTGGGCCATGGCAGTGCACCTGGCCTTTAGCAGATGCGGATGCTCCAGTGCCACCCAGAAATGGAGGTGGTCTGTCCTGTCTGCCAGGTTGATTGGACATGAAATTGATAGCTCACCCATATGTGCATATGCGAGTGTGTATGGGTGTGTGTGTGTGATAGGTGTGGGTGTGGTTTGCATATGTCCGTGCTTAAGCAAGTTAATTGAATTTTGCACTCAAGTCGCCAACTGGAGGGGTGTTGCAGTTGTCGTTGCAGCTGCAACTTGTGCAGGCTGCTGGTGCCATATTCAAACATTGACAAGACATTTCTGAAGTTTTAAGTGCATTAGCTGTCAGACGGGGTAAAGCAGCTATTTTGCATGCGTGGCCGTTAGCCCCGAAAAGTAGGCTATTTAAACGGCGGACAGTTGGCCATTGAAGGGCATAACTGTTCTATAGCTAATTGAATTTATTAAGAACTATTATTCTAATACATTGTCAAAAGCTATTAAAACTTTTGTGTATATATGAAAAACATTCAATTATATTTTTAAGTAAACAGCCAAATTGCCAAGCAGTTTGCATAGCAATTTCAGCAATTTACAAAATGAAATGTATGAATTTTAAGGAATCGAAATGGAATGTCTGTAAAACTAATTGAATTTATTAAGAACTATCTATCTAATACATTGTCAAACAATATTCAAACATTGTAATTTGTTTGTAAATTAAAAAAAAATGTTTATAAAAACATTAAAACCCTCAAAGGAATTGTAGCTGCTAATCAATTATATTTTCAAGTAAACAGCCATAACCGAATGGCCAAGCTGTTTGCATTGCAATTTCAGACATGCACAAAATGGAATTTATGCATTTTAAGGTTTCGAAATGGAATATTTATTATGGGTCCAACCCACAAGAAGAAAGCTGAAAATTAATTTTCAGCAGCAGCTTTCTGCGCCACCAGCCAGCTCCTTTCCCGGCAAGAAATTGCCCGAAACATTTTTCGAGTGCCGAAAGGACATGCCAATGCGAAAAAGTGCTACTGTGAGCAAATAAAGAGAAGTAACGAAACTGCTGGCTGCCATTCCATTGCATAGATAAGCACACGCTATAAGTTTCTTGTATAACTGGGAGTGGAACACAAGCCCCGTGCCACTGTGCTATTACCATCCGCGCATCCATAAATACAGCACCCCGCTTTCACTCGCGCGATGAAAATGTGCGCCAACTAAAGCAATTTACAGTTCTTAAAACAGCCAAAGCGGTGAGGCATGCAACTGAAACTGAACCGAAACTGACCTGCCACCAGCAAATGGAACATGGAATGAGTTCGGAAGGGGAGCAGGAGCCGCGGCAGGACCTCCGAAAAAGGAGCGCCAGCCAAAACAGGAAAATGGCAAAAATTCAAATTATCTGCAAGCGGCAAAACGGGCGAAAATGCACCGAAGCAATCGTATATGCAGAGAAAAAAAACTTTTTTAAGTATAAAATATGTATTTAAAACTTATCACATCAAAAGCTTTAACATGTGTAGTCAGATAAAATAAACTATTTTAAATGGTTATTGTAGAAGTGAAATAAAGATGAACAAAGATAAGTGAAACAATGAAAGGGATTTATTATTTTATAATTTATTATTTTGCCTTAAAAGAGTATGTTTATTTTCTTGGTTGAACAATAATATCTGCAGATTTAAAATGGTGTATTAATCGGGTATGTGATCACATAGGTCTGTTCACCAAATGAAAAAAAAGAACAAAACTCAAGCTTAAGTAAATATTTTATTCATATATCGAATAATAATAGTCTGAATAATGATAGTCTACTACCATAACGTCAAGTTCTTTATTTGTAAATGTTTTTACTATCTAGAAATAAATAACAACAACCAAATTGTGATAGTCTTAAATATGAAGAGAACAGTGAACATTATATTATTATAATATTACTTTAAGCATCTACTTTTAAGGACAACTTTACAAAAGACATTCGATTTGATTGCATTTCTCAGTGTGAACCGCTGAAGATGCAAACGGACTTGTAGCCGGACTCGCTTTCCAAGTCGGAGTTTGGAGTTGGTTTCCTTGGTCCTTGCTCCCTGGACCTCTTCTCCCCTTGTGTTTGTGTGTGGCAAACTTGAGTTCTTTGCACACATTCTGGCACTTGAACATTTTTCTTATTGTTTCAGGGGTGGGGACCCAAAAAGGGGGTCCCAGCAAATTGTGCGAGCTGTGTTCTCTAACGTGTTGGGCTTAACTTGGCTTGGTTTTTGGTCTCGGTTTCGGGTTTCGGTTTTCGCCTTGCTGGTCCATTTTATTTGCATGCCAAAAGGCAGCACACAAAGACCCTAAGTGAAAAAGTAACTCGGGAGGAGGATGTGTGTGCCTCTCTGCCTCTGTGTGTGTATATGCGTGTACTTGTGAGTATCTGTGTAAGAGTCCTGGGGGCAACTCACTTCGCTGCTTAATGCATGAGAGCCAGATGAAAAATGAACTTAATACAGTTGCCAACTACATGGACCAGAAAGCAACAAATTTTTGCCTCTGCTCGGGTAATTTGCACGCTGATTTGCAAAATTGGAAATTGGAGTGGCCGGCATTCAAGGCCCACGCACAGCTTAAAGCCGAATCCAAGTGGCCACCAACTGAATAAGGGCAATTCTCATTGGCCTTATGGCAAATATTTGAGGTTTCTCCCTTTGCGTTTAAGTTTCAAAACAAAAGCCAAGCACAAAAAAGTTGACAGTTGGCATTTGCAACAGTTTAAAAGGGGCCAAGGAAGATGTCAAGAGTGCAAAAGTATTGAAATCCTCCCAGGCCTCCGACTTTGGAGGGCTTTATCTCCTAAGAAACGGTCTTGTGGCTGCCCACTCTGTCATGCAATCTGACAAATTTATTCATTGTACAGCTTGGTTTAATCCATTAACGACCCCTTTTTACCCGTCACTTTCTTCCACAAAGTTTGCGGACATTTTTGGTAAATTACAAGGCAGACATTACAAGGCAACATCTTCAAATCGAATAATAAACCGGAGAAGGAAAAAATACAATACATTCTGGCCGATTTGTTTACTTAAAATTGATTGAATTGGATTCAATAAGAGGCATCGGATAACTTTGGGGCTGAAAAACCAAAATAGTCGGTCTAAAAGCTTACAAACTAATATTTAAATGCAAAGGGGTTTCGATATTGGTTTGCGTAGCAGTCTTAAATCATCATTAAATCCAGATTTGTAAGTGCTGATGTTAGTTTCGTTTGCCTTGGTTCGTCGATTGTATTTGTGTTTAATTTAAATCTTTAATTTTAAGGAAAAGCTGACCAAATTCGCAGTCCTTCATTCGATTATTCTGCTGAATATACAACTTTTCGCTTCATTTGATCGTGTTGCCAGCTATTTATTTACATTTTGCTGAACTCCAAGACCGAGCTTAGTGTTTGAATACATTTTTTCAATTACGGCAAAAGTGGCAAAACAGTTGTCAACATTTCCAGCCAAGACAAAACAGCAAAGGCAGCAGAAACACTTCCACTCGCTCGGTATCAGCAGCCATGAAGGCAACAAAAGCAGCCAACGCCGACGCCATCGCCAACGCCAACGCCAACTGACAGCTGCAGAAAGAAAGATGTCAGTTGTCAACAACAATGCCCCAAGTTGCAACAATAAAATTCTGACACATTGAAAAATGTCATTGTGTAACTTAAGTAGCCGGCATGCGAAATGGTAAAATGGTAAATGGTAGAATGGGGAAACGGATGGCGAATGGTCCACAAAACGGGGGCGATAAAGTGGGGGGCGTGTTGCTTATGTAAAGTACACACATCCTTGCACACACTCACACTCACACTCACACATATGCAAAGACGAAGGATGTGCCGACTTGGCCGCCATCATCTTCATGCGTCCTGCCTGTTAATTTACTTGCAGTTCCGTTCCATTTTTATGGACTGCCGCCATCACGCTTTTCCCCCCTCCCCCTCTAAGCATGTGTTAGTGCCCCAAGTGTGAGTGTGTGTATATGTGTGTATGTGTGTGTCGACCATTTGTTATGCAGTGATATGGCATCAGGCTAGCCTAGCAGCTTTTTGTGTGCTTTACATAACAATCCCATTAGAGATGGGTGCGTGATAAGCCAGAACAGGATGACAGATTGGATTGGACAAATAAGGAAAAACTCTGCTTTATTTGATAATAAAGATGTGCTGATAAAAGGGAAGCAATGCAAAATAATATATATATACATACAAGTTAGTCACATAATGTGTAGTTGAGGGCTTGGAAATTCTGTCGGGACTTATTACTTTTATCTATTGGTAAAAAAAATGAATGACATGTAAATCATAATTTAGACAGACAAATTTATGTTATTTAAACACCGACCTGAAATACATGTGCTTTAATTATGACAAGTTGTTACACCATTTTGATTTTTTGGTGTACTAAGTTTTAAAACTTTTAAACACCGATGTTGAAGGATTTTTTTATAAGATAGATATTTGATTATTTTAACCTTTTGTTAGGGATGAAGAAATTGGATTGACCTCAAAGGAGAATTCCTCACATTCCGAAATAATACAATTTAAAAGGTGTGTTAAGGGTTAACATGAAATATAATAATCTTTTAAGACTTAAAACATAAAAAAAACAGTTTAAAGTTTTAAAACAAACTAGAGAAAAAGTAGGTCAAAATAAATTGAGCATAAAGCGTAAGTTACGCTGCGAAACCATTAAAAGTTCGTATTAATATTAAAAAAGGGTATCAAATTAAATCATCCATCATGTTCAGCTCACGCATACACCACTGAAAAATATACACGCACAGCACGTTGCTGTCAGGACACTCACTCACACACGCAGACACATGCATGTGGAGTGTGTTGCTTATGCAAGCGAGAAATTTGTTATAATGTACAGGCCATAGAAATGGCGTGAGAAGCAGACGAATCGGATAATGCCAGAGCGGAGCGGAAAATACGTACAAAATGTGGCACACATTATGTGGCACACAGGACGAACGGGTCTGATAAACGCATACAGAGCCAGCGAGGCGTACACTTCTGGCCCCGGCCTAAAAGGACCAAAAAACGGGGTGTTCGAAAGCCAAAGCTAAAGCCATTTTCCACGTCGATCAAGTGCACTGAGCCGGTTTATGGCTGCGCCCAACAAACCTCGACGAGATTGCCGGCGGCACTTATTGTTGTATGATTTTTTCGTCGCCTCTCTTATAACTCTCCTGTTTATTGTTTATTTTTATTTATTTTATTTTACAACACGTCAGTTGTAAGTGTTGTACGCGCCTGCGGCTTCGTTCTCGGAAGTCGGAAAAAGTGAAGTCCAGCGCATAATTTAATTCCCCCCCTCCGCGCACAGGACCCTCGCTGTTATCATTGCGCAGGCATCATTATTACGTTGAATGGAAAATAATTGCTTTTGGATCAGGCAGAGTGACGGAAAAAACGAAAAAATTAAGCCGTCACGAGGCGACAAGTGTCCTGGGCGAGGAAAATCAGTGGACGGGCCGTGGGAAAGCCGGAGAAAAGCGCTTGACAGTTGTCTGCGTTGCCTTAAGTGATTTGCGTAAACAAATGGAATGGGCAGATGTTGATCTCATTAGCTTACGTTACGGCATTTCGCTGGAAAATCGGATGGGCAAGGAAAAACACTTCATGCTGGTAAGATATGCAACGTAATTAATCACAGGCTGCAGCCGTTTAATTAAAGCCTTAGAATTTGTTTGATATTTAGCCTTCCAAATGAATGAATTGAGGCTTTCCGGCCAGAGTCAAAATTTCCACTTGGAGTTGGTAATTAAATTGAGACGCCAATTTAAATGGAAAACTCTCTGCTTGGTCTGGGCTAATTCAATAAATTGGCCAAATTGTAATTAGTTTCACACTTTGTGCTGTCGAAAAACACTGGGATACAGGCATAAATTGCTTTAAATTTATACGCCTGGATAAATTTGCATTTGGCTCGTATGCATAAAAGCCAAGACGAGGCAATATGGCTAAGACGCTTACGCAGACAGTAATTGCTTCTGTCTATGCGAGTGCGTGCTGCATTTGTCGAGGACTTACGAGCTCTGCCATCTTTTCCATCTTCCCAATCCCCCGCTACCCGGCTTAATGAGCAAAAATGCTCGCACTGCCTGCTGGCACATAACCCACTTAAATATGTCATGTGCACGCCAACACCAACGACACCCCCGCCTAATCACACGGCGCAGCATTTGAATTTCCAACGCCGACACAGGCCCTCGCTTTTCCCTTTTCCCGTTGCCCTTGCCATCGCCCCTCGAAGTGTGCAATGAAATATGTAGCGCATGAATGTCACAAACAGCAGCGTCATCCAGCTTAAATGTCAGCCAGGATGTGTATGTGGATGTGGATGTAAATACCCAGGATCTGCACAGAAAAAAAAAGTAAAATCACTAATTGATTAGTTATATTCGTACCATTCTTCCCTCATGTCAAAAACTCTTAAAAAACCAAAAACAAATATGGGCAACAGAGCATCAAATCGACTGCCGTAAGAATTTTTGTTTTCTTTTTAGTATTATATTGATACCCAGAATTTTAATTACATTTATAATTCTTTATTTTTAAATTATGAAATCGTAATGCTGTTGGTTGGTCAAAAATGGCAAGATCATCATCATACATTACCAACATTTATTTTCGGTGTGGCCCAGGATCCTGTGAACTCCAAACTGGTGTCGCTGTCAAAGCACTTTATGTCACAATAATTTGCAGCCTCGTTGTGAGAGCGTGTTGTGTCGGTCTATCTATTCATTTCACGAAGCTGCAGCAGCAACAGCAACAGCAACAGCCAACATCTTCAGGTTGCGAACTGAGTTACTGCCACCGGAGTTGGCCAATATGCATATGTAAAATATTTATGAGCGCGTGCAAATTCATTTCATTGCTTCAACGCTCTTTGCCTTTTGCACTGCTTCGTTTGCCAGTGGAAAAATGAGACGGGATGACGAAGGGGTTATGCGAAAAGGAGAAATATGCATATCATTTGGAACACATTTCCTAACTTGACGACATATATTTGCAAATCGGAAACGTGAGGCAATTTGATTATTTGCAAGAAGCTCAGTTTTATTTGTTTATTTAAGAAATACCACTAAGCCTACCCAATAATCTCGTTTAATATTATAAGTTAAAAATATTTTTAAAAGCAAGACCTTAAGCAAAACAAAAAAAGTTAATATAAACAATGGTTTTAGCTTGTTACATCATTTGAAAATGAAATTAAATTTTGCTTACAAATAAAAGTACTTGTACTCCCAACAGTCCGAAGAATTCTTGCATTTATTTGAATAAATATCTAAATGTAAATCAGCCGCCAGGGCCAGCCCACAATATACTCCCTGGTCATAGTTCTGTTTTGTCCACCAGATAGTTTATAGTGCCATTTTATTATTGTTGCCACTGTTTCGGCCTGCAGCTCGCGACAAATTTTCACAGCACATTTGCAAACATTTTCATGCGAGGTCGTTGTTCAGCACAGCTCATATGGCCCTAACTTGGCTAAATGGGCGGCTGACAAATTGTCAGCGCGGCCAGCCAGTGAAACAGCCAACATTTGTTGCCATTTCAGTGCTGTTGATTCGGGCTCTGTTGCTGGTCGCTTGCTGGTTGCTGTTTGCCATCGACCATTGCCATTGCCATTGCTGTTGCTGTTGCTGTTGGAGTGTAAATAAATACAACATTGCAGATTGTACAATATGCACGACACGCGTTTATTTGTATTGTATTTATATTTCATGCTGGGCCGCCGCACCAGGATTCTGGATTCAGGACTCGGGATTCAGGATCCAGGCGCCAGGATCCCGGCGATGGCCGTGCGGAAATCGCAAAAATATTTCCCGCTCGTTGCGGAAATGAGAAAAATATTTCTGCTGGGGGAGAACGACATGGGGGCTTATGCCATGCAATTTTAATGCCGAATATTATTTGTAAATGAATGAGGGGCTCTGTTGGCTGGTCTTTTTTCTGGCTTTTAACTGATTTCGCCCGCCAGTTAGCGTTGGTAATCTTATTATGCAACACTTTTGCATAAAATTGAATGTTATTTCGCTGTCTAGTTTGTTTATGAGTGGCTGCAGTACGCTGCGTATGCGTAATATTCATACGCCCCCTTGCCCCGTGCCATTCCACATGCATAGCGAGTGCTGCGTGGCAATTTCAAAGGATTAAGCGCTTGAGTGCGCAAGGACATGACAGCCCTGCGATGCGTCTACGTGTGGGCATGACCCCCGACCCTTCGGATGCCCTCGCCCCACCGGACTACCCTCCATTCGCATTGACTTTGCATACAAATTAAAGTTTCCGAATACTGTCTGCTGCTGGGTTCGGTTCATGTAATTGAATTAGGCGACTAGAGACAACGACCCGGTCGAATAGAGGGTAGGTTGGGGCAGAATTCGATGCACCGATTTTGGGCTAAGCTGATTTCATGGGCCACCATTAATCGGAGCTAAGGGGGATCTGAAATCTACCACTGATGAGCTTTAAAGTTCATCTGTTATAAGCTGATGTGCTTAATTTAAATACAGTTATCGAAGCATAAGTATGCACTTATCGATCAGTTGGGGGGCATAGTTTTCCGAGATTTTTCACTTAGGAAAACCAATTTTAATATATTTAAAATACTTTTTAAAATACAAAATTGACTTGCCAATTTATTTGATATTGAGGAATGAAGTGAGCTTTGTTTTGAAAATGTGTGTTGAAATTTATTCATTAACTATATTTTAATAACCTTTAATTCCCGATGATTATTTTCAAAAAATCATTAATCATTAAGTTAAATATCTAAGTACATCACGTTGGTCGCCAACTAAATTCACTTCTGACTTTGTAAAGATTTTTTATTTCAAACAATAGTTTGTTTACAGTGTTTCGATTCACCATTGTTGTACAAAAAAATCTATTACTCTGCTCTTGCGTTTGGGTTTTGACCTATGCGAGGGGCAACGTGCATTGAACTGGTCGCGTGTCAGATTGCGTTCAATCGCCTCGCCCCTAGCCCTTACGCCCCCACTCACGCCCCTAACCCACTTCGCCCCCATTTTCCCCCTTTCTGGGGGCTCTGAGCCCCTGGGGTGCCATAGCGATTGATTGGCTCTGGGGCGGCGCGACGTGTCGCATTTGTCCTTTTGTTTATTGGCCCTGCCATGCGAGTGTGTGTGTCTTTCGGTGCAAGTTTTTCATTGTATTTAGCGGAGGAGCAGCTATATGGATTGCGGATTGGGTTTCCCAGCTTTTCAGCAGGAGCGTCGGCAGCAACGGCAGCGGCAGCTGCATTAATCCGATTTCCGATCCATTGTGCTGGCAGTAGTGGCTGGAGCAACGTTGTGCACTTTAAGTTATATAATGCCATTGTTTGTTGCATATTTACTTTTTGACGGTTTGCTGTCAGTTCGCCTGCTCCTTTTGTGCTGCGATTCGGGCACGTACATATATGCCGTTTATGTCGTTAGCCCAACTCTCTATTCAGAGCCAACTCCATCTGTCGCCCCAGCCACTGTAAGCCAATCCATTCAGCATTTTTCGTTCCGTTTCGATTCGATTTGAGTCGTTTTCTGTGCTCAGGAAAAGAAGCAAGCTGTTGCCAACCGTAACTAATATTGGCAGTTGCATTTGGGTTATTGTCTTTCTACTCCAGTTGCATTCGAAATGGGAAATGCAAGCGAATTTGGCTCAAGGGAGCGGCAATCTTTGCCGACTGCCGTGCGATCTGCCGCCGGCAATGAATGTTGCATGTTCCACGTTGATATCTGTCTATGGCCAATTGACTGAGCCCACATTTGACAATTTGGCATTAGCCTGGGATTTCGAGTGCAATATTCATTCGATTGCCTCAGGCGAATGCCTTCGCACACCTGAACATAATTTGATTTTATGCCACGGCTTTTGAGTGACTGCCCACAAAAGGGGATTAGGCAGAATGGGGTTAAGCGTCGATTGATTGATTAATTGTCCATCACATATTCGGCTTTATAATGCCATTTATTAAATGAGTTTTAGTTATCTATATATGTGTATAGTATATTTGCTATCGATTTTGTGATGCCACAATGTTGGCTGGCAATCCGAGTAAAGTTGTTGATACTTCAGTTCAAGATTATGGCAATGAGTGGCTGTTTTCCCTTCCGTAAGTCTCTTAATTAGTTTCTAGATGAACAATTTAAATTTCACTTGAGTTTTGCACTGCTAATAAGTACCGGGAAAATTTGGCAAAATTGGGAAAATATTTTGCCACAACTGCATTTATTCAGCCGTAAAACGGTAGTAGTTGTAATGGAAACTTTAACGCAATCTCGGTGCGCTACTGCTGGAAAATTAAATACTTTCTGATCGGGCACCTGTGCCACCCCTTTCTACTCCGACAACCCAATGTCATGCTATCCGGCACTTTGTGCTTGCACTCCAACTCACCAAAATTAAACTTGATTTTCGTATTTGCTCTGGCAATTTCGTTCTGCTCCTGTGTGTTTTTTCTGTTGGTCATTTTGGGTGCTCCAATCTACCTACATTTATGGTTAAAAGTTGCCACTTTTTTCACCCACTATGTTCCGGATTTTGCCCCGGTTTCTCCGCATCTACGGTGCATTTGAGCATTGTGTGATAGCCACTGGTCAGGGATGGGGATGGGAATGGGGAAGCCCAGAACCTGGGAACTCGGGAAACCCGTAGAGAACATTTGTCCGTGGGTCTTGCGGTTGGTCCAACGTGCGTGCCGTTGGCCATTATTGCGCCTCGCTCCCGATCGGAAGAGTGGGTTGGTGTGGCATGGCGGTATGGTGGTGTTGAGTGGCAGTGGCACGTGGAGTTGTTCCCTTGTAGTTTGGCATAAAGTGCATTTTGTTGCCATTTTTCCACGGTGCTTGGCTTATTTCGTTTGATTTTATGCGGTTACGTGAATTCATTCGAGTGGTGCTGCATCCGTCCCATGCTCCTTTCCCTCCCCATCCCCTCCCCCTTTCCCCACTCTTTTCATTCAGCTTTTTACTCCGATTTTCCGATTTTCCGGCAAACCGCGCACCGTCGTATCTCTAGCATGAGCTTTTAACGTAAGCGATTTTTTATGTTCGCCTGTGGTTTTAATTTCAATCATTTGGTCGGTGGCTCGTTCACTTGGTCAGTTTGTTGGCTGGTTAGTTGGTTGGTTAGTTGGTTTTTGCCAAAGGGGCCCAAAGGGCTGTGGGTGTTGGGTTGGAATGGCACTTGAAAATCAACGTTAATAATTATGCAAATGTAATGCTGATGTGCGCACAAATGCGATTAGCGTGGAACAGATTTTCACGATCTTCTTTCATATGGCTCGTTATTGCACTAGGATAAAAATCATATCTAGTTACTTTTGTAATTCTTAAGCCCTTACTATTATTAGGAAAAAATATTAAAGCTAGCTTTCTTAAATACCCATCTTATTTTTTTCGAAGTACCTATGCCGCACACACGTGCACATGGCTAATTGCTGTATCATTTGAATATGGCTTTAATGCTTTAATGGCCACTTGAGCCGCAAAAGTTGAGGTTTGTTCCGGCCACTTTTTCATCTCTGCTTTCCGCCTCTACATATGCTACAAATTAGTTATAATTAAGTCGGAGCACACGTTGCTCCAGAGTCTGGAGTCCCCAGAACGGAGCACTCTACGTGCCGCCTCCAAGTGTTTTAATAAGCCGCCTGTATAACCCACTCCCCCTCTGTTGCCCTCTGCGCCAAAGTAACACAATTCGCGCTGCCAAGTTGCTTACTAGACGCATTAAATGTAATTAGCTGCGCTAAGGTTAACACAGAACTACAGTTAAGTCAGCGGGGTCTGGCCGTCGCTCCCTAATTAGTTATCTAAAGTTAGTTGGCGACACTAATGGCACTGCCACTACAACAACAGCTAGGACTACAACTACAACTACAACCACAACTACAACTACATCCACAACTAGAGCATTACCGGAGTGGCTGGATTGTGTAGCATACTTTGCCGCATTAGCATTTCGCCTTGGCCGGCGCGGCATCGCAAATCATTTGCTCAAGTGCAGAAACAAAACAGGGCCAAAGTGATGCCTTACTTTTTATTTGCTATATTTTCGCCGCGCATTGTTTGGCCCGCTTGTGTGCGCGTCCGTAAATCACTCAAAACATAATGCGCTGTAGTTAAAATATGCGCACAAAATGCTGGAGAAATTTGTTGAAAGTTTTTCTTGTTGCTCGCTATTTTTGTATAAAATTTTTTTTCTTCCCCCAACAAGGATTTTTCCTTGTTTTTTGTGCGGAAGTTGTGGCCTGGCTTATTGAGTTGCTTGTGCTGCTGAGGACACGTCCATAAATGTATGACTAGCGAAGGAGCGGGAGTGCAGCTGAACTGACTTTGTACTTGAACAAGTCTCTGAAAAATTGTTTGATATATGTTCTGCACGCCGAAACTTCTGGGTATATATTTTACCACGGATTTCGCGATAGATATGCTGAAATTTACATTTTATACCCGACTGACATGAGCAATGAGCTCATTTATTATTATGACTGTAGTTCCTATGGAGCGAAACAAAAATAAGAGTTGAATGATGAACCTTTTTTTTGGATAACCACTAACCATATAACGTTATTCCCTACAATCAACATTATTGTTGTATAATGTAACCAATGTTTACTTTGTTTTTTTGTTTTTATTGGCATTTTCTTATATTTTTTGACCCCGAGGACAGTTAAAATATTTTTGTTAATTCCTTTACAACATTCCACTTATTCATTTCCGTTGTTAAACGAGGGAAAAAAATGTTTTCACAGGGATGGAGATGGCAAAATGGAGAAAAACGCCAGTGGGCACAGTTTGCGCCAATTTTTAAATTTTTTGCTGACTCCGCTTGAAATGGAAAATCATAATAAATAAATACAGTTTTTTTTTATTACATATTGTGCGAGCAAACAGAGTGATGTGATGGGGTCCCATGTTGTCAGCGAACCTTTTTATTTATTTTTTCATTTTTTGGAGGGCGAAAAGTCGAACAGCCAGCCAGCAGTTTCAATTTATTTTCAATGTTTCAAAATAACGGCGAGAGAAAGAAAAAAAGAAAAGTACACGTAAATTGAACATTTTAGCGGGCTTTTAAGCAATGTTCAAGGTGCCCACCCCACCTGACAGAAACAACAACAACCTCATTGCACTTAGAACTTCCGTACGATAAAATTAAATGACGGCTGGTGCCGCACATCCCCGTATTTCCCCCTGTTCGGAGCAATCTATATCAAAGTGGGAACAACAAAATACACTGGAGTGGGAAAATCACTTATGGCAAAGTTGTTGCCCTAAAATTATGTTAACGGTAACAAGGTGAAAGCGCAAAATGAAAAATCACTTAAACAATTTCATATTTGATTTGCCTGTCTGTTGGGCGCTGAATCTCGGTCGTCCTGCTTAAGGATTTATAGAGTTTTTGCGTTCAGCACAGTTCATAAATACACGCATAAAACTCGGTTGATTTTGGATTTACTTTCCTCTTCATTTTTTTGTTTTTTTTTTTCTCTGGTCTGAATTATGGCTATAACAAATCTTCACCCCAGTTACAGCCAACGTCACGTAGCAACGGCAATGGCGATGGAAAAGCGGGAAAAGTGGGCTATATGAGGCAGGCACGAGGATCGGGGAACCTAGACTTTATTGATAAAGGCATAATTTATTTGAACAATCGACAAAACGCTTTTGTCAATAAAGCCAGATAAATATCTGGCATTGTAGCAGCTTTATGTTCCTTTTTTTTTCGTTATTCCCATTTTTTCCGCTCTTTGTTTTGCGGTTGCGTGACAATGGCCAAAAGAGTGGGAGAGCGAGTGGGCCAGAGATAGGTCGGCCTGGCACTCGAAAACGGTTTATTGCCGATACAGTGAGCTATGGACATAAAGCACACGTCATACTTAAAGCATTGGTAGTTGTATCCTAAAACTTTATGCTATATAAAATAAACTCTTTCTAGTGAAAATATTAATGCAATTATAATGTTTTTAGAAACTGCTAAACCTTTTAATTAATAATTGTGCCATTTTTAGTAAAGAAAAACATATTTTAAGTTCCATTTTCCAAACGTTTATCTTGAGCTTGCTATTATTGTGAAATGCATTTCATTAAATGTTAACAAATATATTTAATGTTATCATTTAAACTATTTCAGTTTGTCAATTTCCAGAATCTACTGTCTTCATTTGAGTTTTACGCATTCATTACATTTTTTTTAACCCTCTCCCTGGTTGCTTAATAATGTCAATACTTAATTGAAATGTTGAGCCATTTATAAATAAAAAGGTCAGTTTTAATGAACAAATTGGTTTAATTACATTTGAGGAAAGTGCAATACAAGTCAATGAATAATAAGCTTTGGTTGTCTTGCCGCCATGTGAAATATTGAACCACACTTGAAATTGCCCTACAAAATGGTGACATCATGGAAATATATATATTTATTATACATGAGAACATGTTTGTTCCTGCATATGTTAAAGAATGAGATTTATGCAAGTATAAGAACACTGAAACGACACGTCGCACTATTTTGCAATTTTTTGCTTCTACTTTAACGTGACATGTCAGCCTGGGGGCGTTTCACTGGCTCCAGGATTCAGGATCCCGAGTCCCGAGTTCCGACCTCCATCCTTGCAAGAACCCAACTCACTTGGCAGGCAAACATTATCGCCTACGTGAGCTGGGAACTCAAGTGAAAACAGCCGGCTGGATTGGTAGTTCGCCACGTGTATGCGGGCAGTAGTGTATGAAAGTATCTGTATCTGCAAGCCAGAGCCTCGCTTTCGTCAATTTGTTAAGCATTCACACGTTGCACTGATAATTTTATTTGATTTTTATTTGATGCTACAAATTAGATGTTGATAACGCTGCCACTGCCATGCTCCACTTCAATTATAATTCTATTTGTGTCCTTCTTTTTTTTTTTTTTGATGTCCCTCACCCTTATCGTACCCTCTTTTCTTGCGCCAGCTTCAAATGATTATTTTATCGCTGTTGGCAAACATTTGTAAGCATTTTAATTACATTAGAAAGCGAACGAACACTTGAAACTTTGTCAACCGGCAAGCGGCAAAACGGCAAACGGCAAAACGGCAAACGGCAAGCGCAAAAACTTACCGCAGAAAGCACGAAAATAAACGCCAAGAAATTACAGCGAGTCGAGTGGTGGAGAGTAAGGACCAAGTGCAGCCGAAACCGAAATGGAGCAAGTCTGCTGCAGCGGAAAACTGTCGCCTTGGCTATAACGACAGCATGTTGTGAGCCCCTCAGCCCCTCGCTTGTCCGCTGCCAAATGAAAAGTTGAAAACCCGCTGCGGCAGCCGAAAATGGCGCCCTTTTCGCCATTCGACGTTTGCCCACTCAAGGCGCTCCCATCAATAGATGTAGATACATACCTGCAATGAGACGGAAAGAGATGGTGGAAAATATTATTAATAAAGGCTTCGCTGCGAAAATATAAGTCAACTGACGACTCAAGGACCCATTGGACCAAGTGTACGCAGTTTACTTTCTTAATTGGCATGGCCCTAAAGTATACTTGCTAAGGGGCAAACCATGACCTTTAAATTCTGGCATTTGGTCATTGGAAATGGAATAAAGGTCTTAAACACTTCGGTTTAAATAATGGGTATGTAATATTGATTGTTTAATTTCATATTACCAGGACTCTTTTTATAAAATGGAAAATAAAACATTGTTGCTGTAGCGGTTAAGGCGGTTAAGCTTTTATATTTTATAAACTTATTTCCAGTACCAAATATTTACACTATACATGATCAGAAATGTTTTTTTTTTGTTTAATAAAAATAAAGGAGAGCGCAGCGCAACAACGTTAAAACGCAAAACACAAAATGTAATTTGAAAACTTTTTGTGCTGGCGTTTTGTTTTTGGCAAACAACACTTGGTCAGCGGCGTCCTTTTTTCTGTCGGCAGGAAACCTCCCCTTCGACATTTTCCGCCCACATTGATCAAACTGTGCGTGTTCCATCAGTCAGCACTTCTTGGCAGGGGTCTGTGTACATAGGCGCGCATGTGGACTTTGCTGGGGTGTCATGGGTTAACGTGACACCGCGACAGCAAACAAACTGTTCGGACATGAAAAACGCCCCACATGGCTGAAATGGTCAGAGCAGACAACCACGCCCAAGGGCTGGTTCGGTTAACTGCTGTTATCCTGCTGCCCCAGGACTCTTGGCCAGGTTGTTTGCGTGTCCAACTCTCCCCAATCAGGCAGACCTTCGACAATATATTGATCCAGACTGGCTCAATCTGCGTCAATCTAATTCAATACTGCATAGTTCCGGGGACCTAATTACTTATGAATAATTACGATTCAATTGCCATAACAGATATATCAATATTAATGGTTTTATCAGGAGTAATAATTAATAGCCCTTGATTACTTTCCGGCACAACTTTCTGTCTGTTCATTACAAAGTTTATAAGGCTTATATTTCTTGAACACATAATGCTTATAAATAAATAATGGCTTTCGAAAAACAATGTGATATAAAAATAAAGATTAAACGTATAAATTCAGCACAATCGGAAAAGTATGATTATTTACTTGATAGTTAAAGATTATTTCTTAGCCAAACTATATTCTTTAAGAATTTAAAATATCCCCCAATAACTAAATTTCCCTGAGATTTCATTCTTTTGTTAGATAATGCTTAAGTAAACATTTATTGTGAATGCAGATCGAGAGTAAATTGCGACAGTTTGTATCCCTTTGTGCGGAAGAAAACTAAGCCATTTATAAATTTATGCAGACTAAACTCAATTCCCAGTGGATGACCCTGTCGGGCAATTTCCCCAGCCGAATAGCCAAGTCGGGAGTCAAGTGCAATTATAATAACTAACTGCAGACGGCTGGCAGCTAAAGCTCAATGAATGCGAATGCGAATGCGAATGCAGACCCCGAATTGCAGATACAGATACAAAGATGGAGCTGCAGATGGAGATGTGCGACCAAAACTTGTGTGCAATTGTGTTGCCTTAATTGCTGGCTCGGACTTGGACTTGGAATGACACGGACTGCGACAAAAAGCGGGCCAACAATCCACAATCCACAATCCAGATTCTAGACAAATGAAACAGGAAATAATGGGTGGCGAGAAATGGAAGCTGGCATTTCTAACATAACGAAAACTAAATCTAACGCTGCATCTGAAGGTGGAATGGGATGACTGGCTGGCTGGCTTGCTGGCTGGGATGGTGAAAATAAAATTAATTTAAAAGTTTTAAACAAGTTTTCCATTATATGGCTGCACGTCGAGCATGGGGCAACCGGCAACTTTCCTTGCCGAGTAGTTAGAAACATTAAAAGTTATGCCTTCGCTGTTGTTTCTCCTGCCACGGTTCATATTTCGGATTTCTGTTTTCCGTTTTCTGATTCTGAATCTGATTTTTTGGATTAAGCCGTTAAGCTCTTAGCGATTCTTCAAATGCCTTTGGCATTTTGACTATTTAATTATGATTATTGAATTTTAAATGTCGCTTTGTTTGCTTTAAGGTTCGCGAAAAGCGGAAACCCGGAAATGGCTGGCACATTTTACCTGTTTTAAAGCCATGTGCTACTTCCGCTTTCCTTTTGGCTACAAATGACGTTATAAATAAATTATCAGGGCTATTTTCTCTGCGCTCTAATTAAATTGCAGCTGTTATTGGAGACTAATGGACGAGGACGTATTGCAGGGAAAACAACATTAAAACATTGCTGCGCCATAAACTAAATATGTTGACATAAAAGCCAATTGAAAGTGTCGGAAAAAATGCAAACAGCATTAAGCCAATGGCGAATTCATTTAAAAATAGATTCCAACTAAATTAATAAATGTTCGGAAATAAAACATTATGATTAAAACAAAGTGGAGATAACTCTAGGCAGCAATATATTAATTGTCGATATAAAAATGTCACTTGGGCTTAAATAATTTTGAGCATATACTATCGTACAAGTCTTAATAAGAGAACGTTAATTTATTTAACTATTTAAGGAGTTTCTTTGATTTTCTGTAAGATTATTCAATGTTCCATAAAACTTTTATGGGAATTCTTGCAAATCTTTCTTCTAAATTAAAATATACATTTACACGAAATCAGCCTCATATAATAAAACAAATGTCTGAATAAATGTCTGAATAAATGTATCTCGGGATTAAAACAGTCTCTCCTTAAAAAAGCGATCCGATCAAGGGGTTTTGGTAATTTTCCAGCATCCATTTGCTCAAGGATTTTAGACTCAACATTATTGTTTTGTTTTACAACGATGGTGGTAACAATTTCGCCCCAACCAACAAGATTGTTAAGCCGCCAGCAGAATGCCGTCACTTAACTTCATTACGGCTGATGCCCAAGTCCATGAAAAGCGGGGGGAAAATGAGTAGTCTGGGGGGGGAAAGCAAGGAAAAGCGGGCGAAGGAAAAGGCTAAGGCTAAGCTTTATGGCGTGCGTAATGCCAAAGTAGAAATGAGCGCACGTTAGCGCAAAACGTGCTAAAATTTAATGTTTCAGGTTCCGTTCGAATAATGTAAGCGAGCGCAAAATGAATGATAAACGAGCACACGTCAAATTCTTGGCCAGACCGAACGATTCGTTGGGTTAAGGGCAAGGACTAAGAACTAAGGACGAAGGACGAAGGACCAAGAAGACGTCCCAGCTGCCAGAGCAGCCGACACTGGTTATATAAATGGAGCATGAAAAAGCCAAAATAACAAAACGACCAAGTGAGTTGCACGTTTTCCAGCAATGAGGCATCCCTTCCACTTTTCTTTCTTTTTTCGCATTTTATCCCCTGTCTGTGGGCATTGTTTGCGTTCGCTAAACATTGCCAGCGCTTTTATCCATCCGCAGTGTTTTTGTTGCTAAATTAGAATTATTGAAATTTCCCTTAAGCCATAGCTTCACTTTGGATTGACATTAGAGTCAGCTGTTTTAATGGGGCTTACGCCTGAATAATAAATTGTTAGCCCCAGGGAATCATTAAATACCTATGTAGACTCTTGGCCAAAAAGGTGTGAAAAAGACTGCGGATGTCAGCTGGCTGGTAAAAGCCGAATAGAATGTAGGTACAACAGAGACTGGCTTGATTATTCCTCACATATGTCAGTCTCAGTCTGGAATTTTGAAAATGGAATCGCGCATAGGTTTTCCGGTCTTCTGGCCATTCATTTTTGTTTTTTTTTTTCATCTTTTGGCCCTGCATTGTTTGCTGCCTGCATATTCGTTGACTGTTGACAGCTGTCTGGCCGAGGCTCATGACTCGGACTGTTAGAGCCGCGCTCTACCCTCGGAAAAGACCGGAAAAACTTTTTGGCATGCCTACGCTTTTTTGCACGAGGCCGCATCGCGACTTTTGCTGTTCACGCCGCATATGTTTGCATAAAATCCAACTGTGGCATCAGCAAAAGCGTCAAAATGAAAGATAAATTTCGCACACACGCGAAAATCAAGGCATAAGAAAGTTGCAATCACAAATGGGATATTTAATGAAGATATAAATTCTGTTAAAAATTACCCAATAATACAGCGTTGAAGTCTTGTTATACCATATATAAATAAATTCATCAATTTTCAATATGTTGGCAAATACTCTATTTAATAATTCCCTTTAATTACCAAAATTAATTGGAACCGTATGCGTAGTCCCGTGACATCGACAAATTAATTGATATAAAGCATTGGCACATGCCATCCGATAAATCAGCATTGTTAATAACCAGTTTTAATAGTTTTGGAAAGTCATAAATATGAAATGGACAATTTTCTTTATGTATCGTATTAATTTATGTACTTGCAACTATAGGGCAATGATTTATGACGCCACTGGCCGATAGTCTCCGCTATGAACTTCATCATACACGTATTTGTATATGCGAATGTAATCGATCAATTAAGGCTGGTGTTTCATTTCATTAAGCCCAGCAATGCGGCTGGTATATAACAATTAAGCCACCAGCAGCAGCCAATCAACGCTTAACTCTTGTTTTAACCAAACCAAACCAAACCGAACACAGTCGAGGAGGCGTCAAGTTGGCCAGACATCGGTCATTCCATCAGCAGACCCAAACCCAGACCCAGATCCAGACACATTTCCACAAAAGCGACGGCAATGAAGACAAAACATTGCCGCTATCATCGCTGACCAGTCGGCAGACTGCCACTCCCACTGCACTGCCCCCTTAAATCCACCTCTGTGCGGGGGATAATTTTTCATTTTCATCCCGACACCTTTTTCAATTTCAGCAATACAAATGTTTGAATTTGTGCCGCTTGACTGACTTGACTGCCGACCCCATAAGTCTGGCTCTGGAATCTCGTCCTCTCCTTCATTTCAGGCCCTCTGGGGCCGAATGTAATAAAATTTCAATATGCAGCTTGGAAAAATCATTTGCACACGGAACCAGTTGGGTCAGGGTTCACATTTGGTTACACTGAGGCAACAATGACCTCTCAGGTGGAAAACCTCAATGTTTTCGTGTTGAATGACCATAAATTTGGAAACATATGTTACCATAAAAGTACACAAACATATTTGGCTAAATAGTCGTAAAAACTATATATTTTAGGCATAGCTGTTTTACTATCTTTTTCAAATGATATTGTTGCCTTTCTTAGAAGACCTTTCAAATGATTTTAAACGTACCAAAAATTTATTAGAATAAGTCATGCTATAGGCATTAAGAAAATACTTTTACACAAAATATTTTAAACCTTTTTTTCCCAATTTGTTTTTAATATTTTTGATTTATACAGCAGATTTCCAAACTTTAAAATTGATTTATCAAACTAATCCAAAATGCATACATAGCTTTTTCCCAGTGCTCAGATTTTTTGGGGCTCATTTGCCGTAAAGTAAGTAAGAGTTAGGTTTCCAAACGAAAGTGCCAAAAGGGGGCGGGAGCTGGGCAGTGTCAACTCGAGTGCAGCCTGGAGCGATGTTGGCTCGGCAATCAATATGGAGCAGCCACTTGTTTGGCTTTCTTAGCCCGGCCAAGACTTGCGGCAAAGTAGCTCCGGTTCGAGCAGCTTTTTAAGTCCAGAGGTGGCCTCAAGTGACCCTGGCGCACACTCTTACCATATCTCGTTTGTGTTTTTAGACTAGTCTGGCTTTTTTTGGGGGGAGCGCAAGAAGAAAAGCAATATTGCAGTTTTGGCTCAAGTTGCTGCTGCTGCTGCTTCCTTTTTGCTATTTATAACTTTTTCCTTGCGCGTTCAGAAATATCAATTGAACACGTTCTCACACACACACTGCAGTGAGAATTCCTCCTCAAGTTGTCGAGCTTAGAGTGCACTTGAGTTGAAAGTACAGGAGATATAGAGGGGGGGAGGGGACTGAAACAGCGTTGACAGCGGAAGTTTTTTGTTTCCCCGATTTTGGTCCTACTCCCCATTTCCTCACATATTTAGTTACAACGCTTGGTCATGCCTTTGTTACAGTTTGCTTAATTGCAACGTTTTGTAACATAATTGCGGCACTGCCGTATCCGCCAGATACATTCTGCTTTTGCTGCTTCTGCATCCTTTTGTCCGCCTCAAGTGCCATTTTAGCCAACCTCCTCCTTCTTCCCCTCTGACGATTGTAGATTGCGCACATTTTCAGTTCGAATTTCGAGTCCAACAATGGCCCATTGATTGGCCGGCGAACACGTACGATATAGGTTCATTAAAAACGCGGCGCGGCGCCTGCAAGTAGGCAGCATTTTCAAAGCTTACAAATCATAATTAGCGCAGCGGCCCCTGCATAATTAACGCTATCAGTGGGCAAACACATTATAATGTACGATTATTATCGGGGAAGGGGGTTTCGCCATCACCCATCACCCCCCCCCTATCCCACACTTTTTTGCGCTTGTGAAAGGGAAGGAGGGTGGTAAGAGCTCACTTAGTATGCCAGACAGGCAGACACAGTCTCCGGCCGTAGGCAGCTGCCAATAAAAATATATACACCACCCTCGTATCCTTGGGTTTTTAGCCCGGAGTGCGATGTGCGCGCTCATTCGCTGTTTTTTGGTTAGGTTGGCATATGCAAATGACTTTGGCGCCTGGTGCGTCATTATGCGTGACTCCCCCCGCCCCCTCTCCAAACCGTCTAGATTCTTTAGCCACTGATGGTGCACAGTGGAAAATTGTTGACTTTTAAAACTAGGACTCTCATCGTCAGTTATACTTATTAATTTTAATATGTAACTCTTGAAAATTGAAACAAAAAATTGTAAAATTTAAAAATAAGCAACGATTTTATGGATTATAAATTAAACTTAAAGGTCTAATTTATAGTATCATGTCAATACAAAATTATTACAATAACCTCTTTAATCAAAACATCTTATTAAAAAAACTAGTAGTATAATATATTTTTTTTATTTTTTAAGACTATAAATACCTTATGAAATGGTTAAAAACCTATGACTATTTCTCACAGTGCTCGTGGCTGTGCCCAAATGAAGGTAATGGCGTCAAATTCAAATCGCGTCTCATATGTTTTACTTTTGTGCGCTAATTTTATGATCATTTTGGCACGGCAACCGAGAAGGTTTGTGTGCCGCTGTCAACCCAGAAACATCTTCCTTCCCCATCCCTTCCCACCCCCGACCATTTAGCATGTCACGTGTAATTTGCAGCGACCTTTTCCACCCACACCCACACCCACCACCTTTCCAACCCCCTCCCCCTGGCAATGTGCTAACGACCAATTTGGACCCTAAAATATCTTCCCCCGAGCCATTGTTGCTGTTTATACCCCCGTACTTTGAATATTAAATTAAATGTATTTTAAAGTGAGTTCTGGTTTCTCTTTCTGCAAAAAATGAAGCCTATGCGTTCGATGAAGGAATTTCATGCTGGCCCATTTTAATTAATACATATTTCACATTCTGCGAGCACGCCAGGTATGTTGTGTATTTTTTCAGCAGCAGAAACAAACACCTTTAATGGCCACACGTTTGACAGATTATATAGCAAATAGCATGCAAATACCATAATCGCTGAACAAAAAACCATAATTCTAAGTTCCATAAACTGTGTTATTGGTTAGTGGAGGAGTGGTTTGCATTTTTCGCAGCCAATCAATTTTTGGGGTTGGCAAATGAACCGCCCGATTTCCCGGGCATTCAGCCAAGTTCATTGTGTAAAATATCCTTTGTTGCACAACATTTACTTAGTGGGGTTAGTCGTCGGCTTCATTAGCTATGCAAAAAAACGCAGCCCATGTGCGTTCTGTGTGGGCGAATAAATTAATTATTGAGCCTGCTGGCTAAAAGGATACTGCCTTTTAAATAGCGCGACAGTTTGCGAAACAAAAGCCAGACCGGCCGCACTCGAGGACGTGGAACTTAGACAGGGCCGAAAACACTCGACAAAAAACGCTACAATTGCTGACTAAAAGATGAAATTCTACATTTTTAATGCGCCTCACCTGACACGCCAGTCGCCTGTGTCAAGTCGGACCAGGCACTTCAGGAGGACACATATGAGGACGAGTGTTTGCGAGTTTATATACTATATATACATATATAGATGTATATGCATGCGCAAAACAATGCAGAAAGGCTTCCGTTGATGAGGTGAGGTTTGGTGGCGAAGGAGTAGAGGGCGAAGGGGGGGGGGAAAAGGACTCGGCGCGGCTTGTTAATTTCAAGTGGCATGTTAACTTTCTGACATTAAGTTGGCATTTCATGTCAACTATGCAGCCGTTGTTGAGTGCCTCTCCTCCCTTTTGCCACTCAACCTATCTCTTTGGCCGTGTGTGTTACATGCGGAAAACGGTGTTTAGCAAAATGCCATCATTATGTTAATTATAAATGCAACCGGCTACGCCTTGACTTAAAAGCACGATTGTAAGGAGCGAAGGACAAAGAGCCTGTGCCGTGTGTATGGTATACATGCGCCTTTGCGGCAGTTACACTTCCGTTTCCGGTGCCAAAACGGAAATGCTAAAACGATGCGTTTTTGCCAACTCCGCCCCTACTATAATAGCCAGACATTATCTTTTATTCTGCAGATGTGTGCAATTATCGGGTAGTGATATGAGCTCTTTGGCTGGCCATAAAATACCATAGGCTAGCCCCCGATTTGCGTATGAATCTCGCATTGAAGTTCGGCCCCATGACTTGACACTTTCAGTTGAACTCAATTAAGCTAGTGCATAAACAACCTTCCCCTCTCGCTCTTACCATATACCTCTCCCTGTCGCTCTTGATTTTCCCTTGGTCGCGATGTAAATTGTATTTGATTGCCGTCATGGCTCGCCAAAGTTTTCAATTTGTTTTCGGGACTGCCTTTATCTTTACTTTTAAATATTGTAAAGATTTTAATTTTGATTTTAACATTTAAGAAATAAATTGTATCACATTACAAATTACAAATTACAATTTCTTGAAATATAACTCTTGGCAAAATCACATTTTTGTAGTTCCACAACTAAATAAAATTTTCTATTTAAAATAAAATCACCCTAAAACAACTGAAACAAAAATGATGAAATATTGTTTATATATAGAAATTCTCTTCACATAATTTATTCAACTTAACCAAAAACAATTCAGTTGATAAATGAGCTAATTATGTTGTCATTGCCCCGACGAGAAAAAGATAGCGATGGGTAGAAAATTCTCACCACTTTGCTTAACGCAAATTTACTGAAAACAAGGGAAACTTTTGGATGGTGGAACGAGGGTGGAGCAAATTGTGTATACTTTCATCATCCGATGGAAACTTAAGTTGGCTAACATGGCCCGATTCCCCTTCTTGGCCCGAAGTCATCATCCATTTCCATTTCATTCCACTAACAGCAGCTGCTTAACCGCACTGACTTTTTGGCATATCTCTCATAATCTTTGTCTGTCAACGCCTTGGACTCCACTTCCTCTTACTCCCACTCCTCTCACTACTCCTCCTCATCCCTGCTCTCATCGGACTATCCAAGCGAAATCTCATTAAAAGTGTCCTTGCTGCCATGGGCATAAATCTGAAAATTAAAGCTCACAAATCGGCGGGAATTCAAGGAGAACAGCGAGCCGAGAAAAAACTTCACCCCACGGGCAGTTGTGTGGTGCTGTAAGGTGGCGATGCCTTGAATTTATGGGCCTGCCTCCATGTCCTGTATCCAGCCACTGTTCTCTCACCCGATGCCGGTATAAAAACCCATTTAAAAAGCAATTATTTTGCGTTGATTCAATATGGCGGCGTTTGATGGATGCCAGCGAGCCAGCATCATCAGTGGCAGTACAGCAGCAGAAGCAGCAGCAGCCGAGGAGTCCATGTGGAATCAGGTGGTCAGGTAGAAATAGCCAGCTGGCCCACACTCATTTTTTGCGGTTACCCAGAGACCGTTTACATTCAGAAAAATGTCTTGCAACACCAAGGGCATGTGCGATATATATTTGAAGTGACCGTGCACTCAAAAAACTGAACATATCAGTATAAATGCTAAATTTAGTTTTTACAATTATTTTTCGAAGTAGATTTTGATAGATAGTAGATTTTTATACCCTTTTGTTTTGTTTCTGCAAGTAAAGATAGTTTAATCTGAACTTCTGTAGGCTAAGTGACCTTATTGAAGATTTACATTGGCACAGCAAATATTATTATTAATTATAATTTGTACACAAAAAAAAACACAAAACTGATAGATTAGTTTTTATAAGTGTGCCATGAAAATAAATACTTCATAATATAACCCCTATACTTTTTAGTTTCATTTCTATACCAAAAAGTCTAAAACTAGTTTAACTAAGTTTAAAGCCTTATTTTTAAACCACATCATTTAATACTCATCTTACTGGCAAATTTTTCATGCCCAATAGTAACAACAGTTCAGTTTCTATGACAATTTTTTAAGTGTAATAGTAAACTATTTTCTTGACTTTTGTGTGCCGCTTTTCGCTGTGCACCCACTGTAGCCACTGCAGTTGGCTCTGGGTTGGCTCAGCTATGCTTTTTATGACGAGGCCAGCTGCAGGATCCTTCGAGTCCTGCCACTGGAGCCCCCTGCAGCCTCAGCAGAAATCTGCATTTGTCTGTGTCAGAGTTTGGGTATGGGAACGGGTGTGGGAACGGGTATGGCTGTGCTCTATCAACACTTTGCGCCTTAGTGCCTGCCAGTGTGTCCTAGCTGCGTGTCCTGTCCCAACTCTTGGGTCCTGATTCTTTCCTGGTCCTGCGTCTGGAGTCCAGAGCCCAGAGAACAGTGCCCAGAGAACAGAGTCCGTGCCTATCTGGAAATTGTGCTGACAGGCAACAGGCAACATGTTGGCCCGCCGCCAACTCGGTCAACAGTTCGATGACGTATGCAGACTGCAGCCAAAAGCCGAAAGTGTCCTGCAGTGCGCCCTGTCCGCATCCTGTCCGCATCCTGCTGCTCAGCCAAGCAAAAAATATACGTGCACAACATAAAAATAGAAATAACCGAAAGGAATTGTCGCATCTGACCAGTCAGGAATTTTTGACCGCACATCAAAATTTAAATTAAATCACACAGAAACCAAAGATTAAAAGTTTAAGTGCTAAAAAAATTAAATAACATGTTCAGTCATTTCGTTATGGATTTTTGTAAGCTCAGCGTGTTGATGGAATAACTGGAAGCTTAGTTATTAATTGGAAAAATAGTCAATGTTAAACTCAATTAACGAAAGCCTTTTGAACAATCTTTTTATAGGTCTTAAGATAATTATTGGATTACATTTTGTTTCCATCTTCTTTCACAATTAACGCCACATTACTTGGGCTGTCCTTTTCCTAGAGTCCTCTTTTACTTCCTTTACCCTTACTATAAATCACTTTGGCAATTTGTGTTTTCCCCAAACTTGTTCTCTGTCGATAACAATGGATCATCTCGAACCTGCAGCCATAATCTTTACAGCACTACAGCCCCGGCCCATAATCTTTCATTAGGACCCTGTGTACTTTACACTCCAGTTCACACAGCATCCTTCCAACCCATTTGTAGGCCGAACATATTTCAATTTCCTTTGGCCAGGGCACTCACTCCACCCCCCCCCTCACGCTCCCTGCCAATTTATTGCCCCTTCATTGTTTTTCGCCCGCCTGCGACAATCCCAAAATGTCTGAAAACATTTAGGCCGCATTTCATTTCATTACGTTTTTATCTTTTTTCGGCTCTAATTTCATTTTGTGCATATTTCGGTCGTGGTCTTTCCATTTGTAGGGCTTAATTAATTCCCCCCGAAATATTTATAACTTTTGGGCACAATATGGTTGCTGCCGAATACTGGAAACATATTTTAATTTATATTTCTTGGAGTGGTTGTGTGTGTCTGTGTGTGTGTGTTTTTGGCTTGTCAATGGTTAAGAATCTAAGAAATTTATGCATGACTGCAACAGGGTCAAGTTGCAAAGCCCTTAGCCTTTAATGCCACGCAGCTGCTGGGGAAAGCTGGGAAAAACAAGAACTGAATCTGAATCTGAAAGAACTTTTAGCCCTTTTTCAAAGGCTGTGGCATGGGTGTGGATCCAACTCCCCAGATAAGCAGATTTATGAGCTAAACAACGAAACTCAAATAACTGAAGACACAGTTCGGTTTTTCGGTTTTCGTATTGGATCCTGGTTCCGGGATTGAGGATTCGGATTCGAGTTCGGATTGGGGGGTACTGGAGAAGCGCCCGGAAGCGTGAAAGCCAGATAAAAGCACACACACCCAGAAATATGCGAGCGGAAGATTTATGAGCGGACAGGACAGGACAGCACAGGACACAAGGATGTGTGTGTGGCGTGGCCCGATGATGGGCAGCAGAATGTCACCGGAAGTGCGAAGCGGGCAACTATTGACATGTCCTTCCCCCGGCAAAAAAAAGGAGAAAACCGCCCTTTTCATATCACAAATACGTACACAGTAACTCCAGACGTGCGGATAACTTTACGTTGCGGTCAGGAAGAGAGGGCAGACATCCCATCCCATCCCAGGTGGATAGGTGTCAATTTCGTTTTCATTAAGTTGCTTCTGCTTGACTTGCTCCTGACCATGGGGCTCTCTTAATTTGCGTCACTTTGCTTGGACGGCGGCTCTCAAATTTCAACAAAAGTAAATATAAAACAACTAAAAGAAGGGGAAACAACTGCAAAGCGGCTGCTCTTTTGTAAAACAAGAAGCGGCAGCAAAATCAGCAGAAGCAAAAGCAGAAGCCCTACTTACGTTTCGTCTTCATTTTTGCATTAATTAATACTTATTACAAAAAAAAAAAAATATATATATATAGCAGAAAAAGGTAAAAGGGAGCAAAAGGCCAGCGAGATTCCTTGGTTTTTATTTTTGGGTCTGGGGTCCGAGTTTCGGGCTTTGGGGCTAGGTAAAATTTTAATCACTTCCTTCAGCGGCTACATTTTGGTTTCATTTTGTTGCTGTTGCTTAATTTAGTCGAGTCTTCTTTTTTTTTTTTTTTTTTGGTAAGGTGGCTTTTTGGGCTGTGAGTTGGTAATTTGAGTCTGTTAACATTTTTCTGGTGAGGAAGGGAATTTTCTTTGTGGCTGCCCCTAACCCAGCCAGGGACTTAATTAAAACTAATTCCATTTATATATAATATGGTACATTTTGTGCCAGCGACAAACGATTTTCACTTCCTTTTTGTTTAATTGAAATTTAGCCAGTCTTTGTCTTTCACGCAAATCTACAAAAGATGCTAAGTCTCGGGGCAAACAGGCAAAAAGGCAGAGGAGGGTTGACTTTTTGGCTTAAAATCTTTTGGTTTTGTTTGTGGCGAGTTGTTATAAACAAAGCCGTAGGTTTAGGAGCGGGAAAGTTATAAGGAAAGTTTTAAGGAAAGCTGTTAGTGGGATAATTATGCATATTGTACTTTTTCGAGCATTTTTTACATAAGCTACGAAAATTTGTATGGAATATTAAACCTGTTTGCTGCTTTTTTAAATATCCCAAGCTTTTAAGGATTTTAAGGAAAGTCAGTGGCTTGTTTATTAAAATCTAAAAATTATGTCCTATTGAGTTGTGTACATTTAAATTTTAATTTATTTTTAAATACTTAAATAATAATTGTGTTTAGAATAATAGTTCTCATTAATTTATTTTTATTTACAAATAAATCACAATTTAAGTGTGACATTTTAATTTGATTTTCTTACCTTTTAGCAATCGCTTTGACAATAAGCATAAATTTGTATTAAATATAAATAGAATATTATGAATGCAAATCAGCCGTGTGATATAATTACTTTATGAAAAAACCGCGCCCGAATAAATATAATTAATTGCACCAAACATTCAATTAATATAGTATCAGCGAAAAACTCAATTGTGCCAAATTAAAAGCAGCAAACAAAGAATGAAAATCGTTAGAAACGGGACACCAAAATAAAGCCAGTAATCAACTAGAAAATGTTTGACAATTGATGGCTGATTGCAGACAGACAAAGTGGGGAGAAAAAAATCAGCAAACCTATTTGCATTTTAGTGCCATATATATGTGTATAGTCCCTAATTGGCAGGCTGACAGCGGCAAAAACAACAACAACAGAAACAAGAACGATGGCTATGGCGATGCGAAATTGTGGTGTATAATTTCAAATTGATTGCTGGCATATGCCAATAAGGCTAATGGCCCTAGCCGGAAAAGCGGGTGAAAATTGTGTAATTTATGAAGAGATTCGTTGGGCACTTAATTAACATGGAGTTCAGGAGGATTTGGTGGGAATCGGAGCACTAAGGGTATCGAGGCTAATTTCAAACAGAATATATGACCCGGCCGCCTGCATTTATTGGCACATAAATCACTGGGCAAAATCACAGCACTCGGAGGAGGTGGGCAAGGTTGGGGGCCAAAGCCGTCTTAGCCAGAGGCACTTACCCGTCAAGAAGGCTCCACATTGTCGTGCACTCATTAGGAGGAGCACATCCTTTTCTGCCACTGCCGCTGCACCACTTGGTCGGTCGTCCTTTTCTTTTTCGTGACTTTCTTTCATGTCAATTAATGCGACGCACTCTTCAAATATTAGCAGACATTATGTGCCAGTGCCAGTGCCTGTGCCAGTGCCTGTGCCTGCACTAAGCCCTCGGCTGACGGGGCTCTTAAAGCGTTTCCGGCGCAGGAACCAGGAACAAGGAGCCGGGATCTGTTTGCACAATGAGCACACAAATGACTTGCAGCACTTCAGCCTGGCTTTTTGTTCTTTAATCGGGGGCATTATTATGATGCCTCCTCCACCTCCACGACAACGACGACGACGATGACGATGGCGATGGCGATGGTGACGACGACGAGTCCTTGCGGGGATTACGTGTTGACGTTGAATGAGCCGCTGATTCATGATTCATGTCTAGAGTGGCTTACTTCCTTTCCCTATAACCAGCTGATCTTGGCTGGGGCTCCTGCTCCGGCCTCTCCCTCTTCATTTTCCTGATACAATTTTCTTCCCTGGGAGCACCACTCACACTGACCACTTGGCGGCAACTGAGCTCCGTGCCAAGTGTGCCGCCGTATTTCAACGAAAAGTGTCACCAAGCTCAGCTCGATCCCGGAGCTTTTTTCGCAGAGCTTTTGCGGGAGTATAAGAGATTGCTGCGCAGGCGCATCCTTAATTGCTGCTCGGTTTTTCGAACGAGTTCGGCTGGCCGACTTCGTTTCATTTCCATTCGGCTCGGTTCGTATTTCTTCGACTGCCGACTCACATGTGAAAATTAAAAGCGCTTAACCACAATTAACAATTGGCCACCCTCACTCTTCTTTCCGGCCGCAACAAACAAACAAATTCCGCTGGACCAAACATTAATCAAGACAGTTGTGACACTAAAACTCCCATCTATTAATCAACTGGGGCTCAGTAAATAGACAAAAAAATAAAAGTAGTAAGCGTACCGTCTGCATTAACTGATTGTTGTTGGTCCGGCCAGGAAACTTGTCAGTTTGAATAAAAGTTTGGACACCGGCCAGTTGCTATATCGAATCAAATCAAAGTTCAATTTGACAGCCAGACAAACAGACGAACCGAAAAAGGATGCCCGGAATTGATGTTGTTCTTTCCGATTCACCCAAAAACTTCAACTTGGAGTGGAAACTTTGCGGCCAGAAGGCCAGTGCAGCATAGCCAGGAATTTGGGAGTTCATATACCCCAAAACCCACCATCCTCCACCAGCCACAACCCACTTTCGCCTCAAAGCCAATATCAATTTATCAATTAATGCGGCTAATGAGCAGGCGAATTGTGACTCGTTGCTGTGTCACTTAATGCAAGGCGCCCCCAAACATACATACTTATGTATTGCTAAATTAATTAGGATTCGCTCATCATCAAGTCTGACACATAGTGCCATAAATATATGTGTGCACAAAGTATATAGTTTGTCTGTCGGGCGACTTGGCGGCCATATAAACGTAACGAGATTTCACCGCACGGCAAATTGTTGTTGGCCTTTAATTGACAATCAAAGCAAGTAATCAAATTTGCCTCCTGACATTTTTCATTAGAATTATTATGTAGTTACAGCGAGTATAACCCAGTTGCGATTGCACACAGCCCCGCTTTCCTACGCTTTTCCCTCCTTCCCTCCATTTGACTGTATCAACAGCATTATATCGCGCCCACATCAAAGGCGTAAAATTGTGTGGACAAGAGACCTTTAATCAAAAGGTCCCTGGGTTTATGCGTGGTGCATAGTTCAAGGGAATGTCTTACGGTGTGGGTGGAAAGTGACGCAATCACACACCACCACCCAACCAAAAACAAATCATTTTTTTGTTTTATATTTGGCTCAAAAAAACCTTTTCAACTATGTTAAAAATTAATTGTAGTACTCTCCATAAACTTTTAAAGCCCCGTTTATTTTATTAATATAACTCATTATCGTGTACACATATACCAAAACTATTTTTCCCACTACCAAAACTATGCTAGGAAAATTGAGCTTATTATATTGCCACTTTTGATTAACTTAATGCGGAAAGCCTCAAATCCCATGTTTACTGCAAATCATCCCACAGACAAATAAAGAATACTAGTCGGAAAAGACACCAGAAAATTAGAGAGCTCCATTTTTTGCATTTTCGGTTCGATTTGATTCTGGCGCTTGTCATTTAATATCCGCAATTAAAGTGGTCATCAATCAAAACGAGACCTAAATGAATTAAAAGTAAACGAAAGAACAAAGCAAAGGATGAATGCACAGGCCACAACAATAAATAGAGGGAGCACAAGGAACAGGGAAAGGAGAAAAGAGAAGAGAGTAGGAGCAAATGAACGGGAAACGAAAGGAAAAGAAGCGACAGTAAAGGAAACCAAAAAGCACAGGCAGAAAGCGAAGGATGAAACCCAACACAAGCAGCCAATGCTCACGCACACAGTCACACCAACAATGACCGTTATCGTTGTCCAGTTCTGCACTGAGAAAAATTGTAAATCATATTGCCTTTTGTATGAAAATCAAATTAATATTTCGATACTAAAACTATTTGAATTCTTAATTAAATTTTAAAATATTAATAATATAATAACAAAAATTGACTTTTTTAAATTTTAAATAAAATAAAAAAAAACATTTTTGGCGATTTACATATTTTAACGTGTGTCGTATTTTTTATAGTGTATATTTATCCCTGCCCTGCCCGTCTCCGCTCATCCAGGACAGCGATAAACAAGTGCTATACAAACAAAGACGGCGCTGTACGCTGAACCATTGATGATTGAACAGGACATTAATCTAACAAAATGCAGACAGACCTCCTGCAAAGGCGGGGGCATTGTGGCGTGGGGGCGTGGTTCGGGGGCGAGCAAATCAACTGACCAACTGTGAAAGTGTCAAATTTCAAGCCACACATTGTTGGCTCTGTCTCCGATCCCCAATCCCCGACCCCGCATCCTGGCCATCCGCATCCTTGTGGTGGCCGCTGCTCCTGGCGACGTCGGCCACGGAAGCAAACATAATTACGCGGATGCCAATGCTCCATAGATATGTATAATAATACAGAAGGATCATAAGCAGGCATATGTATATATCATATATAATGTTTGTATGCCCGGTGAACGTTATTGGATTTTGCGTCATGCTTGTCCAATTGCTTGTTGAGAAGAAATAATGGCAATACAATATGTTATAACCAATTTATGCCCATTTTGGGCTTTATTTTTAATGAAATAGTATTGTGGGGTTTTCAGGTAGTTATTAAATTTTTTTTATTTGGGACAATTAATTTAATTTTAAAATATATTTAGATCTTGATTGTATTAATATGCTTGATTAAAGGAACCCATCAAGTCATCAGTTATTTTCATTCTTATCGTATTTTATTAGATCCAGTTTCGATGTCACTGCTTATCACACTGCCACGCTCAGTCGCTACATATAGTTTTCATAATTTGTTGGTTCGGTTTCATCATCCCTTTTGGTATTGAATCTTATTTTTGTTTGCCAATTATGTTTGTCACTTTTATATTTACATTCACATGAGCAGAGTGGCGCAGTGGAAGCGTGCTGGGCCCATAACCCAGAGGTCCGAGGATCGAAACCTTGCTCTGCTATGGTGAATATTTTTATATTTTTATTTTATTTTTTTTTTTTTTACCTATATGAAGTCTGTTATTCTCTGTTGCAATGTTATGAAAACGTCGACCTGATAGCCCACTCAACATTCTCTCAACTTTTAATGAAGTTTTACCAGTCATATTTCGGTTTCGAATCACAAAAGTGACAAAATGCAATCGCTTTCGTAGCTCCAATTGCATCGTCATCTCGTTTTGATGGTTTTGACAAAACAGAGGCACAACAAAGGCAGCTGAAAACCGTCAGTTGAAGCTGTTCATTTGCTGTCCATGGAAAATTAGACGCTAAATTAGCACACAAAACTGATGCACTAACGGTTTGGGGTGCAATGTGGCTGGCTTTTGGGTGGCTTTGGGTGACTGGGTGGCTGAGCGGTAGCCTGCAAGTGTTAAGTTGCCCAAAAAGGACGTTCTGCAACGGCGAATGTGAGTTTGTGCTGCTCCTGATGTTTCTGTGGCGCAGTGACTGATGTGGCACAAAAACCAAATGCCCAGCCTGACTGACTAGTAGCCAGCGGAAAAACACAGTCCCTGCCCCATTACACTAAGGAAAATGAGCAAGGTACTTAGGAAAACTTTAAGAATATGAGCCCCAAACATATTTTGAAAATCCTTAAAAAGTAAATTAAGCTCGACAATAACTCGAAAATACATATGAAAGCAGATTAGGAATTATAAAATATTTAAGCACTAAAAAGATTAGACAAAGAAAATACATATTAAGCTAAAAATATTTTTAATTGTTATTTGTTTTTTTCATTATTAAAGAATTCAAATTATTATCATGCTATATTTGAGTTAACAAATGTGAATATTAGATGATTTAATGAACTTTGATTTACGTTTAAGACACAAGATTAATTGTTTTCATCGCTATTTAATATTAAAGGTTACCAATAGTTAGGAAACTTTTTTTCAATGTTATTCAAAAGTACTTAAAAAAAGGTAAAACATGGACGTCTGCTCAGATATTTTTTGTGCGTGCACATACCAGTCTTTACCCCCCGGAATTGACACGTACAAAAAGCGGACCGCTCGTCCATCCGCTCCTCCCTCCCCGTCTCCCTCACTCCGCCAGCTGCTGCTGTTGCGGCTGTGTCAGCGGGCGGTTGGCAAATGGGATTTCAATGGGTTCCGTCCCTCAGAAGCCCATGCCGATGCCCGATCCTTCGGACTCGATGGTTCGAATTCGGTTCGCCCGCAGCTCGGCTTGAACAGGAAGCGAGGGACTTATAGGCATTTGTGCGGTGGCAATTTCTGCAGCCCACTTGGTTATTAAATTTTGAAATGCTACACCTTGTGCGGTATCGGATTGCCGACTCAAGGAGTAATCGCTAAGACAAAGGATATACTGCACGTGAATGTGTGTGCCGGAGGAAACCCCAACCTATGTGCTATCAAAGTTCATGCAAAATTCAAAGGCCCAGCGCCAGCATAAGAAAATATGCCGCATCATAAATTTGGAATATCACGGGGCGTCGGGTGTGTGTGAGTGCAATCCTTTCACAGACACTGCCCGCACACAGACATATGTTGACACAGTTTCCTTAAGCTCCGTCTGAGCTCAGCACAAAATGTCTATTTTAATATGAACCCAAATTGAGGATTTTATTTATGCACGAGCTTAGTTTACAATACTAGCTAGCTTCACCTTAAGGAGCTTTTTGCTCCCTGCTGTACACCGCACTTTTGTTTCTCTGGGCTCGCAGCGTTTTTTTTTTTTTTTTGTTTTATACACCCTTTTGGCCCATAAAAACCGCCCAGACAAATGGCAAATGACTTACGAAAAAACACAGATACGGAATTCTATGAAAAAATATCATAATAAAAATCTCCAGCAGTTAAAATAATTGTCACAGTAATAAAGCAATGCACAAAATTATAACTGACCCGCTGGAGGGCAGATCGAAAAGTTTTAGTCTTTTAGTTGACTTATTTTAACATTTTTTCTCTAGTTTTCAAAGGCAAAACAATGAAAGCTAAAGTAAAATTTAAGTGGGTTTGCTAATGAATCTTTATTGTTTTTTCATTATTTAAAAACATATTTTATTTGGTAATGAAATATGAATACTCTGAAAAATTCGAAATCTCCTTGTTACTTGCAAGTGCCCATTTTTAAGCTCTGAAAATTACCTGGTAGAGAGTCTTTCCATTAGATAAAATGATTTGTTCCAAAATACCTCAGCTCCTACTTATAAGATTCCATTAGGGAAGTCCCTGAAAGCTGCCCTCTGCCAGTTGCTTACTGCCAGCAGTTACTGGGTACAGTCCGGTTCGCTGTTGCAATGCTGTTCTGGCTGCACTTGCTCCGTTTTATAGCTGGCAAACATTATGGCCATGATTAATGGCAGATAATAATTTCGAGTGCCGAGCACTTGACAGCGTACGAAAAGTCAGAAAACTATGGCCAATGGACGCCCATTAGCCCGGGCCGCCCCCCGAAAAAATGCACAACGAACGGATGGAGGACTGAAGAATGTCAGAGGAGAAGCTCAGGGTATAAAAGGCAGAGGCGGAGGCGGAGGACGAGGACCAGGACTAGGACGAGAAGGATGAAAGGACAAAGTGCAGTAAAGGCAACTCTGCAAATGACTGCTGCAAAATAAACAGCAACAGCAACAGAAGCTGAAGCTGAAGCAGCATAAAACTATTGCCATGTTCTGTTTGCGGCATTAAATGCCCCCCTCCCGCTCTCTTCGCATACCCTTCTCTTTCGCTCTCACTTTTGCCATCTCTTTCAGCCTGGTGCGTGTGATTTACTCCGCCTGGTGCATAAATTATGATGAGAAAAACGCTCGCTGGCGTTGATCAGCAAATTATTTTATGCAAATTAAAAATCGTAAAAAATATATTATACAAAAAGAGAATATAAGAGGGTACAGTAGTAGAAAATTCAATGAGAAAGCTGATATCTTTGGAGGCCAGTGTCAGTTGACCATATTTTGATTATAGTTTCGTAGTCATCCAAAATTGATTTGTCAAAACCCTTCTCTCAAATTTCTCTACAAAACTCTACCCTCGTTCCCTACATTTTTCCTGATGACTTTTGTCTGTCACAGCTGTCGCAAAATGGCATTTAATGCTTGCTTTTTGGCTAATAACTGGGTTTCGCATTTAATAAATGGTTAACCAAAGCAAGCTTAGCGATTTTTAAACTAAAGTTTCATGCGGCAAAAATCTTTACAATTGTTCCTCTAAAAAGACCAACTCTTTAAGCTTTGATCCAAACTTGATCTGGAGTTTGCCGAACAGTTTCCGGTTACATCCGTCGGTTAAAAGCTTTGCCATCAGGAGGAGGACACCGAACGGACCAAGGACACAATGCCCCATAACCAATGAGTGCAACTCGAGGTGGAGCTGCATCTTTGGCCAAGGATCCGGTCCTTTTCTTTTGTGGGCGTGAGAGTGGCCGTCATAAAATTACTTTTTATCATTGCAACATGGACACCAGAATAGCGCTTTTGGGTAGGTCCTTCCTTGTCTCCTTGAAATTTTACCGAGTGGCACATAGTTTTTATGACGTTTGCCACAAGGCATCCGTCCACGTCGCCTCTTTATGTTGCAGCAGCTAAGAGGTTGGGCCACGTGCCCGTTCCCTACTTTTCTCCCAGTGCACCGTATTAATGGCTCGCATGCACGCTAATAAGCATAAACGCAAACGCAAGAATGTGCGTGTTAAGGACTCTCACTTCGGTTCGCTCCTTTGACTTCAACGCGCACTTTATAAATGTTGTTAAAAATCTAACTAATGCCCAGCAAGTGCGCAATGCACACGCTCGCTGCGGTTTATTAATGCCACAAAAACGGGCAAATAATGGTCAGCCCTTGACCACATTGTTGCTGCTAATAGAGAGAGAACTGGAAAACAAGCGAAAACTGGCCAAAATGAAACACCCTCAATTAGGCAAAAATTCTCCACTGCGCCGGCAACTTTTCCTTTGCAAAATTTCAAGAATTTTTCAAACAATTTTCCCAGCTTTTCAAAAAAATTAGAAGAATGAACGAAGTACACTTTAAGTTAGAATAAAAGGTAAATGGAAAAAGCAACAGGTGCGAGGACCAGCTTTCCTTTTATTGACACTTTTCCTGGCTTGGACAATTGTTTGCCGATGCATTAAGAGAGAAATGGAAAATGAAAAGTGAAAAATGAAAAATGGAAGCTTAAACCGAGTGAATGAATGAAAAAGCATTTTTTTGCTCAACTCAATAGCCATTTGACAAGTTGACTCTGGGAAACAAGCCCGACTGCATCAACTGAGTTAATTAAGACAGATTTAAGTTAGAGGAAATGTGAGTCAACACTTCACAATGGGCAAAGTGTGAAAGCTTCATTTGCAGCCAAGTAAATGCCACATAACGACCATTGCCATTGCCAAACAAGAAATCTCCCCCTATTCTCCTGCAGGACAATTGCCAATTTAATTTAAACATTTGCGCAAAGTGCAAGTTTTTGGTCACTTCCGCTGAAGTTGAAGCTGCTATTGTCACTTGATTTGTGGCTACACTGGAATTTTCTTGATTACAATGCAAAAACTTAAAATTGATAGCTTGTTTTACTAAATACGTAACGATGAAGTTATGATGACAAATATATTAGATTAATACAATACAAACTATGTAAGTTGGTTGGTAAAAAGTAACAGGTAGAAATAACTTCAATTGAAGTAGCAACACATTAAAATGTATTTTTTTTTATGGATCACACTTAATAGCACACTTAAATAGATTTACATAACACAAAAACTAAATTTCATTTATGTTTTCCGGTGTAGCCGAAAGCAGTTCCCACTGTTAATATCTTAAGGAATTCTGCGATGGCGACAACTTTGTGGCAGGATGTTGTCATTGTGTGCTTTCGCGAAAATGCGGTGAAAACAAAATGAGTACAAAACTGCTAAGAACGACTTCCGTCCCACAATTTCCATGCTGAGCGGAAATGGAAAAACACTTGCCAACACACAATCACCGACGCCACCCTGTTTTCATCTCGTCTCCTCATTTTCGCTTTGTGCTGCAATTAAGGAGAACACATGCAGCTTGGCCAGAAGCAGGTCAATACATATCGATATCCCCATCTCCGTTCTTGGCTCCAACCTCATCTCATCGGTATATGTATATTTCATGTAAAGTCAATTTGATGCGAGCAACCACCACCGCTGTGATCCGGGATAAGGGATCCGGGATACGGGATACGGGATCCGGGATCCTGGAAGCTGCGTAATGCTTTAATTTAGTCGCAATATTGTCCTGCCGTTTCTGCCCCTTTTGGTCGCTTGCCACTTAATGGCCAATTAAGGGTAGACGACACAAGAAATAATTAAATAGCTATCGCTGCATGAACCCCAATGAACCGAACGGAGGGAAGGCAGCAGCTTAAAGGGCCACCATGGCGTATGTGCAATGTGGCGATGAGCTTTCAACTTTGCCAGCTCAGCTCAGCCCGAAAGTATGCAACTCTCGGGCGAAAAACCAGCAGCTCCTCGAAGCTATGCAAATTTAATTGGAAAATTTCTTAATGAGATAGACTCTGTTGCTGCTTTTGCTTCTGTTGCTGCTACTGCTACTGCTACTGCCCATCGTTTAATATTTCAAGCGCAATTATGCAGCTGCGCATTAAAAATCAAACACAACACTAAAAGTGACAGCTGCAATCAGAGCGCCTTCGTTTCGGCTCATCGTAAAATTCAATTTGGCGCAAAGTGTTTAATGAAAGCGACCATCCCCACCCCGCTTTTAAGTTTTTGCCACGCAGCGGGTCATCTTGGCCAACAGCCGGGAACAGAACAGCAGCCAACTAAGGTCCCGGAAAGCGCTGAATTGTTTTACATAAAAAAAATAAAAACAAAAACAAGCTCTCGGGCATCAAATTATGCAATCCCATTCTGGGGGCGAGTGCAATGGCCGTAATAAAAATTAACAAGCTACGCAACGTTTGAGTTTTGAATTAATTGACGGCGCGTATGCACACAGGACAACGGACCAAAATAGGGGGCAGCCACGGGTATGGGATTGTCAGAAACAGGAGCCCTACTCTGCCATCAAGATTCTTGTAAAATTATAAATTCGCATCTAAATGAACGCTGCAAAATTAATGAACTGCATGCAGTTTAATTGAAATGAACATCCGCAGGAGGGTACGGAAAGCCAGTCGATGGGGGGTTGCCATGGGGAAAGCATAATTATGGTTTTTTTGCAGGGCGCATCGGGACTGCATAAAACTCGTCACAACTTGCAGGGCATCGCCGAAAGTCAAGAAACAGATTTGATTAAAGAAATTTCAGGAAAAAAGTTTAACAATTTAAGCTTTATACCACCTTTAGCAATTACCAAAGAAGTTTTTCATACTAAATCTATTCACAAAACTCTTAAATAAGGCTTAGTCTATTTTTTTACTGGTATAAAGACATTTATAAAATATTAAAAACACAAGACAGACCAGTTTAGCAAAAGTATTTCGTTTCTAAAATATTGGTTTTACCAATTCGTCTTACCTTTTACGAGTTTGTTAAGTCTAGACTTTCACAATCAGTATATTTTCAACATTTTTTGTGACCTTGAAAATTGATATATCATCTTCTGAACTATTTTTACTTTTTTATAATGATTACTATTTGCAGTGCCCAATCACATTCCCTTTCAAGTCCGGGTTTGATTATAAATAAATATAATAGGCTGACTTACCTCCATGTAAGATCCGTTTTCGACCATTTGGGTCCCTGCAGAACGTAACGCCGCACCCGCACACTGTAGCCGCTGTCGTGATCCAGATTATCTGGTGAGAAACTGTACGCGTTCCTCTTGTCGCCCACGCCGCATCGAGGTTGCTGTATTAGCCGGGCCGTTGCCGAGTCGATTTGGCCCGTAACTGGAATGTTGCCAAAAGACTGCAGACGGTAATGTTAGTTGTGAAATTGTGCATAATAGATGCGGGGGTTTTGTGGCTGGGATGGCATGGTGTGGCATGGCATGGCATTGCAAGGCTTGTAGGGAATGGAATGGAGAATGGAGAATGAGAATGGCTCTTACCTGGAGACTCCGGATTGCATCTATCAGGTACTGCTCGGAGCGCAGGGCGCCCGTTTCCAGGTCCGACTTGGGCAGATAATCAAACTGCATGAGGTAATTGTACTGCAAGGAGAGATGGATAGATACATTAGGGAAGTGTGCCAAAGGAACGGGTATCTCAACAATGGCCCTGTCTGCCATATGGCCAGTTCGGTGAGCCAAACTATTTGTCGTTTTGCAAATGATGCGATGCTGCCTGCTGCCAGCATCAACAAAAAACCATCTCAGAAAAAAAAAGAGGTCCAGGACCAAAACTTTTTGCATAAAGTTAATGATAAAAGCAACGCCAGATAGGACGGCGGCTGGCAACAACAACCAAACATAAACAGCAACAGCAACAAAAACTTTAACATTAATAACCCAAAAAGTATGCCACAGCAAAAAAGTGCAAGGAAACGTTGATGGAGAAGTGCTCGAAGGAAGAAAGCTTGGCTGGAATGTAAGCCATTTCCATATCTCCTGGCCGAAATCATAAAGCTGCCTTCTAGGGCTATTTTGAATTTAAAGGTACTGCATAAATTTAGGTATATTTAAGATTAACTTTTAAGTAATCTGCTGCTGCAAAATATTTCAGCAGCCATTAAACAGGAGCCCAATAGCTGGGTTCTATAATACATATATAAGTAAATTCATTTCCAATAAAAAGGTTCTAATGTAAATAAAAAGGTTGCCAATTTTAAATAGGTTTTAATGTATAAAATTTATTTCTAATGAAATATATTCTTACAAGCTGTGGTTTAGGCATCGTTAAAAGTTTGTTTGTATCCTATTCAAATATATCTTTGTAATATCATTATTTCGACCTAATTCACCTAGGGAATTAAGTACCGAACCCCAGTATGTATGTATACTAGGTTATAACTGTAAAGTGCGAAAACAGAACGCAAATAGAACCCAACTCGAATATCGACTCGATTCGGTGCCATATGTGCTTTGCCTCTGGATTTACATATTTTTACATCGCGTGCGCGCATATTTATTAACTAACGCACACAGTGGCACGCAGAGCAAACTTGACACATACACCAGCAAATTACGTGACCTGCAAATTTAATTTTCTCTTTCATTTTCCCACATATGAGAAAATTGTCACACTCGCACCACGTTTTTCCTCCGCCTTCCGCCTCGCTCGAAACTTTTCGATTTTCGCCTTACTTGTTATTGTCAGTCGCTTAAAAAATTGTGCACCAAAAGAGTGGAATACAAACTTTTGAATGGCCAAACGATTTGCAAATTTCATGAAAAGAATCGTTAGCCAAAAGTTGTGATAGTGGTATTGGTATTCTTATAGAGGCAACGTGATGTGTGGCGATTAGTTGGGATTTATTTCGAATGACAAATGGCCCATCTACATTGTGTTTAGGTGCTGAAAAGTAGCTATGTGCGATGCATATAAATGCACAAATCAGATTTGACTTCTAAAAATTGCTGGGCTTTAAATTATATTGAGCGAACTTATGGTGAAGAAAAGTTGTTTGTTTGCGAGTTTTAACAATTTCCAATGGTGCTTAGATTCTGTAGATTGGTACTAACAATAAAAATCCTATCAGTCTTTAATTGTTTCCTCTCAGGGGGGAATAAAAGCAAACTGAGGTTGATTGGTGAGTGAATCTGCCGATTTGATTCCACTTTTGTGACTTTCCCTCGAATGAGTCACAAAAGTAGCACTAAAGCAACCATATGTTGTTACTTTTAAACTGAAGGAAACTTTCTTGGCCGGAATAATAGCATAATAGCCGAGGGCAGCATTTTGTATGCTTCTGCCATTTTATTTTTTTATTTTTTTACGCAACTCCAGCAGCGTTGGTTGCAAGTCCATCAGGTTCGCAATAAAGAACGAACATTGGATCCCGGTACAGGTGCAGCACAAGTCCAGCTCCTGACCCCAGGTTAGCACAGATTCCAGCGAAATGTGCGTCACAAAAAAGTTGGCTTAGACCCTCGTCCCTTCACGGACTTGTCACGTTGCTCGGAACGCGTCAGCCGCACAGCACCGGCCATACGTAACGGCAAGTAACGTAAGAAAGCCCACACTAGCAAATTGAAATTCACATAACGATCCCCCACAGCTATGTGAGCACTCTGTCTCCGCCTCTGTCTTTGTCGCCGACCCCCTCTTTTTGTCGACTACACGAAAACAATATCAATTAATATATGTATGTTTAAATGCAAAGACGAAATCGAAATACAGTTGAAATTCTTTAAGACGAAAATAATCTTTAATTGGTTGTCTTCTTGTTGGTAAACTAATAGAATTAAGTTATATTTGGTTTTTTAATTTGCCTGATTTTTTGGAACAAAATTTAGGACCAATGCAGTAGTAATTTATAAATAATTGAACAATTAGTATTATTAAATAAAATAATGAATGTTGGTTTGCTCAGAAGAGCGTTCACAAATTTTGTAAAAATACCAAAGCTTTAAAAATAATTTTATTTAAAATAAAACAATGAAAAAATGTTTATAAGCTGTTGGAAATATAACAGAGTAGAATAAATATTAAATATTATTTCACCACAAACCAAGTCCTCTGTAGGCATGTTGGCCTGTACACTCTGTGGGTAGGGACAAGAATAATGTGGCACACAGCGGAAGCCGAATGTCTGGCCAGCGGAGACAACAGCGGACGCCTCAAGTTTCTTAATGAATGGAAGACTTGTCCATCGAGGAGCTGGATAATGGGGGAAATTGGTTGAGCCCGAGTTCCTTTTAGTCGAACGCAACTAGTCAATTTGGCTAATCGAAGGCTTTGCGGACTGTAAACAGTACTTACGAAAGGTGTGCCAAATGGCAGAGAGCCGAGCATTTTACGACGACAATAAACTATAATTCGTAGTTATGAATGGGTGGATGGGTATGTGAATGAATTGCTCAAGTCTTTGAGCGACGGAAGTGCTCACATTTGACCCCCCACCAGTGCTTTTAAACAACGTTCTCCCACCACTTTCGGTATCAATCATTTATGCATTGGCCTTTTGCGTTTTTAATGGGAAATTTGTGGCCCAGGCTACGTGTTTGAAAATCGGGGGAAAAGTGGGGGAGTATGGAAGTGGCGGCGGGGCTTACGTACGTGGCCAAGCCATGATTCTGACTAATAGAAAAGCGCCAGTGGAGTGGAAAAAGTCGGGGAAAAGAGGTGAGCATCGTATCAGAAACAATAACAGTAAAACATTGCTACGTGAGTATTTGTCGTGTAAACAAAATCATGTTATCAAAATATAATAACGAAAAGCAATAACGAAAAACAATTGAGAAAAGTGCGAATGGGGGGAGGGCTAGAGGCGAATGTATATGGCCTTTCCCCACTGCCATCCAATAATTGTGGGGCTTAATTTAGTTAAGTTGTCGTGTCACAAGGAAAACTTCTCGCCACCGCATGCTGGTGAAAGTGTGAAAGTAAATTGAACGATGGACGAGGCGATATGTTTATTATTTTATTGGATTATAATTATACGAGAGCGGATCACACAGAAATAAAAATAAAGGGCTTATCGGGGGCGCCTAATTCAATTAACTTCAAGGCGAGAGTGTGCTTTATTAATGGTAAGGGGTTTTAATTAATGAATGAATATAGAGTAAAAGCAAAAACTACTTGTAAAACTGAAATTGCAAAACTAAGCAATAACATATACAAATAACATTTAGTGTGATTTAAAAATCCGTTCCATTTGAAAACCGCAAAAACAAATAATAATGGTTCATATGCTGGTCATAACTCTCTGCTCCACATGCGACACTGGCTTATAAAAACCACCTACAAATGTCGCCGGATCGGCAGGCAAACAAACCTATAAAAATGACAGGCAACTGCAATAAACGAGCGTATTCATCTGAGCCCTTCCTACTCCCCCCAAAAACATATGCATTCTGGCACCTACCATGCGCCTTCTGCCAAGAAGGACATAGCCTCAGATCCTGCCACAAATTCTGTGAAATGCGCAAAGAGCAAAAAAAAAAAACAGAAGGAGCAGAAAGCTGGAGACGCAGAGACCACAAAGAGCATGAAATCGAGGCCAAATTGCCAGGATATGGACCTAAATGTGTCAGCAGAACAACAGGTCCTGGCCACAAACAAATTTACTGCAAGTGAGTGTGTGAAATTGATGCTAAATCAAACATATTAATGGCTTTATTGAGTTTGTATTGGAAATGGAACTTAAGCAGGTATAAAATCTAGTGCTCTTAAAAAAGTGTTGTGTGTTAAACTTTTCAAGAACATTACTTTTCAGATTAAACGACAATGTTTTTATATTATAATAGTATTAGATAATTAGTCTCGTAAGATATAATTTGCAATAGAAGTGATTTTTAGGGCAGTTTTATTTAAACATCTTTTTTTATTTTTGGCATTCTTTAAACTTCCACATTCTTCGGTTGACCTGCTCCATTTAAAGAAACACACGTTCCCACTTTGGGCCCAGCCCCGACCATTTCCATGCATTTCCTGTTGCTGTCTCATAAAAGTCTTGGATACACACACGTCTTTTGAAACATGTGCGCGAGTCATACCCCATTTCCTCATCCACAACCAATCCCACGCCCGTCCGTCCCACTGCAGCTCCTTTTCAATTTATAGACTGCGAATTTTAATAAAAAGGATGTGCCAACTAGCGGCTCGAGTGATGGCCACGCCCACCATTGCAAACATTTAATAAAAAAAAACACACACCCACTCGCACACTCCTTCAAAAGGCTGGACAAAGTGAAGAGATGGTTAAATTAATTGAAATCAACATTGATTAATGTGGGATAAGAAAAGCAACGAAGCCAAGGGAAAGAGCAGAGAGATAGGGTTGGATACTATATTATTGAAAATTGCTTTGTTGGCTCCATCGTCACCAATACACGGTGCGAAAAGGGTGGATCTAAAGTTAATTACAATACCCATATAATGGCACCCACTTGATTATTGTATATATGAATAAACAAAATTCCACACAGAGTTATTGAATTAAATTTGCTTCATGTTATTAAAATAACTTTAATAAAATGGAATAAAAACATTAGATTTAAATTAAACGACAAATAGGCAGAGCCACAAATCTTCTACAGTTTTCACACATAAAAGGTAAATTTGGCTTAAAATGAATACTCCTTTTGGATATTTTAATCTTTTTTTCTTCTTGTTGCAAATTAAATAAATTAAATTTTGTTCGGTGTAGACCATCAAATGAACCGACCGCAAAGCTGCAAACACGCAACGTTCAATGCGCCTGGTGAATGGCGAATGGCTCGTGGTCCGTCTTTCAACCTGCCACAAGTTGAGTTGGCGCTGGTGTTTGTGTTTGTGCTTGCACTTTAATTAGACCACAGGACGTAAATTGCAATATCCCCGCCCACGGCCCACAGTCCACGGTCCACGGACCAGGGACCACGGATGACGACCCACTTGCAGCCCCATCTGGGGCCCAGAGTTTATGGGAAAGTGATGAGATACTCGGCACTTGCCAGCCGCCGCCAGGTTCTCGAGCGTTTACTATACATTGTCGCCGCGCCCGAGCAACAAGTCATCAAAGGCGCCCACCCCCAAGTCCCCAAACCTCAATCATTCCAGTACCAATCACTCCACGCCCGCCCTCAATCACCCCAGACAATAGGTTCAATCCCCGGAGGAGAAAAGGGGGCGGCGTAAATAGCAAGATGGGAAAATGGAAATGGAAATGGCAAAGAGTCTGGACTCCAAGGCGAACTGCACTCTTGATTAACTACGCTTTGTGTCCGAGAGCAATTTGCAATAAACAAATAAATCATTATTTATATCAACGCACTCTGGCGCTCTGTTCCGCTGAAACAGAAAAACAAAGCATCCAAGTTTGCGTTCAATGACTTGGCATGACAGTTAAATAAACAGAAATCGATGTGTGGACATGCATCGCCTTGAGATCCGAGATCTGGAATAGCTGCAGCATATGGCCAACCAATTATATGCAAATTCTACAACCAGAACCAGGCTGGCTAAAAGGTTTCGTTGCATTCCGTCTCAACTTGTGACATTAAGACCATTTGCAGACGAAACACTAAGGCGGCGGCAACTCGATATGGCCAGTGATATATGGTCGAACCCTCCACCGCCCGTGGTTTTGAGTCGACTTTCTGCTTTCAGGGGATAGTGCATAAATTCGCTTAATAATTCAATTGAGGATGCCATATTTTTAGTAACTTTATGCCCTTGGTCAGTGGCAGCAGCTCGTGCAACAGTCATTAGTTGAAAAACGCTTAAAAGATGAAGCAACTTATGGAATGTTGTAACTGAAAAGTGTTTTTTTTATTATAACTATAAAATGTATAAAATTACTAAAATATTATCATTAGCTTAATGATCTGCAATACACTTTGCTCCATTGCAATCGATAATTTCTGACATTTTTCCCCTTCCCGTAATTTGATCATTTTCGTATAAAAATTTCCTTGTCTCCCATTTAGACTTATATTGCATGGAATAAGACAAGATATTATCTGCAGCGGTGCTACTGGTTGTTGGCCCCCCTTTCCATGGGTTATATAAATAAAGCAAGAAACCTGCTGCGAACTGCTATTATTTTGACTAGCCTAGCTGGATTACCAATGTTTAGGCACAGGCCATCGCCAGCTTCTCGCTGCATGTGTACATAAATTTTGTGGCACTGGCACTAAAACCCGTTTTGGCCATATCACGACTAACCGTTTGATGAAATTAGCCAAAGAGTCGTTGAATCGCTGATGAGTGTGGCAAAATGAGGTGGCTAAGCGGAAAAGTAAAACCCCCGAACGCCCAAAATGAGTTGGTCAATATTTGTGCACTCTGAACCGCAGATGAGACAGAGATGAGAAAGAGCTTCGAGGGAATGTCGCTGACTCAGAGAACTGGGCTTAAATGATTGGTGGCAAACAGGTAAGCAAAGCCGGAGTCATTGGACATCACACTGCCAAAATTTTAAAGACATGACTCAAAATTCTGGGTACATTTTAAAACATTAAAATAGCAATTATAATTATTAATCATTTGTTTACTGTTTGGGAAATTTATATTTATAAGATTCATATGTCCTATATCTTATAGATGAGTAATTTCTCCAAACAAATTGAATAAATTGTATTGTCTATTTCCGTAAGCTAAGGAATGGCAGCCCTGTTAATTCTTTAATTTTAGTTAGTTACTTTTCTCTCAGTGCACAAGTGACTGATACACGGACTGCAACACCTACGTGTCTGGTTGTTCCTTTCGTACCTTCTTTGGCTTCGCAGTTGGAGCCGAGTTTTAAAGCTGTAACTGTGGCTGGATATCGGGCTGGAGCTATAGCCTCAGATCGGGCAACATGCCGCATAATTGATGGCACATTCAGTGCTTAAAAGGAAACCTGCTCGCTGCACAAATGTCGCCCAAAAAAGGCGTTGTCATTGCCATTGTTGCTGGTTTGCTGTTTTGCTGCTTGCCGCATGTCAGTGGTTGTTGGATGTTTCTCCGGAAAAGGCCAGGCCAAGCAGCTGCGGCATCATGTGCATCATTAAAATCAAGTCAGGGAATCAAGACTCTGCCGTTCTGCCTTCTGCCAAAATGTCAAAGATTTTTCATTCCGCCGCTTCTCGGTTCCTGGGCAAATTCTATAGGAGTGTGTGTATGCCCCTCGCTGGGACTTAACATCTCCCGTTAGCTCGCGTGCTCTTCGGCATTTCGATTCCCCCAAATAAAGCGAAGCCAAACCAAGCCAAGCCAAGCCAAAACAAATAAATCGAAAATAAATTGTTTTTATATGCTCCCGATTGTTGATGTTTTTCCTTCTTTTATTTTTTGTTGTGCTGCTGCAATCAGAAGCGCGCGTCGGGGCACAAAAATGTGATAATTAATACGAGCACAAATCCACAAAAAAAGGGAAAAAACAGACGGCAGCAATGAATCTGGGTCAACCTCCAATTGCTTTATATTTTGTTTATATTTTTCTTTTGTGCAGCTTTTCGTGGCGCTCTTAGAACTCTGCCAACCAATTTCTTGTTTGGGCTATGTATATTTATTTATGCACTTCCACCTTTGCCAGAGCCAACCTCTTGGATTTATTGCGCTTTTATTCTTCCTGCCATTATAGACCGTTGGTAACAAATCTGCATACGGGTTTTTGAGTGTGAATGCATGCTAATGGTCGGTCTTTCCACCTCCATTCAGCACTCCCCACTTTCTTCACCTCCCTGTACATATCTTTCAATCCTACTTGGGTTCTGCTTAAGTGAAATGCAAAGCAGATAAAGCCGAAACTCTCCACAAAAATAACAATAACGATTGTGCAATTCCAATAATGCATTATACGTTCTTTTCAGCACTCACTTGAGTGATTTGCACGAATGGTAGAAAACATCAAATCTAAATGTTTTATATTTATATATATTTTATATTTCGATTTTCAATAATTTCCTAGCGTTCATAATAAAGATAAACACACACAAGGAGTTTAATATGTTTTATAAAGCATATCAAATATAGAGGAAAGAAATTTTTATAAAAATGAATTATTAGTTTAAATTTAACACATATTTAAGATGAATAAAGATATAACTTTCAAGTTAACCTTAGTGGAAATAAATGCTTTTTATCTAATCTACGTAAGGTAAAAAAAAAAAACAAGTAAACATTTATACAAAATATGAGTTTAACATAAATAGTTAAAAAAAAAAACAATAAATATGCTAGCTAAAAAGTTCGTGTAAATAAACCATGGTAAACATTTCATTTCATTACATTTGTCTGTAAGTTATTTTTTTCCTTTTAATTCTTAAACCTAATCTGTCCATGTTTTAATTAAATCCTAAATATATGTCATTGGTCTTTCGTTCCTTTTACGTCATCAGTTGATGTCATCATCTCATTAATATTACCTGCAACTTATTTCACATACTTTTAACATGTGAGCTATAAGTTTCTTCTCCAGGAATTTACCTGCGCTTTTTACCTTTTCTCGTCCCTTTTGTGTGCATGAATCATAGAAATTGCTTACCAAAATTGGTGACAGCTCGGATTGAGGAACATAGAAAATATATGCTTGTATGGCTGAAAGTTTTCGGTGGACGAGATTGGTTGTCCGTACGGATGTCCGTGGTGGAGTCCGTATCCGCATCCGCATCCGCGTTGGCGTTCCATCGGCTAATGTGCATGCAGATTGAGTTTGAGCGCTGGCTGGCAGGCAGACCGTCAGAAATTGTGTATGCACAACAAATGTCTCATATTTTTGGGTACGCAGCCATAATGATGCATAAAATGCAGCGAGACAACGAAAAAATGAACGGAAAGCGAAAGAAAATCAACATAAATGCATCAATCATACGCTGCGTGGGACGACCAGACGATAACACTTCAATCTCCTCTTTCTCTTTCTCTTTATCTCTCTTCCCGTCTCTGTATTCCCCATCCCACGAATGACATTAAAAATCAATCAATGGCACATAAAATTAATGAATAAGACAACAACAATGGAAATCGACTTCTGTCGATGCTTCTACTCTCTGGCTTATCGCCCAGCTGAGTGTTTCCTTTTCGATGAAACTTTTTGAGTGTTATCAGCTTTCAGTAAGTATATTATTTAAACATTAAAATAATTGGAAATGCTTCCTATTTACTCGCCTTTGTATAAATTAGCTGAATCGAGCACGTTTTAAATTCGATGCAAATGTTAGAAGTGTTGAGATCGCAATACAAATGTTGGTCATAACAGTTTTATTTTTTTTGACCAATAGGTAGTAGAAAAAAAATATATTTTTTTTTTTGGTATTTGCACAGATTTTCATTTTAAAAGAAGAAGTTAAAGCAAATATGAAATAGTTATTTGTTTATTTTTAATAAGAAATTGACATAATATCAAATGAGAGTCTGTATGCTGTTTAATAACAAACATTACATTACATTTTTATTTAAGGGAACAATTTACACCCCGAAAACAGGATATTATTAGCTCGATAAAATCCAACAAAATCTTCCCTTTTGCCTATGCCTACATAAAGTTTTTAGTGCATACACTTCTCGTTGGTATTAGCAGTGTTTTTGTATTCCGCTCTTTCACCAATGCAAATTGGGCATTATTTGTTCTTGCGCTCGGCTCGAAAATTTTTCCGCTTCTTGCATTTCAATGCGTGCAGTTGCTGTGCACACACAAACACGTATCGGATGTAGTTTATTTTACCTTTTTTTCTGGGCAGCTAGCAAGCAAAGCCAAAAAGGCAGCTGGTTTTTTCTATAGGTCCCTACGTGACACAATTAAAAAAATAAATAGAAAGCAAAACAGCAGCGACTGCGTCTCCACCCACAGCATTATGTATTGAAAGGGAAATTTAATAAAAAGCTTTTTTAGCCAGGTAAATGCATGTGCATGTTGCATGACTGGCCAGCAGGGGGCGGCAGTGAGCACAGTCCTTTTACTTCACACAGGATTAAATTTGTTGTCGGAAGTCAGCGAAAAACGGGCATTTTCCATGGAAAAGTACTCTAATTAAAACTAGGAATTCCCCATAAATATTTTAATGAAAACAATTTTTTTTTAGTAGCAAAAGCCGTTTGGCACTGTTTTCCACAGCTTTGTTATTATTTATTTTTATCTTTCTTATTTTCATCCTACAATAACAAAGCTTCTGATAATATTGTTTTAGTTTATATTGTATTTTTAAGCTGAAATAACACGTACAACTGATAATATCTAGGTTTTTAATTTAATGAGCTTTAAGCGATTAGATGTGAATCATGAACTTTAAATTAAAGCCTTCTATTGTTTATATTTTCCCCATGACACGAAAAAAATCATATGAAGCTGTTAGTCATTGACTTAATGTGGGATCAGGGATTTCCTGTCCAAGTAGCCGGGCAGGTCTCATTAACGCATTTTACAGGTGTCAGGCGGCATTTTTCAGTGGGTCGCACTCATTCTCTGACAAATTACCTTACAAAAATGTTAATTTATTCGAAAGAAACGAGCATCGGTGTCGTGTCAACGATTCGAGCGGAAATATCTGTTATTGTAATTGATAATAACGTTAATGTGCTGCTCGATTTATTAAAATCCCCCCTGCATTTTCCCGGCTTTTGGAACGACACTGAATCAGCAGCTTTGACTTGACTTAATGTGTCTGGAGATCGTCGCCAGTTAATTAATAGCGGCAAATTTAATCTGTTCCAAGTTGGATCTGACTCGATTCACTCCCTCGCTGTTCCTGTTTTTGATTATCGCTTACGGAGTTGGCATTTAAAAATTATACGATCCGATCTGTCTGCTACTATATGACTGTTGACGCTCGGTGCATTCAACTGGCGCTCCAAGAATTGTCATAAGCCTATTAAGAGGCTGGCTGATTGTTTTTGTCAGAAACTTGCCCTGCCCTGCCTTGAGTGTGCCATAAAAGTAATTCCACCGATCGGGGAGGGTTGCATTTCGAACTGGGGACTGGCCCTCCTACCAGGAAGCCATAAAACAATCAACGAAAATGCCCAGAATGACTCCCATCAGTTGCAACTGCGTTAATTGCATTCCGAAAAATGAGAAATTTGATGAATATTAAGGAATTCGGGGGTCCCGACAATGGATCAATTAAAAATGAGTAATAAAGCGTATAACTGTAATGTGTAATGTGCCTTTAACGTCAACATAAAGAAACCAAGGGTTGTGCATTATGCAGGGATTCATAAGAAGAAGTCCTCACCATTTCTTGCTGGAAATCTTCCATTTGCTTCTTTAAACATGCATAATTGACAAATTTCAAGCTCAACTGAATTCAACTTAAAATTGGTTATATATAATTAATATTATTGTCGACGGTTCATAAATATCTCACTATGGAGGTTTCAGTAATTGATAATATTGTCCCAAGAAAATATAATTAATGGAGTTAAATTGGATTTCTTCGAATACATGTCCAGTGATTGGATTGAAAAGCAATAAATTGTATATTATCACAGCTGTTTATATTTAGAAACAAATGTTTGAAAATTTTCCTTTCAACTCAAGAGTTTTTCTTGGATTTTGAAATGAATCATGCACATTTTTCGATCACTTTTAGCTCCTATGAAGAACAGGAAACACCTGTTTTTGTCGCTGACCAAAATTTCATTGTGCTTTCTTTCTCTGCTAAATTTATTAGAAAACTACCCTCGAGTGGCAATACGAACGAAAGGAAGACAGACCTCGGCCGCAAATAGCAATTACAAATACAAACACGAAAGTTGAAAGTCCCCAAAGTCTGCGGATGACAACGCTTCCTTCTGCTGCTTCCTATAGTTGTGCCAATTATTTTGCGAAAACTTGAAAGCAAATTGCAACAGTTTGTTAGGTCTGTCTGTCTGTCTCTGTCTTCCTTTTTGTCCCTGTCCCTGTCTCAGTGTCAGTGGCAGCGGGAGTTTATATATATCTTTGCAGGCCCTTCTCTTCTCCTTCAGACAGATATATCCACATTTATATAGAGGCTTGTGCGTGGCGACATGCAAATGTGTGTGGTTGTGCGCGTGCAGATAAGTTAACTTCACTTCACTTTCTATGTGTGTATGTACATTTTCCGGACTACTTCCGCTGGGGCATGCAACCGCTGTGCAGTGCCGTGACCCTGCCACCCCGTACTTTTCCTATCAGAAGCCCTCTCCTTACACCCCCAAAGAATAAAACCAATACACGAAGGAAAAACAATGTCTTCTCTTTGGTTAAACATAAATAAATTTAAATATTTTTATTAACTTACTTGTATAACCTAATTTTTTTTTGGTTTATTCAATGTTTCAAAATCAAAAACATTTCTATATCAGTAAGATAATTTTTTTGCTGTTAGATCTACTGATTTTTAATACACATTGCACTATTTTCGGCACCTGTGATAATTAAAATATAATATACCTTAAATAGATTCTTCTTTTTTTAAGATGGTTTGATTTATCTAAAAACAATATTGTTGAACACACTGAAAATAACTCTTTGAATGCCCCCCTGGGGACCGCGCATATCAAGCATTGCTTGATGTCGTAAAAGCAACTTGTTGGTACTGACAATAGAGCATCAACGTCAAAAAAAGAACGTTTCCTAGTTTTAGGCACCAAAAAAATGTGATTTCAGAAAACCGTAAATTTGCACAAGTCCAATATAATTCTGGTTTTTCTCTCTGTGTACCGCATCTTATGCTTCGTCTTGGCTCCATTTTCATCAGTTATTTGATTACACGCCACTCATAAGCGCGATTGCGTGAGTGTATGTGAACAATCCGGAGAGTGATTGTGTGTATGTGTGTGTGTGTTTGGGGGGTGTGCGAGTGCGTTTATTGAACCGACTTTATGGCATCGCCTAGCTGGCGACACTCAGTCGAACTCAACCCAGCAAAACTCAACTCAACTCGTCGTCTTCCCAACTCGGTCCGCTTCGGACTCAGTTCTTTTCTTTTCGGTTCCGCTCATATCGCCGCTATATATAGTGTTCCATATATGCGTATGCACATACCTACATATATCTATATGGCATATGTTCGCCGTGCTTATCCAAAGGGCAGCTGGAGAGCGGCGACATCCATCGTTTTCGATATCCTTACTAAATAAACAATATGCGGGCACAGTGACGTCCTCGACCTTCACACTGTTTCAGGGACACAAAGCACCTTCTCAACTTTTATCTGTGGATTTGAGTAATTTCTAACTCAAACTTTTGGTGGTACTGCATTTTTATAATCCTCTTGCTAATTCAATAACAAAAGTTCACCATTTATTTTAATATTTGGTTCTAAAATATACTTATTTATGTTTCCGGAACGTTCAGGCCCTTCAATTACGGTTTTCGCACTTTAATAAACGCCAAGATTCGGTCCAACTACAGGGCCGAAGGGTCGGCCGACTGGCGGAGTACATAAATAGTTCATCCTGGCCGCCTCGCATGTCTGGCCCTTCTGAGTCAGCGGCACGGGTTCAATGTCCTGCGGCGCCTTCAAGAATGCCACCGCGACTCCTTGGCATACAGAAAACAAGAAACAAAAGGCAGCCATAATGGGTAAATTGCTCATATTTTGTTATTCTGATTAAAAAGGCGCCCGCGCTCATTAACTGCAGCAATCCGCAAGCAAATGTCCTAGTGGCGGGAGCTCACATGGGCGGAGGCGAAGAGGGGTCGGTGCAGCAAAAGGGGGGCAGACCCACAAATACATTAACAACCAAGGGATCCATGGCCCCAAACAATAAGCGTGCATTGTGCACTACGAACTGCAGTGGCCAAACCCGTGACTACTGGTGGCCCTCATCTCGAGGCGTGTGAATGCACACATGTGCAGTGCGTTACGAAAAATAAACACGCACTTTTTTTTTATTTTAACACATATGTAGTTTGTATTTAAAATAAACGGAATTTGTTAAAAACCTGATTATGTTCCTTTAAGTTTCGAACTAATAGTAAATAAAAAATTTTAAGTCTTATTCAGTCAGAAAAAAGATTTGGACTCAGCGTGATGGTTTTAGTCAAAATTTAATTTGGATGAAGTATGTTACTCAAATGTCAGACCAATGATACTATAAATAATTATCTTTTTTCAGATTTAATTAATATTCATTCAAACTGTGTGTAATAGTTTTATTTCAATGGCGCGTACTGTTTATGCAAATGGATGTAGACCATTTTGGGATTTTGGGTCATAGGCATGAGCAGCCACAGCATAAACATGCGGCATCTGCCCTGTGGATTGAAGAGGGGGTATTAGGGGCCATCGGATCCGCCTTATCTCGATGCTCGCATACGGATTCGAATTGAGTATCTGAAGCTGCTACTGCAACTGCAATGGGAACACTCCTCTGTGTTGATTTAATTTTCAGATGTTTGCCACTGACCCTCCTGCTTTTTCCTTACCTTCTCGTTGAATTTAATTTTGAATTTTGTACTTCTTGTTTATAAGGTTTTATTATTTATACCACAGTAGCAGTAATTGCTTTTATTGCAATCATTTGCGGACTTTATTCAACCGCTTGGCTGGCCTCTAGGGGCCAAACGTTAATAATTGATCAATTTTTATTGAAATGGGCAATTGTGTCAAACTTTGTTATGCATTGATTGATTGAATATCTATGTAATCTATTCATTAATTTATTTATTCCACCATTGGAATAAATCCATATCTAGACTAAGATATAAACTTGACTCTAAAACTGAATATTGCATATTACATTTTTAAGTGCATACTTGAATATGGGATTGTTTTTGTTCAAATTGCCTTTTTAATATTTTAATATTTGTAGGTCTCTATCTTGAAACACTAGGGTTTTCATCAAAACAAATATACAACTTTACATCTTATTAGATCAGAAAATTAATGTGTATTTAAGAGCCAATTAAACTAAATACATATATTTTTTAATCCTTTAAGTAACTTTTTAGCTATGCATCTGAATGATATGAATTGGCGTCAACTCACCATGAGATCCTCGGAGACGATGTTTTTTGTTTCTTTGGGGTTAATTGCCTGCATATCCAGCTGTTCAGAAGTGGGCGGGGATATATCGAGGCGCAGGGGCACGTCCAGGATGCAAGAAGCCAGCGCAACGAAGGCGAGCAGGACGGCGACGACACGTGTGGAGCACATTTTTAAGCGCTCTCTTTCTTTCCCGAGAAAAAGAACACAAAAGATTGGCACTTTCCTTGATCACTTAATACTCGTGGATAACTATTTATGTATCTTTAATTTCTTTTATTTTTGAGACTTAATTAATTGATGTGCTGAACTAACAATTCCTAATGGTGATGAGGAATTGTTCTTTTCACTTTTATTTTATTTTCGTTGTTTCTTTTTGGCCGCGGGGGTTGACACACACACACATGCGCATTGGTGGCACACACAAATTGCCGGCAGCATAAAACAGCTGCAGCAGCAACAAAAACAACGGAAGGAGCTGGTGTGGGGGGTGTTGGGGTACCGTTGTTCTGTTTTGCGCTTCTTGTTCTGTGTTGGTTGTTTTTGTTGTGGCCACCGCTTCTTTCGCTGGCTCTCTCTCCTTTTCGCCCTTTTCCGCTCTTTTACATATGACGCATACGAATGGTGGAAAACAGGAGCAGGGGGCCTTAAATTGGGTTGGGCTGGATTGAATTAAAATTGTAAATTCAATATTAAATGCACATTTGCCACTGGGCCACAGAAACACAATTAAATAGCACGCAATGCCTGCACAAAGGAATCACATTCCTTGTTCTTCCGTTTTTTTAGTATATTCCCGATACAGATTCCCGATTCCCGTTGCCCGTTTACCGTTATTCGGCTTTGTTCGCCCCACAAAAGAAACGACAAGTGGGCGGCACTCTCTTTATTCGCGTGTTTCGTGTAAGCATAAATCTCGATGTTTTTTTTTTGTGTTTTATATATTTTTTTATTTCTGTTGTGTTCGAAATGAAAAATCTCGTTACACCGCCGAGTGGAATAGCGGTTAAGCCGCGCGACTGTCAGGCAGAGACTGTTGTCTTGATGCGACGTGTAGCGACTTGCCATGGTAGCACAAAGAGCGCAAAGAGCCGCGCGTTTCTCTTTATCGGCGCTCAATCCGCGGAAAAAGAGCGCAAGAGAAAGCGATCATGGCATGGGAGAGCGATGTAACTTAAGGATACTGCCCCAACTACTCCATCGTTTTTGACTTACGTTATCAAGTCTCTCTTAAGTATGCACAAAAAGAAAAATATAGAATTAAAGAACATTTTTAAAAAGCTGGCTACTGTCAGCCTCTAGCTCAGGCTGTGTCTACAAAAAAAAAAGTTAATTTTAAGAACCTTCTTTCTGTAATATAGGCAAAATCGCAAATAAATCCAAAGGCGATTTTCTTTAATTATTTTTGTACGTGCGAAAAAAAATAACAAAATAAAATAAAATTGAACTTAAACTTAATTGTTAAAATTTTAAGTTTATTCTTTTATTCACACATGAACAATGTTGTGATCAATTTATTTTTATGCACCACTTTTTTCTCTGTGTTTTTAAGAATCTATTTGAAGAGTGTGCATTAAGAGCCCAACTGATCTGATCGTTGTGGGTGTCCGCTTTTTGGTGTTCCCATTTATGCTACCTAAGAAGAGTTTTACCACTCTTATGCCAAGATTGGCGCCGGTTGCACAATCAACACAAAACAGAAGGCGAATAATAATGATTGATGGACTATTTCTGTGAAAAAGTCAACATATTTGGAAGAAGAGATTAGTGACGGATGACTTAAGATTTAATATTTTAAGATCTTTTAATTTGGGGTTTTATCAATGAATGAGACATTTTTCAAGATACGGTCGAAATCACAAACTGGGAGTGAAAAAAGATATCAACGGCGTTGGGGGTTTTTCTGGTTGACCGAACCGGTTTTATTTTTGAATGAAGCGCTAATCAATTTACGCACGTAAATTGGCCGTTGACCGATTACTCACCGTAGTACTCAACTTTATCGAATCACAATCGGTTGGAAATCCCAAAGTTTCACTGATAAATACTCCCTACAAGCAACCTTCAAACCTAAAAAGATGATATGCTTATGTTTTCTATAGTCACGAAGATCAATGCCCACTTTAAATTCAATTTATTGTCACTTAATTATATCCAATCTACAATAGATTCAAGTTGATCTTGTATATTGATGACAAGAACGAAAGTCATACAAATTGACGTTTTGTAGATACGCACATGCGTATATCGTACATATAGCACAGTCTGGGTACAGTATAAACCATTGTTATTAGTCAAATAAGCCGCAAATGGTTTTTTAGTAGAGAAATTCATATTATTATATCGTAATTTTAATTTTAATAATTTCCAATATATTTCAAAATAAACTAAATGTATCTTATAAGGCCAAACAACACTGTACCTACAGATATCCGAAACAACTTGCCGGCAATGACTGAACCTAGACTTGAGGTCTTGGGTTCAAGTGCTAATTGAACACGATATTGGATGCAAAACCGATTTCTGCTCTGCAGTTGACCCAAATAAAGTACAAATGACAAACGTTGACCCAAATAAAGTACAAATGACAAACGCTACCGGTGACACATGGTCAAGTACGTAATATTTGGAAATATTGATGCGTTATCAATACATTTGGTTTATCGGTTCGAAGTGTTAGGCTTGTTACTCAATGGAAGTTACGCAATTTTCGTAGGAAGTTGTGCATGTATCATTCCCTCAAAAATTAACTAAATGGTCAGGATCGAGAAACTACTTATCGACGCTTCCTGCGGATGGAAAAATCTCACTGATAATACAGCATAAGAAAGGTTAGTAACATTTTCGATGTGAGTGACTAAGAGGGACACTATCTTGTTTATTCGGTTTCTCTGAGAATGCATACAAGAATGATAACCATATCTGCTGCGTTAGCTTTAGCTTTCCATTCAACATTGGCTGGTTGGGAGTTTCCGAACAGTCCTCGAGTTCAGATTGCTAGGAGCCAGAGCTCGTGACAAATCAATTATGGAGATGGAGATGTGTCGTCTGGTAATGCCAGGGGGTACGTACAACCACGACTACGGGTATGGGTATCTTTTCTACGTCCGCCTGTCGCCTCCGTTTGTATAATATTGCATTATTTGTGTGGGTGGCGGGCATGGACGTCTGTCCGATATGGGGAAACTTATTTATTTATAAGCGTGCCTACAAGTGTATGAGCCTACACTCAAAAACGTCTGTTTTCTTTATGAAAAATGTAAACTACTAAAAAATTACCTTTACACAAAATGATGAAAACAACCATTTAAGTTGACAGTTTTTGAATAAGCCTACAACAAATTTGCGGATCACTCGCTACCTTTATGGATTTAGCTAAATGCTAAATCGGGATCATTATATTATGGAATGTATTTAATTATTGAGTACTAATGTCTGGATTAACTATTTTAAAATATAATAAGTTAAACAAAATTCAATCTCAAATCCAAATTAAAACTTAATGAAAATTAATAGATGAATTTATGAAATACTATCCTAAGAAGTTAATTTAAAAAAAACAAGAAAGAAAGCAAACTTCGGCAAGCCGAAGTTCATATACCCTTGCAGCTATTGCAAGAATTAAACATTTTTGAAAACATTAAAATTATAATTTACTTGCGTATAAGTTTAAAAACATTGAAGCTATGATGATTTGCAGCTCAATTATTTGATAGTTATTTTATATATTTTTATTGTTCCTATGGGAGATATATGATATAGTCGTCCGACTTTGATGAAACTTAAACCGTAAATTGGAAATATTTAACCATTACTAAATGTCGAAGAACTCAACAAAAAATTAAAAAACAGAAAAGTTATAATTTTTTTTCATTTATTTTTCCGATTGTTCCTATGGGAGCTATATGCTATAGTCGTCCGATTTTGATGAAATTTTTACCATAATTCTGAAATATTTAACCATTGTTTTATGTCGAAGAACAAAACAAAAAATTAAAAAACAGCAAAGTTATAATTTTTTTTCAATTATTTTTCCGATTGTTCCTATGGGAGCTATATGCTATAGTCGTCCGATTTTGATGAAATTTAAACCATAATTCTGAATTATTTAATCATTGCTATATGTCGAAGAACTAAACAAAAAATTAAAAAACAGCAAAGTTATAATTTTTTTTCATTTATTTTTCCGATTGTTCCTATGGGAGCTATATGCTATAGTCGTCCGATCCGGCTCGTTCCGACTTATATACTACCTGCAATAGAAAGACAACTTTTGGGAAAGTTTCATGCAGATAGCTTTAAAACTGAGAGACTAGTTTGCATATAAACGGACGGACAGACGGACAGACGGACATGGCTAGATCGACTCGCCTAGTGATGCTGATCAAGAATATATATACTTTATAGGGTCGGAGATGTCTCCTTCACTGCGTTGCAAACTTCTGACTGAAATTATAATACCCTCTGCAAGGGTATAAAAATTGCATTGAATACAATTGTTTTGTCAGTGTACTAATTGCAATGTGCCTAGAAGATCTAACTTCCCATTGAGCAATGACTCAATTTGAGGTGTATGTTCGACTGGTCTAAAATGGAAGTGCGCCACTGGTCGGACATGCGATTTACATACTACCATTTCCCAAGCGTGCGAAATCGAACACGTTCCTCCACAGGCAGGAAATCAAAGCAATTACTAATTGTGTTTGACACAGCCCCAAACTTTCTCGCATGACGCACGGCCAAATGCGACTTATGTATTGGCCAAATGGGCAGGAAATGCCAGCCCAATTGACCTTCCACCGCCCACCCGCCCACACCGGCAGATGTACATATCTGTATCCGAGTAATTAATTAAAATATGCATCCAGTGCACTCTGGACTCGTGCGTTGCTCTCGTATCGTCTCGTCTCGCCTTGCCTTGATGTGTCCATCTGAGAAAACGCCACCCAGCGCCAGCGATTTCCATTTAACAGGTCCATTAATCGCATTCGGCGGAGTTTGAGTTTGGCTCATTATCGCGCGGAAAGTGTCACACGGCCAACTGGCGATTTATTGAATTCACTCACTCAATGGCAAGCGAAAACAAACAATTAATATAGGAACATGTACAGTGTACACTTTGCACATTAAAATTCCATATCCGATTTGCATGAGAAATGACGAGCCGTCAGCCGAATATTCTTTTTGTTTATTAACCAACAGGTTGTGGAGAATAAAATAAAAAGTTTGCACGAAGTTTTTATACCCTTTTCGGCTCAAACATTGGGGTGAATCAAACTGGGTTTGCCATTTGCTCGTTCAGCAGTCCAGATAAGTCCGCAATTCGATTTGAAATTTACGAGTATGATTCTTGCATTCTTTTTCACGCCTGAAAGCGGCTACATGGGCGAGTGATTTGGAAAAGAAAAAATGCTCCAACGCCCCTCTTTTCCCATGAGTCAACAGCCTCTGGGTTTTGTGGCGCTTGTCCGTTGGTCGTCAGCCCAAAAGCTGACGCACACTACATTCATAAACGTAAAAACGATGAGATTTAAATCTATGGACTCATCCCCACGTATCACGCAGAATACGACACTCACAACAAAGAAAGCATTTTAAATATGCACATAAACGTCACTCTGGATGAATGCGAATAAGAGCTTCAATTCAATTCAGTTCTTCAATTCGCACATAATTGCCCCACACGAACTGCAGCTTAACCTCGGCTTGGGAAATATTCGCTTATCTGTACAAACACCGAGTGCAGAATTTTCTTTAAAGATATAGTGGAAAAACAAACTAAATGAAAAACAAGATTGAAAGCTAGCTTCGGCTAGCCGAAGTTTTTATACCCTTGCTTGTTCTCAAATGCCGAATTAACTAAAAATTAAAGCTTGCCGAACTCACGTTATTTCTGAAACGGCTAAAATGGTACCAATGTTATAATACCTAGGGTATAAGAAAATTCTAACAAATAATCTTAACCAAATTATACTTCTCTCATACACCCCATTTAAACTTAAATTTAGTTTTCACGGAGTAAAATTAAATTTCATTATTGACCACAAATATTATATCAGAGAATATTCTTAAGTTTGGTACGCAAATTCGTCTGACTGGCGTGATTCCTATGAAACATATTTGAAAATTTGTTTAAATTTATCTTTAAGCAATGACAGATTGTTTCCTCCAAAAAGATGTAGATTTGCGGCATTCAAGCTAAAAATGCAACGTTAGATTTTGCAAACGCAAAATCTGATTGATTCATACTTTGAAAATGTTGACAACCCAAATATTATGGTTAAATAAATAATATATAAATAGAGATGCCAAATCTTAACATAGTTTTAAGGGCAAATAAAGGATTTTGTTGATAACGAACTACATAAACACTGAACAAACTCCCTACAAGTTAAGCGTTCAGTTAATGGACGAGCCGCAACTTGTATTAGCCTGCCTAAAGCATTCCCCTCTTTGACGAATACAAAGCCGTGTGTTTTGGGTTTCGGCCCTTTCACCACCACATACATTCCCTTTTCACGCACTCCGCCGCCCGTTTGTTTCATTAGCTGCATAATTCAAGCAAGTTTCCCCGAAAAGCCGCAGAAGGCCAAGAGCTGAGAAGCGAAACTGCATAACTTTGGCCATACTTCAGTTGCATTGCGTGTAATATTTAATTATAAGACGCCACCCACGCCCACCGCTTTCCGTGAACAGTGCAACTTTACGGCACTTGCCAATTGCACTTTGGTGGCAGCCGCCGCCTCCTTGGGGGTGGCATAAACGTCTTGAGAGGGCATAAAATATTTAATTGTGTCACGTAACTTTCTGCCAACTGACTGGCGTACGGATAGATGGCATCCCTCCCTATCCCTTATATGTATACATCCACTTGCAGTTGAACAGTATGCATTACAATTTTAATTTGCAAGAACTGGCGCGGGGGAAATGAGATTACCAGAAGACGTCAACTGCTGAACGAAATTATCCGAGCCATCCATCTCGCGGCACGATTACCATATGAAATATACAGCTTTATTCATTCGCTTTGCTCCTTTTTAATACAATGACGTAATTAGTTTATACTTTCATATAAAAAAAATATATGAGTGAAGTGTGAAATTTTCCGCCTGGCTTATACAGTTTCCAATTTCCATTTTCCAATTTCCAATTACACAATGCGATTAAAATGCGCTTTTGGGTATTCCGTACGTAATTCGTTAATTTAACAACTATGCTGAGCAGAGAGTTTCTTCAGATGCAGTTAGGTTTTTGCTTTAAGTCGAGTCTTTGTATTTCGTATGATGCGAATTCATTTGCCATTCCTTAGAGGATACACACACATATAATATATAATTTCTAGATCTGGGCTGCTCCTCGTACTGGTGCTGTGTAAATTAAAATGCAAACAGCTAGACGACAATAACTTCTGCTTTAGAGTTGCGCGACTCCAAAACGCGGCGCCGAGACAAAGAAACGGGATCGTAAAATAATTTAATGGTTAAATTAGGAATATTTATGGGCTTAGGGCAGCGTGTAGCGGACGTAGGGCACCTCCACATCCTCGCCGTCGACGTCGTTGCAGCAGATCTCGAAGACCAGGGAACGCTCGTGCGATTCGAGCCGGCGCTTGGACACGCGACGCACCACCTCCGACATGGGCAGCGGCAATCGCTCGGAGCACTTGGCCTTGGGCATGAAGAAGGAATACAGCATGGAGACGCCCTGCGACAGCATCGTGATCTTCAGCTTCTCGTTCTCCTCGAAGTAGTTGAGGAACTCCTGCAGCGACAGCTCGCCGGCCACCTCGAAGCGGTCCCACAGCGTCCACTCCTTGCCGTAGTATGTGTTCTTGGCCGCGGGCAACGGCTCCGAGAAGGCCATGAAGGGCAGCGCCAGATTGGCGAAACCGTTCTTGAACTTTTCCAGATCCCGGTGGCCGACAATCAGCTTCATCACCTCCAGCACAGCCAGGCCAGAGAGCACCGATGTGGTGGTGGCGATGGCGGGTATGATCTTACCCGCAATCAGCTTCGACTTGTGGCGATCGGCTGGCGGGATCTTGTAGTTGGCGGCGCGCAAGTTCGAGCAGGCCACAATGAAGTCCATGTGCAAGTTGCTGTCGTCGTCTTTCTCAAACTCCAGCGGCGTGATCTTGTAGCTCTTGTCGGCGTTCTTCAGCAGCTCCGTGATGATCTTATCCACGCGATCCTGGTCCAGCTCACCATCATCAAAGTTGTTGGCCGAGGCGGCTGCGGCTGCCTCATTAGTTTCAATCTTCACGCCCGAACGAGGCTTGAACTCTGGCACCTGCGAAAAAGGCGCAAAAGGTTTTAGAAACACTTCTTGAAACGACTTACAACTTTGCACAACTAACCTTAACCTGCTGCACCAGCTCTGCAATCGTCTCGCGATTGCGAACCTGCTCAATTCCATAGACCTCCGCTCGCAGATTGGCTCCGGCGTAGATGAAGTCCAGGTGCATGGGATCGTTCACATCAAAGACCAGCGGATCTGGGCACCGCTTGGGTCCGGACCAAAACGGCTGACCACTGGAGGTAATCTGATCGGGTGGGAAGTTGAAGAGCAGCTGCTTTATCTGGTTAACATACTGGTCCTCCCAGTAGAGACGGGCCCACTCCACGCAGTGGGCAAAGCTCTTGGGCTTGTCGTCGATCAGGGCTTTCTGTAAATGTCAAAGAAAATTCAATTTAGCAAGAGATTTTCTTCCCTAAAGATCAAATTCAGTCTCACCTTGATCGAATCGAGAATCTCCAGAGGCTGAATACCGGGCAGCTTGGCAATTCGCTCGGTGAACTGCGGATCGGCAATGTACTGAGCAGCGTTCTCAGCCGACTGTTTGAAGACGCCCTCGAAGGCGTCGCGCGCCCACTGCAGAGTGTGCTCAATGGCATTGGGGAAGTTCTTCAGGGTGCAGATGGGAATGCTCTTCTCGGGCGGATCCTGCGACGAGCTGTACGACTCAGTGGCGAAGGGCACAATCACCTGAACGTTGCCCAAGGTGCCAAGCGTTCCGGTTTCGACCAGCGGGATACGGTTGAAGATGCACTTGCGATCCATGTAGATGCGGGCGTCAACGTTGTCCAGGGCATTGGCCACGCCGTCCAGTTTGCCGAAGAAGTCCTCGGAGAAGACCTTCTCCGTCTCGGCGCCCACACGCAGCTCGTAGGCGGTCACGTTAACTTCCGGATTCATGCGCTTGATGGCCTCGGCCGCAGTCATGGATTTCGGTTTCTGTACGTCGTGCGGACGGAACAGGAACTGCCGGTTCAGATTCGACTTCTCAATGAGATCCATGTCGGTGACGAATATCTGGCCTTTGCCGGCTCCCAGTCCCAGCATTCCGAAGTTCTTTAGCAGCTCACAACCAATGGCTCCGGCCCCCACAATAAACCACTTGGCGTCGGCCAGCTTGTCCTGGAACTTCTTGCCGAAGATGGCAATCTGGGAATCATATCGCGAGCCCACTGGCTGGGCGTCAGCCTCCGTCACGCCCTCCGCGGGCAGACACTCCAGGGCATCGAAGTACAGCCACTGGAAGATCGGAGTAAATTTGCCGCTGCAAGCCTTGAGCACCTCCTGGGCCACAATTCCGCCAACGGCCGCGTCCAGCGGGCACGTGTTGCCCGAGCAGATCTTGGCGAATTGCAGCACCAGTTTCTCGTCCACTTCAGAGCTGCTGCTGGCCCGGCACACCTCGAGGAAGCTGTTGGCGTCCTCCTCATTCCAGGGTCGCGGCAAGGCTCCATTGTGGGCCTTGCGGTAGCAGGTGAGTGCATTGAAGGCCAGATGCAGAGTGGCCGGCGAGTCGAGCTTGGCAAAATCGGAGATCAGGAACTCGGGCTCCTCGGTGGCCTGCGCCAGAGGCTTGAAGCTGATGGTCTTGGGCATCTTCACTTGGGTGGCCACTCCGCCGCTCTTGTACTCGCCGAACTTGCTGGTGTCGCCGATGCTGAAGGTGTAGGGTCCCAGCACGGTAATCTTGAGGGGTTGGCAGCCGTTCAGCTCCTGCATACCCTGCACCTCCGAGAAGGTAACGTAGTCGCCGTCGTTAAATCCGTGTCGCGTCTCGTCCAGGCACGTGACCACTCCCTGGGCGTCGTGCGTGATGCTGGCAATCATGGTGGACACCGGTTGGGTGCCATCTTGGTCGTAGATGGTAAAGTTCTCGCCAAAGTCACAGAACACCTTGGCAAACAGACCGCGCGTCTCGGCGATTATTAGGGCAATGCCGTTTTCGTGGGCAAACTTGCCAATCCGCTGCTGCTCCTCGTCATCGGAGTTGGTCAGGACCACCACGCGGAACTGGCTCAGGAACTCCTTGGTGAGCGGCCCGGTGTGGGACAGAGTGCGCACATAGCTGTTTAGTTCGGCCAACTGGGCGCAGGAGGCCTCTGCTCGGTTCTTGCCAATGTCGGCCTCGGTGAGATAGAACTGCGACGACAAGTCATGGAGCTGCAAAGCCAAAAGCCATAAATTAATATATTGCACAAGTGATGAAATTAGAAAGAAGGTTAAGAGAGGGGGGGCTATGACTAACAAAAGAATATTTGTTGCGTTTCCATGTACACAGAAGAAAAAGACAGCTAGACAAGTATTTACATTATTTTTATCATTTTAGGGGGTATTCAAATTTTAACGCAAGATGGCCTAACTTCTGAGTTCTAATGACACTGCAGCTGAACAAAGTATTAAGGTTTCCTTTGTTTTAACCACACACAATTGAGATATAACATACATTTTTTCTCAGTGCATAAAACAAAACCGAATATGGCGAGCAAAAGGGAATGCAAAAACAATTGCAGCCCGCTGTGCGCATACGGTCGTCCCGCTCGCACACTTTTCGCATGGCGCAGACATTTTGAGGCAAATAGAAAAAGAAGGAAAACCGAATTACACACACAACACTTTTCTGAAAGCAAATACGAGATAACCTAACCTAATTTCGCGCCGAGTCTAGTAATTAAGTAAATGAATCACTAGGACCAGGGCTGGGTAACCTGCATTTCCCGCATTTCCCGCGTCTGCCTGGAAAAATATCGATTTTTTCTTTGCCCCCACACACATACCCCACAAGTTGCTGTGTCATGCAGGGTGATCGATTTCACACCGCCCAGAATCACGTTCTTGGCGATTTCCAGGCCCAGTCCTCCGAGTCCAGACACAAGGATGTCCGAGTTGGCCATCCGGCGCATGGCATCGTGGCCCAGGACGTACAATTGGCGCGAGTACAGCGATTCATCGATATCTCCGCCGGCGGCGGCACTGTTTCCAGCCATACTGCTGCTGCTGCTTCCTTCCAGGTGCCGATTGCTGTTGCTGTTGTTGCTGGAGCTGACGCTGTTGTTGTTGTTGTTGCTGCTGCTGTTGGTGGTGGATCCGCTGGAGGAGGCTTCTTCTTGCGGCTCTGAGGTGGTGTCCAGGTAGTTGCGCTTCTCCGGGCGCTTGCTTTTGCTTCCTTCTATTTCCAATGCTGACGATGTACTAACGTCGTCGCCGCTTCCCTGCATCTGTTTCTCCTTCTGCTTTTCGGCTCGCTTCGCCGTCGCACTTACGACGCATGTGTCAGAGGTGGACGACGATACGCACAATTCCAGCTGGCGCTCACTAGTCGTCTCGCTCTCGCACTTGCTCGAAATGTCAACGCCGCCTGCTGCTTTGTCGTGATTTTCGTAGTTGTTGCTGCCGCTGCTGCTCGTTGCTCCGCCGGCTTCTGCTTCCATGCCCCCTCCCCCTCCGGACAGTTCCAATCGCCTCTTTTTGGCCAGCGGCGAGTGGTCAGTGGAGCTGCAGGCTGGCGAATCGGCCATCAATTGCTGACCGCTCGACGACATTGCCGGATTGCTGAAATATTGGCAAGCGAACTTCCCAGTTGCGGCTGCCCCGCTCTCGCTCCCTCCTCTCTCGTTCTCGCACACACGCACACTGCCGAACGCGGACACACGCTCACGGCTGGACACACAAACACGCGAGAGCGTCTGAAGGGCGAATTTCAGTGGATATCACTCTGTTTTCAGGACCTGGGAGCCTGGCGAAATTTAGCAGAACGCTCGCCAAAATTTCAGAACACGCACGATCAAGTTGCAGTATAGAATTCGCACAGGGGGATAGAGGTGGCGAGCCGTCGATACCCACATCGATATTTCTGGTGTCATCCACATTTTCAATCGATTTTTAACAAACGTTGTGCTTCCATCTCTAACGATATTTTTAACGATTTCGTGCACTGTTAGCTTTTCGCTTCAGTTCTTGCGATCTTCTTGCACACTGTTAACGATTCCACTCCAACTCTGTAAGTTCCACTCCAATTCTAGCTCACACTCTGTTAAAAGTCTTAATTTCTGCTAAAAAACACTACTCATGTACACTCTGTTTACAGATGTCTCAAAAACAACAAAATGTTAATACTACTTTTTTTTCATAAATTTATCCACTACCAGATATAATATATATTTTCATAATTACAATTTACAAGGAGATTGAAAAATATCAATGTTAACCCGCCAAACATCGATATACCCGATTTTTTGAAAACATCGATGACAGAACCGTTACTCTAAAGAGGGTATATTGTATTTGATAAGTATGTATCAGGTAGAAGGTAGCGATATTAAAAATTCTTGATCAGAATCAATAGCAAAGTCGATCTGTCTGTCTGTCTCACAAACATTATCCAAATCGGTTATTATAACAAATGGCACAAACTTCCGAAATGTGTTTTGTATTTTGGGGTCCTGATTATGACAAGACCAATATCTTGAAAAATAACAAAATTTTATTTGACAAGACTGATATCTTGAAAAATAAACATTTTGTTTGAATTTTAAGCACAGCGTTGCCAGACCATGAGAAAGAGTGCGCGCGCTGCGTTGGTTTGTGTTTTCGCTATGAGTGAGCGATTTTTAAAGTTAGTGTTGGAAATGGTCGTTACCGCGCTTTTTAAATTGGTTCGAAAAACGTTATGAGGTGGCTTATTGCATTTTAAAATTGTTATCTTCACGTTATTTTTAAATGCAGTTCAAAAAATATTTAATATATAAGTTTTCCTGTTTTCTGTATAATATGTGTATTGATATAACAAAATTGATGTACAATATAAATGAGTATATTAAAGAAACTTGTTACAAAACATGGTATGTATTTGTGTATTTAGAAAAAATTCGAACATTTTTATAAATAAATACAAATAATAAATAATTAGCATACACAAATGTGCTTTAAATTATATATAGTTGGCAATTAAGCTTTGAAATTGTTTTACATTATTAAAATTGATTCCGAATCTTCAAAAACATTTTTGAAATTCTGTACAAAACAATAAAGTCCAAAAAATTTTATATTCGATTTCTAAAAAACAATTGAAATTGGTTTTCCACTTAATTTATCTTCAGTTCTAGAGCAAGGCACATAGTTGTGCAACCCATTAACGTTTAATTGAAATGTATAGTGCAAAAGAATTTTCTAGTCATCAATCTGTCGGCACTTGAGGCAATTATCCTGAACCTAAACTCCGATCGTGGCACGCGCCCCTCGGCGATTGTCCCACTCACCAACTGACCCACACCGAGGTCCTTGGGTGTCCTTTCGTCCTCGCCGGGTTCAATATCCTTTGAGAGCGGCTAATCTATTTTCGGTCGGGGGTCGGCCGCTGCTCAACGGTAGTCGAGCATGAAAATGCGTAAATTTCCAGGAAAAACAGAGAGCTATGCGGCGGGGGTGTCCTTTTCAAGTGTTGAGAGCGTGCCATTAGGAAAATACGGGAGGGGGGGGCAACAGCTGCAGGATCTAAAACCCGGATCTCGTCGCACAGTTGCGTAAAATGCATTTTAATTTACGCCTACAGCTGCGCGAAATACTGCTCCCGTTTTTGGAATTTGGAATTTCTCCCTTTTCCGGGGCTCTAATTTTAGCCCGATCGCGATAGGAATGAAAACTAGCCGCGGACTTTATCGCGTGCGGTGTGTTTTTCGTCCTTGTCGCGTGGCCCAAACCGAAAAAGTCCAGAAATTCTGGACAAATTAGCATACTGATCCTGCATTAAGCGGGGGTGTCCGCTGCCCATCTGTCCTCCAAATATCCTGCATCGCGTGCCTTTGACGAGATATGTATGCGCAATGCAATGCATTTGGGGAGAGTGAAACAACATTCCTACCTTCCTTAATTAAGCCTCATCACATATGGCACCGCATCATCCCTATGCAAATTTTCACCCATTAATCAATTTGGAATGTAATTTGAATATGAAAACTGTGTACAAAAATGGCTGGCACTATTAATTTCTGTGCTGTCAGCGGTTCAAATGACTACTTCCAAATGGTTTTGAGTTTTTTTTATTTTAAATACATGAGAAAATGAAGAAGAAAATGTTTTAAAAATCGAATAACTTTTCTGCATCCTTAAGAATATTTTGTAATTTATTGAAACAACTTTCTTTTGCTTAAAAATAGAACCCATTATTTTTTTTTTAGAAAGTTCTAAGATTTCTCAAGTTTTTAAAATTGAATATATTATAGCATTTATTGCCTAACTTTTCTGTATTTTGTAATATATTGCAATAAATTTCTTGTGCTAAAATAGAAAACATTGAATTATTTTAAAAAATTCCAAGATTTTTCCGGTTTTATAAAATATAAGCAATTTTAATATTTAAAGTGAAAACATTTAATTGGAAATAAAACATTTTTAGACAGTTCAAGAATTTTTGTAAAATGTATCAACACTTCCTTTTCTACTTGGCCTGTATTTTGGGTGTCACTTTATTACTTTCATATTCCGCTTCCTTTCATAAACGACAATTGTTCTTTTAACTAACCCTAGCTCCTTGTTGACCCATTATTATCAAGGAAACTCTGCTTAAGCCAGTGTCTCATATTGCGCTTATCAGGGAGAGAATATATATCTTTTATGGCGATCAACATCTTCGTTCTTTTGCCACTAAATGACGAGTTTTCCCCTCACTTTAATTGTCTGGGAAAATGCATTTTATCGCCCAGCCACCATCTATAAGGAGAAAACCAAGAATAGGGCCCAGCGTAAATATTAACAGTCGTAATAATTAAAGAAGTGTCCCCTTTGCCTTTTCGTGGATGGAAAATACGTTACAAATCCAACGCTTGGGCGACTTGGCTCTGGGCATCCAGCGAGTTGGTCAAGTGGATTGGGTCTCAGTCTTCCCCTATTTTTCGTTTTCTGGCCTAAATACGCGCCGCTTTATGCTCACTGAATAACGTGTGAAACGTCGGGGGTAAGGAATTCCGAACCCCGAAGCAAAAGGAAGCAAAGTGCTTGCTACAATTTTGATTTGGCCCTGAGGCAGTGGCATTGTTGCAGTTGTACGAGGGCGTAGACAGTTGGCCACAGGTGAGTGCCTCTGTTAACTGCACTCAAACAATTTTTTTTCTTAAATATAGTATATATTTGTTTTCATACATTTTAAAAAATTTATAAAATAAGGAAAATACTTCCTGTGTATGGAAATACTGTTTTTAATTTTCCTGCATTTAAGGTGTTTGTTTCTAAGCTGCCTCTTCCTCAATTTCTATATTTATAGGTAAAATTTTAGAAAATAAATAAACTAGTCTTTTCTAAAATTAATGAAAACGACTTTAAGTTGCGTATATAGAAATTTACTTTTCTATAATTTAGAATTTTGTTTCTATTATAATTTAACTAAGATTTTCTAAAACGCTTAGCCTAGGCGGCTAATAACTTGGAAAATCAAACATTGCGTACCTTTTTTGGTCCCGGGTTCCAATCCCCACTTGTTTTTTTTTTTTATAAATTATATAAAATAACTACTATGTTTAACAAAAAAGTTGACATATATTTTTTAAAAACCTATTTTCTGAAATATTGACAAAATTGCCCATAAAACCAAGTCGTGGGCGATTTATTAAAATCTAATTTCCTAAATTCTATGTTTTAGAACAAAAAATTGTTTAAGTGTGGGCAAACTGCTAATTGGTGCCTTTGGTGGAGTACAACTCTCTGTCGTCCCCCCATCGAAAAGTTCCACCGAATGCAATCAAAATATTTACAAACGCAGTGGAGTGTGAGATCTGCAAGGAACTCTCTCCAGTTTTAAAGGTGTGAAAGGACAATGCAAATGCAAATGGAAATGCCGACTTACCTGGATCTCAAGAACGGGGTCTTCCACAATGGAGGGCACGACAAAATATTTTCAACTATTTCGAGTGTCTTTTGCAGCAGAACACAAGAGGCAGAGGCAGAGACATCCGAGATTTATGTATTATATGTAAATGCCCCGTCCAGCACTCAAGCACCGAAGGGCTGAAAGTCGAAATTAAGTTGTAATCTTTGTAATTTTTGTCACTCGAAAAGGGGTTGACAGCGGACAGCTGCCTCACTCCCTTGCCTCACCCTTTATTTTTTATTTTGATTTTTCAACAGGGCGACTGAGTCTGCATAAAGCGACACATTTGTTTTGTAAATATTGCGTTTGTAATTAATGCGCGAATATCGAAAGACAGCACATTTCTCAGGTTCTCCGCTGCTTGTCTCTCGGGAAAAATTTGCATACGGGCCACGACGATTGGCGTCATTTTTCAATTGCTAGTCATTTTTCATTATGGCCAAAGGGTTTGACTATTCAAATTTCATTCAACATAGATTAATGGGTTCAGCATTGGCTGTTTGGGAAAATTCACAAGGTCAAAGGCAAAGTATTTGATAATTTATGGGGAGAGAAAAAGGATATCGATTGGCTGGATTTGTAATATTTAATAAACTTCACTAAGAAAACTAAATTGCCTTAATGTTAGGACAAAATTTGGAATGATTGCCTTAAATTTGAGCCTAGAACGGAGACAATAAAGGCTCAAAATGAAGGCAATTATTCCTAATATTTAGTCAATTTTTTCTGTCAATAAAATATTATCTTTAGACTTATTTGGTTCTTGTTTTGCAATTTAAGACCAATTTTTAAGAAGCTTATAAAAGAATATGTAGCCTAATCAATAAAATAAAGCAATTGTAATTACATTGACAAATCAAATTATTTGTCTACCGGATAAACTTTTTTTATCAATGTTTATGCATTCTTATTATTTATCTATTTCAGTTTTTTTATATTAAAGCTATATCTCTAGTGATATTTAAAAATGCATTTCGATCGAGAAGAATATATTTATCTATATGTGACTAATGTGCAAATATGTACCATATAAGTATATGCAAAAAAAACGTTCTCACTCCTCCCCCGGATTTCTCTATCATTTGATGAAGCCATCAAACAGACTTTACTTGGTTTTCCCACTTCGGGACAAACCCATCGAGCGATAAATCAACTGACAACTTTTCACTATTCAATTTGGCACATGCAAAATAATTTTGCACAAATTTGTAAACATTTTATTGCAACCCCTTTTTTTTTTAAACAGCTACTTAAGATGCGACGATGGCATTCAAGCGAAAGCAAGACAATGGGATTTTGCAAAGCGGACAGACAGCGGATGATGTGTAATATCGGAGTTTTCCGATTTTAACCCCTTGGTGCCGGCACCGAAATGCACCGAGGATCGATATGAACTTTGCATATACACAGAACAGAACAGAACAGTACAGAACATAATGTAAGAAATAAATGGCGTCGAGGTTCGAGTTTATTGCCCATGCATAATCCCGCTTAATGTGCTTACTGCGGACAGCATTTGAATAATGCCCAGTTAACGCTTTAATGTGCTTAGTCGCTATCTCGAGGTGTGTTAAACACTTCCTGTCTGGGAATCGAGGAATCGGGGAATCGGGAGTTCCGACTTTAATGTCTTTCTGATACTCGGCTTGCAACATTTTTATTGGGCCCGTTGTGCAACGAATCCATCAATTTTACTGCTGCCGGCCAGGAATATTTTTATTTGCGATCAGGCCCCCGAACAAAGGCGACACTTCCTGAAACAAAAGAAGCCAGCAAAGAAGCAAAAAAAATAAAGGGCCAAGAATCGTTACAACTGTCGTAAAGTTTCGATGCAGGCAGAGACTTTAAGCTGCTTATGAGCGAGCTGTGGGCAATTCGTTCTTATAAAAGGTATAAGCAGTTTGCGGTTTATCCTTTCAGCAATAAAAGTATCCGATTACGGAATGCACTGGGAACCAAAGCAAGGCTCCTCGTCGTCCTGTCAGCGCATAGATCAAATGCCAAAGGACCCAGCTGTGCTCGCTCCTGTTCCTGCGCCTTTTAATTAAAGTTTTAAGCCCATAAATGCTTCTGCCAGGGAAAAACACAGCGACAAGGGCAAGTTAAATGCCAGTCAAAGCGTTGACATGATATCCCCGCAGTAAACTGACACTGAGTCTGGGACACTGGGGCTGTGAAACTGAGCTTAGGCAACAGCTGCGCCAAGGATGCAGGATGAACTCGCCTTCGGCTCTGGATGAGCTCAGCTCCTCGGGAAACTTGTCCTGCACAGCCAACAAATGTCAACGAAATCGAGCATCTAAGGTATATGGATAGAAAAGCAAAATTAACTAACAAGCTATTGTCTTTCTTTAATATAATGAAAATAATAAAAAATATCACAAGAAAAACAATACTTTTCTAAGATTTTAAGTCTTCTGATATAAAAATGGCTCCAAATCGAGCATCTAAGGTATGTGGATAGCAAAGCAAAATCAACTAACAAGCTATTGTCTTTCACCAGATTTTAAATAATAAATTAATATCACAAGACTTCAAACATGATGAAAACGTAAAGTAAAAATGCTTTATTTAAGTGTTAGGGGCATGAACCTTTAAGTAAGGAAAACATGGTTCCTTACATTTAAAAATACAATTAAATGCCAATACGCGAAAGAAATACAAAGCCACGTGTGATAATTAATTGTAATAACTTAAAATTTTTATTAGATTCTATATGAAACAGAAAAACTATTTTATTGTCGTTTATATATAAGACGGAAGGCTTTAATAAAGTGTTTTCTCAACAATGAATTTTATGCGCAAAATAAGTCAAATTGTTATGTTTTTTTTCGAAAGTAAAATCAGAGTAGTAAAGAGAAGAAGTTCTGCCGTTTTGCGGCCCACGACCTATGCACTCTCCGAAAATAATACCATTGCACTCGGCAGGAAGTTATTGACCCGTGCGAGGGCACTGGAGTGTATCAGTCTGGAAAATCCTCAAGTCACATCCTCCCCGACTTGGTGGATAAACCCGCTCCTCAAGTGGTTCCTGAGTTCTTGAGTTTTTGGGCAACGGCAACCCCTTGGGAGGATTACAAGGGAATTGCATCTGGAGTTACACGAGTGAAATGGCCAGCTGGGTGACTTATTCAAATACATTTTGGACTGGCCCTTTTGTTTCATCCGCCTGCCTGCAATCACTCATAATGATTATGGAGGCATTGTCTCTGGTTCCGCCACCCTAATGATTCAATTAACGGAGCAGCTGAGCCTGATTCTGCATTGGGCACTAAAACTGAGGCTGACCAGTTGCAGTTATTTATGTGTCATGTGGGAAAACAAAAGGGTTTTCGTTCACTGAGAACTTTTCCCGCTTACAAGTCCCTTGGTTTTCATAACTCTGAACATGACTCCGTGTGGACGAGGTTTTTCTGGTCCTGCGAGATGAGAGGAAAACTCGGCAATGGTCATTCCTAAAACGAAAGGGTGGCTGTAGGTAAATCCAGTCGGCAAGCTGCTTGGAATCAGGTAAAACTCATCTGCCAACTAGTGTCAGGCATCCACAAATAAATTTTATTACAAAATCTTGCAAAACTTTAATTTACTGTTTGCTGTGATGCTGTTAGTCGGGGAGAAAAAAGGGTAAAGTTCGCATCATGTTCCTGTTTAAAATTAAATTAAATTTTGGTATTCTATGTATGAATAAGTGCAGAGAATTTTCTAACTCAATTAAAATAAATATTTATGCTAGCCAAGTCTGATGCTTGTTGGTTGCTACAATTTCAATTGTTCGTTTGTTCCCAATTTAGTTCTTTTATACTAAGACGCAAGACTACAAGTACAGATTTTATTGAGTCCACAAATTTGTTAATTTTTCCTAATTATTTATTAATTATTTTTACTTTTTTTTATTATTCTAATCTTTTTATTTTTGTTATACCTTAATGTATTTAATTTTGTTGTGTTGATATATACATATATATACTTTAAATATCTTTAAAAAGGATAAGTTGTTAATGATAGAAATCAATATTTTCAATGATAGTGAAAGAAGTCCATATTTTCAGTATAAATTAAACTTAGACTCACTTATATTTTGATAAAGATAATAATGCTTTTATCAGCTCATTAATTAGATCTGCCGAGTTTATCTTTGAGCAATAAAATCTGAAAAAAATTTCAATGCTTCAATTTAAGCACCATTCAAATCCCGTTTCAAATTTGATTTTGTATTATTCCCTTGCCCTTTGATTTATGTTCATTATTTTATTGGTTTCCATTTGATGAAATGAATCCTTCCCATGACAAATTCTCCTTTGTCTTGCTGCGGAAATCTGCTGAAAACGGCATTAGAATCCTATTAACTAGCCGCCGCAAATTCAAATATTTTTGGCCAGACAAGGAATGCGTACGTACTCCATACAAAATTAAGTCGACGAACTGAGGGTTGCGACGGCACATTTGTTTGAGCAAATCAATTAGTCACAATGGCCCTCGTAGCAGGACAATGGCCAAGTAGTGTCCCTTGTGGACTGGGCTATTCGTTGACTTCTTCCTGGACATAAGGGCGTTAATTATCGGGCAGCAGAGGCAGACGTTTAATGAATGCACCCGGGGCGAAGAGGAGCTCACGTAATTTAAATTTGCTTAAGCAGATTGCGTGTGTTTTGTTATGTTTGTTGTCATGACTTTCAGCCGCTGGCGAGTCGCTTAGTTAGAGCACCGAGTGTCCCTCATCCTCATCCACTTTAGTTTCCGCTTCCTGTGCCAGCGATGTCGCATCCTTCGAGCAATTAGTGAGCAAGATGGGCACACAGGAAGTCTGATTCGGAGTGGAAATCGTCGTCTTCGTCGAGGGTGAGCCATAATTTCTGGACTTACACGAATCTTGGATTTAATTTGGCATTTCCACATCTGTTTTTTTTTTTCGGAAGTAGGTCCCTCAATTTTATATGGCCATAAAGTGCGATTTTGGTATGCCCATCGAATGATTTTATATCATTTTGCGCCAGCTGTCTATTATAAAATCGTTTATGGGCCATGACAATTGATTGATATATGTTGCAGAGGGGAATATTTGGCTGGACTGCCCTGATTTTGGCCTCAAAATCAAATGTCTTATTTACAAAGTTTGTCCAACCGAAATTCTCACATCTGCGCAGGCGCAAAAGTATTAGCTTTCAGCGGCCGAATTACCATATGAATTCAAAGGGATTAGGGTAAGCCTTGGAAAGTATCATATAACCTGGCTGCCAATTAAACAGCCTTTACTTAATTACAAAAGATAGTTTGGCCTAAAAGACGCAAACATAAAATTTATGATTGATGATGCGCTGACAGCAGAAAATATAAAAAAAGAATCGAAAAAAAACACGTAGAAATTAAGGAAAAAAACCTAGAAAACTTTCAACCTTTGTCAAGCTAAGTTTTCCCTGCAACCACCTTTGGGTAATGGGAAAACTCAGTCGCAGCTGCCGAGGAAAACTCTCCGCTCCTCATATGCAAATCAGTTTAACCGTCGGTTCATCATTCTCGTCGTCCTGCGAATCCTGCAATTTGAGTAAGCGAGTGACATAATTCCCGACAGCGTGACCAACTTTGATTGATCTGCAGATCGGCAAAAGCGAAAGCAACATCCAATGCGACAGGCATGGCGAATCAGAAAACTGGTACAGCGTTCGCTTTCTCCATTGTCCTGCCAAGGATCTGCCTGCAAAAGTGTCAGAATTTGGAAAATCGCTGGGATTGATCACTCGACTCCTTAACATGATGTAGAGCATGGCTTTTGCATAATTTAGTTCGGGTTTACAAGGTTCTTACAAGGGAATTTATGGGAAAGTACCTAAGTTATGGGAAAGTTGACAGAAAAATGGATATCCTTTTTTTACAGAAGAGTTTAGTGTCAGAAATATGAAAATATTCCTAATATAACATATTGTACCATTTTTAGTTGCATCTGTCATTAGTAAAATAAAATGGTTTGCATTTAGCTTTTTTTTTAGATGATAAATTAAAAAACAAGTAGATGAAATCATAAATACTATAATCTTTTATATAAACCAACCTTTTTTTTTTTTAATTTTTGCTTTGAAAACAAATCCCGTTATGAAAAGTAAACTATTTCCAAAACAATCCAATTATTCAAAATTCTGCCACAAATCCCTAAAAATCAATCAGCTAAGTAGGTCATAAAACCCATTATGAGGCAAAGACCTTTCACCCGCTTTCTCCTGCATCGACCAGCACATTGACCCAGAAAAAGCGATCCGATCTGATCGGAGGATTATGCAAACATTTGCGGACAACTGTCATTAGTCAATGGTCCCATATTTGAACTCTGACCACAGAGCAGCGTTAAGTGGACAAAATGCCAGCAGAAAATGCGGAAAAATCACGACGATTTCTCAGGGAAAACCGCAAGTTGAGACAACCCCTAGAAAGGAGAAAGCAGCATCTGAGAGTGAAATAGGGAAAGGTGAAAACTCGATACCTAGACGGACCCCTGCAAGAAGGTCTATCGAACTAAGGAACTACGGAACCCGAGGGAAGAATTTCGCAAGTCGCTTACCCAAAAATGGCATAAACAATCTCATTGTGCGCACTCGAACCAAATGATGTGTGAGATATCAATTGTCAAATCGACAATGGAAAGTGACAGATCGGTATCTGTAACGTTCGTAATAAAATTACAGAGTTTATTGATTTGTCCTGACACTTTGGCAGAGCCACGGAGTCTGGGATGCGAAAGGAGGAAAGGAACCTCACGAATCTGGGACAGATTGATGACTGCTCTCGCATTATCAATGGGAGTGTCCTTCCGCCACTCCCCTCGTCCTTTACCCCTTGCTGAGGCTCCTGCTCCTGCTTCTGATGTCCTATAAAAATTATAAGCAATTACATATAAAGAATTTCCGTTGGCTCGTCGTAAAGTAGGCAACTTTATGGGCCCAGTAAATATTTTGATGGCCGAAAATTCGCCAAAAAAAAATTAATTCCCTTCATCAACTTTTCGCTGACTTTGGAATATTTCTTAATGCTCACATTTTGACTCGTCTCGACTGACAAATGAATCCAAACTTCCTGCTGACCACGCCCAAATGCTGTTCATGCCACTCACTTTCCGTTTTCAGAAAAAGTCTATTAATGACATGAGTTGCACTTCTTTTAAAACTCTTCCATGTTTGTACTAATTATTATTAATGCGTTTTCAAACCAAAATCAAAAAGGGAAACTCTCAATGATTTGTGCATTTGTGGGCTGGTCGACAAAATACGGGACAGTAGGTTATGGGAACAAACTGTTTTGGGATAAGATGACAATTTCAATTCGGGTTATATCAAATATTTCCTATATTACATTGTTATTAACAATGTTTCTTAAATGTTGCTTCAGATCTTAGGATGTCTTTTGAATAATGTTTTAAGCTCGTATTTTCTTCTTTTTTTCTTGATGAACTTCTTTTGTGCATAAATATAATTAGCATGTTCTTCGACAATGACTTTCGGCAACTACCACATCACACATTGTCAAGTCAAGCTCTCGAGGAAATCCGTTTAATTTCCCCCAAATCCCAAGAGACAGCGACAAATTCTCTTGCCCGAAAACAGTGCACAGAAAAACAATGTTTGATTATTTCGCTAAAGAGAAATAAGGTCAAAACTATTATCGCAGTATTTTAAGTTTCTATATATAAACAAAGTTTTTGGTTTTTCCAAGAAATTTAAGTTTTAAAAATGATTTTCCAACAAATAGTGAAATAATTTTATCAAAATTAATTATTTCTGGAGTATTCTCTTTTGCGACATGATTTTTCAGTTTTTTACGTTTCTATTAGACACAGTATTTGTCTTTCAGTTTTCTAAAGAAGAAAAAACAAGTTTTAAAAATGATTTCCCAATAAAATATGATTGGTTAATGAAATTTGTAAAATAAATTTTCTTTTCTGGAGTAAAATATTTTGATAAGTGATTTTTTTAGACTCTCTGTAATAAACTTATTTGACTTGCTGATTACAGATTATTACATTTTATAAATTATATGTATATCGTGCCGATCTCGTATGTGTACAATATTTAATTTGCTTCTTTTTTTCAGTGCACTGCCTCTTTGAGCTGATTTGGAGGGAGCCCTTGTTCCGACTTGTGTGAAAGTGAAATCGACTCAATTGCGGGCGTGTGCTGTTAGTCTTGCGGTTGCCAGCGACTCCTGCTCCTGGTTTTTTGGTCCTGTGCCCGCACAATTGGTTCAGGTACAAAGTACAAAGTCAGAGATTGCCAAAAGGTGTTGGTAGATGCTTCTTATCCGCAGCATTGTGTTGGCCCGTGTTGGCCCGAGTTGGCCCGCTTGTGTATGCACAGTTGTCACCCGCGTCCTACAGGTGAAATGGATCCTCTCGAGGGCGCAGATGGAGATGGAGATGGAGATGGAGGAGCTCGTGCCTGGGTGTCTCCTTTGTTCGGCCGCATAATGGAAGCAAAACATTCTGAAATATGAATTGAATCTCCTCGAGTGCATTTAATATACATTACGCCCTCGTCCTTCTTCCCTTTGCACCTTGCTAATATCCTGGCGCTTCTTCGCCGACAAAGTTGCGAGTAGTTTGCCATCTTCCGCTGTTTGCCGAAAAACGCTCAGGTATGCGGGCCATACAATATCCGCTGAAACGTTTAAGTGAGATTAACAAGTGATGACTGATACCGACATCGGCACAAGCAGGATTCCACTTCTGCCCTCGGGGTTGTGTGCTTTCTATTAAATTAAAAGTGGCAAAGGAAAAACGGAGGAGCAACTCGGTGCCTCTCGCATAAAGTGCAAGCTTTATTGGGCGACTCGATTTTCGGCTTAAAGAACATTTTTTATCGAACGACGAATGATTTTGAAATTATTTATATTTAATAATTTCGAATTTTTTGCTTGAAATTTATTAATTACAAAATGAAATATAGTGCTGATTATGAAAATATATATTCCGATTGTTTTGTTTGAGTTGTTAAATAGTTTTATTTACTTTCTGATGTCATTGTCATTATTATTGATACTTTATTTAATATATTTATTGTTCTTGGAAATTGAGCAGTGATTTCCTAAGGCGATAAGCAGTGCTATTAAATCGTAGTCAACAAACAGAGAAGTGCACTCAGTCACTTTCGATCTGAGCTTGAATCATGAACGGTTCTCTCGCGATTTTTACCCTGTCCTGGGCTTTCATCTGCCTATTTTCTGCATCCCAAGCTGGACCTAAAAACCCCGAGGAGCTGAGAGTATACGAACAGCTGAAACAACTGGATTGCGGAGTCCTGACAAATATAATTCCCAGCCAAAGACTTCGCCGAAGAATCACCGGTGGCAGGAAATCTTTCTTGATGTCTCAGCCTTGGATGGCGTTCATCTATATACCAAGTCATTTGGAGCTGTGTCGCTGTGGAGGCGCCCTTATCTCAGAACGTATGTACACCCAGAGAAAAACCCCATAGTAAAATTAAACATTAACATATTTGAATGTAACATTGTTTGATTTTGTGATTTTTTCTTTATTATTTCATTTCTTTTAATTCAGGCTTCATTTTAACTGCTGCGCATTGCTTTAAATTGTGCCCCATGTCCAGTGAGTAAGTATGATTATTTCGATTCTTTCAGAGTATTTCCTAGCAATATATAATGATCAGATTAAGAGTGCGACTGGGAGAGCTCGACCTAAATTCATCATCTGACTGCACGACCTACGATTATAAACCAATTTGTGCACCACCCGTGGAGGAATATACCATAGAAAAGTGGACTATTCACGAGGATTTCGATGCCTTTTCTAGTTGGAATGACATGGCCCTCATAAGACTGGACCGGAAAGTGGTATTCAAAGGTAAGAAATGCTTATTAAAAAATAAAAAAAGTTTTGTTTTCCTCAGAATTGAAAAACACTGCTTTTACAGACCACATTCGACCAATTTGTCTGCCCCTAAGCGACGATCTCCTGGCGTTTACCAAATTGATAGGAAAACCGTACATTGCGGTGGGCTGGGGAAAAATGGAGGATCGCCGCTTCGCCAACAGCACCATGGAAGTCTATATTAACACGAAGAATTGCTCGGGCGGCAGAGACTCTTCCTTTCTGTGCGCCGATGGATACTATGTGGATACTTGCACCGGCGATTCGGGTGGTCCGCTCACCTGGTCAACCATGTACTTTGGCACCGTGCGAACGGTTCTATTCGGAGTGGTCAGCACGGGGGCCAGTGACTGTGGAACTGGTCAGAACGCCTACTACATGGATGTGCCCACCTTTGTGCCCTGGATACTCGCCAAGCTGGCGGAGTTCTCCAACTTGTTGGATGGTTCTGAGAACATTTAAGCTGCTTCTCGAACCACACTTTATTACTGTATAAAGTTCTTCACTGTTGGCTTGTGGAAAATCCTTTTTTTAATTCCTGGCGAAATATACACAACAATGTTTTTAATTATGTTTTATTTAAAAAACTATAGGCATTATCATTTAGTCATTAAAATATAATGCACAAAATCGAACTTTTTGTATATATATTTTATATATTTAGTTGGATTTTTTATAGCGTGATAAGCAAAATTTGTGATTATAACCTACTAATTTTTACTAATACTTATGGTTGTGCAAATAAAGGTGGGGTTAAAAGAATTTTTTTGAAATTTTGCGATATATGTTGAAAACATTACAAGCTTTTAAATAATTGTTACTCCAAATTTAAAAATTTATAGAGTGAAAAACCTAGTAGCTTATTATCTAACAGTCTTTGAGATCGACATACCTATTTCCAGCAGAAACTTGTGAAAAATAAACAAAAAACGGAATCCTTCTGACATTATTTTATCATCAGTTTTCGGAAAAGCATTATAATTCCAAGGAAGAAACAAGATGTCGTTGCCTGATATGGGAGGAATCGGTGAAGGTCACGCGGACGCAGTGGTTGATCTGGCCTTCAGCAGGGACTTGGGATCGGGATTCGTCATGGCCTCGGCGGGACTCGATGGGCAGGTGATGCTGCGAAATGGCTACACAGCCTCCTGGATTGGATCGCTGAGAAGGCAGGGGATGAGCGTGTGGAGCGTGGCCCTGGGCGAAGATGGCAAGATACTGGCCAGCGGCGGTGGCGATTGCACAGCTCGTGTCTGGGATGTGCTGCTCGGGCGGCAGCTGGCGAAGATTCCGCATCCGGAGACAGTGGCCAGCGTGGACTTGAATCGGCAGGCCAATCGCCTGGTGACCGGTTGCCTCGGCCCGGCTCCCCTCGTCACCCTCTTCGACCTGCAATGCTTGGACAAGACGCCGCTGATGGTCTTTGGGGGTCACCACCGTGGCGTGAGGGATCTCACCTTCTGCCTGGACAATCGCTGCGTGCTGACCTCCTCCTACGATCGCACTGTGAAGATGTGGGACTGCCTGAGCGGCGAGAGTGCCCGCTCCATTGTCCTGCCGCATCACGCCAAGGCCTTGGAGCTCCACCATGGCGGTGATATGGTGACCATCGCCTATGGCCGCAGCCTGATCTTTCTGGACTGCAAGCAGTTCGAGGTCCTCAAGCACCGCAAGATGGCCTACAAAGTGACGGCGGTCACACTGCATCCCAGCAGGGAGTCGTACGTGTGCGGCAACAGCCTGGGCTACGTCTACAAGTACGATTACTCCACGGATGCTCTTCTGCTGTCCTACTTCTACGACAATGGCAGCGAGATATCCTTCTTGAAGTTCAGCCCGGACGGCGAGGTGTGCGCCATTGGCACGACTAATGGATCAATCGTTATGTGGCTACAGAACATGGACAAGTGGAACATCTACGGTTCCTCGGACGAGGACTATGAGAAGGAGGAAGAGGAGTCCACCAGTTAAATACTCCAACAGTTACACAACTGTACCCTTCACAACTCTTCAGACTTTTATTCTGGTTCTCATGTTGGTTAACTTTGTTTTTTTGTTCAGTTGCTTCTCGTTCCCCAAAATCGAAATCCGAAAAGGGTCACGTTCCTTTTCCCTCTAATAAATTTGTCTTGTGATTGAAAACCCCCAAATGGTCGAACGATCTACCTGCCTTTTATGGGCTATCTTTTCCAACCTGTTTTGTGGATGATTTTCGAAAGGATTTCGTTTATTTTTCTACGCCGAACGATCGCCGACGCTGATTGCCTCGCTGCTTTATGGCGTTTCTCACCCGATGCAGTCATAAATGCGTTTTTATTATTATTTGAGTTTGGTCGGGGAGTCGGGCAGCCAAAAACCTTATATGTATCCAAAAGTGACTGAGGTTTTCCTCCACTTTTTTGGGGGTAGTTCGGCGTCAGATAGCATATACAAATAGCGAGGCACTACAGAGATACATCTCTGACTGATCTGCTTTCCTGACCTAAGATACCTTGGAATTTGACAACTTCTTGACTCCATGCCTCTGTTTGTTTATCTTTCTTTGGGCTCGCTCTTCTCAAATGGTTTTCCATAAATATTTATAATTTCTTGGCTGATAAAACGAGTTCCTCGCCAACGTATTTTCCGAAACACGTTTTCCACGCGTTTACCAGGAACAGGGAACCTTTTCACACAACTTCCTTGGGTGTTTGTCCACCGAGAGACGACTGTTCCAATAAAATGAGCTGTCATGCTCGTTTTTCTCCTCGGTCAGCACAAGTGCCTTTCGTTGATTGATGATTTTGGATGGAAAGTAGCACAGTAGCCACAGGATCAGCAAAGGATTAGCCTCTACGGTAGCCAGTCCAAATATTTGCATACTTGCCCGACTATTTGCATTCCACTTTGAAGGAAATCCATCAATAGCTCCTCGATCTGACCGCAATTTGTCCGAGTAAAAGATGAAAGATAGGTAAAAGTCATTTATAAATGTCCTGGGCAGAGATTTCGTAATATTAATGATTGGTCATTTGCCAGCGAGAAATGCTTTGTAACACTTGGAGTAGATCGGCTTGCCTGGTTTTTGTGTTTTGATAGGGATCACTGTGATTAAGGTTGCGGTGTGAGATATATAAATGTGAGTGTCTTGATGGTCAGCAGAAGGGTGGATAATAGTATAATTAATGACTGGATCTCCACCTTAAAGATCATTTGTTTTTCAAAATAATGTCTGGAGATTTTAAAACGGTTAATATTCCCTATTTTTTGTTTTAACTGTCCAAGAGATCATTTTCTTACCTCCCCTTTATTAGTTGTTATTTCGAAATGAAACACTCCCACAACAAGTTGGGCTGAACCCTTGAAATATCCTTTTCGTAGCACACCTGCCTAGCAAAATTTCCGAAATTGCGGTCACAGTTCCGTGAGCTGAACAGTTTTTATGGTAATTTTCTTACGGAACCGAGAATATTTGAAAAATATCTTACGGCAATTTCGAGCGTTACTTGGCCGGTTGGTCATGCTCGCTGAACATTAGCACCCCCACTGGAACACGTGGCAAGTTCTTGGTTATATGGCACTATATAGATACCTTTAGAGTGGGATATCTTAACCTCCTCCTGGGGTGAAATGGGCTGGGTTGGTTTCGGACTGGGTTGTTTTTAGGCGATAAGAAGCATTGCATTCGAAATGAGTGTAACGTATATTTTATACAAGACCGAACAGGACTAAACTGCATTGAGGTTTTAATAGATAAGAGATAATGTTTTACAGACCGCGACCTTGGGCCAGGAAAAGATGACAATGTTTGGCTAGGTCTTATCGTCTTAGGGGGGATAGTTAAGAGCATATTAGGGAACAAGCGATAAGATCCGATTCAACCAGCATTAAAGTCTCCAATCAACCGAATACCTTGATTATCATATAATGCCCGCACGTTCCACGGGACAATCCTAAAGGATCTGCCCTTATAAACGGGGCCACTTGAGAACTGCGCTTTCCACCTCTTTTCTACGCCTTTTTTTTTTGTTTCTTTTTCCGCGTGTGTTGACACAACCCATATAAACCACCAGGATATCCTGCTCGGGAGGAAATTACTTAAAGGGATCACGAACTCTTCCCCCTTTCGAAAAACTCCTACTTGAGTTGTTTATGTTTTCAGGCATGACTGCAACAACCGAACGCCAGTAGAATTCTCAAATTTGTTATAAAGTGTGTAAATTCACGTTGCTTTTCTTTCCGATGGGAGGGTGTGTCCCATAAACAGCATTGAAAACCGAACCACAAGGGATCGGATCGAAACGGATCGGATCGTATGGGAGTGTAGAGGAAAGAATTATGGATGATGCTGCCTAATCGAACGGTCGTCAAACGATCTGTGCCTTTTTTGGGGTGATTGCACTCAGTTTTTTTCTTGTTTTTTCCTTTCTCGGGTTTTTGTGTGGAAAGCCAAGAGATTTTCTTATTATTTTGTCGAGTGCAAAGGACAAAGCAAATGATGTCTTTAGACTACAAATCTGACTTCCAAGGTTTTGTTCCTTTTCTTTCTTTTTTATTTAATTGGATTTGTGCAAACAATATAAATCTCGTTTTATTGCTTTCGGTAGTGTAATTTAATTTTTTACGATTTTGCACACGAATGGGGAACAACTTTTGGAAAATGCAGCATGAAATGAGCAGAAAACTTTGGTGCTTAAAAAAGTCAGGCATAACGGAAATTTGAAATACCCATATTGCCATGGGAACTGCATGAGGAAGCTCGAAATTTGTAGACTTGGGCTATCTACTGGACCAGTGCCCCACATTGCAAGCTCGCTTTTCCCCTTGGCAACACGAGGAAAGTGAAAAGAATCGGTGCCCCAAATTGCCCCCTGCCACGCCCCTTCGACAGCTAAAAATCCAGTTTGAAGCCAAACAAACCGAAGCCAAAACACTTTTTTTTTTGTATTTTTATATCTTCCCATCGCAATCGCAACCAAAAGTACAGCTCCACCGATGCAACAACAAACAAAAAGGCAGCGAGCACGCGGATGGAAAGGGAGAGAGAAGGGAGATAGTGATAGAAAGAGAGAGGCAGATACGGAGTGAGAGAGAGAGGTGGAGTTAGGCCGACTTTTTTGATACGCTCTGCAAGGGAACTATTCTTGGATTGCTTGAGTGGTTAAAAAAAAGTTGTATGTTACAGTTAAACTTTAATATATGGGTATCTATTAATAAAAATTTAATACAAATTTTATAAGAGTTAATATAATTACATAAATTAATAAATAAGGATAAGTAAAAAATAAATAAAATTTGGTTATGATTGTATTAATTTAGTTAATAAAATCGTTATTTGAAGGATTAATGAATTCAAATACCTAAGTCAAATTGTAAAGTACATCTTCTCATCTACTTCCTTAATTAAGTTTTTTAAGTTGAGCATATATAAAAATGTTAGTGCTATAATATTAGGTAGCTATTTAAGTTCTATGGAAGAAGTGCATTGCCCCTTCGATATAACTTCGAATAAAAAGCGCATTCAAACTCAACCGCTCTGCTCTCTTTCTCCATCTCTTTCTCTCTCCGATCATTTTGAATTCGAGGGTTGCTGCACAGAGAGCGCGAACCGCTCTGAACTTTTAGCTGGCAACACCGTGTGGTGGTTGTTTGACGTTTGCTTTAGCTCTGTGTTTTATTTATCATTTATTCGTTTCTCCGAGTTCGTCGAAAGAGGTTCACCAGATCGGTAGCGCTTTACCTTTAATATTAATAGTGCGCAGTGCGCCGAGTACCCGAAAAAGTCAACAAACATCGCTGTTACAACGACTGCAAGTTGTATAAATAAACAAAACACTAAATGTGCTGCCACAAGGCATTCATCCAGTTAAAACCCAAAAGAGAGACACAATCCTATCGTTTTGTGAGTGGAATTGCAGTGTAGTGTGTTTAAATCACCGACCGCAAACCGTAATCAAGTGCTATTAAACCAAGGCCTTTGTTTATAATTAATTTATAAACAATTGCAGTGTGAAATTTCACTTTTGAAGGCAGCAAAAAGCTAAAATAGAAGGCTGCCCCACAACACACACACACAGGCACTCTCGCTCTCCCACAGTCACACTCGCACACGAACGTGTGGAGACCGTGATTTGTATTCGTGTGGAGACTGCTCTTCCGCTCTCTTTTGGGGCCCGAAAACAAAGTTTTGGCGCCAAAAGTTTGACAGTTCGCTTTGGCGTGCGATTCGCAAACAAGTGGCGAGAAAACTGCGTCTCAAAACAGAGCAGAAAAACAGTAGAGGATCGAAAAAAAAATAAGATACAGTCAACATGGTCAGTGCCCGAGTTCTGAATCCAGCGATGCTGAGCGAGTTCTGCAAGATGAGCAGTAGTCCAGCGGTTAGTCGCAATCTGCCCTGCGGTCGTCAACTGAATCGCATCAAGCGTGACCTTTTCGGCAGCTCCAAATCCACCGAGGGTGCAGCCAACAAAACGTGAGTTCCGGAACTAGCCCTTGGGTTTTACCCATAACTAATCAAATATTCTTTGCAGACCCTTCAACGCCGAACTGGAGCGCCATCAGGAATTGGCCACGCAAAAGTGGGGCTTCGACTTCCGCGCCGGCTGCCCTTTGACCGAGAAAACATCCTTCATCTGGGAACGAGTCAGTTTCCAGGAGTCCAGCTTCGCCCCGGAGATGTATACCCTCACCAGGGCCGCCCACGTTCGTCCATCTGCCGACAGCAATCCGAGCGACATGGACGTCCTGGTCAACGAGCGCTCCGAGCGCGAGAACTTCGGCTCCAACCTGGCTAACTCCTCGCTGGAGTCCAACACGGACAACGAATCCTGCTACGACTCACAGGAAGAGTCGCTGACGACGCGGTTTACCTCCTCCAACCTGGCCAGCACATCCTCGATAGTCCTGCGCAAGCGACAGCCCAAAATCACAGGTGAGTCCCGCCCGGGGGTTGGTCATATACCATGGATTGGTCAGCGGAGCTTGACGGTTCCCAGGGTCAGGCTTGATTGCACTTCGATAGACGTTATAAATTGGTTTCCCATAGCTTTCCGTTGTTGTCCTGTTTATATTTTGTTTGTTATCGGTTCTCAGGAGGAAGTTGAGGGAGTTCTTTAATTTAATTTTTTAACCAGAACTTAGGGATAGTTTTGAATTGACAGTTACCATAACTTTTCTAGATTTATTTAGGATGTTTTTATGTAGGTACAAAAAAAGCTTTTTTTCGCTTAATTTATTAAACTAATCTGCCAGGGCTAGTACTTCCTAAGAGTTCTAATAAAATTGTCTTAATAGTTTAAGACTTCATTAGAGACTTATGGTTGTAAAATCCTTTGGGTTTGAACCGAAACTTCTTTTATTGCATTATTTTTTACGAAACCATAATATAATGAATGGTCAGACTTAGCTGTCATTTATTTATACTCCCATTACTTTCATTTTAAATAGGGTTGTTCGATTGGTTTCTCGTACTGTTTTCGTACACACCCTCAATATGTATTGTTTATTTTCAATTCCCAGGGAACCGAGACCCTTTAGTAGTGGGCGTATCTCGTGGAACTTAAGCCCAAATTATAGCAATTAGCCAATGCTTTGTGGGAGATTTATTTTCGTCCAAAGGGGTTAGGCACTCCAAAGCTGTTGGCAGCTGTTTCAGCTCTTCATCTCCATAACCAAACGGTTCTGATCTGATCCTCGGCTACGCGGGGGTTGGTTTCCAGATCGATCGCATGCGGGCTGGCTGGCTGGCTGGCTGCATCTATAAATGCCAACAGCTGTGACTCCGCTTTGTCTATGGCCTGACCTCATTACAGAAAACGACAGAGAGAGAGGGGACTGGGGATCGGCTTTCAATGCACCACCATCCAGAGTCCGTGGCCTTATCAAACCGCCCTTTGATTGCTTTGTACTCTGCGTTTTTTGTATTGCCACTCGCATGCATGTGTAATTATAATCGTAAAAAGTGTCTGTTCGGGGCATTATAAATGCACCCGCATCGGGTGGCCAGTTGTGAAGCCTCTGAAGCCCTAAAAGCCCTGACTCACTGTACTTTGAGTGTACTTTTTGCTACTTTGGCCAGCAAGCTAGAGCGCCTAATTTATGCAGCTTATGCACCACCACTTTTGCTTTCACTGGACTACCTGAAAAACTGGCTGTGGACCGATTGTGTCTGGCTGCCGTCTGGCATTTATTTGCTACCCCCGTGTGGATCTGCAACCCTCTGTTAGGGAACTGCTGCCGGCCACGTGCCACAATCTGAAAATCTACCCGAAACCGAAACTGAAATCAAAATGTGCAAAAACAGGCGGCGCCTGCTGTTTAGGGATCAATGACTTGGTGGGAACGGGGACAACCGGAAGTGCAGCAGCTGACTTTGATTTAGCGATCACACGTTAAACACATAATTATAACTCCCATTTTCTCCTCTGTTTGCAGAATTCATGAAGGAGCGCAAGCGTCTGGCTCAGGCTCCCAAGAAACTATCGCCCGCAAAGCGCATGCGCACCAGTTCACCAAGTTCGTCCGCCAATTCCAGCGCAGGATTCGGATTGGGGACGCATTTCGGGGCGATGCTAAAGCGCCCGCGCCACAACTAACGCACCAGACTCGCTGGCCAACCCCCACTGAATTGCAATTTGTAATTTTATATGATTTTTTACAAGCCACTGCGATTGTGTAGTATTTTCCTAATTTTTTATTACGAACCTTTTTATGCAGTGCAAGGGCGACAGTTGCGAATATTAATCGTTAGTCTTCAACTACTCGTAACCAGTAATTAGTTGTAAGCCAGCCAGTAAGCTCGAGCTACATGAAACTTTTTAGATTTCTCTAGTGAGAAATGCCATAAACTAAGTGATTAGTTCTTAACAACCAACAACCAACTATTGAACAAGAAGAGAGAGAGACCGCAAGCTAAATGGAATTAGTCTTAACTATCTTGAAGCCAAACGAAATTTAACCTTTATAACGATGGAATACTAACTTTAAATAACTTTGTGAAATTCTAGCCAATTTCTCCTGCAACTTTTGCATTAGAAAATTTGCCGGGAGAGAACAAAACTCAACTCATCCCTTCTCTGCCCTGACGGTTGTTAACCCCAAAAACTGAAACTCAGGGCAGAGCAGAATTGAATTTTGTCTTGCACTTTAACGGCGCTAAAACGGTGCTGCAATGAGCCGGTTTTTGGTTCATTGCCGCCTTGTTTTTGCGACCAACTAACATTGTCTTTAATTCGACCAGTGGAAAAACAAACAAAAACGAGGAATGCCTTTGAATTATTTTCGTTAATTTCTGCATGTTTGGATGCCATTTATTCGATGGCCGCCAAATGCACACAAATTGTCGAGCTCTCATTTCCTAACCAGTGGTAAAAATGTCTTTTATGATTTGCTATGATCTCTGGGCAAATTATGAAAACACTTTTGCCTAAAACTATTATGTACAAATACTAAATAACTATACTATACACATAGGCAGAGCCTATTCTTCATAACAAAGCATCTATTTGTAAGACCTAACTAAGAACAAAATCCAAAGTATTCTCCTAATATTTATATGTATAGATACTCTATGTATAATTAAATCATACACAACTCATACATCAATAAACAAAAAAGCAAAAAAGCAAAACAAAGCCCAATGTTCTATTTAAAAATTCAAAAAACAAGAAAAAAAGGAAACCCAAAAATCGCTGCATAAAATCATTTACATGTTTGTTTGTTATTGATTGACTCTAATTCCTAACCATTGCTTTGGTTGTAGACGTAGTTTATTTAAATAATTTTGTACATTTTATAAGTTAATATTTGTTTTTTCCGCAATAAATTGTTTTTGATTTTTTTAGTTGGTAGTAATTAAAAGATGATTTTTAATTTTTAGGTTTTGTGGGATATATGTCTAAAGGAAATCCAAATCAACAGAAAGCCATGTTTTTTTGACTTTTATTTAATAATTTAATTTGATTTATTGCTTACATCAAGTACATAAATATTAATTTGTTTCATTCGCATTGTTGCTTTACATAGGTTCCATCTTGGTTGATCTGTATTCTACATATAAATATATATATATATATATATATATATATATATATATATATATATATATATATATATATATATATATATCGGATATATACAGTGGACTCCTTAACTGCAGGCCTACTTCCCCGCCGCCTTCTCCTCCAACTGGGCCTGAATGTGTCGAACGTTGTGTCCACCGCCGTTGGGGTTGTGCCGTTGGAAGAAGGCATTGATGGAGCTCATGGAGCGGTACTCCAGGTTGTCGCTCACATGCCAGTCGACGCTGATGCTCTGGTGACGACCCACGGGATTGCGGATGCGGGTCTCGTTGTACTTCTCCAGCAAATGCAGCAGGCAGTCCTTGGTGGTGTTGGCCGCCTCCTCCAGATTGACGGTCTGGTGGGTATCCGGCAGTCCCACGGGCACATCCCTGCTCATCTGGTTTATCCGGAACTTGGCACGTCGACTGCTGGCTGATTCGCTGCTGGCGCTGTTGGAGATTTGGTTGCTGGCGCTCGAAGAGATTTGATTGCTGGCGCTCGAAGAAATTTGATTGCTTGCGCTGTTGGATATTTGGTTGCTGGAGGAGATTTGGTTGCTGGCGCTCGAAGATATATGATTCCTTGAGCTGGTGGTGGTGCTGCTGCTGGAGATCACCTTGGAGGAGGTGGTGCTGGTTTTTTGTACATGCTGACTGGCTATGCTCCTGGCATTGGAAGTGCTCACCGTTTGCACACGAGACTGCAGCAGCGATTTGCTGGAGGAGCCGTTGCCATTGCTCAACTTTGGTGTCTCCTCGATGGACTGCTGCAGCCTGACGGACAGCGAACTGATCTTGGTCTTGCCCTGGCCATCATCGTAGCTGCTTTGGCTTTGGCTGCTGCTGCTGGCCTGGCTGAGCAGTCCTCCTCTCGGAGTGGGACGATTCCAGCTGCTGCTGGAAGTGCTTTTGCTGGTCGATCTATTGCCTTCCTGGCTGATCTCGGAGGTCTTGCTGGAGGTGCTGCCGGCGGGAGCCACCACGGGAGCCACCACAGGAGCTGGAGGATCCGGCTTACCTCCATTATTGTTGGCATCCCCCAGCTTGGTGTTGATCTCGGCCAGCATGAGCAGGTGATCGGACAGCTTTCGTATCTCGTCCGCCAGATTCACACGCTCCCCGGAGCTGCGCCGCCCCAGCAGGTAGGTGGTGTCCGAGTTCCGGCGATCGAAGGTGTGCAGGTAGCTCTTCATGCTGCGCTGCTGCTGGACGCTGGACTGGCTGCCCGAGAACTCGTCGAAGTTCTCGTTGAACAGGTGCTGCGGCGTGGGCGTGGACGGACTGGAGGTGGCCACCGTCGGGAAGAGCTTCTCCCGCGACTCGTTGATGGGCGTGGCCACTGAGTGGGGACTATCGTTGTCCGCACTGCGGCACTCATCCTCCTCCGGCGGCAGATCCTCATCTTCACCCCGTTCGTCGTCGTCCGTCAAAGTGGAAATGGTTTCGCAGGGCGAGGGCGAACAAACTGGAAGTGGAGCAAAGTCTTATAAGGATTCTCTATAATATAGATTGTGTGTTTTTACATAGAGATTATAAGGTTAAAGGCCAATAATTGCTTACAGACCGGGTTAGTGTACATGAAGTGGTAATTTACACACAGAAATATCATGCTTATGTGTTCGGAGAGTTGTGTAGAATGGCTCTTATGAACATCAAAATGTTTAAATGGGGTTAGAATCTATGAACGATATTCTACCAAAAATAAGCTATATGTTAAGTTGTTTAAAAAAAGTTAAGCAAACATTTTTTGAAAAAAAATTTAGATATTTTACATTTTGTACAGAAATATTGCCGGACTTCCTAAATAAATACTATCCATTTTTTAGTGGATAAAAAGTGTAGAAAAATACTGTCGAAATGAAAAGAATTTTTTTAATTTAATTACCATTTTTTTTGGATTATATAAGAAGATACAAATAAAATGTAAAAAAAACTTCCTAATTTACCTAGTTTTCTAGAACTTTTATATTTTTTTAATATTTATATTCTCCCTGAAGGACAAATCACAAATGAATATGAGACTGACTTTGGAATTTGACTGCGATCTCTGAGAATGATAGGTATTCTGAGCTGGATGTTGGGCTTACCTGGCTGGCAGACCAGAAACTGTGGCTATACGAGTATGTGTGTCGATCTAAACCTGAACTGGGGATTGGGGTAATTCTGGGTAATTGGAGGGGAAATGGATTTGGGAGAGGGCTAGATCGGAATGAAAAGAGTAGTCGGTTTCTCGTCTCGAGGAAACCACCGAGAAGTATCATTGTGCTGGAGCTTGAGTTTTAAATTTTGGATATATTTCTTTTCAGTAGTTGTTTTTTTTGTCAATGGCTGTCATTATCACAGTGTCAAAGTGGTTAATAGGGCTGGTCATCCGCTACAAGGATGCCAGGCACATGGCTTAATGGCTAGGGTTACTTAAACATAAACAACAGTTCTGGCTGGCAAGCTGGTCCTCCCTCGTCCGGAAAAATAAAAGGATTGATTTTATAAGAGGATTGATTTTAACACAGAAACAGAGAAAGAGACAGAAGATAGATACAGAGAGAGAGGGAGCTAGCCAGCTTGGTCCACACATTCAAGTTAAGAACAACAATTAGTTTGACAAGTTAATCGTGTAATATACAAAGTCGATCCGGTGGCGGGATGCAGTTGGAGATGCAGTTGGAGATGCGAGGCGGCCGCCTTATTTGCCGTGGATGAGGGCGTGTCGGTCGCGCTGCCGCTGGGATCCGTACTCACCTCGGGACGAGGAGAGGCTGTCCTGGCCGTGGGTCCTCCGGGGATGCGGGTAGCTCGTCTCGCTCAGCGGAGCAATCACGTTGCCCTCCACGTCGAACACGTACGGACTGTTCGGATGCGTCTCCCAGCGCACGATGAAGTTCTTCAGGTTGTCCTTCGTGTCATCCAGCTCTTTGTTCTGCAAAAGGACAGTGATGCTTACAACTCCAAAGCTGGCATATGTATATATATTCAATTTAAATGTCTTAGAATTTAGTTGCAAATTCCGCAACTCTTGCTTACATTTTTTAAATATAAGAGAAAAAGTAAAGTCTGTTCTCAAGTACAATTTTGAAAAGCATAATAGAATATCATATTATGGTTGAATAAAAGAAAGCTCTGTAATTTGCAAATGTTGACGAAACCTTCCCTTTTAATTCCAAAATATTCCAACAGTCAATTTACAATTTTTAAAATTATGTTTTTAGCATAAGCACAATAATAATAATTCTGATACAAATTTAATTTATTTTATTTTAGCTTGTCATTCTAAACCAAAAATCGGGTCTGAAATTTAAAAGTATTGATACTTAAGAATTAAACCTAAAATGGTTTAAAAGTTTTAATATGTTTTTAAAGAACTGAAAAAATTCAATTTTTAGATTGGCAAGCATCGAATTAGATTTATATGCTGATATTATTAAGTTATTTTTTACAAGCTTTCTTGCTTAGGTACAAACTACCTTGAGCCTAACATCTCTGGGAACATGAGACCTGGTCGGTTGTTTGTTTCCCCGACAGGTCTTCCTCTTTCCCAGTCCCAATTACTCACCTCCAGTTCGGCGGCGCTGCAGAGCTTGGCCAGCTCCTCATCCGGCTGGTCCTCCTCCTGCTTGGCCTGCTCCACCTCCACACCCACCTGCGCCTCCTCGTCGTCGTCCTCGATGGTTTCCGTGGAGTCCTCGGAGGATTCCGAGGGAGCCGTCACCGGAGACACCGACTTCAGGCGCGACTTGGACGCCGCGGAGGCGGCCTTTGTGATGGGCGTGGCTGTGGCGGCGGTGGCCGGCCGCTGCTGAAGCCATTTGTGCTTCATGCACTCGGCGGCTGTCATCCGGGTGCTGGGGAAATGGAGAAGAAAGGGGTTAGCAAGCAGTCTCTAATTAGAGGGTGAACTCGAACACCCACCCCAGGTCCTTTGCCAGCAGCTTGGCTATGAAATCCAGACACTCGGGGGATATGCCATTAAAGCATTCATCCTCGAAATCGTATTTCGCAATGGTTACGTTTGACATTGTTTCAATGTCGTTCTCGCCCATGAAAGGCGACAGTCCTGAGATGCTGTTTCCAACCACAACATATCGCATCATACGGGATTGTGTGTGTGTGGGTTTTGGGCGGCGAAGGTGTGGGCGAGTCAATAAACATGAAATGTAAAAGCAGCGTAAGTAGAATAAATAAAACACACAAAAACCAACACTTAATTAACTAAATTAAATTCGCTCGCACTCCGTTTGGACAAAAAGGATGGGGGAGATCCAGCAACCGCCTTCTTTGATTATCACATTTTTAGATGGTACGCATTTTTAATTGGTTTTCTCCCAAGCACCTACCCTTAAGATATGAGAGTGGCGGGTCTTGATTAAATTTCTAATTGCTCGGAGTACAACATAAATGGTTCGAAAATATTGTGTTGGCTAAAGTCTAGGAAGGGGTAAAATCAACATATTTGGATATACGTTTGTAATTTGAACAAAATGTGTTAAGCTCTTGATAAGGACTTAAGTGTCTAAATTTGTAATTTGATTTATGTTATTTTAATATGAATTTCTGCCAGATGTACGCAATAAGTACCAATACTTGTATAAGATATTTAAAAATTTTGAAAGTCTAAATACATCAAACAAATTTATAATTGTAAATTATAAAGTACCAGATTAAATTTTAAACTTAAAAAACTATTTGAAATGCTGTAGGACCAATAACCAAATACGTGCTTAGCTAGTTCTTAAAACAAAAATTTAACTACAAGCCTTATGTAATTATCTTAAATTGTATATATTTGCTTAACTTACAGCACATAGCATATAACACCGACACTCCACATATCTGTTCCATAGGATATGCAGTCAAAGTTAACCACTTCTGGCGCCACAAACTCTGGGGTGCCGAAGAGAACCTATAAATTATACAATTATTATTATTTTAAAACTACTTTTTTAGGTCAATTTACCCACCCTGAGTCGTTTATCTGGATCAAATTTACGTGCTAGTCCAAAGTCAATGATCTTGATGCGATTGCCCTTCTGCGTGAGTACCAGAATATTTTCGGGCTTCAGATCCAGATGGACTATGCCATTGCCGTGGATAAAAGCCATGGCCTCGCACACCTGGCGTATGAAGACGCGGCAGACTCTTTCGGTCAGGACGAACTCATCGTCTACCACACGATCAAAGAGTTCGCCACCTTCAATGCTGTGAAAGTATAAAAGAAAAAACTTAATTAGAAACAAGAAAAACTTAAATAAAAAAACAGAAAAACATAAACACAAAACAAATCATGCAAACCAAGCACCATAAGCAGAGTTATCGCCTTTCAATTAGTCTTTCCTCCTCGTTAACCATAGTGTTTAGCTTCGTTTTTAGTGACCTTACCTGACCCACTCTAAACTAGTTATGTTATTTACAAGAGTACCGATTGTTCTGCCAGTACACGAAAATCAGATAATCCATGAACATCCATCCAACCGAGTGACGGGCATCAACTAACAGCATGCCGATTGGCATCGGAATCGGAGGGAATTATGTTCAGACACTCGACAAATGTCATCAGAGATTTTCCCCCAAATGTCGACAGCAAAACAGCAAAACACAACACAAAAGCCCTCCCATTCCTCCATCATCGATTGCTCATGAAAAATTCCAAAAAAATATGGGAGAAAAGCCGCAGTGAAATTAGTTTCTCTCTGTATTTTTGGTTTGTTAGTTAGTTGATGCACTTCACTCCGAAATCGAGTAAATTAAAATTGCATGTGGATATTTGTGCATTTCACGTTTGAAATGGAATATTGTTATCCTGCTGATAGAGAACTCTCGACTACTACTAAAATTGTAGCACTATCAGAAATTAATTGGTACTATTATCCGATTTAAATCGATCTATCCAAATCCTCTTCGAATTCATAATGTTAAAATAGAGAAATATAATTCAAATTTCCAACAAATATAAGGAATAAAGTTTTCTATAAACCATTAAAGGTAGGAAAACAGTGTAAAATTGCAAGAAATATACAGCTGATTGATATGATTAATATACGAATCTAAAATAAACTTATTAGTCTCTGTAATGTAAAAGTGTTTATTTTTTCCTTAGAGAAAATCATGACTCTTACATGAAAATAGTCTAAGCTTATCTTAAACTCTGTTTGAAAAAAACAAACAAATTACTTTAAAACTGTTAAATCACTATTTTTTTAAAAAAATCCATTACCTAAATAAGTTATTCGCTAAACGGAATTTCATTAAAAACTGATCAACAAAAAGTTCAAATTGTAAATCCTCTCAATTAAGAGAAACAAACGAAGCTTTTATCCAGAAGAGTACAAAACAATTGCAAAATTGTTTAAATATTTATAGCGAATTGATAAGTATGCCATTTAAACCCAGAGTTTAAGTGCTATCAGTTTGTTTGAGTTTGGCATTTCTGTTTCCTCGATGGAAACTTAATAGTTTAAAGGCAGGATGCTTAAACAATTTTCGTTCATCTCAAGGCAAGAAATTTTCTTCTTGGAAAAATATGTTGGCCGAAGTTGAACATTCTGTTATGAAAATGCCAAGGAGAACTATGCCAGTCAACAATTAACTTTTCTTGGGGGAAAAACGACAAGAGCAACAAGAACAACAAAAGCAGCAAGAACAACAGCCCAAGTTGTCCAAACTGCAGTTTCCTTGTTTTGTTGGAAATTAATTTAAGTTGACAAAGTCTTTTCGGGGCTTTGTCTTTGGGTCTATGAAAATGAAATTGTTTCAGGTTGCTTTTATTTCCCAAACGGGTGGCGAATGTGGGTCAAGGCCGTCGACTAATCAGTGGGCCAAAACACCTGCTTCAATCGTTTTTATGGGCCATTAGACCCTTAACCCATGTCAGCATTCATTTGTGCACAAAGAAGCTGCGAAAATCTTTCGCGAGGCGAATAAAAGTTGCTGTAAATTTGTATAAATGCCTGTGTGTCAAGGGGAAAACCTGTTGCTTAAGGTTTTTCTTTCGCACTTTGTGTGGGTGGGTGTATTGTGCTTGGGTGTGGCAGAAAAGTTTACTAGTTTACGATAATGTGCGTACGTGTAAATCGCATTTTATGCACATTCCCACTGATTGCAAGATATTGTGTCCTTTAGCAACAATGTGGCAAACAACAAAGGGTAGAACAAACTTAACGAATATTGAAATAGAGGGCTACAAATTTATTAGGGTGACCCCAATTTGGTGAGCAATTTTTTTTGTTATCTGTAAAAGCTAACTCAATGTTTATTATTGGTAAAGAAAAATGTTATTAAAATTTGAACGTATCGAAAATTTAACGTTTTTTTTAAATACAAAATTCACACTGAATTCAAAAATTTAATTGTAGTTTTATTATAAACCTTTTATTTTATAAGTAAAAAAAAATCTCCTAAATATATTTCTTTTGTTTATTTAACAGCATTCTAGCTTGGGAAGGTATTTACAGTACCTAAGCTTAAGTTTTGGTCACCAACGCGAAGTCACCCCAACATACATATATGCATACACAAATAGATATATGGAAAAATATAGAGAGGGAATCACACCCACGAGACATGGACAAGCAAAATCAACACATTCATTTGTATGCTTTGGCTTTGGCGCTCTTGACATCTTCCTTACAGTTCCAGGACGACGCACATCATTTTCTGATATTCGTATGCCGCGTACAATTGTATAATGAGGTGATGCTGCAATGAATTCATAATCTCCACCTCCCGCTCCACATTCCGCTTGTCCTCGCGCTTGGGAATCGGCACAAACTTGGCCGCCAGCTGCAGGCCATTCGATTTGTCCCTGCACTTGTAGACCGTCCCGAATTTGCCCCTGCACAGGGATAGATATTGATTACTTATTGATGCCCGGCGGGAGTAAGGGCAGTGCGACGATCAGGGCCGCAGGATACTCACCGACCCACCTCGCCCAGCACATCGTAAAGTTTATGGGCATCGACGTTGCGATTTATGGTCACATCGCGCATGGGAAACGCCGGTTCCAAAACTGAAAAATAGTACGAAATGGCAGCTATATAGTAGGGTCCATAAAACAATTAAGCAGTAATGGGCTTTTAAATTAATTTATCTATAACTATTTCCTTGCTTCCCTTTCTGATTTTTAAAGTTTCCAATTACATATGTATTAAAAATGTAAATAAAATTATAAACTTGTACTATCATAAACCCATTTTGTTTTGTGATTCATAAAATCTTTTTAAATGGAAAGTTACATTCCTTCTTTTCCTTTTACCTTCTTAAAAGTTTCAATTATTAGTATTATTATTATATGTTAAAGTTTTTAACATTTAAAAACACTAGGGGAACAACTATAGCTATAAGAATTCAGGAGCACAGAATATTTTTTAGTGACGCAACGATGCATTTGTATCGATTCTGAATTAAGCTCTTCAAAATTCTTGGCTTCTTTTGCCATTTCATCAGTACGTAATTCGAATGCACTCTGCTTATCAGCATTTATGGCCATAGGTGGTCTATACGATCGGAAATGTTTCGGTCTGATTCAGACCTCAACTGTGTGATTTGATTAGATTTCCTGTTCCTGGTCAGAAATAAAGAACAACAAGTGGGAGTCCGGAGCTACACTGTGCTACATGGTTGAGAGTGTGCTCCTCCGGCAATATGGCATTTCAATCAATTCCATTGTCCGGGGCCCAGTTTGGAGTGCATTTAATATCGGCTATTATGGGCCCCTTTCTTCGGAGGACTGCTCAACAACAGTTTGTGCTTGTCACATATTCTGCAGGACATATTGCACACAAGTTTTGCTGCTGTATTCAAAAGGAAACCCTTTTCAGAATTTGATTCGTTGTGGCTCTCGTTGGTCGTTGTCTGTATGTCTACAAGTTGCCAAACAAATAAAAATGACTTGATTCAATTGAATTTGTACAACGTAACGTTATGAAATGGGGGAACAACAACAGTGACGAGCTGCAATATTGTGACAAATATGTTCTTGTGTGCTTGTGGGCGCTGAGCTTTCCAGGGTCGGCGTTTGGTCACCAGACTGTGGTCGACATTTCATATTTTTTTTCCCATTAAGCACAAGAGTTTCAACTTGACATTTGACCACAACAATCCCCGGAGATTTGGTCGAAGGCATGGAAACGGTTGCGATCGAAAATTTGCAATTGGTTTTATTGATAATCTGGCAAAGGCTCATGGTAGAAGTTGGGTAAGTCAGTAAGTCATTCAGTTTGATGCATTAACCCACTGAATGCGAATGGTGAATATTTATAAGATATTCGCGTACTAACATTAAAACTCATTATTTTCAAAGTCAAAATTAGTAATAATTAATTTCAACTATTTAAAAAAAAATATTTACAATGTACAATGTTTTAAAAACATTCGACTCAAAACAAAACGATCTCGAATTTCTATTCAACTAACAAGAACTACGAAAGCAGCCCTTAAAGTATAAAAATAATAAACAAATTTAAAGAAACACCAGAGTTGAAAATACAACATATTCCTAGCATCTATCAGCTGCACTTAACTGTGGTATTTAAGGGGTTAAGTTGTTAGCAAGCGTCCATGAATTGATGTCATCTGCGTGGCAGCTGTCCCATTAATATGTAAATGGCGCATATAAGTATGCTATGAAAAACACGATAAATCTTTAAAATCAAAGGAGCAAAGGAAAGGACTTTTCCGCGTGGGAAAGGAAGGGGAAAAAGAAGGGGAAGGGGAAGAGAGGGGCAGTGGCACAAACTTGGCAAATTCAAAGTGAAAGTTGAGCGTCTACTGTGAATAGAAATGGAGGCTGAGAGCGTTTTCTTTGCTATTTGTGTGCAGCGAGGCGGTTGTGTATGTGTATATGTACATATATGCATGTATTTTCAGCAATTGCCGAGTCTTGACGCCTCTCTTTTGGCCACGCCCCCTAGGCCATATCTCGCTTAAACGGTTTTTGGCGCAAATTCATGCAGCAACCGAGTGAGTGAGTGCATGTGTGAGTGCATTTGAGTGCACTCTGCCAATAATGCGCACAATTTAAGTTTCGGCAAACACGCCCAAACACTTGCATTAGAGAAGAAAATTGAAGAGGCAACGGGCCCTCCATTGAATGCAATTTTCGGTGAAAAGTTGCCAACTTCTGAACCTCATAACTCATAATTCGAAAGACACAAAAGTGGATTCGAAAAGATATTTCATCGCTCATAAAATTTCAACATAAGCGCAGACAGGCATACATTATGCACAAAAGCTCTCGCATACTGCCTTCAAAACTTAAAAAAAATATGCCTACCACATTTTTTTTTGCTGTTGAATGCTAAATTTTAGACAATAAATATTTTTAAAAATCTATATTTTTAATTAAGTAACTTAAATCTCAAAAAATTTTACGTCATTTAAATTAACCCTCAATTTTTGTTTTAATCCTTTTTGATTGCTAAATTGTCATAAAATAATTTTATTACAAGCCGTCTATATTTTAAACCTGTTATTGTACAATTTCACCTGCGTATTTACTTTTTTTTATGAAAATGATGATGTAATTTAGCTAAAACTAAACGTTTTTTTTGTCTGTGCACTCATATTCATATTTACAAATGAATGTGAGTGGGCGGCAGGTAGCTCCCATTCATTTCCTGGTTCGAACTCATGAATAAATGAATTTATATCGACTCTGCTTGGCATTTGCACTGCACCGCTTATCCGAAGGAAAAATCCCGGGGCCTTGGGATGTAGGAGGTTAAGAGGGGGAGGGGTTATGCCCATATGCTCCGGCGAGACGGTGGGCGTGGCTGCTGTGGGCGGTGGGCTGACGACCCCGGTGCACAAACCAAATGCAATCGAAATTGGACTTGAGCCGTTTGAAGTGTTTTCGTAAATCAATTTCAGTTCCATTAAGCTGCAAGATGTGCATATTATACACGATTTGTTGAAGGGATTACGCGGGAAGTGGGGTAAAAATATTGACGTACAAGTAAACTGATTTGCACATATATGATTCAGCTTTGCTTCGGTTCGTAATTTACTTAAAAACAAAAAAAAACTGAAAGTTTAATTTAATAAGTGTGTCTGGAAAATAAACTATGCAGAGTATTAAAGTTTAGGTATTAATTCAAAACTAATTTAGTTTTATTTCTATACCGAAGAGTCTAAGGCCTTACTTTTAAACCACATAAGTTTTACTTTAATACTTCCGTGGCATTAATTTAATACTCATTTAATTGATAAATTTTTTATCCCCAATAGTTTAAAATGCTTGTAACAATGGTTTAATTTCTATGACAATTATTTTTTGAGTGCAGTTTTTCAATAAAATTGAAAATTTTCGACTGAAATCTATTGAAAATTGAATATATTTTTTAAGACAACATTCGCAAAGATTTATTCTCAGTATATATTATTTTTAGACACAATGATTGACTTGAGTAAAGCTATCTGTTTGATTATTCTAAGGATAATTGATGATAATTGCAATCATTGCTCTATTTGTCTTCCTACTAATAATTATCCAACGGATATTAGTGCTACTCATCCCAAGTGAGTTTATATCTGCTAGCTGTTTAACAGCTTTCGTCTGAAGTTCGAATTCTGTGTCAGACATCACTTATTCAGAGGCACTTTAATCGACGGCTATATCCTTTCCCTGTCTCCATCGCTTTCGCCCACTCAAAGTCAATGTGTGGACTGCGTTCAAAAGTGCAACTCGTTGCAAATTCAATTCAAAAAACTTTATAAAGTTAATTTATGCACAATATCAATAAAAATGGCTGTGCGGGAGTCGCAGATACTATATTTGCACTTCCCATTCAATAGAGTGCCGCCATTGGAGCGCCCGATGCAAATGGTGAACGATTTTTTGTGCCAACGATGGCAATTTTTTCTGATATGAAAATCAGCAAATTTTTCTTTGATTTGCCTTTGCTCCGTCGGTCGTCAAGGATCTGCCAGGATAAGCCACCCGAATCTCCACCACCCACTGCCCTTTTGGGCAACTGTTGCCAGGCTTGCCTTGATTTTCAGATTAAAAAATAAAATCCAAACGGAAGGGAAAAATGTTTTTCCCCCGACTTTTCCGTCCATCGATTTGAGGCTGCAATTTGTTGCTGTCATAAAAATTGTGTAATGTGCTTAATGAAATTTTTTTAATAACACATTATAAGGGTACGTAAATTTAGCTGGGGAAAACGTGTACAACAAATGCAAACTGTTGCACATCAAACGATGGATGTCAATGTGCCACACATTACATGGCCACAAAAAAAAAGTAAGGGAAATGGAAAAAACCACAAGCCAGACGTCGGCATTTTAATATATAAACCAAAGTTACGCAAACACGACGGTCTTGCAGGCGTTTCCCCATTGTTTATATCCGCTTTTAACAACACTTTTTTACGTGGCCACAGCAAGTATGTTCAAGTATGCCAAGCATTTAATGGCAAGGCCAGACGGGAAAATGCATACATATAAGTAATATATATATACATAAATATATACAGAAAGCCAGAACAAAAATCACAGAGAACTATGCTCTTTGTTTGCTATTTGTTAAATCTCTTGCTAAATTCAAAGCCAAGAGGATTTGAGTCTCACTACTATAAACTGGTAAGTAGTTATTTTCCTTCCTTTGCTTTTCGTTGTCAACCAAGCAAATTAGGGAATTTTCAAATTAATTTCTATTAAAATGCAGCTTTAAATATTTGTTTCTCTCATTCTTGACTTTTTCTTAATTTGATAAATTTTACAAGTTGGCATCAAAACAATATTCCTTGTAAAATTATTAGTAAAATTTAAGGCAAATGATATTTTCAGATAAGCACTTGCCTGTTTAAATTATTAAAACATAAAAATTCAAAGCAAAATATTTCCATATAAATCTTTATTAGTTTGCCTTAAGTGTTGGAAAGACAAACTTACAACTTATTATAGAAAATTCTGCCCCAAATTATCCCACAATTTGACCTTCGTCCGAATCATTGCTTCCTTATACATGTAAATTAAAGGCTAGCATAAGTTACCCTTTAAATCGAAATGAAATGTGTTACAAGTGCTCTCCAAACTTTGATTTTATTAAGTGCCTATTTTTTTTTTTTTTTTAATTCTTTAAAGAGTTATTTTAAACATATATATATATATAGTTGATGACGTTGTACTAACTGGTGGCGAAATCTGTTGCAAATGTGCTTGTGCAGTTTGCCAGCAGATATTTCCCCTAGTTATTGTTGCTGCTGATGACGATGCTGCGGGATGTCTGTGCATTTTAATCAGCCTAAGTGCCAGAGAAATACCATGGATGGCATTGCTGAAAGTGTGTGGTGGGTGAATTAAAAATGGCAAAAGTTTGCCTCGACTGTGACTACGGTGCCATTTCGAATTGGTTATTACAGGGACTTGCCACACACACACACACACACACACACACACTCTATCAAATGATCATGCATAAATGCAAAGGAAAATGAGAGGGCTGCCAGTACTCACACTTATTGTCAGCCTGACTATAATGCCGCATCAAAAGTGAGTGCCATATGCTGAAAGCTTAAGACTGTTTAAGATTTTATGGGTAATTTCGACAATATCTCTCTTGCTAAGAACTAAAAGCCCAAACTTTTCTCCTTTAATGCATAGAGATTTCTGAAACTCTTTTGATTTGGTTATTTAACCTTAACTTTGAACCTTAATTTAAAACTCTTAGAGCCAGTGATCCTTGTCAGTCTGATCTGATTAGACACACTGGCACACAATTTATTTCTCTCAGCCGAATGGACACGTTAGATATGCTAAATGTTCGTCGATAACGAATTCAGTAAATGATAAATGACAAGTGAAACTTGCGGAATTAAGCCCACCTTTTTTTGTTTTTAAACAAATGCTTTTATGGCAGCAAACAGGGGACAGATGACAGGAGACAAATCAATACCGTGTATCCATTTATTCTGCATACATATATATCTATATATATATATTCATTTTAATCCTCCTGCATATCTATATCGAATGTTTCGGCAGTATCTCAACAAGGGCAATTCATCTTCATCATTTTTTTCCTGCACGCCAAGCGTAAATCCGCTCCGACAAGGCCCTGTTTTTTTTTTTGTTTATTTTTCATGTGCGGAAAGCGAGAGAAAAATGAAAATCGTTATGGAAAAATGGAAAGTAATAATCAGTATGGGTGTGTGTGTGTATGGAGACCTTGAGCATTTCGCGGAGAACTGACGAAGGTCCCCCCATTGCCGTAAAGCTCTCTGCTCTAATGCAGTGCAAAGTATTTCCACATTTTCCCCTGCTTTTCCACAGGCAATTTCCAGTTTATGCTGCATACTTTTGCGGCACACTTTAATTGGGCAATTGCCATTCAAAATTTATGCCAAAGTCTCTGTCACTTTTGGCTCCTTCTCGTCGCCAATTTGCTTGGTGATGCAATTTTATTTTATTTCATTTCATTTTCGCTGGCTCTCACCAGCTTTGTCACAATGAAATTAGCATTAGAAATTTGTATGCATGTGTCGTACACCCTTATTTGCTTTTTTTTGTCATCCCATTACCAGTCTCATTCAATTGGAATTTTCATTTCAGCTTATTTCGCTTTTAATTTAGTCATTTGTGAGGGCTAAGGACTAAGCGAGCTATTCCAAAATATTGGTCGCCTCGAACGTCACGCATACGCCATGTGTGACGATGTGGCTCTTGCATTTCTTCTAGCCAGCGCTTTGTGGCGCTTTACCAAAGGGGTTTCCCATTTTTCCCGCACCCCCCTTGGCCATCCCCTTACACATTCATTACGCTGGCTTTTGTGGACACACACATAATCTCCGGCCAGCTGTATGGGTGAGCTTTTCGCGCTTATAATCAACGCCGCCATTCGAGCAGCGAGTACACATATATTTTTGTGGGAATTCTCCATTCTGTTTTCGTTTTTAATCACCGAAAGCTGAGCTTTAAGGCACTGCAGCAGTGCTAAATTTAAAAGTGACCCTAAAAGGACTGCCTCTGCGTAAAATGCCTGCTAATTGATCGATGTGAGCACAGCAATTTCAAGGCAATTCCAAAGTTCAACAAAGGGCCAAAAGGACATCGAGTGCAGACCACTGCAGGCTGCAAAGATAAACACAAGCCTGGCATTTTCCCTCTACAGCCGATGCTCTCATCTTTTTTTCGCCTTGTCATCTGAAAGGGCAATTGGGGAAATCGGTGAAATTGCTGCAGCAACAGCCGCTTCTAAATGCAAAACAATTTCAAGCCAGACTAACGATGCACACCGCACTGAACTCATTAAAACTTTCTACTCAGTCTGCAGCAAAATGGCATTAAAAGAGTGCGGCGCGGTATGAAAATTCAAAACTGTTAGATTGCTAAGCAAGCTCTGCGAGTGTCTCAAATAGGAAAAGAAGCCGATGTATTCGCTGGCAGCCGCAACTCAGCGTTTAATTAATTTAATGAGCGACATGAGGCCACCGCAGACACCTCGTGCCAACGCTCACACATAAACGTAAACGACTTTCTGCCCCTGTTCCGCTGGCATTTTCAATTCGCCTGCTGTTTATGGGCCACAGTTGCGGTCGAAATATTAGATCAGTTTGATATCTATGATTTCATACCCACAAACTTTCACAAACCTATGCAAGTGTGGTGTTAATAATTCAAGCGCAGGAGGAACATTTCCTAAGAAACGTTCATTATTCTTATTAATGTTATTTTGTTAAAAAAAACAGCATATTCAGTAAAAGCAGGTGTATATTATATGTGTGAGCCTAAATTTCTTCACATCAGGTAAAATTCAGATCGCTAAATACCTTACTTTTGTTGTTTATGTATTAGTTGTTTATTAGATTTGTAAACAAAACAAAATACACTTAAACTTGTTATTTATTTATCTGTTAAATATTATTATTACTCACAAAACAAAGTCTATTTTTTCGTAAAATCAAGGAATTTTGTTTTCTGAGTGAAGCTATTTTCTTTGGCCCCAAAAACCAATTACCTATTATATTGCCCGCTGGTGTAATAATCTATGTTTCTCATTTGCGTGGCAGGTAAAGAGGAAGCCCAAAACATCAGCTGAACTCGTTAACGTAAACTCCTGGAAATTTTGTCAATGAACTAGCTATCCATGGCCGATCCTGATGGCGGTTAGTAAGCGACTGGCGCTCAGTTAATTATCGGCTTTCGATGGCGTCCCGTTCAAAGTGTATTAATTTATGAGTGGGAAACACAAAGGCCAGTGCCGCTGTCATTTGCAGCAGCTGGCCATCGCATTTTCCCCATGGAATTTGAAAATTGTTTGGCATTTTGGGTTAAATTCAAGAAATTTACAGTGTGCACTTTACAAATTAAATCCCTTGGCTGCAAATGCTTTAAAAACTCTGGTCAAAACAGCTGCCAAAACCAATGAATTAAGAGAAACGGGGAAAAGGCAGCCACTGTTAGAGATATCTCCACACAAATAGATATATGTTTTCGATATGTATTTATCTGGCTCCGAGTGTGTGTAGGCCAATGGTCGCATAAATCAAAGGCGAAGAGCGAAGTCTGCGGCTGCTTCGAAAAAGCTAAAGGGGGAATTGAAAAATAGCAAATATGCCGAGAAATGCGAACACATATTTGCACTCAAATCGAATTGCATTTGTTTGGGGGCATAATTGACTAACATCTGTGAATTTGCAGAGTGCACAAAGCGGCCAAAAAATGCCGCCGTGCCAACCGGAAGTGGAAATGCCGCTTACAAATGTGTGGATATGTGTAGGATATGTGTAGCATATATTATATATGGGAAGGCGTGAGTGCCTGCCCATAAATAATTTGCCAGCTCTGTGAATTAGTTGCGGCATCAGCAAGATAAATCAATTAACGCGCAACAAACAAAACAATTAATCAAGATGCAGGTTTTTAGTGCGAATCGGGTCGGGTCAAATCTGAACTGAGTGGGATCGGGAAAAACAGCGAGGTAATTGAAAGGTCATCGATTCAATGACGGCCACATGGTGCATGTTCGCACGCGCTTCTGCCAACAATTTGTTAAAATTTAACGCTTTATTTACTGCCCGACTGTCTACCCTGGATTCCTCACTTATACACCGACAGAAAATCAGAAGGATAGTTAGTGTTCAAATAATTAAACATTATTCAACACTAAACGCGAATTTTTTAGCTAAACCTTATATTCATGAAGTTAGCTAAACTATATTTGAACTTAAAGCTTAGTCATTTAATTGCAAATCTCTTATTTTGGGTCTCATCGATTTTTAGAAGACAAATACATAATTTTTTGTTGTGTATCCTGTTTTTTGCACATCCACAATGTGCTGACACGTAGAGCGGCAAAGGCAATGGACCTGCTCCTGCACAATGTATCTCTATCTGCACTTGTATCTGTGTCCTGCCTGAGCGACAGTTTGACATCTCTAAATAAAGTTTGCACTTGCAAGCTACGTGGGCACAACCAACACACACTCACTCACACCCCCACAGGCACTCATACACATTTGCAGGGGGAAATTCAGGGAAAGATAGACACCCACAGTGGCACGTTTGACAATTTAATGGTGTTGAGGTTATTTATACAATACGCTCGCTGCAAGTGCTCAAATATTCAGTGACCAGTAAGCCAATGACGTGTTCGCCAGTCGGTTTAAGTACCAGTTTAATGGCTTTAACAAGTCAGTTTAACAGAGAGCCAAACAAGTAGATTAAAGGCACAAGATTTCTATTTTGTCCTATCGGAACGTTAAGAAATGCATACATTCAACATAGTTTTGTAAAGTACAACATTTACACAACACAATCTATAATTTTATTAGGAACAATACTTTAGACGATGACAAACAAGACAAATGGGGTATTTTAGTCAGTCTATAAAAACTACTTTTTAGATAAGATAACTGCCTTAAAATACAACGACAAAGACCTTATCAAATCATAGAACATTTTTTTCCATACCATTATATTCATTGCAATGCCATATAACCTTTGTTAATATTGTAAAAATAAAAAAAAAATTAAATATAACCTTAATAGTTTAGTATTAAGAAATCTTTTAAAAATTCGACTGAATTTAAGCTACAAGATAGATCTGGGTCATCAATTAAAGTCCGTTTGGGACTACAAGCTCATCCAGAAATTATACCAGCAAATGGCTGAGCCAAGTTGCAAAAGCATTTCAGTCATTCCGCAAAGGATGTCGATTGACAAGACAGTTTCCGACTGGCAACAGGATCCAAAGTGCCTCGTCAGTTGGTGGAAATGTCGACAGCTGAAGATACTCGCACTTGCAGCAGACGTATCACACTTGCAGCAGACGTATCACACTTGCAGCTAACCAACGCATTACTCTTGGTCGTTACAGTTTATGGGCTTTAATTTAATTTCAGCCGGAATGCGAGATGCGCTCTGAATTAACGAGCTGTTTGGCCACATAAAGGCGATTACGCGAATTCTGGTTGCGATTGGGGGAAATACTCGGCGAGTTATGGGCTTTTAAATGCCAGTAGCTGGTCAAGAATTAAATATCGCAATAATCCTGTGCAATGAAAACATTGACGCATGAAAACTAAAGAGCATACTCATTTAAATGACCAGCATTTGATTAGCTTGGCTAACGATGACGAGTTGACTATATAATGAATGTCCTAGTGCAATTTAGTTGCGCCCCATAAATCAGCAACATGGGAAATTACAGAACGAGTACGGTGTTGACTACGTGGAATGCAAATGAAATGACCTGCATGCCAGGCAAAGGCGGAATGCAAGGCTGCTAATAAATAAAAACATACGAGTTTCGGGCTACGAGAGAGCATTTACATAATTTTGATTATTTTCGCTGGATGTGAGCAGTGTCCTTAGCCCGAATAACATTTGCAGTTGGCAGTTGGCAGTTGGGCGGCATTTGTTGTTGGGGTTGTTGTTCTCGATTGTGGTTCTGGCTGAAACTGTTTGGCATTATGGAAATTTCCGTTTGTCATTTTGGGGCGCGAAGTGTCTACATGCAAATTGAGTTGCAGCAAGCAGAATCGCCCTCTTCACTCCACCAGTCGACAGTTGTTTGTTGTTTGTTGTTTGTTTAGTTTTGCATTTGGCAAATGCAATCTTAGCAGGGCTTCCTGGTTGGCTGCCTGTCTGTCAATACATTAAATGGCCATTTTAATTTGTTTAGCATGCGGCCATTGCCGTTCTTGCATCTGCACCACATGGCGTATGCGTTATAATCACACAAACTCGTACATCCCATACGTATGTATCTATGTATGCACTCTGCGCCCCTGTTTGCATTTTTAATACTGCCATTCCACCTGCAGCTGTGGCCCAGACAAACTGCCGGAGATACTTTGGCATTAAAAATTGAAACAACATTGCAGGCAAAAGGCGGCAACAAAAATGGATTTCGGGCATTGCTTCCAAACACAGCACATTTTCAGCAGCTCCGTTTTATGCGATTCTCACAATTGTTTCTCCCAGTTGGAATATATATACCTTGTTATTCTATAAATTGTTATAATCCCCAGATATATGCAAATTAAATGCCTTTTAATTTGGCTTCGCCCAGACGGGTTAATAAATATTCCGTTTTGGTCGGAGGCAAACATAAATTCTGAACTTTTTGGTTACAGGCCAAAAGCACACGAAACATAACACACAACAAAGTATCTATAGGATATAGTTGAGGCACAGCCAAATATTGGGCTGCAGAAATCAGGAAACGTGAAATATTTACATAATTACTTGACAACCAGATAAACGATCAAGCTCTGACCAAAATCTCATTGAAAACCCCAAACGTACAAAGTAGAGTACACAGACCCCAGCGATGAGGCAGAGTCGTGGAATTCGCAACGTCAACTGAAGTGAATATCAACGAACGACCTTCAACATGAAATGCGACGTAAAATAAATTTATCTCAATTATATATAAGCAACTAGATCTATATATACGGTCGACTCTCGGGCGAAAATCGGACGAGTAACTTTCAAGACGGCCAGTGAGAGATTCTTTCGCGCCTGACTGTTTGATTTACATTCACCTTGGCAGCGCAGTACGAAAAATCCAAAGCGAAATACAAATTTATTTTTGAATATTTTCGGTTAACGGTGGCGTAAAAAAGAAATGAAAAATGTTTCCCACCAACGAGATTCCTCAGTAAAATGAACGTACGAGATAAAAAAATATCTTATCGATTGTGTACCTCAATTTTATTTAAGTTATTTAAATGATTAATTTAAGTATTTGTTCTAAACAAGCATTTAAAATAAATAATATATTTAATTATACTTTTTAATTTAACCACTAAGATAATTAATTTTAATACATAAAGTGTATTTATCTAAAATCTTCTTGATGAAAATGTTAATAGAGATTTCTTATAAAAATATCCATACATTTTGTCCTTCCTATAAATCTTTACTGTAAGCTGCAATAATCGTCTTTATAAAGAAATATGTGTATTTCGTTCATCTAATGACGCCACAATCAGGCGCTGGCCAGCATTTTTATGCAGATTTCTTGTTTAAATATTTATACAATATCGGCGTGCTTTCTCTGGCTCCAGAGCAAACAATAAAAGCTGGAAAATGTATAAAAACGAACTACATTTAAAATATAATAGGACATGCTGCATGTTGTTTGATTTATTTCGACTAGAGTTTGTGTAAACAAAAACTGGGAAAATATAAAAATATTTTTATTAAAAATCCACGTGTTTGGTTTTCCCTGCGGTTAGGTAATTTCCGCTGTAAATGCTTTCATTTCCTTCCCGATTAAAGTGACTTTTTTCGAAAGACTTCCCCTAATTGACCAGACCAACTGGGGAAAGGAAATTGAGCAATCAGCTTTTGCGCCATTAGCACATACATAATTCAGCTGAGACAAACGCAAGATACACCTGCACCGGCAGAAATGGGAAAAAAGGTTGGCCAATCGGTCAGGTTGCCACCTTTGCCGCAGGCAGACAAGTATTTCCGTTTGTTGTTATTTGCCAATTTGGGAAAACTGCCTGGCGTAACCCTTTTTTTCTTCCATTGCCCACACTGTGGATTGGATGGCACTAAATCAGGAGGACTCTGTGGGGGCTTTTCCCACTGCCTCCTCGTGTTACGCGTTCTTTTTTCGTTCTGGTCTCTTTTCATTTTTGAAATTGCCCGACGCTCGACATTTTTCCCGCTACGAGAATTTTCCCCTTAACCATTTCCTGCCGGTCCAACTACTTGACACTTCCTTTTTCCCTTCGGAGGTTTAGGGTTTTCGACTTTCCATTGTCTTCGGCTGCCTAAGCCACTGTAGATACTGTTACCACAGTTTTGCAAACGCTCAGTGGGTGTGACATTTATCCTTCATCGTCTGCGCTTCCCTCTGGCTTTCATTTCAACTTTAATGCGGCAGGCAAAAAAAAAAAATACTATATATATATATATAAATTTGGCCCCTCTTTTGTTTTATGCGTGAAATTTATTGTTTCTGACAATGGAAACGGCGTCGCAAATGTTTCCTGATCACAGTGCGCCTTATCTGGGCCCCCTTTTTTTTTTGGGCACGCCCCCACTTTTCCGCTTTTGCAACAGTCATGGCCGTATTTTATTGAAATTCATGTATTTTTAAAAGCCCACTGCCCCTGGGATGCGGCTCTAAATCGTTTAAGCATTTGTTTCCACCATTCACAGCTTGATTTCGCCAGATCCATTCTGCAATTGTGTTCGGCTTGGTTTTTTATCTGTGCATAAAAGTTAATGTTTTGCATCGGCATCAGTATCATGGGCCGAAAATGTTTATTGTTTTGGCCCTTTATTAAAGCGTAGTTAACTGCTGATAACTTGAATGGCCAAAAAAAGGGAAAAGAAACGAGGGATCGAAAACAGCTGCTAAGCCATAGATTTGTGTTGATTTGATTTGTCTATTTGCTGTTTGGCTTATGGAGGATTCACGAGAAATGGCAATCGAAAGAGTTATCAGTGTAATTTCTGTCGAGGAATATACAATAATTACACTTAGCAATTTGACACATCTATCAGGCCCACCTATTGTACATGTATGGAATATATATATATAGATAACCGTTGACAACGACCCTTATCACCGGTGATACACAACACGATACGCTGCGTTAACTGCCATATTCCCGCTATTCGAACCCTTATCGGAGTCTTTTTTTGGATTTTGCAGCAATTTGTAGACTTACCACCTTCCGGCTCTGAGTCATCTATATAGATCATATTGCTGCGTCGCTTGCCGCTAATATTCCGCAAACGTTGACCCGTTGTGCAGTTGCTGGTTTTACCAAATTTTCCACTATATTTTCTTTACACTTATTCTTTGACGCTTGCTGTTTACTTGCTTTTTTTTCCACAATACTTAATGGCATCTATAATTATTCATCACTTAACATTTTGCGTGCTAGCTTCACTTCACTTATTGCATGGGATCTCGAAAATATTTGGTTTTGCGCACTTAAAAAATGGCACAAAAGAACGATTCTTTATTTATAGCTGGTCGGCCGCGCACCACGTTGCGTATGCTTGATATTAGCGCAAAATTCGTTCGCCAGCGCCACTATTCAGCTATTGTGTCATCGCGAGCGAGCGTTTTGCCTCAAACTGTTTTGGCCTGGCCGAACATTATTTGATTTGAGCTGTTTTTGCTGCTGCTGTTTCTGCTGTTTTTGCCTTTTGCCAATACGGCGTATGTGTGTTCCTTTGTGGTTATAAATGTGTTTTCGGCTGATAACTGCGGCACTGAGAGAAATGGTCGATCGACTCTCTCTTGTATATGTATCTATAAATAAACAAACACAGGCACAAACACAAATGTACGGGGGCAAACCTCAACTGCATATATACACTCCTATTTGTATTGGCGTTTGTCTGTTTCGATTCGTATAAAAATAAATTGCAGAGCAATTTGTATGCTCCGCTCTTTTTCGGCTTGTCGCTCATTTTGCGGCTTGTTTTTGTACGCGAATGAAAATTATTTTCCCTGCTGTCGTTTAGCACATTTTCTACAGTTTTCCCATTTTCTTTTTGGCAACAGAACAACCAAATGTGACATTGTGTGTGTGCTGTTTTATTTGCAGATCTGTCGGTGCTATATGGACTTGTATATGGATGCTTCCTATTCCCAGTTTGTCACTTTTTCGCAACTTGTTGCCGTTTAAAAATCCCTGTGGCTTGTTTTGGTCGGAAAAGGTCTTAGGAATAAAATGATCATATAATTACAAATTTAGGGTACAACAAAAAAAGTATGATTTCACCAAGATAACAACAAATAATTTATGACTCGCTGGGAAGTACTATATATAAAAGCCTGTTAAAATTGATTGTGCTTTATCAAGTGTAATGATTTTTATTAGGCACAATTCATTATCTTAAATTGTAAAACATTCCGAAATGCTGAGTTCGAATCTAAAACTGAAAATCATTTCCCTACTTTGTGTATTCATAAATTGGCTATTTAGCCAGCTTAATATCATTGGCATACGATTCTCCAACAAATTAGTTGGCATCCCATAATCTTTGGCATTTCTTAATCTTACAAAATCTCTCGTTAAACATTCCCGAAACAAGTGCATAAATTCCCATTATATGTACAACAAGTGTGAACTATAAATAATGGCAAAGCGGGCAATTATCTAGCCTCGTTATTAAATTACGCTAGTCTATATTTATATGGGTTACCGGTACGTGGACCCCGTTTCCCCGTTGCGGTAGACTCTAGCCGTATCTTATCAAACGGAAGAAGGCCTAATGACCGGACGCGCCGGCAACGACGTTGGGGGAATAAAAGGCCATGCGTCATGGTCACACATGAAGTCAAACATAAATAGATGAGGAGAGCGCCTACACAATGGGACATATAGTTCCGAAACCGAACAGAATGGTTTTCCACTTAATTATTGCATTCTCTGGTTTCAAAAACAAAAAATAAATAATACAAAAAGAAATTCCAATTTTGCCAATAATATAATATTAATGATAAGTAGGCTTGCCTTTAACATTATTTTTTGCTGTGTGTTTCCTAGGCTGCCTGTCTGTCTAATTGGTGTGTGTTTGGAGTGGGAGGGGGAAAACTTAAATCCCTTTAAGAGCGCCGCCAGTGGTCTGTTGTCCGTCTGCGTTATAAACAATAACAACGGCTGAGCCGCAAGCGAACAAACCGAAGCCTTGGCCATAAAATTACGTATACGCCCGGCTGGCAGCTGCAGCCATAGAACTTCCCACTTTCCGCGTCCCAATTTCCCAGCGCCATATCCACTCCACTGCAATCCACTCCACTCCACACCGCCGCCGATTCGGTCAGTCGCCTTGGCCAGCAGCAAAAGCAAAGGCAAAGGCAAATAAACAAAACGGCTGCCAGGTCGAGCCACTTGATGCGAACGTGCCCAGACAACGGTGTGTGGCTGGGAAACGTGTGCTCGGAACCCATCCTCATCCCAGGTAGCACCACCACCATCACCATCACCATGACCATTCCTGGCTTTTAAGTTTTAGGCCAGAGTCCAGGGCAACAGACTGGCTGCCGAAAACTAAGCTGCGTTTTGATTTGCACACGGCCAAGTGACCAAGAGCCGTTGGCTTAAAATTGGTTTGGCCAGCAGATCTCACGGCTTTTACCGCACGGACTTCCGCCTTTGGCTGCGCTTTGAATAATGCAAATCCCTTAAATGCGCTAAACGCAGCTGGCTGTCGCTCCTCCTGATTTGTTTTGCTTCGATCGAAAACTGCGATGGCGGCACGTTTTGTTTTAGATAATGCCCTACCTTGGGGTTCAGCTACTATCGGATGAAATCAACAAATTTCTTTTTGCCATAAGAAATTTTTAAAAACACTCCATCTTATTCTAAAATTACTTGTCTATAATATATCTTTGTATCTTTCTGTTATTTTGGTCTGTCTATTTCAAAAATGCTTCAAAGTTAAGTGTTTAATTCAGTGAGATTGGCGTTTTAGAAATGAACTACCTTTTAAATAATATGTTTAAATCTTTTATTTAAATTTTTGTATTTTTTAATGAATACATGACTTATTTAAATATACTTAAAAAGCATTTAGCTTTCTGCGTAACGAAACGCTTTTCAATGTTAAAAAACTGATGTGTACCCAGAAAGCAATGTAAATTTGATTGGGAAAACTTTAATTAAAATTGAATAATAAATTTATCTCAGGCAAGCGCAACGAAAGTTCTTCACACGATAACAAAAACTTTTCACTACAGTTTAGTTGATTTGATGTTTTGTTGTTTTGCATGTCGTTGTCACTGCAGTTTATGTTGCTCCCTTTTGTTATTGTTTTTGTGTTTGTTGTTGGTTTTTGCTCGGATTTCGCACCTTGCCGGCCAGGCTAAAATGCCACCGTTATTGGGGAATGATGTTTTAGTTTGGTTGGTTGTTTTAGGGGCACACCAAATTGTTTAGATGCCCTGACGCAACTATATTTTTTTCAAGTTTGGCATGGGCTTTTTCACCTCCAATTCCAATTCCGCCAATAAACTTTTCACCTTTTCACAAATGTTTACATATCAATGCGAATCTCCTTTCCGTGTGATGCTTTGGAAAAAGGGTTAAATTCAGCCACTCGACACACGACCCGTCGTCACTTCTCGCGCTCATTGCACGCGCAACTGTTTCGGTATGTTCGAAAATTTTTCTCAACTTCAGTCTCGTTTTTGGGGGAATATTTTGGCTCTAGGCAACAACGCCTCGTTGCGCTATTTTCGTGCTTTTTTGTTCCCGTTCGTTTCGAAATGAGTTTTCCCCCGATTTTCGTCGAGTTTTCCGCGGCGCAACATGAAGTCAATGTGTTTACCTCGCTAAACTTCTTTGCGTGCTAATAATAAACCAGCAAACAACAAACAGCAACAGCCGACAATCGGACTTCGGCAACTGCAACAACGCAGCATTGGTCCATTAGCCCCGTTTTTCATTTTCCATTTTCCGCCAGTGGGAGGAGTAGGGTGGTGGTGTGCATTTTCCCTAGAAATTACGTGCGGAGGAACAGGCAAACTGGACTGGCTCAAAAAATGTAACATAGCTAGTAATGGATTTTGGATTTTAACCTTAATGAATATCATAGTATAATTGCGAAATATTTGTTATCCATTTGAATCTTAACCATGGCAATTAAATCATCTAATTATTGATAATGTTGTTATTATCTTATTCAAAACAGTTGGCTGTTCAGAGATGGTGATAATCAAAAAAAGATAAAATTTTATGGTGTACCGACATGCAAAATGTTAACTTACCAAAATATATAAAAGCCAAGCGGACAATTGAGTTGCAGTTTCAAAAACTAAAAATTAAATACAAAGTCAAAATAATGTGTTTTAAATACATGGGCTTCCCGCTGCTCCTGGTATTTAGCACTTTGGTAGGTGTACTTAAACACTCTAGAAGTCTTCTAAAGGATTTGTCCTTTAGGGACTGGTACGAGCTGCGTTGGAAGTTCGTATGGAATTTATCACAAAAATTGAAGGAGACTCTGAAACGCTGTTTGAATTCAACTATCGACTTCTCGGACGTGAACACCTTCTGAACGGGACAATGGTTTTCCACGTCGACTTGGGTAATGAATTCGAATTGTCAAACGAATTATTTTATCATCACGATGGAGCGTGGTGGCCCTCGACTCTTGGCGTTTGTTTTAAGACCTGCGCATATTTGAAGACTATTTATGACAAGTATTTTGCGCTTTCTTCTAAGGACTCAAATTTTCCAAGTGGTACCTGTCCAATCAAAAAGGGTGAATATTATGTAAGAAACGTAGGTGTGTCCGCCGATTCTTGGGCACAATATACCAAAACTGGTTTAACCAAGTTCATATTGAAGATAAAAAAGAAAAACATAGTATATGGTGGATTTGAAGCTATTTTAGTTTTAAAAGAGAAAAACACCTAACTTGGTTTTCGATTACCACATCCAAAAAAATATCATAGAAACAAAACTATTGGATATGAAAAATATATAAAATGAGTATTCCAATATTTCTACGAACGTATGGAAATAAAACCCATGTGGCTTAAAAATAAAAGGACTACTGTTTTGAGCTCATCATTAAATTTCCTAATTTATATGGACCTTACTATACTATGATAGTATTGGTACAAAGAAAATTAATTAATACTTAAATTTAAAGTTCGAAATTCTAAAAAAAAGACTAAAAAGGTTTTTAATTTTTTTGGGGCTTAGATTGCCTATTGGAAAACAAAAACATATCAAAGAGAACCATAAGAACGTGTTAATTAAATTTGATTTCTTGTATTCCATTCTGCTTTCCGATTTTTCGCCATCGGCCTTGCGCTCTGCATTCCACCCACTATCCGGCCAAAATAAAATTAGCAATCATTTCAAATTTTCTGGTCTTTCTTCTTGGCTCTCAACATCCAGTTTTTCCGTTTTCAGCTGCCACGATCGAATTTATTTTCTAGGTCATTAATGAAAAATATGCAAAGCACGCAGACAAATGGCTAAATAAATTATTTAATTCGAAGCGATTGTAGTGCGTCCGAATTATCCGCTATACGGTGGCTATATGGCTTTATAGATATAGTGCTTTGTGCTGACTCTCTAAGGTCGCCGGCGAGTCGTTCGTTGACTGTTCTTCTTTTCTTGCTGGCGCCGCTGTTTATGACACTTCCCATCAGAGCATATATTTTTGGGTATTTAGATATACATTTTGGCATTAAATATAAACGGCATTTGGCCTTTACACGGCTCGTTGACAGCCAGAGATCAATGTTAGAGTGGAACTTGTGAGCCAGACGGGCCTTGCTGCTTGAACTTGCGACAAAGTGGAGCAATGACTCGGATTCTTTTGTACCTGGTGTCTTTTGCATACGTATATTCTATATATATATACATATGTATATATATGTAGTTTGTTATGCACTCTTTATTTTGTGGACTTCCGGCGAGACTTGTTTACGTCTAACTGGCCGAACGCGTAAACAAATGCACAGGTGAGTCGTATTTTTAGCCAGAACACGGCCTATTTCAATCGGATTGGATTGAATTGAATTGGATTGGATTGGTGGCGTCAGTGATGCGGGACTTCATCTGCCTGATTTGCGTTTGCTTGTAAATACATTTAATTGGCAGTCTGGCAGCTGAGTGCCTCGTTTATTATGAAAGAAACATGCAGATTTATTTCTGGCGTTTTCAACTGTCAAAGGCAAATGGACTTGGGGGCAACTGGGTTTTTATTTCAAAAGATGGAGAAGTTTTGTGGCTAACCGCAAAACAATTAAATTTGATTGCCTTTTAAACCCTTTTGTGGAAGGAACAGAGGAACGTGCGCCGCACACTCGACTTTTCTAATCCTCAACGGCAAGTTTTGTATCTCGGCACGTACGCTTCGCCACGCCTACTTTTCACTCCCAAAAACTCCCTCTCCCACTCCCCATTTTCCATTTCCCATTTCCACCTGGCATTCATTCCTCGGACTCAGCTGAACTGTCATGAATTGTAAGGAATTTATTTTACCACAAGGACTGCTGTTTGATGTTGTTTGTGGAGGCGTTCAGGGATTTGTTTTGGCCAAGGGAACACTGTTTATTTGCCTTCGATTTTAACTTAAAGTCCCATTTCATTGAGGGAAATTTCGCATTGTTTAAAAGCGAAGATGCCTCAGCACATTGGTATGTAAAAATAAATATTTAAAGATTGCCACTTCCACTTGATGGCGTCATTTCGGCGCGTTTGAGCAAAAATTGTTGTGAGAGAGAGGACTTCAGATATAAATACGAAAATACAGGGAGCATGGAAATTGAGTGCAGCACCCAAAAGTCGGTCATGAAAAGTTTTTCAGCGGGAAAAACGATATACAGGGAATACGAAATGGCCTGAAAAGCCATGCGAAAGAGAGAGCATTTTTAAAGGGTTTTAATTGGTAAATTGTTTACTGCAAACAAGTCTGCAACTAACCAAATTAAATGATTTTTTCCAGATTTTCACCTCTCGAATTTTAAGAGTACAAATTCAGATCCTAGAAGGCGTGGCCACATTAATATGCGAACGTGCAGCTTCAAATAATAGAACCTTTGCATGCAATTTGGGGCGAGTGCAGCAACGCAGCAGCCATAAATTTAATGCAAGACAAACAATATGACGTCTGAAAGGGGCGTGGCAGGCCGGTGCCAGGGGAAAAAAAATCTCATCAACGAGCTGCAGCTAAACGAGAAGAAATATTGAATGCAATTTTATTTGCCACACACCGCTGTACTACAGGGCTCCCAAGCAGCAGCAAAGCGTTCGGCGCACTGCCGGGTGCATTATGGAAATGCATCATATTATTCCTCAGCTTCTGCTCCTGCTGCAGGATAACCTCCTGCAGGATAACCTGATGCGGAATGTGTGAGAGCGTGCGTGTAACTATGCTACTTACTGTCTGTTTGCTTTGGGGACCACGACTGCCAGACGCACACATATGCACTGGTAACAAAATATGACAGCCATCCATAAAGAACTTGTCGTTAAAAAAATAATAAACGAAAAATTTAACTTCCTTTTCATGTCACTAAAATAATGCCAAATATTTTGAACAAAAAAATTGTATTTAGTATGAATAGGTAAAATGTAAGTCCAGTGATTTATTTATCCAGCACTTTGCTTTGTTGAAAAATTGCCTAAAACCACAAGAAATCAGAAATCCAATTTCGAAAAGCTTACCTCCTTAGGTTTGTGTCTTAGTTTTCTTAAAATCTGCGTTTAAATTTTGCTTTTAAAATGTATGTCGCCATTTTAGTTGCCATTTCCAACTGTCAACTCTCCACCAGACTTAAGGCTTTACATTTTTTCTAGGTGTATTACTTAGAGCCACGTGGCCATAACAAATAGATATAGGGAGCCAGAAAAAAGAAGAAACAGGGAAATCTTACACATATTCTAAAGAGGCCAGGGAACCGCGTGAATGGAGCCGGGCGCGACCTTAAGGGTGCTTCCCATTTTTCCCACCGAACTCGAGTTTTTTGCCAACCGCATGCAGCTTGATAAAAGACGCAGTCATGGTAACTCAAACCCAAACCCAAACCCAAACTCAAAGCCACCTGCCACTGAATGAGTTAACGTGCAGGCATGTGGAGGCGCCATTCCATTTTCCAGTTTCCACCTGCAAAAACCTCCTTCGATGTTTGTTTGTTTGGCTTTGCCTGTTTACGTGCAGTCATGCGAGACTCCGGCCCAGTCCCCGACTTTTCAGCTGATGCTGGAATCTGCTTCAATTGTTGTCTGTCTCCGAAGGACCAGCTCTGTATCTCATCAAAATCCAGTTTAAGATTTTTGATTTAATTCCGCCTTTGTTTGGCAAGTTGGTTACTGCTCATGCCATGTGTATCTAGAGTCTAGAGCTTAGATTCGCCCAGGCAAATTTGTTTATGCCCGTCAAAAGGCTGACTCTGCCGGCGACATATGAACATGTGAAGGATCCACTTGGACCGTCTAGCATTTGCTTGGATCTCAGTTGAAGAGAACATCTTTTTAAAAGGTTGTCCAATCCAAAGCCTAGAACTGCAAGTCGAAAATTTAATAAATTTCGAGAATAACAATAAAACTATAAGCTATTAGCTCTTAACTACGTTGCTTGTATTTTGCAACCAAAACGAAAATAAATTTAATAAAAGTTAGCCAATCAAATGCAATGAACTAACACAATAAATATAATAAAAACTTTCCACTGCACAGAAAGAAATTCCTATTTACATATGAACAGAAGTCATTTCAAACGAAAATAAATTTGAAAAAGTATAATATTGTAATAATAGTTAATAATAATTCTAAGAGAGGACTCAAAAATAAAATCATTAGTTTTATTGCAAAATAAAATAATCGAGTTTACTTAATAATCAATTTAGTTTACAAAATAATAAAATATGCACAATATGAATATCTAAAACGTGGATTATCAAGAAACTAAATATATGTATTACTTCAAACAGCATAGTTTTTTCCATCACTGTAGAAAGAAAGTATTACCTTAACCAGAATTTGTTATTAAATTGTATTGAAAACGACAGGTAGGCAATGTCAATCGTATTGCTGGCTGAACTGGAATTTACCAAATCAAATTAAGCACGCTGCAATGGGCAGCACGAAAATATTCCGCAAATTGCAGCAGTTTGTGGCCATAAAAGAGCCCCAACGAAGAGTAAGTGACAAAACAATAGTTGTGTAGCTGGCACAGCACAAATCAAATCACGACCAATTAGTTGTAATTCAATTGCAGACAGTCGCCGTCTGAATCGTTCTGTCCCCTTCCCTGTCCGATGTCCGATGTCCACTGCCCACTGTCCACTGTCCCGCTGTCCACCTTCCACATGTTTGGGTCCTAATCCCCTTAGGGAACCTGGCGAAAACTTGTTGATACTGTATCTTTATGCCGGCGGTCAGCCTTCGACCCCTCGCTCGCCATTCATATATAAATATAACACATACGTTTTAGTACATGGATCCAACGCAAGTTGTAGGGACAACCTCCAGGTGTATCTATATCTATGCGCTGGCTGACAAATATTTGACGTTTTAGTCTAATTAAATTAGCCGCAACGCCGCTCGACCCTCGGGAAAGGTATACATTTCAGAGCGTTAGTCGCAGCGTGTAAATTTCGCAGGTGCCACACGTTTGCGGTGCGTCGCGCGTTGAAACTCGGCGGGTTTTCCCCCTACAAAAAAAAAAAAGAAAACTAAAACCAAAAATATTAATAAATAAAAAAAATCAAATAAAGAAATAACAATACAACAACATTGTACAGGAAGATGTAACTCGCTCGTTCGGTGCCTTAACGTATTGCCATAAAATAATATACACACACAATTCATATTCTTAGTCCCTCACCTAAGCCGGTCACATGAAATTTCAACGTCCATTGTGCCAGCGAGTTGAACAATTGCACACGTTTTTATGTGCCGGAATGCAAGAAGTACGTATCCGTACGGTTATAAGTGGCTTAAGTGCAGTCCGTGAGCCAGCTGAATAATGTAGTTATATCCTTCATTCATTGTGCTCCGGCTCCAGCTCGAGGTCCAGCTGCCTTGATTGTAAACTTTGCAACTGTGTGTGAGCCGGGTTTTGTGGCCTGGTCTGTGACCACTCTGGTTCTCGCTTAAACTTGACTGCCATCGCGATAAGCTCTTGGTTTTTATGAACTCCATAAACTATTTCAAATTCGTTTAAGTTTTAATGAACTCCAGTTCTCTAGTGACAGAATTATGATACTTCGATCGCCTTTTACGTAAGGAAAATCAGGAAGTGAAACCAATAAAATACAATTCAATTGGATACAAGTACATTAAGATTAATGTTTGCCACACCGTTTACACTAAATTTTTTGGCAACAAATCGTTTTACAATATTACTGAGAAAATCAGACTTTTTCCAGTGCATACGTTCAGGTGAACAACTGTAAATCCATAAGCTCTAGGTTTTTTGAACTTAACTATTTTAAAATCGCTTAAGTTTTAATGAGCTACAGTAACAGAATAATGATACTTAGAACGTCTTAAGTAATACTCCCTTTACTTACACTTAGAAAATCAGGATGTAATACCATAAGGATACTAATCAATTGGATATAATAATATTAAGGTTAAGGTTATCACACCGTTAAATGTGGTAAATCCAAAACTAAACGTTTTGTTTGTTTTTTACAATATTACTGGGAAAACCGCATCATTTCCAGTGTATTTGCTTCGGGTGAACAGCTATAAATCCATTTATAAACGCTTCCCATGAAACGGCAGATAAAACCGAATTTATTGTGACATTTTTATGTCCGTCCGTGTATTTACCTGTCCTCCGCACTTATATTTCTATTAAGTTAATTAAACAATGCACCATCGGCAGGCCACTGTGGCGGTCCGAATATACTTTTGTCCGGAGAGGAAGTATTATTTTTTTTTTTTGGAGCAACTCCCATGATGGGTCGCTATTTTTTCTTGCCGCATATGCAAAGCACTTGCATTTTTTATGACCAGCCCAAACACTTTTAAATGCATCTGCAACATCCGTATTCGCATTCGCATTGGCATTCGCATCCGCAGGAGCCAGTTTAAAGCAAAAGCATGTAGACAGGATGCATTTTTTCATTGCGGATTACAGATTGGTGGTGCCGGTGCCGAAAAAAAAGCTACTTAAATATTCATTTTGCCATTGTTCACACATGCGGCGAGGAGCAGCGGAAAATAAAAATTATTGTAGCCGCTCTAGAGCGAAAAGAAATGCAGAAAATTATTTCTAATGGGAAACCGATTGGCGGTGATGTATACAATCAATCGAGAGCCGCCAATATTAATACAAATTGCAGCTGGCCGTGGCTAATAAGGAAAATGCATGTGAAAATGCAAATCAAAACAGAAAAAGTGATTGAACAATAAGTAGTGAAATAAGTGCTCGCGAAAATATAATTAGTGTGGCCTTAGAGTTTCGTGCGAAAAGTCAGGAAATAGTGTACACAAATTCCTAATCAACTCACGAAATTTTCAAACTTAAATCTTGGCACTTAAAAAGGACTTTGCCAGCTTGGCCAAAAGTAAAAAAAATAGAACATTATAAACAGCTTAAATATAAACTTTTTGGACGCCACGGGAAACCAGAGACCAGAAACCATAAACCAAGTCGAAAACCAGCAGACACACACAGAATACAGACTCAGTTGGACATAACTATAAACTATAAAAGCAAAATCAACTTGAAAGTTGCATTTGGTCCGGCTTAGTATTGGACTTTTTTGGCTTAGCCATTGTGTATATATAAATATATGTAGCTATATGTAAATATCGTGCAGCTTTCAATGCGTTTGTGCTAAGCCCTGCGACATGGAGCCGGAGTTTTGAATTTTGAGCTCCAAACTGTGAACTCTGAACTCTGAAACCTGAAACCTGAAACCTGGACGTAGTGCATAGTGCACAGTACATGGAATATTAATTACTCTCGGCTTTGTGTTAAGTGAAGTGTTTAGTTCTCAGAATGGGCCGCAAAAAGAAGCTGCCAGCGGGCGTAAGTAGAAAACCAGAGTCGATCGAAATAAGAAGAAATCACCTCTTAAAGCTGCCAGCATTAGCTTAAACGATGCTCACCTTAAACGCTGTCCTGCCATTTAAATGGAAGCCAGACAATCCCAAGCCCAGCATCCTCCACTTTGCACTTAATTTTCTTGTGTGTTTATTTTTTATTTATTTGCAATTCCGCAAACACGATTTCCCCGCCACATACATATAGGTACATGCCTGTGTGCTACCCGTACTCAACTGTTTCACCAGTCTCACCAGTCTCACCTGTTTTAAATATGCCAGGTATCGTCTGGCGGCAACGACTCCTCCGCCCCCAAATCGGTGGGCGGGTGCTGTGTGCCGCTGGGATTGCCGCAACCTTTGCTCCTCGAGGAGAAGAAGTTCCTGCTGGCAGTCGAGCGGGGCGATATGCCGAATGTGCGCAGGTGAGTAGCGCTTTTTACGCCTCCGATGCCGATTAGGCGGGGGCAATATCAGATCCCGAAAGGGAAAGATACACCCAGAGAAAAAAAAATAAAAATAATACTAATAGGTTTTACGCGCTCACAGAAATCTTTGCGATCTATAATTATCAAGCCATAAAGCTTTTTATACTTAAATGATTATTTACGAATTGTTTGAGTATATAAAAGTTGGTCCAAAAGGGTTAATTTTATTTTGTTTACTATTCCCTTACAAAATATAATATAGCAATATTAATAAATTTATACCAAGAGTAAAAAACATTTATTGCACTAACTTTTGGTTGCTTTCAATATATGTATGTTCTTTGCCTTCATTTTTAAAAATGCTTACATTATTTCTGTTAGTGTACTTGTCTCCTCTTCTAATCCACTACTCTACGGTTTTTTTACGGGGTATCATGAGTTCCATTGGGGAAACACAGGTGTTGACTGGGTTGTGCTGCCGCCCAGGTAGCGTAAATCCCTTTGGGAGCCACCTTCGGATGTTTGGATGTTTGGGTGTGGTGCCAGTGGTGCCAGTGGTGGTGGTTTCAATTATTTGCACAGTCTACAGCCAACAACCCACCGACGCCTGCGGGCCTCAAATGGTTACCCAACTCGTGTATTCTACATGCCACTTAATAAGCAATACAAGGACTCCAACGCAGATACTTTACGCTCGTTTACGGCTTTACTTTAAAAATTTACAATTAATTTCGTTTGTCGGCAATGAATATGAGAAAAGGCACATGCTCTCTCTTACTCTCCCTTTTAAATTAGATTTAAATTAAATCAGGAGTGGTTAATTTTTATGAATCGAAAACACTACCCAAATTTAGACATGCCTGGATGTCGTTTATGAACAATTCTTTATTGTTTTCATTGGTTTGGCGAGATGATAACAACAAGCAAATGTGTGGTGTTGGGTGTCCTTGTTTCTGTTCCTGTTGCTTGGAGGCATGCATGGTGTCGCCACAAACTGGCATCTTATGTGGATTGTGGTGCTGGTGATCCGAATCCTAATACTGGATCTAAGTGATTCTACCTGGGAGTACGAGGACGGGCGATGCGATGTGGGTGGATATGTGACGCCGATGGCGATGGTGAAGGCTTTGGTGATCTGGGGACACTTAAAATTGGATAAAGCGGTACGGGTTGTAGCTTTTCATCTCGTCCAGGGTATAGCGGTATCGGATGCCCTTCGAGGGCTCCTCCTCGGAGCCATTGGAGTCGCCCTCCTCCTCGTCGTGGATCTCGTTGAGTCGCTCCACCCGGATGCCCTTCATCTGGCAGGCGCGGCGATACAGCTGCTCCTCGCGATCCATGTAGAACTGGCAGGACAGGGCGTGGTGCGGAATGGACGGCGGATGGGCCATCAGATGGGCCCCGAATGGAGCACCACCTGGGGCGCCAAAGGCCGCCGGGGAAAACCAGTTGTTGGCTAGTCCGCCACCGGCCACCAGCTTCACCGTTTGGGTTTCTATGGGATTGTGGGATTGGGCAACAGTTGCAAGTAGTTCTATGGCCAACAGACCCTTAGACTTACCCTTGTTCTTCTGGGCCATCTTGATGACCAGGCTTTGACCCTCGGCCGCTTCCATTTGGTATCGATTTTGAAGAATCCTTTTGGGGCTTACGAATAATTTAATCGCCTAATGTACAATTCGTACAATTTGTAATTTTGTACAACAATTTGTGTTGACGAACGATCGTAAAATGAGAGATTTATGCACTTAGTGGCTGGCAGATGACAACAAATTGTGACAGTTCAACGCCAGGGTAACTAGATTTCGATTTTTTTATTCCCCCAGCAGCAGTGTTGGAAAAAAGTACATTACTGAACTCTCCACCTTATTCTGGCCTTTTTTTTTTGCCAGCTGGGCAAACAGAATCGATATGAGTTCCTTTTTTTGGCTCCGGATTGATTGGCAAAGTTTTTTGTTGGCCGCGGCCGCGATGTAATTAGAAACTTTGGCTCCAACTTTTGACTTGACAGAGGAAATGGGAAGGGGAAAAGGGAGGTCCACCCCGAAAATACCGAAAAGAAAAGTTATGACGAAGCTCGCTCAATTAGCAGCAATGCCGGCCCCTTTAATAAGTAAATTCCAATAATTGCAGGATCCTGCAGAAGGCGCTGCGCCATCAGCACATCAACATCAACTGCATGGACCCCTTGGGCCGGCGAGCCCTCACCCTGGCGATAGACAACGAGAACCTGGAGATGGTCGAGCTGCTCGTCGTCATGGGGGTGGAGACCAAGGACGCCCTGCTGCACGCCATCAATGCGGAGTTCGTCGAGGCCGTGGAGCTGCTGCTCGAGCACGAGGAGCTCATCTACAAGGAGGGCGAACAATACGTAAGTCACTCCGCAGGCACTTAAAGAAATTATGCGCCACTGCATGTCAAATTTAGAAGATTTGTAGGAAAATATAGTCGTTTTATTTTGCCTAAAGTCATTATATAGGGAAAACAGCCAAATTGAAAATAAAATAGTCTTAAAATACCATTAGCCTTTTTTTATGCCTGCTTTTATGCATTCCAAACTTCTTGGACACTTTTTTAACTAGCCAACACTGGCAATTAAAAATATGAGTAAAGGAAAAAATAAATGTTTGTTCTACAAAATATAAAAATCCTTAAAAATTCTTAAAAAAAATTACAACTTTTGATTACTTGGTTTAATATATCACCATTGTGATCAGTAAAAATTACAACGACAAAATTACAATGTCTTTGAAACTAAAAAATGTTTTAATTAGAAAGGCAGCAGTTTTTCTATCTGTATATAATTCGTTTTGTCTGCTGTGCTCAGCTAATTTGTGGCCCACATTGTCGTCTGTGGGCGGTTTAGGCCCGGTAAGTTGAAGCTAACACGATTTTAATCAGTTTCCGTGTGAGGGGCTCTGGGTGTTTGGGTGTTTGGAGTGCTCGAAAGGGTCTCATCCCGTTGGGATCATCTTCGCCATTGGGCACGTACTCGCAGCATCTCAACTCTCGAGCGATTGGGAGTGTGCGATAAGCGGCCAACGACCAAGAACCCCCCTCCGATGCGCCCACTCCTTCAGGACTTTGAGGACATTCAGGACATCCAGTACCTCCCCGGTATAAGGTTTACGCTTATTGCGAATAAAGTCGTCTGAGCCTCCGTCGGGCTCATATTTATGCACACAGGCACGCTTCATTAGGCAGCCATTGGGCGCTGTTGGAGCGTGAAAATTACTATTGTAGCGCATATGCAATAAAACGTTTAACAGGCTTAATAACATCCACAAGCGATGAAGACAACGCTCTTAGTTTGGGACTCTGAACAGTTGCTGGAATGTTTTCGGGTCAATTTTGAAAGAAGTCGGCCACCGAGATTGATAAACCTTAGAGTGGTCTACAAAGCAAATGAGAAAAATATGAAGAATGCTGTCTGAATAGGTCGAAATGTGTTTTCAGGACCACGTACATTTTTTATCCAATTTAAGTTAAATAAATAATGCATTATTTAAAACTATTAGATATCCTTTAATCAGCTAAAAATATTAAAATTTATAATAATAACATTAATTAATAGTTAGTAGGATAAATATTAATATTTTTTATGAATCACCTGTTGTGAATAGATTTATTTATAAGTTTTTTAACTTTGGGAGATAGGCCAAAAAATTTTCAATTTACAAATTACCTTTTTACTCTATTAGTAGTGCAATAATTACTATTTTAATTTTTTTATTGAATGCAATTGGATTCCTTAGGCTTTATATGTAGACATTAGTGGGAGTGCTATATAATATTTAAATTTTAAATTTAATATTTAATTTAAAATGTTCTTTCCCCAGAGTTGGCAAAAGGTTGACATCAACACGGCAATGTTTGCGCCGGATATCACCCCTTTAATTCTGGCCGCCCACAAGAATAACTTTGAGATACTGCGAATTTTGTTGGATCGCGGAGCAGCAGTGCCCGTGCCACATGATATACGGTTAGTTGAAAAAAGATCTATAGTACATACCCCATTATTTAATGGTGATATATATATATATATAAAATCCCCGGCAGTTGCGGGTGTGAGGAGTGCGTCCGCTTGACGACGGAGGACTCCTTGAGGCACTCCCTGTCCAGGGTGAACATCTACCGGGCACTGTGCAGTCCCTCGCTGATCTGCCTCACCTCCAACGACCCCATACTCACCGCCTTCCAGCTGTCCTGGGAACTGCGGAACCTGGCCCTCACCGAGCAGGAGTGCAAGTCGGAGTACATGGAGCTGCGACGGCAGTGCCAGAAGTTTGCCGTCGATCTGCTGGACCAGACGCGCACCTCCAACGAGCTGGCCATCATCCTGAACTACGATCCGCAGATGTCGAGCTATGAGCCGGGCGACCGGATGAGTTTGACCCGCCTGGTGCAGGCCATTTCCTACAAGCAGAAGAAGGTATTTTCGGAATGGGCCTGTGCCAGTTGAAATCCCGCTTGCTAAAATTCCCCCATTTCGCTCACGCAGTTCGTGGCGCACTCGAATATCCAGCAATTACTGTCCTCGATTTGGTATGACGGCCTCCCCGGATTCCGGCGCAAGAGCATCGTGGACAAAGTCATCTGCATCGGCCAGGTGGCCGTGCTCTTCCCGCTCTACTGCCTCATCTACATGTGCGCCCCGAATTGCCGGACGGGCCAATTGATGCGAAAGCCCTTTATGAAATTCCTGATCCATGCCTCCTCCTATTTGTTCTTCCTGTGTGAGTATGTCGAGTGCGGTGGTGCACGGAGTAAACAGAATGTGCTGAATTTCATACAGATTCGGTAGATGGGTACCCTGAAATGCTCCTTTATTTGTTTGCATAGTGATTTTTATAGGGCATCAAATATGCCAAACAGGGATAAGCTTCAAACTATTTTTTTTAGCTTAATAGGATAGCCAATAACTAAATCAGATAACAGAAAATAGTGCTACCTAGTATTCAAAATAGATTTTTCAACTTATCTATCGCCTATCCGCTGTTACAATCCGTACTATGTATCAATTTATTTTGTAAAGAATATATTAACAGATACTTTAGCAATACTTTTACTTATACACTAGTATGAGAAAAAAATGCCAAAAGAGCATAAGCTTCACATTATATGTTGTTTAATAACTTAATCAGATAACTAAAAAAAATTACACTAAATATTTAAAATATATTTCTCAACCTATCAAAACCTATAAGATAATTTTTCTAAACTAAAATAGAACAATTTAACAATTTAGTTACTATTTTGGAATATTTAAAAATTCAAAATAGTTTTAGTTCAATTAAAATTTGAGGCACTAAGCAAAGGACATATGTGGCAGAATAAAATTAAACTTATGGCGGCTTATGCCAAGAATTAGTCGATATGATTCGTCACGAATGACAGGGATCCAGGTTCTTTTGTGACAATATTGCAAGCTGTGGACTCATTGTTGTTTGCTTTGCAGTCATCTTGATTCTGGTGTCGCAGCGGGCGGACGATGACTTTGTACGCATCTTCGGGACGGCCAGGATGAAGAAGGAGCTGGCGGAGCAGGAGCTGCGTCAGCGGGGCCAGGCTCCCAGCAAACTGGAGCTCATCGTGGTACTCTACGTGGTCGGCTTCGTGTGGGAGGAGGTGCAGGAGATATTTGCCGTGGGCATGAAGAGCTATTTGCGTAACATGTGGAACTTCATCGACTTCCTGCGCAACAGCCTCTATGTGAGTGTGATGTGTTTGAGGTGAGTGAGAGCAGGCACTTCGGCGACGTCTTGGTAATCTCCTGTCCATTTCCGGTCGCCAGAGCCTTTGCCTACATCCAACAGGCCACGGAAATAGCCAGGGATCCGCAGATGGCGTATATACCGCGCGAAAAGTGGCACGACTTCGATCCGCAGCTCATTGCCGAAGGACTCTTTGCGGCGGCCAATGTCTTCTCGGCCCTGAAGCTGGTCCACCTGTTCAGCATCAATCCGCACTTGGGTCCGCTGCAGATCTCCCTCGGACGCATGGTCATCGACATTGTGAAGTTCTTCTTCATCTACACGCTGGTGCTGTTCGCCTTTGCCTGCGGCCTCAACCAGCTGCTCTGGTACTTTGCCGCCCTGGAGAAGAGCAAGTGCTATGTGCTGCCGGGCGGCGAGGCGGACTGGGGCTCCCACGGCGATTCCTGCATGAAATGGCGCCGCTTTGGCAAGTAAGTCCAGTCAGCAGGCCAATTATCCTGCCAATTATCCTGCTCACTCATGGCATCCTGCTAACTCAATGTCCTTGGCCCACGCAGCCTGTTCGAGTCCTCGCAGTCGCTGTTCTGGGCCAGCTTCGGCATGGTCGGTCTGGATGACTTCGAGCTCAGCGGCATCAAGTCGTATACGCGATTCTGGGGACTGCTCATGTTCGGCTCGTACAGCGTCATCAACGTGATAGTGCTGCTCAACCTGCTCATCGCCATGATGTCCAATTCGTATGCCATGATTGATGTGAGTCGCAACTTTTTCTCTCTTCTTCAAGGGGTTAGGCTAAGGTATGGTTCTTTTTGTTTTTCTGCAGGAGCACTCGGACACCGAATGGAAGTTCGCCCGCACCAAGCTGTGGATGAGCTACTTCGAGGACAGCGCCACCCTGCCGCCGCCCTTCAACGTCCTGCCCTCCGTCAAGTGGCTCATCAGGGTGTTCCGCAAGTCCAGCAAGACCATCGATCGCCAGCGCTCCAAGGTGAGTCATGAAAGCTTTTTTTGCCTCGAAAAAATATGATATGAAAATCTCTGTTAAAAATTAAATTTCTGCATTGTTATTTAGTTGTTTATTTACTATCCCAGTGCGACAAGGTTAAGCTTATATTTATTGCGTTAGACAATATCACAGAGAACTTTCTAAATATATATAGAGAAATGATTGTCTGATTTCAATAAGGGGACAATTTCAATTAATTGCATGACAAGCTATTCCACTTATTAAGTTTGCTGTTAAGCAGTGCTATTAAATTTGTTTTGTTGTATCGTATCATATTTTCAATTTCATATTTTTTTCAAAGTGCAAATATTTGGATTGACCATGTATTTTTGTGGGTGTACAGAATAAATTCTGATCATCAGTTGGTTGTACAATAGAGAGTATAAATTTCGTTATGAATAATTAAACCCAATGTCACGTACATTCTTTTCTGTCTTCTTTTCCTTTTAAAATCACCTATGTCAATAGGGCAGAATTTTAACTTAAATTTTTACCACTACCTCAATTCTGGACATGTGTGTTAATATAATTGACAATAAATGGACTTAACCGAACCACTTTCCATTCCAGCAGAAGCGACAGGAGCAGGAGCAGTTCAGCAAGTATGACAACATAATGCGCTCCTTGGTCTGGCGATATGTGGCCGCCATGCATCGCAAGTTCGAGGACAATCCCGTGTCGGAGGACGACATTAATGAGGTCAAGAGCGACATCAACACGATGCGTTACGAAATGCTCGAGATATTCGAGAACAGCGGCATGGATGTCTCCTCGGCCAACAAAAAGGAGCGGCGTGAGTGCAGCTTTATCCACACAAATATGTATGGGACTATTAAAATCCAAACCTTTTTTAGAGCGACGACCAAGGCGTATAAAAGTGTGGGAACGGCGTCTGATGAAGGGCTTCCAGGTGGCGCCAATGCAAAGTAGCTGCGAACTGGATGCCTTTGCGAATGTCAACGGGCAGGGGGAAATGCGGGAGGTTAAGGTGGAGGCCATGCCCTCGAAGCCGGACAAGGAGACCGCCAGGGAGCGTTTCCAGCGGGTGGCCCGAACCGTGCTCCTCCAGTCCACTGCTCACAAGTGGAACGTGGTGCTCAGGGCCGCCCAGGACTCCCAAATTGGCCGCTGCACCAAGAACGAGCGCCAGAGCCTCCACAATCTGGGCCGGGCCATCGAGGAGGCCAAGAGGTGGGTGCATACAATCAAGGCGAAGATCCCATTTTAAAAATGTATCCCCTCTTACAGGCTAATAATGCTCAATCCGGGCTGCTCCTCCGGTCGGGAGTCGCCCATTCGCATTGAGTTTGAGGACGAGAAGACGAGCACCTTGCTGGAGCTGCTCAACCAAATCAGTGCCGAGATCAGCGATAGCGAAAGGCCCAAGGGCAAGCCCGTCTGGCGGCCACCGCTGAAGTCCGTGCCTGCCCGGGCCATGGCGGCCAATAATGTGAGATCCCTCACAGCTCCCGAGCTGAAGATTGGTCGGAAGTCCTCACCAGCTCCCACTCCTGGACACAGTGCACTGAGAAGTCGGGAGCTGCAGCTGTGCCCCAGCAAACTCATAACTGCTCCGCCCAAGAAATCAGCACCCTCAGTACCAGTCGCTGCTCCGCCCCCAACCTTCAAGGGAGCCACCCACAAAACCTTCATCCGCAGCTCAGATGGTGTGCCAACCGGCAGTTCCAACTTCGACATCCACGTGGTCGATCTGGACGAGAAGCGCGGGGATAATGCTTCCGACATCAGCTCCATTGCCAGCACGAGTCCCCAGCGATTTAAGAATCCAAACTGAATGTGATTGTGGCATGGTCACCGGTGATAAATGGGTCCACTTGATGCCTTCCAAATAGCCATACTCTTGTATCTAACTATTAACAAGGAATAAATTATTTAGACAAATTAGCTTCGAGTTTCGAGCTTCAGCTTAACTTATGGGAATCTAATTTCCAAATGTGCCCCAACCATCCCATTCCCATCATCATTTACATAGACAGCCATAGACATGACGGACCCTCCTCCGGGTCTTAACTTTCTTTCCGGTGAAAGCGTGCGTGAACTCGTCAGCCGCAAGCATCAAAGGCAATTGAGACACAAACATAAACAAGTCGCCGGATAAACGCTGCTTTTAGGGGCCGAAAAGAGAAAGAATTATAAATTCAATTTGATGTCATATCAATTGATTTTGGGGCACATCTTTTTGCTCCAATGCTGCTGACAATTCCCATAATATCGGAGGGATCTGCTACATAAATACAGTTGCGGTCAACATAATAGTAGTTTTTTAGCATATAAATATTAACCATAAATAGTTTAGAAGCTACTTTCGAAGATTGTGGGGGAAATGAGGGAAATATAAAAATCCACATAACATTCTTAATTATATTCAAAAACAAAATTTTATTAAAAATATGTATTTCATTTTTAAAACAGGTGATATGTTAAAAACATTTTCATTCCAATAGAAAGGGCCGAGCTATGGGTTGAAAAGTGAATTTTAAGAAATTATTGAATGGTGCTTATATTATATATTATATTATATTTTATATTTTCCCACCTCTATTACTCTGACCGCTGCTGTATAAAGAGGCTGAGGTGGTCCTTTTGGCCATGTTGACCGCGGCTGGCATTTGATTTTGATGACGCGTGGCACTTTGAAATTTATGCGCCACTCTAAGCACACTTTGTATGCGCCCAATGCCTTGGAAAGATGATGAACGCTCAAAGTTTCAGTACGTGTGTGTATGTATATTTTTTTTTGGAACAATGTTTTAGGAGTTTGTGTGTTTTGCATGAAACTTGATGCTTTTTCGCTGACACCCACCGGGAATAAACGAAGGTATTTGGGCTTCCCAGCCGGCATTAAGGCAAATATAAATGGCATTTTTCCCTTGCTTTTTACGGCAGTGTGGGCACTAATATATGTTAATGTGATTAGGTTGCACATAATTCAGCAGATGCAAACGGTGACATGATGAGCCGGATATTTATGCTTAGCTAAACTTTAGGCCATCGGGAAAACATGATATTTGCCAAGTACATTTGGCATTCCGGAAACGTTTTGTATCCAATTACCTGCTGAATGCCAAAAAGCCAGCCGAGAAATTCGAAAATTCCAAAAATTCCGTTTATTTACACAAATTCTCTTGAATTCCCGACAACATACGAGCTCTCATTATTTCGCTAGGCAGACAAATGTACACTGAGATGGGCTAGTTTTGGGTTATAATTACACAGTACACTTAGCCTAAGATTCAAGCATTTGGATTGCAGATTCGATTGTTATGGGGTGGCGGCGGATGAGGAGATGGTACATTATCCATCCGTGCGGGCCAGCTTCAGTCGCACGGCGATGCGCTTGCACTTCCACATGAGCTGCGTCTCCAGGATGCTGAAGGACATGGCCACCAGGACGAGGCCGAGCAGCAGGTAGGCGCAGCAGGCGTACAGCTGCAGCTCCGGTCCGTTGAAGCTGCGGGCGGGCACGAAATCTCCATAGCCAATGGTCGACAGGGTCACAAAGCAGAAGTAGGCCCCGTCCACCAGCGACCAGTTCTCCCACAGGGCAAAGACCACGGTGCCCACGCAGATGTAGCAGGCCAGGATGAGCAGCACCAGGCTGATGGGCACCTGCCGTCCCGCCGCCGAGTCCGATTCCGAGTCATCATCATCCTCCTCCTCCGAGTCCTCCGCCCCGCGGCACCCCTCCGAGTCGCAGCGATAGCGCAGCTTCTTCAGCACGAACTGCTCGCTGCCGTGCTGCATGTACTCCTCGTCGTCGGAGGTCTCCGTGTTGTTGGCCGTCGTGCTGTCGTACAGCGTTCCGGAGGCGTGTCTCTGGCAGCGACGCGTCAGCAGGAGCGTCTTGCGGCCCAGCGGTTGCAGCGGGTGACGGTGGAGGGTCGAGTCCTGCGGCACGGACAGAGGACTGGCTATCAACGGCACTCGCGACGGCGTTCCGTGCGGGCAGTTGCTGCAAAATGATAAAAAGATGGACGAGACGGATGGACAATAAATATTTATGACGCAGCTGACCATAAAAGAAATCAATTAGGCATAAAAAGCAAGCCCCAGAGCAACCTCAGGCCGTAAAAAGGAAATAGCTGTCCAATCAAAAACGCATAAAACTTTCGGTATACGTGTGCGGCGCATTAGGCGTATGCGCTATATTTGCAAAACTACCTTTTTGGGTCAGTAAAAATAAAAGACACCCTTGTCCCTGTATCCTGTTTTGAAGAGAATGATTTAGTATATACATAAGCTTAAATTAGACCAAAAGTACTTAAAATTTCCTATATACCTGTAAAATACTTTTTAACGCAATTTAAAGCCAGGATTAAGGTCTCGAAATCAATGCAATTCCAAATTTCAAGAGCCAAATTGAGACTGATTTGATTGACAATCCAAATGCCTCTTGAACTGCCGCAAACGAGGGTCTCCTCAACCTGCAACAGTCCGCCGGGAAAACTCCTTGGAGGCCAGGCACTCCTGTTACCAGGCGTTCACTCTGTCAAACCAATTTGGCGAACATTTATTGAACTTGCCAACCAACCAACAGCCTCTCGGCTAGACAAACACTTGCTCGAGATGCACTTGCAGAGCGATTGGCCGAACAAGTGCCAGAAAACTACTACCGATACTTCTGCTACTGCTACTACTACCGATTTTGGCAGCGATCAATATGAACAACATCACGTGTGCACATATGTTTGCCTAAGACAAGACGGATGGAAGGGAAAACCGGAGCAGTGGGCTGCGATTAATTGACCCGATTCATTGCGAGCGAGTGCCCAGCTCGGCTTACAATTAAATACAGACAGACAGGGCTGTAACTGAAACCGAGAAGGGTATATATGGGGTATGCTATATATATAATATATTCGCGTTTATATATCTGCCACAGGAAACCCCGCGACGCGTGCCCAGGTTCACTGTCAAAATTAATTACCAGATGCTGTGCTGCTACTGCTACTGCTACTGCTACTGCTTTTTATTAAATAAAATGCTCAAAATGTGCGCTCAAAAAGGCGAAGCAAACCATCATCAGAAGCGGAGCACTCTTCACTCTGGCAGAAAATGGCGGCCGAAAGGGGGGGCTTTCAGCCACCGCAGGGGGGAGTGGGAATCCGCAAGGCTGTTCAAGGGAAAACTGGGTGGGTGGCTGGGTGGTTGGGTGGCTGGAAGGGCAAATGGCTGCTGTGTGCATCATGCAGATTCTGAAGTGTTGATTTAAAGTGTTGCTGGCAGGCAGAAAGTTTGTTTTGGTAATTAAATTAACAGCTTTCCCCCCAGCATTTGGCTCTCGATTTTGGTAGGCAGCAAACCAAGGCTTTAATCAGATGCAACTTAAATACCTGGATTTCCACCTTCATGAAATCCTTTTCCTGCACTGCGCTTATAAACACAATCTGAATTCAGTAACTACATTTTTCATTTCTGACCTATTTGGTATTCAATTGTATGGTTTTGGGTAATCAAATTTCTGCTCAATGGGCAAAAACATAACCTACAACAACTTGAGTTGATTTGATTTGATTGATTTGATATTCTTATGTTCATATATGATGTGTTCATGGGGATCACTTACTTAAGTTACAAATTTGATTAACAAAAGAATATAAATTCATTTTTTAATTAAGATTTGCAATGTTCTTGAAATCGTTTTCCTGCACTGCGCATATAAACACAATCTGAATTCTGGAACTAACTTGAGTTGATTTGCTTTAATTTGATAGGATTGATGTGATATTCCTATGTTCAAGTATGTTGGGTTCATGTGAATCACAAATATGTTACAAATTTGTTTAGCAAAAAAGTCTAAATACCAATTTTAATTAAGATCAGTATATATAGCTTGTTACGATTTTCTCGACCTGGAACTATATTATTTTCTCTGAGTGTGTACATACCTCAATCGCTCCCGTTCCTGCTCATCCTCGTCCTCCATGATGTCGACGGTGCCCGTTGAGTTGGCGCTTAGTAGAGCTGACAATGTTGCTGCTGCCGAGGTGGCAGTTGCAGTGCCTGCTGTTGTTGTTGGTGGAGGTGGGGGAAGAGGGGCTGCAGGACCGCCACCGGCCATGCCACAAACACCTGCGGCCATAAAACTGTTATCGGGCAGTGTTGTTGTTGCTGCTGTTGCTGCTCCCCTGCCAGCAACCATTGTTGCTCCTGTGCCTGCGGCAACTTTAATACCCGACGACAGTTGTGGGCTTGTTGCTGCGGCCGTGTAGGTTAGCATTGGACCTGCTGCAGTGCCTGTTGCTGCTGCTGCTTCCCCCGAATGCGGTGGTGGCAATAAATCATGTCTGCCGGATAAGTCTGGCGATCCCGTGCCGCAGTCCATCAGCGCGTTGATCTCGTGTGGCAACGGTTTCGTCACGAACTTGGCCCGCCGCACGGCTGCAAAAAAGGGTAAAACACAAATATTTCAGTAGCTATTTAAATATTTAATAACCTAAATTTACACAAAGTGGCAGTGGGTGAAAAATTAAATGAAGTTTCTATTTCAATAACAACATTTACCGAAAGATACAAGGGTAAAAAAAAAGTTGCTGCACAAATTGGCAAAACAACTTCCGGCAACTGCCACACACGGCTAGATTATCCCGTTAGCCCGTTAGTTCCGCCGGAAGTGGCAGTGGCAGCAGTGGCAGCAGCGGGAAAAGCCGGAAAAGTTGTGCATTTAGCCCACGAAACAGGGAGGGGTAAACAACACTGCCAAATGTATTTGCTTTGCATTTTCAAAGTTCGCCCACCAATGCAACAATGTGGCTGAACGTTGAGGACTCGCAATGCCATTCCCTCGACTTTTGAACCCAAAAGTTTGGCGTTAGCTTTCATTAGCGGCTGCCAGTGGCAGAGTCGGGATGTCAGGGGGCATTAAAACATCTGGTGGCTGAAACACAGTGGGCAATTGCCAAAAGCGCTTCCTAAACTAAACGTTGCTGCGGTAAATCATACAAAAATTCAGCCATTAGAGGCTTTAAGCTGTTATTTTATCATTAAGTTAATGTTTCTTTCCCTTAAGAAAGACTTCTATTTTGAGTAAAGTATATTTCAATATTTTACATATTACTTTTAAAGGGTAATTCCATTTTTTTTTGGTTTAATTGAGTTAAAAAAATTAAAGAATTTGGTTTGTTAATCATTTTACAAACTATAGTTTTAGGTATAATAAACTGTTCTAATCCACTTTCTACTATATTATTTTCAAATTATATTTAGAATAAAGTTAATTAAATAGCTATTTGACCCACCTTTTCATCCCCCTTTTTTTCTTTTACAAAATACTTAATTTGTTTGAGTATTTTATAGTTTTGGCTTTAAATTTTTTTTTATAAACAAACCAAATGAAAGCATTTTTTCAATAACTCAAGAAAATATATATAAACATTTTAAAAGCCTTCTAAGGCTACTACCAGAAATTAAATGATAATGTGTATTCTATTTTGTTTTGCTTCTTGATATTTTGATGCAAAATCCATTACTTGGCAACTAGAAAAAAAGGACACTCCTCACCACAACCACTGTCCTGACTTAATAGTTTTTGTCCTCCGGCGAACGAAAAAACGGAAGGAAGCGTACGTCTTTCGCTTTGGAACTGTCAGCAGGACGCCAGAAAATCGCGGTGCGGAGTGGATGGGTCTGCTCCGGACATGGCCAATTTGAAAATATTTACTTAAACTTGGACACCGCACACCAGTACACACCCACACACACACACACTGGTTGGCAGTGCAGTAAGAGCACAAAGACATTCATTAAAGTGCAGGGACACACACACTCTTTGTATACTATATATACTAGATATAGCAGCATATATCCGGACTCGCAGGAAAGTCACTTTGGTGCTGCGGTCGGGGTTGCAGCAACTTTGGCAGTGCTTTAATGGTGCGGTTGGCCGCGGATTCGGACTGCGGGGAGTGCGTTCCGGACTCCTCTATTTCGGTGCCGGAACCGGGTCCGGGTGCCAGTTGCAGACAATTAACATGCATAATGGAATCAATGGGGACGTCATTCGTGCCGCTGACAAATGGCCGAGTCTCACGCTAGAGTTTGCTGCGAAACTAAACGGAATTTGGATCGGAATCCTTTGAGTCACGTGCCGCTGCCTCAACGACAAAGAGCAGTTAAATTTAATGAGTTTTGCATGCGTTGCACAAGCTGCGAATCCGGCAGGGCTGTCGTCTTTATGTCAAGTCATCATTATCGTCAATAAAACTGTCGCACATGTCGAAAGTTGCCTCAAGTGCATGATGTCCTTAGCCTTGTGCTGTTGTTGTTGTTGCTGCTTTTGTTGCCAATGTCCTGGCATGTCAGGCAGCACAAGTTGAAAAGTTTTAATGCCAGCAAAGTGTGTGTCTGCTTAACTCTGTCATTTTAACACGCTGCTGCTTCCGCAGCCTGCACGCTGCTCATGATGATGATGATGAAAATTGTTATATAATTGAAAGCGTAAATGAGCACTGTGACGTGGGCGTTGGGGCAGTGGGTGTGGAGTATCGTCCTGCGACAACATGGCGTATGATTGATTGATTACTGTTCGTTCGGTTTTGTTTCGGGGCTCAGGTTAAGCCAAAGCTGTCAGCAGAACATTTTCGGTTTTGGCCTGCCAACATTGCCGGCACAATTTGTACATCCAATTAAATTCCATTTTCCTTTGTTGCAAATTATGCAAATTTCCTGCCTCACTAGCATTAGCATTCATTAACAATTCATAAAATATATGGCAATTTACTTCAATTATTTTGGAATATATTTTAACATATCTATAGAGTTGATATAACATATTAATGACACATACTTTATAAATAAATTGGAAACTAGAACACATACTTCATAAATAAAATAGACACTATATATATATATATGTATGTTGTTCAAATAAAATGTTACTCTTGTTAATTCCTTATGACAATTATTTGTACTTTTGATTTTAGATTAAGTCTCGTTGTCAACCCAAATTTTGTTTAAATTTGTAAAATAAAATTACATATGTTTGTAATTATGACTCGCAAAAATGAATTTTAAAAACCGTAAGAACACAAAAGCAGCATTGTATACCAAAGCAAATTAAAGCTTGTCGCGAATATGTGAAAAGGGGTCGATAAAGTACCAATTTACTTTTAAATACTATGCATTTTAGTAAGTCAATTGCTTGAACTGTGTTTCGTAAAAACAATATGTGACAGCCTTCAGCGAGATCATTTCCCAGAAACCGAGCAATCAACATGGCAATTTCATCACTCACCATGCACATTGGCAGTCTGGTAGGCCGGCGGTGGTGGCAATGTGATGGCCTCCAGTGTGGATGCCTCAGATCCTGTGACGAGATTCCCGACTGCTGCATCCTGAAGTCCAGAAGCCAGCACTCGATGCTTTCCGGTTGCCGGTTGCATGTGTATCGTGTGATACTTGACCAGCGGCTGTTGACTCAGCGTGTGATTCCCAAGGGGATTCGGACTTGCATTCGCATTCGAATTCGCGTGAGATTGGACGTGGGCGGGACTGCCGGGGGCGGAGGGGGCGGGGCCGAAAGGAAAGTATATCGTGGCAGTCGCGGGCGCATAACAATTGGGCGGCACTGTCATCGGCATTCGCAGCATGCTGCTGGGCACGGCCACGAAATTCTGTTGCAGTTGCTGCTGGTGTGGCTGGTGTTGCTGGTGTGGCTGCAGCTGCAGCTGGTGATGTTGCTGCTGCTGCTGCTGCAGATGATGATGTTGTCGCGGGAGAGTTGCTGTCGATAATTGCTGCTGCAGTTGCTGTTGCTGTGGTGCGTATTTCAGCAATGCGCTGCCCGATGTCGTTGTCATTAGCATGACATCCGGTTGCTGTTGCTGCAACTGCTGCTGCTGCTGCTGCTGCTGCTGCTGCTGCTGCTGCAACTGCTGTTGCTGCTGGTAAAAATGCTGCTGCTGATTCAAGTTGCGCAACAATTGACAGGCATCTGCTGACCGCACGGGACAAAGGAAAGAACAGACGTGTCCAAGATGATTAACGACTTGCAATTGTGCTGACAATACAATTAGCATGCGAACAATGGCGACAATGGCACTCACCTCCCTCCCTCTTGTCCGGCGGCAGTTTCCCCTTTTGGCCGTACTCCAAGCAGTCATTCAAGCTCGTCTCACTGTTGGCCGCATCGTACTTACAGCCCTTGCAATTGGCCTGCAGAGAGAAATCCAATTAATTTCAATTATATTAATCTTCAAGTTTAATTGCTTAACAATTTGTTGTATTGATTGTCGTGAGCGCCACCAAAATATGTGGTTTGACTACTTGTCTTATAAAAATAAATAAAAGTATGTTATGATACATTATATATGCAATGATGCCTTGTTCAAACCTCTTAAAACAATATATGGCTTTATAATGGCGAGAAGAATTTAATTTCAATGTTTTACTTTTGGTAACGCAGGACCCTCACCACTTGACGCATTTGGTCTGAATTCATAGTCAACTTTCGTGTGTAGGCGAATACCTGTATTATATATTTTTGTCCATTTCATAAAATGATTACAAGAAATGGCCATTGTATAATTACAGTGTTTGGATCTTATTTTTAAAGAAAACTCAAAACCATAATTGCATAGCTCAGAGCTCCTCAGACGATCAAAAGATTAAAGACCATTTTTTTCTCCGTGTAACTTAAGGGTAATTCCAAGTAATCAACTGAGTGAAACGTGGCGTTTCGTCCCGAAGATGTTCTGTGCCCACACTGCGGCTACTTGACATGACGGGGCCAATGTCAATAAAACACGTAATTTGCAGGCTCAATCCCAGGCCATTCTTGGGGCCCAAAACTGATGTCATCATTGCCGTGCCTCTCCGCCCCCAAAAGCTGTTTGCGGCCAAACGCCCGGCATCTCGTGTGCTTTGCGGTTCTGCGGCATCATCATCCAATGCCAGGCAAATCTAATGGACATACAGGCAAACACAAGCGATGGAAATGGGCGACATGCGAAATGCGAAATATCTCCCTGTTAGTCTTGCGGTTTGGACCGGAAAACCCATGCCCGAAACCCATGGCCAAAACCCGTTACGGCATGCGTCACGATAATTGCAAAGACGAAAGCAAAGGCTAAAGGGCCCAAAGCCCAAAGCCAAAATGGCAGCAGTCAACACGATGGCGATAATAATTCAGCCGATGACTGCACATCCCCAGTGGCAACCGCAATCTGCTGGCAGTCTTATCAATTTCAATTGCCAGTCGCATCCTTGTGCCCCGAAAAGCGCAAAGGCCCAAAAGTCCACTTGGTCGAAGATTGGATTGTGCCCTAATGAGTTGTTGAATGCAACATGAAGATCCAAACAAGACTGGCAAATGCAAAACTCCTGTTCAACAAGTCGCCGGCCCAACGAAACTGGCAATCCTGAAATAGGAATGCCATGCTCGAGTGGCTGGGAACACGGCAAGTAGATTACCACTCGAGCACGGGAAATGCGGAAAAGTTTGTACTTTTTAGTTGAGTTTTTAGCACCACGACTGCTTCGACTGACTGGAACTGACTGAACTGGTGTTCCCGGCCAAATCAAATCAATTAGGGCCAAAAGTGGCGGAAATGAGAAGTTATTCCATGCCTCCAGTGTAATTGTCGAGCTGCGGGCAAACTTTTTGCCACCCCAGCATTAAAGTGGCTCGCACTCATTTCAATTTACCTGACTGCCAAGAATCGCTGCCACTTGGCCGGGTAAATTAAATTTATGCCGACGCCACCACCGTTATTTGACCCGACTCAAACTGCCAACTAAAGTTTGCGCAACTCTTAAAGTGTCGAAATGGGGGCTCTTGTTAAAGAGTCAACTTTGGCCGGGGGAATTTTAAAGTTTGACGGGCAAAGTTAGCTAGAAGTTCATTAAAAGTGTCCAGTTCGGTTCGCGTTCGCGTTCGCCTTCGCAAGCAAATGTTAATTTATGAAATGAATTTTTTGCCAGATGACAAACAGGTCATCGAAGTTGTTGCCCTGGGCCACAGCAAAATCACTTATTTATTTATTGAACCCCGTTATTCGCATTCGTTTTTCCCGCTCAGCCATAAATTGCCAATTAAACAGAAATTTGTGCAGCCAATACAAACAGCAGGACGAAGAGGACAAATGAGTGGCCACATTTACAAAAAAAAAAAAAAAAGCTGTGAGTGCAAACAGAGCGAATCACTTTTTGTGGCTTTAAGGCTTTAAAAGCAAACATTATTCGCCGAATGCCGAATAGAGAGTGCTTGGTACATGGAAAGACCGGAACTGCACGTTCCGAAAACAGAAATGTCATTACGGGAGGCCAGCAAATCACTTACAAAACTTATGCACGAATGCACAAAACACGCAAACAAACAAATACGAATGGCAACAAAAAAAGGGCAACCTAGTCAGAGTTTTGATATCCTAAAAAATTACTTATAATGTATACAACGGAGGTATACAAATAAAACGCAATAAAGCAGGGAAAAACGTGAAACCGAACCCAAAACCGTCTGCAGCGGGAAGACCTAGAAAGTATGGCGGAAAAAACAAAAAGGCAAAAAGAAAAGTTCGTTGTTGTTTTTCCCAAATCAATTACAAACTTTCAGTTTGCGTTAATAGAAATCCCGACCGGAGTGGAGATCCAGTTAAAAGGCTTCTGCTGTCGTAATTAAAAGCCGTAATTCGAGTCTTCAGTGCAGTTTGATGTCCGAAATTTTAGTCGTATGCCATTAAGAAAAACGCTTCGAAATCGAAGATTCCCATCACATCTTGGCTTAGGAGCTTTGCCATTTCCATACATCGCTGAGCTGCCATTCAGGTTTTCCCGCTGGCCAAAGTGAAACTGTCGTCGCTGCTGGAAAAGTTTACTCGCAAAATGGGTGGTTGGAAAAACTACAAGCGAAACACTTAGTGAGTAGTGGGAAAAGTTCAAGCGTAAAACAGCGGAGTAGCCAGCGAAAGTTTTCACCAAGAACTTTGGGCACGCGAAACAATGCCGAAAGTTGAAAGTAAACTTTAAACCGGAATGCAGAGAAAAACACTTTGGACTCCTTTCTTTTCGGGTGACTCAGCAGCAACAGTTGCAGCTTCAACTATCAAATTAGGATCCATAAAAATGTTCTCGAGTTGCAGCTGCAGTCAGCTGATGAACACAATGCAGTTGTTGTTCTAAGTCAAACAATATCAATCATACGCCATGGCTGCCTCGTTGCTTTTTGAGCCAAGAAATTGAGGAGAAACCTTTGGGAAATCATTCTACTCTTTAGCGTTTTATTTTTAAGAAAACACTGTTTGATTGTGAAGAGTATATGTGGACTACCAAATCTAACAGGTTTATTTTTTAAGATGTTACTTAGTATATTACTATTCGACAAGAAATAAATAACTCTTTAGAATAACTCTTTAAAATAACTCCTTAAAATAAGTTCGACAAGAAAGAACTAACTCTTTGAAATAACTCTTTAATAAAACTCTTTACAAAACTGTTGCCACCCACTGAGAAATTTGGTTTTGTTTTTTGTTTAAGCTTACAGCGTACTTATAAATAATCCTTAAACAAGCCTCTTTATTCAAACAAATACAAATGTATTGTAGGTGGGTATAGGTGCATAGTACCCTGAAAAACTTTGACGTTTCTAAGCAACAGTTCTCCCTTCCACTATTAAATTATTACATATGACAGTGTTTTGTAAAATGTAACTTAAAGGTGTACAAACAAAAAAAAAATCACGCTTTCTTCTGAAATAAAAAAACAAACATAATATGTAGATGTCCATAATATTTGGGGCCTTGGGCATAGTAAATTATCCCTTTGACTTTTGAAATATGCCGTAAGCACTCAAATAAGTTATTTCTCAGTCAACGTGTTTTAGTTTTATTTAATTAAAAAGTTATTGAAGGTGGGTGTATTTCCAAGCATTATGTTTTTGATGGTGCTCCTAAGCAACAGTTGTCCCTTTAACTATTTAATTTGCACACACAAAAGTAAAGTGGTATTTCATGAGCTGCAACGGCTGCCCTCGCTCAAATGATATCAATCATACGCCCCGGGTGCCTTACCATTCGTCGCTTGGAGCCCTTCTCCCTCTCCTTCTGCTTCTTTTTGTCCCTCGACTTGGTCAGTGGCGTCGGTGTCATCGCTGTGCTGGCAGTGGGCGTTGAGTCCGCGGGAGTGGACTTCCTACGGTGCTCCTGATGGCGCTGCAGCTGGCAGCAGAGCCGCACGTAGGTGCACTGGAGGCCATCGGCGAGCAGGGCTCCCAGGCTGGACAGGCACATGAGCATCAGGGGCACGCCCACCAGGGCGTAGAAGATGGTGGCCAGCTTCCCGGCGGCGGTGCGCGGCGTCAGGCTGCCGTGACCTGCAAGTAGGGGGATAATATATCTGGTTTAGAGCATGAAAATGGCAAGCACGAACGGGCTAATATAAATGCATGTACTTTTAATCGGATGGCAGGGACCTTGGGGACGCAATCTGTGGAGGAGTGGTGCATCATATAAAATTGCTTTTCACAAGGACTTTTATTAAATTACCCAATTAAAATTGCTTTAAATGAAGCTAATAACCCGAAATCCTAAAATATAAACCCATTAAGTATGCGCCTTATGCTCTAACATTTCTTCAAATAAAGTGTAAACTTCATAACATTAATTGCCCTCAAGTACAGCAACCAATAATGAAAACACACATGCTCTAAGCAATTACTCCACTTCATAAGCACTCATTATAAAGCTTATATTTAGCACTGTAACCCAGTTATTGTTTGACCTCAACAATGTAGGCAATAAATCCCATTAGCAACATCGGCTTTTACCCGGCTAACTAGCAGGCTGTTAAAGTTAAAGACCATGAGATACAGTTAATTTGTAGCAACTGGGATGGCCCATCATTTAGCATATGCAAATATTTTGGCCCGGCCTCCGGGTCGAATACACAATGTCTGATGTCCTGGCACTTCAATGGCTGCTCCTGTGGCATAGTTTGCACTGGAAGGCGTTGTTGGCCCCCTGCAAAGTAAATATTTGTTGTGGCCAAGCCGAGATCATAATAAGCAGCTCTTAGCCAGTCCCAAGATAAACACTGAACATAAATCTAAACGGCTTAGGTATTTCGGGACAAGTGAAAGTGAAAGTGAAAGTGCGGAAACTCACCAATTGTCGTTATCACAGTGACCGAGTAGAGCAAAGCCTCGCTGAAGGTCCAGCTCTGCGAGTCGTCGGCATCGTAGCCAAAGTGACCCAAGGCGCTGGCACTGCCCCCCTGGAAGAGTCCTCCTCCGCCACCGCTTCCTCCTCCCCCTCCTGCACCGCCAGCGGATCCTTGGCGCGTGGCCGCCACAATGGAGCCCTCGAAGCGACGTAGCTGCTCGTGGACCAGCATAGTCCAGTTGCGTTCGTACAAAACGTTGAGTTTCTCTGCAAGAAATGTGAGGTCGGAAAAGGTTAGGTCGGCAAGAAATGTGGAAGGAAGGTAAGAAAAAAAGGTTAAATCGGGTGCCCTTAAGTGCGTTCAAGTGTCCTTTCCGTAATTATGCAATTTCAAGCCAAGTGCAGCCACAGCCTTCGACCTCCCATCGACACGGCCGACAAGTGCCGACAAACCGGACTATCCTTCGCTCACCTTGTCCCAATCTCAATCTCAACCTCAATCTCAGCCTCAAAACCCACCACCCACCACCACCCGAAATGCTCCTTTTCGATTGAGGAATCTGCTCCCATTTGACGTCGTGTGTTCGCCTCTTGCAAATTGCAGAGGTCGCTTGTTAACAGCAGTTCGAGACTCGTTTGCTGTCTTGCTTGTCGGCCACGCCCCTTTCACGCCCTCTGGCCTTGGTGTAAGGACCCTCAAGTATCGAATCCTCAAGGGTGCACTTCCCCAGACATCAGCCCTCCCACCCATCCTAATCGACTGGAGCTAGTTGCCAAGAACAAAGCCAAAATCAAACGATTTTCTGTGCCAATCTTTTCCAACTTAATCGACTTGTTCTGCAAATTCCTCTTTGGTTCAGGACACTAGACTTTATAAGAAACTAATTGGCAAGGAATAACAGTTCAAAACCAGTATTAAACTGTTGGTTAGATGGTTTAACTTTGACAGCATAGAAATACCAATTTTATAAGAGTGCTAAAATCTCTTAAGCAACTTTAAATCAATTTTGGTTTTATGCTAGGCAACATGAAACCTAATACAACAGTAGATTTTGAATTTATTGAACTTTTAGTAAAGGTATTTTACACCTGACTTCGCTTTATGGTAGTTAAAACATTTCATGAGTCTAATTTTAATATCGCTCAAACAATTTCTTCAACAGGATTTTATGTAAATGTGAAAAATTTTACAAATATTCCAAACGTAAGCAATTTCCTTCATTTTTTGTGTATATGTACTTCCTTTATAAGAAAATAAATGGCTATGAATGGCATTTGCAAGCATTAAAATTAGGCGTCTATAGTGGCTTCACATTTTTAACATTTTTAATAAAAGGTTTTAAGCATTTCGTTTTTCTGGAATCCACATTAGATTTAATCTAGATCAGCTTAAATTGGCATATATAATATACCAAGCTCTAGCCCTTGATTTCTCTCTATTACTTTTTTAGACAACCTTAACCCTTCTAAATCTCAGCTCTCGCTAGCCCGAATTATAAATTACTTATGTTGGGAGGAGACTTTGGGACAAAAGACAAATGCAGCACATCATTAGGCGCTCGTTGGTGGGCTCATCGAATTAATCATAAGCCAGGTGGGACGCGGATGAGCTCAAGTTAATTGGTTTATTTATTATGTGAAATTTTAATTAAATAAACAGCAGCTCTAATACACACGCACGTGCCGCCGAGCCAATGGAATCGTTGTCCCAGCCTCGGATCGAGTGCCACTGGCAGGTGCGACAAAGTAATTAATTTCACACGAATCAGGTCCACAAATATACCTCAAAATAGTTGCGATAAACGCAATCCAATCGATAGAATTTCGCTTGTTTGTGAAAATAAAAACATACCCAGCCTGACCAAATATTTGGCTATGCAAATATTTAGCTTTTATTCAATTCGGTAAAGGCGAAATCAAAATTTAAGCCGACCTTTTGTTTGAATTTTAGAGCTATGGGTGTTGTTTGCCACCACTAATAATTAAAATATTTATGCTGGCCCTGCACAACCGCTACTAAATATTTACTTGGCATTATTGGTCGATAACAAAACATTGTCACTTTAATGTTCCAAATACTTTGGCAATTTGCAGGCAAATCAAGCGTGCAAAACACGACGAAAATTTACGGGCACTGCGGCAAAAATGTGGCGGCCATTATAATTTATGCGGATTTTTGTGCGTCGCCAGCGAAGCGTTAAAATGTTTGCTGCATACTCACGCAAAAATAATAAGACCGAGGCATCAAAAACATCAAAAGAGCTAAGTTTAAAATAAAATTGATACAAACATATTTGTATATACTTATTGATCAAACAAAAAATATCTAGGAAATTAATTTTGAGACAGCTCAAGTAGGAATGGTTATTAAAGATACAAATATATATAATCATAAAATAAATGTGGTTTAATTTTCTTACTGTCTCAAAATTAATATCCTATGTATTTTATTCTTATCAAAACGTATTTGTTTATGTTAAATTATAATTTGGCTAAGTTAAACAATACAAGCAGAAGCAATATGTATTTAAAAATTATTTTAAAATGATTTAAGCAACGTTTTCACTTGTGTATAATGTTTTGTAGCCGGCTAGAGTTAGATTCAGATTCGAACTTAAGATTTAACAAAATATTTTTTTTTTTGATTTTACTTCCGCAATAATTAATATTTATTATAAAATTAATTATACTTGCTTGGTTTGATTTCTTTGTGGGTATATACAATTCAGAGTCATTTTTTGTTAATTAATATATGATTTTAACTTGGTTTGATGCTCACCTGTTATGATCCAGAGTTCGCGCAGACAGTCTTCACGGCTCTTGGCGATGGCCGCCGACTTGCTGAGGTCCTGCGGCGCCTCGAGGAGCGGAAAGATGAGGGCGCCCAGCACGGAGTAGCCGATGACCAGGAGCACGAGGCCGGGCGTGGAGAGCAGCAGCTTGAGGATGTGGCCGCAGCAGCGCCGGAGACCGCTGCTCGGCTTGGCTGTCAGCGAGGCGGTGGTCCTGGCGCCCACCTCCGTTGCTCCTGCTCCGGATTCGGCAGCATCGGGATCGGGATCCGTCTCATCGTCAATGCCACAGTTCAGCTGCTGCTGTTGCTTGGCCCTAATCGCCTGCTCAACGTCGGACATGATCGCTCAGTGTTCAATGGCATTTAGTGGCCACCTGCTCCTCCTCGGCTTCCGTTTTCGTTTCCGCTTCCAGCAAGCATTTCCGTTTCCGTTGGCAGCAGCATGACTCGTCCAACCCTTGGCTCACTAATTGCAACAGAGTTTTCTCATCGTTCGCAATGTCGTCGCTTTGTTCTCCCTATATCCCGCCCTATATCCCGCCCTATATCGCCCCTATATCTTTGTTCCCTGGTTGTCTGTCGACTGCCTTTCTATCCGCTTGTTGCCTTCAGCAAGCGTATTATTTTTTAAGCTGTCGTTGACTCGTTTTTGCTGCTTTTGCTGATGATGCTGCTGTTGTCGCTTGCTGCTGTTGCTGGTGTTGCTGACGTGGCATTTACCATTGTTCCTGGTCTATGCACTCCATGGACTCTTCCTCCTCTCGGCCGTTTGTACTTTTAAAGTTGTTGTGCCAGTTTGCTCCCCTCCTCGCCTGCCTGTAATTGAAAACATTTGTATGCTGTAGTTGTTGGTATTCATATTGTTGCAGTTGCTGCAGTTGTTGCTGCTGCTGCCTGGCTGCTTCCGTTAAAGTGCACTTGGGAGTAGGTTAAGCGCACACAAAGTGAAAACGTACTAAATTTGACACTTCACTTAATCTAATTAGCAACTCTTTAGGCCCAGGCCATTCTACTGTTGCCGAGCGGCCAGCCGAGTGATAAAATTGCAGTCAATTTAAATGTTTGTATTTATTCAGTTTATGATTGAGTTAAAACGAGAGTTGGTAAGCCAATAACAAAAGCTTGTGTGATTTTAAATACGTGGTAATTAAATTCAAACTTTTTTACTCCATTTAAAACAAACACATATAGGCTGAAAGCTTTTATTTTATAACGTTTCTACTGCTTCTAGTATTTTTTCAATACAAAATGAAAAATTATCCGTCTCATAAATCTTTTAAACTCCTAGTTCATTTAAATATTGATTTCTGCTTGTCTGTTTAAGTTTGCCCACACTGCAGTCAATTTAAGTATTTATGTTTAATTAGTTAATGATTGAGTTAAAACGATACTTGTTGAGACAATAGCAAATGCTTCTGCGATATAACCTAGTGGTAATTAAATTGATTGCATTTACATAAACAAAGCCATTTTGATGTTTTTATCCAAAGGAAAATGATCCATAATCATCATTATAAATATCATCATTATAATCATAACATATTCCACCCTTTCATATATTTTTTAAGAACCTAAGACTTACTTCTTTTCCATTTAAATATTGATTTTCTCTTGGCTGTCTAAGCTCTTCAGTCAGTTTAAGTATTTATATTTGTTAAGTTTAAAAAAATACTTTTCTGTTTCATTTAAATCAGATACGTGATTTACTTAATAACTTTTGCTGTTATTTTTGCGTATTTCTTAAAACTCTTATATATTCATTGCTTATATGTATCAAGTCTTAGGTGGTTAAGACTTACTTCCACGCCATTTAAATATCGATTTCCACTTGGCCGGCTAAGTTCTCGTTTAGCCTCGTTTAGACTTGCCCACAAAGAGCTCATTATCGGATCCCATCGATTAAGCCCATAAAAATGATAACAATGCGAAAGTCCATATAGGCAGCGCGCAATCAAATTGAATGTGCGTCTGGCATTGTAAGCGATTGAGACTGGCAAATTGAAATCTGTCTGCTGGCATGTGAATACATGTTAGATACTAGCATTTCCGACCAGCCTTCACACATCAAAGTCTATAATCGTAATGAAGCTGACTGGGTAATGCGCTTAGGATATTTAGACATTGAACCAATTAAAGCCGAGGGGCAAACTCGGCGATTAGTTATTGAAGAAGCTGCCTGGAGAACACGCAACATTCATTGATGTGGGTGGATCCCAAGAAAACATTTATTCTTTTGTAGCCGCCCTTTTGTGAAGAGGAATGGGCGTCTTCGTCTGGCACACGCAATTTACTTAATTGGAAAATAAAATAAGCCAAAGCCAGAGACTGGGATTGGGTTTTGGGTTGTGGGTTGAGTGTTTGAGGGTTTGAGGGCTTTTTGCCACTGGAACTGGGCCAAACCGGAAACTGCTTGGCAAACTGAAACAATGGCCACTCGAGTTGGTTTTTTATGGTTGTATGGGTAGCGGGCATAATTTAATTCAACCGACAACGGGGCGTATGAGCAACAAAGGACCAAGGCGCTGGCTAATGCAAAATTAATGTCAATCGCTGATTCGGAGCCCCTTTGCCAAAAGGGGGCGAAACGAAATGCCAATGCCCTCTTAATTGTGACCTAACATTTGAACTGCGATGGAGACGACACGCACACATCTAAGCGAACGAAGGACATTGAGGAAAAGCCAGGCGGAAAAGCGAGAAAAGCGAGGCAAAAGGCAAGGGACAAAATGTCTGCCGGAAGTTATCCCTTTTAGCCAGATTGAAATCAGCTTACAGTCGCTCCTTAATTGAAATGTTTGCGTTTCACTTTAACCAAAGCCGTTTTCAGCCAGCCCAGGCCCAGGCTGACAAAACCCTTTTCACTCGGTCATATTTTTCTGTATTTCATCGGATTTCATTCATTTCATTTCATTGCTCTTCACCGTACTTTTTCGCACGTCATTTCATGAAGATCCCAGCCTGCCTGCCAAAGTTTTTAATAGTCGTAAAAGTACGGCTGCAGCCCAGGATAACGTTGGCCAAATCCGCGCTCGCCTTCATTTCCATTCATTTCCTTTGCTGCAGACTTGGCTTTTGTCCCACTCCGCCCTGTTGTGCATTATTTATAATTATTATTTTTAAATGCAATGACAACAAACGCAGTTTAATTATAATTTTCAACACATCAAATGCAGCAGCCGCAGAGGAAGAAAGAGGACTGCAAGCGAAGGACATCGGGGCACATCCAAGGAGAATGGCGCTAATGGCGCCAGCATTTCTCATTCTCATCCACCCTCTTAGCCAGCTTTTCCCACTTTGGAGACCAGGACAGCTTGGCTGTTTTTAAATCCAATTTCGCTTCATAATTTTATAACGCGCCCGGCAAACTCCGAGCTTTCTGGAACCCCAGAGAAATCTGCTCCTCATCCCCTTTTACCTCACTGGCCATTGCCGATTTAATTGCATTGCTGACATTTAACACCCAGCTCTGGGAACCCACACAAAAAAGGACATCATGGTGTAAAGGGACAAGATAGTAAATGAGTAAGATGGGAGCAGGAGCAAATGCAAAGTTGATTTTTTTATACGTTGCATATTGGTTTGTTAATTGAAGTCGAACAGAACTAAATTTCTATGATGGATTTACCAATTTTTCGCTTTCGAATTGTTGTATTGTTTGTAAGTTTTATTATAATTAAACATATATTGTTTTTGAAATTACTATTTTGGTTACAACTGAGTAATTAATGGTTCTTTTAAATGCAAAGACTATAGCTGGAGTATAACTAAGTATTATCTCCTATTCTAAATGTAGTGCAAATAAAAGAATTTTGTTATTATAGAGCGTTTCGAATACTCAACAACTAAGTAGAAGTCATAAAATAAAATACGGTAAAATAGGTTTGTAGCTTCGTTTTCTAAGAATCTGCGTTCAAATTTTGCTCTTAAAGTGTATGGCGTTTTTCTCGGCGATTTAATAAAAATTAAATTATTTAAAATGACTGCAGAAAATTTATCTAAATCGAGCACTTCTAAGGCCATAACTTTTCTTAAGGATGTCGGATTGTAAAAAAGCATAGCTCTAAAGCCTTGTGCTTTAATTTTCCAAGAATCTGTATTTAAATGTCAGCTTGTAATTTCAGGTCGATTTTTTGATATTTTAATGATGTAACCCCTTTCTATTTTTCCCAAAAATAGCTTCGTTGCAATATGACCTAAAACCAGCTGTTCTAATTGCATAACTTTTCTCTCAGAAATCCGATTTCAAAAAGGCATACCGCTATAGGTTTGTGACTTAGTTTTCTAAGAATCTGCGTTTAAATTTTGCTTTTAAAATTAATAGTGTTTAATGTTGTTGACCAAAATCTGCGTTGCAAACTTCTAACTGATATTATAGATCCCTCTTCAATGGTATAAAAAACCCCTTTAAAGGATGAATACACAAATACAACATAAATTAGAAACAAATTAAAATAACACTGGCACAACACTCACCGCCAAGTGCGGCTTTTTTCATAAGCAGCACAATGAAATTGTTCAGTCAAGTGCCTATAATGAAAACTAAATGCTGCAAGATTAGTGGTCTGCCGGCGGAGCGGGTGTCCGATAGGGGATTTCCCGGCGTGTTTTCCACGCCTTTGAAGCCATAAAACCACTGGAGCGTGCGCTGAACTTTTAGCACATTAGCCGGAGGAGAGCGAATAATAGTTGGTTTTATGGCCTGAGGTGCGAAAAAAAAAATAAAAAAAAACAGATACAGATACAGAAAGATACTCGCTCTACTAAAGCTGCCCAGGAAATTCACATGATTATGAATATGCAATTGGGAGCGGGAGCGGGAAACACTTGAGCGGCGCTCATAATTCATATTAGGGCCAGAAACAAAGGACCCAAAAAGGAAACCCGCAGAAGGAAAGTGGCTGGCAAGTGCAGCTGGCCAACGGACATTATGTGCAGCACGGTCTTAGAGGATATAATGACCATGTTAATGCCCAGCACAAAAGTGCACTGAAAGGAAATGAGCAAGATAAGTAACGAGCCCGAAAATGTTCCTTATTCCCCCTGCCCTGCCCTGGGCTACAAACTTTTGCGCACAACAGGGAAAACAAGGAGAACTGTGGAAAAGCCAGTGGCTCGATGCCTTGGCCGTTCCTCATTAAACGCACTCAAGTCGCTCGCAACAATCTTAATTATGTTGTAAAGTCTTTTGGCCAGGAGGAGCAGAAAAAACAAGCCAAGCCAAGCTTTTCAGCTGCCCGCCAGGAAAAACTTTGGCCGCGCTGATTAGTTTTTCGAGTGCCTGCAGTGCAAGTCGGCTTCGGCACTCAGTCTGTCATCCAGTCAGTCGGTCATCAGTGGCAGGGCTTTGGAAACTTTTCCGGGCTGGGTGGCAAAACAACAAAAACTCATTAAAAACTGCACAAATGCAACGTTTTGCAGGGCCCATAAATACACGGCAGCACCCTCGGCCAACTCCAGATGCAGATGAAGGGCCAAGTCAAGCGGGAAAATGCAAAACTGCCCAACAAATGCACAATAATTAGAGGAAAATTTAAAAGTCGTTTGCCTGCTAATGAAGGCTTCTTTTGTGCCCGGAAAGCTGAAGGCTTGGGGCCAGCAAAAACGCAGCCACCAAAATGGCAGGGCTAACTAGCCAAAGATGCTGCCGGCTAATGGCCAAAATTGGCTCAATCAATTGCCTTAAACGTCATAATTATAATTATAGTTTTAAGTAAATAGGGTTGCAAGAGGTAATCACAAATTGCATTGTGATAAAAGAGAAGACAAATTAGGGAAAAGTCAGGTGAATGCTTTAAATCAGGGAGCGTATTTAATGATTATTTTTATTGTATTAAATTTAAGCTTGAAGAGAATGGTTTACACCAAAATTATTTAATTTTTATTCAGCTTTGCATTTATTCATAATCATTATTTTGAACAGTAAATAAAAATACCACTTAATTTGCATCATAATACTTATAATAACAACAATTACAAAATTTTCTGTTTATATTTCGCTAAAAAATTCCCTTGGAAATGGGAAATAAATGCAATTAGAAACAAACCAAAAATATTCGTTAGACAATTCTAAAGCTAAAAGCAAATAACAGCATTGTGCTGACAGAAGAAAAGTTGTTTGTCTTAAAATTGTCCGTGCTTACAATTTGATGCCATTCACAGGTTTCTTAATCAGCCATTGGGGCAAAGTTCAGTCTGGCTGCTTCAGGCTGCAGTTCAAGATAAACTCGTTAACTTTCATAATTAAATTGTTAAACATCAGTTGGGCTTTAATTGACACTCGTCGAAGGGGGCGTTCGAAGGACATCGTCCTTTGGCCTGCTCAGCGAAATTCCTTAAGTGCCAATTTAGTGGCAATTTGCTTTTGTCTTAACACTTTTTAGGGTGGTGGATAAGACTCGGGCGCTTGTAGTACAACACAATTTAATGTTAATTAAGCAAAACGTTGCCAATGGCAGTTGGTAGTCGTCCAGAGTTCAAATGGTCCATTGGTCCTTTCCCATTTCCCTTTTCCATTCCCATGCAGTCTGTGAATGTGTAAACAAATGTTTGCACAGTTGGCTTAATTGACTTTGCCGAGTTAAAGCAAAAAGTTTTTTACTCACTCTCTAGCTACCATAAACGAGATAAAAAGAACCAAATTAAATCAAATAAAATCGAATTGTTAGCCAATTGAGAACTGCCCTAAAAAAGAAGGCAAAAGTACAGGGAAATGCGGAAAATGGCAAGGGCATGCATAAAATGCATGCTAAAGGTTGGCAGCGCAAATTTGCATAAAAGCCCCGCAGCACGTACTCAGCTTTGATGTTCCGCCCTTTAACCCTCGAAATGCTCCACCACTCCCGGAATCATGTCTATATATATGTGTAGTGTGGGTCCGAAAATGCCATTTTGAATGCACTTTAAGGGCACTTTGTCTCAGGGTCTCGCTATCATTAAAAACATTCCAGACTCGCAGCTAATCCCCTGATATATGAAGTGTCATTGCGATTTGCATGGCTACGAGGCGATCTCTTTATACACATAGACAGCTGGATGTGCATATCCTGCGGCAAATGCCGCCACCAAATCGTGGAGGGGAATATCCCACAAGCCGACCGCCGAGGGTTTTAATTGAGCCAACTAACGCAGACATATGCCCAAATTAAGCGGTCGTGTGTGTGTGTGTGGCTGAGTGTTGATGCCACCGAATGCAATAATAGTTCTAGGCCCTCAAACGGTCAAAAACTGGTCTACACAAATGGGGATTAGGTTTGTCCACAAATAAGCTTGGGGTTATTGTGTGCATGGAACACTCGAGCGGTTAAAAAAATATTATAACGCATTCACGAGCTCAGAACTGAATATATTAAAGAGTGACTACAATTTTTTAAACAAAAAAATATTATAAAGAATTCACGAGCTCAGAATTAAATACATTAAAGAGTGACTACGATGTTTTAAATATTAAGCACATTTACACAAAAAAGTACCACAAAAAAGTGATTACAAGCTAAACGCCATGTTTAAAAATTTTCTTGACAATGCCAAACCAACTTAAATAATTGATAAAGTATTAAGTACCTTAAAAACCTTTATTAAGGAAAGGTATTTTTAAGTTTGTTAATTCTACATAGTGTAGTTATAGACCCAAAGCTTCGCTGGCAAGTGTAACTCCAGCGGTGTCTATCCTTTCATTGAAAACCCCTGCTCCTTCCATTGTAATTGCTTTGTTTTGCTTACTAATTGTTTGTGGCCAGAACGCCAAATTAACTTGGTCACGTGGCCGGAAGGCAATGGTGGGTGAATGGAGGGGGCATGGAGGGAGGGTTTTGGCCGGATACTAGACTCCTTAAGCCGCAGGCGCCGATGAGCGTTATTGATGACATTTTCGCTTGGTGTTTGGTATTAATTTGATGCACGAGTGGTCCTGCTATCAGCCAATGATTGAGTGCTAATGGAGCGAATGTGGCGTGGAATGAAAGAAATCGGGCGAAACAGTCAGCGGAGTGGGAGATCCGAGTTCTTGAAGCCTGAAGCCTGGGTAATAACATGCAGGCCAAGTGACCTCAATGCTTCTCTGCTGACTGACCAGTCAGAGCAAACAAAACGCGTTTCAATGCGTTTCAGGGGGCAGAACACATGTTTGCAGATGGGTGGTTAGTTGGGTGGTTGTATGGGTTGCCCACAGATGCAAACACTGAGATATGCACACACCACACACCTCGTTCGCACTAACACAGATTGCGGAGCAAGTGTGTCATGGACATGGCGAGGTTGGCCGGTTTGTTAGGAGGGGAGAAGGGGAGTTGGGGAAAGGGGGTTTGTTTTGGGAGAGGAGACAACGAAAAACACGTGTTCCATCCAAACGATGACGATGATAATGATGGCAGGGATTCCATAGATGACTGCATGGGATTGCTTTTACCGTTGAGGCTGTAAAAAAGACGCATACTAAAATGGCGATCCGAAGGACAAACAAACATGGCATACCGATAGCAGCCACAGTACACAGCACACACCGCACACAAACACAAGCCCAGCGCAAACACACGCCCATTCATTTGGTGTACTTCAAAAACCCAGGCGCACGCATTTATGCAAGATTGCAATTATGATATAAAACACCGGTCGCAGCTGGATGTGGAAGTGGGCCCAGATAGCTGAATGGATCTGGCCGGCATTGTTTGTGGTACGCGATGAATGCCCCGATGGCCCAGAGCCTTAAAGTCCGGCCTGAAAGCCAAGAGCATAGCTGATGATTTGGTGAAGGTCATCCCAGACTAACATTTCAAAGGAGAAAGTCGTGTTCGAGAAGTGGAGACATGTTTAGGCCAAGAGATTATCCAAAGTGCTACAAGGTCATCTAGACGATAACATTCCTATTTCTTCAGCTGGAAGAAGGCCCACCAGACCAAAAGCCTTAGCACTTTGTTTAGATTCAATTTTTCATTTAAAATTGCCACCTCTGTTTACATCTCATTATTTAGCATTTAATTTATAAGGATTTGCCTTGCATTTTAAGACCTAAAAGCTAAAAATAAGTGAATCACCTTTTGTATTACTTCTTTAGTATTGCTTACTACAGTTCATTTGTCATTTAATTTAAGAATAGCCTTTTTATATTTTCTCGAGCCTTAAGCTGTGATACAAAAGTATCGAATATTTAAAATCAAACAATCTAGAACTTTCGAGTTGAGTTTTCCAGTCGATCTTTATTTTGTCTTTTATCTTCTATCAAAAAAGTCGTGAGGTTCGACCTTTAAGATACACAAGTTCTGATACCGAATTTCGACTACACAAACACACTTTTAAAATGTTCCCACTCTACATAGGCATTTTCTATTGCAGCGTGCTCAAAAGTTTTCATTTTGAAAAGAACCAAAAAAAAAAGTATATTCGAATTTGGATTTGAACGGAGGCTTGGTATCTTTCAATGCGTATTTCCAACAAGTATTTCGCTAGGCTAATAAAGTAGAGTTTATTACCAAACCGGACCATCACCGTCAGGTCTTCTGTAAAGTCTTGGATTTAAAAATTTTTTAAAAATTGAAATTTACTCTCAAAGATGAGAATGTTTCCTAAATAAAACTAAAATTATTATTATTCTACAGCTTAAATTACTAATATATCTTTAATTTTGTAGGAAATAAAAGGTTTTTTCGCTTTTTTTCTCGCTTAGTAATGACTGATTAGCAATCAATATCAGCCCCCCGAGTAGAATATTCAGCGTAAAGTCATTTCCGTTGGCAAACAATCGATTAAAGGGCTTCAGCTCATTATCGCCGTTAATCGCTGCAGCTCCTGTCAGTTTCAGGGGGCCAACGGGTTGGGGTTCGGATCAGCAATGCCAATTAGGGGCTTGAACTTGAGTCCACCGCCGGACAACGGACAACGGAACTGACCCCAATCCGTGTCGCCTGTCGTCCAGCAGTCCTCTATTGTGCTGTCCAGCCCGTTTGAACCCTGCCAAACTGTCAAAGCGTTAATTGAATTTGACACTAATGAGCGTGCAATCGCTGCATAATTGATTTACAAATGCCAGGCCATCAGCCACGCCCACTGCTCGCTGCAGCTAGCCGGGTTTATGAGTTTGTTGCAAATTCGCCCTAATTGGGTCAGACAAACACACAATAGAGAGCCTGACTTTTGGCTGGCTAGGAATTAGCATTTCAGTGAAATATATGCGGAAATTGAAGGGGACGAACCGAAAAATCTGGCGGGAAATGTAGGCCGCACATTGACCCGTGTAGCTCGGCAAAACGGTCGAAGGATGCCCAAGGATCTGGGGGGCTCATTTCAGGGCTTGCCACAAGCACTAATTCCACACAATTCGTAATTAATTTGAATTAATTATGTGCCACTTTCCACATGCAGCCAGGGCAAACAAGCCGACGAAGCTTCCCGCAAACATCACGTGTGGGCTGCTGGTGGCGGGGGCGTGGCAAACGGCATATTTTTAGACTCAACTCCGGCCACAAATCTGCCGCAGAGCGGAAGGATGAAGGATAAAGTGGGCGGGCTTGGTCTTCATTTATCTTGTCTGTTTTCATTGCCTACTTTCGGCTGAAACTGGAAGCCAATGTAAAAGCAGCTCTAAGCATTAAGATTAACGGAAGTCTAGGGGGTTCCAAAACTCCTTATCCTGGTAGGCCTTTTGTTAAAAGGAACATGTTTCGCATGCTTTAAAATTAAACAAAAATTGTTAAAGAATTCAAACATTAACTATGAAAATCCTGGTTATAACGAAAGATGGTAAAACCGTTAAAAAGACTGTTTCTGACGATCCGGTTAGCGAGTGCAAGGATCCGAACGCCGACACCAGTAGTTCACCATGCGAAAACAACTCGAAAGATTCCGACAATAAGAAGCTACCCAAATCCAAGCCAGCTGATCAAAGGCCACAAGGCCACAACAACTAACCTTTGAAGAATTAGCTTAAACCAATTTAAATTTCACATTCGGTAAAGCAAAATTAAAGGAAAAGGAGAAGGAGAAGGTTCTTGGTCATTTCACAGTCCAAATCATATCAGCCGTTTTGTTTATATGCCGTTTTTTTGTTTGCCAAATAAATAATATCAGAAATATCACAATAATAAAAAAAAATTGTAATACAATTTTTTGCAATTACTTTTGGGGAGATTATCCCTTATGTTATATAAAAATTAGAAATCTAAGCTAAATACTAAATACTAATTCCTTAACCTAAGCTGCAATTTCTTTCATAGCTTCTCATCGTATAGATTTCTTTGATAAATGAATGATACTGCACATTTATGAAGTCTCAGCCCTCAATCCCTTAAGCAGCTAAGGTATAATTGTTGCAATTTATTAAGAGTATTTCTTAAACGCCATATCAAGTGTCCCAGTGGGTGAGGGCGTGTGGAACTCCCATTACTAATCTGGGCGATTCCTCACGTATGCCGTAATCTGCAAGGCATCAAGCCAAGGACTTTAGCACTTAAGACGAATTCAAACAAAAACACACACGCATCTAGTCAGACGTAATCACTGGGGCCCACGTGCTAGGCAAATTAATTTGGATTCCGTCGGTGAATTTGCCCCAAAACGGAAAAACATAGAGTGCGGGAAAACCTCAAAAATATCTCTGCCACCCAAACAATACACCGAAATGAAGAGGGTTTTTTTTTCTGGGGACGGGACGAACGTTGACAGCACAAATTTAACGCTTGAAATGCCAAACACACAAACATTTTGACATTCAAAGCACAGATCCTAATACGCATGAATATGTACAGTGTACACAGTTGTGTGTTGTCCTTGCTCGGTTCTCGGTTCTCTCGGCGTGGCAAATTTTCCATGAAAATTGCATGAATTGCAGATTTTTGTTGCCCTTTCCTTTTTACCATACGCACGAAATGCGCTCCGACCGGAGTGCCGGGGGTTGTGGCCCAACTTACACCCGGAGTCAAGTTGCGTGTGCCGTAGACATTTTTATGGCATGCAGCGAACTGCCAGATGGCAGCTGCCGCTTGGCACTTGCCGCAAAATAGGGAAAATGCTTTACAATATAATAGAATTTGCCAGAAACGTGACTTTAACAAGCTTTTGGACATGTAAATACATAAACATTACACACATATGCACTGGCTGTCAAACACCAGCCAACAGGAATGACTTAATATACTGCAAAGCTGATATGTGGACAATGTGGCGTATGCGTGATATGCCAAGGAAAGGATGGAGAGTAAGAGACGAAGAATGAGCAGCAATGCAGGAGTGCAGAAATGCATAAATGCGACCACAGCTCAATTAGTTTTTCGTTTTTAGAGGGCGAGCATGCAGGGCGTATGATTAATGTGGTTTCCATTCAAATGGCACTGCCCGAAAGTATGCTACAATGGAGTGCCCGACACTTGTGGCACTCCATGCAGCAGCATCAAGATAACGAGCTATTTTCTTTGCTTTTCCCTGCCTTCTGGAATGCAGCCAACTTGAAAAGCCTTTATTCAACAGATACAAATACTTTGCCAACAAATTGCGGCATTCCCGGAATCACAGATCACAAATGCAGATACCAAACTAAATTGCCTTTCATTCCAATTACTTTGCTGGGCCAGGTAATCCGGCTAATTGCCCACCCACATATCATACAACTAATGCGGCAAGTGCCAACATCTCGATGCAAAAGTTGCAGCTTAAATTCAATTACGATAGTTCGGTCCAGTACACCTAGAGAAAAAACCCATGGTAAAATTAAACATTAAATTATTTGATTGTAACATTATTTTGCAAAATATAAACTTACTGAAAATAAACTAAAAAAAAGTTTTGAATAAAGTTAAATTAAAATAAAACATGATAATGTAATTATAAACATATTGAATCCAACTACCATTTTCTTATTCGATATATAATTTTTTAATTTATGACTAAATATTTCCATACCTACAAATAAAAATTAGTTAGTTTAAAAAAAAATATTTAATTCAAATTGAAAATATTTAAAATTAACCATGATTTTTCGCTGAGTGTAGTTGCTGGAATTTTCATTAAGTAAACACACAGGTTAGAGATTAAAATCACGAGCTGGGTAGGAATCACACTGACGCACTTCACACCCGCAGAACGGCACCCAAAGGAGGCATTTTAAGCACACGAATTTAAATCATCAATTTTTCATCTCACTCGACTGCATAAATCAAGCTGGCTGTCTACCTGCCACGTGGCATATGCCGCTGAAACAAGTGCCAGCTTGTAACGGCCACGTTAACCTGCCTCATTGTCTGCGCGACATTTGTTGTCCTTTTGTGTTTAATGTCCAACAGTCGAAGGCAGTAAAATTTAATGCCAGCTCCTCCTGTTTTCCACTACCAACTCCAGCCACCAAAAAGACAATTGCGTGACGCGGAGCATTATGGCCACGGCCTGGAGTTGACTTTTGGCCAAGACAACGGCGGTTGGCTTGTCACTGCTATTTGCTTAGACGCGATTTATGCCCTGCTAACGCTTGATAAATGACTGGGAAAATTAGTAAGTGGCTTTTACTTTTTGTCAACGCGACTACGAATCCGAAATGCTCGTTGGCCATAAATTCACAGTTCGCTGCTGTTGCCGCTGCTGCTGCTGCTGCTCTGTCATCTTCTCCGCTGCCCTGTGGCTCATTAAAATGCCAAATTAGTCCGGCAAATTAGTAAAATTCTAGATGATAATTCCTGTAATTGTAAGTGCTGGTGAGGTGAATTCAACCCGGCAAACAGACCGAAATTAAATGGAGTGACCAACTGGAATGGCTAATTAAATAAGAAACAGTAGAGCGAAGCAGAGGAAAAGATCTAAAAATGCTAAATAAATGAATCACAAAAAAAGAGCAACAATTAAAATGACAAATGACCCTCTACACTCACAGAACTCATTAGCTTTTATTAATCGAATTAACTGCATATGCAGCATGGCGAAACATTGTTGCTAAGTCTTTTATCCCAACAATTACCGACTGTTCACATTGACCAATAAATAAGTCACAGAATAACACATGCCAAGCAGATAATCGGAGGGAAATTCATCCATAAACAGACAGATTAAACCCGTCAACGTCACCGTATATGCATGTGCGTGCATTAAAAATTAATTACATTTTAAATGGCAAAAGGATTTAATTTTTGTCGGCCATCTCCTCTACCTATCTCCTAATTGAAAAGTAAAATAAATGTCATTACTGTAATGCATTTGGGATGGAATGTGATTTAGAGCACTTGGCCCGGCATCGTTGAGATTTTAATTGAATTGTTGGGATCAATACGCCCACGCAGCAAAGTTACTCACATGGAAATGCTGTAAATTTGTTGCGGTCAATTTTGCGTGTTAAGGCCAGTAAAAACCGAAAATCGTTTGCCACTTCCCATCTTTTTTGTTTTCCACAAATTTCCTCACACACCTCCCTCTATTTCGCTCTAAAATTGAGAGCCGCAGTCGGTAAACGAACCGCAGCAGCCAAGTGTCGAAAATTTGCATCCAATTAAAATGTTTGCTCCAACAAACTGCGGCCGACATGAGCTTTTACTTTCATGACCAATATGCAGCGTGGCGTTCGTTTGGTTGCCAATGCCACCGACCAAAAACTGCAATTAGGTAGTTAGTGCGTGTCGTAATAATAAATCTATATTGATTTCTTATCAAGCTTGGGTCTTTCCCATGGGTTTTTTTGTTTTCTTTCTTTTTAAGTATAGTTTTTCGGAAATGTTCTCAGAACATTTAATTCTCGGAAAGTTAGCAATCGGCAGACAAACGGTTATCGTTTGTTAATCTACCCAAAAATATCATAAAACCTTTATTATTGAGTTTTTGAGCTAAAAATAGAATTCTATTCCGGGGAAAATAGATTACAATATAATCAAACACCTGCCAAAAAGGGCAAGTGGTATCAAAACATGTACTAAGGTCAAATTTCTATAACGCAAGCATTGAAAAAAATCAAGATTTAATATTCTTACAATTTGTATTCTTATTTTTATGTAACCATGTTCAGATAAATCTAGCTTAGACAATTATAATCAAAAGAAAAGATGAAAATATTAAAAATTTTAATTTTAGAAGAGGTATTGACACCAAATAATAAGACCAAAAACAATTTTACAACTTAGCAATTTTTCAAAGAAATTAAGCATACAAATTCTTAGGTAACAACTGTCAAATTGTAATGGAAGACAAACATAATTCTGAGGACATTTTAATATTTACTTATTAAATAATAACAGCTTAAATAACAGTCATTATGTCACTGACTGACCCTTAAGCCAACCTACTAAGCACGTTCACATGGCTTACCAGTAAGAAAAACATAAACACACATAAGTGCGACGCGTTGGTTAGCCGATGATAATAACTTAATTTTCATATTTTCACTTACCTTGGGTTATGTCAAGTCTAATGGCCAGCTCCCCGAAACACCTCGAGACACGTTTTTTTGTTTTGTTCGTAGTTTGTTTTCGTTTTCGAGTTATTTCTTTCTTTGTTTTTATTTCGACTACGCTCGCTTTAGATGCCGCTGGGCAAAAAGAGCTGCTCAGTGAGCTTTTGGCGTTCGCGGTGAGCGGATCGCTTGGATACTTCAACGGAAATCAATTGTTTACCAACGCAAGTGACTGCAAAATAGATAGAAAATCAAATATTAATAAATAAAAGTAAGCTCGTGGCCGCGACTGTGATCAATCAAAGGGAAATAAAGCCTAAGATGCTAAAGATTTCCAGACACCTGGCCACAAATTCCTAAAAAAAATAGATAAAACCAGCAGAAAGTGGAGCGAAAGTAATAAAATAAAATCCAGTTTTTTGTGTGTGAACTTAAGCAACCCCACAGATAAACCAAAACCTATCTTAAATGTGGCATATCGCGTGTTCCACCTACAAACCATAAAATATATGATCAAGCCATAAACTTAGCATCCATAAAACTATTGGCATAGTTACCTCCATTTTCCCATTTGAATACCCGGTAAAAACAAAAAAAATATTGATGTGCAAATGAAGGTTTTTCCATTTACCGGTCATTTCGGTTCGTTGCGAAACCTTCACGATATCTTTATTGAGATATATCTTTATTATCAAATTGCATATCTGCAAACTTTAAGATAAAAGAGGAAGTGAGCCAAAATGATACTTTGGCGGGAGAGAATCTGAGTGCCATAGCCTAATTACACTTTCAAATTGTATCAGTCAGTCACACTTTTTTATGCAATAAATTAAAACCACAACGAAACAGTCAAAGCGCTTAGACAAAGAGCTTTCAGCGCCAGGAAAGCGCCTCGAGTGCAATTAAATAATTGACTCTTGCCAATATAAAATAATAAAAATTCATTTAGAACGTGTGGCGGTTGCAGGCTTTATCGCACCACCAAAACCTCGAACAAGAGGCAATGTGTTGTGCTGCCATTAAGTTTTGTTTTGTTTTGTTTTCTTTTTATTTGTTTTGTTTAGGCCAAGTTGGCGGGTAATTGCATTGTGTGCCTTTACTTTCCATTTTTGCCACGAGAACAATCGGGCAAGCAGCTGCTCATGCGCAACTCAAAAAGCACTGTGGCACGATCTAGAGATCTAGAGACATCCAAAAAGTAAACAAACCTGGCTGTCTACTTAAAAAAGTTGATGGGTAAATACTCTAACTAGAGAGAAGGTGGGTTGTTAAGCAAATTGATGACTCAGGCAAAAATTTTGGGTATTCCGGATGGCTTTTATATCTAGAATTCTTTCCCAATAACTTATCTGATTCATTAGTTAGTTAATCTTCGCTTATGTGTATTCCTGTGACTCACAGAATATCCATATCGATCACTAAAAATACTGCCTGTAACAGCTTGTTAACCTGTTTTTTGAGTGTTTAACAAGGCCAATGTCTTGGTTTGTCAACTGGTTTTGAATCAGGAAGAGAATAGTGCGTATTACTTGCACTTTCAAAATTGCTCATCTGAAAACAGTGAATTAATTAGTGCTATTTGGAGAAATGCTCTATTAGAAATGCAATTTCTGCATATATTTGCAAGACAATTGGGGGAAAAATTCATGAGAAAGTTTCAAGTTTTATTTGCCAGCATCCAGAGTGGATAATAAATCAATCCGAAATTCGAGATATCAGGAAAGTTTGCCGCCTTGCAACGGAAACAAATGGTTGGGCGGCATACCCGAGGTGTTGTTATGAATGGCCTGCGGCAATAAGCTAAAAGCAAAAAACTTAAGCCAGACGCTTGGAGACCTTTCCCTGAAAAGGCCAGGAAACTGGTTTGGCAGCCAAAGTGCCAGCGATTTTAGCCAGGCTCTGGCTGCATTTACCAGTTTGATGCAGTATTGGCTGCATCAAGGCGGCAGCGCCACCTCTCCATTGTTATGTAATGCGTAATCGTCTAAGTCAGTGGGTCAGTGACTTGCCAGCTTGTCTTTTTGGTCTTTTGTCTTGTCAGTGTCCAACTGAACCGGTAAGCGATCGTAAATTGCTCTCCATCAATGGCCATAATTGGGGCCTCAAAACTTGACCACTATTCGATGTGTAACCTTAAGTTTGCAGCGCGTTAAGTTGAAGGTTAGTGTAACCACATTTCTGATTGATTTGCAGCTGCAGCATGGAAACCACAAACAACAACAATGACAATGGATACATGAACCCGGCGTTTGTGGGTTCACTGAACGCCTCAACCATATCGATACCAGGGGCCTACAAGCCCAATGATCCGGCGAATGGCAAGAAGCCCACTCCGGCTGGCTCTGCGGGATCAGAAGCTGCGCCAGGACCTGCAGATGACCAGCCGGCAGTGGAGGCGGGTCAGCAGGGCAAGCAGCGCGCCAGCTGGAACAACGACATCGAGTTCCTCATGTCCTGCATCGCCCTGAGTGTCGGCCTGGGCAACGTCTGGCGCTTCCCCTTCACAGCGCTGGAGAACGGCGGCGGCGCCTTCGTGATCCCCTACCTCATCGTCCTGGTTCTGGTGGGCAAGCCCGTGTACTACCTGGAAATGCTGCTCGGCCAGTTCTCCAGTCGCGGCAGTGTGAAGGTCTACGACTTCTCGCCCATCATGAGAGGTGAGTGACTAAATGGAACTGCGGGGGAATTGGTAATTTCTTTGAAAAGAAAACTAGCCCAGGATTTTATTAGTAACAGATCGTTCTATTTCTTACATCGTACGTTTTTTTTAAACTAAATTATGTTTAGCTACGAATGTCATTCGATAGGAAGTATTATAGCAAGTTCAATGATGTTTGACATTCAAAACTTGGCCAAAATGAGCCGCAAGGCAATAAGTCTGCCTGTTTTGTGCAATTGGCGACATAAACTATACATTTCCGGTTGATTTTGAAAAATTAGTTTTTTGAGAGAATTATGCCCTAAATGCCTTAGTAATATGTGCTAAGACATACATTCTAAGTTAGAGGTCACTTTGTTTTTCGGTTAAGCCTTAAGTAATCTAACTGGCCTGGAAATCAATAGTTCAAGGCTTCCAAAGATTCTCCCATTTCAAGGTGATAATCCCGAAACAGTGCAATAAATCAAGGGATAACCCCTATCTCCCCTCCTCCACACAGGCATTGGCTATGGCCAGGTGCTGGCCACTGGCATCGTGACCACCTACTACGCCACGCTAATGGCCCTGACGCTCCGCTACTTCGTGGACTCCTTCTACCCGACCCTGCCGTGGAGCTACTGCCGAGCGGAGTGGGGTCCTGACTGCCTGGACTCGGGTCCGCAGGAGGCCAGTGGCACTAGTGCCATCCTCGAGAGCACGGGAGTGCGCAAAACCTCGGCGGAGTTCTACTTCATGTGAGTGGGTGGCCAACTGGTGTCCAGGGAGTGGCATTCATGTCTTCCATTGGTATCGCTATTCCCCCACAGCAACATCGTTCTGCGCGAGAAGGCGAGCATCGATGACGGCATCGGGTATCCCAGCTGGAGTCTGGCCCTGGCTTTGGCCGTGGCCTGGGTCATCATAGCCGGGATCATGTTCAAGGGGGTGAAGAGTTCCGGCAAGGCCTCCTACTTCCTGGCCCTCTTCCCGTACGTGGTGATGTTCGTGCTGCTGGTCAGAGCACTTAGCCTGCCGGGCGCCTTCGACGGGGTGCTCTACTTCCTGCGTCCGCAGTGGCACAAGCTCCTGGAGCCGCAGGTGTGGTATGCGGCCGTCACCCAGGTGTTCTTCTCGCTGGCCATCTGCTTCGGCAACATCATTATGTACGCATCCTACAACCGCTTCGGCCACAACATTTACAGGTGAGTGGAGATGACAGCAGTCCATAGTTATTTATTGAGAGATATTAGTCGGCAAGTAGAAAAATCTTATGATTTTAGCTAAGACTTTTGATCAGAAAAGAAAGCTTTTATTGACTGAATAAAAGGTTCAAAAAGCTGAAAAATGTTTGAAAACAATCCAGAAAAATCTGCAATATTTTTGAAAAAAATTATATAAAATTCAAATAACGTAATTTTATTATATGAAATTATTTATTTTTTTAAAGAAATTCATTATCTCAAGTTTTTCAGGATTTTCCTTAATGTTTTTTAGCCTTTTGCTATACTTTTTCGGCATTTCGGAAATATAATTGTTTTTTGAGCACAATCTTCTGCTTTTTGGGAGTATCAAGTTAGTTCTTAGTTATGTACCCCATTTTGCTGCTCCGCAGGGATGCCAACATCGTGACCACGCTGGACACCTTCACCTCGCTGCTGTCCGGCGTGATTATCTTCGGGATTCTGGGCAACCTGGCGCACGAGAACAACACCAGCGACATCGCCAGCGTGGTGAAGGGCGGTCCGGGGCTGGCCTTCATCTCGTACCCCGACGCCATTGCCAAGTTCAAGTTCCTGCCGCAGCTCTTCTCCGTGCTCTTCTTCCTCATGCTCTTCGTGCTGGGCATCGGCAGCAACGTGGGCATGGCCTCCTGCCTGTCCACGGTGATCAAGGACCAGTTCGGGCACCTGCGCAACTGGACGATAGTGGTGGGCATAGCCGTGGTGGGCTACCTGCTGGGCCTGCTCTACCTCACGCCGGGCGGACAGTTCGTGCTCAACCTGCTGGACTACTTCGGGGTGACCTTCGTGGCCCTGGTGCTGGCCATCTTCGAGCTGGTGGCCATCGCCTGGGTGTACGGCGTAAAGCGGCTCTGCCGCGATGTCGAGTTCATGATTGGCATCAAGACGTCGCTGTACTACCGCATCTGCTGGGCGGTGGTCACGCCGCTGCTAATGCTCACCATCCTCGTCTACACGCTGGTGCTGTATGAGCCGCTCAAGTACAATGACTACACCTACCAATCCGGAGTGTACGGTAAGCTGGCAGGATTAGCTATGCCACCCGAATATCCGTCCTTAATTGAATTCCACCCCTTTTTTCTATGACAGTTTTTGGCTGGTGCCTGACTGCCTTCGGCGTGGGGCAGGTGCTCTTCTGGGCCATTCCCGCTGTGCGGCAACAGCCCGCGCACTTGGGATTCTGGGCCCGCGTGCGCAAGGCCTTTGAGCCACTGCCCAGCTGGGGACCCGCCGACCCACAGACCCTCAAGCGGTACCAACTGTTCGTCCAGGAGGGCAACGCCAGCGCCATGTTCCAGCGCAGCAGTATCTGGCACAGGATCTGCGACAATATCTTCGGCTAGCTTTGAATTAGCAGTAAAACTATATACCATTTAAGTCGCTTTACGAGAGGAACCCTTTTTTAGCAATAAAAATCGGTCCCAGCCGCGGGCTTTAGTGCCAAATTAAATGGCAGTTGGAGTTGCCCTCGGGGAGACCGTAGCAAATACAAAGGCAGTGCTCTTAGATATGGCGTTTCAAAAGATATGTGCTGAATAAAAGAGTAAAAGACAATGGCCAAAGGCAAGTGTACAGTAACAGAAACCCGTTTATTTATTAGTAAGAAAATATTTTACCCTTACTCCATATTTTATATTTTTAAAAGTAAATAAGTTCTTAAAACCTTTAGGACCACAAAATACCCATGAATTATACCACTGACAAAAAACGTAAACGTATCCATTATCGATTTTATGCTTAAATATAAACTTTTTTACCGAGCTTCCTGTGTCGCAAGAGTACTTTTTTGTGTTCTTTGGGCATCGCTGGTGAGTGCTGGCAACTGGCGCAACTATAAAAGACAAGACAATTGCAGCCAGCGGCACTTTCTGCCCCCATTTGGGCCCCCTTTCTGGCACCCCTCGTGTGTGCTCGCATACGCGCTTTGATTATGCCATAAAGGGTGGAAAGTTCTGATTTTATGATTGAAGGAAAGAGTTCCAGTGGGCTTATGTGTGTGCTGTGCTGTGGGACACTTCCGCATAACATGGGGCGCAAAGTATTAAAGTAATTTGTAGAGAGCAAACAAGGGACTTGCATTCCGCTGGCTGCCTGCTGCGAGGATGAGCAGAACATGGACAAATGTCAGACGAGAGGGGTATAGTATTTGCGAATAGTTGTATGAGTAATAAATCAAGCGAAGGATCGCAGTGTGCACCCATGGAATACCTATGGCTGTCACCTTAATGAAGATGTGGGTGGCAGCTAACAGTGCGGGTGTGCGTAATTGCACTGATAAAACGCATTTAAGCGGCACAAAGAGCCTCTCGCTTACGCTGTCATGGACACACGGCGTATGCGCAACGCCCGTGCGGAAAGCCAATGCATTTCGAGTTATTTGTCAAGCCATTGTGCCATGTTAATGCGTTTTTAATGGCCAAACTTGAACATTCGCACACAGCGCTCGCTTTGTGCTCTTCGTTCGAGGGTCTGTCCATCCAACTTAATTTCATTGTTTTCCAGCACAAGTCAAACATAATGAGACATTATGGCCGCGTCAACGGTTCGTATGCGTAATGGAAATTTATATAACCAGAATGGCGCAGTTCCATCGATCGAAATTAATTTGTACATAAACGGGCCAGTGATTTCACACCACAAAGGACAGTGAATTGTTTTTTTAATTATTGTTGTTGAGACAGCAGCCAATAAAATGGTATATTTTTGATAAATGAGTTTATGAACATAATTGTAATAAAATAAATCAGACTGATATATATCTTAGCTATTTTACTTAATATATTCTGCAAAAAAAAGTGAAAACCACTGTTCGTAAAAAGCACACTAAAGGATTTTCACTTTATTTCAATTATAAATGAAAGCCTGGTCATTGTCCATTAGCATTTAAACTTTGGATTTTCTCTTGATCCGGTTGGTTTTAAAAGCCATGCATTATGAATGAGCTAGTTAAAGTGTTTTAAAGCTTCAAGCATTTCTTGGGGCTTCTGGACGAGCTTAAACCCCTATCAAAGCTGAATGGAAAGCAAATATTTGGCTTAATTATAATTTACGTTTATTATTGCTGCGATGCGATGATTTATGGCCACGTAATAGCAGCGCAAAATCATAGCCAAGTTCATTGTGTTTGGGTGGAAATCACAACACAAGCGGCGGATATGGATACCCCCCAAAAGGTTGGCAAATAAATCAGCCAACAGAAGTTGAGCGGCAGACGGCAAACACAAAATGACAGCACAGGTACACGGCGCGGCGTTTACCTTTCACGCACATTTCCCCAAAGTAATCAACGCACACTGGCCGCACACAAAGGCTCAGGGATTCGTTCTAGCGGGCCAAAAAATAGAGATGGTGGCCACTTGTCGGATGCGGAACCTTTCCACGGGGAAAGCCACCCGGCTGCGATTTAATGGGCCAACAGTCGACAGCGGACTGCTACTTAGGCACACATTAACTTTTGGCCTTTTGTTGGCCAAGAACGCTACCTTCTCTTATCTTCAGCCAATGACTTGACTAGACACAGCTGCTATTATTGTTTCCCTTTGTTCCCTGCTCCTAAATTCTAAATTATTTAAATAAATTAGGCCACTTTCTTTGGGCACCGTCCACAAAACAGATTGCCAGTGATTCAGTTTGAATGGCATTTGGCTGGATTTGTTTGGCACCTTTGGGTTCGTTCCGCCGAAGTGTCTGTCACAGGATGCATGTCTCATTGTTGTAAAAATTTACTGCCAAAGTTTATAGGCCACAAATGGCAACCGAGTGTCCTGAATTTGTACTTAGCATAAAAATGCTGGCCCCAAATGTCCCAATCGCTAAACAATTGCTGGGAATTTACATTTAAATAAGGCTAGTATATTTTTATTGCTTGGTAAATCTTTAATTTTTAAACAAAAAAGATTGCACAAGCACAGGAATTGTTTGAATATTTATATATGTTGTATGTATCTAAGTCAATCAAGATTTTAAATTAATTAGTTAAAATATTAAATCACAAGAAAACCTTATCTAATTACCCATAATTTGCTTTGACAGACAACAGTTTTATTAAGCAATTATTACAAAAAATCGTGTTGAATAATAAAGAGATAATTGCTCGTTTATGAATTAAACTACAATTAAATTGATGTATATTAATGTAAAACTAAACTTATAAAAAAACCTCTTGACATCTAACTACTTATTCCATAAACGAAATTAAATACAACCTAATTAAAATTTAATTTATAATAAACAACACTGTCGAACAACAAATTATTTTAAGCTTTATCAATTCTAATATGAATTTAATTTGTAATCAAAATGGCTCGAAAGTGGAACTGACGATAATTAAAAACCGTTGATAACTAGTCCATATTCTGCGCAATAAAATCTAATTAATTATGTTTTTTATAAGTTAAACAACTTTTAAATTGATGTATAAAACGAAACGACGATGTCATAAACGAAATTAAATATCACCTAAATAAAAATTAATTTATAATAAATAGCACTGTCAAACAAAAATCAGTTTAAGCTTTATCAGTTATAATATGAATTTAATTTGTAAAGTGGAACTGACGATAATTAAAAACCGTTGATAACTAGTCCATATTCAGTTCAATAAAATCTAATTAATTAACTTTTTGGCGACAACAAGTTGCAGCCATTTTTCACGCTCGAGTGGGGAAAAACAGTTCGTGGACAGGCATTCCATCAAACGTTGCCTTGGCGAAGGACACGGCCTCGGATTCGTGTACCTGAACAGTTTGTTATGTCGATGGTCGACGATTCAACGATTCGAAGCCTGGATGTGGATGTGGATGTCAACTACATACATATACCTATGTAGTTTTTGGCCTGCCGTATTGTGTGTTTCATATTTATGACAGTCTGTCAATGGCAGGAGCCACGGCGAAGGCAAACAAATCATTCGGCAGACAATGTATATGTACGGATACTTTCATGTCCCGACTCGAGCAGTTTTATTGTTCGCTTGAAGTGGCCGCTCTTCAGCTATCGATTGGCCATTTCACATGGAGTGGCTCCGATTTTATTAGCTGTTTATAGTGCCAATTAAAGCACAACAATTAAATACGCGAATCGCGTGCATTTCGCCGGCCATAGCATACTTTGTGGGGCAAACAACTCGCTGAATGGGATTTGTTTATTGGTTTATGGTTTTTGCCGCTTTGCCGCTTTCTGCCGCTTGCCTGCTTTTAAGTTATTTATAATTATTTCAGCCAACCACAAGCTCAAAAGCAGCACCGAGAATAGAGAGACAGGCGAATGACAAAAACCTTGACAACTTTGCAGTTTGGCCAAAGTTTTATGATAAGTTTTTCATCACAAGACGCCAGGCATGTCGTGCCAAGAAGTCGGGAAAGGGGAAGAAGGCGAGCGGATGGGTCATACCATTGCAAAAACCGACATCACAATGGCTGACTGTCATCCCGGATCCTGGTCTGCACCATGGGTCAAAATGTACCACCAACTGGCACGCCACGGGACACAAACTATGGCCATGGCTCCATTCACATGGGCAGCCCCTTAAATTGCCAACTCATTTGCCGAGTTTCGGCAGGGATCCGTGGTCATGGCAACCACCTCTGGCACAATTAAAATGAAATACCTTTTCTTAGACACATTGCTTGCCAGAAGGTGAGTTTTTATCCTCGTCGGCAGGAAAAGCAGATTTTATAAATTAAATGCAGACATTTTGTCTACAAATGATTTAAGTTAAATCATCTACAAACACACTAAAAAAAACGGAAAGTTTGGTATTGGTTTAGTTAAACTACAAACAATAATAAAATATAAGTATTAGTTCTATACTAAATAATATGAACCGTATACTATTTAGTTACATTTCTATACCGAAAAGTCTAAAACTGTAGTCTAAGGCTTTATTTTTAAACCAGAAAAGCTTTATTTTGATACTTTCGTAGTATTAAATTTTGAATACCCAATAGTTTAAAATTCATTTAACAACAGTTTAGTTTCTATGACAAATTTTTATTTTATGTGCAATCACATTCTGTGGAATATTTTCCCATTGCTCTACTTTATTTTATGCTCCTCGTAAGCACATCAAACGCTTTGTCTAACCAATAAATTGCATTTTAAATTAAATAACTGATATTGTAAAACTGATTTTTAAAAATTAAGTCCAAAGAGTTTGTCTAAATAAAAAGTATTAAAGAGAAAAAATCAATAAAATGTTTTCACTTAACCCTGATTATTTTTAAGGTACATGCAAGTAAATGCACTTTAATTCACATAAAAGTCAACTGATACAAACAAATTTAAAATAATCATTTCGAGTTCAATCATAGATATTTTTCAAAGAAGTGCCTTTGATTAAGTTGTCTTTTGCCGTATACACTTTGCTTATTGAGCTGATGTCAAGCGTTTGATTAAAACCAATTTCCTTCGCAATTATAAATATTATTTCAAGAAAGAGCAGACCTTTCGCCATATCCCAGCATATTTGCTTTTAATGACCCTGCGCCCACAGTGCCCACATTGAGGAATCAGAGGCGACAGGCCAGACGGGCGAATGCCGCAATGCCAGTGGAATGAAGAGCGGTCTGGAGCAGTGAAAAGAAATGTCGCCGGATGTCGTCAACGCAGCGACAACGACAGCGGCTGTTGGTTGGTCCGTAGCAAAATGGGAAAGCCACAGATGGCAGCTGGCAGGAAAATGGTAGAAAAAATAAGTAAAGAAGAGGGGAGCCAAAGGAAAGGGGCCAAAGTTTGTGACGAACTTCATGGACTTGTTTAACTCGTGTAGTTGGCACAACAGCTCGGCCAAATCAACAGACGGAACTTTAAACTTTAAGCCTCGCTCGTTAATTAGGAGTCGGAAATCAAATTACTGCCTGCATTTCCACTGCCTTGGCTAATTTAATTCCAGGAAAATCTAGCAAATGTCCGGCGGCACTCAAGAAACCCAATAAAACCCCTTTCAAATGCTTCACTACTAAAACTTTGGCACATGCATCAAATCTTTCCGTCTAAATGGGCCAACTTCCGAGTCAAGTGGATTTATCTTTCAGCAAATAAAGTTGGCACTGCCCGGGGATGTTGATTACGGGTAGGGGCAAACTCCCAGTAACTATGTCTTGGTTTTAAGCTCCTCCCGGGAACTCGGGCATAATTTCTAGTACATTAAACCCTGGCTGAAAACTGCCGTCTCGAGTCGAAAAGTTGTGCGACATCCGCATCAACATTCATGCGTGCACAAGGCCGGAAATGTTTATTAGATTTAACCGCCGCCCGCTCACCATGTCGTATGCGTAATGTCCTGCTGACCTTGTGTAGTTTACGGCGCCGCTTCCTGCTCTCATCAAAATTACAATGGCGCCGCTTCGGGGAGCAGGATGGATGACATGCGGGTCCAGGTGAGTGTCCCTCGCTTTCAGCAGGTAAATTTTTTCCCTCATCACTCAATTTATCATCCGGCGTTGGCGGACAGAAATAAAATGTTTCCCCATTTTATTTTCCCTCTTTTTTTTCTGGTTCGCTCTCTTGGAAATGTCAATTTAAGCTCGGTTTTGTCTTAATTACGTGAGCTGTTTTTTTGGCACTCGCCCCGCTGGAATTTATTTATTTAAGCAACGACAACAGCAAGGAGATGGCTTTTTGCATCGAATTACAATGTTGCTTGGGTGAATTATCTGCGAAATTGATTGATGATGGTGTCACAAGCAAATGTACAGATATTTCTCGTGTTGTATATATCACCTGGTGAATCAAGGAAATCATTTACTTAAGCCAAGCCACAAAGGACGTCTTGACAGCACAGCAAAACAAACACTTTCAGTTAAATACGTTCGGCATTTTGACTTTAATATGGAAATTTAAAGGAAAAAGAAATGGAACATTCAGCATAAAAAGTGGAGAAATACTTGTAGTTTTTGCTAAACTTAAAACCACTCGTTTCCTCGTTAAGGTTTTTTTTTTTTTGGTTTTTCCTCTGCCATCATTATCATTCGTCATTTTAAACCATCAATATAAAAAAGGCAAAAGCAAATATGCGGACAAAATAACGTAACAAATGATTTTCCAAGGGTTTTGCAGCGATCATACGAAAACATTTAAATTAAATGAAAACAATGTTTTTCCGTCCGATTGCAAATCCATGGCAAAAGCCCCACAGATAAGCAAACAGCTAGAACAAACAGCAAACTGGGGACTTAGACAAAGCAAACAGGCAAAGTGAAGGTTAAACAAAGGGGGAAAATGGAAAATGGGCGAAACAGCCGCAGAAACAATTTATTATTTGTGATTTCCCCTCCCGGAAAGTGGAGCGAAGTGCCAATATGCAGGTTTGCCTCTACGAGCTTGAATAAATAATGAAATCGGTAAGCAAGCGGGCCAAGATGCTAAAAGTTAAGAGCTGAGGCTTCGGATTCGGCTTCGGCTCAGTTTGGCCAAATGGCCAAATAACCACAATATTGACTGGATCCGGGCCAGCAAACAAATCTGAATAGGCTGGCACTGGCTGTCGAAGTGCCAAGATATTTGACCAGCAAAGCCACAGGACACACGAATGGGTGATGTGCTTCATCCGTCATCTTGGAGGTCAAAGGGTAAGGCGGTCCGAATTTAAGCTGCGAAATCTGCCACTTCTTGTGCAGTTTCTCAATGGTATTTAAGCACTGGCCAGTGGCCAAAAGCCATGGCCACCGACCTTTTTCGGTGCCCCGAACCTGATAGAATATGAAAAACTGCGGCTGCTACTGGGGGGTAATCATACGGCAACACCAAGAGCTCAAGCCACTTGGCCTGTGGGAGTTTATGGAAGAGCTTAGCAAACAAAATTATATTCAATTTCCTTTAATGGCGACCATAAAATAGCAGTCAGCAAAAGTAAATCCGGCCAAAAGCCGCCACAAAAAAAAGTAGGCGTTACGCCGCGAACTTCCAAGGCAGAAAAATCAGGACGCGAGCAGTTATCCTCCATCCTTGGCGCTTTTTGTTAGGTAAGCAACTTGTCTGAAGCACTTTCAGTACTTCACAATGGATTATGTTTGGATGTATGTTTATCACAAGATATGAATATTCCATTTGGCCAGGCCATCAGGCAGCAGCAGCTGCCGTCATTTGGGCCGTGTGAAAACGATTAAGCATACGCCCCGGTGTCCGCTCCATTTGCCATAATTTGCCACGGCGACTTGACTGTCAACCAAATTGTTTCGGCGACATAAATGGCAAACAGCGAGTGCTACTTAAATAATAACAAAATTATTTGTGTTTGTTCTATTTAAAGCAGAGACCGCAAAGAACTCCTACGAAAATGAAAAGAATCATAGGCTATAAAAAGTGTCTTCTTAAAAGACAAGATCACAGAACTCTTATTATTGATTTATTTTTTTACATTTCCTTATCAATAATAGTTATTTGATGAGTTTTACATACAAATTTTGAGATAAAATTTGATATTCGCAATATTTATTTTAAAAATCATTGGTGAATTTCAGAAATCATGAAAAACTGTTATTCAACTTTTACTCTAGGAAAAGCTTAAAGATTTTAAAAACTGTAAAGTTGTTTTGTAGATATTTATTTGATGTATTTATCATTAAAAGTACCGCCTTTATTATTGTTGTTTTACAAGCAAATATTCTGTACATTTAGCCAAATTAAAAGTTTTACACATCATTAGGAAACTTGTAATGTTAAAATAATATATACACTTGTGAGATTAATAATCTCTCTATGTTCCACTTAAAACATTTAACCCCTAAAATATATATTTCTTATCTCCTAAATAAATCATGTTAACGAAAAATACTTGAATGCAAAGCTTGTTAGCCAATTTAATAAGCTTAAAGCAAACAGGTCACGTCCACATCGAACTAAACCAATTGCATATTTAAGGTGCTAAGCCCGAATAGATAATAAACTCCTTTAATTTAAGATCTCAATCAGATTTTTCTGGTTATACATTTTAAAGGAGGTTTCCCTTTTTTCAACAGCTAAGCCAAAACCTTTAGAATTCAAAGCAGAACTTAAATATATATTTTCCGTCTTAATTTTTATAGAGTTCGAAACTATTGATAAATTGTCTTTGACTGTAAAGCTCTATTGCTAAGAAATTCACAAGATGATAAAACGAAAAGTAAACACATTTCACAAAAATATCATAGAATATGCAAGAATACAAAACGGCTGTGAGTGACTAAAATTTGAAGGTTAAAATCAGCTTCTGCAAGCTCTAATGAATAGAGTAACAGTCTTTACCTGTGTATATTCCAGTGGCTTAAGAATGAAATCAAGCATCTTTATGAAGTTTTCAAATCAACCTAAAAGCAGCCTTTTTAAGGACTTATTTTGCAAAGGAGGCAGGAAGGAGTAGAGCTTTAACTATGCCATTGCCCAAACGCCGAGCTCTTAAGCTTTGTGTAGCAGACAACATAATCCAATAGATAGAGTCAACAAAGGGGAATGTTTACTATTAGGTTTATCGCCAGCTAAACCAGACGCAGAATGGGCCAGTTTAATGCGAGCCGTTCGCATTTTATGGTCCATTTCCAGCTGCAAGCCAAGCCTGAAGTCCGGAACCGTTAATACATCAAACTCAAGCATCGTGACAGCCAACTTGCCGCATTCTTATCCAGCTTTTTGCGGCTCCCAGATAGCGACACTTGTCGAAATCCGACTGAGAATGAGGGCAGAATCCGCTCCACAGACTTAGACAATTCGATTGACATGAAATGAATTGTGAAATTAAACAGACTGCACAATGACAGCCGCAGAAAGGAAAAGCGTGGTGGCTGAAAAGGATTCCCGAATGGGGCCACAAATTGCTAAGTGATTTCGCAGAAAGGCTGAAAAGAGAAATAGCAGCCTGCCAGTTGCCTGGCAATAAAGATGGTCCTTAAAAAGTCAACAGCAAGGAGCATTAAACCGTGTGAGAACGGTTCGAATTTGTCCTTGAATGTCTGTTATTTTTGCGGGCTCTAAAGGAATCAACGCCTATTTGTTGACACCATAAATATGGAGGAGTATCTGCAGTTATGGTAACTTACCCAATCGTTTTGAAGAGCCAGAACAAATCTAAAGCCATTGAGCAATTAGCGAACTTGGGCGGCAAAAAGAGATTTTTCCGATTGCATGGAAAACTATTCACGCGCGAGCCTTAATCAAAAAGCATTTGAATTTGAATTTGAATCTGAATTTGAAACTGAATTCGTATCGCACACAAATCGCACTGACACACACTCTGCACTATGCACTATGCACACACTGACTGCACCAACAAATATCAATCAACAATTGCGCCGCCCGAAAGCATGCAACAATTTCTATTTTTCCGTTTCCTTTGTGCCGGGCCACGCGGCGTATGAGCAATCAATTTGCATCGAGTTCGGCACGCACTGCTTCAATAATTCAAAAGACCGTTACGCCAGTTCAGTATGGGAATCGGACTCTATATGTTTGGCTTCAATGTGGGCCCCCAAATTGCGGAGCCAAGCGTATGGTTAGCCAGCCGACGTCGCACTGGGGCTTAACTTGGGCCAGCACCTCGCTTTTGGAGGAATATTCACTGGCCCAAATGGGTTCCACTCGAATCGGCGCCTGCGCAGTGTCCCCCCGCCATGGATGTCATTTGAAAAACATTGTAGCCGTTTTTCAATGGCCCGAAAATGCAGGCCATTGCTAGCTTTGCGTAGCACAGTCGCTGCAATCGGAGATTTCAATTATGCATTTCGTCCCTTTCAAGGGATCCAGGTGGTGGTGGTGGTGGGAGGTCCGGTCCTTGTCCTTGTGTCTGGTCTGCTATTCCTGGGAAATTGCAGGCGTCTTAAGCCGCTGCCTGCTGAGAACTCTCGGAGGGCAAAAAGTGTCCATGGCAATCACTTCGCCCTCGGCAAATAGCAAAACACGTCGCAGTCTTAAGACGGTTAGCAGACGAACACACTGAGTTTGCCCAGAAAAACGTGTGTGCATGCAGCTTACCTGTAAGCACATCTCATCAATCCCCTAAAATCATGACTTTAAATTCAAAATCTATTAGCACTTAAGTCTAGGAAAAAAATAGTGAAATAGTTTCCTTAAACAGAAAAAATAAACAAATGTTCTTTATAATTCTATAAAAATCTGCATTTCTAAAATCCGGTTTAGTTTTGGACACGATAAAAAGGCAATTTAGTCTCTGAATATTTATTTATTTTATCGACAATCATGTTATTTACTGGCTACTATTACATGCCATACTTTTTTAATAGTCCTATATAGTCTTAAGTTAATCTAATAGTAGCCAGTTAATAGCACGAAATGGTTAATGAATAAATAAATAAATAAAATAAATAAATAAAAAAGTAACAATTTATGAAAAATCTGTATGTTGTCCACATTGATGCAAATAATGGACCTCATTAAACTCGTTTTAATGACCAATGTATTAGACAAAACATTTATTTTGCTCATGCAGTTGAAAAACAGTGATTAAAAGATTAAATAAGATTTAAAATCAGTGAATTGAAAGTAAAAGTTTAAAGCATCAGTCAAAAACAGGCAAACTTTAAGCTCTGTGTCAAACAGCTCACAAATTTCGCACTCCAAGCTTTCAATTATTCCATTTATTTTCGCTGGCAATTTCTGGCACAGTCCTAACACTAATCGAATACCTTTATTTGTAGATGGCAAGAGTTATTTGTAAGAGGTTCCTGCCTTTACCTTTGCCGCGGTCCAATGAAAAGCATAAAATGCGTGCACAGTTGGCGACACCAGTCTGCCTAAATGCAATTTCACTTGGGTCCATTATTGCCATGCCTTCGCTGATCCAATTTATATGTATATTATTACAAGTGCCGGAGAAAATGGGCGACGGAAGTAATTGAATTTGGGTGCAACGAGTTAAGAGGCGATTGCCGGCAACTGCAACGCTCGATTTATTTTCTAACATTGTGGACTAAATTTACATGGCATCGGGGACTCCTTGGCCTGCATTTTCCACCATAAATTCTCGGCTGGTCAACTGTTCTGCTCGATGAGTTAACTGGCTAACTGAGAACCAATGGCAGGGTCTGCTAATTATGAACCTCGTTAGGCGGACAGGCGACCCTGCTGGTATCTCTTCTTTTTTCACTGGCATAACCCATAACCAGGTGACTACATCAACATCGGGCTGGCCAACAAGCATAATTAATGAGCTTGGGCATAAATCACCGGCAGGCCAATCAAAGTTGTCTCAATGCCCATACGTCAGGGATTTGGCAGGAATTTATCGCATCATGCAGTTGCGTTGGAAGGCCTCATCTTCACCAAACCGCCTGGCAATTGAACAGATTTGCCTGATCTGCAATTAATAATCAACCCAAACAAATGGAATGCCCAAATTTGCTAAGACCCTTCACATGCCCTCCAATTCCGATTCCGATTCCGACTTCGATTCAGATGCCGTAAGCCAATTATTCGGCTGAGGCTTTTAGGGCCACTTGTCGTTGCACCTTGGCTTTCATGGCACGTCTGTTGCAACATTTTTTGCTGGGTTCCCTGGGTTTCTGGATGGGAGCCTTTCTTTCGGACTGACGTTCGACTTTATTTGCGTCTTCTGCGACACGCGCCACTGGCTCAAATTGAGCACCGAGCCAATTGTTCCGCACCCATTCCCCTACTCCTCCGTCACTTTTAGCCCTCTTTACATGTCCGTTCAGCTGACAATTACAACGCATTCGGTGCCGTAACTGTCGCTCGCCCGTTGTTGTGCTTTTTTACACGGTTTTAGGGTATGCTCGATTTCAAAATGGAATTGCCCATAAAGTACTTTCTAAAAAACACTTCTCTAAATGCCAAAAACAATGCATAATTTAAAAAATAATCCTCCCTTAAGCAATGATTTCTCAATGTAATGACAAGTTCGGACACTAAATTAAAATTCTGTTTATAAACAATTTATTTACTCAATATTATAATTGCTTAACCCCAAACTATTACCAATATTTTATCGGCCAGTATTACAAATATAAAGAATAAAGTTTACATTCTTTTGTTTTGTAAGGTTTAACAGTCCATATACCATAACAACCCCTTTTCCAAAATGAAAGTCTTAATAACTTTCTGTGCTTTGGAAAAAACTGAAACCTTAAAATGTCATTCAGAAAACGACCATTGAACATATAAAGTCATTTGTCTGTATGCACATCATAATGTTTATGTCTAATAGAAGAAAACATATTCGTATTTTAATATTTTTGTATATGCAGGTTCTTGTCTTTGTCCTTTAATAAATCAAAAATGTCACCTTGTATGTAATATATAAACATAATAAAATATAAACATTTTTCTAAGTCAAACGCACATTTTCTAGACTTTGAGTCAATACTACTGAGTACTTCTCAGTCGAGGCCCTTGACTACAGCTTGTGTACTGGTTTTAGTTGATGTTCGTCGAGGTGGTTTATTTAGCATGCAGCTGGCAAGACGCGCGTCAACGTCCATTGAGTTCCCCACGGATCTAATGGCTCCATAGCGATAAAATGCTCGGTACGTGTGTGAGTGTTGGTGTGAGTGTTGATGTGAGTGCGAGTGTGTGTGTGTGACGAAGGAAAAGGGACTTCCCCGGCAGCAACAATCAGTGGCTGTCGCTTTAAACTTCTGCTCTCGCGTTATTTTAGTTGCTCTGCCGATAGTATCCGTATCCCTCGCCTAATTGCCCACACACGCGCACATTTAAGTTTTCAGATAAAATTAACGCCGTCGGCCAGTGTTTCGGCTGGAATTTTTGCATGTTAAATATGTTTACGAGTGGGTTCGTTTACGGATTGTCGAAGATTAAAATCAGAAAGAGAAGTCATGAAGAGCTTAAGGGCCAATCAGATAATCATTAGGCCGCGGAAGCTTAAAATACTTCAAGGTTATTTGTTTTCAAAAGTAAAAGTATAAGCGTAAATATTTCTTTGCATTATAGTTATAATTGTAATTAATTAAAAAAGGAAATATGAATAAATAATCCCCTTAATAATACCTTTAAGGCAACATGAATTTTCCAAACATCTTAACAAAACAAAGAATTTAAAATCGCTTTTATGAATAACTTGGGAGAAGGGAGGAAAAAGGACGATGACCACCAACGTGACCGGAACCCCGCTGCACGCCATTTTGCTCGGGCCAACACGAGTTGGGAGCATGTTAAGTCATGATTAATACGTGTTGATAAACAGTTATTGTAATTAATCGTCTGGTGGTATCGCTTAAATTTAAATCAACTCGCTTGGGCTAACCTAATTGCCGCGACGTTTCCATGGCCGGCATAAATTTGAATTTGGCGCCTCGCTCCCACTTGGCAATGGAAATGCATTTATCATTCGCTTTTCCAGTCAGCAGGCGGGTTTATCTGAAATTAAAAATCGCTTTTACCTGAATTTATGTCAGCACTTTGCTGTCAATACTTTGCACACATTTCTTTCGTCCTTTGCTCCTTTGAAGTTGTGTGTCCAATTGACGTTGCAATTGCGCCGGGTTCACTTGTTAGCTACAACAAACTTTTCCCATAATTAAAAACTAACACAACTTTGGCTTGGCGAAAAGTTACCCGACATATCGGACGACAAAAATGCGAGCTCTTCTGTTAGCAAATTTCAGCATGTTTCGGTCAATTTGTATAGATCCCATCGCTGGTACACCTTTGTGCGAAAGTTTCACCAGGCGACGTTCCATATGTGCAAAAGGTCCTGAAATGAGACAAAGCCAAATGGCCAGTTAAAGGGAGAAAGTATAAAAGAAAAAACGTTTTTATATGTTTATTTGGCTCAAAATAAAAAAATTCTTTTCCGTTGAAAGAATGAAAAATTGTCAAAGAGGACCAAAATTATAAAAATAAAACCCTTGAAAATTAAATTAATGTTACATTCTTAAAGCAAACGGTTTTTATACTTTTAAATTTCAAAAAACTAAGTTAAATTAAATTGTTTTTCCTAGTTCGTACAGTTTATTTATTTTGCCAAAAAATAACTGCCATATATGTTATCTGTCATACTGACCATACGGTTCTATACTTGCTTCTGTTCCTTTAAACTTATTTCTAAGCTTAAAAGGGACCCATAGTCAGTTTTAAAATAAGTTTGTTATTTAGTTTAAATAGTTTTGAGTTCCCTTAACGGTAATCCCCTATTAATTTCCAAACCTTTTAAAGTGTTTGCCCCACAGCTAGATGGCGCCAGTCAGAAAAAAAATGTAGAGTGCAGGTAAGAACATGTAAAATATGTCAATGCAGTGTGGCCAGATAAATGTTTTCCGTTACATTGCGCGCCTTGGTTGAAATTTGTATATTATACATTTCCCATAAATCTGTTTACTGTGCCATATTTTTTGCTCTTCAACGTATTTAACTAACCATGTTTCCAATAAAGTACAATTAAATTTAATCACACAATAATACTTCCGTAATTTCCCACCGATTAAAAAACCACAAATCTCATTCGAGTCGAATATATTAAAAACACATTTGCAATGCATTGTGCAAGAGTTAAAAGTACTTAATCATACATTTCTACATAAACAAAATATGCGTATATTAAAAGCGCACTCAACGTCGCTGTATACAAAATATCAAATGCCTCAAAGTAACAAAAGTCGACCGAAAAAGAACGAAGGGGTTAATTACACTTTGTACGGACAGAGATGTGCCGAAATGCCCTCACATCAAAAGCAGCAGCAGCGGCTGCATATACAAAATAATTCTACCGCGCGATATTCCAAAAATATGTGTATGTATATATATTCAATTGAGGATTTAGCAATCACATTACTGGCACTCGTTACATTGAAGCAAATTCCCTTCTGTTTTTGTTTCTGTTTCTAAAGCGTTTTCACATCGAGATATTTGGGCTGACTGCGTCTACTTGGAGCCAAGATGGAGCTTGCCGAGCAGGGCGTTGGCCTGCTGTCCGGCGGACTCCTGGGCCTGTCCGGCCGCCTCCTGGACGCTCTTCTCGACGGACTGGCGCTTCTGGTCGACGTACTGGTTTGCCTCCTGCAGCTTCTGGTCCACCGCCTGGCTTGTCTGCTTCATGGCCCCGTCGATGGCGCCCTCCGCCTGCTTCAGCTTCTGGTCCGCCACGGTCTCGGCGGCCTTCACGCTCTTGTTGATGGCATCGTTGGCCGCCTTCTTGGTCTGGTCCACCGCGTTGGCGGCTGCCCGCTGGGAGGCCTCGGCCACGTTGGCCGCCACCTGCTTGGAGTTCTGGGCCGCGGCCTGCGCCTGCGCCACCGTGTTGTCCACCGCCTGCTTGCCCTGGTTGACGGCTCCTGCGGCCCGGCTGACGCCCTGGTCGATCACCTGGCCGGCCTTCTGGGCCTCGGCGGTGGCCAGAGCGGCGGCTTCCTTGGCTGCAAAGGATAAGCAGTTATTAGCAGGGCACAACTCGTAAAGACTTCAAAATGGGTTAATTAAATTCCAGAAATTCAAACTAACTTAGAAAATGCTTGCCAAAGACACATATAACTTTTGTATCACATTATTTATTTTTCTTTCTGTGCTTTTCATAAATATAAAAACACTTTCAATATTATTGGAAATTTTTTTCTAAAACACACAGCATTTTCTTGATTGGACTTACTGCGTCACTGCGTCTTTTTAGGAATCCATTTATTATGTTTCCTTGTGTTTAATGTGCTTCAAAGTTTTGCGTTTTAGATAAATTGAAAAACAATTTTTAGGAATCAAAAACAATGCTAGTAATTTAAAGCAAACAACATTTTCAAAAGTGTCATCAAAAAACATTGTAATGTGAGATAACTACACTTTAAAAGACGAAAATTGATTTGTAAATTTTCTTTACAAATTTAAATACCTGCAATTTAAAGCAAAAAAGCGTTTTCAAAAGCGTTATAAAAAATTAATTTGAATCATAAGTTATCTACACTTTATAAGACGAAAAGTGGTTTTCAAAATTTTGCTTACAAATTTTAAATTATTATAGCTTCAATAGACAAGAGCGAATTTAACATTTCCCAAAAAATTAGCTAAATTTTATATTTGCTTATGACTTTTTTGGCAGTCTTCTAAAAATAACCTATAGCTTCCTGGATGTTGTATGATATATTTTTGGTTTTCCTAGTGAACCCTCCCTTTTGGACCACTGTTTTACTGAACCTTTACTCACCCGTGCTGGCGGCTAGCTGCTCGGCCTCTCCCTTGGTTTGCTGCACCGACTGGCCCACCTTCTTGGCTTGTTCTTCGGCCAACTTCTGGGCCTCGGCGGCCTTGTCGCTGGCCAGCTTCTCGGCCTCATCCTTCTTCTTGCTGAACAGGTTGGCCGTCTTGTCGCCGAAGTTCTTCAACGAGGCTGCGGGAACAGATGAGGAAATGGTTTGCATTGTAAGTGGGCTCGGATTAGTTGGATCGGATTACTTTGGTTTTGGCGACTGGGAAACATGCTGGCTGCTGGCTGCTGACTGCTGACTGGCTCTCTGAATGCTAACTAAGCTCTGAGCTGGCGCTAATTATAATTTATAGCCTGATTTTAATCAGCGGGATTAGCTGGCGATCGGATGAGAGATTTCAGATTCCAAATTCCAGACTGGTAATTGCCGAAACATAAACAAATTCAGCTGGAGCATGAACTATTTGCATGACTAAAATCGATTAGACAAGGGACAGTTTCTTTGGTGTATTTTGTGTATGGAAATAGAAACTGCGCAACTAGGTGCTGCTAAGATCGTGATCGAGCGACCCATGGCGTCAGCCTTAAAATTTAAAGCAAATTAGCCGCTCTCAGAAATATTCGCAACTTAATAGAAATTAACGAGCGGCAGCTTTTTGCTGTCCCCTCGCATATGCATTCACTTGGAGTGACGTGTGCGCCCACTCAAATAGAAACATTGTGCCATTAAACTGGGAATCGGGTCCGAATCGGTTAGGCGAAACGGAAACGGGCGAGGAAATGCCGAGGAATTCCTTTGTCTACACTTAAGCGAGAACTGTTTGGTGGTATACACTCGAACATATATGCAAATGGGTTAAACAAAGCGCAAATATTCAAATTATTCGCTGAATGTGATGTCATAATGGGGAACCGCTAAATGAAATCGCCTCGGCTTCTAGGGGCCTCCCTTCACGCTTTCTGATTGCGATCGGGAATGTTGTTGTTTTTCCAATTCTCTACCGAGAGAGAGATACTTTAATGGCTTCACCCCTCGGCCCATTTTCAAATAATTTAGTTTCGGCCAATTTCATTCCGCATTTAATGATCCACACGCCTCCGCGGAGGCTGCAAATTGTGCGAAAATAATAGTTTCGGTTGCGGCATACTTCATATCAAGATTGGGGAATGTGTGGGGCACAATCGAGGTGTTAAAATACCTTCCACCGCCCCAAAAGGGTGTGCCAAAGGAATGTAAGCTACTAATGGCTACAAAATGTTTGTGGCATTGAACTTACTAAATATCTAAAAATGTAATTCTAAATAATCGTGCATTCTACAATTTAAACATTATGTATAGAGAGAACATGCATTGCTAAATATATTTGCTGTGTTTTGTTTTCGAAATTAAAATCGTATTAAAATGTACTTAAAATACACACGCCATACGTGTGGTAATCACAAAATTAAAATCAAATGAAAAGAGACTAAAAAGGTTTCCTTTTCGAAAAGGCAAACACCATGTACATATGTTGAATTAGGATATATAATTTTTAATATTCCCCCTTCTAATCCGCTAATCATACATTTGTATGGCTTACACTCGTGGAATTCCTTAGGCAATCAAGCTTTTTAAAGCATTTGCGAAATACGACGCATTTGGTTTGGTTCTTGGCAGTCTTTATTCGAGACTGCGGCTGTTTGTGGTCAAAACTGAAAACCGGCTAGAAGCATGGCCAGAAGGTAACACAATAAGCCCAGAGCCCAGGCTCTCACAGCCTCTGTTTCTCTGTTTCTCTGTTGTTGTTTTTTTGTCTGTTTTTGTCGATGTAGATGACGATGTTGTAGCGCAGATAATGCGCAGAAGCTTCGGAATAGAGGAAAACCTGTAGCTGGGGTACACGAGAACCCAGTTTGGAACACACAAGCACACACACCTTTGCCACCAGAGAATCGCTGGAATGAATATCTATGAGTAACTGCGATTTGAGGTCTGCCGACTCACGTTCCACACCAGTTCTGGATGCCTGAAAAGAGCTACAACCCATGGTGAATCGATGGAGCAGCTACTGTTGCTGTTTTTGTTGCTGTTTCTGATGTTGATGATGTCATGTGAGCTACAAATGCACAATCGAGATACGATACATACGTATATATACGGTGGCAGCGCGTGGCAGATAGACAGAAAGTGGTGGCATGTTGCTCACACGCCCCACCAATTGTTTGGGCCCCCGGCACAATCGTCATCCGAATGAAGGTCAACTGAGTCAGCTGGCAACAGGCCAAGTGGCCAAAGGATTCGTGTCCTGGCCCAGGGACATCCAATGGCTGATGTCATGGCCTCGCCAGGTAAATCAATAATCGGAAGGAGCGAGGGCAGCCCAGACATGGAGCCCTTTGGGCGGGTTATGCTAATGACTATGGAGTCACTGGAATTGATCGAATCGCAGAGCTTAATTCCCTGCTTTTTGGAAGGGGTTGGGCTGGGCATTACTATAGACTCCTTTAAAAGCAATTAGCATTTAGATTGACAGCACAAACTAAAAATAAATATGTTTTATAAATGGTAAATGTACAGAGTGAATTTTTTCTTTTAAACTGGAGAATAAGAAATTCATATTTCATAACAAAATATTATTTGTCAGTTGAATGACAGCATTTAAAAGAGAAAAAAATTTAGATATTGATTGTCTGATTTTTGGATGGAAAAAGAGTATTTTAAAAAAAGGTAATTACATTTTAAACGAAATGTTATACTTATTCTAATTTAATGATCAATTATGAGGTATAGTTTAAGAGAAATAAAAGAGTAACAAAAAATTAACAGTCAGAAATGTAAAACAAATCAAGGCATTTAGACATTGCACTTGTAATGCCAACCCGCTGTTACAACTTCCGCCTCGGTTTCTTCAAGTGTAGCTAATAGGCAATTAAATTGAATGACCCTAAACCTGACCCACTGGCGGCTGAACAAATTGGCCCACGACATTGGCGTTGGCATTCCGGAGGCATGAACTTGTAATTGAATTAGCCAGATGCCGGACCAGCACCTCCGATGTTGCGATATTCCGATGGGTTGCAGATCGATTGGACGCACTGCTTGCCAGCGGAGGATATAAGTACAGGAGGCGATTCGAAGCCGGACACTGTGCACCGGCGGCAGCCATCCAAATGAAGCATCTACTGACTGCACTCGTGGCCCTGCTGGGCATCCTGCCGCGGGACGAGGTCCTGGGATTGGGGATGCGAACGGATTCAGGACCTCCGTGTGCACGTCGCTATCTGCGCAGGATCAACGGCAAGTGCTACTACTTTTCGGTGAAGAAGGTGAGGTAGCTAGACGAGGTAACCCCTTTCAAGGACTATAGTCTACCAATCCTGCTACAGATGAACTGGTTTGGGGCCCTGAACAACTGCCTGCGCAAAGGACTGACCCTGGCCGACTTGGGCAACCAAAGGGACTTCGACGGAGCCATCGGCTTCCTGAGCGGCCTGGGCAACACGGAGGACTTCTGGTTCGGGGGCAACGACCTGTACCACGAGGGCCGCTTCCAGTACATCAGCAACGGGCGCCTGGTGCGCTACTACAGCAACTTCAGCAACGTGCTGCCCATGGAGCACTCCGAGTGCGACGACTGCCTGGAGGTGCGCATCCGGGCGCAGGTCTCCATGGTGACGGCGGACAACTGCCAGGAGCGGCAGTACTTCATCTGCTCGGAGCGCTACTGCGAGGACACGGACGACACCAAGAAGCCGAAGCACCACAGCCACGAGCATCTGCACCACTTCCACCACGACATCGGCGAGAGTGGCGACGGCGAGGCGGAGGAGGAGGCGCTGGACCGCCAGGAGCCCATCGAAAGTGGATCGCCGGAGAACGGGGAGCAGGACTCGGAGGAGGCGGCCGGAGCGGTGGACGTGCCGGATTTGGACAACAATCAGGCCAATGCCACCACTGCCGCACCAGAAAATCCAACAGAACAAAGAGGCGCGACGGGTGAGCCGAAAGCAAGTGAAACCCCCGAGGTCACTGAAGCTCCAGCCGCAGCCGCAGCCGCAGTCGAGGGAGGAAATGAAAAGGGAAAAGAAGGAGCAACAACTCCTCCACCCGCCGAAGGAGTGTCTCCTGCGGAAGGAGCCGCCATCGTGGAAGGAGCTGCCGCCCCGTCAGGACTTGCTCCACCCGCCGAAGGTGCAGCGGCCGAAGCCGCCGAAGCGGCCACTACTGCGGCAGCAACCTGAGCTGTAGAATATTGTCCAAATGATTCCCGCCTTTCCTTTCGATCACAAATAAACGACAGCAAATAATAATGCCTGCATTTTGATTTAGCAATAACTATGCTGCTTTAATGGTTTAAGAAAAGCTATGGCCTTAGAAGTGCTAAATTTAGGTCACTTCCCTGCATAGCCATTTTTCAAAAAAGATATTTTTGGGAAAAATAGAAAGGGGTTACATCATTAAAATATCAAAAAATCTATTGATAATTATACAAGCATTTTGAGACATTAGAAAATTTGTTCACTCTTTATACATCAATGAAATTAAAGTTGAAAGCTATTTAAGTGTAAGTTTCATTTGCTTTTATGGTTTAACTTTAAATAATGGTTGTATACTTTAAGACACATAATTTGCGATAAAAAATTGCAAACTAATCTAAAAGGTTATTTAACGATAAGACTTTAGGAAAGCTTTAATACGAAGCAGATGCATATATAAACAACTGATGTTAGCAGAGCTTCTCCAATATTGATATTGACCCAAAAACCTTAATTTTAAGATCACAGTTAGATAATGCTTAAATATATCTACCTATAAGTAGAAGAACTGGGAGATAAGACGTTTAAGTGAGGTCACTAACAACATACAACGTAAATAAAATAATAGTACTTGATAAAAAGCATTAAAATATTCGAATGATTGAATTAGGCAACCTATTAAAAATGTCCGTTAATTCGGAAATCTATTTTTCCATTTGAGTTGAAAGACTGACGAGCACCAGCATGATTTTGATACTGATGGTAAGTGAACAATTACCAACTGGTGTAACAACCCTCTGAGTGAGCATCACCATTACTAATTGCAATTAATCAATTGGTCGGACTTTATCAACGAGTGAAAATGCACTTTCCAACCGGAAATTGACCGCTTCCCGATAATGCAGATGACACGCCCACAAAAGGGTATATATAGAACAGGGAGCGGCACGCATGTGTACAGTTTGGCTGGACAGGTGGCTCAGTTCCGCTGGCAGCCATGAGGATCCTATCAATTGTGATACTGACCTTGATGGCGGTCCATTTCGGATGCGGCCGAAAGCAGAGCAAGAAGGCCAAGGACAAGGGTCCTTGCGGCAAGTCCTATTTAAGAGAGGTGAACGGCAAGTGCTACTACGTATCCTTCAAAAAGGTGAGAACAGTGAGCAGCTACTGCTCTATATCGTAGGTGCTAGCTCTTGGATTATAGGACATTTTGCGAAGACAATCCTTTGAGTGATTACAAAATACAGAATGACAAATCTTTTGGCAGATCAACTGGTTCGGGGCCCAGAACAACTGCCTGCGCAAGGGCCTCAACCTGGCCGACGTGTCCAGTCCGGAGGACTTCAACGCACTGGTCCACCACATGGCGGGGCTGGTGGGCCTGGATGACTACTGGTTCGGGGGCAACGACCTGCAGACGGAGGGTCGCTTCACCTACATCAGCAGCGGGCGGCTGGTGCGCTACATGGGCGAGACCGGCATGGTGGAGCCGACGCACCGCTCCAACATGGACGACTGCCTGGAGATCCGCATCCGGCCCAACCGCACCGTCGTGCTGGACGTGAACTGCCAGGAAAAGAAGTACTTCGTGTGCGAGCAAAACCAGCCCAAGTGCGCCTATCCCACGGCGGACAGCAGCGGCAGCGGGGAGCACCACAGCCACGAGCACCTGCATCACTTCCACCACGACGCGGCCAAAAAGGAGAAGCACGCGGCGGGGATCCAGCAGCAGAGTGTGGAAAGCGATTCACGGCCAGCTGATAATTCGAATTCAACGGAAATCGGGTCCTCGAAGGAGGCGGAGGAGGAGGGCACGACGCCTGGAGGTGAGGGTCAGCAGCTTGAGGAGTTCGGCGGGGAGCAGGTGGGCGAGGAGGTCGATTCGGAGGTCGACCAGCTCGACCAGGAAGAGGGAGCGACGACTCCAGCCGCAGGAGAAGCCGCTGGAGAAGCCACTCCCGCGCCGGACGAAGGCGCTGTCACTCCGGCGGCAGGAGCAGCGGGAGTTACCACTGCGGCAGCAGCGGAGGGAGGGGCAGGTGGAGCAGGAGGTGCAGGAGGAGCAGCTACCGCTACGCCGGCAGAGGCAGAAACCACTGTGGCAATTGCAGTTCCGGCGGCCTAAGAGCACCACTCCCCCACCACCAGACAACCCCACCAACCAGGCGGACCAATAGACAACTAGGGACTCCAAGAATGTTTGAGCTTTCACAAAATAAATTTGAATTTTAACCATGTTACTATGTTGATGATCAAATGGCTACAAGTTAAACACAAAAGAACTTCATCTTCAAACCACAACACAAAAAGACATGATAGAATATCTGAAACCATATTATTATTATTAGAACTTCATCTGCAAACCAGAAAGAAAAAACATGACAAAACATCTGAAACCATATTATCAATAGGTTGCCACTTAAGTCTTTAGATAAATTATATTCGGTAGGTTCAAAAGTGACTCTAAAAATCCTATATTGCCATAAAGTTATAAAAAGGAATGCTTAGAAAAACCTATTAAACATTTGTAAGATTTAAAGTTATACTTAAGCCATATTAAAATATGAATTTTCTGTTTAATTAGGTTTGTCTTTGTTTACAAAGCTTTGAAAAAGTCAATCAAAATTAAAAATGTTGAACTTAAAAGCCAGCCAGAATTGTTTAGAATCGAATCAATCATTTTACCTATACCAATTGGTTTCCGCATAATTTACAAAAGGAATGTTTTGTCTAGCATAAACCGCTGATAATCCCAATGGCATGCTGTACAAGATCAATGTGTTCGGGAAAGGAAAAGATGCAGCTACTAAAGATCGATTCACTACGCAGTCGGTAAGGAATCTAGTCTAGAACTGAACAGCATTATCAACTAAGCTAATTTCGTGGAAAGTTCACCATTTGGGGTTACTTACATTTCGATGCATCTGTTTGGCATTGAGTGAAAACAGATAATATTATTAGGTATATATAGGATTTACATATAATCTGTATAATAGAATAAAGATGCCTATCTCAAGTGCCAATGCTTGACCAGACGGTCTTCTAAGTGGAATCTATGGCTGAAGAATTTCAGAAATCGGAAGCAGAGATGGACGCCAGAACTTTGATTTGCACCCACTTGGAAAAGCATAAGTGTTTCGTTTCAAGGAAACACCATAAAGCATAACCCCTTTGAAGACACAAAGTATATATGCTCGCCGATACGTGTAGTGTGTATCTAGGCAGCTATAATTATATATACGTATCTGCGTTTTGGGTGTGGGTTGTGGGATGTGGGATGTGCCAGCGAGAACAGCAACTTGTAGTCCATTTGAAGCTACATATAACTGCGCCATAATTGGCTTACGTATCATCCGCGGCGTCGTCATCATCATCATCATCATCATGGAGCCACGGTAGCAGACAATTAAGTTTTTGTTATTGCGACCCGTATCGGATCGAACACGCCCGGTTGGCCAACCCCACCCAAAGCCAAAGCCAAAGGCAAAGCCAATTCCCGGGTGGCCAGCTGCTCCAGCCATCCTACTCCTGGCTCCCCTGATGATGATGTAACTGGTGTGCACTGCCATCCTTGCTTGCAATGCGGTCATATGCTGACTACGATTGATTCACTCACTGCACGTAGGTATGCATACATATAGATATAGCCATTCGTGGATGCATATATCGGATACGTATACATACGGCTTGCTTAGACTTAGATTTCTAATTTCAAAACTTTCACATGAACAACGTCGGTGGGGTTTGCTTTACCTGAAATCGAGCTGAACATTTTGAAACTTTCGGTTTTTTCTCGGTGTTTTTAGAGTCGAAGAACTGATATTCGGATTCTGTACTTGATCGGATGGTAATTCGAATTTGTTCAGATTTATTTGTGGCCAGCGAGTTGGGTATTTTTGGAGGAGCGCGTTTATTTTTAAACGTCCGACTGCGTCGAGAGCACAGAAACGTATAAACTCAAAGCGAAAGTAGCCGCCTGAACTCACAGAACCCGAAGCGGTGCTACTTTTGTTGTATCTTTTACTATTTTGTGTTTGAGTTTGGAAACGCTGGCGTCGTTCTGCCTTTCGGTGTGGAACCTGTTAGCCCAAGTGGTGCCATACCGACGGAAAATGGTTGCAAACCCAGGAGACCCCTAAGATATTCAAGAAACCTAACTAAAGTTGAGAATAACAACCAAACATTTTTAATATGTAAAGAAATATTTTTTGATAATTTAAAACAAATTAGTAGGATGTTTCATTTAGTTAAGGACATTTGATTTAACTTTGAACAATTTAATATTTTGTATTTATAGTCAGAATACCATTATAAAAATGTATAAACAAAAAGTAGTTAAGAGCTAAAGCCAAAGCTTAAAACATTGCTCTACAAAGCCAAGCTAAGAAAAAATCCTATACACATAAAATAGCCTCAATAAGTAAAATTGATATAACCATGGTATAATAAGGTTATAAGCTCTTCTTCGAATAAGCTACATTTCAAAATCCACACAGTACATCTTAATATAGCAAACGAAGCACACAATGAGTTTTCAAGTGCGGATTCTTTGCCATCTCTCCATATTAGTGCTCTACTTTCATATCGGTCAAGTGAATTCAAAGGGAATATGTCTCTATTTCAGTCTTAAAATAGTAAGTGATTTTAAGACTACGAAGGTCATCCAAAGCTAAGTAATCTGTACCACAGGCCTCTTGGTTTGATGCCTTAATTGAGTGCCAAAAACACCACATGTGTTTGGCTGATCTGAACACCGAAGTTACCCTGGTTCAAATGGAAACTAAATTTAACCACGAGGATCACGAGTACTGGTTCGGGTTGAATTCTCATGAGAAAAAGAACTACAGATACGTCTCCAACAACAAGTCCATCGAGTACTCCCCGATCCATTCCAAACTCGTGAACGATGGACTATGCGCCTTTGTAAAACACGAGTATGGCTTCTACAAGTTTGAGTCTGCAGACTGCAATATTCACAAGAGATTCATCTGCACCAGAGCAGACGAATGCGACGGACTTCAGTTGAAGCCCGTAAAGTCAAAATGTTTCATAAGCGAAAAGCAGAAACAAGTGGTAGCTTATTAATTTACATATTTTCAGAGGCAAATAAAGTATCTGAGGGCAACGCATGGGTAATTTATATTTGTACGCTGCACTGCAGTAATTACAAGGAAATATCCTACCTCGTATCTAATCCCTTGAAGCTTTTCTCTTTGCTGCCAATTTAAGTTGAGACACTTGTGCTCGGCACTTGGTTTTGTAGGCCTGAACGAGTCGACCGCCAGGTGAAATGGCAATCGAGACATGTATCTGTAAGCAAAATATCATAAATGTATATCTGGTCACAATTTTTTAGTAATAACTAACCTCCAAATATTGCAACTCCTTTTCGTATGGCAAAGCCTCCTCCAGGAGACCCAAAATGACCTGAAACTTTTCCGTGCCAAGTATGTAAGTCATTTCACCAATGTTCTGCTTGTACCACTTGGCGTAGTTGTCCAGATTTTTCTGAATATCCATGGTTGAGGCAGTGGCAGCTCGTGCAGTTAGCAGCAAGTGAAGAAGGGATGTCAGGCAGCCGGTAGATGCGGTTTGCAAAAGTCTATTTTTCAGATATTCTGCATGGAAAAGTCAATTAATAGAATTAGGCGAACAGGTAGCAAAGAGATCCTTACTCTTAATATATACAGTGCTTTCGGGACTGGCTCCACTGGCAATAGACTGCACTAAAATTAGGTAAAACTTCCATTGCCTAAAGTTTTCAGAGTTCGATTGCTTGAAAAGGTACTGAAGAGCTTCCTGTTGATGGCCAACAAAGAGCTGAAAATAGGGATTACATAAGGACATGTGTGTATTTTTTTGTAGGGATATAGTACCCTATCGCAGAGGTGCTTCACAAAAGTCAGTTCGTCCACACCCTCATTGATCCAGGCGCTAAAGTTGGAAAATGCTTCGTTTATACTCTCCGTTCGGTGAAGTTCCAGCAGGGTATTTAAATGCATATTCATGCAGACACACAGGGCATCATCTGAAGAATGGGCAACATTAGTATTTAGGAATTATTATGGTGACAAACCCACCTGGCAGGGCTTTACACAGGGGCTCCAAATAGCCCAAACTGCTTATTTTAGGATTGCTAACGAGGCCGGAATAGAGATGGCCCAATGCTGTTGTTAGGATTAAAGTTAACCTCATCGCAAAATCGGCATCTGAAGGTGTATAATGTAGTTTAATAGGATATATCATTAGTATTAATGGAAAACCCACTATAAGCAGCTGAGAGAAAGACATTTGCCAGAAGTTCGAATTCCGATTCCAGGAATATGATCAAGTCCACCTGCAGCTGATCCGAGTGCTCCTTTCTGTGAATACATGAACTGATCAGTGGGGGAACTCAGATAGTGACTCCAAACCCACCTAAGGATGTACTGCGTGGCCGTCAGGATGCGGAGTTCCTGCAACTGGAGGAGCACCCGGAAACTGCCCACATTGGCGGGCAACTGGCAAAAGAATCTGGCGGCCAGCATCTATAATATATAAGTTGTTATAAATGGGTATGTTTATTCCACCTTTCACTCACCTTTTCCTTCGCATTCAGAATCTTCAGGAGCTGAACAAATTCGTATTTTTCATAAGACGCCAGTTGCTGCATTCCACAGTGTCTTTCCATGGTCTGTGCGTAAAATCTTTGATTAATCAAGTTATTCTATCTTTAGACACCTTACATACCCTGCAAACAAAGCCAAAGCTATTGCCGATATGGGAGTACCTATTATAATCTTGCAAAACATCCATTGCGCGGTTTAATTTGTAATAAAAACATTCAAAGCAAATTTCTTTTACTGTGCCGCGTGTAATGTGACCGCTGCTCTTTTCCCTCAAAATACCATAGCGCCTTGAAAGCTATCGAATGTTTCCACTCTGCCTATCGATCTTATCGTAGTTTAAAAAATAGCCGTTTTAATTTAATAATACAGCTCCAAAAAGTGTTTATCTTTATAGCTTGTTTGCTTAATTAGTTTTTTATTTTATAAAAAATGTTTGTTAAATATACTATCTAGGTAGCTATACCTAACCTACATTTGCGCGTTAAATAAAAGTAATCTGAAGGATGAATCTTTAAATTCATACTATTGCATGTCTAGGCTCTATTTTTAGCCTACTCAGTTATTAAATTAAATTGAGTTTCCAAAGCAGTTTTGTTGTAGATCCCATGCATTTGTTTATAAGCTAAGATAGTTTTCCCGTAGTTTAATCTCCAATGTTCCTACTTAACGCAATAATCCTTGCGCTGCTGCCTGATTACAGCGTTCAGTTTCAGGCACTGCTGCCTGAGGGCATCGTTGTCGCCCTTCAGGATCTCAATGGTCTCCTCCTGGCGATGGATGGTCTGGTGGACGCGCTTCTGCAGCTGATCCATCTCCTGCTTGTGCCGCTCACTGAGCACCCCCAGTTCGCTCTGGATGTCCGCATTGAGGTTGTCCCGCAGTCGGTCCCGCTCCATGATGATGTCGCCGCACATCTTCTTGCTGTGACTCAGCTCCAGCTGGAGTTGCTTCACCTCCGCCTGGCTGTTCCGCACCTGGGCATCCGCCTCCGCCAGCTTGCCTCGAGTCTCGGCGTACTTCTCCCGCAGCGACTTCTCCACATTCTCGGCCAGAACCAGGTCCTTCTCGTACTTCTCCTTGAGGCGACTGAAAAGGGGAGGATTTATGACATTATGGCACTATGACATGATATTTAGTCATTTAGTTAGCTCCTACTCACTTGATCTTCAGCTCGTGCTCTTCGCCGTGCTGCAGTGCATCGGCCTCCATACGCACCACCAGCTCATCCAGCTGGCGATCCCGCTCCGCCCGGTAGTGCTGCCTGATGGCGTTCTCCTTCTCCGCCTGGGCCAGCTTGGCCCGGTTCTCGTGCTCCGTCTTCCAGAGCTCGAAGTCCGCCTGGTACTGCTGCTCGATGGTGTTGATGCGGTTCTGGTACTTCTCCTCCTGCTTGGCCATGCGCTCCTGCATCTCGAACCTGGCCTGCTCCAGCTCCTGCTCCTGCTCCCGCAGTGCCTCCTGTCTCCTGGCCTGGTGATCGTTCTCCCGCTGCCGCAGTTCCGTCTGCAGGCGCTCCCTTTCCCCGGCAAATTCCTCGCTCAGTTTCTGGCGCTGCTCTGCATGCGCTCTCTGCTCCTCCTCCAGCTGCCGCTCGAATCGCTCGCGGATGGCCGTCCGCTCCTTCTCGATGATGGCCTCTCGGTCCTGGGCGCAGCTCTCGCGGATGCTCGTCTCGATCTGCTCGTGCTTCGTGCGCGCCTCCTCCAGAGCGTCGAGCAACTGCATCTGGTGGCTGCGCTTCAGCTCGGTCACCTCGCGCTGGTGGTCGCAGTTCATCTTGTTGATCTCCGCCTCCAGACCTTTTACCGTGAGTTCCTTAAGGGGAAGGTAATGGGATAATTAGCTCACAAACATAGCTCAGCTCCCAGAATTTTATGATGATTAAATCGAAATAAAAGGCTAATTGGAATCATATGCTCATGGAATCGCAAACATTCATCTTTTTATGTAAAATGTCTTGTTAGAATAGCTATCTGATTAAAGAAATTAAACATACATTTTCATTATTATTATCCTTAATTTTAATGATAGACTGGAAAGTATTTTTATAGTAATTTTAAAATGTAATGCATGCTTAAGAAATTTTCAGCTAAGTAAGGTCAATTTTGCTTCTAAAAATTGGTTTTCGATGGACCGCTATTTCTTAAGAATTTTAAAGGCAATTTTTGTCAATCAATTACGCCTTTAAGGTTTTATTAGACTGCCTTAAGCTGCGAATACTCAAAAAATTAAACTCTTTAAGAGCTTAGTGAATCCTGTGTTCCATGACCTATAGGCCATATATGATTCCAGTCATAGACAAACAGATTAAGCTCTTGCTCGGAGCGTATTTTAAACTCAACTTGAGCAGGGCTTCTAGTTCTTAAGTACCTTGATCTTCTTGGTGTTCTCGCGCACCCAACGCTCCCTTCGGATCTTCTCGCCCGCCATGGTGGTCTCCTTGGTCCTGGCCAGCTCCGTTTCCAGGCGGTGCTCCCAGGCCTGGTTCTGGCTCTCAAGGCGACGGGTGAGGGCCGCCACCTTCTCGCAGAGGGAGCCCTTGTCCTTGAGCAGCTGCTCGATGAATCCCTGGTGCCGGGTCACCACCTCCTCGTAGTGCTTCTTCTGGTCGCGCAGCTTGGCCGCAGCTGTGGACTTCTCGGCCCGTAGGCTCTTCTGCTTCTCACCGCGTAGCTGGAAGACGTGCTCCTTGGACATGTGGATGGCGTTGGCCAACTCGTTGGCCCGCAGGCTCAGGGCAATGACCCTTCTGGCCAGCTGGTGATTGGGCAGCATCAGCAGCTCGGACAACCTGGATTGGAGCGGGAAAGTTAGTTGGAAACTTGCAGAGATTAAGATAACCTTCACCCACTTGGGCACCTCATCAGTGATGTCGGGCTCCACCACAAACTCCACCTCGGATCGATTGCTGTCCGGCATGGAGCGACGTGTTTCCATCAACGTCTTGTCGCAGCTGCTCTCCACATTGTTCAGATAGGCCAAGATGTCCCTAAGAAAAATAATTTGTTATGAGTTCCATGAGAATATAAACTGCAAGGAAGCAAAGCAGTTAAGTCTATGCCGTGCTGTTGCTGCGAGCAAGAAACAAAAGCAAACAAATCCAAAGCATTGAAAGCATTTTCAAAACCTGTTCACTCATATATTATATTCCTCACTTGTACTTATCTCCGCTCTCGGGAACTGCTCCTTCACTTAGAGTCACTGTTTCGGCAGTCTCGCATCGGGAATCCAGTTTCAAGTTCAGCTCACTGGGAATTCGCTCGGAAAAGTTGTCTGTAAAGTACAAGAAGATTATAAATAACCCTTTATAAATCCATTCCATAACCTACCCCTCTTTTTGTCCTCTTCGATTTCCTTAATGACGGACACTATCTCATCGTAGGTAGAGTCCCGGGAGTCCTCATTCGACTTCAGGGATAGCTGCGAGGCGGTATCGTTGTCCTGATTCTCGTCCAGATCCTCCAGTGCCTGCTTGTGCTTGTGGTCGAACTGCTTCTGGTCCTGCATGCTCATCCAGCTGTCCACCTTGTCCAGATTGTACTCCGAGAGCTTTCGCTCCTCCCGCAGGCTGCCCACACTGATGGCCTTCTTCAGTTTTCCCAAGGGAGCTGATCCTGGATTGCCTGCTGCTGTTTTGGTCACCTTGGACTTGCTGCTCCTGGCAATAGGATCCGCACTGGCTGGCTTCACGTTCTCCTTTTTCTTGGCCGCAAATGAAGGCGTTGAGGTCACCTTGAGATAGTTGTTAATGACGGTTTCAGAGCTGGCATTGGCAAAGGACCTCCTATCATCTTGCACCGCTGGCAAAAAGTTGTTCTCGGCCCCAAAGTTCCTTGGGTTGGAGGTGGATCTGTAGGATGGGGCACTGTTGTTGCTGGAGGAGGTGCTGGTGGCCAGGTTTTTGGTCTCCGACAGATTGTTCTGCTTCTCCTTCGAGGGAGAGGCGTACTTGTCCAAGTAATTGGGTAGTGGCTCAATGTTGTTGAGGGTTTCGGTGCCCAAGTGATTCTTCACCACCTGTTTGTACTCCCTAATGACATTTAGTTCTGGTGTGGGCGCCTTTGGGAGAATGGCAGCTGGTTCAGTGGGCTCCATTGCCTGGGAGGAGTCCACAAACCGGCAACTGGGCGCATCGCAGGCACACTTAACCTCCGATGCAGAGGCTTCATTGGTGCTGGTGGTGGAGGAAGATCGTGTGCTGCAAGTGCAGTTCTCCGAGGGACACTTGGGATACTCGTAGGTCTCGGCCAGCACCTCTCCCTCGGCGGCAGTGGATCCAAAGTGCACGGACTTCTTTTGCCCAGCCGCATCCGCCTGCTCCTGCACTTTGCCCAGGAAACTGGGCAGGGTCAAAGGTCCCGGGGCAGAGATACTGGTGCGCACCACTTCCTGCTTGTCATTGTCACAGTCACTGGAGTCCAGGTCCGCGTGCATATTGGGCTTGCTGAAGGAGACTCTACCCGGAAGATCTGGCTTGGCAGTGCACTGCAGCAGGGCCCCATTGCTGAGGCCGGAGTAGGGCTTACCCTTGTCGCCTCCCCCAACGGATGACATGGCCACCGGGAACTGCTCCCCCTCCTCGCTGCTTTTGTGGAGCGAGTAGTCCGACTCAGAGGAGTTGCAGTTGCTGCGGCACAGCCAGCTGCGCTTGATGGGCTCTTCCAGCAGGGATTTAAGCAGATCGTTGGAGGAGACTTGTCGCTGGAAGAGAGTGTTATAACAGCAATCACCCATGGGTGTGTGCCCCACCTACCTTTCCGCTGTGCCTCAGCTCCTTGTCGCTGAAGTAGGTGCTCAACCGACGGCCAAACTTGGGGTCCGCCGACTGAGGTCTGCCCAGGAAAGGCGAGGAGCGACTGCGCTGCTGCAGGAAGTTGGCCGAACGGGGCCGGAAATGGGGACACGGACTGTGGAGCGTCGTCAGCGAACGACTGGTGTACTTGGGCTTCGTTTTCTGTCGTGTGGCGAGGTTTATCTGCGGCCCGAAGAAGGCGCTTTAGAGATAATCCTCCAGGGGTTGATATATCACCTACCTGCGAGCCCTTTAGACATAAATCCATAATAGCTTAAAATTGGGCACTCATCTAGATACTTTTCGAACTGAATGTCCTGCCATTGCCTACTGCTTACTAACTTTCTAGACGGACCAACTCCAGTTTGTGTTGGCCAACCACCGCCGTCATATCGATTAAACGCATGTGTGCTAGCCACGAGGGTCAGGAGCAGCAGGCCAGATGTTGGTCAGCACTGCAACCCCCGAAAGGACAGGTTGACATGGTTACCACCCGAACCACCGGCACCACCGGCACCTGACCCACCCTCGATCGCCGGAACAGGTGAGGCGACCTCCTCGCCATGATTCACCCCTGCAACACCACTCCACAACCAGTCCATTGAATTATGATTTAACTATTATTACTTCGGTCCCCCGCAATCAATCACTGAGTATCGCACACGGGCGAACCAATTAATCACGGAGGGCAACTGATTGCGACTGGAGCATATCGAAGCGAAGGTCGCAGCACGGGGTTCAATGCTAGACATCGGCAAACACTTTCGGTTTTCATTCATCCACTGCCTTCAGCACGCACACTCCCTGAGCTCGTGGTCTTAACATTCGCAGAGCTGCTTGCTATCTCCCCCGACTTGTAAACATATTTTAAATATTTAGTAGAAACGCAATAATTCCCCATGAGTTATCAAAGATAGATCGATGGCAAAATCCAATGCGCCATATAAGACCCTTCGAGTTCTAAGACAACAGTCCCATGGACAATAGCCTCTGTACAAACAAAAATAGTGTTATCTTTGTGAAACAAGTTAAAGTACTCTACGAAAAGGCAAATAAAACAAGGGAGAACTCTGTAGTCGAGTTTGCCGACTATTAGATACCCTTTACTCAGCCTTACAAATTTCAAATTAAATATTTCCTAACAAAACAATCTGAGTCTAGCTGGCGCCATCTGTGAGAAATGCATAGCCAACACTAGCTACCAGTTCTGTCGTTCTCTCTTTTGCTCTCTCTGGCTGAGCAGTGGCTGAGCAGTGGCAGAGAGGTGGCAGAGGCGTGGCAGAGGCGCGGCAGAGGGCCGGCAGAGGTCTAATAACTTTTAAAATAATAGCTCGATTTTGAAAATGTTTGTGTCTATTTATAAATATTACCGAAACCCACACGTAGAATCCAATCCTATATCAATACCATGTCTCAGGTATCAAGAAGCACCATCCAGTTCAAAGTCGCATGCTCAATAATAATAATTTATTTAAATAAAGCAAATGGTGTCTATTGCAATAAACGTAGTTTGGTTTAGCAAGGGCCTCAACGGGTTTGGGCACTCCACTCTACTCCACTCCACTCCAAGTCTCCATTTTACTCCACTCTCGATACTGACTGATGTGCGAAGCATAAAATTAAATTTGGCAACATTTCTCGTAATCAACTTAGCAGCTAACACAAAATACAATACAATAGTTGATGGTTTTTTTGTTGTTTAACAAACAAATTGCACTACTCCTGATCCTCCTGAGTGAGGCGATCCTCTAGTCCGCTCGCAGGACGGGTGTCACCTGGACCTCGTTCTGCTCGTCGCTCTTGATGTCGAACTTCAGCTTGGTCAGCTCCTTGAGCTCCGCCTGGGACTTGGACTCGGAGTCGGCGGGCACCTCGCTGACCACCTTCACGGTGTCCGGGTAGTGGTTCTCCCCGCCACCCAGCTCCTGCGAGAAGCTGACCACCGTCTTGGGTTCGAAGTTCACGCCCAAGGCGCCACTGGGATCCGGAGTGGGTATGCTGGGAGCACTGCCGCTGCTCTGCCCATTGGTGTGCGAAATAGTGATGGCCTCCTGCTGCTCCTCCTGCTGCTCTCCCTCCTTGTGGCCATTGGTCACTGGAGTGGCTGCCTCTCCATTCTGCAGTGGGGTAGCTGGTTGAACCACCTCCACCTTGGCTTCCACGGGAGTGGGTGCGGGAGTGGACTCCGACTCCTCTACCTTCCTCTCACTGGCCACTGGAGCAGCTTCCACCTCTGGCTCCGCCTCCTCCTCGCCGGCCACCGCCTGGTTGACCTGCTCAATTGCCTGGGCCACCTCCTCAGGAGCCACCTCAGAGTTATGCTTCTCGCCATGACCATTGGTAACAGGCTCCTCCTCCTCCTGGCTGTGACCATTGCTGACTCCTCCGAGCTGCTGTTCGGGCTCAGTAACGAGGGCAGGGGTGACCACCTGGGGCTCCACCTCCTCCTCCTGCTTCTCGGCCACCGGGGCGGGAATCTCGAGGGCGGGCACTATGGCCGGACTGGCCATGGTCTCCACGAACGAGGTGCGGTTGGGCGAGTCCGGCGAGATCATGACGTGCGTGAAGTACCCGCTGCGGCGGCTCTCGAAGTCCAGCACGTTCTCCTTGGCCAGTCGCTCCTGGATGCGACGCTGACGCCTGATGAACTCCGGCACATTGGCATCCTCGCCGGCGGGTGGTGGTGAATCGGCCAGTTTGGGACGACGCAGCACCACCTTGGCTGCCTCGTTCTCAGCCTCTGAGTTACCATTGCCATTGGCATTGGAGACCCATGTGGCCGCCGCATTCGAGGGCTTGAAGACTCCATTGAACTTGGTGCCCACTATGAACTTCTGGCTGTTGGCCACCACCGCATTGCTGTTGGCGCTCTTATAGGCATTGTAGTTGTTGTTGGCGTTGGCCAATGGGTTTCCGTTTCCATTTCCGTTCTCATCCGCCTTCGGGGACTTGGGAATGGTGAAGTTTGGCTTGCCGTGGCTGATCAGCAGCTTGGTGGCCGGCGAGGGGCTCTTGTCCGGCAGCGGGGAGGGCAGTCCGCTCCGGATCTGTATGCTCGGCTTGTTGTTGTTGACTGTCTCGGCCATTTCGGTGTGCCTTGGAATCTGGTCGCGATCGGGGCTTTTACTTTCCGTTTCCGTCGTTCACTCTAACGGTCGCTGGATTTTGGTTTTGCAGAAAAGAAAAGAAACGAAAACAATGCAAATTAATAAAACATTCGAGAGGGCAAAAATTAAATCACTCGTCTTCAATCATGCAAATTTCAAGCCATAACAATTTGAGCCATTTGGTGAAAGAGTGGAAAAACCTTTAGCTAATTGCAACAATTTTGTTTGATTAGCTTAAACTGACTGTAGATTAGTAGTAGCGAAATTGTATCTTATCGCAGGGCCCTTAACTTTGGGTTTTTTGTTTAAGCGAAGTGAGTCATGTAGTAACTTACTTATATCTCCGGAAATGCCTATAATATTATTTAAAAGCTGATGAATAACTTAATAATTTTGTGTCGGGGCTTTCCTAAGAACCTAATCACAAACATTTAAAAACGAGACTCTTCTACTATGCCAATCTAGCTGATTATGACACTTCAAGAATAAATCATTGCGCCAACTCACTTTCGCAGGCAAACAGTTTGCAATCGCTACACACGGCGTATGCGTAATTACGCAACTCCAGCCAATGACAGTGGCAATGGCAGTGAGCGTTCCAGGGTCAGTCACTGCCAACTGGGCTATTGTAAGGCCCCAAAACAAATACCGGTTGATTGCTGATAGAGCTAAACTTGCTTAAATATCAATTAGATCGATGGCACAGTTTGACCAACTGAAATGGCCGAGCGTTAGAATGGGAACCTAATTATCGACAATCCGTTTTCCGATCCAGATCGATCACCACCATGTGACAGTGGCTGCCCCGTAAAAGCCATCAGTTGACCAACGCACGTATGCGATCGGAACTGATAGGAATACATATAGTACACTATGTACTCATATGTACTTTCATTGCCAGCCCATTTTCATTAGCATTTTCCGTCGCACTTCGCGGGGTAATTGAATTAAGAGCTGCAATTTATAGACCTGTGTGCATTGCAGGCACTCGTAAATTTTAGATTCTAGACGCGTTCGATTGCCCCTGGGTTTTTTGATTTTTACTTTCAGTCTGTTGATGATAAATGCTTCGTATTGTTTTAGTTCCAAGTCGAGCTCCATCAAATCAATTAGGGAAATTGAACTACCTTTAAACCCAATTTATTGCCTTAGTTACAAATTTAACTTTAGAGTTGCCTTAATCTTGCCTAATTTTTTAATTGACCCACTAACTTAATCATTCGTAGCGCAGTTTACTATAATATTTTCGTTAACCTGTTGTTGGGCCCCATGACCAACAATTAAACAATGTCTGGAACTGATAAAAAGCGAACGAAAACGAATTTTTCGTGTGTTTCAACTCTGCCGCCTGGCTTAGCTGGCAAATGTGTGTGTTTTTTATGAACCGGGGGAGTGTTAATTGCGCACAACTGGGATGAAACTCTGGCCAGAGATCGCTGCCACATATAGCAACAAAGTAACTCCCAATAGCAATATTTTGTTTTCGCCTCTCTGTTTGCTATTTGTTTTTTGTTTTTTGCTATTTGCTATTTATATTTGTATATTATTTTCCCACTCGGTTACCCGGCAAACGGTTAGCCGACTTCGCATTCAACCAATTGGCCTTGAAATAGCCGTTTTCTGTTGTGTACAGCCGCATGAAGTGCACTGTTGGCTATTTTCGTTACCAATTTGCATAAGGTGAACGAGAGTGAAACACCATTGGGAATTATTAGAGTACTCAATGCTGGCGCCTTTTGTTGCACAATAATATAATAACACTAACAACTTTAGATCACTTGAAGATATGCAAATAGGTTTGCAGTAAATCGAAATTTATGGCTGGGATTTATGACTGTTTTGCTAGATTATTAATAAATCAATTTAACTTAAAAAGACTAATGAAAACTTTAGCTAAGATTAAGTAAACAAACAAAAAAAACTTGCTTATTTTTCAACTTTATTAGTTTAACTACAAGTGTGAATCACACTTTTGAAAAATGTTTTAGTTGTGTTGAAATATTAAAATTTTAGAATCAAGCTTAAAAAATGTTCATCTTAATTTTAGTTATGTTAAAATAATCAAATTCTTGAATCATGCTATAAAAATGTTCTGTTTTGAATTATACTTTTCCAAAAACTTTTCTTTATGGCACTGCTTTTGCTGTGTCCCAAAAACTTCAAATGTTGGCAAACAAAATTTGTGATTATTATGAGCTTCAGCAACGTAAAAATTGATTTGGTTTTTGTTTCTATACAGTATAATATCTTTTGTTGATCTCAGAGCGAAAGCAAGAGCAATATGTTAAAAAAAAATTCCTGACAATGCGAGGGAATGGCCACTTTCTTATGCCCATTTCACCCAAATTCTCTGCGTCTTCGGATTCAAAGTGTGAATTGAGAAGCTAAGACAAAACCCGCGGCAATAAAAAAGCTTTTGCCTTAGAAATTCGATTTGGCAGCTCCCCCTCTTCAGTTGCGTGAGTTGGGTGCGTCTATCATGCGCCAGATCAAATTAGTCTTTTCTCGGCCCCCTTCCTGAACCTTTTCGGATTTACCGCGGTCTCCTATGCAGACCCTATGGAGGGGGAGGGTATTGTATTGCCACAGACAAACTCGGTCAGCGCTGTGTGAACTGAAAACGGAAAAACGAGTACAACAATTGCAATCTGTTTACATCTCTTGGGAACTTTGTATGGATGTGGGTTTGACTTTGCGTTTGGGTTGACTTGGCCAAGAGCTATGGGTTTTTGGGCCCATAAATATCAGACGAAAGGGTGCCAAGTCGAAGCGGTAATCTTATCAAAGACATTGCCAAAATCGGCCTGATAAGCGGGCCAGCATAATCCGCAGCGATAAGGCTGCACTGAGAGCTGGGGAATTTGGGAACTTGGAAACTTGGGAACTGGGCACTGGAGTATTACCCAATCATGTGATTAACGGCCCTAGACGGCGCGAAAAGAAAGTGAAATCGGACGGGCTTGAAGAAAAACATAAGCCAGAGCCCAAGCGAACCGAGTTCAAGGCACCTCGATGGATCCAGCGAGAGTGTTTTGCCGCCTGGCCGCATAATTAGTTGTAAATATTTTTATACGTTTTATGGGACTTATGGTTATGAGGTACCGAGAAAGCCAGGGCACGTTGGGGAATGTGTCCCCTCGGCTAGGGCTTATATATCGTATATGAGTACTCTAGAACGTGTTTAAGATACGCGACAATTCGTTATAGATGGGCAATTTAACGGCCACAAATGTCAAAGTCACGAACGGTAAGCGTAAGCGGCTTTTTAGCAGCGGCCAACGCGGCGTATGAGCGATCGTAAGGCGCTCAGACGATATTTACACGTTTGCAGTTTGTTTCTCAAAATATATAACTATTGCTGGTATTTGTTGACACTGACACTGGCACACTGGAAAGTCGGGAGCTATAGACGCACCTATAATTGGAGGCTAACTGTCCGCTGCGTTACCGTAAAACGCCAAAACGTAACTGAAAACTGAAAACAGAAAACAGCAAACTGAACGAGCAACTTCGAATGCCTGGAGTCACATCACATCACAACACAACACACATCGTCGTCGCTCGTCGGCGGTTATCGCTCTGCTCGTGCGCATATATAGCTATATGATGGCTATATGGCTGGCAAAATAAATACGAATACCAAATACCAGATACCAGATACCTGAAAAGCTGTTGGCCGCTGGCGCTTAATAGCCATAGCCCATAGCCCAAAGCCCACAGAAAAATGCCCTAGAGGCGCCCTGCGTGAAAGGTGCACGCCATAACACCCTCCAGAAAAGAAAACTAGAAAAAAAAGTGATGTGTACATTACTTAATTGCTGGCAAATTATGCACCATCCGGACGGTGGAGCATTTAGGCACCACAAAAGTGGACACTTCCGACGGGCAAAATTAAAGAAAATCCACCGAAATGGCATTAATTATTTCGGTAAACATTTACCAAGTTTACACGTGCCGCAGTCGCATGATCTGCTGATCATGAATGTGCAATAAGGTCTCGATTATCTGTTCATTTGCCAGGCAAATGGGAACAACTTGTCGTTGACTCACTTTGTTGTTTATTTGCTCAGCCCAATGATGGGTCAGCTTTGCGGAACAATTGCCTTAGACAGACACGTATTTACCTTACGAGAGTGGTTGTTCAATGAGCCAAAGATTAAGCGCGTCGTTGCTTTATGACCACTGCAATTAAGGCGTATTTATAGATCAGTTCAGTGGCGGAACCAGGATTTGATTGTAAGGGGGGTCAGCTTAAATTTGTATTAGCCTAATTTTCTTTCATTCTTTACCAGAGCGTTTTGGGAGACTACAACTTAAAACCCCTTCCCCGACCTACGCCCCTGGACCAGTTATTAAGTTTCCCAACAAAAAGTGCCTCATAAATAATATATTTGAAAAATAAACCACTGAACTTTGGTTTAATTAATCTGCTGCAACAATGTAATCTCTTTAATATTTTATCAACATTTAGAGAAATCGTTTAACTGATATTTGCAAAAGCATGTAGCCCATTTAATAGGTATGTCAATACAGATAAAAACAATCCATATGAAATCTTTATAACTTTTAAATAAAATCAATGAGGTCAAACATGTATAACTGAAATTTCACGTACATTATTTGGTAATTCCTGACAATTTTCTCCATAAAAAGATTGTGATTTTACAATATTATATTTCAATACAGATAAAAACAACTAACTTCTTATCTTTATGGTTTATAAACAAATTTATAACGGGAATTTGAAGACAAATTTTTGGCACTGTAATTTAAAACATAAAGAAAACATAAAATCATAAGTCAACGACAATTTTTAATATTTATAAGCACTTGTTATATGTTTTCCAAACATCTTAAGAAAATATGTCAGTAAATAAAAATTCAATTTTTTTTGGGATCTTAAATATTGTTAAATACATGAAAGCTATTTTTATTAAAATTCAAAGAGTATTTAAAATAATTTGTATTTGAGTAAAGGTATATGGTAAACACTTAAACATTCATGAACAAAATGTTTTATCTTCGTTTAGTTTTATCGCTTTTTTAAATCACACCAACTATTTCACACATTTTTGTGAGCTTCCTGTATTTAAGTTCGCATGAGCACTACAGTTCCCGAAAAAAGCCCAAAACACACGAAACCATATCGGTCTGATAACTATTGCCAACACCGAAATTGTGTGAGCTGGTGTTGTGTTCTCGTGGCTGTTTGATTATTTCGCTGATAGCGAGAGCAAAGTGTATTTGCCATTTACACGATTACGATTCAGAACAGTCTGAAGAGACAGCGTTTTTGATGGGCTGCCCTAATGCGAGGGTCCCAACGCGCAAAGGCGCCCGTTTTCCCCCGATGGCCGTGAAAATCGCGGGGGAGTGGCGGCGGGATGTGGCAGAGTGGATTTGAGTGGATCCGAGTGGAGTGGCGCATGGTGGAGGTGGAGTGGGAAAAGCCGTTTGACTTGTGCTCGCGGGGAGTGGCCTGGCCCCAAAACGGAATGAATGCCCCATATACATAGCCAGGCACATCATAAAGCCTGGAAAACTGGTAACTCGGCACAGAGAAAAAATGTAGCAGATATAGGTCATCGATTTGGGAGTTCCTCCCATCAATATGACTTCAGTTCTCTATAGTTTGAATATTAAATAACAACTTGTTTTGAAAGCATGATTTATAATAAATTTTGTATCATAAATCCAAACAAAGTAAATATTAGTATCATCTTATTGAGAAACTTTTCAGACCCAATAGTTTAAAGTTCGTGTTACAATACTTTAATTTCTACTCCAAATTTTTTTTTTGGGTGTAGATAGATAAATATATCAGTAATCGATTCTTATCTTCTAAGAAGAAAGAAAAATCTATAGATATGAGATCTTTATCTCTGATCATGATAATGAGTTAAATGACTTCATTGACTTCAAACGAGATAATAATTAACTTTTATAAATAATGTAATTAATTTATGTAATAAAAACGATTAAAATCTCTCTGATAAGTTAATAAAACCCATAAACACATACATTTATGTATTTTTCCCTGTGTGTCGACCTATTTTCGCCTAACAGAGCGGAGGAAGCCAGTTTTGGCCAGTGGATGTGGTCAATCGATGTGCTAATTACTGGGTACCCAGAATTCAGAATTCAGAATTCAGAATTCCTCAATTCCAGAACTCCAAATGCACATACATATATACAAGTATATCCACTTCCACTGCCAGCTGCCCCAGACGATGTTTGCACATCATTACAACAATTACGCCGCCAAGTGCTTTATTTTAATGATCTATTTGCGAGTGCGGTTGAATAACACGCTAATTGACACACAACACAAACGGACGTGCACTTGAGCCGGAGTCGCAGTCAAAGTCGGATTCCAATTCCGATTGGATTCGTATTGGATTCGTATTGGGACCCGCAACCTTGACAAAGAAAATTTCCAATTAACGGCGCTTGCCAATTTGCGTACACTGCGCGAAAGAAACACGCACAAAACTGGCACACGCAGTTCGTTAAGAACTTATTAATTTTTAGCAATTATAACATAATGGCGGTAGTTAACAAATTGGGTCGCTGTCGCTGTGAAAAGAGAAGTCAAATTCTGGACACTGCGTGGATCGGTGGCTTATCGTAAATGGCAGCCGAATGGCGAAAAAATGGATGAAAGAAAACACATTGATTGGCTTGATTATGCACAATAAATAAGAGTCGGTGACTTGTTCACTTCTGTCAGCTTTCCATTCGTTTATGTTAAATTGCTGGGCGCTGCTGCCAATTAAAATAGAAATTGTTGACCAGCCGAAAAGTCTGTCGTTTGTTTTGCATAAAAAATTAAAACTTGGACACACAAACGAAACATACGAATTGTTATGGTTGATCTTGTTGTTATTGTTGTTGCTGTTGTTGTTTTTCAGTTGCTGTTGCTGTTGCTGCACGCGGCGTAAAACTTTCGAATCTGATGGCTTGGGATCGGATCGGATCGGATTGGATCGGATCGGAAACGTTTGGATAGCGCAAAAACGCTCTGCACAGGCGCGTAACGTGTTTTCAACTGAGCTCGAGATCGCGGCAACAGCAACACCAAAAGCAGCAACAGCAGCAGCAGCATCAGCAGCAGTAGCAACAACAGCAATAGCAACACCCAAGGCAGCAACAATGCCAGTTTTAATGAATGAAAGCGTAATTTTTTTACCCGCTTTGTCAGGCCAACAATGTGCACTTTTTGTGCGTTCGCCACAATGCCCGTCCTTTGAGTTCACACACAAAAGACGAGCAAAACAAAAGCCAAAACAAACATTGCTTTATTGCCAAGTCGAAATTGCCATTTGAATTCGATAGCGCGATAGCACTGTGCCGTCTATCGATAACACAGCACTGCCTCTGACCCGCGCTTTTCAACACTGGCAGTCTTATTAGTTTACAAACAAAATGCTTAAATAATAAATTTAGCATGTAGAATCCAAGGACATGGCACCTCAGCTCTCGAATGGTCAGCATTATGTGGAAAGTGCCCGGGTGTACATGAAAAAGGACTCATCCATTCGCATAAAGTGCTGTCTCTGCAAAGCGGACACTTTTGCCGGTGGCGAGTGGGAGGATTTCCTGAGACACCTAGTTCAAAAGCATGGAGCAGCCGGCCAGGTGAATGGAGATGTGGATGAGATCCAGGACGAGGTCCAGGTGGAGCTGGCCAACCTCTCAGAGGCGGGCATTGGCCAGGAACCCGAAGTGGCAGAGCACCAGGAGCCGGAATTGTTCACCAATGTGGAGTTTCTTGAAGACGAACAGGTTAACGATGAACTTAGTTCTCTTTCTGAAGAAGAGTCGAATCAGGATGAGCCTGGAAAGATTAGCCAGCAAGTAAGCATAGTTGGTAGCCAATGAAATCCCCTCTCTACCTCTGTATTTTCCTTGCCTCCCACAGGACTACATTCTCAACAGACCCAACAAGCCCTTCTACAGCCTCCAACGCACTAGACCTGAGATAATTCACTATTTCATAGAACTTCTGCGCCGGCACAAGTTCCTGTGGAGCAGCCACCGTGGAACTAACCGAGACGATCGCCTGAGGAGTTCGCAACAAGTGGCAGAGGCACTGTTCCATCGGTTTGGCTTCCAGCTGCAGCCCCAGGTGATCGGTGCCAGTGCCCGTTTCCTGCAGGTCTGGTTCGAGCGGCAGTATGTGATGCAGCTGAGCAACTCCGACTTTCGCTGCCGCCACCCGAAGTACTACCGCAGCTTGCTGAGATTCATGCCCACGAGCCACATCTCGGTGACCATTTGCGAGGAGTGCGACAGGCGTTTCCTCAACGATCTTCAGCTGCGGCTGCACAAGTTCCGCGTTCACGACGGACCCAATCCGAATGTGTGCCAGGTGTGCCACCAAGGATTCCCGCTCGCTTCCAAGCTGCAGCAGCACCAGGCGCGTTATCACTTCAAGCCGCAAGAGTGGCAGTGCGGCCAGTGCGCCTACAACGCCCCCTCCAAGTGGGACTTCCATCAGCACCAGGCCATGCATGCGGGGGAGCGGAACTACACCTGCGAGGTGTGCGGGCACAGCTGCAAGACCAGCTCTGCCTTGGCCGTGCACCGGCGCACCCACGACCAGCCGAGATTGGCCTGTCCCCACTGTAGCCGGCAATTCCGAGAGAATTACACTTTGAAGTGCCACATCCGAAAATTCCACGAGGGCGACAGTGTGCGCAGGTTCTCCTGCAGCGTCTGCCGGCGGAGATTTCAGACCATGGAGGTGCTGGAGCTGCACAAGCTGGTACACGCCGAGAGGGCAGAAGAGGAATCAGAGGAGGAGGAGGACCCTTAGGGACTGAAAGTTGATGAAACCAAGGGTCTACACTTATGATAAGAAAACAAATCTCCTCCAGGTACTAAAACAAATAAATTGAACCTGATTATTGATAAGACTTAATCCAACCTATATACTATGTCTCCTTAGCTATTAAACTTATTATCACCACGTTTTCGCCTCGTATCAGGATCTGTGGCAGATGCCGCACTATCTCCACGTTCTTTCGGTTCAAACTTTTGACTTGAGTCTGGGGCAGAGTGATGCCCAGCTCCCTGAGTCGCTCGCTGCAGTCCACAGGTGTGTCGCATATGTTCTGCTCTCCGTAATTGTACTTTCGCCGCTTCCATGTTTCGGTGGCTCCTCTGAGGAGGAGATTCCACTGCTTGTCGAAGGCCACCAGTTCACCCTCCACACTGCCGCCTATCGCTCCCTGCTTGCGGAGCACCACCCGGACTCGTATCCTTTCGGTGGTTTCCTTGTGGCCGGCCAAGGGTATGCACTTCCTGAGGAGTTCCAGCGGACCGACAGTCGCCTCCATATAGGTGAAAATGTTGCGATGATGCTTCTTCTTCGAGCTGCTCGTCGTGGGCATCTGATGGAGCTCAAAGCGGCGCTGAGGAGGCTCTAGGATGTTGGCAGACATGGTGGAAGTGCTGCCCTTTTTTGCTGCTTCTTGATCTCCTCCGGCTCCTCCTCCAGTTTTCGCCTTCTGCCTCTTGTTCAACTGCCAGATCCCGAACTTTTTGAGAGCACTCTCGAAGGCGGCCAGGTTTTGGTACAGAACTTTTGGAACCGCATCCGTCACCTTGTAATTGGGTTCGTATAAGGCACGAAGAGGATTGAACTTCTCGCTGCACACATCCAATTCGGGATCCTGGCAGGAGTCCTCTTCTTTTGACCCCTTCTGTGCCTTTGATTCGCTGTCGCTCATTTTGAAGACTCCCAGAAGAACGTACGTAAGTAAGAATACCACTTAAGATCTGCCTTTTAACCTCTTCTTTAAATGCTGCTTAATTGTTAGACAAATGTAAACAAATTCGCCGGCTACATGGCCGATAAAAGTTATCGATTAACCTGAAGGCGGTAGAGATGGTAATTTAAAAACAAAAAAAATTCATAAACAAATAAAACCTGTTTTTATGGTGTTATTTGCTAAAATAACTTGCTATAAATAACTAACCAAATTACATTCATTATTCATAAGTTTTTGTATTCCCTTGATTTTCCTAATGTAATTAAAGGTGTGAAATGTTGTCCAGTCTTGGATAGATCTTCATCAAAAGAGAGCTTTTCTCCAACAAATCTAATGAGAGGAGCTTTTAACGCAGGGAAAGCAACAAGTGGCTACAGAGCAAACCAGGAGATCATGGCAAGTGAGTGCAAAACCGATTTAAATCAACAGAAACTTTGGTAATTTTGGTTATCCTGCAGCCGGTGGAAGCAACGCGACCTTTGACCTCAGTCCCAAGGCCCTGGTGGGCGTGGGCGTCGGTCTGGTGGCTGTGGGCGGGGCCAGTTACCTACTGTACCGCCACCTGACCCGCGATGTAATGCCCCAAAAGTGGCGACGTGTGGGCACTGTGCAGAGGATTCACTTCTTTCCGGTCAAGTCCTGTGCTCCTCTGGAGATCGCACAGCCTGACGTGGAGTACGACGTCGATGTGCTCAGCATGTCCTTTGAGGGAATAAGGGATCGCACCTTGATGGTGGTCAATGACCAAAACGAGATGGTCACGGCTCGGGTGTATCCACAGATGACCCAGATCCACTCAAAGAAGGTTTCGCCCGGCAAGTTGCTCTTTAGCGCCCAGGACATGCCCGACCTGGAGTTGGACTTTGAGAAGCTTGAGGGCCCCGAAAAGGATGTGCGCACCGCCGTCTGGGGCGTGCCCGTGGACGTGATGCCCTGCGGGGATCGGATCAACAAGTGGTTCTCCCAGGCTATCCTAAAGAAGGATTCCGGCCTCAAGCTGGTTCACTATCCCTATCCAAAGCCAGTGATGACTATTAATCCGCGGCTCAAGAACATGCCCTTCATTAGGCAGGAGGATTCGGTGAGTGTTTTAATCCCGTGTCCAAACTTTGGGGTTTAATTAACTTTAAATTAATAAGGACTAGTTCACCCAAGATAAATATTCCATTTAAATGGCATCTACCCTTTCCTGTATCATCTTCCAACAGGGCACCTTCAACGATGCCACCAGTTACATGCTGATGAACCTTTCGTCGGTGGCAGATCTTAATACCCGACTAAAGAACCCTGTGGATGCACAGCAGTTCCGCGGTAATTTCGAACTGAAAATGGATGTGGATGAGCCCTATGCCGAGGACAACTGGAAATGGCTTCGCATTGGGGATGATGCTGTGTTCCGTTCGGTGGCGCCCTGCACCCGATGCATTTTTCCGAACATAAATGTAAGGACGGCTGAAAGGGACCCCGATGGGGAACCACTCAAGACCTTGAGGAGGTGGGTCATTGCACTGTGCAAAGTCTAGGCAATCCGAATTATCGTGGTAATGATTACTTGTACTTCACAGCTACCGCTTGTTCAACTACAGCTCGCCGGCCCTGGGCATTCACTTGGGACTTCGGCTGCCGGGAAAGGTGAAGGCCAACGATGTGGTGTACGTCGGGTACCAGTGAACCCTTCTAGGACTTTTCCAATAACGAGTCCTGTTCACGTTTTTTATATGTACATAGCTTTTAGTATGAAAGTACCGTAAACTGTAAGAAAAACAGCCGCACTTACATTTCCAAGATTGTTTGGTGTCATTTTTGAGTGGGTTTCCAAGAGTTCCAGACTGGAATCGGGAAGAAGAGCGATCAGGGAACTAAGAAGATTCAGAGATCAACAAGTGTATGCACCTCTACTGGATTTCCAGGTGTTTGACGATCTTTTTAGTCAACCAGACATTGAAGTGAAGATAGATTGTTGGGAAGCAGAGCATTTAAGCATTTGAGTTCTCCCCTTAAAGAACTTTGATATACAAATGTAAACAAATTTGCCGGCTGCTTGGCTGATAACAGTTATCGATTAAAGTGCAGGTGGCAGTAAAATTATTTTAAAACAAAAAAATACATGAAATAAATAAATGTTTTACTTTTATTATATTTTTAATGGAGATAAAATGTTGTTTTTTTGTTATGATTCCTTTTTCCAACGTTCCAGGCAAAAATGGATGTATGTACATGTTGTCCAGCCTTTAATCTTCAAAGGAAAGCTTTTGTCAAATAAATCTAATCAGTAGAGCTTTTAACGCAGAGCAAGCAACAAGTGGCTACACAGCAAAACAGGAGATCATGGCAAGTAAGTGTAAAACCGATTTAAATCAAGAAAACATTGGTAATTTAGGTTATCCTGCAGCCGGTGGAAGCAACGCGCCTTTTGACCTCAGTCCCAAGGCCCTAGTGGCCGTGGGCGTCGGACTGGTGGCTGTGGGCGGGGCCAGTTACCTACTGTACCGCCACCTGACCCGCGATGTAATGCCCCAGAAGTGGCGACGTGTGGGCACTGTGCAGGCGATCCACTTCTTTCCCGTGAAGTCCTGTGCTCCTCTAGAAATCTGGAAGCCTGACGTGGAGTACGACTGCGATGTGCTGAGCATGTCCTTTGAGGGAATAAGGGATCGCACCTTGATGGTGGTCAATGAGAAGAACGAGATGATCACGGCTCGGACCTATCCGAAAATGACACAGATCCGCTCGAAGAAAGTGTCGTCCGGCAAATTGCTCTTTAGCGCCCAGGACATGCCCGACCTGGAGTTGGACTTTGAAAAGCTTGAGGGCCCCGAAAAGGATGTGCGCACCGCCGTTTGGGGCGTGCCCGTGGACGTGATGCCCTGCGGAGATCGGATCAACAAATGGTTCTCCCAGGCTATCCTAAAGAAGGATTCCGGTCTCAAGCTGGTTCACTATCCCTATCCGAAGCCAGTAAAGGCTAGCAATCCGGACCTCAAGGACATGCCCTCAGTAAGACAGGAGGATACGGTGGGTATCTCGTACCAGTTTTCAAATTGTAGGGCTATTTAGCGGCTTTAAAATTACTATAGTAGCTTATACTTCCCAGAGTATCCAGGGCAAACATTTTTTTAACCGATATCTTTTTATGTATCCTGTTTTCATAGGGCGCCTTCACCGATGCCACCAGTTTTATGCTGATGAACCTTTCGTCGGTGGCTGATCTTAACACCCGGCTGAAGAATCCAGTGGACGCCCTGCATTTCCGTGGAAGTTTCGATCTGAAAATGGATGTGGATGAGCCCTATGCCGAGGACCATTGGCAGTGGCTTCGCATTGGAGATGATGCTGTGTTCCGAACGGTGGGCCCATGCACTCGCTGCATCGTTCCGAACATAGATGTGAAGACGGCTGCGATAAACTCCGACGGAGAGCCACTCAAGACGCTGAAGAGGTTAGTCATTGCCAAATCGGCACAATCCTTCTTAGCGTTTTACTTTGTTTCCATAGCTACCGCAAGTTCAAGTACAGCGCACCGGCTATGGGCATTCATTTGGGACTTCGGCTGCCAGGAAAGGTCAAGGCCAACGATGTGGTCTACGTTGGGGACCAGTGAACACTTTGATGGCTTTTCCAGAATAGTTTACTGTATATATTCACGTTTGTTACATAGAACATATATAATGAGAGTACCGTAGAGTTTTATATGCAAATATACATGTGTTATGAGCCTATAACAATACAAACAACTTTAAAAAGCGCGTCTTAAACACAGGACTGCCAGGCAAGACCACCGCAGGCCATGCTCACGACCACGTAAACAATGAAGGTTATCACTAGGCCCACCACCACGTAGATGCGGATGTTCTTCCAGAACATTTGTCGTGCCAAGTTTCGCGAGGCTTTGCGGAATGCAACGGACTGTAAAAAAAAGCAGATAAGGTAACATTTCTCAGCTTACTTGGTGGCATCTTACATTATTGCTCAGGTTTTCGGTCTTGTTGACCAGCAGTTCCAGTTTCTCGCCGCGATCCCGCAGACTGTCTGCAATTGCGATGAAGAGGGGTCAGAAAACTAATACTATTCTGAGATCAGGACTCCTTCTCACCAATATTCTTAACCATTATGTCTTTTAACTCGTCGATCTGTCCGTGGACCCGCGAAATGGTGTCCACCTCCCGCGACTGACTGAAGTAGACCATCTGCTGGGCCAGGATCTTGGAGAACTCCGTGTTCATCGAGTAGGCAATGGCCGTGGCCACCTGCAGGCCATAGGTCTGGATGAACTTCTGCTTGACATCTGCCAAGAAGAGGAAGGCCCGCGATTGCTCGAACTCCTACGAAGATAAAGATACATTATCGATTGGGCAATGAGTGGGCCACTGGTGGGTAACTGGGCCAGTGGTTCGTTCACCCACGTTGTCGGTGATGCACATGTAAACCAGCTTGTTCTCGCAGTTGTAGTGGATCAGGTAGTCGCCGTGTGTGTAGGTCATCTTGTGGTTGTGCACCCCGATCCGGCCGATTATGTGCTCCGTGACTTCGGCAAAGTTGCCGACGCACTCGGCAAACTTGGCCAGCACCGTGGTGCCCCGCGATATGACACTGTAAAGTATGGGCATGCTGGTGCCGCAGACTCTTCTTTGTTAAGGGTGCGGTTCGTCACTTCCTGCCCCTGCTCAATCCGCTTTGTTTTTGGCTTATCGGGGGGAATCAACAGCGAATCGCCACTGATGACGTGCGATCGGAATCTGTGAGGTCAGAAAATTATTGATTTAGTAGCTACTAGTCTAAGCCACAGCCCTTAAGTCGCAACAATAAGTGTCGTTCATGAGTAATATGTAATATATGTACAATTTACATATATATTGAAATATCAACGTACTTGCTTTGTTTATCCAATTAACTTTGCTTCGGGTAGCTGGACAAACTTCAGATTTACATTTTGGGTTTAGCGGCTCTGGCTAACATGAATTTCATTATTTTTATTGGCGCGGACTTGAAAACATCACGAAATTAATACAACTTTTGCATTGCTAATAACAACAATTGCTGACGCTTCGGATGCAGTTATACAAATTAGAGGTGGGAAAACATCGATTGCACTATCGATGCATCGGATTAATGCTATCAAAGTAATCTGGAAGTATAGTATGCGGTCACCCTAAATAACGCGATTTTATAAAATGTGTTTAACGGTCTTATTATTATTTGTTTTTGAATAATATATTTTATGACTCTGTGGGATGAAACAGGGACATCCCATCAACGTCTTGGAGTATCAACTGGAAGATTAGATCATTCAGTTGAGAACCGACCAAGACAAAGTACGTAAAAGCGTTCGGAAATAATTTGCAATTCCATAAATTAACATATAAGCCGTTGTGTATTCAAACCAGAAAGACATACAATTTGTAGTAAGCTTTGAAACCTGAGATCAGTTAGTTGAGATTAGTACTCCCGAGCAGACACATGTAAGTAAACTAGTTACATTTAAACAAAAAAAAAGGCATATATAAAAATTGTTCTAAAATTTAAAAGCCAAAATGAGTTTCTAGTATATAAGATGTAAGTGAGTTACATGATTTTAAGAAATATAAGTTTAGGGATTTAATAAAAGAACCATATATATAAACTGCCCCTCAATATTTATTCTGGTCATGATTGTCATAAACTTTGCACATTTACATTAACATTTTGAGCTGGGAACGTGACTTTTCTCGTAGCGCGATACATTTGGTATATACGTAATTTAAAGAATATTTCCCAAATTAATAACATAGAATATTGAACAAAACCAGAGGCATGCCTTAGATCATATTTCTGTAGTTTAAATTATTATGATTTCAATAATGAACGTGTAGCTTAATTTTTTCCAAACTTTAGTAAATTTAAAACGGCTTAAAGTTCAACAGGTGATAAATTGGCTAAATGCATTTATAAGTTCTTCATATCATATCGTACAATAAATCATTTTAAAATGTAAAACGTAGCTTAATATATTCTATAAGTATGTATATATAAGCAAAGATAACATTAATTATCTTACAGCTATAGCCATTTGCAAATAATTAGGTGTTACCTACCAATTTTTATATCTCTTTCTAAAATTGTTTATTCTTATATTGTTTATCCTTTAAAAGCTCTTTAAAATAACCTACAAAGTAAAAAGATTAACATATATTATTGAAAATTTGAACACCCGCACAAGTCTCAAATAGGAATAAATAAACACAGAAAACCAACAAATAAACAGAACAATGTATTTCATTGATTGCGCTATTAAAAGTTGCACACAAGAACTGGAATGCTTGCTGTAGACATATGTACATACAAATTATTTGGTTTCAAATAACTTTGGGACCATCAAAAAATATGTTCTAAAAGATTTTAGAAAAACAATCGGTTTTACATACACATGAATAGCTTACAGTTGTGATCAATTAAATAGTAGTAAACAGGAGTATTTTGTATACAAAAAATTCTTTTATATTTGTTTATGTTATCAATGTTTTTTTAACGGGCAATCTTATTTGAATTTCGAATTCACAGTAAGCTTTCGCGAATTCCTGAGATCGATCTGGCAACCCGTTTCCGTTTACCATATGTTTGGCGAAATGGCAATCGCAAGCGGCGCGGAAGAAGAGGAGCACGAAGTGCGGACGGCGAAGAGCAGGAAATGTTTTTATTTGAAAAAAATGATCGGAGATTACATAGGTGAGTGACGATTGATAAGGAGCTATGGCTACGACGGACTATAAAGCCGTGATTCATTGCAGACACCTCTGTGCGCGTTGTGGCCACCGTGTTTCTGGCCGACTTCCTGCAGCGCTTGTACCGCTGTGTCGTCGAATATGTCCGATATAGCCGGTACTATCTGCCGGAGGATCGGCTGTGGACCGTTGTGCGTCGCTCGTATACGTACAACCAGAAATCGGTGTACCTTCTGCTGGCCTACCTGATCGTGGGACTTTCCCGAATTTCCGTTTCGGGGAACTTCAGGGGCGTAGTGCCCACGGTCATGTTCCTGGCCCACATGCCGCTCTACTGGATCTTCAGCGACCTGGACCAGAGCACCCTCAGCTACTCCCACTGGATACGGGACTCACATGGCCTGGACTATGCGGCCGGAATGGCCTCCAACTACTTCCACGGCTACCTAAAACTATCACTGCCCGAACGCAAGGACGACGGACTCAAGCACCGAATGGCTTTGTATGAGGTAGGGTAATATGAAGGTCTCAACGGGTCAAAGAAATAATGATTATATACACTCCAGGACAAGATGAACGTGACTTTTGGTGTGGATCGACTGGTAATCCTTATACCCGACGAAATGTTCGTCAGCGGTGAACTGGACAGCAAGTATTTGGAAAAAGTTGAGGTACAAGATCACAAATTTCTCTTGAAGTTCAAACCATAACTGGAGTTATTCCTTTTGTAGCCCCTGGAAACGAAGTTCATTAACAGAGCTGGCGTGTATCGTCCTTTTAAGCACGCTGTATACAAACTGAAGCACAGGATAAACGGCAAGTTTTACTACTTCGCCATGGAGGGCGCCACGCCCATGTTATCCTTCTTCGATGCCATGCAGTTCAACTTGTCGGCCACCTGGCAGATGCAGGAACTAAAGCGGGAGATCTGGCTTAAGTTCTACAAGCACCTGAAAGAGCTCATTACGACGTGGCCCGAGACCCGCAACGAAGTGGAGCTCATCATCTATAGCTGTAGGTTGAAACTCGCAACGACGCTTGAAAACTAAGTAAACAGTATAAAAAACTAAACATAAATATAAAAAGCTGTTACACTTATTTCAACTTTTTCCACTAACCAAGCAAATTCCTAGCTTAACGATCCTCTCTTTTTTGCAGCCCATGATACCAAGGGTAATCTTGTTGATGTCGGCGAATTGCTCATAGATTACATGAAAAATAAAACCAAAATTATTGACGAATTGGGCGACAGAGAATTCGAAAGAAAGCTACGAGTTTAACGATGTCACCAAGCGAAATACTAGCACTATAAGTCCATAAAATTAGGCATTACTTGTTCAATGTAATTTGCAAAGCTCTTTTTTACTGTTTTACCTAAAACTAATGATAATGTTGAGTATAATAAATAAGTTGTACTAATATACAAAACAAGTTTTCAAGTGGGCTTTACTTAAGGGATACAAAATAATATTCGTTAACTTTTTTTTTATACCCAGTAATCAAAACAACTTAAGACTTAAAAAAAATTTATTCAATACAATTTAAAACATTAAAACATTGTCAATATATGATCATAATTTGTCGATCAATTTTTTCACAAGAAATCAGCTTTCAGAAATCTTTAAATTGATCTGGTCACACAGTTCCATTACATACGTATATTTCAAAAACCGGAGAGGGCCGTAATTGTTTTCATTTGAAAAGATGATCGAAGATTACATCGGTGGGTGAGCTGTGTGCTCGGAATGATTAGAACATTGACCATATCAATGAGATTCATTGCAGTCACGTCTGTTCACATTGTGGAAACGGTGTTTTTGGCTGACTTCCTGCAGCGTTTATTTCTGAGCGTGGTCGAATACGTCCGGCATAAGCCGAACTATCTGCAGGAGGATCGGGTGCGGAGGATCCTCCGCCGCTCGTTCACCTACAGAAACAAATCAAAATGTCTGCTGTGCTGTGTCTACTTGGGAATGGTAATCTCGGTTACTGGGAATTTAAGGGCCGTGTTTCCTTCGTTGAAGATCCTGGTACATATTCCTCTGTACTGGCTCTTAAAAGATATCGATCAGAGCCCGCTGATCGATCTCTACTGGTTGAGGGGCTCGCATGGACTGGATTATGCAACCGGAATGGCCTCAAACTTATTCCATGGGCGCCTCAAAGCCTCACTGCCCGAACGCGAGGACGATGGGCTTAAACCTCGGATGGATGTCTATGAGGTTTGTTTATTTTAAGTTTTCATTTAAGGTAATAATACTTATGTACTTCCCAGGCCAAGGACAACGTATCATTTGGCTTGAATCAACTGGTGATCCTTAGTCTCGACGAATCCTCTGATCCTAAAATACTTAAAAAGCATTTTATATGTAAAGCTAGGGTACGTAAATGTCTTGAAGTTCATTGTACAGATGACACAGTTAAATGTTAAGCCCCTTGAAACGAGCAGTGGGGATCGTATCCTAAAGCACGATGTCTACAGGAAGAAGGTTAATGACAAGATATATTACTTTGTTATCGAGTTAGCCGAGCCCATGATGAACTTTTCCGAAGCCCTGGTGTCCGGATTGACGGGCACATGGCAGATGAAGGAATTGGAGAGAGAGATCAGGATGAGATTCAATAAGAAATTGGCAGAGCTCATTCATATGTGTCCGGAGACTCGCAACCTAGCCATCATCTATAAGTGTAGGTTTAAATAAGCAGGGCCGTATTTATAATTCAAACTATCATAATACTTTCAGCACACGATGACGAGGGTAATCCAGTTGATCTTACCGATTGGCTCATCTCTCACATGGAAAAAAAAAAAACCAAAAACTCTTGACGAGTTTTTAGATTAACTCTTAAGTCTAACGATGCCGACGTTAGGAATTCTAATTCCTTGAGTAATAATCAATTAAAATCTTGGCCATTTTAATTTGTAACGCCCTTTTAACTTATACCTACAACTAACGATAATGTTGAGTGTAATAAATAAGTACTATTAGACTATAAAACTGGTTTTCACATGACACTGTTAAAAGCTGAAAACAGATATGTCTAAGCCTCAAGGAGCTGGTTATCCGGCCGGGATGCTTCCAGTTCCTTCAGCTTGGCCTGGGCCGTGGCTAGCATTCGCGCCTTCCAAACTTCGTAGTCCTCTGCCTGAGGCTTCTGCAACTTTTTGGCCTCCTGGCCCTTAATGTTCTCCTGCTGGCTTTGCTTGAGCTTGCCCTCCAGATCGCAGGTGGCTGATACTTGAACCTCCTTGTGGTGCTTGGCTATCATGCGATCCCACTGGTGCTCGAGCTGCTGGAACTGCGTGGGCCGCAGGTTGCTGAAGGGCATGAGCTTCGACTTGGAGACCTTCTTCTTGAGCAGGCGGCAGGCCTGGAAGACCGCCATGGCGGCGTACTGCGGATGGGTGGTGTCGGTGCCGGTGTCCTCGGTGGCCGCCACGCCCCTGAAGAGGGTCATCAGCTCCTCCGCCTTGCGGGCCACCTCATTGAGGCTCAGCTGCACGCAGATGTCGTTCACGCTGGCCAGCTTGTTCAGATCCAGCAGCTTCTCGAACATCCGTTTGTTGTTGAGGTAGTGGCTCTTGCGCAGACCGGACAACTTGAGGGCTTGCTCCTTGTCGAACCCGATGCCCAGCAGGCTGGAAGCCAAGTCCGCGCACAGGACTATCTTTCCGTACTCGTTGATCTGCAGAGGGACATTTGAGGAGCGCAGTTCCAGCAGACGCACCAACTCGGTGGTTTTCCTGCAAAGGATTATGGTCAACTAATGGGGTTTCTTTACATATTTTTATAACAAACTTACTCAATCACGTTGGGCTCCTCCCGCAGGCCCATTTTGGTGATCAACTGTTCTATTAGCGTAGTCATTTCACTTATAAATCTTCAAATTTATTTAAGGTCGTGCAGAGCGTTAAATCACAAACTAAAATTTCTGGCGCGAACTGCATCAGCTGTGAGCGATACACAACTTGATTGTTATCGAACAGCCTTCGATAACTGTTCATCTAAACTAGTTCAAAATTCGATAAACTCATTTTAAACATTTCAGCAATTAATAAAGTCAACAATTCAACAAGTCTAAATTCAAGCAAAAACCATCGCAGTTTAAAATTAATATATCATAAAAACCTAAGCAAGTTCTGATCATATCATTTTGTAGCCCCGCAAAACTAAAACAAATAAAAATAAAAGCCATTTGTTCACCCAATTTGTTGTATACATTTTGCGCTTTAAGGGAAATATAAAATTAACGTTATGTATTTAGGCCCAGAATTAGATTCACTGCCAAAAACGCCACTAGTGCGTCTCATTGTCGCTGTCATCCTCCTTGTTGGCGGCATCTCCGGCATTCCGCGCTTTCTCCGTCAGCTCTGGGGGATTAATGCGATGCAGGCCATCGGTTATCCTGCCCACCAGACCCATTTCGAAGCGGAAGTCCTTGTCCTTGAGTTCGTCATGGACCTTGTAGATGCTAAAATGTAAGATAGACATGGCAATTAGTTTCTAAGAATTGCATATAATATATAGTATTAAAGGGCCCCAGAAATCTTTTGCAATCTGATTAGAGAAATAAAACCTATTCAAGAGATTTTTCTAAAGATTGGATCAGAGATTTCTGGAGTACTTCTTGCCAAGAAGACCTACATTTCGCCGGCGCTCTTCACCAGATCGTCGATCTTCATGTCCGGCTTGAGCTTCTCCATCTCGGTCTTGGCCTGCTGCTTGGCCTTGCCGCTGGCGCAGGCGAAGTAGCCGAAGGAGGAGCCAGAGGGCTCGATCTTGTAGAGCTGCGGACCCTCGACCTCGTCCCACGAGGCGAAGATGATGGACAGCCCGAAGGGGCGGACGGCGCTGTACAGAGTGTAGGCGTGGACGTAGCCGGCGACGCGGTCGCACAGGTGCTTTAGCGGGATGGCGTGCTCGAACTGCTGCCGGAAGTTGGCTGCCTCCTGGCGGGCGATGTCCGCCACATAGTTTCCATCGGCCACCAGTCCCGCCACCGCCATTCCGATGTTCTTCTCGATGGTGAAGATGCGCCCACCGGCGTCTGGCTCGTACAGCTTGCTGGTGATGATCTTCTCCACGGCCAGGACCACGGCGTCCTTGCCACGGATCCCGATCACGGTGCCGCTCTTCTCCACCGCCTTCGAGGCGTAGTCGATCTGGAAAACGCGACCATCCGGCGAGAATTGCGAGGCCGACAAGTCGTACTGCAACCGAAAAGACCTTGATAAGCACCTATCGATCGGAGATTTGGGTCACCAACTACTTACTCCTGTGCCAATAGTACTCATTGCGAAGATTCGGTCGAAATTTAAACTATTTAAAGGCAAAAATTAGTTTAATATGTTGAGTCAAATGAGCGACGATGATTTGACGGCTTTTGCTTGGCTAGTGGTGGACAAAACAAAGGCGCCTATCGATTACCACAGAGTCGATAGTTTGCTAACGAGCACCCAATTCTAACCGACTATCGTGCAAAACAATTGTGGCTATCACAAATTAAAAAAATCAAATTTTAAAACTTATTAATATATTTTTTTAAACATAGTTTTAACAAAAGATATATAAATATTATGTAAGGTAAGGGTAGAAGTTGATATAATTTGTTTTGCAACGTGAAGTTAGATTTTCATCAGGGACCGTAATCATTAGAAGTTTAATTTTAAAAATCACAACATAATGATTAGTTTTGAGTTTTATTAATTTTATCATTATATAAGCTTTTTTGTACATACGTTTTTAATGCTTTCCCTAGCCAGCTTAAGTTAATTTGGTTATTGATTTAATTTAGTGAATTCAAGAACCAAAAGTTAACTTCTTAAAAAAAAATCTGTAATTACAATTTTATTTATTAAGGGATGTTTATTTTGAATAAATAATAAATAAATAATAAATTAAAATTAAAATAATTTTAATGTTTTTAAACCTTTTCAAATAAAATACAAAATAATTTATATGCAGCAAAGGAATACCCCAAACGAGTTCTGTTCAGTTCCATTTCGAACTAGTTCAGTTTCTTTAGTTCCCCGATCCGCGGTGCACGCGGTTTTTGTATTTATAAACAACGAAAATCATGTTGGCGAATATCAGCGAGAAAAGGTAACTAAAACTGGTATAATAAATGGGTAATATTAATAACATCACATTTTTTTTAGCTATGCAGCGGAAGCGCGCTACACGAACTTCTACGCTGGCGGCGACATTGCATGGAGCTCGGATGGCCAGCACTTTTATTGCCTGAATGGAGCGGTCGTCAACCAGGTGGATGTGCAGACATCCCAGATCCTGCAGAGCTTCGGGGCGACTCCATCGTCGGCGGAGAACAAGAGGCCGACGGAGCTGGAGAACATCGATGTGGAGGAGGACACAATCACCTGCTTCGGGCTGTCGCAGGAGCACCTGGTCACTGCCCACCGCAGTGGCCTGCTGCGGCTGTGGCAGCTGGCCACCGGCAAGCTGGTGAAGCTGTGGAAGGCCCAGCACAAGGGACCCGTCATCCGGGTGGAGTTTAGTCCCTGCGGCCGGCTCATCTGCACCAGCGGCGGAGCGGACGCCACACTGAGGCTGTGGGACTACTCGAACAACAGCTGCCTGGGCGCCCTGAAGGATTTTCCGGGTCCCGCCTGGCTGCTCGTCTTCCATCCCAACGTGCTCCGCAAGGAGATCTACGCCGGGGGATCGGACAACACGGTGTATGCTTGGAACTACGAAACGAAGACACTACGGCACAAAATGCGCGGCCATCTTTCGCAGATTACGGGCCTGAGCTTCAAGAGCAACGCCTCAGACTGCGATGAGGTGGTGACCGTGAGCCGGGACAAGGTGCTGATCGTGTGGCAGCTGCAGGAGCAGTTGGAGAGCAAGCAGCTGAAGGTTCTGCCTCTGTACGATGAACTGGAGGGAGTCGCTTATGTGGACGAGGGAAGCCAGATAATAGTGGCCAGTGGGCCGGGCAAGCTGCAACAAGTGGATGTCAAGACCTGGAAGATCAGGGACCTTCTCTCCCAGTCCGACTTCCAGATCAGCAGACTGCTGCACTGCAGCGAGCTCAAGCAGCTGGCACTGGTCACCACGGAGCAGAACATCCTAGTCTACGACTCGGGAAGTCTGAAGGCAGTCAAGCAGTTAGTGGGCTACAACGACGAGATCCTGGACATGTGCTTTATGGGCGACAACGATCGCTACCTGGCCGTGGCCACCAACAGCAAGCACTTCAAGCTGTACGACACGGAGCACGACATGAACTGCCAGCTGATCGTTGGCCACTCCGATACAGTGATGTCCCTGGCCGCCTCCCAGAACCTGCTCATCTCGGTGGGCAAGGACTGCAGCGTGCGCCTGTGGCGACTGCAGCACGACAGGGACTGCTCGCTGGAGGCGCTCACTCAGCAGGCCAATTGCCACACGTCCACCATTGGATGCGTGGCCATGACGCACAACGGGGCCACCGGCTTCGCATCCGTCAGCCAGGACGGCAGCATGAAGGTGTGGCAGCTAGCCAGGGCCAAGGAGGACCGCAACTCGTACTCCTTCAATCTGCGCTACGCGGCGCTCTGCCACGACAAGGAGGTGAACTGTGTGGCCTATGCCCCCAACAACAAGCTGCTGGCCACCGCTTCGCAGGACAAGACGGCCAAGATCTGGCTGGCGGAGTCCAACGCGCTGCAGGGCGTGCTGAGGGGTCACACGCGCGGCGTGTGGAGTGTGCGCTTCTCGCCGGTGGACCAGGTCGTGCTCACCTCGTCCTCGGACTGCACGCTGCGTCTCTGGTCCATCGGCAGCTTTGCCTGCATCAAGCGGTTCGATCAGGAGTGTACAATACTGCGGGCCGAGTTCCTGGACCACGGCAAGTTCATCCTGTCCGCCGCCTCCGATGGCCTGCTGAAGCTTTGGAACATCAAGACCAACACATGCCTCCAATCGCTGGACGAGCACAGCGATCGCGTCTGGGCTCTGGCCGTCTCCGGGCGAAGCAATCGGTTCTTCTACACCGGAGGGGCCGACTCCAAGCTGATTCGCTTCGGCGACGTCACCCAGGCGACGCGCAACGAGGCGTTGGATCAGCGGCAGGCCACCTTGGAGCAGGAGCAGACCCTCCACTCCCTGCTGCACGCCCAGAAGCAGCTGCACAAGGCCTTCGTGCTGGCCCTGAACCTGGACAAGCCGAAGGCCAGCTTCGACATCATCAACCACTTTGTGCGCCAGCGAGATGAGCCCGGTCTCCGCCAGCTGGTGGACCAGTTGAACGTGGACCAGCGGGTGGCGCTGCTGCAGCATGTCAAGGCCTGGACCACCAACTCGCGGCACTCGCAGGTGGGCAACCTGATCCTCAAGCACTTGATCGGCGACGCTCTGCAGGATCCCAAGGCGCGGTTCTACAACAATGGCAACATGGTCGAGGTCCTCACGCCCTACGTCCAGAGGCACTTCAAGCGGATCACCGAGCTAAACAAGGAACTGGCCTTCCTGGAGTTCATTGTCAAGTGTATGTAGTGCACTCTAGCTGTGGATCTGTTTAATCTGTTTAATTAGTTGTAAGAAAATAAAATGTATAATTGAATTATTTTAGATCTCGCTTTGTTTATATAGTGATTTCATCCAGAGAAAGGCGATAGTTCTATTTTGTATAACGTTTATTAGACAATAGTTAATGTAACATTTATAACCACTTACGTATTTACTGGAGGCGGGGAATCTCGACAAAGGTTTTTTTGTGAATTCAGAATTCAAAAATCGTACAAATTTGATTCAAATGAGTTTGAGGAAAGGCTTTACGATAAATTTACAAATATACCTGGGCACGTACATATACATATACAATCCGCTTCCAATTCGATTACGTTTGGCGAATCCGAAAGATCAGCCTGGAAAAGCGGTTATTCGGATACATATATAAAAAGACACAGGCGATGGGACAATTTATGGTCAATCAAACTGACAGAATCCCTAAGATTATCACTGTTTTGACTTAATTTTACATAAGGTGTGTGCGGTGGCAGCTTGGACAATTGGACACTTCTCTAGGGGGTTTGGCTCCTGGCTCTACTCGATGATCATGATCAGGTCCTCGCCCTCCAGCTTCGTTCCGTTGGCGATCTCCAGCTTCTTGACGACGCCCGCCAGCGGCGACTGCACCACCATCTCCATCTTCATGGCCGAGAGCACGACCAGGGGCTGGCCCTTCTCCACCTTGTCGCCGACCTGCACGCGGATGTCGATGACGGTGCCGGGCATGGGTGCGCCCACCTCGCTCTTGTTCGACTTGTTGGCCTTGGGATGGACGTGGATTTCCTAGGATATTAAACAGGGGTTAGTTCCAGGGCCTCCAAAAAGGCTTCAAGCAAGGCAAACACCCACCTTGATGGCCTCCTTGTCCAGGATGTGGACCGCTCGCAGCTGGCCGTTCAACTCAAAGAAGACCTCGCGGATGCCGTTGGGCTTGAGATCGGCGGACACGGCCAGGGCCTTCACGCTCAAGGTCTTGCCGCGCTCCAGGGGCACGTCGAACTCCTCGCCCACTTTGGGTCCGGTGAGGAAGATGCGCGTGTCCAGCTTGTCAACGGGGCCGTAGGTGTCGCGGAAGTGGAGGAAGTCGTTCGTCACCTGCGGATAGAGGGCGGCCGACATGACGTCGCGGTCGGTGATGCACGAGTGAGATTCCTTCAGCTCCTTCTTGAGCTTGCCAAAGTCCAGGTCCTTCAGCTCGGCGCCCGGACGTCCCTCGATGCGGGGCATGTCCTTGAGGACGCGCGAGCGCAGGGGCTCCGGGAAGCCGCCGTGCGGGATGCCAATGGAGCCCTGCAGGTACTCCACCACCGACTTGGGGAACGACAGCTCCTCGGCCCGCTCCAGCACCTGGTCGGCGGTCAGGTTGTTCTGCACCATGAACTGGGCCAGATCGCCCACCACCTTCGACGAGGGCGTCACCTTGATGATGTCGCCCAGCAGCAGGTTGGCCTCCCGGTAGGCCTTCTTCACGTCCTCGAAGAAGTCGCCCAGGCCCAGCGAGAAGGCCTGGAACTGCAGGTTCGTGTACTGCCCGCCGGGGATCTCGTTCAGGTAGACATCGGCGTTGCCCGACCGCATCGTCGTCGTGCACTCGAAGGGCGCGTACAGGGTGCGGGTCTGCTCCCAGTAGGCCGAGTACTCCGACACCGTGCGCAGATCGAGGTTCGTGTCCAGCGGAGTGCCCTGCAGCGAGGCCACCATGGCGCCCATGCTCGGCTGCGAGGTCATACCGCTCATCGAGTCGACCGCCACGTCCACCACATCCGCTCCAGCATTGGCGCAGGCCAGCATGGAGGCCACTCCCGCTCCCGAGGTGTCGTGGGTGTGGATGTGGATCGGGATGTCGGGGTGCTTGTCCCGGATGGCGGTGATGAGAAGCCTGTCACAGTGTGGAAATCATATAGTATACAGAAGGAACAAAAATAAACTATAAAGTCGTGTGCCCCGACTATTATATACCCGTTTCTCAGCTATAAAATTTTAAAATTACGGTTTTAGGTGGCGCCATCTGCCGAGGAAGCAAAGAACACTATCCAAAACATTAACATTGAAGCCAATAAATTTTAAAATGATGGTTACATTTGGTAAACGTTTGTATGCGTCGATATATTATTGCCAAAATATCCAGCATAACATTACAGAGAGAGAGATTTTAGATGTTAACCCTAAGCTTTTTTCAAAATAGGATATTTAACAAGAAAACTGTACAAGTATTTCTTTTTAAAATCGGATATCAGTAAGAAGGGTAAGTAAAGCGCTGGTTTTAAATCATTTTATGACAAAGCTACTTCTTGAAAAATAAAAAAGGGGCAACATCATTAGAATTTCAAAAAAATCTACCCGAATTTACACTTAAACATTTGAACGCGGGTTTTTAAACCACAATTTTTTAGAAGTATGCCTTTTCAGGATATCTGCAAGAAAAGTTATGGATTTAGAAAAGCGTGTTCTAGGTAATTTTTCTACAAAGCCATTTTTTCGTTCATACGGACAGACAGACGGACATGGCTGTTGATCCTGATCAAGAATTTTAGTACTTTATAGGACCAGAAACGCATACTTCTAATATAATATATACAATATACCAGTTTTATATAACGAGTAATTGGTATAAGAAAGGAAATCATCTCGAAACTCACTTGGCGGCTTCGGGCTTGAGCAGACCCGCCATGTCCTTGATGCAGAGGACGTGGGTGCCCGCCTTGACCAGCTCGTCGGCCAGGTTGGTGTAGTACTTGAGGTCGTACTTGGTGCGCTTCGGATCGCTGACGTCGCCGGTGTAGGAGATGGCCGCCTCCACCACGCCGCCCGCCTTGCCGGCGGCCTCCATGCCGAGGATCAGGTTGGGCAGGTAGTTGAGCGAGTCGAACACGCGGAAGATGTCCATGCCGGTCTGCACCGCCAGCTCGCAGAACTTGTAGACTACGTTGTCCGGATAGCTGGTGTAGCCGACGGCGTTGGCTCCGCGCAGCAGCATCTGGAAGGGAATGTTCGGAATGCGCTTGCGCATCTCCTCCAGCCGCTCCCACGGGCACTCGTGGAGGAAGCGCAGCGCCACGTCGAAGGTGGCTCCGCCCCAGTTCTCCAGCGAGTACAGGTTGTTGAACTTGTGCGCCACGAAGGGGGAGATCTTCAGCAGGTCGTGCGATCGGATGCGGGTGGCCAGCAGCGACTGGTGGGCATCGCGGAAGGTGGTGTCCATCAGCAGCAGCTCCTTGCGGTTGCGCACCTCCTTGGCGAAGGCCTCAGGACCGCCGCAGACCAGGATTTCGCGCAGTCCCTTCGGCGGTTCCGTAACTGCAGCACAAAAATATGTTAATTCAGGGTTTTAATCAGGCGATATAGTTCCAAAATTGGGACACTTATGGGATTAAGTCTAGATTAACACTCTTTTTACAAACCCCCAAAAACATACAAAAACTCGTTAAGCTGAACATCGAAAGCTAGTAAAAACAAAAGCTGCATTAATAAACATTTAAAAATATCAAGTTAAGTGTGTTGAATGAAATTAGCTTTACACCAAAAAGTGATGATAAACAATATTACAGAATAACACCAAATTTTAGTTTCGGAATAGATAATATATACGGGTGTAACCCTAGAAATCGCTAGAGGTTTAAAATGGTTTAGACTCTTAAAAAAAAATGTTACCAAAAGTGCGATATATAGCTTTTAAGAGTTTTCAAACCTCTGGAGATTTCCGAGTCACCTCCTAAACACCCAGAGAAAAATCATGGTAGTGTCCGAGTATTTTCACTTTGAATTAAAAATTGTTGGTAAAAAAATTTTTTTTTTTTAATTTTAAACTATAATTTTACTATTGGATAAACCATTAAACCATTTAAACGTGTTAATAATTACATTATCATGTTTTAAGTTTATTTTAAGTAAGTTTATGTTTAAAATAATAATGTTTAATTCAAATCTATTGATGTTTCATTTTACTTTGGTTTTTTCTCTGTGTGTAGAGTTAGAAGCACGTTAGAATATCTTTCTGCCATATACCGGATATGATCAATGGGCGTATGTACAAATGTCCTGCGGGGAAATGGGGTTTCCTGGCCCTTCTCGATTTTGGGGATAGATAAGTTAACGTACCTTTGGCCTCGCCTCGTTCTTCGCGTGCTAGTGCTTCCGGGGACAGGTCTACGAATCGTTGATTATGATTTCGATCATGAGAACGTGTCGCGTATGAACGGGGCGGAGTGGGCGTGGTCGTGTTGTGCATTTTTGAATCGTTGTCGTTTGGTTGTCGATACATACATTGTAGGTGTGTGATTTTGGTTTGGTGTTTTGCAAGTGCCGATTCGTTTGCGATCGCGATTACGATTCGGTTTTTGGTTGATTAATAACAGATGCAACAAAAATTGATAGTTGAAAGAGTAAAAACATAAAGTTTCGATTAAAGCATATCAGAAAAGCAAAAAACGTTTTACAGGAGTTGCAAAAATAAAAAAAAGTAAGCATGCCTTGTGGAAATAAGTGTTTCAATTGATCTGTTAAATTTGTTAATAAATCAATTGAATAGATTGAGTGGCTGAAGGGACGTTTACACGAAGCACATATTGTATAAGGTTTAATGAGATAAATGGGTTCGACTATAATCTCACAGAGATCTGATATTAAGTTTGATCTGAGTGAAAAAAGGATAAACACTATTTATATTTGAGTTTATAAAAAACCAATGGCTCTTAAAGGTACAACCATTTGATATTGACTTTAAGTTATGAGCTCAGAAGTAATAACTGATTCACATTAGTCTTAAAAAGCACTCTTTAGATGAACATTAAATATATATCAAGCAACTTCCCTAACTCAGTTCAAAAAGTACTTTAAAGTTTAAAGAAATGACAAAGTAAATTTAAATGCAAGCATTTTTAAAGGTCAGTTAACAAAAAAAATATTTTTTAAACAAACTCAAAAAAAAATATTTAAAAAATGATTATTAAAGTCAGAAACTCTTACAGGTGCCTGATTCAAATGGATTTAAATCGATACAACAAAAAAAATGTCTATCAAGTCTTATACAAATGATTGGGTCTAATAGCCTCAAATTCCCTTGCAATTGAGAAAAACAATGCTTCGTGTAAGGACCCTTTTGGGCCGGGATCCGTCTGATTCGTATGGCAGAATCATTCGGAAAGCGGCCAGCAGCCGTGAGTGGTAGCCACAGAAGCAAGCGTGAACCCGGGAAGCACATGCCATGATGACCTGGGGATCTTAGAGAGGGTGCCACACCCGCAACTCACCCAGCGGAACCTCGGGCACATGGGGCGACACCATAGCGGGCTTCAGCGTGGTGGCCAGCGGCGTCTGCGGCCCGTTGACCAGCACCTCGCCCATGTAGTTGAGCAGCTTCTGGGCGCGATTCAGCGAGGGCTTGAACTTGAACAGCTGCGGATGCTCGTCGATGAAGTAGGTGTCGAGGACGCCGTGCAGGAACTTCTGGTTCTCCAGCACGTTCAGCAGGAAGGGGATGTTGGTCTTGACGCCGCGTATGCGGAACTCCCGCAGGGCGCGGTTCATCTTGGAGGCGGAGCTCTGCAGGTCGCTGGCGTGCGAGATCACCTTGACCAGCAAGGAGTCGTAGTACGGCGAGATGATGGCTCCGGCATAGGCGGAGGCGCTGTCCAGCCGGATGCCCATGCCCTCGCCGGAGCGGAAGACCTCGAGGCGACCGGTGTTGGGCTGGAAGTCGTTGGCCGGATCCTCGGTGGTCACGCGACACTGGATGGCATAGCCGCGCGGCTGGATCTTGTCCTGCGTGTAGCCCAGCTCGGGCAGGGTCATGCCCTCGGCGATGCGGATCTGCGACTGCACCAGATCGATGCCCGTGATCTCCTCGGTGACGGTGTGCTCCACCTGCAGGCGGGCGTTCACCTCGATGAAGTAGAAGTTGCCCGACTCGTCGCACAGGAACTCCACGGTGCCGGCGTTCTCGTAGCCCACATGGCAGGCCAGGCGCACGGCGGCCTCGGTCATCTTGTCGCGGATCTCGATGGGCAGGCGCGGCGCCGGGGCGATCTCCACCACCTTCTGGTGGCGCCGCTGCACGGAGCAGTCGCGCTCGTACAGGTGCACCACATTGCCGGCCTTGTCGCCCAGCAGCTGCACCTCGATGTGGCGCGGCCGCTCGATGAACTTCTCGATGAACATGGCTCCGTTGCCGAAGGCGGCCTTCGCCTCGGAACTCGCACGCTGGAAGCTCTCCTCCACGTCCTCCATTTTGCGCACCACGCGCATGCCACGTCCGCCGCCGCCGTAGGCCGCCTTGAAGATGACGGGCAGGCCGTGCTTCTTGCAGAACTCCAGGGCCTCCTCCTTGGAGGTCACCGGACCGTCGGTGCCGGGAACAATGGGCACTCCCGCCTCAATGGCCGCCACCCGGGCCGCCACCTTGTCACCCATCTTCTGTACGACGTCGGGTGAGGGGCCAATGAAGCGCAGTCCCGCATCGATCACCGCCTGGGCGAAGTCGCTGCGCTCCGAGAGGAAGCCGTAGCCGGGATGCACGGCGTCCACGTCGTTCTCCTTGCACACGCGAATCACCTCCGGAATGTTGAGGTAGGCCTCCACGGGCGGCAGTCCCTTGCCCACCATGTACGACTCGTCGGCCTTCTGCCGGTGCATGTGCATCTTGTCCTGCTCCGAGTACACGGCCACCGACTTGATGCCCAGCTCCGTGCAGGCGCGGAACACGCGGATGGCGATCTCGCCGCGATTGGCCACCAGCACCGAGCGGATGGGCTTGTACTCCACCTGCAAAAGTGGGGCAATCCTTGAGTTACATCAGGTCATATATTAACTCGTTTGTAAACGAAACTCACCTTGCTGGAGTAGCCATTCTTGAAGAGCAAGTTAAGCCGAACGCGTGGCTGCGTCTTGCGCAGCGTCCTGTACGCGGACTGGGCGGCCGGAATGAACATGGTGATCCCGCCTAGGGCTCGAATTTAACTGGAATCAAGAATATACAAATCGAATTCATTTTTCGAATTTTTTAAAAATCACATTTTGGCCTTAGCTATAGGATTAAGCTAGTATTAATTACATTTAATGGATATATTTTATATAAATATATATTTTTTTTTATACCACCCTTAAACCTGATTTTTAAATTATATTAAGGTGATCCCGCCTAGGACTTGAATTTAACTGAACACGAAATGTACATAACGAATTAAATTTAAACAAAAATATACAAAATAATTTAATTACAATTTTTCTGTAGCAGATGCATTTATGATTAAGAAAGTATTAATTACGTATAATGAATCAGTCACTACTCGACTATATATACAATAATTTCGGCTATATATTATTTCTAGTAATTATATCACCTTATAACCGCTTTAGTAACTTTTTATTTTCATTACTTTATTAAATATATTTATACATATTATTATAGCACCTAAAAACCTGATTTGTTAATGTGTTAACATTTCAGTCAAAAATTCTGAAACCTAATACATATTTAATTGCAGTTTTCATGTTTTTAGGTAATGGAGGGGTGAAGTAATGCTGCTCTGCTTTACGATCGAGAGATTGCAATTAACGTGTTGATTATTTGTTATTTTCAAAAGCTCGATTGCTAAATGCCTTAAGGTTATCGACATTACTTTCGAAAAAAAACAAATAAACAAGCGGCGCTGGAAGGTCTCGTTTTGAAATTGTTGCAATTGGAAATCTAAGAACTCTGCGGGTTAAAACGACTTTTAATTCTTTTCTAATATAATAGAATAAGGTCAAGTCTGAAATTTGTTACCAGAAGTTACTATTCTCTGTCTAAAATCCAGACTATCATTAAAATAAAATAAGTTGGTTTTAAATATTCCAAAAATTCTGGTTCCTAATATTTTGGCCACTCCTGTTTGCTTAAGCTCAAACCTAATCGTCGGCTCAAAGTCCATCGATTGTTTGCTGTTTTGGTATTATTCCATTTACAAAAAAAACAATCTGTCTGCTCATTAATATGAACTGACTCACGTGATCAAAATCGAAAGCAGGTTTTAACAAGTGCACGACAAAACTCGTATAATTATATGGCACCTCACTTTGTTCGTTTGTGTTCTCTTAATAGGTTGCCGCACATTTAAACTTCTAAAGACCAAAAAATGTCCCTAATTGAAACATTGAAACTGCCTGTTAAGGAACTATTAAGTACAATAGCAGAGTTAGTAATAGATAATCAAATATTTGCTACTACTGTGCCAGCATATGTATACTTAAGCACGTTTTCGCACTTGAAAATTAAATAGTGGTCGTGTATGGTGAGCGGGTCTAACTATTTATATCAACGAGGAAATAAAAGATAAGTTAGTTGACAAATTATATTATAAAAGTACGTGTTTAAAAACTTTCCAATTAATTTTAAATAATATTTTCAAAACCCATTAAATACCTTTGCAATTATTAAAGATAATAACGTCATTTCTGATTTTCCATATTGTTTAAAGCTTCTATTTTATCTTTCGAAGTACATATGTATATGACGACTTAATAAGCACCCATAATATAAGTAAACACAAAATTATTACAGCCGCATTAAAACGCAAAAAGTGACTACACATACATGGCAAATATTTTAAGCTCTTCTACTAAAGAGTATTCACAGTACGCTGATTGTTGGCTCGCTTTTGCCGCACATGCCATTAAATATTTTATTTATTCCCATGTCTGTTAGCTTTTTAGCTTGTTTTGCTCATTATCAGCGATTCAAATGGGTGTTGTTAGCCCCCGTCGACGATGAGACAAATCGGCGGACGGACAAACGGACAGGCTAACGGACAGACAAACGGACGGACAAACGGACACGGTTTCGGGTGCAAGGGTGCGTCAGAGACTGGCTTTGCTGGCCAGACACTCGTTTGCATTTCAGAATAGCCGACCTAAATCGAGTTCAAATAGCCGACACAGTGGTTACTCTCGTCGTAGTCGTAGAGAAAACCGATTCTATTTTGTGGGGGCTCGTCTACGTCTGCGTATGCGTCTGGGAAAACCAGTTGACTAAATAAACTATCAATGACTCGCCGAAAAAGTCACACTTTGAAGTGCATTGCAAACTGGTCAGGTGACCGAATGATCTGAGATCCAAGGAGTACGTCTGGGACCTTGACTCTGCGCTAATCGCTTTGATTGCCCCCTTTCGATGGGGTTCAAAGATCGACTCTATTTTCGGGCAACTCAATGAGGTGTTTACCATTGGTAGTTGCAATTAAATGAAGTGCATGACCTGCAAAAGGCGGTGTTCCTGGGATCCACAGATAATCAAGCACCCATGTTGACACCTGTATTGGATGTGTGACACAAGTGCAGATAATGAGCGGACGATAAGCTCGCTTTATTAACACATCGGAGGTCGGGCTTTGGTAAATATTATCATTCCCGGTGGGAGTGCACACTTACATATATGAAACTGCTGGGGGCCCTCGACCTATAAATAGCAGCGACGTGATGGAAATCTTAGCTTTGATCAACTCTAATTAAATTTCCCCGTGTTAGTATCAATTTTGTTTGCTAATTTGATTAACTTGCGCCGCATTACTTCACGATTATGCGATTAATTACTTGATTTAATAGACTTGCTCGATAACCCAACGCTTTTATTATGGGCAAGATAAGTCCAATGTCACCTTTCTTTAAAAATAACTAAATCCAACTAAAGAACTAGTACCAAATTTACACACCCTACAAATATTTTGAAATATGTTTCTTACTAAACTAATGATAACGCGAAGCCCGAGCATATGGGTCGTCAGATTGAGACAGTCGTGAATTTAGGTCAGCTGTCATATTAGATTTCTTATCTTATAAAGAGATTCAGGACTAAAAAAGTACAGTACCGTACTGAAAGCAAAAGTTATCAGGAGTTCTACAAGGTCGCGTTCTTGGATTAAAAGTTATAGATAGTTTGAATAGGTATATCTCTAGATTAAATTAAAACATTCGAGGCAAATCTTATCACTGGCCAAAGCGGAAATTATAATCGGAAGCTTTATGCTTATCGCATGCCTTACAAATTATGAGGGCTTGCAATTAATAACTTAAATATCGATCTGCGATAAAAAATATATTTTCTCAGTTTTTAATTAGAATTTAAGCTTTTTAAGGCACTGGAATATTTTTTTGCCTTTTTGTATTACAAAATTAAAGCGCATTAGCATCAGAATAAATTGAATGCATGCATGTCTAACAAATTGTTTAGCATGTTGTGAAAAAAACACGTATTTTCGCAGGCAAATCAGAGTGTATTTCAGGTATTTCTGGGGTATCTCTGGCACCTTTGGCATAAGTTAAACTGCGTGTCATATTTCTGACAATATTTGCAGGCGATCAATTATCCTGTTGCTTCTGCTGGTTCTCTGGGTGTGTTCCTTATATTTTCCCCAAGAAAAGTGGGCGCAGTCCTGTCCAATCTCATGGAATTACTCGAAAACTTTGTTGACACGGCAAACGAAAACCATCCCCAAAACCCGATTGTGTTTGCCCATCAAAATGAGCGATTATGTAATAATAACACGATAATCACACTAACTACATCGTGCAACAGTAATAATAATGGAATGTCGCAGCCACTTGACCGATTTGCTTTTGTTCATCAACTTTTGCTTAGAGAAATGTGCGTGCTTATGATTATATTTTTTTTTTTTTTTTGCTCTACAAACGTATGATCTTGAACGACAAGCTGCTAAGGTCAAAGTCGCTTTTAAATGTGGGTCGTACATTGATTTTCCGCAAAAAAAGGTGCGAACTGACGGAAATAGCGAATTCATGGATTTACATATGTAGCTGTAAGCTTTTTCTTCCGCTAGTGAATCAGATTTTGAGACCAGATTAGGCTTATGAAATGGGAAAAACAAATAATTTGTATTTTAATTCTAATTGCTGATTACTAATCCTGCCTTTTATAATATATGCATTAGAACTTTTAGTTCAAGTTCTTAATTTTTTTTTTATTGATTTGAGTTGTAAAAATACTGTTCAAATTATTTTTTTTAGAAATAATTTTCATTTTTTCATAACAAAAACCACAAACTTGTGCTTGGAAAAATCACTAAATGTATGTAATTTTGTTCAAATACTTTTATATTTACTTGAGCAGCCAGTCTAGACTCTAGACCTTATCACGCCAAATGAATAGCTGATAGAGACGAAGCTTTGACATTGACTAGTCCGGGTCCAGCTGCCCATATATTTGACGGCCTGTCGTGCATGGCAAATCAAACGCAATCGGGTAAATCAATGTGTCCCATAAACTGGTTAAATTTCGGTTCACCCTACATATATCACTATCACTATCACTTTCACAGATCGCACATTAATGGCTTTCGCACTGCACATGCGGGCTAATTTCAAAATTATGCACAACACACATATAGATTATGGATCTATATCTCTGCATGTTTGCGCCTGGCTGTGCGACAAACACGTTTCACCCAATGGCGAAACCATAAGAAGGTCATAAATATTGGGCAGAAAAAAGTAGGATGAGTCCGAAAATAAAACAGCCACATTCCCCTCTCTGGGATGGATGGTGCGTATCGTATCGTATCGTATCGTTTGGGTGTGTGTATGGTTTGGAATAGAACAGAATAAAATGTAATTAACACATGTCTGCCAGAGAGTGACGAAGGCAAATTACACTGTTTGGTAAAAGTACGGGGAAAGGGGGAAGCACAAGGGGAATGGGAATGGGAATGGGAAAGGGTCCACCACCCCTTTCGAACCGAGCGTAAAAAGAAATTGAGCAAAAATTATGCAATTAAATTCCTATGCACTTGATCGATGGCCGCTATCGAATTGGCCAAGTCAACTCACTCTTTAGTGGCAAATGTTCCGGAGGAGCGTCCTGCGCCTATCCAATCCAAATCCTCGTGGTCCTGGCGGCTCCGAAAGGTGGCTTATCCAGCACTATAAAACAATTTCAAACGAGTCGTGAGTCAACGTGGGTTCTGGCACTCCATATACATTCGAGCTCAGAGCAGCACATACAAATTCACGGTTCCTACTATATATGTGCCTTTTGTCAACTTTTTGTCGGCCTCTTTTAGTTTGGATTTTGGTTCGGGTTTGGTTTGCTTTGCTTTGGTAGGTAGAACAGCGCGAATTCGCAAACGGTAGCTGCACTCTGCTTCTCCGTCGATTTGCCCAGGAAATCGCGAACCGTTCACTTCAAAGCTGTCCGTCGGACTGGCCGCGCAAAAAAAAACTCAAAAGTTTCGACTAGTTCTGTGGAGAGTGGAGGTTTTTAGCGGGCTGCGAACATTCTCGCCGGTACTGTGCTCTCTGTCTCCCAATCTCTGCGGCTCCTCTCGCACTTTCGAGGCCTGCGCGTGCCCAAGCTCCATGCCGGCAATGATTTGTTCTCACTTCAAATGGATGGGATGCACCGACTAGATGGTACCCCTTTATAACTCAAACCCCTATACAAACTAGACAGATAACGCTTTCTCGACTATCAAAACTCTCGGTGATGTTCAGAGACGGAAGGACAGATACAAATATGAAACCTACTAATAGATCTAGTTCTATGAGATTCAAAGACCCAACATAGTATACAATTCTACGATTTCTTCACATCATATAAACAGAAAAAAAATTGTAAAAAGTTAAAGGCTCCAAACAAATTTATTTTTACTGAGTCTTACTACAATTTTTTGAAATGTTTACCTTCTTTTTGCACCTAAAATTATAAATTTTTGAGCACTGTTTCTAACTAAAAATTCTCGAATAAAAATTCAAAAATCTACATTATGTAAGAAAAATTATAAAAAACTATTATAAATTTTTTTTAATGATGTCACAATGGCTTACTTTCAGCCGTAACAATGTTTTGAACGAGTCTAGACAACTTCCTAAGTACCTGGTAAAGAGACTGAAACAACATCGAACTTTGTCCTAGCGGTAAAGCTGTTTTTGTCGCCGTATGCCGGTCGCGCAAGAGAACTTTCTATTGACATTTGGCAGCACGCGAGAGAGAGAGAGAGAGGAAGGGAGAGACGCAGCGCAAGCAAGAGCGCAACAGCTGTTCACCAGCCCCCAAAATTGGGTGGATCCCAAAAAACCAGATTTGCATGAACTTTACCACTTCATCCAGGCTTACAGCAAATTTAGAACCATCCAGAAAGATGTAAAAACACAGAAACTGGCAATAAATTGTGTCCAAAAACTTAAATTTAAAAAAACTGTTTGACAGAATACAAATTTGGTAGCCTACTGGTTAAAAATAAAAAGAATAATTACCCAAATTATCTATCGAGAGTTTTTAATTCTGGTAACTCTTGATTACCTCATCACCAACTTTGGAAAAAAAGTAATAATAATATATAGTATATGCAGCCAGAAACAAAACCTTAGTACAACAATATAAAATGGAAACTTTTGATTAGGACGATCAGGACTATAAAATTCTCAACCTCAGAGAGTTCATCCATATTATGCGAAATATGTTACCAATGATAGTACAGCATACCCTCTTTCCCACGATTGCCAGGTACAAATAAGGCCAACCGCATCACAACCCCTGATATGAAACTATTATGCTAGTGGGAACTTTACGAAAATGAACAGCTTTTCAAGTTGGTTATGTTGTGGAACGAATAAGAATGCTCTGGTCATTTGGATTGGACGCGTGGAGCTTATTGTATTTACAGCCGGTGTGCCAACATATATGGAAATCACCATCAGAGTCGGAAGAATCGTATGACTCCAAATGGCTGTCAAGATCTGGCGATGATTTGTACAAGTAAGACCAGAAAAGAGAGGACTCCTCGCTTACGCTCTCTGTTTCTGCTATCGTCGGTATCACCTGGATTTATGGGGAGCTCTCTTTCTTAACTATAACTATATAATATATATACTTTGTTGTGTATATGTAGGTAGGCAGACACGTGTATTTCGGAGGTTTTGAGATTTTTATTTTTATATTGCGGCACGCGCGATTGTGGCAATAACAAAATTGGAGAGGTCTTATCGCCAGACCGACAGAGGACCCAACACGAATGATGTTGCGTATGAGCGACGGCAGATATAAAGGACAGATAGTGCTCCACGGAGGCAGTGTTTATCTGCCAACAGAGAACTGTGTTAGTAAGACTCTATATGTATCCATAAACATAAATAATTATGTGTTCTATTGGACACACATATGGGTTCTACTAAATTAAAGTAATTCTCTAATCTATTACCTATCTTTAATGAAAATAAAAAATCAATATTTTGCTGATCAGTGAAAGGCTCCTCGTTTCTTGAAACTTTGAACTCTGAAGCAACAGTCAGAAACATATTATACAAAAAAAAAAATCATTAAAGCTGCAGCTTAAAGATTAGATTCAAAAAATTTATAAACTAATTCGTTTTACCACTACACCCCTATAAATAAAAAGATTCCACACACTTCTGCGCGATTATTACGTATTGGCGTACAGATAAGCAGGGCCACGCCTCCGTCTGAATGGAAATCTTTCATAAGCTATCAAACCGATGGTGCAGAAATTACTGGACAGACCATATCTTATCAGTTTCAAATGCGGGGAATTAAACCTTAATACCCTGCCTCAATGGGGATTGTTATAATTCCGGTTGGAAAAATATAACTAGATATTTTTTCAGTTTTAAAACTTTAAAAGAGTACCCAGCAGTCGGTTTATTATCAGAGAATCAGAAACTAAAAAATTGGAAGTATCATAAACGTGCAGCTTATCATGCAACCAAGATACTGTTTAAGTTTAATTGAGCTCTATCCGATTTATGGTTTTAAAAGGCCAATGTATCAGTTGGCCAAGGTTGCGAACCTAAAAATCTTAGAACTGTATCACCATAAAAATTAAAAGAGGTATAAATACCAACTGCTACCATTAACTGAAAACTTTTATAATCAAATTCCAAGGAAAGAATTTATCAAAAGTCCAAAGTATATTTATATACTAAGTAATATTTATCTGCATGATAAAATAATTGGGTAGTGAAGAATATTTTATCATACAAGGTTGATAAGTTCAACATTATGATTTAATATTTGTTGATATAAAAAGGAAAATCCTTTTTTAAAATCATTGGCTTATTATCGAAAAAACTATAAATTTATAAAAAAAAAATTGGAAATTGGAATATTAATATTATATTTAAAAACCGTTGTTTTTGACATTTGACAGTAAACTGGTAAAACAAAAGCTTTGCATACTTTTCGGCCAACGGTTTTTTGAAAAATAAATCGGCAGTTATTGGTAAAAAAAGCTTTTTTGGGAAAATTGCGGTTTCAAACAGCAGCCACACAGATTTTTAAATCAGACTTATTATTATGAATTAATTTTAAAACTTTTCCGAGATGTCTATTTATGCTAATGTCGATAATGGTATCGACACTGAAGTGTCTTTCTATAGGAAGGGCTTTAAGCAGAAGAGCAATCCCAAAAGAGTAAAACTGTCGGGGGCGGCTATTATATAGTAAACAAAAGTCAGCTGTTTTTGCTGCCTTTTCGCAATCGCAGTTCTCAGAAAGAATAACAATGCTAATACTGCGTTGCAGATTCCTAGCAAACCTAAAAACAGTTGGTTTTCCAAAACCATTTTGTCGTTTTTTGCAATACAATCAAGGACAGTCACCGGAGCCGAAAATTCGCGAATACTTTTACTACATCGATCATGAGGGAATGGTGAGTCCTAAATATTTCAATATGTCAAAATATTTTAAAGGCAACAGAAAACTTTTTGTAGCTCTTTTTGGACGATGCGAAAATGAAAAACTTTACCAGTTGCTTTAAGGAGAAAGATTTCCTCAAGTTCTTTTTCAACCGTCTGCGACTGAACAAAACCAACAGATATGAACGCGACTTTCCCTACATTTCCCTTTGTGGACGGGAAAGGAATTTCATTCGATGCGATGACACGCCTCTTGTGTTCACAGAACAGCTCAAAAAGGATGAAACAGAGGTGCTGAGCTATGCGCATTCGGGTCAGGTCCTAACTCTTCCCTACGAACCCCACAAGCTGTACATGGACCCGCGCAATGGAAGGGTCTACCATCCAGCGACGCCACAGGTGGGCGGCATAGGCCTGGTCCGCTCCAAACTGGCCATAGAACTGAGCCAGCACTTTGAATTTCCGGCTGGCGAGGCTTCCCCCACACACTTTCGATGGAACGGAGAGCGACTGAAGCTGGAGAACGACTGGGTTAGCAACACCCAGCGATTCCCCTTGAACGAGGAGTGTATATAATCGAATAACTTTAATGGATTAAAATTGAGTACTACGTCTATAACTTACTGAGCCAGTGTATAGCTTCTACTCGATGCTGAGGGGCTTGAACTCCCCCTCCTTCACCCACGAGAGACCAGTGGCGTGGCCTCCATTCGCCTGCTGGGAGGAGGTCTCCGTCTGCTTGCTCCTTCCGGCTTTAATGCGCTCCAAAACTGGCCCGTGTAAGTCGGGCTGAAACTTTTCAAATACTATGAAGTGCGGATCCTCCGTAGGCGGGCTGTCGTAGATGTGCTCCTTGCTTTCATTTATGTTTTCCTGCACTCGGTTCGCAAACTCCTCCTTGTTGGTCATCAACAGCTCTGCAGCCTCTCTGTTCTTAAGTTTGTCCAACTCAATGCCCCGAATGCTGTCAACGGGATCGGAGAATATGGCCTGCGTGTACTTGAGCAGCTGCCAGAGGTGATCCTCGCCACATCGCCACTCGGGAAAGGCGTGACTCACGTCCAAGCTGTGGGTGTACGGGCAAACATGGGGATGCAACACGTCTTGCTGGAATATTATGGTCTAAAAGAGGATAGGTTGAGTAATGTTCTCCTGCTTTAACTACGATCCTAATCACCGGAAGAGCTTTGTCGTCGGGAAATCGATCAGGCAGTAAAATCGAGAAGCGAAACACACTTTCTGCATACAAGCCCTGGCGTCCAAAGAAGACCCCAAACCACTCTAAAAGAAATAGGTTAATTTAGCTATAGCTTGCCTTAAACATATATGTAGGTATACTCACGCAATGAATTAGCGTAGCTTGGTATAACATATATACCACTCAACTTCTCTGACTCAATCATTTTGCTAAGAACAAAAATAAAGAAATTAGTAAGTTTGTTTTGCTAGCTAGTAAAGCTGCGAATAAAACTCACTATTCAGCCAGAATTTTGTACTCCTGCTGGATGGTGGCGATCAGCAGCTTGTCATCCTTCTTATTTGCATCCAAATCGAGCGTCATTTTGGACTAACAATTAAAAATGAAACACAAAACTCGTAAAATAAACAAAACGATAAAGCTGGTCCTCGTCGAACAGCTGTTCGCGGTGGTGCTGCCACCCTGTCGGATTCGCAGTGTTGGGCAGCACTGGTAAAAACAAAACAAAGCATGCGGAATTTGGAATCCTGATCCGGACAAAAATGACAACCACATTGGAAACGCAGCTCTCAGACAAGTTGCAAGTGATGGCCGAGATCAAGGACAGTGGCCCAGAGCGGGCAAGCCAAGAGGAAACCAGCAGCGCACCCGGTGGATCCAAGGACAGTTCGGCGTCGCCATCTCCCAGTGGCAGTGCCACCAAAATTGCGCCGGAGCCCGAGTTCTACGACAAGGCGCAAAAGTACTGGGCCGAGGTTCCGGCCACCGTGAATGGGATGCTCGGCGGTCTGGGCTACATCAGTGCCATCGATATACAGGGCTCCAGTGTGTTCCTGCGCGAGATTCGCGTTCCGGGCAACAGGTTGGCCTTGGACTGCGGCGCCGGAATCGGGCGTGTGACCCGGAATCTCCTTATTCCGCGCTTCAGCTGCGTGGACCTGGTGGAGCAGGATGCCGCTTTTGCGGAAAAGGCGCGGGAGTACTGCACGTCGGAGGACGTGACTCCCGGCAGGTTGGGCCAGATCTACAACATGGGACTGCAGAAGTTCACGCCCTCGCAGCACTACGACCTCATCTGGAGCCAGTGGGTGCTGGGACACCTTACGGACCGTGACCTGGTCGCCTTCTTTCGGCGTATGAAGCTGGGACTGGCGCCCGGCGGCTTCTTCTGCCTGAAGGAGAACGTGAGCAGCTCCAAGAAGACGGTCGAGGACAAGCAGGACTCGTCGGTCACCAGGCCACTGGACAGCTACGAGCGCTTCCTGAAGGAAGCCGGATTCCGCATCGTGCGCAAGGTCAAGCAACAAAACTTTCCCAAGGGACTCTTTCCGGTCTACATGATCGCCTGCAAGCCCGTCTCCAAGGATTAGGTTAGCGTTTAGTTAGTTCTACCATTGACGTACTAGCAATGTACTAAAGTTATACAAAATGCACAAATTCAATGTCACATTACTAGCTAGTCATTTAAAATTGTAAAAGTTTAGACAACCAATAAACAAGCTTGTCAAAGCTTTTACACGTTCCTTAATTAATGCATTTTTCTAGACTAGATTTTAGATGATATACTAACACTACCCTGTAATGCGAAATATTTTGAGATCTGGTAGATCGATAGATGATGATTAACCAAATTGTTTTCAAGTTAAGAAATTATATTCTAAGCTTAAGGTGGTTAAAGTCATATTATTCTCTCTACCAAAAATACCTTTATACAGAGTTAAAAATCATAAAATATTTTTGTAGTACTATTGATCTCTCCACAAATATATATGTTTGAACGTGTATGGATAAATTTTAACTAAGAAATCCGTTACACTTCTCAGTCTGGCAACTCCTGGCAGCATTGCCACGAATCCGTAAACAGCTGGTGTCTAATCTTCAAAATATTCCAGGAAATAAAGAATGAGTAATGCAAGCTTGTTTTTTCTTCCTCTAACAGTTCAACAAGACATCAAATCGGCAGCAGTCCACAGACACATTGGGCACACGCTAGGCCTTTATCTTTACGAGAAACATTTCAGTGATCAAGATGTTGGGCCCCCAAATATTAAAACCATACTGTTCTATTAACAAAGGCCCGAAAGAAAACCTAATACCGGGAAATCCCCTATATGAGTGGTGAGTAAGGCAGATGAAAAAGAAGATCTCCGCGAACCGGCATTATATCCATTTTGTGAACTTGTGAGCCTGAAAGTATCAGTTCCTCGACAAAACTAAAGCACTTATCGTAATCGAATTAATACAAATTTGGAAGAGCATTCCCTAGATAGTGGTGTTTTGCTCCGGAAGTCATCGTAAAAAGCTTGGAAATTCAAAACAACTTGTGATGTTTGCTCCGGAAGTCATCGCAAAATGCTTGGATATTCAAAACAACTTGTCTATGCCGACGCCTAAAAGATGACAATGCTTTTGAACAAGTTCTTAAAACAGTGAATGTATTTTTAAAATCATCGTGAACGGACTATTAACAATAAGCTTTAAGCTTTAAAATGGTTTCACAGCATTTTAACTGTAAAGTTTTCGAATCATTCAAAATTGGAATGTATTCCAACAAAAAGAAAAAATATGAAACGGATTCATCGGATACAACAATAAAAAGGAAATGTAATCAACTAAAAATTATTATTATTTAATAAAAATTCCATAACCATAGCGCGCGTAAAATTATCAACCCAACCAAAAAGGTATACTTCATTTTTTTTATCTTTGCATTTACATCATCAAACGTTAAAAAAAAAATTATTTATTAAATATTTTAAAATTTTCAAATGATTCATAATGACGTCATTCGGTGCCCTGCATTAATAGAGCATTTAGAAAAATTTAAATATTAATTTATTAAAATCGGTACAACAGCAGTAACCACAAGTTGTTTTTGTTGCTTCACCGAAACTGAAATACAACTCATGACGTCATTCGGTGCCCTGCATTAATAGAGCATTTAGAAAAATTTAAATATTAATTTATTAAAATCGGTACAACAGCAGTAACCACAAGTTGTTTTTGTTGCTTCACCGAAACTGAAATACAACTCAATTCAATACAAATCCGAAACCGCAGTCAAAATAGTTGTGTTGGTTGTATCCGTAACAGCAGCCGAAACCGATATTTGATTTGGTTTTAATCCCTGATTATTATTATACTTAATATAATTTCTAAAAGAGGATCCAAGGATTCAAACTACATGGAAAATCTCTTTCCAGAATTCAATCAAGAACATATTCTGCTCTGCTTAAGCTGGTACACAGAAGGATGGTGAGTATCAGGCAGGGTTAGGAAAAGGTTGTTTAATCGACGACAACTTTTTTATTCCTGATGAAATTTCAACAGTGCTTTTAGGGTGTTATACTTCGATAATCCCAATGTTTTGATGCTAGCAGAACACACGAGAATTCGACAGAGCATGATTATTGAATTAAACAAACTAAAAAAAAGCAGCAAGCCAAGGTCCTATTTTTATGCGTCAAAAAATTCAGGTACCAAGGGGAAACCCTTAAGAAAAATTTTGAAATCATTACGTTACATATGGTCGTTAAGGGCGAGAACGATAGTTATTGAAAGAAAACTACGTGCCAGCCATATAGACTAATTGTTTTTTAAGCCCGCACAGAATAGCAACAACACAAGTGATATATGGTTTAACAGTAATCTTTGTTCGTTCTCTAGGTATTTGTACAGTGCTATGATCTCCGAATCAGTCACTAAACAAAATGGCGTTCTTATCAATTAAAAATATTTTTTAAAATTATAATCATTTATATTGGTCCTCAGCAGGTTTGTATTCAATACAGCTAAGCTGAGTGTGTAAGTGCGTCAGACTTAGGTTTAATCTTTTAGAAAAATATAAGCTTATCTGAGCTGTCAGCCAAGAATTAATTTGATTTGATTTCCTTTGATACAAGAAGTCCTACCACTAGGTGTGTGTGTGTGTGTGTGTGTGTTTTTAGTTAATCTCTTAATGACTCCCTTTATCAAACCTCAAATGTAAAATACTTATAGGCTTGAAACGTCATATCACCTCATTAAGGTTACTAATCTTTAATTATTTTCCTAAACGAATCTGTAAGTAAAAGTATATTTTATGGCGAATGGATAAAGGTTTGAAAATGTTTTATTTATAAGTAATGTAATATACCAGAAATTTTGTATGTTTCATCTGCCACGACATAGTATTCGAGACGACTAAATACAATTTCGCTAGATTAGCTCAATTACTGTGACTGCCATGCCAATTGGCATTTTAAGAAGACAAACTTTTTCATTCCGAAAAGAGCGCTGATGTGTTGTTTATTGAAAGGAGTACCGTACTGATAAGCCTGCAAAATGTAAAAGTCTCAATTCTTTTTGGCAATTTCAAACACATAGTCTACAATATATACATAGATAAAAACAGATATAGCTAAAATTACCCCCCGAACAGTTTAAGTGAACTTAAAGGTAAATCCTAGCCACTGGAGGTGGTGGCACAACGGAGAAAAAACGCAGAGTCCTTCAGCTTGGAGTGCCTTATCCTGTGCCCTGACACTAAGGCGAAAAAAAGGAGGTCAATAGACGAACATATAATCCTAAGGAGGGCAAAACCTTTTGGGCTCAAATTTTGTTATATTCTGAAGGTCACAATTTAAATCTTTAAAATTCCATGGCAACAGCGAGTGATAAGGTCCAATGGCATGAAATTGGCGTTAAAACAAAATTATAATCTCCTGCCACGCACATTTTGTATTAGATCCTAGTTTAAGCTTAGGATTAATTTGTTTCTTTATGAGAAAAGAATGGTAAGACTCGAGATTTACTGAATTATATTCTTTTTGTCCAATTGAGATTTGGAAAAAGTTTTAATTAAACTTGTCGCTATACAGAAACCTTAAAATATGTGTAAATAATAAATTATAATCCTAAAAATAAATTCAATTAATATAAAATACATATTTATTTTTAATTTCTCATTGAGCTTTGCAAAATGTTTGATAAGGTTAACAAATTCGAAGATGATAAGAATTAAATTTAATGGATTTTTAATTGTTTTGATTTCCATTCTCCTCCCAAAGCTTGGGTATCTCTTAGATCAACAATCATAAGAGGCCAGGCAAAGCCAAGGAAAAAATAATAAAATAGCAAGTCTCCTGCTTTCTCCCTTTATTCTTAGAAAATATTTTTACTCCATTTGGGTAATCCCTACTTTTTCAGCAATTGAGGGAACTACCCAAAATGTTTTCAGCTGAAATTCAAAGGAAAACGAAATAAATAAGCGATTCTTGTCAACAACCGCCATTTCTTAAATTCAAATGCACCATTGAGCCTTTTTAAGTTGCTATCACCGAAAGTGTTTCGTACAGTACTGTACTTTTGGTACAGTCCCTATACTGTGTTCAAACATGTTAAAGCGGGAACTTAATTCTTCAGCCATTCTTTTCCATCCCTTATTTAATTTACGATAAGGCTCTATGCATTTGTTCAAACATGTTGAAGCGGGTACACAATTCTTCAGCTCTACACTTTCATCCCTTATTTAATTTACGACCTTAAGACGATATACTGATGTGAAAATATGGTTTTTCTTATCTTGGGTTTATTTACTACCTGCGACTTATCCTTTTTTAAAAAACAAGTCATAAAACTGTAAACTAATGAGTTCTCGTATTGAGTTAAATCGTATTGAGTTAAGTATTGAAAGTGTAAAAGGCTGATTGACACTTAATTTAATTGACAAAGTGTTACACATATTAAAAACTGATTAAGATTTATATAACCAATAAAAATAATTGATAGAAACGACCTCCAACTCATTTGCTAAATGTATACTTTAAACGATTAGAACGCCTTTGAATGGCTGATGTGACGATGCAAAATGCCTTTATCTCCTTCTTATACCATCTCAAAAACAATTCCAGTCACGAGTTTAAATCTACAAAAATGAAATAATCAACTCATCGGAGCGTAGCGCAGCCTGGTATAAATAGCCAGCGATTGTGTTTTCCCTCTTCCAGTCTTCTGCGAGACATCGAAGTGCGCAGTTGTGCGCTGCGTTGCGGAATTTCGAGGACCTTAATATTTGTGTAGACTCGCTCACTTACTTAATAGCTGTAAAAGAGCATGGACATGGACCACCTGGTGAGTTTAGCCAGAGAACCGATCTTAGAGCCCAGTTGTCAATATTTCAAAAAACCCAAGAACCCAATGCCCGCCGAATGTGATAGTGATGTGGAGATCATTGAGACGGAGCCCATGGATAATCGAAATCACTATCTCCGGCAGCCGGAACAATTTATGCTTCCCCCTAGAATGTATCCGAAAATTCCGTCCGGCTTTCCCTTGTCACCGCCACTTTCGCCCACCGATGAACCGTGGCCGTCGACACATCCCGGCTCCATGGACATGCCGCTGCTCAAGGAGCTACTGGCCCGCAACGGACAGATCAATGTTCCGCCGGGATTCGTTCTCTGCATTCCGTGCTACCTGTGCAAGCAACCCTTCAACGACATCGACACCTTCAAGGAGCACCTCACGCAGCATGCGGCGGATATCCATGCCTGGAACACATCGCGTGCGCAGGCGCAGGAGCCACAGTCGATGTTCAAGCACCATCATCACCATCCCCATCCCCATCAACCCATGGGTCCGTATCAGCCTTATCACCTGCCCATGGAGTACGTACACCAGCCACCCTTGGATCTATACTCGCCACCCATTCAACCACCGATGTCGTTTCCAATGCCACCCACCCACCAACATGCGATGCAACCACCACCCATGCACTACCCCCTCCAACACTCGCTTAATCCACCGCACCTCGAAATGCCTCCACAGCCACCACTAGAATTCCAAGGACCACTCCCCATGACACCGCAATCGCTACAGGAGTTCCCCGGTCAACCAGTGTTCGCAGCCCATCTGAACAAACCACAATTCCCGCTTCAAATGCTGGAGCAGAGGTTCTCCGCTCCAGAGAGAAGGTCTGTTCCTGAGGATGAGCCAGCGGTGCCAGTGAAAGCAAAAGTTCCAAAACCAGTCCACATTAAAATTCGAGCTGCAGAGCACCGAAAATCCCCGCCAAAAAACCCCAAGCCGCCGTCTTCAACGAAGGGTCAGTTCGAGTGCGAGTTTTGTGGCAAGCGGTTGAGCTCCCGCCAGTCTGTGAAATATCACGAAAGCCACTTCCATTCGCAGGAGGAGCTGCCGGCGGAACGGATGGGCAAGAATGTGCAGAAGCAGCATAGGTGTTCCACTTGCAAGAAGCGCTACAAGCGGCGCACCTTCCTGCTGATGCACATGAAGGTCAAGCATGGGATTATCAATGCTCCCGCTCTGGAATCGCCAGATGTTCCAGCGTCTCCGGAGGCTGAAGTCTCCCCAGAGGCAGAGACGTCGCCGGCCGAAGAACCGGGTCGATCGATCTGGAGCACTCGGATCTGCAACGCCTTGGCCACAGCCAAGTACGAGCCGGCCCGCGAACGAGCGGACAAGTATGTGAATGCGCCACGTCAGCAGTCGGAGCAACTGGAATCGGGTTTCGCGACCAAGCCGAAGCGGACGTATCCGATGCGATCGCCGTTCTTCAATCCGTATGTCCGCACAAGCTTATCACCATCCTACATTCCCACTGAATTCTCTGTTCTTTTCTAGCGATCTGTGGCTGGACTGCGATGCATACTTCTAGAGGATTCCCCGGATGTTGTGGGAGGAACGTGCGCCTACTTATATATTGAATATCGAATATTCGAGCTGAGAATAATGGCATATCGCCTAGAAGCGGAAGCGGTCAGCCCAGCTGACTTTTAGTCTCGTTATTTAAACTATAAAGTTTATCTTCATTTCATGGAGCTCCCCAAGTATGTACAATGTACACTGTACGTATCGAAATTCATGGATATGTACACCACCACCACACTCGCTGGCGGTGTTTTCTGTCGTCTCAGCAAATTGGATCTCGACTTCGAAACCCAAAGCTATAGCCATAATTGTTTATGTCACAATAAACAAAATCAAATTGCTGAGCTCAGCGAAGAAATTTGAGCATTCGCTCGAGTTCGTCCGTTGATCTTGTAGGTCTTTTAAAATGAAATGAACCAATGAGAAACCATAGAGAAACCAAATAAAGAATCGTATATCCACAACCAAACCGAAAGTGATTTTTATTGCCCTCGGTGTCCTCTAGTCCTTTTTTTTAAAGTAAACAGCCCAATGGTACTTCACAGCCGGGATTCTCGGGTTTCACGAAGCACTTAGAGCAAATGTAATCTCCCGCTGGGAATTTACTGATAGTGCCTTCCAGACCCCTGACACCTGCTACACACATGTTTTTGTAACGCCAGAAACTACACATTTAAAAACTATAAAAGTTAATTCACTATTCTCAATCGCAAATAGATATTTTTTATGCATTATTTGTATTTAGTTGTAGGGCGTTAATCTTACCTCGCATTAATTTTCAATTGGTTATTTGTTTCCGTTTATGAGTATTTTATACATACATTATTTTAGCTTTAATTAATCGCAGATTGCCCCATAAACTATGAGAATGTTCCGAGTTTTTTATACTGGATCGCCCCGAATGACTTAATAGTTTTTGAATTTCGATTATACAAGCTGCGTAATATTCAAGTTTGACACTTGTTACGCATTCTGTTCACCCGTTCAAAAACAAATATTTTCGTTTTAAAATTATAATATATAAAAATAATTATTATTAATTTAAATATGCATCATTAAGTAAAAATAAAAATATACGATTTAGTTAACAAGAGAACAGAACACATTAACAAATTTTATACCCAGTTTCAGAGCTCGGTCATAAATCCTTATCAGCAAAACTTTGCTTAGGGTTTCGAAAAGAATTTTTGGCACTTGCTATTTTTTTGTTCGCCTGGTGCTTAAAATTATGAAATCTTCCAAAATGTCCGCTAAAAAATTAAAAATAATAAAACAAATTTAAAAACTTAAGAAATTATGGGTATAGAATTATAAATGAAAATCATCAACTAAATTCTTTTGTTATTGTTGCACAGCCGTCCTTCAAACTATAAATACATTTGAAACGACGTTGAGGGCGGTCACAATTTAAAAATGTGTATACATATGTACATATGTATGTGTGTATTATATCATTATGACCGAAGGAGGGCGTCGTCCAAATAAACTGCTTTGAACCACGTTCATTCTTGTTTAAGAAAATAGTGAGCTGCAAGGATCGAGAATTGAGCAGTAAGTTTTCCTATCCGTAGAATTCAATTTATGTATACCCAGATCTTTATAGCCCCTATGTTGCATGACGATACTTATTTCCGAACGAATTGAACCTGGCATATATGTATGTATGAATGTATTTCAAAACTAAAGTCTAAAAGTCAATTTATTGTTGAGCTTAACTTGTTTAAACAAAATGTATTTCATATTGCAAGAGTGCAGTAGCAGCCTTAATTTTTCTTTAAAATTTGTTTAAAAGATTAAACTGTAAAAAACTTGAAAATTATATAGAAATGTAGTAGTCGCTTCTCTATATGTAGTTTTAGCTACGAAAACGCTAAAACTGAATCACTGACTCTCTGCTCTCTCGAGTTTTCTCTCTGCCTCGCTGACTTGTTCTCTCTCGTGGAGAAAGAGCCTAATGTAAAACGTTCGATCGTGAAAAGAACAGTTGCTTTCCAGAAAACTGCGCTTGCAGGTCCGCAGCTGAATATCGGAAGAAAAGAAAGGCGGATAAGAACGGAATGAGATGACAAAATAGTGAAGTTGTACCTAGAACAGTAATTTATCGATCACCGCAGTTTATAAGTGCGTAAAAATTGTTGAATTAACTTAAATAATTGTTTTTTAAGGGCGTAAAACTCCACTTAACTGCAACCCTTCGCTTATTTTTCTATTTAATTAATTAAGTAAAGCACGAGTTACATGTTTTCATTGTGAAATTATATCGACTAATAGGCAATAACAATGGAGACGGCGCTGTCTGGAATGAATCTGTCGTGCCTGCTGTGTGAGCAGACTTTCGATGCCATTGAGAAGCTTGACGATCACCTGTCCGTCCACTTTCCACAGCCGGTGGCCAGGAGCCAGGTCTGCGATCTCTGCGGACGCAGCATGCGATCCTCGCTGGAGCTGCGCCAGCACTACAAAAGATTCCATGAGGCCCATGTGCCCAGTACAGATGGCCATTTCCAATGCCAGCTGTGCGACAAGGTCTTCCTCCTGCAGGATCACCTTAGTGTCCATGTGAAGATCGAGCACGCCACCGATGGCTACCGCCCGGAGGAGAGGTCCTTGGAATGGGAGAAGCGCAATCCCGACGCATGTGATCTTAACTCCGATCTCAAGCTGGATCCTATTTTGTGTCCACCACCAAAGAGGACATATCCGCCGCGCTCCCCTTTCTTCAATCCGTAAGTTTAATTAGCCAAGAAACTTAAATCCAGTATTAAGAACTTAGCTTTTTCAGAAATCTTTGGCTAGGTGGGGATCTATCCTACATGTAGATGAGTACTTTACCATCTTTGATACTAGAAGTCTAGCCATTCCAAATGATTCTCAAATACGTAATCTAGAGCTCTTCGCCAAATGAAGACAAGTACTGTACCAATGTGCCAATAAAACGCATTGCCTCATGATTTAATTAAAATTTATTTCGCTTTATATTTTGATGCACTCGTATGTGTATAAAGTATAGTACAGTATATGTAAATGGTTTTTCGATTAGTTAGCCCACTCAAAGAACGACAACTGCGTCACCTGGTGTACAGGGTTGGGGTCTCTTTATTGATACAGTATAATAATCCTTCTAAGCTTAAGACATTCACTTCCTAGCAGTCCAATCAATGCAATACACAATACCAAATCTGTTCCCGTACATTCGTTTGAAATAAGTTCGCTAACTACAATGCAACAAAGCGCCTTCTTCCCTTCGACTTACAAATAAATAGAATTGTATGATAGGTTCCTCTGGATTCCGGGAAATAAATACTACTGAAAACAGCAAAAAAAAATGGGATAAGCGATAACAATTTGTGGGGCTGAGAGTTTGCAGAATGTTTGAAGCAGTTGGAACGAACGAAAATCGCGTTAAATTATAATTTACAACAGTGTTTCGTTAGTGTTTATTGCATAAAATATCTATAATAAATAACAGTGCAATCCGCTTGCAGGGGAGCTCTACTGACTGGTTAGTTAGCTGGACTTTTGACTATCGTTCGCCTAATCCGAACTGGCATTGTAGTTCGATATCTACTTTCGGTTGTGACAAGTTGGCTCTCTCGCATTCACTATCTTCTTTAATTGATTTAATTTAATTTTATTTTTAGTGCAACAAATCAACAAATAAATAAATACATGCACTTTAAAATTACCTAAGCCGAGAGAGTGGGTAAGGGGTAGGGTAGGGGTAGGGATAGGGATAGGGATAGGGATAGAGGGGAATCTAGTGGATGTGTGTCCCATACTGGTCTCCATTGTGTTGCTCCAGTTTCGCCTGCGTTCACTTCTTGCTTTTAGTCACCAGAGTCTGAGTTTTTAGGTTCTAAGAAACTCGTATTTATGTTGCATACAATAGTGGTAGGATTCCCTGCTTATGTACTATTTAACCTGAGCCCGAATGTGTTGCAAAAATTCATAGTATGACAAACTAGATTCACTGCGATCGTCGGTTAATCTCTCGATGAACTGGCCCTTGGCCGTGCTCGTGTCCCTTGGAATGGAGAATGGATTATTGAGGGATGAACCATCTTTTCAATGTGTCTCCAACTCACCTAATTATCTGCACCAGCGCCGAGTAGGGCTTATCGTAGTTGAGTCGCATAATAAAGCGCTTCAGCACATCGTTCTCGTTGCTCACAACATTTGGCAATCCGTATACATAGTCAGCCAGCTCTGCGGTGGAGCTGATGCCTGGAATGAAAGGAATGGTTAACTGGGGATCTCACACACATTCAAACTTAGGTCTCCTACCCAGCACAGCCTCCAAAACATCGGGTGGCACATTTAGCCCCACATAGAGCATTATCAGCGTGCCGCAATCCAACAGGAATATTGACCGCGAGTCCAGGCTGTAAAGCATTTAGAATGTTAATCTGAACGGGTACCTAGGTGACCACCACACTTACTGTTCCGCGGATAGTTGCAGGCGCGGCAATTCCGGCAGCGGTTCGTCCTCCTCCTCGTCGTCGTCCTGGCTCGCACTCACATTGGAGTTGCGGGCATGGTAGATCAGCGCATCGATCTTGTACAGCTCCGGATAGACGTACTTCATCAGCTGGTCCAGCGGCAGCGTCTTCATGCAGTCCATGGCGAAGACCCGATCATCCAATCGCGTACTGGTTCCCACGCGGAAGGCGGGCTAAGGGAGCGAGCGGTTAGTGCCGGGCTCACTCCAGTTTCACCATCAAGGCTAACTTACGTGCTTAAGCAGGCCCAGGATGTAGAGGGGCAGCAGAGCCAGGCTGCGCGGGGCTATCAGCTGACCAGACTGACCCGAGGGCAGATTTTGTGCGATCTTGAAGGCGTTGTACACATCGATCGTGGCGTTGATGAAGGCGTCGCGGGCATCCGACAGGTTGGAGGCCACCGAGCGGTCCACGGCCATCTTGGAGAGCAGCCCAATGATGGCCTCCGTGTCCGCCGAGTGCATTACCTCCGGCAGCGAGGCCGTCACCGGCAGGCACACTGTGTGCACTCGGATTCGGCGCTCGCCCTCGCTGTTCGTGTAGAGCAGCGCCGCCTGGAAGCAGATCGTCTTCACGTCCGTGAGGCTCTCGTCGTACGAGATCTGCATGCCGTAGCCCGCATCCGGATTCACGTTCGGCAGCGAGAGCAGGTCCGTGGAGCGCACGAAGAAGTTGCCGTGGAATGTGTGCACCTGCAGGCCACGCGTGCAGCGGATGCGCATGACCGCCTCGAAGCCGATCTTCCGGGTCAGGTAGCGCTTAAAGCACGTCCGGAACGAGTCCACCATGTGCGGCTTGGTCTTCTGGTAGAGCGGGAAGTGGTGAACACAACCGCCACTGTGCTTGCTGATGCCAGCTGCAAAGATGTGAGATAAAGTGAGTATAAAACCAAATTATATTTATAAGCTATACAAAACACTCACAGATGGTGGCCATGTCGCTGTACTGCTGGTTCATCAGGAAGAGGTCGCAGGCTATCTGATAGCCGGAGCACTCCAGGGCGAAGCGCTTATAGAAGTCGGTGGCCGGATTGAGGTGGGCCACGTCCTTGGCCGAGCGGTTGTTGGGATCCTCGCGCGGCTCCAGGGCGCCGGGTCCCTTGTTGGGAAGGCACGATTGAAAGACGGTGATGCGGCCGCCAGACGCTTGCTACAGACAGTCGAATTTGGGTATTGGGGATTACTAATTGCTGCTGATCTCGATCAGTAACTTCACTCACCATTAGCTTGAAAGCCACCTGCAGGGCAGCGCCCAAGGCGGAACCCGGATCGTGGGTGTGGGCAAACCGCTTGGGCAGCTGCTTCAACAGATCCCGCACCAGCTCCTTGCACTCCTTCAGGTTGACCAGAAGGCTGTCGGGACGCGGCAGGAAGGGGTCCTCGATGTCCAGCAGCGTCATCTCGTGCGGCTGGTTGAGGCCCTCGGCCATGCTGTAGAAGTGCACGAAGCTGTCGAAGCAGATGAATCCCACTTGGGTGCGTGCGTCGCCGGGCATCTCGTCCAGGTGCCGGTTGAGCGTGGCGCAGGCGGCCTCCAGGTAGCCGCTCTGCTGCGCGATGATCGAGACGTCGAAGAGGAACAGGTACATGGCCGGCTGCGGCGGACGCAGCATGTACTCCGAGGGGGCAATGAACTCGATGGTGCTGGACCGCACCTCGGGCCGGCGGGTCACGTCGCCGTACGTCTTTGTGGCCGGATCGAATTGGAAATCATCGGGCACTGCGGAGGAAATAATATCTCAAATTAGTAACCTTTGTGCACTCATCACTTGTAATGTATTTACATTCGTTGACGCGGTAGCAGAGGTTGCACTTCCACATCTTGCTGTCCACAAAGTAGACGAAGGGATTGATGTAGGTGCGGCACAGCCGGCAGCGCACAATGTTGATGCACTGAATCACGGGCAGGCTCTGTGGGATGTTAATCAAGTTGAAGTCATTCAATTAATGGCGATTTCACTATAATTCTCACATTCACATCGCGGAAGGGATGTATCACGATGCCTAGCGGCAGCCGTGACTTCTGCAGCAGCGAGTTGCTCTCGGGGATCTTGGTCAGAGTGCAGCGCATGATGCTCGGGCTGCAGTTGATGGACTCGTGGAACTGGTTGTGCAGCACCACCTTTGGCGGCGGCAGCGTTGCTGGCGACAAGATGTGCCGGTTCTGCATCAAGTCGATGGTGTCCTGACCCCACAGCCGGCTGAATCCCTGCTGGGCCACGTTTAGGGGAGCAGGTGCGGCAAACGGTCCGCCCGGTGCCTGCTGCGGTTGTTGTCCAAAGGCCTGTGGCGGCGTCTGGGCCTGATACTGCAGTGGAGCCCCGGCGGTCTGGGCTCCGGCTCCAAACATGCCCGGAGGCGGTGGCTGCACTGCAGACGGAGGCGAAGGTTGTTGCTGTTGCTGTGGCGCTGGATACGCCTGGGCGTAGGGATACTGCTGCGCCTGCGCTTGCTGCTGCGGTGGGGGCAATGGGGGCTGCGCTGCAGGCACTGCCGCCTTGGCCAGACTCGGCGGCCAGGCTGCTCCCGCTCCCGGTGGCGGCGCCGCCCTCTGGAGGTTGTTGTTCTGCTGGTTTTGCTGCTCGGAACTGGCCGACGACGGCACTCCGTAGGGGATCCTCTGCCCCGCTGGCGGTGGTGTGGGTCTGCCGGGAACCGCTGCGCTGCCGAACATCTTGGCCGGATGAGGAGCCAAGTTGGGTGGCTTCTGACCACTAAATGGCGTCGCCATAGCGTTTGGCACCACAGGAGGAGCCACGCCGCTGGCCGCCAACAGGCTGCTGGCATCGTTGAACTGCTGCGGAGGCTGACCCGTCTGAGCCGTAGCCACGCCCCTGTAGTCCTTCTGCGCCAGAGGCGGGTACTGTTGCTGAGGCGGTGGCACGGCGCAGGCACCCCCGTTCGTCCGGCTGGCGTTTAAGTTCATGTTCTCCAGATTGCTCGTCAAGTTGGCCAAGGACTGTTGGCTCGTCGGTTGGGGCGGTGAGGGGCGCAGTCCGGCGGCCACGGGTCCTGGGGCATATTGAGCAGCACCTGCCACTGGAGGCCGGGGGGAGGCAGTGCGCGAGGAGTTGGCGCTGGACGCCCCATTGCTGCCGTTGGTGAGCGGTGGCGGCGGCCCGTTGACGGTTGGCGGACGCAGATGGGGCGGCAACGTGCTGGGCGGCAGCTGTTGCAGCGGAGGAGGCGCTGCTCCCGACGTTGGCGGCAAGAACTGGCTCGCAATGCCGCTGTTGAATTGCGGCGGAGGGGGCAGGTTACCCTGTGCAGGTGCCGGTGCTCCTGCTCCAGGATAAGCGGCTGCAGGTGGTGGCTGCTGCTGGAACTGCTGGGGCTGCTTCTGTGGCATATACTGCTGGCCTGTTGGCGGAGGAGCTGGCTGCTGATGCTGCTGGACGACTCCTGGCAGGCCGTTCACCAGATTGTTGCCATTCAGGGACATGGCAGCGTGGGCGGGTGGCACGTAGTTCGGATTGTAGGCCGACATGCTGCTAATTCATAAGTTCGTGTTCTGAAAAGATGGAGAATCAAGTTTCGGTTAGATGCTATCTTATCACTCGCGAAGGTTGCGTGCTGCCGAACAGACCGACATGAAATTAGGAATTTATCTTATCGTTCAATGCCGAAATAAGAGTTACATGGGTAGGGGCATGAGCATGAGCCATTGGGCCAAACGTGCGGCTGAATAGTGTTCTAGATGGCGATGCTTGTCCAGCTGACGGGTAGATTGGATCTAGTGCACTGATAAATCGGCCAATGGAATGCTTTATCTTCAAGCTATGAACTTGGCTGGCTGCGTGGGTAAATATCTCGAACCAATGTTTACAGAAGTGTGTCTACGTCAACAGTAGGTCGGAAATAAGTTCGTAATTGTATCATATTCGGTTGTTTAAACAGCTTCGACAGCAAAGAATTATGTGTTTTTGAGTTATGAGATATGTGCGTGTGAGTGGGCCAAGTACTTGACCTCGCAGTCAGCGATCGCTGGAAGGTGGGTGTGGGTCAAAGTGGGTGGTGACCCAGTTGCAGCGGGAGCGTAAGGAAGCAACTTCCAGACAAAGCGAATTTTTGATGACGTGCCTATTGGCGAAGTCATCCCGCCCCGCCCACCGCCTCACCACCCACCAACTCATCACCCAGCCAACGTAATTGGGGGCAATCAAAGTGTATCGAATGCGGTGCCCATATCATGGTTACCAGTCAATTATCACCTCTCCGAGCTTCAGTTTCCAGTGGCATGTAGTTTCTCGACCAGCACTTGCACTTTGTAGTTGCCTCTTCTTCTTGCGCCCTTGATTGGCGATTTTGCTGCTGCTGCTGCGAGCTGCGAATTGGCTTTTCCGCTTGGAACGCCGTGGAAAATCCCGCGCTGGTTGGGAAATTCGCTGTCTGGACAATTTTCTTTGGGATTCGGGTGAATCCTGGGCTGGCTTTTGCTTCGCGAAGGCGAATTAAACGATTTTCACGGCACTGCCCTGCGCTCTCTCTACTCCCCAATTTCCGCACTATATCTTTCTCTCGCGATTCCTGGCGCTCCTCGTGTGCTCCGGATGGATGCGGACACGTCCTGGACTGGCAGGCGGATTCCGTGGACTTGGCGTCGTTCGCTGCTGGGCACAATTAACTTAACAAATGCAAACTTTTTGCATTTTCCAGAGAAGAAGAACAAAAAATTTTGAGGCCACGTCAATAGTGTGACCGTGCGTTTTAAAATAGAGATGTCACTGCGCTGGCTCGCCAATCGACTAGAAAAGACCGATAACGATTACGATACCATAATATCGATTTCGATAGTCACAAAGTTCAGTTACCATTTGAATTCAAAATTAAATGAAAAAACTAAAGGTTTTTTTTGTAGACATATTAAAGCTAAAAACAAAATAAACTGTTTGAAAATATTTTTCAGATATTCAATTTGTTATTGAAAACATAAACCAATTTAAAATAATTTTCCAAAAAAGTCATAAATATAACCACACCAATTGCTGTTAGAACAAATCGCTTTATTTGCAATAATCGTATCGTATCCCTTACACTCAATCTGCTTGGGTAATTGCTATATTTCTCGTTTGGTTAAAAAGAAATTCGAAAAAATATATACAAGTTCTGTGCACCCGGGCGTGGATACGAATTCCAACCAAGACCCTTGGGATTTCTATTTGTTTATTCTACGGGTTAACTAGTCCGTTAAATATTTCTTTAAATAAGTATCGAAGCGTATTTACTTTATTCGTTTCATTTTGCGTTAACTTTGCGTGAGAGTATTCGGTAGCTTTGCTGAGGGTGTGGGTGGTGTTGTCTTTCTGGCTCGTAGGCTTTAAAAAAATAGAGTTAAAGTTTAGTTTTAAATGTCTCAAGGAGTGTGGGTTTCACTTGCGTTTTATTACAGTATAGGTATAGTGTACAGGTGTCTGAGGAAGTGTTAGCAGCGGACTGTTAGTAAAGCTTTATTCATTGTGACAACTGGAATTCGAAACATAATACTAGAGGTAATCGTATAATCGTATTTGATTTTAAGACTATGTAATTGGAAAATCATTGTGCACCGTGTTCTGTATGTTCTGTATGTCTGTTGGGGTCTTGGAATCAAGCGTAGAGGCAGTATCCGTCAGATACTAGCGTGTCGGTATTGTATTTCGTCTATAGCAGAGTCTTTTATTTCAAAAATAGAATTTCTATCCTTAAATCTCTATCATTTCGTAATCTACAACTTTTGATATATCCCATTATAGTTGGTTTTTCTCTTGTTTGTTGCTAGTTAGTAAATGTTAGTAATGTAAAAGGTGTCGAATAGGTGTTCTTGTGTTGCAGTTTACTGCGATTGCCTTTGAAACACTCTAGTACTTAGTAGTAAATAATAATCGTTAATTGTGTGTAGAAACTGTGAGTGTTGTTTGCTTCGTCTGTCTCCGCTGATCTGTCGAGCTTGACTCGCGTTGCAACCTAATGAGCAGAGCTTCCCTTCTGTTTCTGTATATTATTTACAATTAATAAACTGGCACTCCTTTTGCGTGTTGCTCCATCGTTTCCTGCATTCGTTACGTTGTATCGTCAGTGTTCAGGGGTTTGCGCACTTGTGGAATTAGACATATAGTTGAGGCTCGTTCTTGATATGATCCATATATATAGACGTTTTTGGTGTTGTTGCTCTCGATGTCATTCGCTGGCATTATCTCTTGGCCTCCTTCTCCTGCAAATACATGCGCTGGCTCAGCGGTTTGGCGTATATCCAGTTGTCGCCCACGGGCTTGAAGTGCTGCGGCGGAATTCAATCACTTTATGGCTGAGTCTGAGTCACAGTCTATTGCAGTGGCTTACCTTGTGCTCCCAGGCCAGGTCGTACTCCTTGCGCACCTTCGCCTGCTCACGCTGCTGCTGCTCCACCACGAACTTGGCAGTGGTGGCGCGTTCGATGTCGTTGAACCTGCGGAAGAGCAACGAACAAAGAGATCAGATTACTCCGCTTCGCATTCGAGGGGGGCAGAGGTTAAGTGGGCAGATTGGTGAGCTGTTTACTTGAGTCCCGCTGTCACTTCCTTCCAAATTCGTCGCGATTCGTACTCATCCTGCTCAACGATTGGTCGAACTTGTTTCTTAAATATTGGTATGCGATTTACGTCGACGAATACTTCGGTTTTCTAGAAAATTCAAGAGATTCATTCAGGTTCACTAGGCGGTCAAACTGATTGGGTCTAATGCTGAACACACAACAATCATACACATAAGTACACGGGTATCAATTGAACAATTTGAAATACAACTTTGGACAGACAGGCAGAGGAGTAGTTGGTGGGTTCGATTTTCTAGACAAACAAAGTAAACACACGGAGGAAATGCTCCCGAGCTATTTAAGAGAAAAGCAGAAGAATCGTGGAAAGTAAGTAGAGGTAGAGGTGGGGTGTGCGGGATGGATGTGGCTGCCAACTCGTGGGGTTGTTTCTTGCAGCATTTGGGCGCAGTATGCGGAGGAAAAATTACACGAAAGGGTTCAACATTTACGTTAACAATATAATAATATGGTAACTAACTACATACAGCTAACATAACTCGGGCGACTTACGTTCTTATCGTGCCACTTGGCCTCCATCAAACCGCTCCACTCGCCAGCAATCGAGACAAAAGGCTTCTTTTCGCTTGGCGCATAGACCTACGACATCTCAGAGTTAGTATCAAGTAATAGATCACTTTAGGAGTTTCTTACCTCAGCGGAGACCCTGTTGCGCTTGCCGCCATAGAAGGGCTTCGTGAGGAACTCCACGTTGGCGTAGTAGCCCGACTGCGGGCACTTGATCTCCACCGAGCCACCCAGCTCAATCCAAGGCACCGTTAAAATGGACCTACAATCAATCGGATTCTTTAGTTATATAGGGTGTAATAATGAGGCCATGAAGATACTCCTAACCTGCCGTAGCCATTGGGAAAGGTCACTATGTACTCCTCGCTGCGATCCACTAGGGTGACTACCCCTTCGCCAATGTTGTGGACGCCAATCGAGAGGCCCAAGAACTTCGACTTAGTCCAGACATGGGCCGCAAACGTGATTTTCTTATTGTAATGCTCCGCATAGAAGGCAGAAACTGCAACAGATAAATTTGTGACTGTCTTGTTTTATGGGGGTTTCCCTGTGATTCCTCTTACTTGGCGGATGGTGCGACACCTGCTCCGCTAAGAAGGTGAGCTGATTCCGCTTGCACCAAGGCACTGGGCCGTCGCGCACCTCCTGAGCATCCTGGCTCTCCCCTGAAATAATAGAAGATTAGCATTAATGATCCGACATGAGTCCCGCTGCACAGCTCACCAGGAATGTCCCAATGGCACTGAAAGACTTCGCCCAAAACGGGATTGTAGGGCTTCTTGGCAACTGCACTTTTGCGTCCCGCATGGTAAGCACTCATGTACCAGCGACACACCTGCACGATTCTGTCGCGTGGATCATCCAGATCCGAGATTCTGTTGCAAAATATATGATCCATAAGTTATATTTCTTTAGAGAAGAACAATGTTTCGAGACGTACTTTACAAACAGATCGGGATGGGCAAAGTAGTCGGCGTACATCTCCAGCAGCGAGCGACGCTCCAGGATGAACGTGGGCAGCACCACCTTGGTGAGGTCCATGCCGATCTTCACCTGCGACAGCAGGTGCGTGATCATCGAGCCGTGCGCCTCCATGCTGAGGTCCGTCTCCTCCTCCTCCTCGTACAGGGCGTCGTAGTCGATGCCATTGTCGTAGCTGGCACTTCGCGAACTGGCCGCCGTCCTGGCTGTCTTAATGCTGGCATCCGCATCGGCCACGCTCTCTTCGATCTCTGGCAGCGTTTGGGGGGCAACTGAATCGCCCAGCGGCATTGGCTCTGCTTGGGTGAAGCCATCCGTCCCCTTTTCGTGGGTGGGCGATGTGGTTTCCGAGAAGCCGCGCGTGGCGCTGGTTGAAAGGGAAATGAGAGTGAAATCAGGACTTGTTGATTAGGATTCCTGCGGTGTCTGGGCATAAGTAATGACCCGACATAAATCCACAAGCGTGATGTCAGCGGCGTGTGCGTGTACGTCACTGGGGACCAGCAGCCACCGCAGCCTCCGCATCCTCCTCCTCCTCCGTTTCATATTCAAGCTCTGTTGCTTGCTTCATTTACAATTTATGAGGGCAACACTTACGGCGACCTGGCGCACACCGTACACCACCTCACCTCAGGCTCACGCGTCGGACCCACTTCTTGAGCATGGCGTGGGATGCTGATGCTGACGTCGATGCTGGCCGGATGCTTCACTGCACTCCCACCAGCGGCTGCATAGTTTCGAACCGTAGCCTAGACAAAAGCCGCTGCCTTGGCTAGGTCATTAATGGCAAACAAGTAAGTAAGCTACTGAAAAATCCACCCGGAAGGGGGCCACCAGGGTGCACCCAAAGGAGCGCTCCGACACTGCGAGCCGATGACGAACGAAACTACAACTGACAGACACACACAATGGCGACTGTAACTACGGCCGGGACGAGCCACGTCGATGACGAAGCGAGCCGCCGACCACGAAGCCGTGTCAGCTGTGCCAGTAAAGCTCCGACAACTGCACGGCCAGGTGGATGTGGAGGTGGAGAAGGAGGTCCTTGTATTTATTATTTACACGCGACTTGGCCGAAATTATAGGCTGCCCCGAAACTGCTATTGCGACGAACTTCGGCCACTGCATTTTGCATGCGCTGGCCAAGCGCATGCGCCTGCGGCAGAGCAGCAGGAAGAGCAGCAGGAGGAGCAGCAGGAGGAGGAATAGGAGGTTGAGGGGGCATGCCAGCAGCCGGGGGTTCCGGACTGGAGGGCAATGAATGCGTAATTTTAGCACGCAGCCCACAGCACACAGCACACATAACACATTACACAGCACGGAACTTGCCGGTTGCCGCATCGCATCTGATTGATGGCCAGTCGGCACACTTGGCCAAGTGGGCTTGGGCTGCTACTTGTACCACTCACCAGCCAATCGGGGAGCTGCCAAGGCTGGTGAAGGGATCGTCATAGGCATCGTAGAAGTCCTCCTCGCCCTCGCTGCTCGAGTAGGAGGTCTCCGGCACAACCAGACCCAGAGGAGCGGTGGTGGCTGCCAAGATGGAAGCCAGATGCAGATTAGCGGGGTTGAATCGAACTCGATTAGCCAGTTGACCCTGGCTCGATGGCCACTCACCGTTCTCAGTGGCCGAGTCGTCCTCGTCGTCGTGGCACAGCTCGCCCTTGCCGCCCACCTGGCCCTCCAGGGGCGTCTTCAGGCCACCGCATCCAGGCAAGTTGTGGCCGCTGCCCATGGCGGCTGCTCCACTGGCCGAGGAACTGGTCGAGGCAGTGGCCGGTGGGCCATTGTAGATCCCATTGATGGGGTGGGCCATGTTTTTGGCTATCTGCAGGCTGACAATCGAGTGCTTGATGTGATCCAGCATGGCCTGAAACGAGAATGCGGGATTAGCCAGCCAGTGTGGGAGTGGTGAACAAAGAGCACCGCAATGGCCTCGCCAAAGTTTTGCGAGGGAATGAGCAGCTGCCGGTTGAATGGCAGCCAGCTGCCGGTTGAGTGGCATTCTCCCAGGCCTTTGCATCTGGTGGCCTGCTAGCCCTGAGCATGCATTGGAAATCGATACCGGAGGGGGTGGCCCAGTGGGCCTGGCCGTATGATTCGTCCGGCAAACTCCGATGGGAGTAGAAACAAACATTCCAGCATTCCAGCTCTCTCTAAATTCCTATCCCTTTTAACGACTTAAAGCCTCCAATCCGAAATGGATTTTCTTGATCCTGAGCTCCACAGCATCGACGAGGTGTATGCCCAATTTGAAGCATACAAAAAGCAACGCCAGGAACAACAGCTGGAGCTGAAGGACAAGTTGGAGAAGTTCAAACTGGATGCCGATCTCAAGGTGCTCAATTCCAACATGGCAACCTTGCGGCTGGGGATGCAGAAGCTCGAGCAGCAGCAGCAGCAGGGGCAGCTGCGCCAGAGGAAACTCCCATCGCAGACGAGTTTCGAGGCCATTCAGCTCGCTCCACCGGGTGAAACTGATTCCTCCGTACAGGACAAAGACAAAGAGAAAGTCGTTGGGCCGGAGAAACTATTGATTAAATGCGGCGTGAGCGAGTGCCTCTTTGAGAGTTGCCAAAAGAGCGTGGACAGCCAGCTGCTTCTGCTGCACTACCTGTGCGAGCATGACCACAAGGATGCCTCCTTTCAGCGCTGTCAGCCGCTGGTGGAGGGTGAGCGGGTGGTGCTCTCCTTCCAGCCGCAGAGCTGTGAGTTTCGGGTGAACCAGGTGCTGGGACTCTTGGCCTACGGTGGCCAGCTGGAGCAGAAGTTTCTACTGTCCCGAAGGCCACGGGAGATCTCCAGCAGCCTTTTGGCGGAGACCCAAATCCCGGTGGTGGTGCTCATCTGCCGCACAGCCACTCATGCTGCTCTCAAGGACAAGCGTCCGATACGAAGTGTGCGGTCAGCGGGATCAAAGGATAATCAAAGGGATCAAGTGTTCGTGATTTGGCTGGTGACACCCAGTGACCGGGTGCAGCTAAACGCCACGCTGTGTCTGTGCGGCAGAGATGCTGCTGTTCGGTCCGCCTGCGTGGTGGGTGTTAGCCAGGTGAAGCACAGCCAGGACACCAGCCGCTTCATGGCTGCGGATGCCAACTACTGGCGACAGACGTACACCGATGTGGAGCGGCTCTCAAACAACTTCCGCGACGAACTGCACCTAGAGGTTTCGCTCACAGAATCCCCAGCTTCAGCACTGGGACGAATGTAGTCGACAGTGGCACTCTACTCACACTTGCGTTGTCCTGCAGCGCCTTGCACTTGGACTGCTCCGCCGGATCGGTCAACTCCGCGATGCGTTTGTCCAGCAACTAAGAACAGAACAGAACAGAGAGAATGAGAAAGCGAAAGTGACGTTGACAGTGACAGTAAATTGCATAATATGCCTGCATTACGTGGCACAATACTAACGTTCGTCTGCTCAATCATCAGCTGGAGGTAGGCATCCGCCTCGGAAACGCGGCGCGCCACCAGCTCCAGGTGGTTGGGTCGTCTGCCGCCCACTCCTCCAGCTCCGCCCGCTTCCCTCGTATAGCCGCCGGCGTTGTAGAAGGCGCTCTGGCTGTCCCACAGTCGCGAACGGTTCGCGTGGCGTCGAATGGTGTCCTCCAGTCGGCGCACCCACTGCTCCCGCTCCTCGCTGTGCCGCGCCTGCAAACGGTTGAGAAAGTTGCCAAGTTTAGTGGGCACCTCTGGCGGTGTGTGTGGGTATTGGGAAAAGTTTTATCGTTACATCAAGGCAACAAACAAAGTCAAACAAAAGGCAGAACGTGAGGGTCAGACAGGGGTTTCTAGGTCGCTGCCCGGATACCCTTTCTTTCTGTCTACTGTGCACCTGCTGCCCTTTTCCAGAGGTCGCAATAGCATATGACCGCGAACTGGAGAAACAAACGTGTCTGCATTTTCTATGAAATTGTTGCCTAACGCACTCATTGAGGAATAGTCGTCATAGAAAAGCATGTCTTGTAATTTGCAATTCAGAAATGTTTGTAAATTCAGTTCTGCAGGGAAACAAAGCTGCATTTAATTTCAACAACAATTAACAATTTTGATTGAACTATATGATAAGTAATACGTCCATTTAATGATGGTTTCTGTCAGAATATTTCATTTTGTTTATATATATATATTTTATTTTACTTGCCTGAAAGTGGAAGGTCTTGTGGTCCACGGTGATCGTGAACGTGTTATCCTCTTGGTCGTCGATCCCGATCAGTGCGTCCTTCAAGCGTACGCAGCCCCGCCTTACGCCCTTCATCATCTTCTCCTTGGACTGTAAAAGAAATGCAGTTGCAATTAGACGAGCCTATTTAACCACAATTCCGGCAGTCAAAGGGTTATTACGCCGGCTATAAATTAACGTATTCTAATCAATGCTGGGAGGTGAATAAAAGCACTGCTAAGCGCATTGTTCGCGCTTAAATGTGCACCAGCAGTTCGAGCAGACGATAGAGCAGCAGTCGCCCAGACCCTCGCGAGCCCAAGGATCCAGGCTAAAGAAGAACGAACGCAAATAATCAACATGGAGGCCTCAACGAGTAAGCCTCTGCGGAGAACTGAACGAGACTGTCCCACATCTCTCAACCAAATCGAATTGCAGGTGCTCAACTGCCGCCAGTGGTGAAGATTCCGGCGCTGTATGCGGATCCCTGGTACATGATCACCATTCTGGGCATCTATCTGTACTTCGTCACCGTAGCGGGTCCGCAGTAAGTCCACATGCAAATATCATAGTCGCTCGTTTGCTTGCGGGTCACTGGACTTGGCATTAGCAATTCCACGGGTGGGCTGGTTTACTTGTGTAAGACGACGACCTTTAAGCTCTCGCGCCCTTACAGTTTCATGGAGTGGCGCAAGCCCTACGGGCTTAAGCGGCTGATCCTGGCGCACAACCTTATCCAGGTGGTGTCCTGCGTGTACGTCATCAAGGAGGTGGGTGGTAACTTCAGTTGGCAGGGGCAACAGCGATAAAAGCTCTAGTTCCGCAGGTCCTCTACATCACGGACCACAACATCTACTTCTTTTGGAAGTGCCGGAAAATGGACAGCAATCCAGAGATCGTTCAACGCTACTTCAGTTTGGCCTACTTTCTCTTCTGGCTGAAGATCTCTGAGCTGATAGAGACGGTGATCTTTGTGCTGCGCAAGAAGCAGAACCAGGTGTCCAAGCTGCACATCTTCCACCACTTCTCCACGGTGACGCTGGTGTATGTGCTCATCAACTTGAACACGAATGGTGAGTTTCCCGGTCGCTGGCTTTGTCCCATCTCTGCTCTAACCAACCAATCGTCCACAGGCGACTCTGCATACTACTGCGTGTTCCTCAACTCAATTGTCCACGTCATTATGTACTCCTATTACTTCGTGGCGGCCGTGGCCGACAAGACTGTGATGGAGGCCCTGACGCCCGTGAAGAAGGGCATCACCGTCATCCAGATGACGCAGTTTGTCCTCATCCTGGCTCAGGTTCTCTACCAGGCCTTCTTTTGCGGCATGACGCTGCCCGTGTTCCTGTACTTCACCACCGTCATTGCGGGCATGTTCTACGGCTTCTACAACTTCTACAACAGCGCCTACCAGGTCGAGCAGCGCCGCAAGAGTCTGACAGCCGCTGCCGACTCGGGAAAGTGATCCCATGTCCACAAATCACGCAATAAAGGCGCACCAACAAGTGTGCGTGTATCCGAATGTATCTAACGCAGATAAGATAAGGCCACGGCCCACGGGGGATTCGGTCTTGGTTCTGGGTACGATATGGGGGTTAGTCAGGGTGTCCACTGTAGCCACTTACCGTGTAGTAGGACAGCAGGCCTGCATTCTCGTCTAGCACGAAGAAGCGATACTGCCAGCCCTTCATCACGTTTGTCCATTTGCTCAGTGTGCCCTCCAGTGTGCCAGCCGTTCCAGTTCCAGCTCCCGTTCCAGTGCCACCAGCTCCGCTGCCGGCTCCCAGGCTGGGAGCACTTCCAGTGGTGCTGGCCATGTCCTCCAGGTCCCGTGACTCGGCCACCGCCTCCTCCTCCTTCTCCTCTGCTGATCCGTCGTCGTCGTCGCCGGAAGCGTTCCGTGACGATATCGTGCGCCTGCTATGTTCCCCGAGCTCTTTTCTGGCCAGGAGCGGTTGATGACGCAATGCTGCTCAACGACTCGCACCCGCAATCTGTCACAGCCTCAGCTCCGCTTGGAATTTGCAAAACAAAGCAAAGCCCTTCCGAATTAGAGCTGTCAAAACATCGCTGGCACTATCGATGGTTGCGCTAGAGACGGCACTATCGATTCTTGAGCTAGAGACGGCACCATCGATTGTATTTTCAATCTCACGATAGTATGGTGAAACAAATGAATACCCGTCTACCGTTATTTATTTTCATTGGCAGTTAATTAGTTATTTTATAAAATGGGATCTTTAAAATATTTGTTCTTAACGATACGGCATTGGTTTTTTTGTCGACCAATACCTGAAACTTGTGAGTTCCTTTTTCTCGAAAGTATCGATAATTAGTTTGTAAAACTATCGATCGATGTTTTGCCAGCTCTATGCCGATTTGCAGCTGTAGTGCGAGCGCCAAAATATACCTTACTGTGAGCATTTGAATATTTGCAGGTTTTCCGTTGTTTTTTGAATAGTAATTAAAGTTTCTATACTTAAAACATATTTTTCCATAATGTTGTTTATATTTACATAGTACACGTTTAGTGATTGAGTAGATTTAGTAGCATTTCATCATCCAATTCGAGGGACGGCATACTTGGAAAGGCTATGGGCTCTATTGTTGTTTCCAAAGGAGAAAGCGACGACAGCAACTCCAAATGACAATTCGGCGTCTCGAAAATGATGTTGTTTGTATCCAGAATGTTTTCCGGCTGCTCCGATTCCATCTCTTTCGATTTCAAAGTAGCCATTGAATAATCCAATACAATTGGCGTTTCCAAAGGAGCAAGAGGCGAATCCGGAACCCGGTTCGAGGATAATTTACCCGACTCTTGCAGATGAGAATCAATCGACATCGGAGTTCGTAAAAGACGGATCGAGCGCCGGAGTGGTCTGCCCAAAGGCACTTTCCTTTCCTCACGAGCCCATCGGTCCAACCTAAAATTATTTTCCTTTTTCGTTTCACATCGGACAATATGGCTGTACCTGGCCAATTCCGTTTCCGGATAGGGAATTATCTTCTTCCGGAGCACCGCCTTTCCAATCTTGCGGTTGATATAAGCCTCCGATCTGTTGGCCAGGCGCATCTTGTCCAGGTACTTTCTTGCGTCCCACAGGCAATTTTGGATTGTCATATTCACCTTTACTTTGGTTCTCTGGCAAAGCATCCTTATATCTTCAACGCTGTAGATCCGGGTTAGATCCTCGGGTGTGACTTTCTGGGATTACAAAGATTCGACATTGTTAATTAAATAGAAATAAAACTGAGCTTTTATTTTTTTACAATATTTACACTAAATCTGTAAAATAATAATTAAAAAAATTATTTAAATTTATTTAAAAAAAAAACAAATATTCTTGCTATTAAACATAGCGAGAAATAAATAGAACTTTAAAGTAAAGCGTCAGCTTTTACGGACAGGGAGTGAGTTTATGAATTTGAAAAAAAATCATGGAACTTTTCGTTTACCGTTAACCGCTTACCAGTTTCTCATACATATCGAGGAGTCTTTTAAACTGTATCTTATTGCCAACGAAATCCTTCTTAACAATCCGCTCCTCGCACTTTAGGTAATCGATCAAGTCAATTGTCAAAATTCTCGCCATCCTTAAAAATATAAAGCCAAATTATCACTTCGAAGTGTCCTCAAAACTTTTGGCGTTCTAAAAAGCGCTGAAGTGTGACCGCCGATCGACTTGAATAAAATCTACGATTCCATTCACAAAAATATACTGATATATAATTTCAATTTCAAACGGGAAGTCTTTATACCATTAATAACTGGTACTTTAATTTACTTTTAATATTTATGTTGATATAATATATAACAAGTTGTGAGTTGTAAAGTTGTAACATTCAAATCTGATTTGAAATTAAATTTTAACGGTAGATTTGATAAGCATAAATGAGTTTTATACAAACAGTAAAAAAACTGTTATTTCAAATGATTCGACATTTATATAATTATATTCCGTGAAAGTTTCTTTTTAACAAATCCTTTTTATAAGATGTTTCTTTTTACTTATTTTTACAACCAGAATTAATTGCTAGAGCGTATACGCAATATCATTATTCACCTGGAACTTCGTGAAGATCAAACTGATCTCAATATGAAATATTTAATAAAAATATATATTAAAACTGAATTTTTTATAACCTTGTTTGTATCATACATATTACCTTCCCTTGATACTTGACAATTCGAGTTCCTTTAACTTAACTACTCGTTTTCCGAAAAAACTATTACCTTTCCCAGCACTGTATAATTATAATCCGTGAAGTCTTAATTTCAACTTAATTTAACAAATTTTTTTTAGCCCCTTTTGATTTTTTTAAACTCAATTTAACTCAATATAACTAGAGATAAGAACCTTGGTATTGATATGGTATCCCTTGAAACTCGTCTCCGTACATAAACCAATGTTTTATTCGCTGTCTTTCAAAACAAGTGCATTAAGTTTCTAATCAACAGCACCGCCTTAAACTAGAAAACTTAGTTCCTAAGGAAAACATAACACATAACAACTGCGGCTTGGGGCAGGGCTCATCTTTTGGTCTCCAGCACTTAACTAAGCGTCGCATCCGGACGGAGTCTAGCCGGCGAAGAAGCACCTGTAGAGCATGTAGAGGATGCCGAATATCCAGATGCCCTTGTAGACCTTGTCCACAACCCACATCCTGGGAAAGAGATATAGGTTATTTTAAGGGGATTTCTTAAGGGAATGTTCGTAGTACTTACACCTTCATGTGTCTCCTGGCCGCCGGAATCGACTCGTCCGACTCTTTGAGGATCAGACGGCGGGCGCAGAGGACGCAGTTGGTGAAGTAGTCGATCAGGTCGAGCTCGATCTTCTCGATCACGTAGGTGCGCCGCTCCTTGTTGTTCATCAGCTTGCGCAGCTTCACCGCCTCCGAGTTGTCGAAGTTCCAGACGTTATTGGCATAGTACTCGAACACCTCGAATCCCTTGAAGATGCGGTTCTGGACGCGACACAGTACCGGCGGGTATCGCAGTAGCCAGAGCAGGGCGTCCACAAAGAGGGCCGGCATCCACTGGAACAGCACCATGCAGACGTAGTGCACCCAGTAGTTGGACTTCATGGAGCCACCCGGATACCAGGCCACGCCGTTCAGCGGCACCTTGTTCTCGATCACCCAGCGTCCCAGCTCGATGATCTCCGCCCAGGACACCTTGATGTCGTTGGAGGAGGTCATGTGCGCCACCCGATTGGTGGTGTCCGTGCCCGCTGTGATGTTCCTCCAGCTGGCCACCAGGATGCCATTGACAGCCACATCCACGGGCAGGAAATCGCCGTACCCGGAGGAATTGCAGTACATGGTGCGAATGACACCCTTTCCCGCTCCGATGAGCAGGCCAGTGGGCCCGTTGATGTTGTCCGTCCAGCCCGGAATGGGCTCCTTCCAGATGGGGATCACGATCGAGGGCCGCAGGATCACGGCGGGCAGCTGGTCGAACTTCTCCACCACCAGCGCCTCGGCCAGTGACTTGGTGTAGGCGTACGTGTTCGGGATGTCCCCGAGCACCTTCTTCTCGATGGTGGCCACCTCGTCATCCGTCAGCCACTCGCAGGCCTGCATCACCTTGTGCGGATCTGCTGGCGGATCGTACGGCTTCTCGTACAGCGTCTTCACGTGCAAATGGCAGTAGGCCGTGGAGCAGTAGGCGAAGAAGTCCAGGTGCTTCAGGCTCTGGGCCAGCTCCAGCATGTACTTGGTGCCGCGGGTGTTCATGAACACGGCATTGCGAAGGGGTTCATCAAAGCTGCAAAAAGGAATGGGTAGGGTTGGGGTCAAAAAGGAATAGGGTCAGAGAATCATTAAAAAAGTAATTTTCATAAAAACCCTTATCACTAACGTTAAATATAATTAATGCAAATTAAATAGATTTTGCTGAGATTGCCTAATAAGTTAAGAAGTTTTTATTTGATTTATTATAGACATAATGCCTTTGAAAAATCGAGTTCCAAAAATTAATGAAAATGCTCCGCTATCTAGCACACAAATTAAAGTTTATATAATTTTAGTGTCCCCCAAAAAGGTTATAGACATTTATTTTAAAATCTTGTGAAGCAAAAGACAACAGTTAGAACTTATTTTAAGGTGCAACCCCCAAACAACTATTAACTATAACCATTCAAATTATGAAACATTAGTACATACACCATTTTCGCAGTAAGTATTTTAATAAATAAATGAAAGGAATATTTTAGAAGTGATATTTTCAATTGTATTGTTATTCTTATTTTAGTACTATAAATAAATGCACTAGTAACTCTACAGTTATAGCCCGATTTTCATGCCATTCAAAAATGTAGCTCACCGCACTGTGGCTGCACAATGGTACACAATGGACACCTCCTGGCGCAGCGTTTCCAGGTCCTTCTCGGAGATTCCCAGGCCGGGTAAGAGGACGTCTCCGGCGATGGCCACCACCTGTTGCAGGATTTGCTCCTCGCCGCGAAGCTGTTTCACCTGGTCAAACAGCTGCATAAAACACGCACACGCTCGTTAGTTGATTAATTTGTTCAAGGCAGGCAATTAGTTCCCATATGTTTCATAATTTCCACCCAGCTTACCACATTCTGGAATATATCCTTGATGCGTTCCTGCGGATCCTTGCCCTTCTTCGGCCGGATGAGCAGATAAATGCGCTTGAGGCCACCACACGACCTGCAGGAATTAATAATATTGCATAAGCCAAATTGGCGGAAATTGGTATTAATGGGGCCACGTACGGACCAGCTGCCCCGCCCACTCTGCGCCCACTTACCGCAGCAGTTTCTCGACCAGGACCTTGCCCAGGAAACCAGTGCCGCCTGTGATGAACAGACTGCGTCCCTTGAAGCACTCCGCAATGCGGTCCACCTCGTTGTCGTCCACCTCGCCTATGGTGGCCAAATCATCCTTCTCATACACGAACTTCGGCTTGGCGGTCATCTCGGATGGCTTCTGCGCAAATAATTAGGTAATATTAGTTAAGCTAATCTATCCCCAGGTATTTTAATAACCAATTAGCATTTTCTTATTGCCCCATACTTAACTTTTGATTGGAAGCGACTTAAGTGAACTTTAAAGTACAAGTAACATTATTATTATTAAAGCGTTTTGGGGAACTTTATTTAAGATGTTGTAAGTAATTAAAAAGGTTGGTTTTTCTTTTAATAATGTCAGCTAATAATATTTGGGAAAAACCAATTTATAATTATATTATTATTATATAAGAGCCATAAACACATATAATACTTGTTCCTACTTCATTAGTATTTAAATTTATGCATGCCGAGGCTAACTTCCTTTCACATAAACAATTTAAATTAGCACGTTTTTGGGAACCAGCTTGTAGCGATAACTGTTTTTATTTTTTATCTGTGAAATATGATCTCTAAAAACGGAGTTGACATTGTTGGGTTTTTCTGGGAGCACTTATGGTGCTGTAGGCACGTAACAGCCTAGCCGTCACCGCCAAGTGCACTTTTAATTTCATTTGATCTTGGTCGTAAAGTGGTCGGAGCCGCATGTGGTTATGAGGCAACCAACCAGTTGGCCCGTGGAGTTTAAAGCGACAATTGCAGATTAGGCCATGTTTGGCTGACTTAGCTGACTGGCCGACTGGCCACATAACTGGTCGACTGGCTGACTGACTGGGTTTCTGAGTGTCAACGTCAACGCGTTGACCATCGAGTGGGCAAGCGGAGCGACACCGATTCGGCGTTACGGCGGCAATTAAAAGATTGCCACATCCATGTCGCATGCCCCACCAGTCGCACCATGAGCTTGCCATGGGCGGTGGAGCATGTCCAGACGCAGAGCACCTTGTGTCCTTCATCCGCCCTCCGAAGTAAACTTGATCGAAAGCCGTTGGTCCGGTGACACGATGACCCGCATTCGACACATACCCGGTTATTAGCATTAGACGACGCGGACTTGGACCCCGGCTAACAAGGTGGACCGCCTGCTCTCTTCTGCTCTACCTGTAATCTTCTGGTTGGCGGAGCAGAGTCGCCATGAGTTGGGGCTGGGTTAAGTGACAGTGAAACTGAAGGCACAACGAGACGGGAAATTCTGTTTACAAAACTAATGTGGGTATACTCTTGCTTAAAGTTAAATAAGTGATTATTCCTGAGATAGCAAGCCAATGCTTGTATACTCTTTGGTATGTAGATAAATTTTAGCAATTAAATTGGATTCAATTTTACTTGCAATACCAAGCCAATGCTTAAATAGCCTTGCATTTGTTTCAAAAATGTATTAATAAAATTTGGCTAGATTTTTCTTATGTTATTTAGCTGATGTCTGTAGCTCTTGCTTTTATTGGTAGCAAGAACATTTTTTAGGTTTCCTTTGCATACCATGCATATTTGGATTTACTAAGTATTTTTACTCGTGTTCATTTAGCAAATTAGTCCAGGTGATAATAAATAATACTAAATAATAATTTTTTATTACAAATTTTCCAGAGGATAGGTATCGTGTAAAGCACATAAAAACGTTGCTACTTTACAAACATTTGAGTCAAACCAATATAAACCCAAATGGGGTATAAAAAGCAAATAACAAAACGAAGCGATTACTATAGCACTTGTTTTATGGCGATTCTGAATGTCTTGGTCTCAAATTAAAAGCTCTTAATGGCTGTAGCCCGCGGCCAAGATCGCAGCCATTGGGCGCAGTAGTTCATTGCTGATACTGATACTGCTACCGATACTGATACCAAAGACTGCGGCAGCGAACGTGATTTTCGAAAGTGAAAAAAAGGGCAGAGGTAAGTGCTTAAAACCGGGCCAAGCGATTGCCACACACTCGGCTGACCCGCTGATCTCGGCCAGCACTGCTGTGCCACACTAATTATGGCTTATTGCGATTTCAGATCTACTTCTGCTCCGGGGGGCAATCGAGTTGGCATCTTAAACGCTTTAAAGGCAAAAGCCATTAAACGATTCCCGGATAGCCACTAAATTTGCGCTAGTCATGGGAACTACAAACTGCAATTTATAGCCCTTGATACGGTGATTGCATGCCCGACGACAGCTGCACTTGCTGGAGAAGAATTTCCCAGCTTACATATTTCCCAATTTCCCAATTTGGATAAACACACGAAAAGTGCCAGTTGCTCCTTGCTCCTCCGGTTGCATGCAGTGTTTTTCTTCTGGGGACAACCAGTTTGGAGCAGCCAGAGATGTCAACAATGCGATAATAAAATCAAGGAGCGGATGCAGCAGGCCAGAGTCACGATTTATTTTCGGTAAACAGTGGTTGAGAAATATACACTTAAATGTTCGGCTAGAGCGCCAAGGACCTATCACCTTTATGGCTCTCAAATCATGTATTATAAAATCCAAAAATCCACTAATATATGCAGAGTGCCTTGGACTGGGTTAACAAATTTGAGTCGCATGCTAATTGCTAATAGCATAATCGTCACACAACCGTCTTCGATTTTAACTACTGTTTAAATTAATCGTTTAAGTTTGATCGCACCTTCACTTGGCAACAATGGCAGACCCTTTTAACCAGATACTTGGATACTTTGCGGATTCAGATGCGGATTCAGATTCAGATACTGTTGACCCGCGCTCGCCGAATGCTAAACACAAACTGATCACGAAAAGCGTCTCGCACTCCCAGCCAACCTAATAGAAAATAAAACGAAAACAACTTTAGGCCAAACTATGCATCGCATCGGCTAGTTTGGCGCACACACAGCTGCACATGTGTTACCATAGTATACCCCGAGATCTGGTAGCTACATAGTTTCCGAGCTGGCACACGGAAAAAAAGCAGTTCCATGTCAGGTCAAATAGACATTTACATTTCTCTAAAAAGTTTTATATGCGCATGAAAACCATTTACAGTGCTCATAAGAGTATCATATGAAAATGTTATAAAATGTGAACTTACTCTCAATTTATTTAAGTCTGTACAATCGGAAATAGAGTAACGATTACTCGAACTAAAGATCAACGATGTTAGAATTGTTTTATATTTTTTTATTTTTTTTTATTTAATCATCTGGCTTCAGACATTAAAATTCTGTTTTACATATTACTATATAGTTAGCTTATTAAAAGCTTAAGTTTTAAATATAATGTAGATATGGGAATAGTATAGAAAATGAGTAACCTCATATAATATATATACTATTCTGATCTCAGAAAAAGAAGGAATTTAAATCAAGATTTATTAAAAAAGAGATAAATAAATAAAGAAACCCAACTGGATTTGATCCTATTTTTATAAATTTGTTGTAATTTCTACTGAGCTTAACATTAATTTGATATTAATATAAGACGGTTTAGAAATCGTAATTAATAAATCGTAAATAGTTTTATTTTGGTACTTTCGTTATATTAATTTAGTACCCATCCTATTGAAAAATTGTTCAAACCCAATCGATTAAAATTCATGTAACAATAGTTTGGTTTTTTCACAATTTTTTGTCTGGTGTTTTACTTTTTTTTCAGTGCCCATAGACGAAACCGAATTAGAGAGAGACTCGAGCAGTGACACAGAAACTTAGGAGCTGGTGGGATTTCCCCTTTGGCCCCCCTTAACCCCCCCTAAACCCCCTGGGGATCCATCGGTCAGGGGTTGGACTACTGTGCGCCGCTTTCTCACATCGCTGCGCTCTTAAGTAAACGATCGACGCCCGGTGCTCACCGTCGACAATTTCGGAGCCAGTGCGTCCGCCAGCACTAAGAATGTGATGCAATTGCTTTAGGCCTGGGCAAACAATTCAATTTTCGGGCCAGCACCGCCTGCGTTACGCATACGCAGTGTGGTCCGCTTCGCAAATAGGAAATCATCTTTGCCCCAGCCATAAATGCCAACGAACCGCATCGGTGGGTGGATCGGATCGGATAGGCGAAAAGCGAATGCCTGAGTTCGTTTTATGGCACACATAAATCCGATTGCATTGACCATTAATTAGACGGATCTGGTTAGTTACACTGGTTGGCCAAAGAGTTCGAAACCGAAACAGAAAAAGATACAGATACAGAAACAGAAACAGAAACAGCAGAAACAGAAAGAGTAGCAGCCGCAAATTGACAATGGCATTGACATCGAAAAAGCGGCGCAGCATCTATTTTATTGGCTTTATTTTCAGCCAGGGCTGCAGCTAATCGAGCTAATCAAAGTGGTCAAGATGAGAGTATAGACTGAAGTCTGAAGAGTGAAGAGTGGCATCGGACGACCTGACCTCTGCTCACCTCGCAGTTTGGTTAAAAGCATTTAAGCCGCCACGTGATGTCCGTCGTTAAGCGTGCAGACTAAAATATAATATTTAAATGCGTCTTCTTTTCAGCTGAATTGATTTTATTAAGATTGGATAGTTTAATAAAGCTTAAGGGTTCTATTAAACACATTTCTCCTTATTTGTTTACATACTTCACACAATTTTAACTTAATTTTAATATTGTTTAGTGGTTACTTCACAACTATGATTACTTTTTAATAAATATATGGCTTTAAGTGAATTCCCCTTAAAAAAGATATATTTCAGTTATTAGCCAAGCTGATTTATAGCTTTAAAACCAAATCCGCATACCAACCTAATAAAAAATCTTAAAAACGCAGGAATAATTATATTAATGTCAAAGTCATGTTGTTAAAAAGACTTGATATTGGTAAAGCTGGCATATTTTTAGCTATGGGTCTGGCACACGACTTGGCTTATATAGCATTAAAATCATATTCCCATACCCACCTAATTTTAATTCAGAGAAGAATAACTTTTCAAATCTGATCTTAGAAACGCAGTAAGCATTTTAATTTTAGTTTTATTTAAATTCGCTTAAACACACTTATTTGAGATCAGAAGAATGGAAATGGAACTTTAATATAAATTTGTTGACAACAATGGTTTCAGGAGTGACTAGACAGATTCCAAAGTCATGTGGTCAAGAAGACTTGATCTTGGAAAAAGCTGCTCTATTTTTAACTGGGGGACTGGCACACGACTTGGCCTGGTCAACAAACCCAAGCTTTGAACTTGAGCTAGTCTTGTCTTATCTCTTTCCCAGCTATTTCGGTTTTGTTTTCGTTGTTTTCGTTTTTTTCTCAGCTATTTATGCAAATGAGGCATCTGCAGACGTGGTTATCGCGCGTGTTTTGTATTGATTTTGGGCGATCGTAAAGCGAGCAGTAGACACAAGAAACCTGGCCGACAAAACCCGACACATTTGTGCCCCGTCATGCGTGGTGGCCAAAGCCATTGTTGAAACAGCAGTGCGTCTTAAAACTTTGCCCTTTTGCCGGCCGTAATTACAGACTTCCGCCTTTTTGAACAGTTTCACAGCCCCACCCAAATGGGGCGAGTCTCAAAAAAGCTGGCGGGGATGGGGGTGCCTGGATGGGATGAAGATGATGAGATGCCAGAGGCGCCACAATGTATCCCGTTACAGGTTACAGGGCCATAAAGCGCCATAAACGCCGCGACGGCAAGGGCAAATTATAACGCATACGGACACGTAGTCGATTCACTTGCCGTCGGCTAATTGGACGTGCCAGGCCAGGATTCCCCTGCTCCTGCCTCTGCTCCACCCCCTACTCCTACAACCAACTTAAAAGTGGGCGTAACATAACAATTGTGGGCGATTTGCATACAATTTGGTGCTCGAGTGGCCAGCAAACTGGCGACGAAATGTTGCTACGTCATTGTTTTTGTTGTCGTCGACTGCTTGTGGCTAATAAGTCAGCATGAATGCGGACTGGTTTTGGCCTTTTGTCCCGCTGACAGCCGCTGACAAGCTGAACAAACGTATCAGCGGCTGACCAGAGTCCATTTGGCGACATTGTCAAGGTTTTTTCTACTCACCCTGCACTCACTATACACCTGCTAATCTGGCTGGCTGACTAGCGCTTTAAAAGTGGGAACGAAAAAAAGTGCAGTGGCAACAAAGCCAGCGAACATTGAATGTCCTTTGGCAACATGTTGCTGCAACACTTGTTGCTCGCGCCCACACAGCAGCAGCAACAGCAACAGCAGCAACAACAGCAACAGTCTCCTTTGGCTTTGGCTCACCACAAAGGAGGGCATATAAAACAGGCTGTTTCGGCAGACATTCGCACAGAACTGTTCCACATTCGAGCGGGCAACAAGTGTGTGTGTTTGCGAGCAAAAGAATCCCTTTTCCCGACCATTCATCCTAGTTCCTAGTAGAGGGACAACACTCAAAGGTGAGTGCCTGATGTTTTCGTCAACAAATGTGGGCATTACATTCTGCTACACTTTCGATTCTTTCGAAAAATAGTCAACCAATTAGCGTTTCACAGTGGAAATTTCTGCCAACAAAGCCAATTATGCTTCAGGCTGTAATTTAATGTAAAGTGTGACAATTTGCCACATTAACAATAAAAATGAACGTAAAAGTGTCGACCAGATTTCCTAAAGTCTAAAACACAATTATATTTTGGTTTCGTGGAGAGACATTTATTTTTTTTTATTGCTAAAGTGTATAGATTTAAGTTTTTAGTTTATATTTTAAAAATACATTATCAAAAAGCAATAATTTCTACAGTCGCGTTTGCTTTACAAAGTTTAGATTCTCAGGAACAAAAAATCTCTAATTCAAACAACTTTGAAATTAAGTTAAATTTTAAGTTTTTTTTTTTAATGCCAGAAACACAAAAAGATTAGTGGTAATTAAAAAAATGAATTCAACTAACTTTTAAATTAAGCCTAAATCTGCTGGTAAAAAATATTTCTTAATGGATTAAAACCATTTCATTAGCTTTCTTAAACAGATCTTTAGTTAAGCAAATTAACAAGTTTTTTGGTAATTTTGTATCTTAAATTATTGTTAATAAGGTTTTTTGGAAACTATTTGTGTTTTTCGCTTGAAAAAAGGAGAAAAAGTTAAGCTAGAACCCCTAAATTCTCTAATAATGCAAGAAAAGCATAAAACCTTTCTTAATGTTGTTCTAGAATAAATTTGTCGATTGAGTTGTTAGAAAATTTATAAATATTAAAAGCTCCATTTATAACTTCTTTGTTTTCAATAGTTTTTAATCCTTTCCCCTAAAAGCATCAAACATAATGCTGTAATCCTTAAATGGTGGTAATTTTTAATTGGCCAAAATGGCCAACAGCGCAACTAAAAAAACTGATTTGGTTTTGTCAACTTTTTCGACTCTTTTACCCGGAAAATTAGCTTGGGTCCGGCGAAAAGCCAGCCAGGAAATAGTTTTTCCTCGAAGCCAGCAGACACCAGCCATTTGGGTTAATGAAGGCAAATTGAGATATTTATGGGTGCACTTTTGGGTCCCAGCGCAGAGCTAGATTTCCATTTGCATTCGCACTCGCACCTGCTGCCAAATGGAAGGGAAATAGTGAAGCCATTTTCAGGTGTTGACGGCAGGAGCTCAAGAAGTGCAAAGCGAAGCGTGTGTGCAATTTATGATTTATCGTCGACACTGGACAACTGAAATGGCCGCGCCATCATTTGTCTCTCCGGCGGTGTCTCACCAGGCTGACAAATGATATTTAAATGCCCTGCCACGGGTAATGTGCCCTCCGCACATATATCCTGTATATCCTGCCAAGCCTGAAGGATCTGCTACTTCAAAGGTATCAAACGTATCGCATGTGCCATGCAAATCAGTTTAGGCCTACCCCGCCGAATCCCATGTTTCATCTTCCATTCGCCTGCTAAGCGAATTAACGAGTGTGTTATTGATACCAATTTCGATTCCCATTCCTTATTGTTTCCTTAAGAAGGTGCTTCTGGTGTTGGCTTTGGCCCAGAACAAACAAGGCAGTAAGACTGGCGTATTTATGAATTTTAAATGCACATTTCGGCATCGCAAATCAATCAGACATTTGGCAATTGTTGTCTACCCACTTCAAATTCGCTGACTCCTTGCCATTCCGCTGGAGAGGCTGTCGTCTGTCATATAATATTTTAGCGCCAAGCAGGGGCATTGCAACATTTCCAGTTGGAGCCCATAAATTAAACGCCGCCGCCGACTAGTTTCCTCTTTATGGGACCCTTGAGTTTCCCAAAAACGTGTTGCAATCACAGGCTGCAAGTGCAGCAGCAAATGCAATTGCAACTGCAGTGGGCCATTAATGACGTGGAGACGCTCAGAAGTGCGTATGCAAATGTTCAGACGGTTTGTCTGGGCCATCCTCCTTGCACTTTTGAATACCTAAACACTTGAATACGCCTCTGATTGCCGCGGCATCGAATTAAGCGAGTACCGTCGAAAGTATGTTAATGCTCGCGGTTGCGAAGTCCGCCGCTCATCATCCATCAGAAATCAGGCGCCGACTTGGAGGTCAAGTTTTTGTCGTCAGTTGTCTGGGCAAGTTTTTAATTTCTATCCAAACGGAGCACTCAAATTTTGACGGTGCTGAAGTGCTAATTGGCCACTGGTTGTCGGGTTTGAAAAACCCCTGTTTGAGGCTGACTTTTCCTACTTGCAACTTTGTTTCAACTTTCACAGCTCTTTAAGACTCATATATAATAACAAGACATTTAAAGGTTTTTGGGAATTTATAAACAATATAAATAAAAGAGCCACTTACTCGTAGGGCTGATAACACTAAATAATCTAACATGTTTTTTAATTAGACCTTAAAGAAAGGTGACCCACACATCCAAAGGTATATTTACTAGTAAGTTAAAATAGTTTTGATTTTATGTTCTGTTGATTAAAAATCAAATAACTTGGAAGAAAAGGTAAAGCTAGCGTACATTAATAAGTTTTGCAATATGAGAAATTATACTTTCATTTTTTTTCATTAACATTATTCAGTTTTCCAATATAAGTAATAAATGAAAAGTAATATCAAAAAAATTAAAGAATCTATACATATATATAGTAATATAATATATATAAATATATTTAATATATATTGTATGTATTTTGAGAATTTCTTCTGATTGATGTTCTAAATTTATTTTGGCATTTTTAGTTTAAGCTACATTTAGCCATTTGAATAACTTGTATGCTATTATTCTTTTTCCAAAACGAGGAGACCGGTAAAAAAAAAGAAGATAGTAAGTGTTATTAGTAACACTGTGATGTACCACATAAAGTTGGTGACACTGAATTTTTGGCCAAGTCAAAAACAGGCTGTCGAAGTGTAGTTTTAATGCATGATTTTATACTGACAAATGTTCCAAGTGTTCCGTTCTGAAGACCCCTCGATTTTGGCTGTCTGCTGCAGAACGCATCCTGCCTGCAGCAACCTGTCTCATATCTCGAATGTGGCGACGTGGCAGTCAGCGGATCAGCTTGCCTCGAGCCTTGAGCCTTGAGGCTTGAGCAGGCCTCGCAGGCTGATACGTCACCATATCCAAAAGCCATAATCATTTGCATCTCTAATGGTGCTGCTCGGTCGTCGTCCGGACGCCATACATCCACTGCTCCCCTGGCAGTGCCACTTCCACTGCCACATCCACTTCCATTGCCAACTCCCCCGACTTCCTTGAACCAGTGTTAATGCCTGTAAACCTGGTTATATGCCGATGTGGGTGGGTGAGTAGGTGAGTGGCTGCCCATTGTGGTGGCCCTAATGCGGTTGGTTAACTTTTTACGCGGCAGCCCAGCAGATCTGGCCATAAATATCATGATGGTTAATTAGCAGGACACTTTGTCTGCGCTTTGTCCTGGCCACTGGTGGCTTCAGTTACCGCCCTAAGTAAAACGAACAGCCTTAATGTGATTAAAAGTGGCAATAGATAACGCGAGATGCCATCGCCCCATGCCAACCATAATTATGGCCCCATATTCACTCCTTTTCTTTCCCTTCCTTGCCTTTACTATCCTTGCAGATGGGCATTGCCTTGATGTTCCTGCTGGCCCTGTACCAGATGCAGTCGGCCATCCACAGCGAGATCATCGACACGCCCACTTACGGGGGCAACGCGCTGCTGCAGGAGGCGGACTCTGAGGCGAGTCCGGCGCAGGACTCCACCAATGACCTGGTGGATGCCCTGCTCGGTAGCAGCGATCAGGGCGAGCGGGCGGAACTGGAGTTCCGTCACCCCATCTCCGTGATTGGCATCGACTACACCAAGAATGCGGTGCTGCTGCGCTTCCAGAAGCACAGTCGCCGGCCGCGCTACAAGTTCGATCCGGAACTTGAGGCCAAGCGAAGGTCCGTGCAGGACAACTTCATGCACTTTGGCAAGCGGCAGGCGGAGCAACTACCTCCGGAGGGCACATACGGTGACTCTGGCGAGCAGGAGGGCATGGCCAAGCGGTCCAACATGGATCGATATGGCCGGGATCCCAAGCAGGACTTTATGAGATTCGGTAGGGATCCAAAGCAGGATTTCATGAGATTCGGTAGGGATCCAAAGCAAGATTTCATGAGGTTTGGTAGGGATCCCAAGCAGGATTTCATGAGGTTTGGCAGGGATCCCAAGCAGGATTTCATGAGATTTGGACGCACTCCAGCGGAGGATTTCATGAGATTTGGACGCACTCCAGCGGAGGATTTCATGAGGTTTGGACGCTCGGACAACTTCATGCGCTTCGGGCGCAGTCCACACGAGGAGCTACGCAGTCCCAAACAGGACTTCATGCGATTCGGTCGACCCGACAACTTTATGCGCTTTGGTCGCTCTGCTCCGCAGGATTTCGTACGTTCCGGGAAGATGGACTCGAACTTCATTCGCTTCGGCAAGAGGGTGAAGCCAACGCTTCCCGAAGCCAATCAAACCAAGTCGGGTAAGTCGGAGAAGTCGGACAAGCCGGGCGACAGGAGTCCCGTGGACAAGGCCATGACGGAGCTGTTCAAGAAACAAGAGCTGCACGATCAGCAGGTTAAGAGCGGCGAACAGACGACCTCCTCGGCGGACGAGGGCAGCCTGGAGCAGGAGCCGGAGCAGGAGCAGGAGCAGTTCTTCGGCCAGTGAAGATCAGAGTTCCGATGGCGCCATTCCTTGTAAATAGATAACGACAAACGAGCACACGATTCGTAACTGATATACGTACTATACTATATGTTACATCCCACTCCCCACACGAACTCCCGACAAATGCCTAAACTATGAATTTTTAATGGGGGCTGGATTAAAAATTCACCACGCTTTGAAGTTCTTACCCATAAATATATGTACCTAGCGTAATTTCGAATGCATTGAGAAAAGGTGTGAAAAAAAAAGTATTTTGCCAAAGTTCCAAATAAAGATTGCTCTACTGTATTTTATTGTACTGGTGGTTTCGATAGTTTCGTATATTTTTAGATTCTTAGATAATTCAAATACAAGTGTTTCCAGGTGCATCATTAAGTGCTCAACTTCTTAGCCATTGTTTGAAAGGGAGAAAATAAACACGACTTAACAACGATATAACTCCTTAATTATTTTCCAAAAAATTGCATTGCAGAAAAGTGACCAAAAACCTGTCGTTTTAAATCCATAACTTTTATATCAGGCATCTGATGTAAAAGTGGTATATCTCTAAAGATTCGTGGCTTAAGCCTCTAAAAATCTGCATTTAAATTTTGTTTGAGAATATTAAGTTGTTATTTTTACGATATAACTCCCTATTTAATTTCTGAAAAATAGCATTACAGAAATGGCACCAAAAGCCTACAGTTCTAAGTCCATAACTTTTCTTTCAAGCATCCAATTTCGAAGTGGTATATCTTAAAAGTCTTCTGGCTTAGTTCTCTAAAAATCTGGGTTTAAAACTTGGTTTGTAATTTCGGGCCGATTTTTTGCAAATTTCATGATGTAACCCCTTCCTAAATTTCCGAAAAAATAGTCTGTGCAGAAAAGTGACCAAAAACCTGTCGTTTTAAATCCATAACTTTTCTATCAGGCATCTGATGTAAAAGTGGTATATCTCTAAAGATTCGTGGCTTAAGCCTCTAAAAATCTGCATTTAAATTTTGTTTGAGAATATTAAGTTGTTGTTTTTACGGTATAACTCCCTATTTAATTTCTGAAAAATAGCATTACAGAAATGGCACCAAAAGCCTACAGTTCTAAGTCTATAACTTTTCTTTCAAGCATCCAATTTCGAAGTGATATATCTTAAAAGTCTTCTGGCTTAGTTCTCTAAAAATCTGCGTTTAAAACTTGGTTTGTAATTTCGGGCCGATTTTTTGCAAATTTCATGATGTAACCCCTTCCTAAATCTCTGAAAAAATAGTCTGTGCAGAAAAGTGACCAAAAACCTGTCGTTTTAAATCCATAACTTTTCTATCAGGCATCTGATGTAAAAGTGGTATATCTCTAAGGATTCGTGGCTTAAGCCTCTAAAAATCTGCATTTAAATTTTGTTTGAGAATATTAAGTTGTTGTTTTTACGATATAACTCCCTATTTAATTTCTGAAAAATAGCATTACAGAAATGGCACCAAAAGCCTACAGTTCTAAGTCTATAACTTTTCTTTCAAGCATTCAATTTCGAAGTGATATATCTTTAAAGTCTTCTGGCTTAGTTCTCTAAAAATCTGCGTTTAAAACTTGGTTTGTAATTTCGGGCCGATTTTTTGCAAATTTCATGATGTAACCCCTTCCTAAATCTCCGAAAAAATAGTCTGTGCAGAAAAGTGACCAAAAACCTGTCGTTTTAAATCCATAACTTTTCTATCAGGCATCCGATGTAAAAGTGGTATATCTCTAAGGATTCGTGGCTTAAGCCTCTAAAAATCTGCATTTAAATTTTGTTTGAGAATATTAAGTTGTTGTTTTTACGATATAACTCCCTATTTAATTTCTGAAAAATAGCATTACAGAAATGGCACCAAAAGCCTACAGTTCTAAGTCCATAACTTTTCTTTCAAGCATCCAATTTCGAAGTGATATATCTTAAAAGTCTTCTGGCTTAGTTCTCTAAAAATCTGCGTTTAAAACTTGGTTTGTAATTTCGGGCCGATTTTTTGCAAATTTCATGATGTAACCCCTTTCTAAATCTCCGAAAAAATGGTCTGTGCAGAAAAGTGACCAAATACCTGCCGTTTTAAGTCCATCACTTTTCTATCAGGCATCTCATGTCAATTTGGAATATCATTAAAGTCTTGTGGCTTAAGCCTCTAAAAATCTGCATTTAAACTTTGTTTGAAAATTTTGGTTTGTTATATTTAACGATATAATATCCATTATTTTTCATGGACAACCTTGACAGTAGGGGATCGTATTGCGCGCCCCCGAGGATCCATTGGCACACGAGCAAGTGTGACGGTGAATTCAATTGCAAAAGACCATTTTTTTTTAAATTTTAAAATCATGGAACTGGGAACTGGTTAGGTTTGGGGCAGTGCTAGCATTCCATCGACGTTTTCCAAGTTTGGTTTGCGTCCTTGATAAGATAGGTATTTATTAGTGTCAATCGTTCTTATCGCCCAGCTGTGAGCATAAGAAAACCGCTACTTGGGAGTCGGATCTAAACCACTTAATATTGCAATTTTATCAGTTTATTTGGATTGACAAGTTGGCAAAGTTGTGTGGTTGAAACTTATAGTCAAACGGTAAACATTGCCAACGAACTTTGGACGCCGCTACATCATCGGCTGGACGGGTCTAAAGTCCAACTTGTTGCACCGATCTTGTTGAGTTGTTTGTGTTGTGTTTTGGAATAGAGAGTAAACACAACAACAGATATACATTCGCTTATCTAGGAACAGTTTAGTGCATTTCTAGAACTCTTCCCAGTACTAAACCGTTATAAGCTGAGAAGATAAGAGAAAATGTCGGCACTTTTGAAAATGCACAGAGGTAAGTGTTCCCAGACATCAAATTTCGGTTATTACATAACCGCAAAGATGCTTGAGAGACCTATTTAATCCCTGAACCACGCTGATTATACAATGATCTATTGCCCATCCAGTTCAGAGGCTTTTCCGACCCGCCCTGGTGCGCAGCATCTCGGAGGTGGCCAAATATCCCAGGATCACCACCCACTACACGCTGAATCCCCGCGAGAAGGATGAACGCTGGACAGAAGTGGACATGGAGCGCTGCATCGAGGAGGTGGATCTGGTGATCGTGGGCGGCGGACCAGCGGGCATGTCGGCGGCCATTCGGGCCAAGCAATTGGCGGCGGAAAAGGATCAGGTTTGCCAGTTACTATACGAATCCATCCCTAGCCCACTAAATGTGTGTCGTTGCACAGGAAATCCGTGTCTGCGTTGTGGAAAAGTCCGCCGAGGTGGGCGGACACATCCTCTCCGGCGCCGTCATCGATCCCATCTCGCTGAACGAGCTCATTCCCGACTGGCAGGAGCAGGGAGCTCCCCTCAACACGCCCGTGACCAGGGACACCTTCTCCTTCCTCACCGGCTCCGGTCGCATCTCCATACCCGTCTTCAAGGGCTGGCCCATGGACAACCACGGCAACTATGTGGTCCGGCTGGGCCACCTGGTCAAGTGGCTCGGCGATCAGGCGGAGGCCCTGGGCGTGGAGATCTACCCCGGCTGTGCCGCCTCCGAGGTGCTCTTCCACGAGGACGGCAGTGTGAAGGGCATCGCCACCAACGACGTGGGCATTGCCAAGAGTGGTGCGCCCAAGGACACCTTCGCACGCGGCATGGAGCTGCACGCCAAGACCACCATCTTCGCCGAGGGCTGCCGCGGCCACCTGACCAAGCAGATCATGCAGAAGTTCGGCCTGAACGAGGGCAGCGAGCCCCAGGCCTATGGCATCGGTCTGAAGGAGGTCTGGGAGATTGCACCCGAGAAGCATCAGTGAGTGAGCTGCCGCTGGCTAGCACAGAACGCAATCCTTTGCTACATAGATTATCCTGCCTTGCAGACCCGGTTTGGTGGAGCACACCATTGGCTGGCCCCTGGACCGCTTCACCTATGGCGGCTCCTTCTTGTACCATCTGAACGAGCCCACGCCCACCATCGCAGTGGGCTTTGTGGTGGGCCTGAACTATAAGAACCCCTGGCTCAGTCCCTTCCAGGAGTTCCAGCGCTTCAAGACGCACCCCAAGGTCCGCCACGTCTTCGAGGGCGCCACCCGAATCGCCTACGGAGCTCGTGCCATCAACGAGGGCGGCTTTCAGAGTCTGCCCCAGAAGCTATCGTTCCCGGGCGGCTGTCTGGTGGGCTGCAGCGCCGGCTTCCTCAATGTGCCCCGCATCAAGGGCTCCCATTACGCGATGAAAAGCGGCATGCTGGCGGCGGAGAGCGCCCTGGAGGCCATCAATGCGGACACACAATCGACGGCTGGCGTGGAACCCACCACCTATGCGGAAAAGTGAGTTGGGAGAGGTCTTCTGACAGAAGGCATCATTCTATGTAATCGTATTTATCCCATCCAGAATCAAGAACTCCTTTGTGTGGAAGGACCTGTATAGTGTGCGCAATGTCCACCCCTCGTTCCACAATCCCTTGGGCCTGTACGGCGGTCTGGTCATGAGTGGCTTCTCCATCTTCATGGGAGGTCGCGAGCCCTGGACACTGAAGCACGGTCCCCAGGACCATGAGTCGCTGCAGCCAGCCAGCTCCAGCCAGCCCATTGTATACCCCAAGCCCGATGGCAAGATCTCCTTCGACCTTCTGTCGTCGGTGGCGCTCACGGGCACGAACCACGAGGGCGACCAGCCGGCCCATTTGACGCTCAAGGACGACCGCATACCGGTGGACCACAACCTGGCGCTGTACGAGGGTCCGGAGCAGCGCTTCTGCCCCGCCGGCGTGTACGAGTACGTGCCCAACGAGGAGGGCGGCAACATGAAGCTGCAGATCAACGCCCAGAACTGCATCCACTGCAAGACCTGTGATATCAAGGACCCCAAGCAGAACATCAACTGGGTGGTGCCCGAGGGCGGCGGCGGCCCCGCCTACAACGGCATGTGAAAGGCATGCCATTGCCTGGAGCAGACCATTCGTGTACCGAAATTGCATTTCACTAGTTTTTAAAATCGAGAATTTGAACTTATGATACGGAATTAAGTCTAAAAGTTGCAATAAATTTGTAGAGAAAGTCAGTGAGCAGAGTCAGTTGCCAAAAAGGTTTTATTTAAAATGTTCTACTATCATTTGCTCGGTTTTGCACGCGCAGTTTCTGTTTAAAACACCAACTTATTAGGTAAATATTGAATCCACAATCAATTTGTCAATTTCCAAAACCTTTCATGTTCAGTGCACGGATAAAACTTGTTTCTCTTTTTATATAGTTTCACATATATATGCCATGTATAATGTACTATCTTGTTTTTCACCAAAACGGTTGCATCATGTCCTTAGCTTAGAGTTACAATTTAGTTGTATATGGTTATTTGAACAGACACATCGATGGACACACTTAACTCTCATTTTCTTTTTCCGAAATGCTCCCTTATTATGCTCTTTGTGCAGATCCGCATATCACTCCCACAGAGCTATCTAGAGTTTAGATGAACGTACATATATGGAGCCCACGACATTCTCTAAGTGAGTTCAAGCACAAGTCTTTGAATAATTATAAGAAGTATGATTGTGGCGTGCCACATAAATCCCATTACAACAGTGCGTAGGTATAACATTTTATCTAGGTATTATCCTAAAGGTACAGCGAATACGAATTTACACTCTGGACGATCCGATCCGTCTGTCTGCTTGACTATTTCTGTGCTGTGAGTGGTCCCTGTGACCGTAGGACGTCTTCTAGACAGTCAACTGTACAGTGCGTTGATCAAATATATATATAACTCCTATCTTTCCTTTCCTCTCTTTAAACTAGACTACATGGGTTTCTGGGTAAGCCTTCCTCATGCAATGCCAATTGAAACACCCCTTTGTACATTACGTGCTGCTTAGTGGAGGTTATCTCTTTCGGGATTTCACTAGGTTTCCGATTCGGTTTCGGTTTCGGTTAGGTTAATTATCAGTTACCAGATTTATCTACGCTTATTTAAATAGCACAATTAACACCTGTATTGAAATTTTTCACCATCAAGTTGTTCGTTATCATTATCATTTGCAATCAACATTGTTACAACATTCAGTTATATCTTCATGTATTTGTTCATCAAAAAGAGGCACTGTTTTTAAGGCAACACTACACAGTGAAGTTATATACCAGGTTCTATATACATCAACAGAATGAGGTCCAAATAAAAACGAAAGCTCTGGGAAAAACCGAAAAATCCTTGCAAATCATATGAAAATCATTTGGGGTCGGGTCAACGTAGGGTTTAGGTTACAACATTGAGTGGTGCAACAAATATACCCACAAATATCCACTTATAACATGTTTGTATGTACATAATGTATATATATATATAATATAACCAACAAAGAGCAGGCCATCCTCGGCAGCTCTTGAAGTTTCTGGATGAGATCTGCAATGAGATGGCCTGCTCTGTGGACTAACTACGTGTAATTTACACTGGGTTCAGGACCAGGGTCTCATCCTAAAAGTGCGCTTCGGTTTGGGGAACCTTGGCCAGTTGCTTAGTGTATTGTATATATCGTATATATGGCTAGAAAATATCGTTCACGTGCTGGTAGACGTACAATTTCGCTCTCCCGCTCCGCTTCAATCTGCTTAACTATGTAAATATGTAGGTGTTGTAAAGCTTGTTGTTCAATGGGGAAACCTGTAGAGTGTAAGTTTGCTTATTGTTTATGCTGACTCGCCGCCGACTGCACCTGCTGCAGTTTAGCTTTCTGTATTTAAATATGCACAGCTGATGCAGCCTCGTCGTCTCGAATACAAATACAAATGTACATAAATATTTTACTCTTTTTGTTTGCGCCTTTTTTTTGGCGCTGCTGTATAAAGTGCAACAGGTCATGTGCATATGGCCAGTGCAAATATCTGCGGGCGCGTTTACCTCTTAGTCAAATATTGGCAATTTCGAAATGGGCAATTGACATTGACACAGGCGCAGACACGCCCACTACCCACTGGGCCTGTTTAAATATGACAGGGTACAGAATTGTACAGAAAACAAATAAAGTAATGGATTAATCAAATAATAATATTAACTGGTAACGGGTAAATGGGAACGCAAAATAAAAAAAAAAACGGAAAAATGTTCTTGAATAATTTTATTTAAATTATATTTTGTTGAGTTGTTGTTGCTGTTGCGATTGTTGTTGTTTTACAAACGGCATTTAAATGTAAAAAATACAAAACTTAGGCACAAGAATTTGAAGCACTTCAAATTGAATAGAAATCCACTTTAAATTTAAATTACAAATTATGACTTCGTTTCGCTTAAGAGATGAAAAGAGAAAAGTGTCTATTAAATAATCGCTTAAATCAGAACTAAATCATAATCATAAAGTGTGTGTGTGTAAATGTACTGGCTGCCAAGGCTGCTGTTGTGTGATTCATGCTGAAATCAACAATGCCTAGCTATCATAGAAAACAAATCGGTTTCGATCGATGATGAACCGCCAAAAGTGTAAGTGCGCAGAACAGATAAGACCAAATAAAAATTGACGATAAATTGCACAAAATTACAAATTATGATCGAACACTGAGTACATCTGCTTGAGGGTCTGTGTTTTGCATAGAGTTTCTCAATCGACTCATCGTATGACTTGCATGGTTTACGTATCTCGTAGTTTCCTACGAACTAAGTTTAAAACTTATGACACTAAAATCAAATATTTACAGCATAAAGAGCTCTTTCTTTTGTTTTCTTTTTGTTGTTGTTTTTGTTTCTCTTTTGTTTTTTTGTTTTGTTTTTTTTTTGTCTGCAGCATTTCGTCCTAAGATTAGATTTAACATTAACTTTAACCATACTCGTAACTGTATTTGTAATTGTAACTAAACTAAATCAGCTCAACACTCTAACCTGCTCGAAACTTCTCAGCAGTATGCTCTGCGTTTATAATTTTAAATTATAATTTATAACTATTACCGTAGGTGTGTGTGTGTGTGTGTGTGTGTGTAATTGTAATTCATTTAAGTTACAATAACTATAAGATATGACACTGTCACTGTTTGCTTAAACCGAAAACAAAACAAAACTGCCTCCTTTCTGTTTCCTTTCTTCCTTTCTCTCTTCCTCTCTTTTTCTCTCTCGCTCTCGACTATTGCACTGGTCCTTAAACGGAAACGGAAACGGAGGATCCTACGGGTGCTGCTGCGATCCGTAGGCCACCGCCAGCTGCTGGCCATAGCAGTCGTAGCCGCCGGACTGTAACAGGCTGTAGGAGCTGCGGGCCATGTCCTTGCGCGGCGGTGGTGGCATCATCGCCAGGTCATCGCACTCCGCTGGCTTTTTGCTGCTGCTGCTGCTGTTGCTGCTGTTGCTGCTGCTGATGGTGTTGCTAGTGTTGCAGCTAGTGTGGTGGTGGTTGTGATGTTGCTTGTAGTGGCTGCTACCGGCAGCTCGTGCCGGCTATGTGCCCCATCCGCCCGATATTCTCGGCCGTTTGTGGTTGGGAGCATCGTAGTCGCCGAGCTGCTGCTGCTGCTGTTGCTGCTGGTGTTGCTGCTGCTGCTGTTGTTGATGCTGCTGCTGCTGCTGCTGCTGCGCGGCAACGGCGGCCAGACGCACATCCTGATCGCTGCTCGGCGCACCTGCATTAAGGATAATGAAGTCTGTTAAGCTATTAGTTTGATTTGCACCAAGGTCGCGTGTGTATGACAAAGGCAGGCGGGCATTTAAGGCGGGCATTCAGGGCGTGGCCAGACACTCGGACATTCAGCATCTGACCATTGTGAGAGCGTGTCTTGTGGTTATGGAGGCCTGGAGTTCTAAAAGTCACTTAGTTTTAATATTTTGTTTGAAATCTTCTAGAACTCCAGACTGTGTGTTTTTGGTTAGCAGGAAATCGCTTGGTTGTGTGATTGGTTAGTAAATGGAATCAAAAAACAAAAGCCAAGCAAACAAAAATTTCTTTGGAATTTCACAATCGTGTTAAGATCCCCCGAAACTCAAACTAAATTAAACTCAAGATGTTTCAACTGCCCCCTTGCCCTAAAACAAAAGGAATTCCATTGCATTTACAAGAATTTTGCTATATAGTTTTGTATGAATGTATGCGTAGATATATAGGTGTTTTTGTATGCTTGTTCATGTGTATGTGTGTGTGTGTGTGTTTTTGAATGTATTTGATGTATTTTCGTTTGTGGCCAATTTACCGGCAAAATTCCATCTAGGATTATGTCCCATTAGCGCGCGGTACGGATATCCTTCATACTTATCATGCCCTACAAATTATCACACAATGTGGTTGTTGTCGTTGTCGTTGTGGGTTAATGCAAAAGAAGACAATCGTATTAAATAGTAACAATATTAGAACGGCAGGTTGCACAAGTATTTGGTAAAGAGTTAAACGAAAACGAAACGCGGCGTATACGTAATGGAGCATTAAGTATACGCCCGTTGGGCACTAGAAACGGAACATTAATAGGGATAGCGAGGTATAAAGATAGTTTTTAGCACTAAAAACATGCCGCTTTACAAAATGTAATTTATTTTAATTCGTAAATTTGCAACTCTAGAGAAATTAGTAGACAAACGGCAGCAATTTTTGCAAGCGGAAATCCTTCGAACACGAGGTAGAAGTCAAGGTACAAAGGAAAAGGAGAGCGAGAGCAAGAAAGTGAATGCCTACCTGGAGTGGGTGTAATGTGGCCCGTGGACGAGGGCCTCGAGCTGGGCATGACCAGGTGGTGCTGCTGCGCGTGGCTCAGCACGCTCAAATTGGTGGCCTGCTCCATGCTCCCGTTGCTGCCGCCGCCGCCGCCCCCTCCACCTCCTGGGCCCGAAGGACCTCCTGCCAGCACGCTGACGTTGTTCAAGTGCGTAATGACGTTGGCTGCACTCACGGCTCCCGAGCCACCACCTCCTCCTCCTCCTCCTCCACCTCCTCCTCCGCTGGCATTGCTGCTAGTGCTGCTGCTCGATCCGCCGCTACCCGTCGACCCATTGCTGTTCTGCTGATGGCCACTGGCGGACAGGTCACGTGGCGGCGACTGCGGCTCGGCCTTGACTTTAATGGAGACGGGTGAGGTGGCGGGCGGCGGCGTGCTATTCGAGACAGCCAGGTGCGAGAGACTGGAAGAAACATTGTGAAATGCATGATTATATGTCCATTACAAAGTTTTTTAATGGTTGTAAACGATGCAGCGGCATAGCACTGTCCTAACAAGAATGTAAGGTCAAAATATTTTAAATATTTTAAATATTTTAAATATTCTATAAAACGACTATATTTTCATTTACGTATGTGTTTAACCTTAAAGATATCGTTGCCGTTTCTAAAAACGCTAAAACCGTTATTCTAAAATAGTTAACTATTTCAGAGTATTTTTGCATCTATCCTCGACTTATTACTATGTGCAATCTATATAAAGATTTTTGGGAAATAAACTTAGAGATTTGTCTGCGTAACAAGGGCTAGATCAACTCTCTAGGGATGCTGATCAAGAATATATATACTTTATAGGGTCGCAAATGCCTGTCACCCTACTTTGCAAACTTTTGTAAAATACATGGTTGTAAACGATGCAGCAGCAACTGCTCACCTAGAGTGCGGCACCAGGCCCTGATGCCAGGTGTTGAGGCTCATGATATCCGCGCTGCCCATCACGCCGGAGGTGGAGAAGTCCTGCGCCCCGAAGGAGTAGCTCGTGAGGGCGGGAATCGGCGTCTGCAGCGTGACCACTGGCGTGTTCAGCGACGTCTGACTCTGTCGTTGCTGGAGAAGAAGAGATAAAACCAGGATAAAAATAGACCCAGTGAGGGAGAACCTGCATTCAATACTCACATCTGAATAGGGCACGTCGTCGGGCGCGGACATGTTGGGCGGTATGGGGGCGATGGTGGGCGGTATTACGACCCTCAAGTTGGAAGCTCGTCCATTCTGGCTGCCCGGCGACTGCTGCTTGATGGACAAGTGATGGGCTGCAAGGAGATCTCGGTTAGTCGGGGAGCCACAACCAATCGGAAAGTTTAGCCAATGATGGAGTGATTTCCAGTTCGGGAGGGTGTTAAGTGAGGGGTGAGGAGTAGGTGGAGTAGGTGGAGTAGTAGGGGTGATGTTTATGCCCACCTATGCCAGGACTGGGACCCGGACTCGGTGATCCCACAAGCGGCGAGTGTGAATGCGGATAGCCGTTCGACATCTCCAGCATGGAACCCGATGGATAGACTGATGAGCCGAAAGAGAAGATAAGAATGTGCAAACACACGTTTAGACCGAATCGCAATCGCTATATATACACTTTATATATATATATATACTATATACAGAACTTCGCACGCAACTTTTGGTTAGATGGCGGTGAGTGGGTTACGGAAATCAGAAACAACAGAACAACGGTTAGAAAGTAAGAAAGTTAGAGTAAGAGTTAGAGCAACCATGCACTTCAAATTAGTTTAGATCGAAAAGTAACGCAACGAAGAACAAAACCAACAAGATAGATAGATAGAAATGTGTGTGCAGCCGGCGCGAGACACTGTACTAACTTATCAGGGACATCCCACCTGAATCCGTCTCCGAACTCGATGGACGTGGGCTGATGTTGGTGTGCGACATCTGGGGGCTGGCCTGCAGCAGGTTGTCGCCGTAGGAGCCAGGCACCGGCACGGAAACGGGCAGCGTGTAGCTGCTGTTGGGCAGCTGACGCGGCGCTCCCGCTCCGCCGATGGCCATCTGGTTGCGCTGCATCATGTTCTGGAACTCCTCGTCGATCTTGTTGTACTTGGCCTCCGTGCGCGGCGTGAGTGTGTAGTCCGTTTCGGCTTCCGGCGAGTCCGGCGACATCACGCCGTTCTTGTTCTCTTTCTGCAAGTCGGAAGGGAAAATCAAGGGAAATATTCAAAAGCGTGCGACGAGTGACGTGTTAATTGGCCCAGGCTTTTCCTTCTTTCGGGCCACTTGACGCTTTGTTGTGCTAAATTATGTAAATGCAAATCTTGTCCTACGCTGCTGCTTCGCTGCTGTTTCCCCGGCAGTATTAACATTACAAAACCATTTACCCGCGGACAGCGACAACGGCGACGCCGCATTAGAAATGCAAAATACTTTGGCGACATTTCCCCTTTCTCCGCCCCCACTTTTCTTTCCCCCCATTTGCTCTCAGCTAAATTCTGCACTCGCTGTTATTGTTATTGCTTTAATACTTGCCAAGGGCTATGCAAGTTATCTTAAAGTTTAGTTAAGCAGCAATTCCGGTAGTATGATTTTATTGAAGAGTATCCAAAGATGTTTAAGTTAAGTATGCACAGTAATAAATTTTGTTTTCAAGATTGCATAATTTTTTTATTATTCAAGTAACTTTGAAAAGGTTAAAAGCTCTTTATATTGCAGCTTGGTGGGTTATTAACAATTGAAAAATAATATGATTATTTAGTAAAACTAAAACAAAAAAAAATATATATAAAATCCCTTTTAATACTATACCATGTAACCCATTTAACTCATAAGCAATATTGTAATATTTTTAAACACCTTTTTTAAGAACAGCTTTTTCTAAAATTATTTCCAAGGCAGCTGAGTCTCTGTTTAAATATTTAAATCAAGAAGTAAATTGCAATTATAGTAAAAGGGAAAAAGACTTTTTTAAATAGGCGTATTTTTACAAACCCCAGGGTATTCCTAGCTTTTCTCCAGTATCCGTCAAGTTCCCCCTTGCTTTGCACCCTTCTACTACTGCATTTACTGCTGTGCTTTTCACGACTCACTTGAATTTGCATAATGACGCTCTTTCCCCGATTTTCCCCGCTTTTCCAGTCCGTTTTTCCACCCCATTTTCCTTGCAACTTACCTCGATGATGTTCTTGTTGGTGAGGGACTCGTGGGGCTCGTTGTACTCGGTGTACTTGAGCAGAACGCGATCCATGTCGGTGCTGGCATACTGGTACAGCTTGTTGCTCGACGAGAAGATGATGAGGGCGATCTCGCAGTCGCAGAGCACCGACAGCTCGTAGGCCTTCTTCATCACGCCGAACTTGCGCTTGTTGAAGGTCACCTGCGGAGAAAAGAGAACCGGAAACGGAAGTGCGTTCAATTACGGCCCGTGCTCAAATATTTATGCGGTTCGAAAATGTAATTAGAGGCATGGCCTTAGCCCAAGTGGCCTGGCCAAGTGGCCAAGTGGCCAAGTGGTAAAGTGGCAAAGTGGCCAAGTGGCCCAAGCCCTTGCTGGCTGGCTAGTTGGTAATGAATCGATTATGGCCGAGTCAAGGCCAAAGGGGCAGAACAATAAACAAGTTGTTACTGTTCCTTGTTCTTTTCACTGCCGGCGAATGACGCGTTTATGGCTTGGCCAAGACATCGCCTTAGCCACAGCCGAAAGTAAGTGGGAAAAACCTGCGATGACACGACACACAACGCTTGCCAGTTAAAAAATTGGAATGGTAAGTGAAAATAGGATCCTTTCCTTTGGAAAAGGTTTGGGAAGTCCACTTTAAGATATGAGTGAGTACATTTCTGTAAGCTTTCTTAAGGATTTGTTGCTTACTTTCTGTGAACAGGGACATAAAATGAAATTACTTTCAAAACATTACTTTAAATTTGAAAATTCAAAATCAGTAATCACATAACCAATTATAGAAAATTCAGTAGAATGCAATATTTGCATTTTGTTTAGATTGCAGCAAATGCTAAACTTCACAATCGTGTCATTTAATCAAACAACAAATTAGATTGGATTAGACACCAATCAACTAATTCATTGTAACAATTTAATGAGGAAACGCTTTCTCGACACCGATTCAATTTCAATTAAATAGCCTTAAATCGATTCACCTCCAGTGCTTTATCATTGTCTTAATTAAGTTAAATTGCCATGGCAAACTGTTAGCTCCAATTCGGAGCAAACAATTGTTGCTCACTGAATTACGGAATTGTTATTGTTATTTGCTGGGGATTGGCAAACATCTATTGACACTCACCTGCCGATTGCGTTCGTCGGTGATGCGTGATATTTGAATTTTCTTGCGACCCATGGCAACAGTTTTCCTATCCTCCTGCGATTGTAACTGAGATGACAATGTCCTTGGCTGATGTTCCTGCTCGCTTGGTCGCTGATTTGCTGCTTGGATTTTCCGGCAGCTGATGGGGAAAACTCAGTTAGTCGCTGCCCTGCGGATTGCTGTGGCTCTTCCTGGTGTGGCAGACGTGGGGCATATTTATATATATATATATATAGTATCTATATATTATGCCTTCTTTTTGTTGTATAAGTGGACGGCTT